>NC_142083.1:95309041-96559041 GCF_054644295.1 Miniopterus natalensis
GCCTTCAGCAAGCACAGGGTCAGGTGGGCAGGGCTGGCACCTCCTCACCTTCCGAGGAGTGATAGGTGGAGAAGCTGACAAGTGGTATTTTTGAAAGGCCTGGGTGTACAAGTCTCTGAGACCCTGCTTTCTGTTCTTTTGGATACATACCAATAAGTGTAATTACTGGATCATACGGTAATTCTGTTTTAATTTTTAGGAACTGCCATACTATGTTCCATAGCAGCTGCACCATTTTACATTCCTACCAGCAGAGCACAAGGTTCTATAGAAATTGAAAATAACCACCAACCTAGAATGCCCGTGCACCAAAGGGTTGCAGGTTCAATTCCTGGTCAGGGCACATACCCAGGTTGCAGGTTCAATCCCCAGTCGTGGTGCATACGGGAGGCAAGCGATTGATGTTTTTCTCTCACATCCATGTTTCTCCCTCTCTCTTTCTCCCCCTTTCCCTTCCTCTCTTTCTCTAAAAAAGAAGGGGAAATAAATATAGTTTCAGACTGACAAACACTGAGAAAGTCATCACCGGCAGCCCTTTTCTAAAGGAGATAGCTAAGGATGTTCTCAGGCAGAAGGAAAATGCTCTCAGGTAGAAACTCCTGGACACAGGAAAGGGCAAATATGGAGGTAACTCTTAAGTGACTTTCAGTTGTTGAAACAATACTTATAATGTCTTGTGGGGTTTAAGGCATCTATAGAATTAAAATACAGGATACCAGTAGCATGTCAGTGTGTGAGGGAGGTGAATGGAGGGAATTCTGACCTTGCGTTGCCTAGGAAGAGGTAAATGCACTTAATTGGACTTTGATACATAAAGGCTACCTATTGTAATCTTTATGGGAATCACTATCAGAATAGTAAAAGGGTTACTTTATTAGAAGAAGGGGATGGAACCAGAAAAATATTCAAAAAGAAGTCAAGGAAGAACAAAACAAAATAGGACCGATGTGACAAACAGAAAGCAAGTTAAGATGGCGTCCCCACTCTCAGTAATCAAACTAAATGCGGCAGGACTAAGTGATGTAATTAAAAGAAAAAACTGGGAAATTGGATCTTAACAAAAGACACAAAAGTAGAGACTATAGAAAGGTTGAATTGAATGTAAAAAGATGGAAAATGAAAGTCCTGTGAACTGCAGCCAGAGAGCAGTCACCACAGGCAGGATGAGGGCTCAGGGGTTATGTTTGTGTGGGTCCTGTCAGGTTTTATTCTGAGAACTTTGAAAGCTGCAGAGGAGTTGGACATTTTCCTAGATACACCACATGGGAAATTGGCCAAATTTGTTATGCCCATGTTCATGCAGGAGTTTGTGTCTGCACACCAGCACACATACATGCAAGCACACACACTTCCCTCTCGCCTCTGGTCCTAGAGTCCCCACATGACATTTCCTCTCACACGTCATTAGTCAGAATTTTCTTTGTCACATCAGCCTGCAGTGAAGCCCAGCAACTCTGTTTTCCATGGCAAGAGGTGAGCACTACCTGTCCCAAGAGCCAGCTTCACTGTCTAGAACCTGAAAAGGTAAACAGGCGATGGCAGTGTTCCTTCCTTTCTCTTCCCTCTGTTCTCTGAACTTGAGGTGCATGTACATAGTGGGATTTGCTGTGCACTGGATGCTATAGAAAATTAAGAATCCATATTTTCCCTGCTTATCACCTTAAAGATGAATTTTTCGAGATGTGTGAAAGGCACATCTGGGAACTGTCAAAAGAGGAAGGCAGACAGACTTGGACGCATTGAAGTCTGAGGCTCGGTCCTGCTGATGTGGGTTCCTGCCCTATGGAGGGAGGTGAAGGTGGGCGCTTGCAGGTGTGTGGGGTTCTTCAGTATGATCTGTGGGCTCAGGCTTCTGTGTTGTGAGTGCTGTGACACCTTATTCTCTTTAATTTGACTTTTTTGTTTGACCAAATGGGTGTTCATTCAAAGTTACCAAAGTTTAATATTCCTTAAATGTGAAAAGGAAACTGAAAAACCAACAGTTCAGCACTTAGCCTATAATTTGAATTTCAGTTCGGTGGCTGTTAGGTGACGATGTTGGTGGTTTTATTTTTCAAGTGCCAGAATAACAGTGTCATTTAAAAAATAAGTTTTTGATATTAAGCAAAGAAGGTGATGTTGCATATCATTTCTTCTGTGTCAGATACAGTCTAAACAAGGAGATGTAAACAGACAGGGCTCAGGGACAGACTGTCTACATCCTGAAGATGTCCCTGTCCTTCCTTTAAGTCTTTGGACATGATGGGTTCCTGAGAGCCTTCATAGCTGTGCCTCTGCTCTCTTTGGGCCAGAACATGTTAGTGGCCTCCAAGGCTGCCATCAAGCTACATTGGGTGGGTCAGAAATACTGTGTGTGGTGTTGGACAGTGACTAACCCCCTGGGTGGTGTTCCCTCTCTGTGATGCCAGAATGATTAACATCTATCTGCTTCCTGAGCCGGGTGGGTAAGTTATATGGCCTAGTTACTGTTCACTGCTGTGACTTCGATGGCTGGAATAGGAGGAGTACTGACCATGGTTGGCATTGTTTTATTGTTTGTGGCCTCAGGTGCTGCTCTTGCCAAGGCCCCAGGGGATTTGACCCTCCTCTGTGGGCCTGCCTTCCAGCCCCACTTCCTGGCCCCACCCTTCCCCACATAGCCTGTGTGACAGGTGTCAAGATACCAACATGCCTGGTCCTGCGGTCTTGTTCAAGTGCCTTTTCCTGAGTATGTGCATGACATGAAACGTGGCTTCCAGAAGGTTCTGTTCATCAGGCAATGGGTGTCCACAGGGGTTCTGTCAGCTTAGAAACAATCTGATCTCTCTTTTTACACTGAGGACACTGAAGTCCAAAGGACAGGGTGACTTGTCCTAGGTCCTGGCAGTCAGTGCAGGCTGTCATTCACCAGTACAGCAAGTACTCAACTACTGTCAGCAGCAACTCTAATCAGAAGTGAGGCTAGGGCTGGGTTTGGGGGTAGGCTGTGACTGGGGCCCAATGCACATCACTGAGCATTCAGCATGAAAACTCCAGCCTCCTACAGACATGGGGCCTTCAGAGACCCTTGGTCCTTTCCCACTTTCAGCATGACGTGTAGAGGCCTGACAGATGTGGCTGTTCAGGGCAGTCTTGGAAGAGGTGGTGTCAGAACACAAGGCCGAGGATAGCAGT
Organism: Miniopterus natalensis; assembly: GCF_054644295.1. Lineage (NCBI taxonomy): Eukaryota > Metazoa > Chordata > Mammalia > Chiroptera > Miniopteridae > Miniopterus > Miniopterus natalensis. Next base: position 95,312,195 of record NC_142083.1, read on the forward strand.
GAGGGGTCAGGAAAGCTGATGTGTAGATAGATCAGTGGAACAGCGTAGACTCCAAAAATAAATGTGTGTCTGAGGGAGGTTCAGATCTAATGCAGAGAAAGATTCAGTATTTAGTGATAACAACTGGCTCTCCATTTTGATGCAAGAAAGTGAGGTAGATTTTACATATGCATTTCAGGTAAAGATCTAAATTTCAAAAAACTATTGAAGCATTTGAAGATAAACAGAATATATTTACAATCTTGGGATGAAGGGCTACATATGTAAGATAGGGGAAAAAATCTATAAAGGAAGAGTTTGCTAAATCTGATTTCATAGAAGTAAAGCACTTTTGTATGACCACAATCAACATAAACAAGGTTTAAAAAAAAGTGACTTTAGCCTTGGCTGGGTGGCTCAGTTGATAGGAGTGTCGTCCCATCCTATACACCAAAAGGTTGCAGGTGCAGGTTTGATCCCCAGTCAGGGCACATACGGGAGGCAACTGATCGATGTTTCTCTCTTACACGGATGTTTCTCTCCCTCCCTCCCTCCTTCCCTGTCCCCTCTCTAAAATCAAACATATCCTCAGGTGAGGATTTAAAAAATAAAAAGTGACTTTAGAGGGAAATTTTTTTTTTTAATATGTTTAATTTTTTTTAAACAGAGGAAGGGAGAGGGATAGAGAGATAGAAACATCAATGAGAAACATCAATTGGCTGCCTCCTGCATGCCCCCTATTGGGGATAGAGCCCACAACTGGGGCATGTGCCCTGACTGGAAAGTGAACTGGTAACCTCTTGGTTCATGGGTTGACACTCAACCACTGAGCCACACTGATGGAGTGAGAAAATTTATTTTGTATATATAGCCAGAGGTTAATAGTAAGAATATTTAAAGACTGATATAAATCACTAAGAAACTCATAAACAGCACAGTAGAAAATGGGCAAAAAGCCCGGCCGGGCATGGCTCAGCAGTTAGCATCGACCTAGGATCCAGGCAATCGGGGTTCAGTTTCTGGTCAGGGCACATGCCCGAGTTGCAGGCTCGATCCCCAGTTGGGGGCTTGCAGGAGGCGGCCAATCAGTGACTCTCGTCATTGATGTTTCTTTCTTTTTTTTTTTAAATGAACATGTAGTTTTTCCTCACATCCAGGTTGTTCTTTGCCAAGATGGCCCCATTTTTTTTTTTTTTTAACATATCTTTATTGATTCCAGAGAGAGGAAAGGAAAGGGAGAGAGAGAGAGAGATAGAAACATCAATGATGAGAGAGTCATTGATTGAGCCCACAACCCGGGCATGTGCCCTGACCGGGAATCGAACCCTGATCACCTGGATCCCAGGTCGATGCTCAACCGCTGAGCCATGCCTGGCCGGGCTCGTCATTGATGTTTCTGTCTATCTATCTACCTCTCCTTTCCTCTCTCTGAAATCAATAAAGATATATTTTTAAAAAAAGAAAATGAGCAAAAGATATAAATAGGTAACTTACAGAATGAATTTAAATGACACACAAAACTGCCAGCCTGTTAATCCAGGAAGTGAAAACTAAAATATAGTGGCATTTTCTGGCTAATCACATGACAAGTGGAGATGAATCCCACCCAGGGAGTGACTGCTCCTGGTAGGAAGTGACTAGAGGGCAGCATGAAGCCTCTGTTAAACCCACACATACCTTCTCTCGCCATCCACTACATTCCATCCTGTGACAGTTCTCAGACTTGTGCACAGGAGTCTCCCCTAAAAGTGTGGCTTTCAAGAGGTAGTGGGCATCAGGGTTGATGCTGCTGCTACAACACCCGGGAAGTTGGGTGTACTTTGCAGCAAATAAGTCTGCTCTTTAGAAGAAGGAAGAGCAGAACAGCTGTGTCATGTTGCCAGTTATGTGCATAAAAACGCAAACCCAAATAATAATCTGTGTGTTCACTTACACATCTCCTAAATGCAGAGGAAAGATCTGGAAGATGCCTGGGGCTTAACAGATCCCACTGGGGGGGTGGGAGGCAGGATGAAGATGCCAGCCCTTTCTACTCTCTTTTTTTTTCTTTTTTTTAGAATATATCTTTATTGATTTCAGAGAGAGGGAGAGAGAGAGAGAGAAACATCAATGATGAGAGAGTCATTGATCGGCTGCAGCCCTCAACTCGGATACGTACCCTGACCGGGAATCGAACCCCAATCTCCTGGATCCTAGGTCGATGCTCAACTGCTGAGCCATGCCCAGCCAGGCCTACTCTCTTTCTTGAATTGTTTGCATTTGTAGTTCATATATAGGGATATCCATATGGTTCTGAAAACATGACTTAATGCTCGAAGATGTTATTGGACTGCTTCTGACGTGCCTTCTTTGTTTGCAGATACGGATCCTGGCGGGAGCCTGTCAACCCCTATTATGTCAACTCTGGCTATGCCCTCGCTCCAGCCACCAGCACCAATGACAGTGAGCAGCAGAGCCTCTCCAGCGACGCGGACAGCCTGTCCCTCACTGACAGCAGTGTGTAAGTCCCCCCTGCCTGGGTGAGTGCAGCCCTCGTGGAGTACAGTAGCCTGTGCCAGTCCCAACTGGAGCTTTGTCATCATGGAAAATGATTCACCCTTCTCCCAACTTGGTGTTAGTACATCTGATGTACAGACAGACCAGCTGCGTTGCAGGAAGTGTTGTTAAAAATCCTAACATAGCCCAGCCGGTGTGGCTCAGTTGAGCATTGTCCCATGCACCGGAAGGTCACTGGTTAGATTCCCGGTCAGGGCACATGCTCGGGTTGCGAGTTTGATTCCCTGTTGGGGGGAATGTGGGAGGCAGCCAATTGATGTTTGTTTCTCTCCCTCTCCTTTCCTCTCTGAAATCAATATAAACATACTTTTTAAAAAATCGTAACATAAACGGGAATTCAGTTTTGCGTTAGTTACTTCTCTCTGAGGCCGAGGCTGCAGGAACCTTTGAAAGAGGAGAAACAGTGGGGTCACATTGAAACAAATTCCAGAGCTGCTTGTGCTAGAGCTCTTTGGTTCTAATTTTCACTTTGGTTTGTATAGTGTGGGAGTTCACTTTAAAGGTTGGCACTGGTTAGTAGCCAAGCAGAGGGTGGCTGCCTGCCCAGGTAGATGTGACCCTGGTGCCATCCCTGGAAGGCTGCACTGCTATGCAGGTGCATTTCTTTTTTTTAAATGTATCTTTATTGATTTCAGAGAGAGGAAAAGGAAAGGGAGAGAGAGAGAGATACAAACATCAATGATGAGAGAGTCATTGATTGGCTGCCTCCTGCACGCCCCCGACTGGGGATCAAGCCCACAACCTGGGCATGTGCCTTGACCGAGAATCGAACCCTGATTGCCTGGATCCTAGGTCGATTCTCAACCGCTGAGCCATGCCCGGCCAGGCATGCAGGTGCATTTCTTGTCAACACTCTTCTGCACTTGTCGGTTTTTTAAATTTAGAAATTGTCATACAGGTGAGCAGTCTCTGTTATTTTACCATGGGGGGACCGGGAGATGGGAGCAAGAGAAGAAGTTGGTGCAGCTGGTTATCTGCTGGCCCAGTGCCTGGATGTTTCAGAGACTGCAACCAGGGCGGGGTTTTGCATGTCCAAGAGGTCTCAATGACCACATAGAGCCACATTGCGCCTCCGTGTCTCAGTAGTGGCAGCAGATCTTTCATCATCCTCGCAAGGGAAGCCCTCCCTTTGTGGGAAAGTGCTTGTTTTCAGACACTACCTCCTTCAAGTTGGCAGGTTGCTTGTTGGGACTCAAGTACACATTAGAAGCTTGATGGTGTCAAATGGTGTCTTACTAGATTAGGGCATTGCCCTTCCCACCCCCTGAGGTCATTTAGGGTCTTGACCTTGCTGCCGGTGATATCAGACTTTCCCAACTTTTGGTCCTTTTGCCATTTGCCAACTGACCAGCACTGATAGGAGGGAAAGATCTGCTCAGGGTTGGGACCTAGGGATGGAGGCAGACTCCTGGGCACCCTCCAGCCTCAGGGCCAGGAAGCCTTTGGCCGTCACAGTGAGCATGTGTGAGCCCACTGACTGCAGGGTTCTTTCCCCACAAGTCTGAGACCTCATAGCATCATGATCAGGACTCCCAGCTGGGCTGGGGCAGCAAGCTGTCAGCTGGTCACATGGAGACTTCTCCCCCGTCCAGCCTGTTTCTTCATGTGAAAAGTTTGAGGAGTCAGATTTAAATAAGAAAGAAAATAAGGGCTACTAAGCCCATGTTCTTGTAGTTGAACACATACTTTAAAATTGTGTCCCACTTATTGTGTCATTTTTATAGTTTACACCTTCCATTTGTCCACCTTTTTTTTTTTTTTTTTTGGTTTATCCTCACCCAAGGATATTTTTTCCATTGATTTAGAGTGGAAGGGAGGAAGGGGGTGTGGAAAGAGAAACATCGATGTGAGAGAGACACATGGATTGCTTGCTTCCCATATGTGCCCCAGCTGGGGCCAGGAATAAAGCCGAAATCCAGGCATACACCCTTGATTGGGAATCAAACCCTTCACCCTTCAGTGCCACTGAGCCACATTGGCCAGGGCACCTGTCTTTTTTTTTTTTTTAATCTCATCTGTAAACATTCTTGAATATTTTGTTGATCCTCAAAATCAATCAGTAGTAGTTGAAATTCAATAAATATTTGTTAAATGAATGTTTGTTTAAATTTAAATTGTAGTTTTCAATTACAGTTTATATTCAATATTATTTTGAATTAGTTTCAGACGTACCGCACAGTGGTTAGACAATCATATACTTTACAAACTGTTCCCCCTGATATTTCCATACCCACCTAGCACCATACATAGTTATTACAATATTATTCACTATATTTCCTGTGCTGTACTTTACATCCCCATGACTGTTTTATAACTACCAAGGTCTTAATTTCTTCATTTTGTTCACCCAGTCCCCCAGCCCCCTCTGGCAACAGTCTGTTCTCTTTATCTATGAGTCTATTTCTGTTTTGTTTGCCAGTTTATTTTGTCCTTTAGATTCCACATATAAGTGAAATCATATGGTATTTGTCTTTCTCTGACTTATTTCAGTTAGCATAATATCCCCTAGGTCCATCCATGCTGTCACAAATCGTCAGATTTTATTTTTTTATGGCTGAGTAATATTTCATCATATATATATATATATATATATATATATATATATATATACCACAACTTTTTCCCCCCACTTGTCTATTTATGGGCACTTGGGTTGCTCACCTGTCGTGTCTATTGTAAATAACACTGCTATGAACATAAGGGCACGTGTATTCTTTTGAATTAATGTTTTGGGTTTCTTTGGATATATACCCAAAACCGGAATTGCTAGGTCATAAAGGCAGTTCTATTTTAAATTTTTTGAGGACCCTCCATACTGTTTTCCATAGTAGCTGCATGAGGGCTCCCTTCTCCCCCATCCTCGCCAACACTTGTTATTTGTTGATTTATTGATGGTAGCCATTCTGACAGGTGTGAGGTGATAGCTCACAGTGCTTTTAATGTGCATTTCTGATGGTTAGTGATGTTGGGTATCTTTTCATATGTCTATTGGCCATTATATGTCCTCTTTGGAGAAGTATCTGTTTAGGTCCTCTGCCCATCATTTGCCTGTGTCTTTAAGGAGTCTTCTGATACCTTTAGTGTACAGGACAGGTTATCATAAGCTATTTCTGAACCAGACTTGGCCAGTTCCCCGTCACTGCAAGTCTTGTGCTCTTGTCCCGTTGGTGATCACGTGATGCCATCGCTAGATGGGCCTGTCCCTCGGGCTGAGCTTCTGTGTGTGGTGTTTCTCGCGGACCATTCCATCCTCCTTTATTTTGAATCGTTAGGTAAAGTGTTGACGGGTTTTTAGCAACTTCCTACTTGAAATTACTGGGGTTTCAGACAGCACTTTCCATGAACATAAAGTATCACGTAAAATGGTTTCATCCAGCTGTAGCCCTGCAGGTGCCCAAAGTGGCTGGAAACACAAGACGGACAGCGTTTGCAGCATCTGGTTTTCCCCTTCCCCAATACTCTTACTAAAATGACAGTTAATCTCCCTACGCAATTTTCACTTTTCTGGAACAGTATCTTAATTCTCTTTAAGAAATACGTTTGCCAAAGGGAAGACCTAACAATTTAAAAATATTTCCCCCCTGATATTCTATTCATCTTGGTTTATACTGAAAGTCAGAAATGTAGGAAGAGTCAAGAATTTGGAATGTAAAATTATGACATATAAATCTGTATTAGAGGCAAAACACAGGATCATGTGTTTTATCTAAATTGTTGTCAGGGCAACTGCACTCAGCATTTCAATCACATGACAAAAATGACGGACCACCTTCGTCGTAGTTCATAGACTTAGGACATAGTGTCTGCGGACAGTGCCTAATCCATAGAGGAGTGTGGAATTTTTAAGTGCCCCATTAAAGTATATGCGAAACAAACAAGTTGGTTGCTCAGGACACCTAAACAGAACCCTAAGGGCATGTAAAGACATTTTAAATGTATTCAGCTTACTTATTTCTTGACACCTGTCCTCTTGAGTTCCTCTGCCCCCACTGGATTGCTGAGCCAACTGTACTGTATAGTACCCATCTGGTACCCTGATAACCAGGGATACCAAGGCAGTGATAGGGAGAGACCATCACAGCATCTCTCTGCCCTGCTCTGAACCAAAGTTCACCTTTTCCACCTGACTAGGGCTCTGAGGAGATTGTTGCAGCCTTACCTGCACATGAAGCTGCTGACAGGGGTGTGGCTACCTGGGACAGGGGCCAGGACACACCAAGTGTCGTGTGCTGGGCACCAAGGGGCAAGGTGGCAACTTCGCTAGGCCATCCAGCAATTAAAGTGGGGTTAAAATTGTCCTGGGTATACATGTTTGCATCCGCCATACAGTAAGAGCAGAGCTGCACTGGCAGTGTGGCCTCCCCAGTGGGCGGTGCTTGGGAAGTAGTCCATGGGGTCAGGATCCCACATAGACATTCACTGCACCTTGGAGATCAGGGAGGCCCACTTGGAGCTCTTTCAATGGGGAGGAAAGGGGAACCCAGAGAAGCCACACTAGTCATCCTGCTTTGGCAGGCATCTTCTCGTGCACTGGCTCCTGGTAGCTGCTCTGACCCCCAGAGGAGCTTTTAAACAGTAGGGAGAATACTGGAGAATTTTTAGGGATTGCATGTGTGTAATCAACTATGTGTTAAATCTGGCATCTATCTTGAGTAAGTGCACTTAATTATCTTAAAGACAGTATATAATTTGATTTCTATTTTTATTGTAATCTTCAGAAATTAAATCTTCATAGCTAGAACTTGTGTCAAGAAAACTAATTTGAGCACCCCTCAAAGAGAGCACACTACTTGACCAATTTACCCTGGAATAAAGTAGAAGAATGAAACCTTGGAAATCTCTTTCATCATGATCTAGATTGTTTTGGCTGCCCATTTTGCAGCCCTCAAATGTTTCCTGTCTGTGTAGAGCATCCCTCCCAGGTAGGCACACCATGTCCCACCTGGGCAATAAAGCAGGGGTCAGCAAATGTTTTCTGTAAAGAACCAGTAGCAGATATTTTAGACTTTGTGGCCACATGCTGTCTCTGTCACATATTCTCCCCCACTTTGAAAATGTAAAAACCTTTCTTAATCATGAGGGCTTAGAAAAATAGGCCACACGGGCCCTGCCCATGGTAAAGCCAGCGCACCTATGCTTTGTGGAACTGTTCTGTGTGTACTCACACCAGGCTCTCTTTCTCCTGGCAGAGATGGAATCCCACCATACAGGATCCGCAAGCAGCACCGCAGGGAGATGCAGGAGAGCGTCCAGGTCAACGGGCGAGTGCCTCTACCTCACATTCCTGTAAGTTCTGCTGCACAGCCCTCATCCTCCCTGTCTCTAAGTTTGGGGCTCACCAGTCCTCTCAGACCCATGCCCATCTGTTTTCTCCATTCTGACTGGGCTGCTGTGGCCATGGCCAGTGGAAAAGGTGCCTGTTTAACTTTCTGTGAGCTCGGCTCACATCCAGGTACAGCTCATGGTCAACACTTGTTCATGCCCTGCAGACTGGAGGGATGGCTTGTGGGGCCCAGCCCACACGGTCAGTTCAGAAGAGAAGTGGTCACCCTTACACAGTGTCCACCATGCAGTCTTTTCTCATAGTGTCAAATGAGGTGCTTCTCCTTGAGGTGGGAGAGTAGCTCTAAGCTCCCTCGAAAGCTCAATGCCCAGGCCTGGCCCTTGCACAGCCACCTGACTGTGGCTCTGTCGGAAGGCCTGGTGGCGCCTCTTGATGCCCCCATCCCAAATTATTGTGAGCTCTGCCTCGTTCAAGATGAGAAGAGGCACGAGCCTTTTGAACGGTGGGAGTTAGCACATGGGCGTCCTGACTTCAAAGCTCCCTCAGCTTCACCTCTTCCATTAAAAGAGAAAGGCGATAACAGTTCTCCTGCTTGTGGGGGTCACAGAGCCAGCTTGGATGGCCAGCACCGCCTGTCGTTACCTGCAGAGAGTGCTTTTGTTGATGATTGGTGTGATGAGCTTTTCTTATTCCGACACAATGACTTTGAACAAGAAAAACTTTTAGGGGAAGATAAGAAAAGCTTGTAGTAGAGAGTCCAACCCATTGGTGCCCACAGTGTCTGAAGGCGACTCAGGCCACTCATTTGCAGTTTCTGTGCAGGGAAAGTGGTTGTTTCTTGGGATCACAGCATACATCCACCCTTAATCGGGATTCCTTGATTAGAGTCTCTGCAGATACTTTTAATTTCCAAATAAGAAAAGCGATTGTTTGTGGTTGAGAGGAAAGGATGTTGGTTTGTCCTTCTGAGAAAATGATGATGAAGCACCTTGTCGCCTCCCAGCTAACCTTTGACACAGATTTGGCCTACCCTAGGCACTGATGGCGTCTGCTTAGGGAAAAGTGGAGGACGCTGTGCATGCAGTGTGTACATGTGTGTGTGCAGGTGCACATGTGTGTGTGTGCTACAGGTGACTTGGGGGGCATCCAGCCTCACTCGTGTTGTCTAGAGCAGTCTGGGCCTGAGCCAGGGCCGTGACTTCACGTCTTCACCTTGCCCTGCGGTGATGTGAGTGTCTTCTCATCTCTGCTGAGTGATTGTTTAAATTCAAGACCAGGGCTGAGTGGGGGGTGCAGAGGAGACTGGGCATCTTATGTTCCAGAAATTAAGGGAGTGAGGGCACACAGGAGCCGCTTGGAGGGGCTCCTGCCGGCCAAGGCCTAGATAACCAGAGTATCAGAGTTAGTGGCAGTGAAGTCAGAATCCATGCATCCATGCTGACATGATGAATGAATTGAGAGTTTGATGAGGAATAGGATATTTACATCGTCCCAAATAACCCTTCACAAAATATTTACTCTCAGTGGGAAAAAGTAACTTTTGAGGAGGACCTGCCAGGCCCTCCTGAGTCAGGGGTCAGATGCTGTCATCAGTGTTGGGACAGATGGACACTGCCCCTGTGAGGAGAGTTAGAAGGGCCCAGTGCCCCCAATGCCTCCTGCCAGGGCTGTCTCAAGGACACAGACCAAGTTGCCATATTGCACAAGATCTGGCCTCTTTTGTCCCACTCCCTCCATGGTCTCCGCCCTGCCCAGTGCCCTGGGGCTCGCCACCCACGCCTACCTTCTTTTCCACACTCCTCCCAGGACCGTCTAGAAGTTCTGGACACCACCCTAACTGGCCCTTCTTCTTGGGCCTGGTCTCCTCAGCTCCAGCACAGCCTCGCCTGGTGTTGGGCACTGCCAGGCCTTCCACACCAACTTTTCCTGCCCCTGAAGCATTGGCCTGTGTCTGTGTCCTGGCTTTCCCTCAGTCCCTTACCCTCTCCAGGCCCCTCAAAGGTTTTCATGGCCACCTCTGAATGCATCATGGTCAGCATCAGCCTCACACATGGACGTTTGTCTTTGAACCCTTCACATAATTTTCTTATCTAATCTGAAAAGTTTCTGTGGTATTAGGTATTGTCTTTACTCCTGTTTTGCAGATGAGAAACAGGCAGATTCGAGATCCTTGCCCAGAGCCCACCAACAAGAGGCTGGTAGAGGCTCCACCTTCACTCAGGCTCCCACCCTCACCCTGAGTCCTTCCTCTTTGCCTTGTTCCATGTCTGAAGGCCAGGGTTCTAAATAGCCACTGTCCACCTACAGAGGTCAGAGAGAAGTCCTTTGTGCCACCCTGTCCCCAGGCCACCTCTTTATTCTACATGTCCTCCTGCCTCACCTGAGGCCCCTCCAGAACCTCCCTCTCCTCAGTCCTCCCTCACTTATACCTTTGTGGCTTAGATTTTTAAAACATGTTTTGCTATGAAGGACATTGGGACAGCAGGTGAAATTGGAATAAGATCTGCTAATTAGGTAACAATATTATATCGGGGTTCTTTTTTTTAATTTTTATAATTGTCCTGTTGTAGGTATAAGAATCCCCTTGATGCATATATGCACAACCCAAGGACACGGACAGTGGTGGGGAGGGGGACTGGGGAGGGAGATGGGATGGGGTGGAATGGGTCATTGGGGAGATAAAGGGACATTTGTAATATTTTAAACAACAACAAAAAAAATTATAAATAAATAAAGAATGCCCTGGATTGTTGTTAAATACACTCTGAAGTATTTAGGAGTAAACAGGCATCATATGTGCAGTTTGTTCTTCAGTGGCTCAGAGAAGTGTGTGTGTCTGTGTGTGAGAGAGAATGACAATGTGAGAGATATGTCAGCAGTCGGGGAATCTGGGACAGGAGTTCTTTTGCTATTCTTGCAACTGTTTTAAATTTGAAGTTACTTCAAAATAAAGCTACCTCCCAGAAAAGGTATATAGTGTAACACTATAAAATACATTGCAGAATTATATTCCTTGAAAAGGAAAGTCCTTCATAGTCCTACCTTTTTCCCCTGATTTTTTCCTGTACCCTGAATTTTATGTCCCCCAACCCTGCAACAGCCTCATCCACACACATCTAAGCACCAGAGGCTGCTGCCCTCTTGTGTGCAAGGAAGGCATTGCAGGAAGCAGATGAGTCCAGCCTGTGTGCTGGGTCTCCCGCCTCTCCCTCCTCTATGGTCTTTACAGCTCTACCTGCGCAGGCCCCAGGCCTCACTGGGTCGCAGCCTGGCCAATCATATTAGAAGCTCTTTTTGGGGTCAGTCTGGGAGGTCCTCTGTGCAGGGCACACTCAGAGGCCCCTGCCGACCACTACCCTGATGACCTGACCCCAGGAGACCCAAGTTCTGCCCTGCTCAGTGTCTCTGATTCTTTGGCCTTGGGAATTGGTGTTCCATTCTCACTCCTGGATCAGGGCTGGGTGAAGGAGAGATTTAGTCTGACGAGGAAAGGGGGCAGTGAAGAGGTTGATCCCCAGGTGAAAGGGAGAAAAAGTAAACACTTTAAAATTCAGATTTAACATTTTCTCCCACCCAAAAAGTGCTTGAATGCCACCTTGGCATAGAGAACAGTAGTGCATAGCAGACTAATCAGCGGTGTCTCCTTGCAGCGTACTTACCGAATACCAAAGGAAATTCGTGTGGAGCCCCAGAAGTTCGCTGCAGAGCTCATCCACCGCCTGGAGGCTGTTCAGCGGACTCGGGAGGCAGAGGAGAAGCTAGAGGAGCGACTGAAGCGTGTGCGAATGGTGAGTGGGACTCAGTCAGGGAGACCACGCACATCGTGGTTTCTAAGTCATTTTATTACAGCTTTAGACCCTAAGGGGCCCTTTCCAGTTTTCCCCAGAGCTCTCTTCTCCCTACTTGACTACACACTGGCTCCTGACATGCTTCGATCTGTCTTGGTGGATGGCCAAGGCAAGCTTTCCTATGACATCTGTCCTTTCTAAAGCCCTACATCCCTTGTTCCCAGCCTGGGCTGTCTCCCCAGGAAGAGGTCCCTATGGCAGGGCCCTGAGCCTGGGCCTGGGGAGCGACCAGCAAATGTCAGAGCAGTGGCCTTGGGTGCTGGGGTTGGGGTTTTTGTTCTACATACTTGTGGGAAGACAGTTAAGAGGGAAGCCAAGACAACTCTCAGCTGTCATCCCCAAAGTAGGCACCACACAGAGGCAACACCAGTTCAGCTCAGAGAGATTTGGTACAAGACATTTCCAAAGTGCAGACTCAGCAGCCTCTCCTTTCACCCCAGGCCCAACTCCCTTCCTGCTGTCCTCCCCTTGGTGCCCCAGACTCACTCCCCCTTACCGAAGGCCCTCCAAGCCAGGCACCTTGACCCCATGCGTGAACACACCCCCACGTCCCCTACACTCCACATGCCCCCTTGGCATGTGGAGCTGAAATTTCCCTTGAGTCCTGGTGGATGGAGGCTTCTCACAAGCACCACTGGGTCCTGGGCCACATGCATCTGTGCAGAGCAGAGCATGCATGTGGCAGGAAGGGCCAGTAGCTCCCACTTGTCTCCTTAGAGCACAGAATGGCTTTAGGCTTTAGGTTTGGATGTAGGCTTCTGTTTTTCTTGTCTTCTGACCTGTAGCTCACTTGATGAAACATTGAATGCTGAGAATTTTGTAATATTTGTAATTCATTTGCTTAAATACCTTTCTACCCATAACTGCTGAAGAGTTGGCTTTTGTTGCCACGGGTGTCATTCTCCAAGAGGGGTGTCAGTGCTGAGACATCAGTAACAAGGGTGCCCCTGGAGTGAGGCCTTCCCTGTACCCCTTGCACTCCCTAGCTTGTTGAACTGATTCACTGAACCCAGTCTCTCCTGAATGCCATGAGCCTCCATGTTGCTGGTAGATAGGCCTTTGCTTTTCTCTTAGCAGGTAGGAATTACCTGCTGGAGGTAAATGGTCACCACCAAGTAAGTGGTTGTCTTCCATTCTTTTCTCAATATTTTATGCCCAGTACCTGAAACTCTCAAACATGTGGTGTTTTTGTGTGTTTTTTCAATATATCTTTATTGATTTCAGATAGAGGAAAGGAGAGGGAGAGAGAGATAGAAACATCAATGATGAGAGAGTCATTGATCGGCTGCAGCCTGCAACCTGGGCATGTGCCCTGACCGGGAATCGAACTCCGATCTCCTGGATCCTAGGTCGACGCTCAACCGCTGAGCCACGCCCCGCCGGGCCATGTGATATTTCTTGAAGGAATTGTTTCTCTACAGGATCACCTAATGTTCCTATTTAAAATGAGCCCTCCTCAGACCCCATCAGAACCCCTCGGGAGGGGCTTGCTCTCTCACTTTACAGGTCCCCAGATGAGTTCTGTGCACTTGAAGTCTGGAGACACTGCCATAAGGGTAGATTGGGGCATGGCACATGGTCATACCTGACGATCTCCTTTCCTGCCCACCCTGGCACTGCACATAGGGAGTCCTGCTGGCTGCACCTTGCAGCTATGATCCTGGGTTCCAGAACTCTGGTTACATGACATCCAGCTTCCAACCAAAGGGCATAATGGCATGGCTCCCCCCATCTTTCCCTCACATCAAGACAGTAGGTAGATTTCAAATAGCAAATCAGAACTTGAGATTCATGGCAGGTACCAGGAAGGCAGACCTGAGAGTAAGATAGCCAGACGGGTGATTTCTAGGAAGAAATTTGCATGGAAGTATTTTTAAGCGCTTGTGCACACATACACCAGTATATATTTCTTACCAGCATTCATTCTTTCTCTCTTGGTAACCCAGCAGAGCAGGAGCTAGCTATCCTCCCCACAGTTCCGATGATTCAGTGGTCTGTCCAAGGTTACTCAACAGGGCACCCACCATGCTGGGTTCTAGTGAAGGCAAGGGTGAGACTTCTTTGACCTATTCAGAGAGAATAGAAGGGAGAGAGAAACATTGATGTGAGAAAGACACATCAATTGGTTACCTACTGCATGAGCCCTTACTGGGGCCAGGGATCCAGCCTACAATAGAGGTACTTGCCCTTGACCAGGAATTGAACCTGAGACCCTTGGTCCGAAGACCTGTGCTCCAACCACTGAACCAAACCAGCCGGGGCTAGTTTCAATAACCTTTTCTGAACAAATATAGGGAACAGAGTCGCCATGAAATAGGGAATATTTTAGCAGGAGCTAAATCCCGGTTTACATGTTGTGACAAAGCTGATGTCTTCATTTGTTTAGCACAGCATTTCCATGAGCGTCCCCGGTTTACATGTTGTGACAAAGCTGATGTCTTCATTTGTTTAGCACAGCATTTCCATTGGCGTCAGCTCTCTGTGTGTGAGTGTTCTCCTGAGCGCGTCACAGTTAACAGCCCTTAAAACAAATTTGCTTATTAAATAATGTGTGTAATGTTTCTTAAAAGAAGTCTAAGAAAGGACAGATTCACCACCCTTTTGCTATAGAATTGAGCTGTTGCAATTACCCTGTCAAGTTTTTAGTCTTGGTTCTGTGGCTGTGAGTGCTTGTGGTCCTTAGCAGGTCAACATTTTGGGTGAGACATTGTGAAGACAGCTGTGGCTGTGGGTATTCTTGTGTTTTTCTGATGTCTGACTCCGACGTTTTTTTCCCTGTGCTGTCCCTGGCAGGTCCAAGGCAGCTGTATCTGGAACCACCACCAGCTCTCAGGAGCTGGACCCAGCTGCCAGTACCCAATGGTGTTCTTTGACAGAAATGTTCAAATGAACAGCCCTTTGTATTTCTCCATTATCAGTTTAGGAACTGATTGGCAGGCACATGGCCTCAAGCTCAGGTGAGCTTGCCACATGCAGTGGCCTACAATGGCCTTCAGACATGGGTGCACAGACTAGGCCATGTGCTCAGGCCCGAAGCTGCTCCCACAGGTGTCCCTTAGTCCTCCAGTGTGGCACACTGCCCAGCAGCTGGCAGTGCAGTCTCTCTTATCGTGTGCAATTTTGTAGTCTAAATAAATCATGCTATAAATAATAGTCCCTTTTTTTAAAGGAATAGCTACAGACTTTTAAAATAGCTTACTATTATTATAAAATTTTGAAAATAAAAGCAAAGAAGGAAATGAAAACTATTAGCTGAACACTTAAGTAAATCCGTAACATTTCAAAACTAAAATTGAAGTCTTATGTGTGCAGAACTATTAAGAAAAGCTGAATCTCAGTTGAAGGTTTGCACCCCCTCACCTCTCGGATTTAGAGGTTTCTCTTGCTTGCTGCTGCTTTAGGGGATAAATGGCTTTGATACTTTCAGTGCCCTTGGAAGACCCCCCACCCCAATGAGAAGACTCCTGGTTCCTTAGCCCTGCAAAGCAAAGGGGTTGGGATGGGGACACTGGGTGGGGTGTGGGAGGCCAGGTGTCCAAATCTTGCCCTTTGTCCTCCTCAGTGCCGTTCCTACCCTGAGCATGACATTTAGGTACTTTTGAATTAGTGTGAAATTCTGTGGTAAACTTTTTGAGATGTTTTTATATTAAAGTACAGATTTAGCTTAGTCTCCCTTTCTTTTCAATTATTACTAAGTTTACTGAACATTATTCTGGTTCAGACAATTTAATAAGATGAGAAAATAAATATGAGATGTATCTTTTGGAATTAAAATGATAAAATGTTTATGTTTACAAATATGGTTATGTTAACTCTTAGAGAATTGAATAAAATTTGTCTAGATTATTTTTAATTTTTTTTTTATGGTGGAACTTTTTTCTTTTTTTAAAAAAAATATATATTGATTTCAGAGAGAGGAAGGGAGAGGGAGAGAGAGATAGAAACATCAATTATGAGAGAGTCATTGATTGGCTGCCTCCTGCAAACCCCCGACTGGGGATCAAGCCTGCAACCCGGGCATGTGCCCTGACCAGGAGTCGAACCACAATGCCTTGGATCCTAGGTTGATGCTCAACCACTGAGCCACACCCGGCCGGACTCATTTTTAATTTCTTAAATTCTTACTTTTTATTAATCTTTACCCGAGGATATTTTTTCCA
The DNA here is from genome assembly GCF_054644295.1 of Miniopterus natalensis. Taxonomy (NCBI): domain Eukaryota; kingdom Metazoa; phylum Chordata; class Mammalia; order Chiroptera; family Miniopteridae; genus Miniopterus; species Miniopterus natalensis. Next base: position 95,328,022 of record NC_142083.1, read on the forward strand.
TTGATTTTTAGAGAGAGTAGGAGGAAAGGAGGGAGGGGGAGAGAGACAGAGAGAGAAGCATCGATGTGAGAGAGACATCGATTGGTTGCCTCCCGCATGCACCCTGACCAGGGCCAGGGATCAGACCTGCAACCCAGGTACGTGTCCTTGACTGGGAATCCAACCCATGACCCTTTGGCTCACAGGCCAACACTTTAACCACCGAGCCACACCCATTAAGGCAACATTCAATTAGTTTAAGGTGAGAATTTATCAAGAAACACATAGCAAGATAAAAAATGAGCTCTATACAAGGGTCATGTTCCCTTTGAAAATATAAGGAAAATATGGCAATATAAATTGAGGAATAGGAAAATTTAACCTAAAGAAAACAAAAATTTTTATTGGGAAGCATAAAAAAAATAATAAACCAGGGAGGAGGTTACGCTCTGGGCTGGTCTTCTGTTCCCTGAATCACTGGTGTGTGGCAGTTGATTGCATACCCTTGCACACTTGTGGTTGAAGGCAAGGCAGACACAGCTCCCTGTCCTGCAGCATAACCTCCTGAGAGCCTCGCCGAGCTTGCGCGGGAATCATTAGGGACAGAAAAGTCTCTTGGAAGTCTGGTACCTCCCCTGCCCTTGCCTCATCCTGGGCTCAGGTCTCCTGACCCCCAGGACATGGCACGAATAGGTTTTGTGGGATTGTTATTTGTTGTTTGTTTCCCCAAGTGTGTGATTTCCTTGGTGCAACAAATGCCAAGAGGTGACCTGCAGCCTTTTCCCTACAGGAGGAAGAAGGTGAGGATGGTGATGTGTCCTCTGCTCCCCCAGGAGCCAGTCATAAGCTGCCTTTGACCTCGGCCTGGCACAACTTTCCACCCCGCTACGCGGATGTGGGCTGCACAGGGCTGCGGGATGCGCATGAGGAGAACCCTGAGAGCATCCTGGATGAGCATGTGCAGCGCGTCATGAGGACTCCGGGCTGCCAGTCGCCCGGGCCTGGCCACCGCTCCCCTGACAGCGTACACATGCCCAAGATGTCAGGGGTGCTGGTGGGCGCAACCCTGGGGCACAGTAAGCACGTGCCCAAATTGGGGCCAAAGCTAGAGGCAGCTGGTCTGCACCTCCACAGGCATAGCCACCACCACAGTCACCATGGTGTGGCCAGGCCCAAGGAGCAGGCCGAGGCTGAGGCTGCCCGCCGGGTTCAGAGCAGCTTTGCCTGGGGCCCGGAGCTGCATAGCCACACAGCCAAGACCCGAAGCCATTTAGAGAGCGTGGGAACCACCCCCAATGCCAACGACAGCCTAGCCTACAGGTGAGTGTCTAAGGTGGTCCAAGCCATGCTTTGAGATTGGGGCTTTGGATCCTTTGTTCCTGGGCTTTTGTCCATGAGGGGCACACATGTCTTCCCAGGGAGGAAGGCATCGCAGTGAGAGGTGGTGCCTTCTGTGGATTCTGTTCTGGTTTTCTAGGCTAGAATTCCTCTTTAAAAACCTTTAAAGCAAGGTCAACTTCAGAGACTGCAAGCATGTCATGGCCAAGAGCTCAGGTGCCAGGTATAGGCACCAGGCTTCTTCCTGGGGTGCTCATCCAGCCAGGCTCTAGCTGTGAAATGTGGTTGGATAAAGATCCATTTTAGAGGGAGGTTTCTGGGTGAGGAAGAATGGCCAGGCCCTGGGTGTCTCCATCAGGCAGGTGACCTGAGCTGGGAGGACAGGACAGGTGCTACAGCTGATTTTTGGCTCCAGCCCTCCCAGCCGATGCTGTCTTCCTTCACTTCTTGCCATGGAATCGCCTGAAACAAATCCCAGTCACCCCACAGAGCTTGGGCAGAGCCTGCTAGAACACAACACTTTGTCAAGGCCTCCACATTCAGGGAGCCATACCGGGTGTGGAGCAGAGGTGGCCAGCCATCCAGTGATGGGCCAGGTTTTGCTTTTGCAGTGGGAAGGCCGGCACGACCTCCAAAAGAAATGCCAAGAAGGCTGAGTCAGGGAAGAGTGCCAGTGCCGAGGTGCCAGGCCCTTCGGAGGATGCAGAGAAGAACCAGAAGATCATGCAGTGGATCATTGAGGGGGAGAAGGAGATCAGCAGGCACAGAAAGGCCGGCCACGGGTAAGCAGCACCTCGTGTCCTGTGGTGTGGGCACAGGTGTGCAGAGCCAGCTGACGAACCTCTAAAGCTGCTTTGCTAGTGTCCTGTGTGGTGTGGTCCCACCCACTGTCTTACTGCAAACCATGTACAGTGGAAGCAATAATTCAAAGGGATCAGGTTCAACCCGTCACTGCATGAGCTTGTTAATGCCTGCCCTGTGTGGGCCTGTGATGGGGTGGGGTCCCAGATGCAGCTTCAGTGTCCTGGGCAGGCGTTCCCACTGGTAAGGTCAGTCTAAAATCACAATGCCTGTGTTTCTCTCGCTGTTGTCCCACCACTGAGGAGTGGGTCTGCTGTCACACAGCTGCTTTCAAAAGTAATGCCTCCACATGAGAATGACCTAAGGCACTGGGGCAGTGAGACAGGTACCTGACCCCTACTCCAGATGGAGCTTCGGGAGAAGCCTTCTGGTCGTCCCCTCAGTGGTGGGAGGGAGACAGTTCTTGTTTAGTCTGCATCCCTCTGGGCTCTGGATTGCCCCACAGGGCCAGAGGCTTCTCTAGGCATATCTAGGCAGATATGCCCTCACTGGCCTATGTGGGTTAGTCTATCCTAAGGTGGACAGGACTGGCTTAGATGGGCCTGGGCCTGGGCCAGAGGTGGGTGACACCCAGGGGCCATGGACCTGGGACTGGTGGCATCTGTCTGTTGGTGGACAGGCTGTCCCTCCTTCCTCAGTCTCGGATTTCCTTGACCCTCAGCATTCTTTGGCCATGGTTGGGGAGGACTGAATGTCTGTGTGCGGCAGGTGAGCTGACCTTAGGACTGAGCCCCCCACCAGTGTCCAGACCCCTTTGCAGCCACAAAGTCTGTCCTAGCAAGGGAGCCTCTCCAGGGTGGGGTCATTTCTCAGCTTCTCTGCATTTCTCTCTTGTGGGTTTTCACAAGGAATGGGTCTGTCTTGGCCATTCCTTTCACCTCACTTGGAGGGTTTCTGTGGCTGAAGAGGCATCTATAGAAATAGCCTCCCAGGTTCCAGAGGCTCCTGCCGTCAGATGGGCTATTTTAAATGATGGCCTTGTCTGTCCCCACCAGGCCCTCTCTGGCCTCCCTGGAGTTCCAGAGACAATTGGGCCTCTGCCTTTGTTGTTCTTACATAAGGCAGGTGGGCTGGGTGGCGTGGATGGCAGGGAAATGAAAGGATGGAGGGACAGGGAGTGAGGGGTGGGGAGATAAAGGTGTTGGGAATTGGGGGCTATAGGGGAGTGGGGAGGGGGAAATGGGGACTGAGGTCTCCCTAGGGCCAATCTTGTGTGGTTTTTTAGGAGGAGAAGCCCACCTCCCCCAGGGTTCCTTTCCTTGGGCAGTTCTGGTGTCATGAGAGCACTGGGCCAACCTACTTCCAAGGGGGCTCTCTTGGGTTCCCTCATCTTTGCTCCTTGTACTGAGACCCTCCCATTCCAGCTGTGTCTGTGAGAGGCTGATGTTTTCACTTGAATCCCTTCAAGTGGTTGAGTGATGGTGTGTTGCACAGGTGTAAAGCACATTTTCCACGTTGAACAGCAAAGAGAAAGGCATGATACCACATCGAGGGGGAAAATTACGTTTAAATTTTGCCAAGTGTGTTAAGTATTTTTAATGGGGGAGGAAATAGATCAGTATTTTGAGTGGCTATTTCTAAGTTATGGGTTATTTATGTTTTTTCTTTGAATTTCCTACATATTTCAGGTTTTTCACAGACTATTAATTACCAAAATACTTTTTAAACTTTTTTTTTAAAAAGTCTTTGTATAGGATATGATTTATATTTCAGTAAAGCTATTTAAAATGAGTTACAAAACAAGAAGCATGCAAGAAAGGAATGTTTGTGTCATGTAGTATAGGAGGAAATTGCTTCACCTGGCTTCTGATGGCCAGGGTCACAAGTGCCTTCCTGCCCCAGGCGTCCAGGGATCAGTGCTGAGCATGGTCTTTGCTACTGGCTCTTGCCCAGCTCCAGATGCCCCTGCCTGTGGCCCAGGGTTTCAGGTTCTACCATATCTGTTCTCTTGCTCCCAAAGGTCTTCTGGGGCGAAGAAGCAGCAGATTCATGAGAGCTCCAGGCCTTTGTCCATTGAGCGTCCTGGGGCTGTGCACCCTTGGGTCAGCGCTCAGCTCCGGAACTCTGTCCAGCCCTCTCATCTCTTCATTCAAGACCCCACAATGCCACCCAACCCAGCCCCCAACCCTCTCACCCAGCTGGAGGAGGCCCGTAGGCGTCTGGAGGAGGAAGAGAAGAGAGCCAGCAAGCTGCCCTCGAAGCAGAGGTACAGGGCCATCGGGGAAAGCAGGGCTAGCACCTGCAAGGGCCCCTGCAGGTGCCGTGGCTATGCTTTGGAGTGGAGCTCCCTGAGGTCTGAGGTCCATACATAGAGCTACACAGGGTGCCTACCAGCAGTACTGGATTTTTCCTTCCAATTTCTTCCACATGGCCCTGCTGAGTGACCAAGGGCTGGGAGGGAAGATGGTCATTACACTGTCATGGAGAGGAGAGGATGTCTTTCTCCTGATCATGCCTGCTCTGCTTTCTGAGTATGTACTCACCCTTGCTCTTTCGGAGGGCATGGGGTCCCCTTAGTGGCATGGAACTGCTGGAGGTTGCATAGTTAGGTCACTGCTGGCTGCTGTGCATGCTGAGCTCAAAGGTGTTGAGGCGGGGGGGCGGGCACAGTGGTTCTGGCTGCCTCCATTCAGGAGCCTTAACCAGTGCCATTTGCAGGTAGGACAGTAAACAGTGCTGAAATATGTGCAGGTGTAAAGCTCTTCTGGAGAGACCCCATAACCCACAGCCTCTCCTCACTGTGCCCTCTTTGGCTTTTCAGGGGCAGAGTGACTCAACCTGCTGCCTCCATGGCCTTAAGCCAAGCTGTGTTCTCTCCTCCAGAAGAGCAGGGGGACCACCCCCTTGTGGGTGGCAGATCTCTCTGGGCAGGCGTATGGCTTCCCTGACCCTTTCACCTGGGCCTTGAGGTCACTTTTCGCAGGCATGCTGGTTCATTGCAATCCCCAGGCAATAAGGGTTTCTGAGGGCCTGGAATCTAGTTGTCAGAGGGCCTGACATCACGGCCACTGTCTCCTGAGAAATTGCTGGTTCCCATTGCTCACTCTTCAGTCATCTGGTTCCCCATTCTGCCTCCAGGGCCTCCCTGTGTGGGGGGCTGTGCTGCTCTGGGGAAGCTCGTGTCAGGTGTGACCTCTCCCCAGCGTCCATCTTATCAGGCACAGGTGGAAGCCTGAAGGTGTCCCCCAGGGTGTTGAAGGTGACCATGTTTTTTACAGCCAACTATCTCACGATGTGACCTTATTCAGTCAACATAGAGCCAGTTGGCTATGTGCAGGACACCTGTGATCTGGAGGCAGACGGGGCAACAGAGAGTGGACTGGGAAGAGACTGCGGTGTGAGGGCTGGAACTCGTCCCAGGGGCTTCCTGGGATGTTATTTTTGCTGCAATATCCAGGGGGCAGGGCTCATGTCCCCTCTTCCCACCAGCACCTAGCTAGCCCCTCACAACAGTGTGGTCTGTCTATGGCTGGTGGAGCCATTCTGTGATTTGTGTTTTGGGGGGTGAGCGCCTGTGGGGTTTCAGCCAGTGGCTCTGGCGTCTCCATTTGTCGTTGGTCCAGGGCATGCGGGCCTTTTGTAAATGGCCACAGAGCAGGGGTCTGGAGGTGGCAGTGGGGCTTTGTCCTCTCTGAGCTCCTCGCGGGGTGACCCCCACCCAGGACAGTCAGAGCAGAGATTACTGTTAGGGTTGCACAATGCATGCCCAGGGTGGATGGCTACTTGGAGAGGAGCTGCTGGGCAGTGAGCCCCAGAACAGAACTCTGACTGCTTCGGACAGAGCAGTGACCATGCTTCAGGACCCAGGCCCACATCAGAGCGCCAAGTGGGAAGAGCTGCGCCCTCAGAGAAGAGGCCAGGAGCAGGTCTTCTCAGTGTGGATGAAGTGACAGGATCTTAGCACCTCAGATGAGGGGCTCCCCAAATTATGTTCCAGGGAGCCCGAAGGCTCTGACCACAAATGAGGAATGTGGGAAATCTGAATGATGAAGGCAGCATCTGTTTCTTGACTGATCCTGACAGCTTCACCACCCAAGAAGGGGTTTGCCCGTCTCACACAGTGGGAGCCTTGCGTCGTGGTGATGGAACCTCTTGGGGAGCACATGCTCCGCCTGCTGTCTGTCACGTTGTGGTCACCGCGGAGAGTGGAGGCGGCCCTGCCCCAGGCCTGTGCGGCTCACTGACGCGGTTGTTCCCTAGGTATGTGCAGGAGGTCATCCAGCGGGGGCGCTCTTGCGTCAGGCCGGCGTGCACGCCCGTGCTGAGCGTGGTGCCAGCGGTGTCCGACACGGAGCTCTCCGAGACAGAGTACGTGCGTCCCCTGCGGGTCTTCTCGTACTGCTCGCCCAGCCTGTGCTGTGGGCCAGGGGATTTGGAGCAGCAGCTGTTCCGAGGGCGGGGAGCCCGGGCACTGCACTGGAAGAGCTGGTGCTGCAAGCTGTTCACAGACCTTTCCTTCCTGTCTCTGTCAAAGGAGACGCTGACCATCCACATGGTGACAAATAACCAATAGGTTAGAAGAGGAGGTCCACTCTGCCTCCTCCACTCTGACCATACGTCATCCCCGCCTGCCTTTACTTTCCTGATACTCCCAGCCAAGACTCGGGACTTGAGAGGGTCAGGGCTGCAGCCATGGTTTCTTTGACACACTGCCAACTGAAAGCATCAGCACCTGTAGTGCGTGTTCGTCAAGATGCTGTGTGCACAGCGATCCTAGGTTTGTTCTCATGTGGGATGCATCCGCTCCCCAGGTACGCATGGAGTGGAGTAGGGTGGGCATTAAGGAGCTGCGGCCACATGCAGACAGTGCTGGCTGCCCCATTCCTGCTCTTCTGCTCAAGACAGAGCAGAAGGGGGTCCCCCACTAAGCCCTCACCAGGCTTACACCAGACAGTGCTAGCCAGCTCAGAGTGTCCCCACCAGGTCGCTCCTCAGGAGTGGCCTCTGGAGGAGCAGGAACCTTTTTCCCTTCTGTAGAGAACAAATCCACACAGGACCCCGAGGTGGGCTCCCAGAACAGGCAGGATTTGAAGTTTCAGGAAAGGAAAAGGAAAGCAGGGAAGGAAAGCAGGCGTATGGAGCGTGGCTCGACTGATGGACAGCCACACAGATTAAGTGACTGAACGGTGTGCCCAGGAGCACCAGGGAGGGGAGTGTCCCCAGGGAGATAAGAGCCCACTGTGAGCTCAGGTGGCCTTCCTGACTTGACACTGGTGCAGGAGGTTTCCTACCACGCCCAGCTGACATGAGCCAAGGTTGGGCCCACTTGTACCTGAGTAGCTCCAGTGCAGTCACAAGGACGAGGGATGCTGGGGGACAGAGGGAGTGCTGCCTGTCCCAGCACCCATCAGGGTGAGGGCCCTACTCCACCCTGAGCAGGAGATGGTGCTGACCTCACACCCCTCCCTGGAAGTGTGTCTGGCCACTGCCTCCCATCTTTGGACAAGCTCTCTGCTGTGGGGCAGGTCTGTTTCAAGATCCATCACAATTTTCTTTGTCCAATCTCTGGCCTTCAGATGTTTTTGAAGTTTGGGGGCAATAGGCTTTACCCATGGTACAAGCTGTGTAGTCCAGCCTAGAGGCAGGGGCTACATTGGTTCTGGTGGCCTGGCCACCGTAAGCAGGTAGAAGGACCCACCATGGGTTCCAGCCCTGAGAAGCCTGCTGGCCCACTTTAATGTGGTATGTGTTGGGGGTGCTGCCCATTAGCCAGCTCAGACCTGGGTGGAGGAGGGCGGCAAGTGAGCTCAGACACTGTGGAGACCTGGGGCAGGCAGGGACGTTAGAGAGGAGCAGGCTCTGTATTCTCTCTCTATGAGTGGGGTTGGCGCAGGATTGGAACCCTGGGTTGAGATACTGTTTGGGGCAAGGTCCCCAGGGGCCTGTATGCAGCTGTATGGGCGGGGTGGACAATGGTGCCTGTGGATGCATGGCGTTTCTGAGTGTGTTGCAGCTCACCCCTGCAGGCCTTGCCCCGTCGTTTACTAGGGAACCTGAGGCCTGCAGCCTGCTAGGGGGTGCCCTGTGGGACTCTGAGCCCAGCAGTAACCACTGTGTCTCTGCCTCCAGGACTAAATCGCAGAGGAAGGCGGGTGGTGGGAACTCTCAGTTGTGTGACAGCATCGTTGTGGCCTACTACTTCTGTGGAGAACCCATCCCCTACCGAACTCTGGTGAGGGGCCGTACTGTCACCCTGGGCCAGTTCAAGGAGCTGCTGACCAAGAAAGGCAACTACAGGTGAGTTAAGGGCTGGGGCCTGTGGTAAATAGGTACCCTGCCCAGGTGATAGGGGGCACCCTGTTCCCTGTTCCCTGTACCTTGTACCCTGTTCCCACCCTGTCCTTATCTAGTCCTCGTTTCCCCCTTAACTGCTTAACCTACCCTGAGCTGCTGTTGGGAGCGCTTCGATGAGTGAGGTGTTGGTGGCCTCAGGCTCCCAGTCCCAACTCCCAGCCTTAGGTGACTGAGGCCTCCAGGCCAACCGAGGGCTCTGGACAATCCTTGCCTTAAAGGTGGGGAAACAGGCCCAAACACAATGGTCTGTCTCTCCCCATGCCAGGCTGACCTGGGTCGGCCTCGTCTCTAGCCTTCTGACTCAACCCATTTTTACTAGACAAAGAAGCTAGGGTCCCCCTTCCTAGATCCAGGGCTCCCCTTCTCAGGGTCTGCCATGGGCTACTCTGCCCTGCCAACCTGAGACCAGTCCCTGAAAACTCCTGAGTGAGCACTGTAGGAGGAGGAGGGGCCACATGGGGTCTCAGCTAGAGTCAGCCCACTGTGGCCTAGGGTGGGTGATTTCCTCTGTCCACTGAGTGGTGAGAAAGTGCCCTTGGAGGTAGAGGATGTTGCCGCTAGAGGAGGGCCCGGGCTCCACTGGCCTCTGCTCGGGCCTTAGTAGGGGTACATCACCCTGATGGAGATGACAGGCTCAGCCCTTAGGAAGGAGAAACCCTGAACTTGCCTACTTCTTCGCCATAGCACCCTAGAGGCCAGGGCAGAGGACCCCACATGTGGTCACTGTACAGTTCACTGTCAACTCTCTGGCAAATGGGCACCAGGCAGAGCCAGCTTGCATGCCCTGTATGATGTGTTTGGAGTGTGGCCACCAAGTGCTGTGCATGTGTGGGACCATGGAGCCACCCAGCTAGGAGGTCGGGAGGCCCCAAGGGTATGGGGGCGTGGGCAGCAGAAGAGTGGACAAGCCCTCATCTCCTCTCACCCCTGTCCCCCAGATACTACTTCAAGAAAGTGAGTGACGAGTTTGACTGTGGAGTGGTGTTTGAGGAGGTTCGGGAAGATGAGGCCATCTTGCCTGTCTTTGAGGAGAAGATCATCGGCAAGGTGGAGAAGGTGGACTGACCATCAGGCCAGGCCTCTGCACTGGGCTGGGCCCTCATCAGGTGGGGTGGGGACAGCCACACTGAGAGCCAGGAAGGGCTATGCCATGTCAGGTGCTCTCACGTGTGTGCAAGCACACAGCTCCTCATGTGAGGCCAGGGACTGCTTGCCCCATAGCCGCCCACCCCATTGGTCCATCTGTGTCCAGGTGAGCAGGGGTCCCGCTGAGTAGTCCCACAGGCATGTCTCCTATTGCCACTGAGGAGGGGGCACCATCCACTCCTCCACAGCACTACTATGAGAGTCCACCCAAGCAAGCAGGGAGCCCCCCATGGGGCCGCCTTGAGGACCCTCCCCAGTGGACCCCTGCTGCTAACCATGGTCCAACCCCTTGGCGCTTCCCCCCAGGACTCTGCTTCTCCAGGAATTGTCCACCACGCCCTGCCCTGGTCAGGGCCAGCTCAGGCCCGGGGTTCAGGGGGCCCTTAGGGGTCTCTAAATTGTACATGTCACTGAGTGCCTTCAACACAGCTTGTCTCTTGCCTGCCACTATGTGGATCCGGCGATGGGGCACTTCAGTGCTCCCTCTCCACCCTCAGTTTCCACAACGCCGGCTCAGCGGCTCCCAGGCCCCCCCTTTCTAAGGGCCCATGTAAATATGTACATTTCTCAGGCTAGGGCTAGCAGGGGGCTGCCCCGAGCCCATTTTTCATGCGCTGACTTGTACAATTATCTTTTCAAAGGTACTTGGATAATAATGAAATAAAACCAGTTTTGAACTTTCCCTGGCTATGGAGTGTATAGGTCTTCTGTTGGTGGGGCCTGGTGGGTGGGCACACCATCCTTAGCCAGCTTCTGGTACGTGTGGCCTGTCTCTTCTAGCCTGGCCTGGTTATGCACAGCTCATATCAGGCCTCAGCAGCAAGGTCACACAGGCAACCAAGGGTCTTGGGAGTAGGGTCTCTTGGGGAGCCAAGATGGCAGAACACTGGAGAGGGAGGGGGCAAAAGTTGGAAACAACACCATGTCTCCTCCCCCTTGCTCCCCAGGTAGGGACCTAGACCCATACTTAAGCCAGGGATCCACTGAGGAGGACTGGGGGCAAGGGCTAGGCCCCGTCCAACATGGAACCCCAGGAGGCTGAGATTTGGCCAAAGCCAAGGGCTGGGGACCAGCCATGCTCAGGAACCACACACAGTCCAGGACCAAAACTCTTTATTCAGTGCCCACAACTCCCAAGCACCTGAGGAGAAGGCTCCCTAGCACTGATAGGGTGGCTACAGCTCCTCCTTGGTATCCACGGTGGAATTGCTTGTTGTCTCCTAGAAAGGATCACAGAAGCCCAGCTGGAAGCTGCGCCCTTAGCCCAACCTTGCCCAGTCAGTCCCATAGCCACCCATCCGAGGACTTGTCCAGAGGCCTGGAACCTTGGAACAGAGGTACTCACCGGGAAGGGGGCTAAGGCCTCCTCGGTGGGCTCCTCTTCAGGTAGTTTGCCCCCGTTGTCCAGGAACTTGGAGAAGGTCTCCAGGTCCCTGGCACTTTTGTATTCAATCACCTGAGGAGGAACAGGAGAGTCTGGAGGACCCACCACGTCCTCCCAAATCATCCCCAGCCCAGGCCACACCCACCCTAGACTCTACCAGCTAAGGCCCCACCCTAGCCAAGTCCCTTTCCTGCCCTGGGCCACACCCTATACTAGCTAGGCCTTGTACTCTAAGACCACACCCCATCCCAGAGCCCTCCTCTAAGGCCACACCCTCTAAGATCGTGTCCTCTCCATCTGAGGACTCAGACACCAGACCGAGGAACATGGGGTCTTGCCTCACCTTCCGTCCCTGCCCTGCCGGGAAATACTTGAGGGTGGGAAAGCCATGCACTGGGAAGGCTTCCAGCTCATTGGCTGTGGCATCTAGCTCGGCAATGATGATGTCCTCGTGGTCTCTGTACTTCTCGGCCAGTGCCTCCCAGGTTGGTGCCATCTCCTTGCAGTGAGTACACCATGGGGCATCTAGGACAAAGGGATGTTGGCACAGCCAGCAGGACACAGTACTGCCCACCTACCCACTGTCCACTGCCCTCCACACTCACAGAACTTGACGAACACATTCTTGGTTTCGTCAAAAGCCACCTGCTCGAAATTCTTGCCCACAAGAGTCTTGACGGGATGCTGATCCCAATCAGGGGGGACCTCCTGACTCAGAAGATAGGGCTGGGGGAACAAGGCCAGGCACTTTGTTGGGGATCTCTCCTGACAGCTGCTGCTCCCACCCCCACACTCTAGGTGAGCCACCCAGCACGGACCTTGACCTTGCCTCTGAGGACTGAGTCACAGAAGGCGGTGACCGAGGCTGCAGTGATTGGCCCGCTGTCTGCAGGCTTATACTTCTTGGTGGTCTCCATGTTGATAAAGCGCAGGGTGGGGGCCTCCTCTGCTTTGAGCCCAAAGTACTGTAGCACGTGGTTGTTGTTGGCACCCACGTCCACCACCACAAACAGCACCTGCCAGCAGGGAGTATGCACTGGGCACTCGTCTCCCCACCACCCACTGCCCTAGCCTACCCAGCCAGTACCTGCCCCCGGAATGGGGGAGCTGCCTCCCTGAAGCCTGCCAGCAGCTCCTGGTGCGAGGTCAATGTCTGGTTGATGAGCAGCAGCAAATGGTTGAGGATCCTGGCAGCAAAGATCTTGGGGGACGTCTGCAGGGGCGGGCCAGACTCATGGGGGCTAGATCCTGTAGTCACCCTCCCACTCCCCTCAATGCCCACGCCAGTTCCTGCAGCCCAACTCACCTGGCTGTTGAACTCCGTGACCAGGTGCATGCTGTGCGTGAGGAGGAAGCGGGACAGGTCATCCTGGTCCAGGCCCAGCTCCTCATCCACTGGGAAGTCTGCCCTCCCCTCGTCAAACTAGACAACACCACAACACCGGGCGAGTCAGTAGGAGTCACAGCCCTGACGCTAACCCCTGCCTTGGCCCTGACCTACCTTCTTGAAAAGGACCACGGTGTCCTTGGTGAGGCCAAACTTCTGAAAGAGCTGCAGCTGGTCAGTGAGGCCAAAGGTCATGTCCAGAGCATCCTGGGCGAGAGCCAGGAAGGTTGCCACAGCTTCATCCTTAAGGTCCTAAGGAGTCCACATTTGTGAGGCCAGCTGGGGCCACAGGCCCTGTTCCCAAGGCCTGGCCCCCTGTGCCACTAGCTCACCTGGAAGAAGCCGATGACCACTATATCCTGGGCCTCTATCAATGCTTGGGCACTCTCTTCATCATCTAGGCGTGTGGCGCTGGACCCCACCCGCCGCCTCAGCCACTCAGCAATGCCCTTGGCTTCACGGGGGCCTGTGAGAGTCCTGTTAGCCTGTGCCCAGCCCCTGCCCCACGCCACCTCACACATGCCCATCCCCTGTACCAGTATACTCCTCTGGGTTGGTGCGGTTCCCGTCACGGAAGAACTTGAGCGTGGGGTACTCTGTCACAGCAAACTCCTTGGTCAGCTCTGGCTCTGAAGGCCCATCCACCTTGGCCAGCCTGGTTTTGGCTGACTCTGCTGCCAGCAGGGCAGCTGCCTTGATGTACTCTGGGGCCAGCGCCTTGCAGTGCCCACACCATGGGGCATCTGGGGGACAGGGCCATGAGTGCCCCCGGCCTCCATGGCCCCAGCTGCAGCCCCTGCTCCCCCCTGTCCAGAGCTGGCCAACTTCGAGTCAGTCAGGTCCAGCATGGAGCATGTCCTGTATACCTCCCTCCTTCAGGGGCCCACCTGAGCCTCAGCCACACTAAGCCCAAGCACCAGAAACCAGACCACTCAAGACCCAGATGAGGTGTGCAGGGGCCAGCACTATCCAGACAGCGAGTTTGAGAAGAATCCTCCTGTTGCTCCCTGAGGCGGCGCTCCCTGCCATATGCCACTGTTGGCCTGCCAGCTCAATGGCTTTTACGTGTGTAAAGGGTTGTAAAAAAAGCCAAAGAATATGCAAGGTGTGAGTTTTACCTGGCCTTTCACAGAAAATCTACAGAAGGACAATGACTGTGGGTCTCCCCTATACCTGTGCCTCCCTCCCACCTGCTCAAGTTGGACCCCCAGACCCAGCTCAGCCCGATGGCTCTGCCTCAGGTGCCTCTGATGGAGCCAAGTACCCATCAGGGAAGCCCCTTCAAGTGCATAAGCCCCTGAGTCCACATGGTAGGGGGTTGAGCACACTGGGTGGCACCTGCGGGTCCCCCAGCCCTGCTGACCCTGTGCACTCACAAAACTCCACCAGCAAGGCAGGGTGCTCCTGCAGGGCCAGGCCCAGGGTGCTGTGGCTCAGCACCAAGATCCCATCCTCCTCAGGAACCTCCTCCTTCTGGGGCTCCTCCGAGGGGCCCCCAGGCCCTGGCCCCTGGCCCCGAAGGCTCAAGGGCCCGATCAGCAGCAGTAGCAGCACAGACAGGAGCTGGCTGTCCATGGCAATGCCAGGGCCCACGGGGCGGGGGCAGATAAGGGGGCCGGGGGCCAAGAAGCAGTTGCCACGTGGCACCCAGTCCTGGTCGCAGGAAAGATAAGGCCACAAGGCTCCCCCCACCCCCAGGGGAGGTGAGGCAGACAGAGGCAACACTGTGGGCACTGAGACAGGGTGAAGTTTAATAGGGCTATTCAGGGCACAGCGCCAGGCCTGGGACGGGGGCGTCCCGAGATGGGGCAAAGGGTATGAGGGGTCTGGTCACTGACTGAGCGGCTGGGGAATGCTTGCAGGGGCCTGTGCAATGACTGACAGAGGCAGAGGAAACAAGGACCCTAAGTGGGAAGACAGCTCCCGGGGCAGGGCAGGGCAGGGCAGGGCAGGGGGGTGGGCTCAGCTCTTCCAGTCTTGGCAGATGTGGAGTCCCCACTCCCAGGAAAGGTGGTCTGCCCTGTCGTCATCAGTGAAGAAGGAATTGACCATGTAGGCGCCCCTCACCAGTGCACCTCGCGGCGCCTCCTCCACTGGAGTTACAAACTCGTACTCCTGGGCTCTTGGGCCATAACTGCCCACCATGTACACAGCCTTGTCCACTGGGGGAGGAGGAAGGCATCAGGGGCTGCCCTCTGTCCCACTGGCCCCCCGCACCCCAGCCTCCAGGCTGCGCCCTTCACAGGGCCCTCACCTCGCAGGCCCCTGCGGTAGGTGTGATGCAGACACTTGAGGCCACTGACAATTTCCTTATTGACCTGAGGGACAAAGAGTGTTAAGGGCTCCCTATGGGAGGGCTGATCCTGTGGGTGGCAGGCATCGCCCATGACAGCTGCCCTCACCTTAAAGGTAATCTTCACTTTGTAATCAACACCCTCCTTCAGGACGAACACCTGATTTTTCAGCGCAGCCAGCTCCCCTGTTAGGGAAAGTGCAGCTAAGGAACAAACTCCTTCGATGGCTGAGGCCCTGCCCTAGGAGCCCACATAGGGGGATGGTATCTGTGACATCTATGTGATGGGTCTGAGGACTAGGGTTTGGGGACGGGGTCCTAAGAAGTCTCTACTCAAAAGATCAGTCTGTGGTTTGCAACGGGGTTTTACCTGTGAGGTCCATGGTCATGGGCCCTGGAGCCTGCTCAGACATCAGAGTCAGCCTGGTCACCTGCACGTTAGGCAGGCTTGGGTCTGAGGAGAAACTGGAAGTCTACGGGATGCACCCCCAACCCCCACCCCACCCCTCTTATGCCCAGGGCCCATGCATACCCACTGCTGGTGGCAGGGAACCCAGAAGCACCCGCTTGTACTTGGCCAGGCTCTCATCATCCGGGTCCAGCTGTTGGATCTCTAGAAGGCTCTTCCTCCCTGGGGCCTGGTACCCTGGCACAGCCTCATCCAGCACCTCGTCTGGTGGCAGCTGCCCCCCTTCCTTGTCTGTCAGAAGGACTGGGGTCAGGGAGGTGAGTGAACAACTGCTGCCAGCTTCCCTGGCATTCACTTGTCAAACTGGAGCCCCCCCATCTGATCAGTTGTACCTCCCCCTACCCAAAGAATTTAAGAGGAAGCCAGCAGGGGCTCAGGGATGGAGCGAGTATGGGATTAGGGAAGAAGGTGTGAACTCGGGGAGGGGTGCATGGGGGCTTAGGGAGAGTGGTAGGCTGTAAGACACATAGCAACACCCACATCTAACCCCTTTAGGAGGAGCCCTGGGGGTGGACAAAGGCTCACAAGACCAAGTGACATTCCTGGAGGCATCAGCTGCCTTCTCCTGGCCCGCCCATCCATCCATCCATCCATCCATCCATCCATCCATCCATCCATCCATCCATCCAGGGTCCCTCCCTGACTCTGAGGCCAAAGATGGGGGGAATGAAGACCCCAAATGGAGGACAGCTCCAAGGACTGGGGGCCACCACCATCCAGTGCTGACCTCCAAGGTCTTTCCTGGAGCAGAGGCTCTGCCCTCATAGTCCTCTGAGTGCTCCAGTGCTCTGGGGCCTCTGCCCATATTCCCATAATGCTCTCAGAAGCCTCTGGCCCCTATCATTCTGCCCAGGCAGAGACAGGGGTCTCTGAACGCCTTCCCACAGTCCTAGGAGTTCCTTCCATAGTGTTTCTGGGGGCTGGGGGTGTCTCTCTCTAAACCCTTCAGCTTATGCTCTGGTGCCACCTCCCAGAGTCTCCTAGAGCCCCTTCCTAAGCTGGGCTGGGTAGGGGTCTCTCTAAGCCCTTCCCATAGTGTCTTGGGACAGGGTTTGTCTGAGTCCCTGCCCATTTCGCTCCGGTCTTCTCAGGAATCGCCACACACCCTGAAGGAGCCCCAGCCCCACCCAAGGGAGTGGGATCCCTGGAGCAGGTTCCCTGGGGGAGAGGGTCCCTCTGCCACCCTGGCTTCACAAGCAGACCCGCCCACTCTTGGCTCCTTTCCCCATGAGTGTTTAGCCTGAAGGAAGCCCCCACCCCCGCCAGAGCCACGCTGGGAGGACTGGACCACAAGGTCCCCACGCGCACCCCCAAAGTTTCCACCGGGGGGGGGCCCGGTCCCCACCCACGACTAAAACCGCCCCCCGCCAGAGCCCCCCGCCCACGTGGCCGCCCTGGCCCCAACCCGGCGGGCTCACCCCGGGCGCACAGCGCCAGCCGGAGCAGTTCCAACAGCTGCGCCCCCAGCTCGCACGCGTCCAGGCCCAGCATGGTGGCCGGCGGCCCGAGCCCGCCGCGGAGCCGCCGAGGAGCCGCGCCCGGCTTGGCGCTCAGCCCCGGCGCGACTGCGGTGAGCTCATCCCGGCCGGGAGCGCCCCCCGCGCCCAGCGCCGCGCCCGCGCCCGCGCCGCGCGCCCCCAGCCGCTCCGCGGACCCCGCGCAGCCCCGCAGAGACGCGCGTGTCGCCCGCACCGCGCGGGCACCCGGTCGTCCCCGCCTCCGGCCCACCCGAACCCCGCGCGGCAGCCGCGGCCCGCCCGACTGCACCCCGTCTGGCCACCAGGGCTGCCTTACCCCCGCGGCACTTGCGGGAGTCCGGGGGCTCTCTGGGGAAGCCCTCTGGGCGGGGCCGGTGGGGGGCTGGGGCGCTGAGTGGAGCAGGTGCGTCCCCCCATGTCCCTAGGCTCTCGTTACCAGCAAGCAGTGCAGGCCGCACCTGGGGCCCGACAGGCCCCCCCACCCCGCCCCCTGCTCCCCACCCGCGGAGCTTCTGTCTGGGCAGAGGGGACTCTTAGAACCGCCTGGCCTTGGGGGCTGGGGACGCTGCGTCTCTGCACCGCCGCCTGGCCCTGCACCCAGAGGTTACAGCCGTCAGCACAGAGCGACCAGACTGCACAAGCACAGGGCTGGGGTCCCCACCCGCACAGCCATTACTCAGTGTTTATTGACTGGGCTGAGTGTGATGGGGGTGGGGTGGGGGTGTCTCTGTATGCTTTGGGGACCCAGAGGATTCTGAAGACCCCTCCTTGTCTTTGGGGAGAAGAGAACACTGATCCAAAACAGAACCGGGGTGGTGGACTGTTGAGAGGGAGGGCACAGAGGGGGCTTCTGGTCTTGACACCTAAACAAAGCCTGGGGTGAAGAGATGGTCGGCCAAGGCGGGGCACAGGGGTAAGCTGAACTTCAGGCTGGGGACAGCTGGCTCAAAGGCCTAGGTCTGAGTGGAACAGGAGGTAGAATACCAGCCTGAGTCCCCTTCTTTCTAGACTCCCCCTGCTCCACTCCCCGTTCTGAGGACACCCAGAAATTGGACTCCTTCTTGTCCAAAGGAGCTCCTGTGTGAGCAAGAGGTCAACAGGTTGTGGGGACTAGGGGACACTTGGGTTTGGGTGGGACTGTCCCCCTTGGAGCCCCACCTGCCCATAGTCTTTCCAAGGCAGGATTCCCCCAGAGGGGACCCAGGTCCTTCCAGGGCCCCATTCCTGCTGCTCTTTCTCTGGGATAAAGGGAGTGAATCAGGGAAGCTACTTGTCCCCAGGTGGGGGACAGCTCTGGCCTCTGGTGGCCTTCAGCCTCTGTGGATGCCCACCCAACCACAGAGGACAGCCAGGCCTGGGTCCAGCCTGCCCCCGCCTGTGGGGGGGGGGGGCTGAGTGGCAGGAGTTCACTGGGATCTAAGGCAGGATGGTAACCTGGCTGGGGTAGGAGCCCCCTCCAGTTCCCCTGCCCCAGCTCACCCTGGACCTGTCCTCACCAGGGGTGGAAATGGATTCCCATCAGCATGTCTAAGGCTACTGGCCAAAGGCTAATCACATCCTGCCCTGCACCCAACACCCCCTGAGAGTGTTTTTGTCTCCAAAAAGCAGAAATGGATGTTTGCACCCCTTAAAATGGCCCCAGCAAAGGGGGTCTGAGGTGGGGCTGGCCAAGCAGTTGGAGGAGGGAAGGGGCCAGAACTAGACCCTGAGACCAGAAGTTGCTGGCCAATGGGGGTGGGGGTGGGAGATCCTCCCTTCCCAATAAAGCCCCTCTCCCACAGTTTAGGGGTGTCCTACATGGGATCTCTGCCTGTTCCCTAACTGGCCCCACCCGGGTCCTGTGCAGCGGATGGAAAGTGAGCTACCTTCCACCTTGCCCCGAGTCTCAAAGGACCCCCTACCCTGCACCCCATGCAGCCACGCAGTGTCATGTGGTCCTGATGGCATCCACACACTGTCACCGTGGTGTCACACACTAGGGCAGCCAGGCCCCTCAGCCTCACCCCACAGCCCCCTCCACCCCTGGTCCCTGGGGGGGGGCACAGTACACCCATTGTCCCCTACCCCAGCCCACCACCTGCGAAAGTGCCCTCTCCTGGAGACCCTCCCCTCAGGAGACCCCCTCCCCTTCCCTGACTCCCTCACCCCCCCTCTGAGCTCCCCTCTCCCCTTCCTGAGCCCTAGTCCCCCCCAAGACCCTTCTCTGCGCCCACATCAGCACGCCTTCCAGTCAGCAGCGGGCGCGGGCCTCAGTTTCTCCCCATGTGCGGAGAGACTCCTTGGGGTGGCTCCATTGGCACCGGCCCCTTTTCGAGCCCAGAATGGGACCTTCCACCGAGTCCAGGCCGCGAGGGTTAACCCGGGAGCGGGGCGGGGCGGGGCGGGGCGGGGCGGCTCCGAGGCCAGTGCCCCCCGCGGGCTTCGCCCCTCGCCATGGCCGCCGGCCCCGCGCCCCACGGAGGGCGCCCCCGCGTGCAGATGCCTCACCTGAGCAAGGTGGGTGGCGGAGCGGGGTCCCGCGGCCCCTGGGATTTCGGGGATTTCGGCTGGGAGGGGCGGGAGAGGAGCGGGCGCGGGTGGGCGCGGGCCTCGGGGCGTCGGCATTTTGTGGGGCGGGGTGAGGCTGCGGAGACCCCGGGCTGGGGAGGTCGCCCCCCGTCCCCGCCCCTCCCCCGCCCGCCCGGGCCCTTTGCCTGCAATGCCTGAAATCGCACCATCTGTGTGCGTTAATCTCTGAGCACACTGACCCGGGCAACCCGGCCTGGTCCGCGCAGGCAGGATGTGGGGTGGGGGAGGCCGGCCGGGCAGCCCCTCAAGGGCCCTTTGCCCAGATGGAGCGCATGGTCGTGAGCATGCAGGACCCCGACCAGGGCGTGAAGATGCGGAGCCAGCGACTGCTCATCACAGTGGTTCCTCACGCGGTTACAGGTGAGTGTGGGGCGTGGGGGCTGGGGGTGCTGGCCCTGCCTTGGCCCCCCCAACCCAACCTCTGCTACCCAGGCAACGACATTGTGGAGTGGCTGATACAGAAATACTGCATCTCAGAGGAGGGTAAGGGGGTCACCCTGCTGCCCTTCCTGGACCCTGGCACACCTTGGGGTCCCAGGGCTGATGAGTCTGGGCCTTCTGGGGCTCACCAGTGTCAGGACCAAGCCAAGTGTTGGGGAAGGGGAACTCATCTCCAGAGACCCTGCTCAAGTCTACCCAGATGAGAACTCACCACCCTGCCCACCCTCCCAACCCCACCCCAGAGGCCCTGCGCCTGGGCATCCTCCTGGTGTGGCATGGCTACCTGTACCCGCTGCGGGACCCCCGCAGCCTTGCGCTCCAGCCTGACGAAACACTCTACAGGTTCCAGGTCAGTCTCAACTGGGAGCCGGTGGGAACCCCACCCCCAGCAGCCCAATTAGTGGGAATTCCTGGAAGAGGTGGGGCTGGGGTGGGAGCAAAATGAGGCGATGTCACAGCAGGCCTGGTGGGCTACTGTCCCTCCCCCAAAAGGCCTGGACTGGAAGCTTCCTTGTGGTAAAAGATCAGGTTAAAGGGAGGGGCCTTCAGTTTCTCTGGGACCACAGCAGGACCTCCATAAGGGATAGTACCTATGGAGGATTCTGCCAGCTTCCCCTGGTCATTACGCCCCCACTCCAAGAAGGAGACTGTGCGGGGCCTGGGGACAGGATCCCTGCACCTCGATGTGTGTGTGTCCTCAATCAAGATGGATCCCCCTGCCTGCCCTTCCCGGCCACAGTAGGAACCCAGGTCAGGCCTTGCCTCCTTCAGTCTCTGTCCCTGCCTCCCAGCATAGACTGTGACTATATCTAGGGCTTGGGAAGCCCCACCCCACCCCTCCCTGGAGTGAAGGCTCCTGGAGCTCAGAGGCAGGGAGGCAGCCCCTGAACAGGGCCCCAAGGGCTGAATGGAGCTCAGTTCCAGGTGGAAAGAATGGCTGGTGGTCAGCTGAGCCTCCAGGCTTTAGGTAGATAGGCAGATTCTCAAGCACCCCATCCCCAGCCAGCCCAGTCTCTTCCCAAGAGAACTGAGAGTGTGGGGGCAACTCCTGGGGTGAAGAAGGCCCAGGAGGTCCCAGACACCCCTTGTTCCCGCATGGCACCAGACACCCTATTTCTGGACGAGCACTCTGTGGCCAGCTACTGAGCTGGACTATGGTGAGTAAGGAGGGGTGGACTAGCCTGGGACAAACTCCCAGGACTGGTGGCCTCTGGGTGATGCCACAGGGAAGGAGGGGGCAGAGTGCTCCTCTGCAGCCTGTCCCCCGTCCTTCCAGCCATCTACCTAGCCAAGAAGAATATCCGAAAGCAGGGAGCCCTGGTCGACCATGAGAAGGTGGGACACCGCCCTCCCCAGGCTGAGTCCAGCCAGAGGAACCCAAGCGCCACTTATGTCCCCAGGGCCTCACGGTTTGCCTCAGAGCACACAGCCCGGCCCCAGGATAATGCAGACACACAGACACACCATACCCTGTAGTGTCTCAGTGGGGATGGGGGAGGGCCCATGCCTTGCCCCTGAACTTGGCATGGAAGGGGTTACCCACTGGAGACCTTGACACCACCCCCAGGAGCACTATGACCTGCTGCACAGGAAGATCAACCACACTTGGGACCTGGTAGTGATGCAGGCAAGAGAACAGCTGCGGTGAGACCCCAAGCCCAGCGGGCACAGAGCCCAGACTGCCCAGGAAGCCCAGAGGCACTTAGCTGGGCACTGGCAGCCATGGGACCAGAAACGGCACAGCCCAGGCTTGGCTGCCTGCCCAAGACCTGGCCTGAGCGTGGGTAGGGGAGGTGCTGTGCTGGGCACCATGTTACCCCAACTCTGCCTACCCGTCCTTCCAGGGCAGCTAAGCAACGCAGGAAGGGGGACAGGCTGGTCATTGCGTGCCAGGAGCAGACGTACTGGCTGGTGAACAGGCCTCCGGTGAGCCCCTTGTGTGGGGAGGGACTGGTTCCTTGGATAGTAGCAGGTCCTGCTGGGAGTCAGTGTGTGGTTTTCTTTTCGTATATTTTTATTGATTTCAGAGAGAGGAAGGGAGAAGGAGGGAGGAAGAGAGAGAGAGAGGGAAGGAAGGAGAGAGAGAGAAACATGTATGATGAGAGAGTCATTGATTGGCTGCCTCCTGCACACCCCCTACTGGGGTGGAGCCCGCAACCCAGGCATGTGCCCTGACTGGGAATCGAACCGTGACCTCCAGATTCATAGGTCGATGCTCAACCACTGAGCTACCCTGGCCGAGCCAGTGTGTGCTTTTCAAATGGTGCCCGATGGGTGACAGAAGGCTCTAGTTTTGTGGCTCATCAGAACCCAGAGGTCATGAGGCCAGGTCTAAGGCCTCCCCATCCTCACAGACCACAGGACAAAAGCTTCTCTCTGAGACTAAGGGAGAGGCCTGGGGAAGCTGAGTGGGGGGACCAAAAGACCCTAGCGATGAAGCAAGTGGGATGAAGCTTAGCTGCAGCTTTTGGGGGTGCTGGCCAGGGGTCAAGCCTTGCCCAGATCCACTGGTGGTTTGAGGTTCCCTTACTGTGTGGGGCAGTGGAGAGATGTCTGGGTCCGTAGTGGCAGTTACAGCAAACCATGAATGGAAGCTCCTGTGGGGAAAAAACCAAGGAAAAAGATTCCGGGAGGCACCCACAGGCCTGATTACCTTATCAAGTGTGTTTGCGGGGAAGCTCTGGGAAAATGACTCAATCTTCCACCTGAGGGCCAGGCAGCTGGACGTGGGGAGGAAGGTGGAGCGGGCATGGCTCCCAGACTGTGCATGACCGATGGTGGGGCCCAGGAGTGCGCCAGGCTAAGCATACAGGGTGAGCGGAGCATGTGGAGGGGACCAGGAATGGCAGCTGGAGCCTCTGGGCAAGTGGACATGAGGATCTGACCTGGCAGAGGGATGGAGAGGGCCAGACCAGCATGTGTATTTGAGGACAGGGTGGCGGGACCAGTGGCTTTGGATGAGTGGAACTGTCTCAAGAAGGATGGTGAGGCGGTTGAATCCCTGGCTTGAGCAGTCGGTACACGGGGGTGAGCCTGGCTGAAGAGCGGAGGAGTGGGAAGGTTTGGGGGAAAAGTTAAGAATTTCGCTTTAGTGGCAAAGCCAGGCTGGGATGACACATGGATTTGGAGCTCAGTGGAGCCATGAGCTGGCTGAGGTGCTGGAGAGGAAACTGAGAGTGTCTCGGAGAGACTTGGGACTCAGGACTCAGGTTTCTGGGTTCTTCTGAGTGTCAGTTTCCACGTCAAAGGGTGACATGTGGGCTCAGAGCTTCAGTATGGGGGAGCCAATGAGGGGCAGGAACATAGCTCTAGGGTGGGGTCTCAGCAGCCCACCTGAGCTGTGCCCCCACCTCATCTAATCTCCCCTCTGCAGCCTGGGGTCCCCAGTGTGCTGGAACAGGGTCCAGAGCGGGGCTCCTGCATTGCCAGGGGAGTGCAGATGGTAAGAACCCTGTAGGAGTGCGTGCTCCACCCCCCCAGCCACACACATGCCTCCTCCACCGCCCACCCCTGCACCCATGGCTCCCGCCCCCCCCAGCCCCAACACACCAATGCACACACCGCTCCCTGCCCCTGCTCCACCATTATGGGACTACTTGGGGGCTGCCCACCCATCTATGCATTCATCTGTCCATCCAAATGGCACTTGACCCGCCCCACTCCTGGTCTCATTCTCCCCTCATCCTAGCCCCCCATTCCCAGCCGCCCTGCTAACTCTTGCCCTCTCACTTCCCACCTGCTGCCCTGGGTGAAAGTAAGTGCAATGGACCCTGGGGAGGGTGGGGGGCCCTTCCCCCAGGCCAGACCAGCCACCTCTCTCCAAGGTGTCAGTTGGCCTCAGGAACCAGAAGGACAGACATGGACAAACTTTGCAGCAGCAGAGGCCCCTGTTCAAATCCTATGACACCCAAAACAGAACAGATACATTTAGTACCTTACTGATAAAACTACTTCCTAAGTTCAAAATCATAAGCTCATGACCATAGGTTTATAATTTCCCCATTATGGTCAGTCCAGGAGAGCTGACACAAAAGTTGGAAATCACAGGCACCCTGAGGGTGCTCTTTGCCTCCCCTCGGCTGATCAGTGATGGTTGTGCAGTGTTCAGAAGGGTCAGCAGTCCAACGGCCGTGCTCCTCCACCTGGCCCATGAGGAGATGGCAGGCAGATTCCAAATTCTGAACAGGATAAGTCTGGAGCACAGTCAACAGTCTGGCTTCCTAGTGTGACCCATAGTATTTCTTACCTATATGCTGTTTTTAAAAACACTTAAGTACATTTGCAAAGATGGGATAGTGATAATTGGGAAACCTCGAGGTAACTTTGAGAACATTCTGGAAATCTCCAAACTATAGGCCCC
This sequence comes from Miniopterus natalensis, assembly GCF_054644295.1. Lineage (NCBI taxonomy): Eukaryota > Metazoa > Chordata > Mammalia > Chiroptera > Miniopteridae > Miniopterus > Miniopterus natalensis. The sequence goes on from NC_142083.1 coordinate 95,352,020, forward strand.
CAAAAAGCTTCCTGGAAAGTCAGACCCTGCCATCAGGGGAGGGGCTCCAAGGGACTGGGCAGGGGTCTGGGCCCTTCTCTGCAGCCCACGGTGGGATGTCAGTCCCTAGCAGGGGCCTGCCTTCTAACTACAGCTTTCCTGGCCCCCTCTAGACCAAGAACATGGATTTCTACAAGCAGGAGGTAGGTCCTAGGGGCTGGAACGTGGGAGTGGGCTGGCTGACCTGCAGCCTTGGCCCTGCCTCACAGGTCCCATGTCGTAGATCGAGTGCTGCAGAAAGGCCCTGGGCAGGATCCGGGTGAAGTCCTCTGTCTGCCTTGAGGCGTGAGTGGGATGGGGGTGGCAGCTGGAGACCCCAAGCCCAGAGTCCAGATCCTTCTTTTAGTGCCCTCGACCCATAACCCCTCCCTGCACTGGCCCTTGGCACCATCCCCACCCCTAGGTACCTGAAGTTCAGCAGCCAGCACGGCCCGCATGACCCCATCATGTCGGGGTGCCTGCCCAGCAACCCCTGGATCACAGATGATGACACCTACTGGGCCATGAATGCACCCAAGTGAGCTCAGGATGGGAGAGGGGGTCTGCAGGTGTTCTTCCCCCTGTCCCACGCTCCCCACATTCCTCATGCTCCTGACACACACACCCCGTCCCCCAGTGTGGCTGCACCCACGAAGCTCCGTGTGGAGCGATGGGGCTTCAGCTTCCGGGAACTCCTGGAGGACCCTGTGGGACGGGCCCATTTCATGGACTTTCTCAGGAAGGAGTTCAGTGGTGAGACGCCCCCGCCCCCTGTTTGAGGCCCAGTGAGGGAGGCTGCCTGGGACCCCCCCCAGGTTCCATCCAGCCCTGACACGGCTCCGGCTGGGCCTGGCCTGGTGCTTGGCCCCCAGCCGAGAACCTCAGCTTCTGGGAGGCCTGTGAGGAGCTGCGCCACGGTGGGCAGGCCCGGGTCCCCGCGCTGGTGGACTCCGTGTACCAGTGAGTGCGGGGGGCCTGGCTGGCTGGGGGGCAGGCCCGTGGAGCCTGGACCCACCCGGCTGTCCTGTCCCCACGCCCAGGCAGTTCCTGGCCCCTGGCGCCGCCCGCTGGGTCAACATCGACAGCCAGACGATGGAGCGGACCCTGGAGGGCCTGCGGCGGCCCCACCGCTACGTGCTGGATGCGGCCCAGCTGCACATCTACATGCTGATGAAGAAGGTGGGTGCTTCCTCCCCACTGGGGCCCTCCGGCCCCCCGCGTAGCTATTTCAGGAAGCTCCCTAGGACCCGGGCGCCAGCAGCGCGCCCCGAGCAGAGTTTACTCGGTGTCCCCGAATAGCCAGTCAGGGCCCGCACCTGCCGCTGGCCTCTCGGGTTAGTTTCCTGTTGCCCTTGTAGAAAACGCCACTCACTTGGTGGCTTAAATGAGCACACACTTACTCTCTGGGGGCCAGGGTCTGAGCCGGGTACCTCTGCGCTAAAGTCAAGGCGTCCCTGAGGCTGGTTCCTTCTGGAGGCTTCAGGGGATAATCCGTTCCATAGCTTTTTGTTCCTAGACTCTGCACCCCCATCCTTGGCTCATGGCCCATCCCCCATCTTCAAAGACAGCAGTGTATCATCTTTGTTTTTCAGTTAAGAATTTTTTATTGATTTGAGAGAGAAACATCAATCTGTTGCTCCAACCATCCATGCATTCATTGGTTCCTTCCTGTACGTGCCCTACCTGGAGATTGAACCAGCAACCCTGGCATACTGGGATGAGGCCGACTGAGCCACCTGGCCAGGGCTTTTTCTTTTTTTAAATTAAAATTTATTTTTCAATTATAGTTGAGATACAGTATTATATTAGTTTCTGGTGTAGCATCTTTAAATCTCTCTGACCCTCCTCCCTCGATCTTTCACCTATAAGGATCCCTGTGGTTACATTGAGCCCACCTGGATAGTCCAGGCAATCTCCCCACCTCAACATCATTAATTTAATCACATCTGCAAACTCCCTTTGCCACATAAGTAGACATATTCACAGGGCCTGGGGGTTAGGGTGTAGACATCTCTGGGCAACTTTATTTTATATACCACAGCCTACAAGTATTTATTTTTCTAATTTTTTTCAACTTGCTTGACTTTAGATCCAAACAAGGCCCATACATTAGAATTGGTTAATGTCTCTTAAACCTCTTTTTAGAGTACTGTATAGGTTTCTTTTCCATCTTTTCTTTTAATTTTTTGTTTTATTTGGAAGGAACTGGGTTCTTTGTCCTGTAGTTTCTCAGAGTTTGGATTTTGCTGAGTCCCTGTGGCATCTTTGACGTGTTGCTCTGTCCCCTGTTGCTAAAAATTGGTAGTTAAATTCAAGTGTTGATCAGAAGTCATTTTCTAAATTTTTTATTTATTAATTTTAGAGAGAAACAGTAAGGGGGAGAGAAACATCAATTTGCTGTTCCACTTATTCATGCATCATTGGTTGGTTCTCGTATGTGCCCTGACCAGGGATCGAACCCGCAACCTTGGTGTATCAGGACGACACTCTAACCAACTGAGCTACCCGGCCAGGGCTACAGTAAACTTTCAGCTTTGTTATTTGTTCAGTGTCGTCAAGAACACTTTCTTCAGCTTGGTGCATTCTTCCGTCAGGAGGTACATGAGATTTGGTTGCCTCCCTTTTGTGACTAAGCAGCCACGACGGTCATTGCCCAGACTCGTGACTTCATCAGCAACGTTCTAATCCCATCGCTGCCTCTTTGTTTATGGGCTGGAAGCCTCCGCTCGCCTACTGTGTGCCGGCCAGTGATACCCATCATGTAGGAAAGGCAGAACCAATGCTTGATTCCTTCCTTTAATTTCCACTTATCAAAATAATGAGTTCAGCTGATCCCTGATATCTGCCAAGGGGAGGTCATGAGGTTTCAGTGTTTTTAATACCATCGTAAATTCACATTTTCACTGGATTTGATGGGCTTCAATCCATGCCAGTTCTTATTCTTACGTGATATTCAGAGGTCCATGATGTGTCCCGCGGTCTCTGGTGGCTTCCTTGCTTTCTGATGTGATAGCTGTCCCAGGTTGATCCTGCCCCGGGCCTAGAGCCAGCCATTTCCAAGGGCAGCCCTGGCCCTTTTTCATGGGTGGTATCTAGAAACCTTGACCTACACACCAGATATGTTCATGCCACTGGGGTGGTCACCATTTCCTGGCCTGTCAGTGGACAGAATTAGGAAATATGTGTGTTTTAAACATAATGTATTCATACTGATACTTCTAATTCAGGTTCAGGATTACTTTCTCTACCTCCTGGACCTTTTCTCTTTTTTCACTCCCACTGAAATCTTGGCTTCCAACAATGCTACAGAATTACTTGTTTGCTCGTCTCACACTTCACTCAGTTGTCTGAACTGCACGACACACAGCACCATTTACAATTCAACTACTGACAGCGAGCGGTTTCCTTTGTTCCTTCTTTGGCCCCTTGTATGTGTCCTATTTGGAATGTCCCCCGGAATGGCGTTGTTGTTGTGTGGTTAGGGTGGTGTCTCCCACTGGATGTCCAGCTCCATGTGTGGCACTTTACTTTCAATGTTTGGAGACTGCTTACGTATTCTTTCATTTTACAATTATGTGAAATATCTAGTTTCAAAATCCAATCTACAAAGCAGGATAAGTTCACATAAATCCAGCTTCCATCTCTGCCCCTCCATTTTCTTCCCAAGATAAATTTATATTTATCTTTTAAAAATACGAACAATGAGATTCATAGACTCCTCTCCCACCTTACTACCATATAGTTTTCCTCAACCTTTGTTTTTATTCAGCTGTGTCCTTGCCCTCACCGCGGGGCAGACAGTTGCTCCACATCCGCACACTGGGGGTGCCATGGTTCATGCCCGTGTGGGCGCCGGGCTCTTGCACACCTTTGGCTGTTAAATGGCCCGGGGGATGGGAGCCCAGGTCTGCCTGTCAGCTGACTTGGCCAGGGCAGGTCTGGATGGCTGCCTCCAGCGCCATCCGCTGGCAGCTCGGAGGGTCAGAGCAGCGCCAGGCTGGAGCTGGGGGAAGCTGAGCCGGAGGCGGAAGGCAGCGGGGCTGACCCCCATTTCTTACAGGACTCCTACCCGCGGTTCCTGAAGTCCGACATGTACAAAGGCTTGCTTGTGGAGGCCATGACGCTCCCGGAGACAAAGAGACGGTGAGCCTAGGTGTGCCCGTGCCCAGGAGCTGAGGCGAGCAGGGCGCTTGCGGCCGCCCTGCACTGAGGCCGCTCTTGCCCGCAGTGTGTTCCCATTCATGTGGAAGCGGCGGCACTCGAGCCTGAGCCCTGCTGTCCTTCCTGCTCCTGCCTCGGGGGAGCCTGCAGCTGCTGCTGGTGGCCCTGGGGGTGGCGATGAGGCATAGGTGGGCCTGAGCTGGAGTAGGAGGTGACCATCCTCGCCTCATCACCCTCTTCTCACCCAGGGTTCTGGCAGCTGCTGAGATGCCAGCATGGGCACCCCGTAGTGCACAGAGGGTCTGGCCTTGCTGTGGGGCACACGAGTCTCTCCCAGACTTCCCAGAAGGGACTGGTCTAGGTGCTGACTACCAGAGAGGGGTGTCATTGGCCAAACTTGGGTTACCTGGAGAAAGGTGGACAAGATGGGCAAACCAGACCGAGGCCACGCTCCTGGCATGAGGTAGTCTTCAGTTCAGCTCTAGGTGCCCACCCCCATCGCCAGACCATTAAGTTAGCAGGCGAGTACCTGGGAGCCAGATGCAGACAGGTGGTGTCGAGCAGGAGGCACTTGTCACATGGTGAGGAAATGCAGGCTTCAAAGCTAATTTACCCACTTTGCCTTGCTCAGTGTGACCCCAATGCGGACTCCACAGAACTCCCAGAATTTTGCTGGGGCTGTGCTCAGCCTTCTGGGTACAGAGCTGTCCCCAAAGGTGCTGCCCTGACCTTCACTGTCACTGTATTTGTCCCAGACCTGTCCTGAAGGTGCACCTGTTTGGCCTTCTCGAGGCTCTTGAGGCTGTGGCTCTTCTGCCAGTTGAACAGAGCTGACTCCAACATTGTCCCTCTCTCACAACTGTCCCTGATGACAGCCCTGCCTGGGTGGGCGGGCAGAGCCTCTGAGAGGCGCTGACACCAGCTGTCCTTGATTGGGAGGGCCCCACCCACCCCCTTCCCGACTCAGGGTGAAGGAACTGCTCCTTTGGGGGTACAGCTCTGACTGGTTCAGGCGAGGCAGTGCCCCCCTCTCCTGGCTAGCCTGCTCCTGCCCACTCCTGGCACAGAAATAAAAGACCCTTGGCCGGGGTAGCTCAGTTGGTTAGAGTCATCCCAATACACCAAGGTTGTGGGTTTGGTCCTCGGTCAGGGCACATATAAGAATCAACCAATGAATGCGTAAATAGCGGAACAAGTCGATGTTTCTCTCACACATCAATAAAGAAAAAAAGACAAAAAAAGACCCTTGGCCTCACTCTGAGCTCATCCTGCTGTGGTCCACATCATGGTCTGTGTGTGTGTGCACATGTTGTGTAAGTGTGGTGTCTCTCTGTGTGCACGAAGCACGCAGTGGTGAGGGAGGTGGTGAAAGAACGTGGGGAGTTCAGGTGTCATGGAAGGCCCTGCGCGTGGGCACCCACAGCAGAGAGACCAGCCCTCGGGCTGAACTCAGGTTGCACACCTGGGGGGGGGGGGGGGTCTTTGGCGAGACAGCCAGGAAGCCGTCTGTGCTCTGGTGGACAATGCCCGAGCGCTCCAGGGTAGGCTGTGCCCTAAGCCCATGGAGTTCCAGGGATGGAACCCCACGGGCACAACTGCTTTATTTACAAATCCAGGGTGCAGGAGGCCCACCATTGAGGGCATCCCCTAGGCTCAACCCCCTAACTCCTGCTTACCATCCCAGGACCTATACAGGGTGGTCCCTCCCCAGAGCTGGCTCCCTGTCCAGGGCTGTGGACCCCAACCTGGACTCTGAGAGGTCTTGGGCATCACTCAAGTTCTCAGCCCTACCTGGCTCTAGGTGACTTTCACTTGCAGACCTGTCACTTTTTAAAGGGCATTTTTTGGGGGGGGTGGAGAGCTTGGGGTGACGGGGACAGCTTTTTGTATTTAAATGTCCACAGGAGGCCTGGCTGGGCGTGGCTCAACGGTTGAGCATCAACCTAGGATCCAGGCAATCAGGGTTCGATTCCTGGGTCAGGGCATGTGCCTGGGTTGCGGGCTAGGCAGCCAATCAATGACTCTCTTATCATTGATGTTTCTCTCTCTCTCCCCCTCCTTTCCTCTCTCTGAAGTCAATAAAGATATATTAAAATAAATGTTCACAGGAAATTCCTATAGGATTCTCTAAAAACATCTCCCTCATCACTCTGGTATCCAAAGTTGCATCTCCCAGAAGCCTCCTGCCTGGGCTCCTCCTGCCTGGGCAGCTGCCAGAACTCACTCCCAACCCCTCCCTGGCCAGCCCTTGGAAGACACAGGGGTGCTGGGGGACCCACTGCACTGCCTGTCCCAGGTGGGAGCACACTCATGTCCATGAACTGGGTTCCTGGCTTGCTGTGGGTAAACAGGGAGGGGTCCTCAAACCTGAGATGCACTTGGAGGCTGTGCTGAAAAAGACCTGTGGGCCCTTAGTTTCTAATCTGGCAGGAATGGGGGGGCACTCCAAGAACTACAGGGGTCCCTCACTTCCTCAGCCATCTTTCCCACCCTGCCCCAGAAGCCTGGCCAGTAACAAATCCATTTCACCCATTTGAAGCAGAAAGACACGAGGTGCACATGTGCCCTCTGGGGCTTTTTTAGTTAGTGCAAAAAAACCGTTTATTCTGGTTTCTTTCCATGGTACCCAGAGTCGTCAGGCTGCTTTTTGGCCTGGGCTGCCTGAGCTGCACAGTGTATCACAGCAGCACTGGGACTGCAACAAGGCACAGAGGTGAGTCCTGCATCAGGTGACACCAATGCTGGGGATGTCCGAGCACCAGGAAGGAGGAGAGCTGGCTATACCTAGGGGTGCAGGGACTCCAGAGGGACCAGTGGCTCCACTGTGTATCGAGAGGGTGCAAAATGACCCCAGTGTGCGTCCTACGGCCAGTTCCTTGGGAAATTCACAGCACAAGCACCCAGCACAGGGTGTAAACTCCCCTCACAGCATCCATGAGCAGTGCCACTCATCATGTCCTACAAGGCCCACTCTTCATGGGCCAGGTCAAAGGGGCTCCCCAAGGCAAGTCGCCACCAACCATGCTAGAGTCTTCCCTCATTGCCCTGGGAAGGGCCGGGGGCTGGTACTGCCTCAGGTCCCAGCTGCTGCCGAGGCCACCCCAGGGACCACCACCCTCTGAGCTCCATGACCACAGGGCAACAGTGCAGAGAAGGAAGAGCTCAGATGGGAAGTGGGGAGGGAACTTCTGCAGGATGGATCTGGGCTTTCCCCACAGGGAGACCACCGTGAAGGCAGCTAGCCTTGAGTATGTGACTCCAGTGGGGCACAGAGTGAGGACCTGTGTAAGGACACAACATGCTGGGCAGGAGAGGCCTGGGTGTCCCCTCACCCACCCACATCCCTGGGTACTAAGGAGACCCTGTGGAGAGTGTCACCAGGCTCAGGAGTGGGGAGTCAGTGTACAGAGCAAATGAACGAAGGGCCAACTTCCTACGATGTTTAATTTCAGCGGCTGGAGCCTCTCTCATGTGCTCCGGCCGCTGTGCATCTAGGCCTCACTCCGGTACCGCAGGTGGGAGAGCCGGTCCCTGATGGCCTGGTCACTGTCGTGCCCACCCTCAGTCAGGCGAACCACCCTGCTGCTCAGGACGAGGTCCTTTATCTTGTGCTTGGCCATGGAGACAAGGCCGGGTACATCTGGGCTGGAGGGGCCCGTAAGGAATACGCAGGCGGCATGGCGGCCGGGCTCGAACAGGGCCACTGTGGAGGACACAGCCGTCAGGTCTCGGGACCAGACACAGCAGACCTCCCCGTGCGCTGGGCTCAGGCTACACCGAGGCCACACTCACCTTGGAAGGCAACGATGTTGGCAGAGATGTTGGCCAGCTCCAGCAGGATGCCAGGCAGAGTGGGGTGAAACATGTACAGGCTGTGCTGTGTGTCTCTGGGTTCCTAAAATGAGCACCAGCAATGGGATATGAGACTGACCAGGGCTGCAGACATCTCTGTGTCTGGGCCAAGAAACTGAGTGTCCTAGGCGTGGTAGCTGGGCAGTGCTGTGCTCATCCCTTATGGGACACTCCTGACACACTGACCACTCCCAGAGCTGTGTCCACTGGGGTCCCTGCCTGGTGTCCCCCAAAACACCAAACTGAATTCTGCATCCCTCTTCCCCCAACCTGACCCTGATCCTTCTTGGTGTGCTCCACCTGGAACTTGGCCCCGCCTTCCCCAGTACACTGCACTTCTTCCCAGATCCCCCCTGCCCACCCCCGGGGCAGACCCAAGCCCTAGCCTTCCCTGTGGCCAGGGCGCAGCCTCATCCACCCACTCTCCCACGGCTTCTATTTATCTGTGCATGTCCAGTCACCCAATTAGCTCGAGGAGGGGCCTAAGACAGGCCTCTGGTCTCTGGCCCTGGCACTTGGCTCCTGGCACATGTTCTCTGATCATGTGCTCTGCCTGTACCATCTGGTTGGCACTGACCTGCTCGTAGAGGCCCCAGAAGAAGAAGGCTGAGCGGTGGTCTGCAGTTGGCAGGCTGGCGGACTGAGGGTACCCAGGGAAGCCTGGAAGGGCTTGACTCCAAAGGACTGCCCCAGTGCTGAGGTCCAGGAGCAGGATCTGGGGAGGAAGGGGACAGCATGGGGCAGTTAATGGTGGGGCTCACACAGGCACATGGGCCAGCCCTGAACACGCTGCTCCCTGAGGCTGACTGGGATGACTCTCTGAGGCCCCAGTTGTCCCAGCTCTGCCTCCAGGCCACAGCCCTGTCTGCTGTTCAGACTAATTTGCCTCAGCTACAAACAAGGGTGGGACCACAAAAAGAAGTGCAGCCAACCTGTCTGTCAATGCCGGTTCCATTTTCAATGACCACGGCCAAGGTGTCAGGTTTGTAGTGACCAAAGATGGGTTTTCTAGATGAATAGGGAAGGAGAAGTCATGAGGGCTCTGTGAGGAGGTACCTGGGGACAAGTATGCCACCCATCTTCTTCCTGGCCAAATCTGGCCCTGGATGGGAAGCAAAGGGGGCGTCACCGGGCCCTCAGTGAAGGGAAGTACCAGGTGACCAGCAAGAGGCCTCTGACAGAAGCACACTGGTCCTCTCACCCAAACGGGGTTGCCAGGGGGTGGGCTGGCAGTGCCTGGCTTGCAACAACTGCACAGGTTCCTGGAGAAGATCCCTTACCTGAGGACCTGGGGTGCACTGAAGGTCCACCTGAGTGCCAGCTCCTGCCCGTCTAGCAGCACACAGGACTCTGAACTCACGAGGAGGAGGTCCTCGCCACTTTTCCCGGGAACGTTCACCAGATAGTGGATGGCTCCAGAGCTAGAGGATATGGGAGGGGCGCAGATCAGACAGAGGCTGGAGGCAGGGATCCTCCCCCAAGCCCTGTCCACCAGACTCCCACGTGCAGTCCTGTAATCCTTAGCTCTCAAGTTGGAGACAGAAAAGCAGACCCTCACTGGATCTGGGGAGAGGGTGAGCCCACTGTCGGGGACCTTTCCCTGGTTTTAATGTGGCCTCCGTTTGCCCAATTCCTGTGTCTGAGCCCAGGATGGCCTCACAGTACCAGCAGCAAGGCCCTCAGCCCCTCGACTGCTCTGAGCACTAAGAAACCGGACCTGGCCTGTGTGATGTCGCCCAGACAAACCTGTGTAAAAGCAGCCTCTGGTTGGTGGCGTTGAGCATGTCCTCCCAGCTGGGGTCTCTCCTTAGTAGGCTGTCTCTCCCGGTCACTTTTTCATAGATGCCCTTCACAGAGTGGCCACAGAGGGAATTTGCTACTCAAAACACAGAAGAGCCTCAGGTCATAAGGGGTTGTTGCTGGGGGACCAGGAGGATGCACCCCCATCAGCCCCACTTCTAGGGACATGTGGTGCCCTCCTTGAGCCTGGGATGGGGGAACGAGGCCCTCTGTGGCTTTCTCAGCTTGTCACTGATGAATTTGAATCCCTAGAATAACAGCAGGAGCCAACGAGCCTCACAGCAGTTACAGAGCTGCTCACTCTGCTTTCTCCAGGGCCCAGAGCTCATCTGAGAGCAGCACGGCCCTGAAGGGGAGGCTGCTGTGTGGCCGGGGTGGGGGCACGTACCCAGCGCACCGCAGGGCAGGAGGACGTAGTGGGCGCCTGCGCCAGTGACGTAGAGCAGGAAGCCGCGGGTCCCCTCCACACCGAGGCTGGCTGGGCGGCCAATCTGGTGCCCTGTGCTGCCTGAATAGATGTAGCTGTTAACCTGCAGCACATGGGAAGAGAAAGGGGTCAAAATTCCCCTGGCGTGGGGACAGACGCTTTGATTTAAGAGTGTGTGATGTCCGGGCCGTGTGGGCGCCCTTCCTGGGAGCATGCGCGGTCTCCCCCGCCAGGGCCCCTCTGTCCGCAGAGCCTCGCCCACAGCAGCGGCTGAGGGGGAGGCGCACCCCCTTGTCGGGAGGCCTAGAAGCTGTGGACAGGAACGGGGCTGCCCCAGGGTGCTAGGCCTGCAGGTGCCAGAGCACAAGGCCTCGGGCAAGTCCCTAGACAGGCGACCAGACCCAAGCTCTTCCTGGGAAGTGGAAGCGCCCCAGGAGCAGAGGCGAGAGAGGCTGCGGGGGCTCGGGAGGAGAGCTCTACCTCCTTGTCGTGCTGGGCGAGGACCAGCAGATCTGGGGCCCCGTCGGCGTCGAGGTCAGGCACCTGGAGTAGCGGGCTAAGGATGGAAGCATTCCTCCCGAAGCTGCTAGGCTGGTTCCACAGGGTCTCCCCTAAAAACAAGTACACGTGACCGGGTGCTGGCCCCGGAGCCCCTCCCACAGCAGCCTGGCAGACGCACAGAGACTCCCGCTTGGAAATGAAAATACCTGCCCGTGGGAGGCTGAGGCAGGTGCAGTGAGGGCAAGACTGCTAAACACACTGACGGGCACACGTGCAAAGGACCAGGGGCTGACTTAACAGTGTTAAAGTATTGTTCTGGGAACCGCAGAACTCCCCACCCCCCTACACCTTTTTTTGTTTAGCCATTTTCTAACATTTGGCTCTAGAGCACCTTAGGGCCCATGCTGACCCTCCCCACCTGGACGGACAGGGCTTGGCCTAGCCATGTCCCTAGGCCCCTCAGGACCTGTCTGCTGCTGGGCTCAAAGGTGGACCCTCTGCCCCCACAAAGGTCCTGGCTGAATGGCCTGTGCCTTTGGCCTTCACACAGAAGAGAAGAAAGGTGCTTAGGGTTAAACCAGGGGATTGCAGGTTCTGAGGTAACGGCTTCTGACCCAGACGTAATCGTGCCTTTTTTTTTTTTATCGTCACCCAAGGATATTTTTCCCACTGCTTTACAGAGAGTGGAGGAACGGGACACACACACACACACGTGGATATGAGAAAGACACATCCATTGGTCGCCTCTAGCACGCACCCCAACTAGCGCCCAGGATTGAGCCTGCAACCAAGGTACGGGCCCTTGGCTGGAATCGAACCCAGGACCCTTCAGTCTGCAGGAAAACATGCTAACCACTGAGCAAAACTGGCTGGGGTTAATCTTGTCCTTTTTAAAAAACTGATCCTTTCAAAATATTTCCAACCTGCTCTTTATTTTCCTCCATATCTCAGAACCACAACTTGTAAGGGAAATGTTAATACCTACCAAATCTAGCGTCAAGGCACAAAATTCCTCAAGACCTTGGTGAGGTATGAGCAGCCATCTCCTTGGTGCCTAAATACGGCCAGTTACAGAAGGCACAGAGGAGCACCCTCACATCGAGAGCACTGACAGGCCCAGATCTCCCCTTGCCCTGGGTGCTGCAGAAGGCTGTGGACTCCTACTCCCTATAACAAGGAGCAGCCAAGCTCCTCCCCTCATCTCTGGCACCCCACAGGAAGGGCTCTGCTGTGCTCCCACAAGCAAGATTTAAACAGGAGGTGACAAGACACAATGGCACGTGACATGTCAGAGTAGCTTTGGTGTTGACTGCTAAGTAGCCGAGTCCTCACATGGGAGTTCCCTTCCACTCTGTAACCATCCTTTCCATCCAATCACAGTGCCTGAGAGCAAAGGCTGACCCTTCTCAGAGCATGCTGGCATTGGTCCTCCTGCCTGAGGAGGCCCAGGTGGAGGTGCAGAGAGAACCAGCCTACCTGTAAATAAGTCCACTGCAATGAGAGAACCGGGTCTGCCCACGAGGATGCAGGCAGAAGATGCCCCGCTGTCTTTTGGCCGGGGGACACCACACAACACAAGGGCCCCATCCTGGGCTGCGGGCCTCTCCCAGAGGATGGTGCCGTTGGCCCCTGATACAGCAGCCACAAAGGAGCAGGGAGACGAAAAGCCTGTAGGGGACAGACCCAACTCTGTGGGGCCGTGCACACAGACCACGCACTGCCAGTTCTCCTGAACACCTCGCCCCTGCCACAGCCCCTACTGCCTAGCCTCATTGCCTTTATACCTGGGCCCCTTACCCACCCAGACCCATGGGGGTCCCAGTGTTGATCCCATGGGGGTCAACAGCCAAACAGGGTGGGTGCTGAGATTGGCCTTGTCTCTTTCTAGTCCTGCTATGAAGAAAGGGCAATGCCGATTTCCAGAAATTCCACCAAAAGCTTCCCCCAAACACTGGAAGAGCAAGGACTCCTCCTCTCCCAGTGACTTCCTCCTTCTTTGGGTAGAAACAAAGTTACCTTCATCAGCGCAGGACAGGCTGAAATTGTTGCTATCGTTGGTATTTTTATAAAGAAAGAGAACATCTTGGACCCTGTCCCTGTTTATGTCTTCTGTGGCCAGAAAATCGTAGGTGACTGAAAAAGAAAAGCAGACTCTGTTTTGCAGGCATGTCTGACATGACCTGCTTCTCTGCTCCTCAGGGTACAGCGCCAGTTAGAACCCACCACTACGAGATCACCACAGGGACTAGCCATTGCCCACAGCTCTTCAGAATGCCAGCCACTCCTCACGCACAGGATGGATGACAATATCAGGGGTTAATTTTTAGGAAGGACCAAGTGGGACACCCGGTACCACAAACGGATGTCTGCGCAGCTTCTGTTCAGGAATGAATGCCTCCTCAACGTCAGTTTGGGATCGAGACCACACTTCCATACTCGTAAAGGTCTAGCCCTTCCCTTCATTCAATGACTCAAAAGATAAACTATATGTTTTAAAATCAAACACCAAAAGAAAGAATGGGCCTGTACCTTACACCATACAAAAAATGCACGAAAGACATAAAGGTAAGAGCTAAGACTATAAAACTCTTAGCAGAAAACACCGGGAAGTCTTTGACTTTGGTTTCGTTAATGATTCTGATATAATAACAAAAGCATAGGCAACTCTAAGAAAGAAGTGGAGTGTCCAGAGAGAGGCTGAATCAGTTGCTTTTCATAAAGGCCATGACTCCTGACCGCCACTGTTGTGAGAGAAATGAGAGTACGCTTTGCTCTAGCTAAGCCAACTAGAATTTTAGCCCTTTAGGAAGACTGGCAGCCACTGAGAGTTGGCTGTCAAAGGTGACTTCCAGGCTCCAGCACGCACATGCTGCCCCTGCCCTCAGCCCGGAGGAGAGAATGTGTGTGTGTGTGGGGGGGGCGTACCTGCTGTGTTGTAATTGACCCTCCACATCCCCAGTGACGCCGGCTTGTCTGGACACGGGATGATGAAGGAAATCACAAACACCACCAGAAGGCATGTAAACAGCGAGAGGAAAAATGCCACCGTCCGGCACCTGGAGAGGCGGGACTGTGGGGGCGCACTTTTCAGGTGACCTTCCTTTTTCAGTTGGTTTCCCAGGCTCTCCTGCAGCCTCCCTTCTTCATTCTTCAAGGGGTGGATTTCAGCTTCTACGTCCTTGCTGTCCATCGTGCGCACATCCCAGTTTACTTTCTGATCACTGTGCCAATGAAACAAGAGATGGCCAAGAGCTATAGGCAGCACAGTATGATCATCAAGGCCCTGCGTTCTTTTTTTTAAAAGATATCTATTGATTTCAGAGAGAGGAAGGGAGAGGGAGAGAGAGAGAAACATCAATGATGAGAGAGAGTCAGTGATCGGCTGCCTCCTGCACGCCCCCCAGTGGGGATCAAGCCCACAACCTGGGCATGTGCCCTGACCGGGAATCGAACCGCATCTCCTGGATCCTAGGTCGATGCTCAACCGCTGAGCCACGCCTGGCCAGGCAAGGCCCTATGTTCTCAGTGTTGTTCTCAGTGTCGTAGGAGCATGGCTGCAGTGCTGACTGTGGGCTACCAGTCCAAGAAATAAGAGCTAAATAAATGTTTAGGGTGTCACAGATTCCCCTTGAGAAGGTCTTTAAGTCAGAAAGGCAAATTGCTCGTAAGAGCCAGTACAGGGAATATTTTCACCTTCATACACTGATATTTCTTGTCCACTGACCCTGGGACAAGCAGGGCAGCACTGGGCGGGGGCTGATAATCAGTCCATACACTAAACATTAACAAAGCCCTGCCAGCTCACAGGCTGGGCACCTCTGATCAGCCTTCTGCCAGCCTGAAGTACAGATGGAACAGCCTGGTAGGGCTCCCTAGAGAGTCACGAACCCTTTACTCACTCAGTGACCTGGGCAGCTCCTTGATCTGACCGCGCCTGGTTTCCTTATCTGTAAAAGGGAAACAATATCTATTTTAGAAGACTGTGTTAAGGGTTAGATTAGTAAGTGAATAGAAAGCATTTAGAACAGTATCTGACACATATGAAGCACTGAAACACTAGCTCATTATTATTAATAACAAGATAAAATATGTTAGACGTCGCATGGAGGAAAGTGGACAGCTGCATGGATGGGCACAGGGGTTATGCACAATTTCTGAGCCTTTATGGGCAAGAACAAACTCTCTCCTGCCCTGCTCTCCTCCCTGTGGCTGGACCATGGGTGGGTGTGGCGAGGAAACCTTGAGTGGCCACCCTGGAAAATAAGATGGAAAATAGTTTTGAAGACGGTGAAGCCACAGGACAGAAAAAGCATGGTCCCTGGTAGCTGGAAATCACCACCATCAACCCTTGAGTTCTTTGTACTCTATTATATGAGAAAGAAACAAACTTCTATCTTGTGTAAGGCAAGGTGTTTGACCCTTTTTAAACAGTGTCCTAACTAACACAGATTATATTGAGAAGGGAAGGGGTCATATGGACCAAAGTGAACTGTAATCTTCACCTAATAGAAATCGATGATTCAAAATGGGTAAATGAGACTATGCCATGGGTCAAACGGAGCTAAAACCCAGAAGGAACAGCAGAGACTGGTTCTCTTTAGAATGCGCTAAAGAAGGCTGGAAAGAGACAAGACGTTTGTTTTGGGTATAAACTTATTACTTTCTGACCTTAACTGTTTCTTTCCATTTAATAAAAACAATTCATTCAAAAATCTACTTCTCTACTCACTAGGGTAGCTTTAATTAAAAAAATTAAAAATGACAAGTGTGGGTGAGGATGTGGAGGAATTGGGACCCTTGTACGTTGCTCGTGGGAATGGAAAATGGTGCAGCTACTCTGGAAAACAGTTGGCGGTTCCTCAAAAAGTTAAACACAGAATTACCACATGATCCAACAATTCCACTTCTAACCCAAAAGAAAGGAAAACAGACTCACACAAAAACTTGTAGACAAATAGTCACAGCTACATTATTTGTAACAACCCACATGTCCATCAACAGATGAATGGATAAGCAAAATGTGGTAATTCCATACAATGGAATATTACTTGGTCATAAGAAGAATGAAGCACTCAGATACAACATGGATGAACCTTGAAGACACTTGTGCTCGGTGAAATAATCCAGACACAAAAGGTCACATAGTGTGATCCCATTTCTATGAAACATCCAGAGTGGGCAAGTCTATAGAGGCAGAAAGCAGATGAGTGGTTGCCAGGGGTTGGGGGAAATGGGGAGTGACTGCTAATGGATGCAGGGTTTCCTTTTGGGGTGATAAAAATGATGGTGGTGGTTGTAAAACACTGTGAATACACTGTCACTGATGATAAATTTTATATCCTGTGCATTTTACTACAATTTAAAAAGGAAACCAAACAAATCTGTGTATGTTCTCCTGAGTGCTGAGATATAAGTTTTAACTGAGATATAAGAAGTTAGAAAAGGTGTGTGTCAAAGGTAGTAAGTTGAACTCAGGAAATCAAACAGTGACTCATGACCAGGGACCTCACTAAACCCAAGCATCTGACATGGGTGTGGGGGAGGTGGGGCAGGTCATCTAAGAGGGTAAATAGGGAAAGCGCCAGCAACAGAACCTGGGAACGGGCTTGACCAACAGGAGAGCTGCTTACTCAGCAAATCTGGCCACTTTGTCCCCAGTGATGAGATGTTTGAATTAATTAAAACACAAATTCCTTTGGCAAAGGAAAGAAAACTGAATGAGAAATCAGGATTCTAAAATTCTTGATTTTAAAAGCTCTATCTTTAAAGTTCTCTTACTCATGAGCTTTAAAATGTTGGGCCAGAAACTCAAGCTCTCAGAGCTAAAGCTGCTCTCATCTGTCAGAAGCCAGAGCATCTACCAGGAGACAGCAGGAAACCACCCTACCACTATCTGTGCAAGAATGAGGGGCATCTGCTCAAAATGACACACTATTCCCATCCAGTCTCTGACCCTTGTTTCCCAGACCTACCTTGTGGCAGGAACACCTGGAAGACGTGTTCAACATTAGCTTCCGGACAGCCACTGGTACATCTGGTGGTTGGGTCTGCACAGGTCGATCTAGGGATTGTAAAGCTGTTCGTGAAATGCATCTCAGGCAGCTTGTGAATGCATCCGGTGAAGGATGCAGGTCCTTCCAGAGCCAGGATTCTCTGCCCTTCCCTTATCTGGTCATTCCATTTTTGCTATCAGATGATGACTAGGTTTCTCTTGTTTCCTGGCCTCTAGGGTGAAGACTCCACCCCCACTGCCAGCAAGAAGGATAGTAAAGCAAGGGGAAGAAGAGCCTCTCCCAGTAATCAAGCCGCCTGAGGCCGCTTTTGGGGTTTCCTTTCCTTGGAATTGTCTGCAAGCTAGGTAAAGTAAATCCAAATGCAGAGCCCAATCAGGCTAAACTGCTCCTTTTCCTCATCAGTCTCAGAAACCCTACACTACATGGGTCCCTAAAACTAAGAACAAAGGACAGTGCAAAGCAATTAGTACTGATGTGGTCTGGGATTTTATTTTTTTTAAGTCAGCAATATACATAATGCATCTGAAACATGTTAGTCCCACAGGCGTGTCGCAGCGGTTGAGCGACGACCTAGGATCCAGGAGATTGCAGTTTGATTCCCGGTCAGGGCACATGCCCGGGTTGCGGGCTCGATCTACAAGGAGGGGCGTGCAGGAGGCAGCCAATCAATGAGTCTCTCATCATTGATGTTTCTATCTCTCTTTCTCTCTCCCTTCCTCTCTCGGAAGTCAATAAAAATATATTTAAAAAAAGATGTAAAAGCATAAATCTCCCTCCCTCTTGTGGCCCCCAAGCTCAAGAGGGGAAGCATGGTAGCAGTTTCTCATGGCTCCCTCCAGTAATGCTCTGTGTACTGACACACAGAAAGTGTGTTTTTAAAATGTGACTCTTCTCCAGACATTAGGAGATCTCAATTGTTTCACCGGCTTCCTCTTTTTCTGTTAAAAGAACTGTTTCAAGTCTGAAGCTTTCCAAGGAGTCAAGGGTCTACTATTTGAGATTCTTAAAACCTGAACTTCACTAAGGAACATAAACTCTTTACAAGGCTCCTTAAAAGTCTTCCAGTCAAGTCTTTCGACCTCCTGCCCCTATAGGAATTATTTTCTACAAGGGGGTTTCACAAATGTGGAAAAAAGGAGGCAGTGAGCACGCAGGGAGCAGGCTCCCACTGTGGCCAGTGGCCCTCTGCTTTTGGCTTTCCCGATGTGAAGCTGAAGACTGAGCTTGGGCTGCATGGACTTTTTGGACAGTAGGGCTGATACTGGTAGTTCAGAACTTGCAGTTCTACATTAACCAAGGAAGAGAGCTTTTCCTAGTCATCCTCAGATCTCCTCAGACTTCTCAGCTTGCAGATTTCCTAAGCAAACTAAGAGTATTGGTGTTCTTTACAGAAATACAATTTTAGTATACCTAGTGCTGCCATATAAACCAGAGGCAGATTTACCAGCCCCAAGTGAGTATCTGTATGCTGTACTAAAAAAGAAAAATATCTGATATACCAGCAGAACAGTAACATCTTTTCTTTTCTTTCTTTGTTTTTTTAATCCTCACCCGAGGATATTTTTTCCATTGCTTTTCAGAGTGGAAGGGGGAGGGAGGGAGGGAGGGAGAGAGGGAGGAAGGGAGAGAGAGAAAAAGAGAAAAAGAGAGAGAGAGAGGGAGGAAGGGAGAGAGAGAAAAAGAGAAAAAGAGAGAGAGAGAGAGAGAGAGAGAGAGAAAGAGAAAGATCGATTTCAGGGAAACACATTGATTAGTTGCCTCCTGCACTCGCCCCGACTGGGGCTGGGGATCAAGCCTGCAATCAAGGTACCTGCCCTGGGCTGGAATCAAACCCAGAACCCTTCGGAGACAGACATTCGCTCTCACCACTAAGCCAAAACGGCTAGGGCTCAGATATTTTTCATTTCTTCAAATTTGTTGTTTATTAGGAGTGACTGAAGTAAAAAATATAATTGAGTCCCATCACCATCACAGAACTGGCTTTAAGAGAAAACTGGTCAGAGGAATATTATTGCTTCTCACTTTCAACCAGTAAATAGTTGCCACTGATAAACAGATCACAGTCTGTCAAGAATGTCCAAGATATGCTACATAATACAGCATGCCTATTCACAGCGGCTGAGGGGAGGGAAGACTAGGAAATGATTTATGTGAACTTCTAGATTTCATCATCTAAGACAAGCACAAAAGCACCAGCCATGCCTCTGAAAACACTGGACCATGCACTCTTGATAAAAGCTTCACTGCCTTCATCACAAGCACTCTTCCTCCAGCAGTCAAGTGTGCCTGAGTACAGGATATCAGTTCCTTTGTGCCCTGGCTACAAACAGTGTCAAATGGCTAGAAAGTCAACCCAGCCACTGCTGTGGGATTATCCAGACAATGAAGATGTGTGTTCTTGGGATCTGGAAGCATGTCCTTTGCAGGGTCACAGACACTGAGAAGTAGGCTGCTTGGTAGATAACACCCTGCACAGACACATTAAAGCCTTGGTATAGACTTGTAGATCTTAAATAGGCAGTCACCTAGGCCTTTGAATTCCCTTTCAGCTCCAGCTTTGCCCACCCACATCAGATGCTAGATGGGTACAGGCAAATCAAGAGGATACACAAAACACAAGGGGTGGCCCCATCAGCACCTGATGCCAGATTCCTTGCAAAGTATCACCAAAACTGGGCTCTCTTGTCCACATTACCCAGGAAGAATTGCTTGTATTTATCTTTGAAGGCAAAGTTGAGAGCTTAGGTAGGGAAGTATCTGATGACATTGGCCAGGTTACCACGTCAGAAGGACAGGACTTCCTGCTCCTTGGGGATATGAACCCCACAGTCTATAATGCGCCTGAATTGCTTATCTGCAGTGATTTGCTTGCTGACATGCTGCACCTGCAGCAGCAGCTTGACCTGCTCCATGGGCGCTAATGCTGTCTTGGAGATGGCTGTGGCCACTCCACCTGCCAGGAAGTCCCTGGAGAAGGACACAGAGGCATCTATCATGTTGAAAGGAAAGAAGCAGCAGGCGACTGCATGGCTGGGCTCATAACCAGCTGGGACCCTGAGGCTTTACGACCGTCCTCTTACTTTTAATTCAGTTTCAGTATATTTGAAGTAGGTTTCATTTAGACAACATATGTATCATTAAAAAAAAAAAATTAGGGGTGGGTAGAAGTGGAAGAGGGCAGAGAGGGGGTATATAGTAATGAAAAATAGTAGAAAATTTTTAATTATTTTATTTTTAAAAATATGTTTTTATTGATTTTTAGAGAGAGAGGAAGGGAGAGGAGAGCGAGAACCATTGATGTGAGAGAGAAACATTGATGACATCAATCGGCTGCCATCCACATGCACCTCGACCAGGGATGGAACCTGAAACCTGGGCATGTGCCCTGACGGGGAATCCAACTGGCAACCTTTGGGTGCTCAGGACAATGCTCAACTAACTGAGCCACACAGGCCAGGGCAAAAAATTTTTTATTTACTTACTTATTTTTAGAGAGAAAGAGAGGAAGGGGGAAAGAGAGAGAGAGGGAAACATCGATTTGTTATTCCACTTATTTATGCATTCATTGGTTGCTTCCTGTATGTGCCCTGACCAGGGATCGAACCTGCAACCCTGGCATATTGTAACGATGTTCTAACCAACTGAGCTACCCGGCCAGAGCTAGAATATTTTTTTAAAATCCACTCTGCCAATATTTTATTTTCAGACCATTCACTTTCAAGGAAATTATCGATGTTAGGCCTTTAATTTGCCTTTTAGTAGTTTGTTCCCTGTTTTTTGTTTTTCAGTTCTCTTTTTCCTGACTTCCTATGGGTTACTTGAATGTTGCTTAGACCTCCAGCTTGATTTACCTATAGTGTTGCTCTGAGTATTACATCAGACACACCTAACTTAATGCAATCTACTGATGCCAGCATTTTACAACTTCAAGTGAAGTGTAGAGAACCCGTACCTCCCTTTACGTCCTTTTACCTACCCCTGTGTATAATTGTATTAAATATTTCCTCTACATACAGTGTAAACCACACCAATATTATAGTTTTTGCTTCAACTATCAATTTAAAAAACTCATATTTTTGCTTTTTCTATTTTCTTTTCTCCCTAATGTTCCAAGATTCTTTCTTTTATCATTTCTTTTGTTTCAAAAACTTGTTTCAGTCATTCTTTTACAATTGGTCTACTGGCAACAAATTTATTTCCTTCCTTTGAAAGTGTCTATTTCTCCATCATTCCTGAAGAATCATTTCACCAGGTATAAAACTCAGGGTTTGAGGTGAGCCCTTCTTGGGGCACACACGCTCAAATCTCCCTTTCAAATGAATTTTCTTTCTCCTAAACTCTAGGAGTCCCCACGAAACGTGCAACCAGGGGAGCAACGGGAAGGTTCAGCTCGTTCAGCTAACCCCCTGAACCTATCCCCAAGGCCCCCTTTTCTCTGACTCTCCAGTGAGGTAACAGCAGCCCCACCTTGTCTCTCTCCTGTTGCTTCTTCTACCCTAAGCCCTTTCTTGTTTCACTGTCCCAAGCTTTAATAAACATACTCCCAAAATCAAAACAAAACGAAAAAAACTCAGGGTTGTCCTGGCTGCGTGGCTCAGCTGGTTGGAGCATCGTCCCATGTACCAAAAGATTGCAGGTTTGATCCCCGGTCAGGGCACATATCTGGGAGGCAACTGACTGATGTTTCTCCCTTCCCTTTCCCTCTAAAATCAATAAAAAACATATCTCCCAGTGAGGATTAAAAAACAAACAAAACAAGCCCTCTGGGTTCGATAGGTTCTTCTCTTTCAGCACCTGACACATGTTATGCCACTCCCTTCTGGCCCAAGGTTTCCAGCAAGAAAGCTACTGTCATTTGAATTGTTTTCCCCATAAATAACCTGTCAGTTCTTTTTTTGTCTTTAGTTTTCAGAAGTTTAATTATAATGTCTTGGCATGGATTTCTTTGGGTTTATCCTGTTTAAGGTTTGCTCAGCTTCCTGAACCTGTCAGTTTACATTTTCTGAAAAGTTATGAATATTGTCAGTCATCATTTTGGTTTCCTGGAGCAGTAGCAGCACCTGCGGGAGCTACGGAGCTGGGAGAGCTACAGGCCCTGCCATGGAGACCTGATCTAAACAGACTCAAAAATAAAGTACAAGAGGCTTCTTCCTGACAGTTAAGTTCCAGATAAAGATGGAATAAGAGCCCTGGCTGGTTTGGCCCAGTGGTTAGAGTGTTGGCCTGTGGACTGAAGGGTTGAGGGTTTGATCCCTGGCCCCCGTTGGGGCGCCTGTGGGAGGTAACCAATCAACATGTCTCTCACATCGATGTTTCTCTCTCTCCCCTCCTCCCTCCCATCCACTCTCTCTAAAAATCAATGGAAAAAATATCCTCCAGTGAGGATTAACCTAACCAAAAAAAAAAAGATGGAATAAGAGAAACTTAAAGGTATTTTGCCTCTAATACCACAATGGGGTATCTGCAAACCACACACCTGGACAAACTATATCCCTGATATCAAGTGTGTGTGTTTCTTGGTTCCTCATTTACTAGCACAGGAAAGACCCATAGCCACTAGGCATATGGACTTTAAATAACTATGTCCACTAAAAGACAGAGGCTCCTGAAAGTCCAGCTTAGGGACAAAAATGTGTATCTCTAAGGTGGCAAAATTCAATGTGAGAAGTCTGGAGAATAGGAGTCCCAGGGAACTGTTAACATTTGTTCATGTCAAGTCAACAGATCTTAAAAGGAAACAAAATCCATATTTGTCCACATACACAGAGTGGGGCAAAAGTAGGCTTACAGCTGTTCCTATGGAAAATAATACAGTAATTAATAAATAATAGCCCGGTCGGTGTGGCTCAGTGGTTGAGCATCAACCTATGATGCAGGAGATCGCTGTTCAATTCCCGGTCAAGGCACATGCCCAGGTTCCGGGCTCGATCCCCAGTGGGGGGCATGCAGGAGGCAGCTGATCAATGGCTCATCATTGATGTTTCTATCTCTCTCTCTCCCTTTCTCCCTCTTTATTGACATATTTTTAAATAAAGACATATTTTAAAAAATAATAATACAAGAATAAACTCTGTGTTTCCCATACTCACAAATGTAAACCTACTTTTGCCCCACCCTATATATGAAATTAAATGAATGCTTTCCAGATACCAAAAAGAAGTTAAGCAATTTTCATCTAAAATAAAAGCTGTGAAGATATACCAGGTAAAGAAAAAATAATAAAGGGAAAAGATCATGAGATTAAGAGGTTTGTATCTTTACCTCATTTGCATGAAATGTACTTTTCTGTCACTTCTAAAAACTCTGGTGGGTTTTTTTGTAGTTGTTTTGTTTTTTACCCTCACCTGAGGATATTTTTTCCATTGCTTTTCAGAGAGAGCAGAAGGGAGAGAGGGAGAGAGAAACATCGATGTGAGAGAGACACATTGATTGGCTGCCTCTTGCACATGCCTGGACTGGGGCTGGGGATCGAGCCTCCAACCAAGGTACGTGCCCTTGGCCGGAATTGAACCCAGAACCCTTCAGTCTGAGGGCCCGCGCTCTAATCACTGACCCAAACCTGCCAGGGAAAGCTGGTGGTCTTGAGGACAGAAATTAGAAACTGAGTCACAGGATTTTCAGACTGTCATTGATTGGAATTTCCTCCTATCAATTCTGAGCTTCTGAAATGATAACTATAAAGTCTACATTTTGACTTAAGATCCAGTAAACAAACAAAAAAAGAAGAAAAATGTGAGGGATGAGAAAGAAAATGTACCAATATGACACATATTAAGGTAAAAGATGTGACTCTAAGGACAACCTGAAGTGAAACAAACATATAATCCTTGTGCATGGATTTTCAAAGTTATTCCCCTGGCACTAAGGAACTATGAGGAAACAGACACACCCGGCTACTGTAGGTGTGTCTGTTAAAGGCCACTGTAGCTGCCACCCCTGTCCTCCTGAGACAGGCCAGTAAGCCAGGACAAGTGGAATAGGGAAACTGAGACAGAGAGCTGAACAAACTGGCAGAGCAATTTACAACAGGTACAGAAGGTCACCTCCCTAGAGATAACATCTAGACTTCAGTTGTATTTCAGCTCCAGACCTAGAAAAGTGTCAGAATCAGGTGGGTGACACCAGGACCAGGTTCAATGACTGACCAATTGGTGGAAACCATGGCCCTGGAGGAACACACCTAGAAAACTGATTAATATTCTGCTGAAACTCTCCCTCAAGACCTCTCCTAAGATTCCTGCTCTGTGGAGTAGCCCCCGCCATTCCCTTTCCTCTCTTCTTCCCCCACAGGCATGCATCTCCTAAACCCTCAAGGACTCCACCAGGCTTGCAACTAGGGGAGCAATGGGCAGCAGCAGCTCATCCCAGGCTAACCCCAGAAGCTGATCCCAAGGCCCCCTTTCCTCTGACTTCCCAGAGAGCTAGGGCAGCCCAGCCTAGGCTCTCCAGTTGCTTCTTCTATGCTAAGCCCTTTCTTGTTTTACTGTCCACAGTTTTAATAAATGTTCCCTCATAGTCACCTGAACTCACGTTGTGGAATTTTTCCTACATGAAGTCAAGAACCCACACTACTGGCTGGCTCAGACAGACCCACCAAGGGCTAGGCTCCCCCTTCCGGTATCACTCCCAGAGTGCACAGGCTATGCCATGCAGGGTGGAAACTCTTAACTATGGGGAAAAACAATAAAATAAAACAACAGTTAATGCAGCTCATTAACTTTTTAAGGGCAGGAATGCTATAGTACATGCAGAAAGGAAATAAAGGGTGTCTCCTTTTTCTCAGAGTTTTTTCTCTAGCAAGTGTATACTGAGTCAGAGAGAACAGAAAATTAAAAAAAAAAAAGTCTCTAAATGTTTTTAATAGATGAAGAAAGAAAGTATAAAAATTGTACCAAGGGCAGAAGGAAAACTGGAAAACAGCCAGAACAGATAACGCAATTCTACAGATACTATGAAAGTAGGGGGTCTAAGTTTTTCAACTAAAATTTGATAATTGTTTTTCAAGAAAAGGTCATTTCAAGGTACTTTAATAAAAATCCACCCGACTCACTTCCCTCCTCTCCAATTTTTAAATTTTGAATTTTACAGCATTTTAAAAAGGAATTTTCAAACGAGTCAAAGAGATCAGGTTTCAGAGTTAAGCACTTGAACCTAAAAGGAAGTCTGCATATTTAAAAATTGGTTTAATTTGCCTGGCCAGGCATGGCTCAGCAGTTAGCATTGACCTATGATCCAGGAGATTGTGGTTTGATTCCCAGTCAGGGCACATGCCTGGGCTGTGGGCTTGATCTCTAGTGGGGGGCATGCAGGAGGCAGCCGATCAATGACTCTCTCTCATCACTGATGTTTCTATCTCTCTCTCCCTCTCCCTTCCTCTCTCTGAAATCAATATATATTTAAAAAATACAAATAAAAGAAATAAAGATATATATATTTTTAAATTGGTTTAAGTAAAATTTTTATTTTTAACTGCATGTCTTAAAGGCATAACTTAGATTACACCTGAGAATTTTGAGAGCCTGGTCCTACAGTGTGATCGCTGTGCGGGATAATGAAGGCAGCTGGCCTCTGTGCCCAGAATTCTAGCATAGCCAACTGATGCTTCCCGTCACTCTGAACATCTACTTCTTGCACTCCTCCACCACAGTATTAGAAAGTGGACACTATTTAAATCAAAGGCTACTGCAAATTTAAACAAACAAAACAAGAGGGGGAAAAGTATAACTGCGAATTAAAAAACGGAGAGAGGAAAAAAATACATTTATATAAGCAGAGGAGACATTTGGAGGAAATAATTTTTTTTAATGGAGAAAATATGTAAGGAATACTTAGGGGAAAGCTCTGATTATAGATTAACTTTACTATCTAGCTTCACCACCTAGTAACAAAAACTGAAAGGCTTTTGTCAATGGCTTGAAAAACTGAAAAGATCACCTCACCACTCTGGCACTACGTGTTGATGAGGTCAAAAGTCACCCTTAAGGTCTGGGTGAGAGGAGAGATTTCTTTCTTTCTTTTGGGGGAACTTCACCCCTAATTTATACCCAGTTGGGCTATTTTCTGAAAAATAGGAATTGAATAGAACAGTATAGGCTGCATGTTGTCATGTAGAGTAGTCCCCCGCTTACCCTTGGTTTCAGTTACTCATGGTCAACCACAGTCTGAAAATATTAAATGGCAAGTGATTCCTTGAAACAAGTGACCACATGCACATAACCTATTACAGTATATTGTTATAACTGTTCTATTTTGTTATTATTGTTTTTCTCTTACTGTGCCTAATTTATAAATTAAACTGTACCATAGGTACGAAAATAAAAGGAAAAACATAGTATATATAGGGTTTGGTACTATCTGTGGTTTTAGATATCCACTGGGATCTTGGAATGCATTCCCCATGAATAAGGGGGGGAGGGACACACTACAGTATTCACTGCGCATTTGTGTCGTTTTATTAAATTGCCTTTGTCCAACTGGCTTGTGCTATGACTTGACCAGTAAGGAATATTGATTTTCAACACTTTCCACATGCTGGTCTTCCTACCTGGGAAGCCCTCTCTCTGTCCCTTAAGCCTCAGCTGGAGCAGCATCAAGCCTTGTGTGAGCACTACTGACCTGGGGTTAGCCACCTTCCACCCCAGAGAACTTGGCCTTTTTCCTTCAAAGCACTCCTGATACTCCTTCTGAGAGCTATTTAAGGGCTGGAGGACTCTGTTGCATCCCCTGTGCCAAACATGTGGTAGACACTCAGTAAATGTCAGTTAAATGGAAGGGAGAGAGGTTTATGGAGCCCTGGACAAAACGACAAGTGCAATAAATAATGCACAATCAGTCTCTTCACTCCAGGGCCTGTCTTCTTGCAGACTTCATGATCTGTAATTTCTAACTGATTTTATATCAAGTGTGCTCAAATGCTTGGCCCTAAAGCTGGCAGTTTCATTAGGAGACCTGTGTCATGGCCAAGAGTGGCCCAAATACTCTGATAATTCCACGTGACTATTTGGGAAACACCCACAATATCCAACTAGGCAGCACTGGATTTTCCACTGAGCAAAGCAAAAGTCAGACAATGGCGGCTAGTGTTTAATTGTTTACAGCTGAACAACTATTTCCTCACTTCACCAAGCAAATAAGCCCGAGACAAAGAATAGGCCCTTAATCATATTTCAAGTGAGGGAAAATTTTAAGGTCATAGTGCCCAGATAATGGCAAATACGTCACAGCAAATGCAGTCAGCAGCTCTCACAGACCTCAACACGCAGTTTCTTTCTGTTACAAAGTGCAAAACTTTTGAAGTACCTGAGGATGGCTCACAGTACCTCCTTAAAATAAGTTAAGGAGGAATATTTATCTGCATTTCAGACAAATAACTACTACATAGAATAAACTGTGCAGGCTTGTCCAGAAAATAACATAGAGTAAGCCTTTTCCCTGAATTCTAAGGCAGATTTCATTTCCTTTGACTCCCCCAGAAATCAGTGTTTCTTTTATCCTTACATTAAGGAAGGGAAAAGGGAAAAGCAAAATCTCAAAAAGATGACGTATAACTCTTGCTTGATCACTTTTGATCAACACTATAAGACGAGTAGGCCCTATCTTCAATTTACTTACTTTTCTTAAGCATTACTTTTAAAACCTTTTTGTCACTCCCTGGCTGGTGGTTCAGTTGGTTGGAGCACTGCCCCACACACCAGAAGGTTGAGGGTTTAATTCCTAGTCGGGGTGCATAAGGGGCAACTGATGTATGTTTCTCTCTCACATCGTTGTTTTCTCTCTCTCTCTCAAATCAGTAAAAGACATCCTCAAGTGAGGATTAAAAAAACCAAAACACTATAAACAAAAACTTTTTGTCATGTAAATGTTTACATATTCATAAAAGTAGAGACCACCAGGCCATGTACCCATTACCCAGGTTCAACAATTAACAACACATACATGATCATTTTTACCTATAAGCCAGCGCACTTCTCCCACATTCCCCATCTCCAAATTTAAAAATTTGTTCCATAGCCCTGGCTAGGGTAGCTCAGTTGGTTAGAGTGTTGTCCCTGATATGCCAAGGTGACAGGTTTGATTTCTGTTCAGGGCACATACATGAATCAACCAATGAATATGTAAATAAGTGAAACACCAAATCAATGTTTCTCTCTCTCAAATCAATTTTTAAAAATTTAAAAATTTGCTCCACTTTAGCTGTTACTTGATCCCAAAGCATCTGCTTCAGTTAGGAATCAGTACCCTCCCCCTCCCACTTAAAAAAATCTTTTTTTAAAATTTATTGATTTTAGAGGGAGAAAGGAAGGAGGAGGAGGGAGAGAGACAAACACCCATCGGCTGCCTCCTGCACGCCCCCTACTGGGGACAGAGCCTGAAACTGGGCATGTGCCCTGACCTGGAAGGGAACAGACCTCTCTGTGCATGGGATCATGCTCAACTAAGTGAGCCACACTGGCCAGGGCAATATCCAACAAATTCTGCAGATTGTAACTTATCTATCTCTTCGATTTAGCTCCTCCTTCCAACAGCCACTGCTTTAGATCCTATTTCTATAACTTCTTACCTGGACTTCTGTAGCCCTCTCAAATATTTCCTTGAAACTGCAAGAGACAGCATTCTAAGACATCTCCTGATCATGTCATTCCCTTGCTTAAAAACTCTTGAGAGACCCTTTACAACTTTAGAACAAAGTTCAGGCACCCCAATTTGGCTCTAGGTCTTTTCACCACCTCGCTCTTGCCTACCTTTAGTGCCATCTCTCCTAAAACCCTATGCCCAACATCTATTTCCCAGTCACACTGCTGATATTTTGTACACACTGTTCCTCTGCCTGACTTCATCTAGTAACTCCTACATACCTTTAAAACCCACTCGAACCTGACCTCCTCCTTTATACTCATCCACAATCACTGACCGTAGGTGATAAACCATAATCACCTACCTAAGCTACTCCTGAATGCCTGACCCATAGAAATTGGGAGATAATGTGTTTGAATTTGTGGATGAAATAAAGTAATAAATCATAAATTCCTATCTGGATAGGTCATGGTGGGTAGTCATACCCCAGTCCTGTAATTTCTTTGGTAAAAGGTTTTTAAGCAAGCCCTGTCCATTGTTTTTGTGCCTGTAGGTTAACACACCTTTGAAATGCCTCCTTTCAAACCTGTCCTTCGAAATTGTGACCACCCTCAAGAGAGCACACAATCTTTTTTTTTTTAAATCCTCACCTGAGGATATTTTTTCCACTGCTTTTTTAGACAGTGGAAGGGAGACAGAGAGAGAGATATGCCGATTGGTTGCTTCCCACATGCACCCCGACTGGGGTTGGGGATTGAGCCTGCAACAGAGGTACATGCCCTTGGCCGGAATCGAACCCAGGGTCCTTCAGTCCTGGGGCAGATGCTCTAACCACTGAGCAAACCTGGCTAGGGCTAGAGCACACAATCTTAACTGTCCTGCAATTGGATCCCCGCCTTGCTTTCTCCCACCTCCACATAATCTTCCCTATTTTCACTCCTTAATCTCAAATGCATAAAAACTGCAAAACTGTTATTCTCCAGAGCATCTGAAATCTTGCTCTCTAGCAATTACCATCACTTTTGGATCAAATAAAGTCATAAAAATTTTCTATAGGTTTGGACATTCTTACATCGACAAACACATTAAACTTTGTGTTGATTTGTTACACAGCAGGAGGTAACTACTACAAGTAAGTAGAATGAAGGCAGACACCTAAGGGAAAAAACCAACACAGATTTAAACAGGGCAAAGAGAAGGTGTGTGGGAGACCAGGGGACCAATAAGACCCCACCTGCACCACATTACCAAATCCTGATCTCATGTAAGCCCTTAGCCCCATCTACTCCTGGTCCCCTGGACTTTCCTGTATTAAAGCCAGTGGAATTCCCTCCATAGGTTACACTAGTTTTAATGGTTTCTTGACACTTGAAGTCAAAAGCACTCCAATCAATGCAACATAGACCCGGAAAACTGGTAAAATGCCCTAATAAATGTCCACTTGACACCAGGGTCATTTCCTTTATTTCATCTTTCCCTGCTCTGCATTTTCTCTTTAGCATGATCCATATTTTGCTTATTTACCTTATTTGCTATTTGTATCCTCCTGTAGAACTGAAGTTCCTTGAGGATGGGAGTTGTTTTGTTGAGTGCTATATCTTCACACCTCAAACTATGCCTGGCAATCAGCAGACGCTCAGTATTTGTTGTTTAAGCTGCTGGATGCTCACTGAGAAATTGCAACGAAATAAGTGGCGCAATCTGGAAGTCATTAGAAAGACATTAGCAGCCCAGTACTTGGAGATGAGCACAAAACACGAGCTCCTCAGCTGAAATCACAGGGTTTCTTCAAGAACAGCAAGTAACTGCAAGTGCCTACCCTGATAACTTATCATTCTGTTCAAAGGCGTACCCTCTCCTTGTTAGCTCTCGGCCAATTAGTTCACGGAGGAGCTGGGAACTCTTTCACAGGCCGATAATGTTCTTTTTCCCCTTTTAAACTCTGCTTGGCTTTTATGTTCAGTAAGACAGGTTATACACGAGCGCTCTTCCCTACAGACGAGTAAACATCAGCCGAGCTTTGGGTTACTCTGCCAGTTTAACAATGTCCTGATCCTTGTGAGAGACTTCTCATGGACATTCCGTTTTCGTATTACATGGTTTTAGTTAATCTCAAGCAACCCAGGCAGCACCCTCAAGAAGATAAATAGCGATGGCCAGTGTAACCTATCGTGCAGGCAACACGGGGCGGGAAGTTTCCTACCGGGAGTTAAAATTCTGTCTTTGGGGGAAAGAGGCTCAAACTCCACGCAACTTAAGTCGGAGCAGCGGAAACCGGGTCTGCTGACCCTCTGGGGCTGGAAGAGCCGGCGGGACTGGCTGGCCCCGGCTTCTGCTGCAGCCTTTCCACCCACATCGCTTCACCGACGCGCGTGGACTCGAATACCACAGGGAGGTGGGCGCGAACATGGGCGGGGTCCCCCAGGGCTGGGGTCACCGAGGCTGAGATCCCGGGTACAGAAATGAAGAGGTGGGCCCCGAGTAGTGCGCAAGCGAGGAGGAAGAGGAGGCCGCCTTTACTCACCTCACCTGCTGCCGCGCGCTCCCGGCCGCACCACCCGCACCGCCCGCGCCGCCTTCGCCCTCCTCAGCCCCGCCCCCGAGCGTCACTTCCCCCGGGCAGGGGCCGGGCGGAAGCGCGCCCGCACAGCCGGGTCTCGCGACTACCCGCGGTTGCTAAGCAACTACTGGTTTGGACCACGCCCCCCACGGGGCTGACGCCTGAGCTACGCCCCGCGCTAGGCTGGGCAGGGGGATCCCCTCCCCCACCTTGCGGAAAAGCCAGTCTGGAGACGCGCGTGGAGCAGGCGTGCGCGTGGGGGTCCAGCGCCGTGTGAGCGTGAGGTCGTCCCCACCCAGAGGTGGCCTTGTCAGTCCGATGGGTTTGAAGTAGGATCTGCTTGTGGCTTTATTTTCATTCCCTGATTATCAACGCAACTTTCCACATGTTTATTGGCCAGGACAGTTTCTCGCCTCTCGTCAAATTTCCTGTTGAATGGCTTGTCTTTTTCTTATTGTTTCTTAGCGTTCTTTTTTGGAGATTAAACCTTTGTCAGTGATTTGTGTTGCAAGCATCTGTTTGTGTCATGCCTTTTCACTTTGTGGTGCCTTTTAATGAACAGAAGTTTTTATTTTATTTTTGAAAATATGTTTCTGTTGCCCGGCCGGACATGGCTCAGTGGTTGAGCACCGACTTATGATCCAGGAGATCACGGTTCAGTTCTGGGTCAGGGCACATGCCCAGGTTGAGGGCTTGATCCCCAGTGGGGGGAGTGTGGGAGGCAGCCGATCAATGACTCTGTTGTCATTGATGTTTCTATCTCTTTTTCTCCCTCTCCCTTTCTCTCTCTGAAATCAATAAAGATATATTTTAAAATATGTTTTTATTGATTTTAGAGAGAGAGGAAAGGAGAGGGACAGTTGAGATATAAACATCGATGAGAAAGACAATGATAGGTTGCCTTCTGCACTTCCCTTCGTGGGGATCAAGCCAGCAACGTGGGCATGTGCCCAGATGGGAGTCCAACTCTGGATCTCTGGTTTATGGGTGATGCTCAACCACTGAACCACACATGCCAGGCAGAAGTTTTCATATTAATATAAAAAAATATCTTTTATGCTATTTTTTGTGTGTCTTGTTTACGAAACCCTGCCCTACCCCAAGTTACTCTTTCACATTTTTTTCTAATGGTTTTAAAGATTTGATTTTAAATTGAAGTCCTCAATTCAGTCAATAAGAACAATGATGAAATATCGGTACTGCTTCCCATCCTTAATTCCAAAGCCTGTATATTTTAGCTATTGGGGACTGTGGTCAGTAGTCTCCAAAAATGGCTATTGGAAATTCTTCACATTTTTGCACACACAAGCTGTTCCTGACAAAATGTAGCATTTGTTTCCCCTGCCCTTGAATCTGCATTGGCCTTTTGACCTGCTTTGACTGATAGATACTGGTAGGAATAAAGTTCTGGGGTTTGAGCCTAGGCCTTAAAAGGACCGACAGTTTCCACTCCCTCCCTGGGGGTAGCCAGCTGCCATACTATGAAGCAGTTTGGGCTAGACTCCTGAATGACATGATCTTATGTACAGAGAGAGGCCACACGGAGGACCACAGAGGGACCAGGCATGTCAGTGAAGCCTTCTTGGACCTTCACTCAGCCCAGTTTCATACAAGTAATTTTGTGAACCCAGTCAACACCATCCAGAGCTGAAGAGCCCAGGGCCCAGCTAAGCCCTGGCTGAATTCCACAGAATCATGACAAATTGTTTTTGTTTTACACTACTGAGTTTCTAAGTGGCATGCTACACAGAAATATTTGACCTGCTTTACCATGAAATGGATCTCTTGATATGAGGCAGTGTGGTGCAGGATTCCATGTCAGTGACTCAGAATTTTGAAAGCCTTTGGATGCGTCAGGAAAAGCCAATACACATCTGGATATGTTGACAATTTCAAAAGGATGAATCACTGTCCCCCTAGAGTATAAAGAACCCAATGTAATCAACCTATTCGAGTAGTGGGCTGCTCTACTCAAGGGAGAGAACCACATCAATAATTCATTGTCAGTCTCTCTTTTAATTTTTTATTTTGTTAATTCTCACCTGAGGATATTTTTTTCCATCGAGTTTTATTTTATTTATTTAATTTTTTAAAATTTTTGTTTAAAATATTACAGATGTCCCTTCTTCTCCCCAATAACCCATTCCACCCCGTCCCATCCCCCTCACCAGACCCTCTCCCCACCATTGTCCATGTCCTTGGGTTGTGCATATATGCATATAAATTCTTTGCTTACTCTCTCCCCCTCCACCCACCCACCCTCCTCCATCTCTGACTTTCGTCAATCTGATCTATGCTTCCATGTCATTGAATCTATTCTGTTCATCTGTTTATTAAGTCTTCTAGATTCTACATATAAGTGAGATCATGTGATGTTTTTCTTTCTCTGCCTGGCTTATTTCCATTGATTTTTAGAGAGTAGAAGGGAGGGAGAAGGGGAAAGAGAAACAGATCGATTGTTTGCCTCCCAGATGTGCTCCAACCCAGGTGTGTGCCCTTGACTGGGAATCGAACCCACAACCCTTTGGTGCGTGGGCCAATGCTCTAACCACTGAGCCACTCCGGCCAGGGCCATTGTCAGTCTCTTGATGTGGCTAGGGCTAGAAGAGCCTTGGTGGATGGCAGACTATGAGCTCATAGGACAATCACAAAGCAATAATCATGAACCTAACATTAATTCCATCCTTGATTTAACATTCACAAGTCATATTGATGCCACTGTAATAACCTGGTTATTATCTAACAAGAAAGGAGTAAAGGGGAGACCAGTTAAGAATACACCATTTAGCCCGGCCGGGCGTGGCTCAGCGGTTGAGCGTCGACCTGGGATCCAGGCGATCGGGGTTCAATTCCCAGTCAGGGCACATGCCCGGGTTGCGGGCTGCAGCCAATCAATGACTCTCTCATCATTGATGTTTCTGTCTCTCTCTCTCCTTCTCCTTTCCTCTCTCTAAAAATCAATAAAGATATATTTAAAAGAAAAAGAAAAGAATACACTATTTATACACCTTTGCCAAGAAAGCTGTATTAACACTTTCCAGGTCTGTTCCCTGCTGATTGCTGGGGGAAGGGACGGGACAAAGGCAGTATTTATTTATTTATTTATTTATTTATTTATTTTAATCCTCATGGAGGATGTTTTTTCCTTCGCTTTTCAGAGAGAGTGGAAGGGAGAAACATCGATTGGCTGCCTCCTGTACTCGCCCCAACTGGAGCCGGGATCAAGCCTGCAGCTGAGGTACATGCCCTTGGCCAGAGTCAAACCCGGGACTTTTCAGTCTGCAGGTGATGCTCTAGCCCAACTGGCTAGGACTCAAGTCTGTTATTAATTTTGACAATTCCCCCTTTTGACTGAGATCTTTGAAGGCATGGCTGATTAACAGTCAGGTCTTCCAAAATCAGCAGCCTTTTCTCCCTTGATACCAAGAAGGACCTCTTCTGGGTCAAATGTCAGGAGGGAAAATGCATGGTCCAAATTGCTGTGTCCAGGTTCAAAAAGCAATAGGTGCAGAGTTTAACAGAAAAAAAAAAAAGAGCAAAGTTAAAAACAAACTTAGTGTACATGATGGTTTTAAAACAGGAGCTCAGATCTGATAGCAGCAAACTAAGGAGTTATTACAACAGAGTTGAGCCCTGGCAGGTGTGTCTCTGGTTAGAGCGTTGGTCTGCTCACGGAAAGGTTTTGGGTTTGATTTCTGGTCAAGGGCACGAGCCTGTGTTAGGGGCAGAAATATTAATCATGTTCTGTTAACCATGATTTTAGCTATAGTTACAAGAAATATTAATCCTGTTCTGTTAACCATAATTGTGTTCTGATTAGAGAAAGCACATTCTAACCTGGATGAGAGTTATATGCCCCGGGACATTAGGAATTGGATCCATTCTTCTTAACTGCTTATCATCATGGAAAGATTTAACAACCTTGTTGCTGAAGGGGTCCTGGGGGTGCCCCACCCTCTTACAAACCTCAGCCCCCATTTCCTGTAACCTGTAAACCATTATACCCATTCTTGTTCCTTTTTGCCCACTTTCCCATGTAATCTTTGTCTTTACACCCAATATAAGCAGTTGGCTTATTTGGGGGGGGGGACAGTTATTATAGGGAGGTTAAAGCAGATTTTATGTGGATGACCCTCCTGCTCTCCTATACTGCTGGCATTATTGGAATAAATGCTCATATATGATTCAACCTTTTCCCTGTTTAATTGGCCCAAGTAGTGACTGGCAGCCCGGACCCATGGTGTCCAGTTTCACTTGGGTTGCAGATTTGTTCCCTGCCCCTTGTTGGGCGAGTACAGGAGGCTTCTCTCTCACACAGATGTTTCTCTCTCTCCCTCCACCCCCCCACCGCCCTTCCACTCTCTCTGAAAAGCAATGGAAATAAATATCCTCAGGTGAGGATTAACAAAAACCAAAACAAAACAAAAAAAGAAGAGTTGAGGGGGAAGTTCCCAATAACGGCCATTGGTGTTCTAAATTACTTTTGGTCACAGCAGTCCATTTAGTTAAAAATGTGCATGAGGGACCATGGTTTTTAAAATATTTTAAAATATATTTTTATTGATTTTTAGAGGGAGAGGGAGAGAAAAAAAGAGAGATTGAGGGTGGAACATCTATCAGTTGCCTCCTGTACTCCCCCTTCCAGGAATCGAGCCTGCAACCTTTTGGTGCAGGGGACCACGCCCAACCACCAGGGCGGTACAATAGTTTTTATTTTTATTTACTTATTTTTATTTATTTATTTTAAATATGTCTTTATTGATTTCAGAGAGAGGACGGGATAGGGAGAGAGAGAGAGAAACATCAATGATAAGAGTCATTGATCGGCTGCCCCACAAACGCCCCCTACTGGGGATCGAGCCAGCAAGCTGGGCATGTGCTCTGACCAGGAATGGGTCTACGCTCAACCGCTGAGCCACGCCCAACCGCCCAATTGGGCGGGACAATGGCTTTTAAACATAAATTTGGCTGGGATCTCTGTAGGAGTGAAATAAGATGCCTGAGACCATTTTCTAGAGGCTTTCTCTAAGGCAAGGGCCCAAACAGGCTAAACAACTCTAACATCTTAAATAGCTTAGGCACCTGCAGGCTTAAAACCAGCCAGTTCCATTTAGAACAGTCAGATCCAGCCTTGGAGCAGTTGCTCAGTTTGTTAAAGCATCCTTCGGGTATACCAATATTGGGGGTCGATCCCCAGTCAGGGCACATACAAGAATCAACCAATGAATGCATAAATAAGTGGAACAACACATGGGTGCTTCTCTCTCTCTCCTTTCCACTCTCTCTAAAAATCAACAAATTAAAAAAAAAGAACAGTTCACTCCAAAGGGGAAGCGGTCAGGGGCCAAAGCTAAAGCAGCAGATTCAGAGATGCAACCTGAGCACAGGCTGAAAAACAATGTAGTTCTATTACAACAGCCTGCTTGGGAAAGAGCGTGGCCAAAGGCTGAAGGAGGCAGTTTCAACCGCACAGAATCAGGCTGCCTGACAGCCAACTCAAAGGACCAGATTCTAAAAAAAACCAAAAAAAACAAAAAACCAAGTCCACAGCTAATAGCCCCAAAAAACAGCCTGATCCCTGGGAATCAGGCCAAAGTGTGGAAGGGAGAGTTCGCAGACAAACAAAGTCTTTTAATATAAAAAGAAAAAACCCTCTAAACAGATTCCTAATAAAGCCCAGAGAGCTTTAAAACTCAAGATAAGTGGAAACATGGACTCAGGAGACAACTTACCCTCAAGCTCCTGAGAAGGGAGAAAAACAGCGAGTTAAAACGGCTGGCTCTGTGGGCGCCACACTTGTTTGCTCACAAGCCCAGAGCTCTATCGAGGTCTTCCTTCAGCAAAAAAGACTTATTAGGGAATAAAGACAGAATTGCAATACAGTGGTTCCTCGGTTTTGGAATGTAATCCGTTGGGAAGCCTGATTGAGTTCTGAACATTTGAAAGATCGAGGGATCCACAGCCGACAGCTGGGCCTCAGAATCTTGCGCTCAGCGGAAGCCTTGTGGCATGTTCGACTTCTGAGGCGTGTTGGAGAACCCAGACGTTTCCTTCTGGGTTTAGGAACAATGTTTGCCCACAGACACCTTGGAAAACCGAGGTCCCACTGTACAGCTCTCCCCACCATAGTGAACCAGGTGTAGGTCCCTGGGTAAGCAATGGAGAGGAAGTCTGGTGAAGAAGGGAAGAGGAGGCGTGCGTGGGAGGGCTGTTGTAACCATAGAACTCTATGTAGGGCTTTCCGTGACCACTTAGGACGTTAGAGCTCCTCCTGCAGGACTTCCTGATTCCTGTCCAGGTTAAAGGCTGGCATTAATTTTGAAATTGGCTAGCAAAAACACCACGGGACTTACTTTCTTGTTTTGGTATGTTTATGTTTATTTTATTGCAGGTCAGCTTCTGTAGAGCATACAGGTTTTGGAGTAAATCAAAGTAAAATCAGAGGACACCGGCTCCGCCCAACCTCAGTCTCCTCCAGAGCGGAGTTCCGCCCCCACCCGCCCCGGAAACTACATTTCCCAGCAGGCCAAACGCCGGCCCTAACGCACTTCCTCCCGACGTCCTTCGCGAAGGGAAGGAGTCTAGTGGGCTCGAGGCCGACAGGACCATCTTTCGTCGCCGCCGCCACCGCTGGCTTGAGAGGACTCGTCGCGGCCATCCTTGCCGCCCCCGCCGGTCACCATGTCCGCCCAGGCACAGATGCGGGCCCTGCTGGACCAGCTCATGGGCACGGCCCGGGACGGTGAGTGAGGCGGCCGACCAGGCGAGGGGCTGGGGCGGGAAAGAGGCGAGGCCGCCGGGCGGCCTGAAGCGGGGGCCGCAACTGTCTGCGCCTGCGCCGTCCCTTCCCCCACGCGCCGATGGCAGGCGCCGGGCCTTTGTCTGAGCGGGTTCGCCCGGCAGGCGACCACGGCTTTTCTCCCACCGGCAGCGGATTCTCGGCGGGCCCCTCCCTCCGAGCCCGCTTAGTCGGTGGGGCTCCAGCCCCTTCCCTGTTTACGGTCCTGCCATTTCCAACCCGGCGGGCGCCGCAGCTTTTCCAACCGGGGAGTCGGCGGAAAGGCTGGAGCAACCATGGGCTCTAGGTCGCCGGCAGCTTGGGAGAAGCTACACCCAAGGGAGCCGATGGGCCTCGAACCTCGGCCGTTCTTGTGCTATACCATTGCAAGGAGAGCCGTAAATTGAGCTTTTCTTACGTGGGTTCCTGTGGAGGGATTTTCCAAGCCCCTCTTCCCAACCACACAGAAGAGGTTCTGTTTAGCCAGCACTTGTCAGACGTTAGGTAGGTTGTATTGTAGGCAGGAGTGCAAGATCGTGATGGTTGTCTCAGGAGAAAGCGGTTGCATCTTTGCAAAACTATATACCTGCTGTGGTTTGTGTTTTCTTTTCTACTGAAGTAATGAAGTTGTAAGTTCACACTGGCACACTTGCAGGGCTGTGCAGATTCTTTGCACTATATTTCATAGGTGAATAAGTGCTTTTTAGCTTTCTTTGTATATTGAGTTGCTTTTGAATTGCTTCCCATATTTTTATTTCATACAAACTGAACAATTGTGGCCCCTCTATTTTATTTATAAAGGTTCAGTGTATCTTTGCCTGCCTACATCAATCTGCAAGGGAGTTGCAGAAAAGCCTCATGTTCATCGAGCCGTGAGTCACAACCAATTTCTAAGCTGTTATAACAAAAAAGTGTTTGCTTTTTTTCACAAGTATCTTTAAAAGTGTAGTTTAGAAAGAAAGCATTTTCAATAAAAAGACACTACATTAATCCTGGATGCTTGCAAATCCTAAAATATATTCCTCCTTTAGTATTACACAGCTCTGTGTGGTATACACAGGTTAGCTTTAAAATTTGTCACATTCCACTTTGCCTTTACTTTTATGTATCATTCCCCTGACTTCCTTACTGCAGGTTGGGCAAGAAAACTTTTCCTTTAAAACTTTTCAACAGCGGGCATAAAATTCTGCAGCTGAGGTCTTGAAGAATGCAGATGGGTACAGTATATGTTGGAACTCACAGTGTGTATTGACTAACCTAGTTCCTTTTTGCCTTTTTTTTTTTTTTAAATTTTGGTTTTTTTAGTATTGTCTTGTTAACAGTGACTCCCAGGTGCCAACTCTCTTTTTTAAGGGTGGGGGTGAAAGGGGGATAGGAAGACCAGGTCTAGACTATTTATCAGTGGTAGAGTTGAAAGCTTTCTTTGTATTTTTGGGCAAAATACTGCCTACACATTCGTCCACAGCAAAACAGTTTGATTAATAAATAGCTTTTGTTGGTGGAAACTACCAGCTATAGGTCATATGTGGTGATTCATGGCCCTTTGATTAGCATGGGTTTTGGTATCTCATTGCCCACATGTATGTGTGGGGCTAATGACCTTTTGGTGCTCAGCCTTTTGCTTCTGACTCTGACTTCTTTGGCACAATGATGGAGTCAGATCTTATTAAGTGTGATTCTTCATGATATATTTAGCATCAAAAAACATCTGTATTCTGCTCCAGTTGTAAATATCTCTAGATCAGCTTTTCAGTGTATTTAGTAATCTGCAAATCGTCCAGGTGACTTGTACCAGATATGCTTTTGTGTTTAACGTGGTATTGTCTTATTTAAAACCACAAATAAATTTCAGGAGATGAAACCAGGCAGAGGGTGAAGTTTACAGATGACCGAGTCTGCAAGAGTCACCTTCTGGACTGCTGCCCCCATGACATCCTGGCTGGGACGGTAGGTGCATTTGTGGGGCAAGGGGAGACATCACAGAACACTCAGACTGGTATGCTGTGTAGAGGTTTTCCAAGTTGAATTCTGTTTTCCTTTATCAGGTGGAAATCACCTTTATTGCCCCTTCAGATTGTAGGTTCTGTTAATTTAGTGGAATTTTATTTTTTAATAAACAAAAAAATGTTTTTAGAGAGTGAGGAAAGGAGAGGAAGAGAGAGAGAAACATTGATGAGAGAGAAACATCAGTCAGCTGTCTCCTGTGTGCGCCCTACCGGGGATCAAGCCCACAACCCGGGCATGTGCCCTGACTGGGAATCAAACCAATGACCTCTTGGTGTGCGGGACCACACTCAACCAATTGAGCCACACTGGCTGGGCAGTTTAGTGGAATTTTACATTGTGGAACATATTTTACTGTTATAATTCTCTCTCTAAAATTACCAGGTTTTTGTAGAGTCATTTATATGAAGGCGTTCATGACTATGTAGTGCAAGTAGACTTATTTGGCTATAGCAAAAGGTATACTTCAAGTCAGCCTATAGTTCTTTGAAGACCCTGGGTTGGTTGATTTGCTTTCAGGTTAAACAGTGCTAGCCTTTATTGAACAAGATACATTTCTTCCTCGAATTTTGAAGTTTTCTAAAAATCAGTTGGGAGTAACATTGATTTTCTAGTTTTATGTTATGCCACCCTTTCAAGAAAGTAACACATGATCCAATGAATATAGACCCCTAAAATTTTAAGTTCACTTCAGATGAGCAAAACAGAGAAGTATTAGTTTTGTAGAATGTGCATTTATTCAAAATTGGATAGGATTTAAGAAGACTAAGCAGTGGAGGATTATCTACCGTGATTCACCACTTACGGAAAAGGAGTCCTGTAAAGATCACCATAGTAAGATTTCACAGCTACCTCGTGAATATAAAACCTGTCTTACGTTAAGGGTCAAATGTGCATGTATTAGTGAACTTTTTCTTTGTGATTAATCGTTGCTTTTAATACCATTGTGGGAGCAGCCACTGGAAAACTGCTCAGTTGTGGATCTTTTCAAGCTGGCTCTTCTGACAGCAGATAAGAAATGAATGCTAAATCTTGTACCTCTGTTACCTGAGGCTTACCTGTACTTTGACCTTGTGTGGGAAAAGCATTACAACTAGTATTTGCTGCAGATCATTGTTTGTGTTGCTCTTTGTATGCCAGAGGAAATCAAGCATAATAGGCTAGATGTCCGGCTTCTATTAGTCATAAACAGTTCAGCTATAGTTTCATAACCTGGATAGATCTTAGTGGAAGAAGTCAGAGGAAGAAGAGGGACGTGCACTGGAGTGAAGCATTTCAACCATGGTTTTCTTGGTCAGATCCCTGTGTAACATTGTTCCAGAAGGCTGGTGAGAAAAATAATGAGAAGGACGCCATTTCCTACCGATGTTTATTGTGTTAGGCACAGATTAATTCACCTATTATTTATTGGACACCTACTCTCTGTGCCAGGCACAGGGGATATGACGTCAGTAAGACAAAATCTTTACTCATCTAATGATGGGAGAGAACAGACAATAATAGATAATGGACTGTTGTAGATAGGGTGGTAAGGTAAGCCCTCTTAGGGACATTGGACATTGGAGTAGAGACCTGAATGGTGAGAGAGAGCATGTGCCTGGTTTGGAGGTATAATGCTCTGGGTAGAGAATGGAGCTGAAGGACAGCAGGAATGCCACTGGTATACCTAGACTGGTGTGAGTGGGGAGAGGGAGGCAGAGGTTGTGGAATTAGATGAGTTATGAGAAGCCATGGACTGATCAGATTCGCTTCTCTGTGGGTTTGGACAAGGGCAGCTCAGCAAAGGGAGTCTGAGAAGGAACAGACTGAGAAGGAGTAGAAAACCCAGGAGATGTGTTCATGTGAAGATGCAAATAGACAAATCTCAGGAGCTGCCGAGGATCAGTTAAGATGAGGATTGGGAATTCAAATGGTGGTGCTTGTAAAGGTTCAGCCTCCTTAGCTGTGGGCTGCATGGAAGTGGAGGGTGAGGGGTAGAGTTGAACGATGGGTCTTATGGGAAGTTTTTGTTTTGTGTTGAATTGGCAAGATGAAAGTGGTTATAACCCTCAGCTTGCTAAGGGCTACTCCAGGCCCAAGTTTTGTTCAAAACCGTATCCTGTCATTAGAGAGGGTGTGACAAGGAGAAGTGCAATTTTATTGCGTCTTAATGAGAAAATATAGTATTGGTTAGTAAGCTTGGAAGAGTAAAATAGCTGGAGGGAAGGTAGTGTAACTTGTCTCAGTGGAAGAACTTTGTTTTCTGAAGGTTCTGGAAGGAGCCTTTAGTGTTTTTTCCTGTCGGCAGTGTGAGATCACTAGAGAGAGCACAGGTGTTTGTGCAGTAAAAAAGGTCCAACACACTGGACTTAACAGCCACCTGGAATATTTTGGAAGGACCTAATGAGTGTGGTGTTTCAGCTCTGCTTGGTGTTTAGCTGCCAGGAGAATTGGCCAGTACTTCCCTGCCTCTTTGGCAAAGCTGAAAAGATACTTCCAGAGAGTAACCATGGCACCCAGGCCTATCTTTTGTTTACTTTAGCTTGAGGACTTTCACCCAAAGGAAGACAGGTGAATTTTGCTTCATTTGTGGTTCCTTCATGTAAAAATTTTCTTGGCATTTGGAAGTTTTTAGAGTGGAAATTGATTTGCACTAAAAATTTTGAGTACTTAAGTTTTTAGTGCTTACCACATTGTTTGCGGGTAGTTTTTATCGTGCCCTCTACGTAAAACGTATAAGTACGGTTCCCCCATACAATGTGTTACTTCCTGTGGTGGTAGTTTTTCTTTGAGCAACAAAGACTTCATTAACCTTTTTTTTTTTTTAAAGGGGGGGAGGAGGGAGGGAGAGAAACATCAATTGGTTGTCTCCTGCATGTGCCCTGACCCTCCACCAGGGATCCATTCTGTAACCCTGGTACTTGCCCTTTATCTTCTATGCATGGCTGACGCTCTAACCACTGAGCAACACCAGCCAGGGCAGCAAGATTTCTTTAGCTTTAATCATTTCTGATAGCTGCACTCATTTTCCTGTGGCACATAGTTTCATTTGTGGTAAATACGTAATTTAAAGAATTGTATTTGGCACTTAAAAAAGTGAATGAAGTGCCCGGCCAGCATGGCTCAGCGGTTGAACATCAACCTATGGTCCAGGTGGTCAAGGTTTTATTCCCGGTAGGGGCACATGCCTGGGTTGCGGGCTCGATCCCCAGTCGGGGTGTGCTGGGGGCAGCTGATCGATGATTTTCTCTCATCGTTGATGTTTCTCTCTCTCCCTCTCCCTTCCTCTCTCTGAAATCAGTAAAGACATTTAAAAAAAAAAGTGAATGAAGCAAAAGTCAGCTTTACAGGGACAGCGATTCTAGTTGCAACTTTGGCTTCTAGAACCGCTGTAGCTCTACCTCTAGATCCCCTATGTAACCAATATACGTGAGCTACGTATGACTCTAGAGTAGGAATAATGAAAGGAGAAAAGTGATTTTAGCATTTAAATGTAAGAGTTGATCTTTGGTAGAAACTCCACACTAGTCAGCCCACTGTCAGTATTACTGTCATTGGTGATACTGAAGGATATTTTGTTAGCATGGCACACACTTGTGAGAGCCAGGCACTGTGAGCCTCTAATTTGCCTAAAATGTTAAGGACTTTATAACCCATGAAAGTTTTGATCTCATTTTGAACATAGTTTGAGCTTAAAGGAATTCCTGGGCTCCATCACTTTTTGTTTACTAGTTATGTAGATGTGTGGTTTTTGTTCAATAGCTTGGAC
Source organism: Miniopterus natalensis (assembly GCF_054644295.1). Taxonomy (NCBI): domain Eukaryota; kingdom Metazoa; phylum Chordata; class Mammalia; order Chiroptera; family Miniopteridae; genus Miniopterus; species Miniopterus natalensis. The sequence continues at coordinate 95,395,457 of NC_142083.1, forward strand.
TTCAGAGGTGTCTCATTGGATGTTGGGTTTTGTTAACTTGCACTGTTTGACTTGATAGCGTGATTCTCAGCATACAAACTGCCCTGTTGCTGTGTAGATGGTCAGAGGCGGTATGTGTGTGTCTGTACAGAGTCTTGTACTCAGGATTAGGTAAGAACTATGCAGTATTGTTTAATTGTTCTACTTGTGCTTAAGACACATAATCTCACATCAGACTAATGTTACTGTAACACAGATAATTTGTTTAGTAAAAGAGTCTTTTGTTTCTCAAATGGGGCAACTGAGTGGCCCAATTATATGTCCAGGGTCATTTGCCAAGTTAGGAGAATGTTTGGAGGATTCATTCAGGTCTGAATCAGCCTATTCTGCTTTATTCCCTTCTGTATACAAAGAGCTACACAAAAGCCAAGTGTTAGGTTATGTTAATTGCTGGAACCTGATTTCTATCTGCTCTTTCCTTTTCTTGTCTCTGCAACTTGAGCATTCTGAGTAGTAAAGATTGCCAGAAGGAATGCCTAGAAGCTTGTTGCTATCAGGACACTGGGTTTTCTGGCCTCTTGGCACCACACCCCCACCGCTAGTTCTGCTATTCACTGAATAGATATTTCTTCTGTGACTGAAGCAAAAATAAAATTGGCAAAGCTAATTAATGTGGTTTTCACTATTTGGCCAATTATCTCTGGGTCTAAAAGAGATATAAGCCTTTGCACTGTTAAATGCATCAGTCCTGAGTATCATATAATCAAGGTGGTAAAAGAAAAATAAGGCTTCTCAGCCATATTCTGTTTCTTAATTTCTTATGATAGTTTAGTATTCAAAACAATATTGTTTGTTTTAGAGACAGTTGAGACACCAGGTAAACTTCTGTAAACTTTTGTTTGTTTTTCACAGCGCATGGATTTAGGAGAATGTACCAAAATCCACGACTTGGCCCTCCGAGCAGATTATGAGATTGCAAGTAAAGAAAGGGACCTGTTTTTTGAATTGGATGTAAGTTTTATTTCGTGTTAATTAGTCCCTACTGTGAAGAGCCAAATATTGAACTAACGGGAATAATGCAACATATGTAAGTTAAGCAAACAAAATAGATACTTGTTATTCTATCACTCCAGCTGAGGGTTGGAACAGGGCCAATACCATTTTGTGTCTGCCTGTGTGTCAACCTCCCCAGCACTATTCTATATTTTGTATGTATCATTTCCTTTTAAAAATAGTTTTATTACATATTTTTATGATTCCTTGAATATTATGTTTATTCTTATTTTTGAGGCTTATAAAAATTGTTTCATAGTATAGATAATTCTTAATAATTTTACTTTTTCATTCAATATTATGATTCTGTTTACCCCTTTTACTGGGTTTGTTTTGTTTTCATTGCTGATTGAGTATTCCCCAAACTATCCATTCTTTATTCATAGACAAAATTAGGGGGGTTTTGCTATTATGAAGAATTTAATGAATATTCCTGAATATCTTCTTGGGGCACATGTACTTGGATTTATCTAGGATATATTCTATTATCTAGGATATATTCCTAGGAGAGGAATTGGTAGCTTGTAAGGGATGCACATGTTCATCCTTTCAAGATAGTTCTGTAATGTCTTTTTCTTTTTTTCTCTCTTTGATAAAGTGGTTGTATTACACCCCTAATAAAAGTGTGTACATCCTTACCAACACCTGGTATTATCAGACTGTTAAGTTTTTGCAATTTAGTGGTTATAATACGACATTTCAGAACTTTCGTTTAGCATTGCTTCCCTAAGGAGCCTTTTAAAACCTTTTTTCCCCCTAATTTGTCCCCCTCCCCTCCGTGATACCCTGGATATCATGATATCCATGATACCAAAGATACCCTGCATATCGGTTTCTATACTGTGATTCCACATCACAACCATTGTAATAGCTAAGATTTTTTTCCACTCTTTAAGTTCAGTTTTTAGCCCTCCCCTGTTGAGAATACATGATTCAGAGTTACTTTGTTTTAATAATTTTTTCTTTTCCCTAATCCTCCAGTACTAGTATGACCAGAGGTAAGTGGAGGGATTTGATGCCTTTCAGATTCCTGAGTTGAAGGCTGGGAAGGAAGCCAGAGAAAAACAAAACCCAAAGAAAGGCATTTTTCCCCCCAAAGGACATTTTGGAGGGTATATTGTTCCTGGAGTAAATTCTGTTTAAACCAGTAGTCGTAAAAAGTGATTAAAATTAAGAATTCTTTTTCAAATACATTCTTTAACAGAAGTTTGCTCCCAGCATTGAATCTCTAAATTTAACTAAAAATGTCTAGCAATAGCTCAACTAACAGATGGGGCTTGGAAATGGTAATTTTCTATATTACAATTTTTAATTCTTCAGTAACCTGAAAATTATTTATATAAAGAGTCCATTACTTGGGGATATTAGGTTTCAGAAACTGATAGGTGTACAGATGTATAGGTTGAAATCTCAGTTTTAGTTACGTAGTTTTTGGATCACAAAACTTAGCATTTCTCCTAAGTCAGAAGTCAGTACACTTTTTAAATGGCTTGATTAATTTAATGCCAGAGAATAGATAAATAGGAGAAACTGAGAGTACGGAAAGAGACCAAAATATATATATAGTAATTTATTATGAAGGGTGTATGTTCAATCAGAAGAGAGAAGGTGGGTTTTTGATGAATACTGTTGGAGGATTAGCCAGTTGGAAAAATACCAAGTTGGATCCCCAGAAATTGAATTTTGTTTTTGTCATCTTCAGATGTTATAAAGCCTAGAAGCTATAAGGGAAAGATTTGTCTATATGAAAACTTAAGATATTATTGTGTGAAAAATTCCCATACATAAAATAAGACAACTGTGGCAAAATATTTGTAGTTTATATGATGATGGGCTAGTTTCCTTTATACAGTAAGTTTTCACTTAATGTCGGTGGGTTCTGTGACTTTAAGTGAAGTGATGTAAAAAGAGACCAATTTTACCATAGGCTAATAGTAGATATAAACAAGAGTAAAGTTCCTATAGCATCTCATGGATGTTGAATGGGATATTATTCAAGGACCTGCTACATATAAAATTCATTATGATTGACAAGAACAGTATCAGTGGCTCAATAGAAAATGGGCAAAGGACATTTCCTAGCAGACATCTAATCCTATGGCAGGTGCTTGCCTTCACTAAGAACTAGAGAGATGGAGAGTTAAGTCATCCTGATACACCTGGATAACTTAGCATCTCATGATGTGAAAACCTGTACCACCAGTGCCAGTTGTGAGAGTCTGTCTGACTGATACACTCGCATGTGTACAAATTTACATTTGCTTCGGAATATTCATGACTGCAGAAAACAGGAACTAGGAAGACTCCCTCAGTAAGGGGCTGGCTAGATCACAGCTCTTTGTGGTGGGATGACCAATAGCTGTGAAAAGAGAATTGTGGTAATTTAGTGATGTTGATGTGAAATTGCCTCTAAGATAAATTAAATGGAAAAGCAAAATGTCGTATGGTGCTTCCATAGTGTGGCTTTTTGTTTTGTTTTGTTTTTTCAAAAAGGGAGGGCGTTTTACACTTCTTGACATGCTTAGATGTGCAGAGTAGTTTTAGAGGAATCCAAGACATTATGAGCACTGTTTTCTTGGCTGGAGGGCTAGAGCAGGTCAAAAGAACTTTTAGTGCTGTGTGAAACCTTACATATTCGGGAATTTTTCTTTTAAAAAGGTGACCACCCCTTCCCCCATCTCCTTAAAAATAATTTTGACATTATAGAAAGCTTATATTAAAATGTTTGATAACCAGTACTGCGAACACATGGAAGAGGTCCTCCTGCCCTGTAGCATGAAGCAGCCGTGTTTGTAGAAGGGCAGTCTGTCAGGAACTGTCAGCATGTCCAGTGCACATATACTGTATGCTCCTCCCAGAACTCCACAACTGGGAAGGTATCTTAGGGATTTGTGCAAATGAGTACACAGAAGAGATGCTTGTTGGAACTTTTTTCAGTGGGAAGAAAAGACGCTTTAATGAAATTATTTATTGTCAGAGTGGACACCCATGTATATGACAAAGACTAGAACACCTCAGTACCTTGGAAGGACTCTACATGTCCCATCTAAACCCAGTATTCCCTTCCTCCTCTCCGACATTAGCTTCTACCCAGAGTTAAATGGTGTAACTCAGTTTCACCTATGTTTAATGCATACATTATGTACATATGTGCATACAAATGTATAATATATTTTCCTTTGTGTCAATTTTCTTTTACTCAGCATGATTTTTGTAATATGTATTTATGTTATTGCATGTAGCTATAGTTTGCTCATTTTTACTGCTGTATGCATAGTATTCTATTGTAGGAATATGCCATCATTTTTTTGTTCTACTGTGGTTGGTTGTTGGAATTTTCAGTTTGAGGATATTACAAAGAATGCTGTTACGAAATCTTAGTACCAATCTTTTGACTCATATTACATGTGCATTTCTGTTAGAGGTGTATATAGGAGTGAACTCAAGGGATATATATGTGTGCTCATTTTTTGTAGATAATGACAAATCATTCTCCAAAGTGAATGTACCCAAAAAAAGAAAAGAAAAATTATTAATGGGGGACTGGTTAACACAAATTGTGTTCCTATCATGCTGATGTTTCATGAAGCCTTAAGCAGATACCTCTGGGTGTTAGGAAGATATTACCTTAAAAGATTTTTTACAGTAATGGCTTTAGATATATAAAGTTTTTTCTCAAAATTCAGATTTGGTAAATTAACTTGATGAAAATGATTTTAAGTAGGTAACATACACTCTCACTGTTATAGATTCCAGAGCTCTAGAAGGCTCTGAGACTTTTCCCCTTTCCATGTGAATAGCCATCCAGTACCTGTCTGTTGAGGTCACTTGTATCTTTCAAAGAACATCCATTTAGAATGAATAAATAATTTATTAGATTAGTTGTGATTTTTTGGGGGGGGTGTCAAAATTGCAATTTTGATACGCAGAACACAGAAGCTTTTTTTCCAGATATGGCCAATAGACCCACTCTTGCTATCACTGACCTGCCGCTGCCTCCTCATAAGCTGTTTGTTGGCACTCGGCTCCCTGCCTGCCATGTAGCCCATGGGTTGTCTGAGTCCCAGGCTTGGGACCAGTAGCTACCAAGTGTCCATATTGAGGTTAATTTCTGGAAGGGCTGCATTGTAATCATCACTATTGGACGACGGACACGTTTCATTTTCACAAGTTGTGAACCATTACTAATCCCATCATTTGTTCTGATTTTTCTTAATAACGAATATTTGTGTAGCTCACCAAATGTTTTGGTAGAATCTCTTCATTGTTGGCGATAATTCTGTGAGGTGGGCCAAACGTTTATCTCCAGAATCTCTGAAAGTGCTATAAGTTTAATGTTCTTTGCCAGAATTAATTGAAGCAGCATCATGTGACACTGGGTGGGGGAGGAATCAGATTCCATTCAGTGGATCAGTCAGGGATATTTAGGAGCTTTTTAATCCAGGTTATATTACAGAGGTAGCTGACAAAAAAGTATGACATTTATATTGTTTTAATATTGAAAAAATTTAAATCAAATATATTAAATATAGTAGGCATTTGAATTATATTTTAAATCACTTTTATTTTACAAGGTTTTTTTAGAATATGTTGTTAAAGTTGGATCAACATGAAAGCTTTGAAATCTAGATTGTACTGAGACACCCATGCCTTTATTTTAGAAAAGAAAAACTCTTAAAACTCCAGTTTGTGGTTGATTTATTAATTCATAATGCAGTAGTTTAAAGGAAAATTCTCTTTATAGAAAGTGGCATTACTATTAAAATCTATTTTATTTCTTAATTTGCTGTTGAGCTCATAAGTGACATTTGATTTTCAGTAGATCTTTTATAAGAACTCATCTGCCCTTTTTACAGATTTAAAATATTTACGGATTTTGAGTCACCTCTGAGCAATGTGTAAGAAATTGTCCTAAAAGTATTTGCCTGTGTGTGTTTATTGGTATCATTTTGAATTAGTGAAATTGAAAAATCCCAGCCATGTATTTATTAGAGGAGTTAAAATAGTTGTGTTAAAATACAGTGAAATACTGCACAGCTATAGATCATAGAAGACGTGTACATTGATGTGAAAAAGATAAAAAGGAAACTTGCAAAACCTGTTTAGTTGGAGTAAAAATTGTGTGCTTTTATATACTTCTTTTAAATTTTATTTTCCAGTACATTTCACATTCAATATTATTTTGTATTTCAGGTGTACAGCATAGCGGTTAGATGATCATGTACTTTACAAAGTGGTCCCCCCAATATTTTATGTACCCACTTGGCACCATACATAGTTATTACAATACTGTATTCCTATGCTGTACTTTACATTCCTGTGATTATTTTGTAACTACCAATTTACATTTTAACACAAATTAAAAATATATACCAAACTCTTAAAGTGGTTATTTCTGTGTTATATAAAGTTGTTAGGTTCAGTCAGATTGTTGATATAGTATGCAGAAATGAAAATTTAGAAGTATTTATACTTTGTGACTTATTTTTGCAAATCTCTAGCCTAAGGAAGTAATTGAAAATACAGACTAACTTTTTTTGTGTGGATTAAATAACAGAAATTGATTGACTCATAGTTCTGGAGGCCAGATGTCTGAGATTGGGTGTTAGCAGGTTGGTTCCTTCTGCAGGCTGTGAGGGAGAATCTCTTCCATGCCTCTTTCCTTGCTTCTGGTGTTTTGCTGGCAATCTTTGTTTGGTGTTCTTTGGGTTGTAAAAGCATGCCCTCATCTCTGCCATCATCTTCATATAGTGTTCTCCCTGTGTTTCTACAGGCAAACATTGATACACAGATGTTTGTGGTAGGATTGTTTATTTTTTAAAATTTATTATTTTTAAATATATCTTTATTGATTTCAGAGAGAGGAAAAGAGAGGGAAAGAGAGAGATAGACACATCAATGATGAGAGAGTCATTGATCGGCCACCTCCTGCATGCCCCTGACTGGGGATGGAGCCCACAACCTGGGCACGTGCCCTGACTGGGAATGGAACCCCAATCGCCTGGATCCTAAGTCGATGCTCAACCGCTGAGCTGCGCCCGGCTGGGCTAGGATTGTTTATAAAATTGAGAAATTGGACACAACAGAAATGCTCAAGAGGGAAATGAACAAACTATCATAGACTGTGCCCTTGAAACTAATGTTTATGAAACCTAATGAATTAATTGCTTGTGATACGAGCAAGACAAAGATACAGAATTTTATATACTGGAGTTTTCAACTCTAAACTTGTTTCTGTGTACTTAATCAAAATTTATAGACCTGAATTGAAAGCCCTTCTTGACCCTGTGCCCTTCCTGCTTCCTGGAGGCAATCCTTTACATATTGTTTTAAAATACAAGGATGCAAACACTTTTTAAAAGCAACAGTTTACTTCCTAAATGCCACATGCTGATCTTGGTTGGTCGGCTTTTTAGCAAACTTTCAGAGCAGTTGCTGGAAGCCCATATCATTGCCAGTTAAGGGATTGGCTCTTGTTCAGAATTCTGAGGCTCTGCTGGGAAAAAGGAGGTTGGGAGTTATGCTCATACAACTTTCAACAATTGAAAGCTATGGTTAAATGGAATATTCTACTAAAAGGGAAAATTAATTTACCAGGGGTGTTTTTTGTTTGATATTTACTTTTTATTATGGAGAATCTTAAATATTTAAAAACAGATCTAATAGGATAATGAATCTACATGTGCCCATCACTCAGCTTCAGGAGCGATCAGCTCATGACCAGCTGTATTTCATCTTTGTGTCCCCACTTCTCTCACAAATCTCAAAACACCTCATACATTGTATTATTTCATCTGTAAATATTTCAGCATTGCCATTGGCTCTTGAAGTTTTCTTGCCATGCGTACAGGGTTCTGTTATTTACTTGTGACGGAATCTACTTGGCATGCTTTAAAATATATTAAGGAAAAATTTTAAACATGCAGAAGTGGACAGAACAATATAATGAAATCTGGGTTTCATCTCCCAGTTTTCAGTGATTATTGACATGAAGACTCGTTTCATTTCTATCTTGTCTTTCCCCACGATTATTTTGCAGTGACTCATAGACATAGAATTTCATTTGTAAATACTGCAGATAGTATAACTAGAAGACAAGAATTTTATTAAAAATAATCAATTTTAAAAATAATTTAACATTTCATAGGCATTGTTCAAATATCCTAGGTTGACTCAAGAGGATTTTTTTTATAGTTGTTTGACTCAGGATCCAAAATAAGGGACACACGTTATAATGCTTTGTCAGTCTTCTTAAATCTATTTGAAAAAATTAAATTTTAAGTCACATCCAGGATTTTGCCGATTGTATCTTCATGATTTTTTTTTTTTAACATGTTTTCCGTTATTTTTGGAATTCCCTGCAAATTAGGAGTTAGATCTGGAAGCTTGATCATCAGAGTTAAGTTTTTTGACCAGGATATTTCAGAGGCAGAGCTGTGCACGTCTTGTTGCATCACTTTGGGTAGTACTGTCGTCATTAGGCTTGGGTGTTGCAGGCAGCTTGTACTGTTGATTGTAAAGATCCCCATTAGCCTTTGGCCTAATGCTTTAAGCAGCAGTTGAGGATTGTTGCCTAGATCAGTTATTTCACGAGGGTTGCAACATCTCTTATTAATTTAAAAACAGGTAGAACATTCACATCGTTCAAAATTTAAAAGCTACAAAAGGTATGTTGTGAAACCACTCTCCTGCTCTGTTCTTCAGCCAGCTGGTTGCCCCCAGAGAGGTCACCAGTTAAGTTTCTTCAGTTAGAGTTTGTGTGGATAACTGAGGGGAAAGTATATATTCTTTTTTTTTTTTTTTTTTTTTTACACAGTAGTTTACACTTACTCAACACTTAACATTACTTTATGTTTAACTTTTCAGTATGTTTTTGAGACTATTTCCTATTAGAGCTTTTTAAATCCTTTCCGTGGCTATATGGTATTCCAAAGAGGATGGGGATCTATTTTATATGGGCAGTTCCCTGTGATGATCATGGTGCATGCTGCACTGCACATTGACACGTCATGCATGTATCTGCGAAAGACTCCTAGAAGTGGGACTGTTGAGTCAGAACAATGCGTGTTTGTCATCTTGATGGATGGTGCCATAACAAACGCTCCCACCTGGTGGTTTGAGAGTTCCAGTTTTTGCATCTTCATGAACAGTGAGTTGTCAAACTTTGGGTCTTTGCCAGCCAGAGACCCAAAAGGTGTAAAAACATGTTCCTTTGTGGGCCTGACAGAGTGTCATAAAGATAATTCTTTGTGGCCCAGCCCGTGTGGCTTAGTGATTGTCGACCCAGGAACCAAGAGGTCACAGTTCCATCCCCAGAAGGGGGTATATAAGAGGCAGCCGATCGATAATGTTTCTTTCTCATTGATGTTTCTATCTCTCTATCCCTCTCCCTTCCTGTCTCTTGAAATCAGTAAAAACATATTTTTTTAAAAAGACATTTGTGTAGGTATTTATTCCCTGCCTCTACCCTTAGTCTGAGTTTGATGGGCAGCACTTCTGGCACTTTTCTACTCAGGAGCCATCCAAAACTCAGGTATTTTATCTGGGAGAAGGTGTGCTTCCCTGTCTTCACATTAGCTTCTTCCAGCCTAATGCAGCTACAGCCTGATCATGCCAGGGTCAGGCCTTGATTTCTTGAGTGCTTTGTCTAGGAATTCCCTAGGAAATGGTGTGCAATATTTGCTATTAGGTAATCGATATAAATGCATTTCAAGTTTCTCAACTTGAACACTGGCAAATAGCAATGGTAATTCATTAGTTTAACCTATGGAAAAGTTACAGCACAGAGCAGTACATTTCTTCAGTGTTCATAGGTTGAAAATGTAAATACTTGTTCCTCTTTAATTTGGTGAAAATACAGTTAATCTTTTCCTTAAATTGTCTTGCTCTGTGATGTTCTATTTGACCGGTTTCTAGAACACACCATATCAACTAATTTCCAGACTGTCTTTAGTAAACCAAATGTGACCAGTTCTGATTATACCTAGTTTTTCAGTCTTACAGATATACAGTATAGTAGTTATATTTTATAAGTCAGATATCCTAGGTTAGAATCCCCGTGTGACCTTGGGCAAGTTATTTCACCTGTTTCTATTCATCTAGAAATTGGGCTGGTGAGGACTGCCCCAGAGTTGTGAGGATTAACGTGTAGGGAGCCAAACCACAGGGTCCTTGCAGCCTGATACCGTCACTTAGTAGTTTGGAAGCTGTACCTCAGTTTTTCATCTGAGAAAGGGATATCTTAAGAGTCCCTGCACAGCTCTTTTGAGGCATGTGTGGAACAGGCAACACTACACGGGCATGTATTTCCCGTGACCATTCTGACAACATGATCTTGTCTCAGGCTCACTGATTCTGGCTGGTGTCATTGCCATTGGGCAGGCAGAGTCAGGAATAGCACACACAGTCCTGTGTGTGAAGAGACAGCCTCCTGCAGCAGCAGCGAGACCTGTGTCCCTACTGTAAGCCAGTGCTGTACTCAAGTACCCTTAGTAGTTCACATTTCATCTCATCACCTTAGAGTTAGAGAAGTTGGATGTTGTGATTAGGACTTAATTTTTTAGACTCAACTTTCTTTTTAAAAAAATCTACTGAAATACATAAAATAATACCACAATAAATGGAAATACTACAATTACCCTGAAAAGGGTGCCTCATTTCAAACAGCATTTTGAAAAGCAATTTTATACAGTAAAATCAATATCAATCCATTTAAAGTTGTGTGTCCTGATGAGCTATATGGAACCTCAAATGTATTTCAGTAAAGTTTTAATGTTTTCTTCTTACAGCTCTTGCACCTTATTTTCATTGCTATTGAGAATCAGGTCTATTTTTCATGGCCTTTGTAATCAGATTTTTTTTGTACAGAGGAAAGTGATTTAATTTAAATATTTATTTTTTTAAAAAATATGTCTTGATTTCAGAGAGAGGAAGGGAGAGCGAGAGAGAGAGAAACATCAGTGATGAGAGAGTCATTGATCGACTGCCTCCTGAATGCCCCCAACTGGGGGTTGAGCCTGCAACCCGGTCATGTGCCTTGACTGAGAATCCAGCCACAATCTTCTGGATCTTAGGCCAACGCTCAACCACCAAGCCACACCTGGCCAGGCCTAAATATTAATCTTTTAATTTTCCACTGATATGTCTGTAATAGAATTTAACCTATTATAGCAATTACTGTTACTGTCTCATGGAGAATAATATTTTAAGAAACGCAATATTAAAAAAAAACAACAACTTAGATTTAGGAACCACTCTGAAATTGAGAAGCACACAGAAGAGAGGCTGGCAGTTAGCCTTGGCCTGGTGTCTCACTTGGTTGTAGCATCATCCCATGCACCGAAAGGTTGTGGATTTGATTCCCGGTCAGGGTGCATACCTAGGATATGGGTTCAGTCTCCGTTGGGGGCGTGTACAGCAAGCAACCGATCGATATTTCTCTCTAACATCGATGTTTCTCCCTCTCTCTTGCCCCCTTCCTGTCTTCCTCTCTCTCTAAAATCAATAAAAACATCCTTGGGTGAGAATTTAAAAAAAAAGGAAGAAAGAAAGAACCTGGCAGTTAAAAGACGTCTGTGGTCTGCCTATTCTGTTTCGTGAAGTTTACCATTTAGTTTATAACTTTTCAGATGTCTGATTCTGATTTTTGACCCTGCCAAGCCAGTTTGGATTCTACTTAAGATACAAGTGATTTCTCTGATTGGTAGACACTGGCAAGGTCGTCAGATGTCTGTTCCCTATTCGGACCCTGATGAGTGGGTTCCTGGACCTGCATCAGGTGTGAAATGGCTCTTTGTGTAGACATTAGAGGGTTTCCTCACCAAAGTCTCAGTGCTTGTGTTTGGGTGAACTGGGTCATTTCATGCCATTCTCTTAGGAGCTGTTGTCCTAGGTAAGCACAGATGATACGTGACCTGACCCATATCAGCTCACTGGCACTTTGATCCTGGTGAGTCCGAACTTGTCAGCACAACCGATTTACTCTACATTTTTCCCCAGGAAATACAGTGCATGCAGGCAAACAAATGCCAATCATTTGCTTTTCTGATTATTTGATTTGAACATAGTGACATGTTTTGGTAAGAGAATATTTAGATGACCAACAACAGGAAAGAGGTCCTGAATTCCAAAATCATGGAATGAAACCGAGGGCCTGGCTTTGGTGAATAATGACGTGCCCCGGGGTATTTGGCACCACCACAGAGCGTCTTCCCTGTCTTGACCTACTTCCAAGAATGTGTTTACTTGAAAAGAGTATTTAAGATTTCTGGAGGAGACTGTAACCCTCTTTAATGATCCTATTGTTTATTCCAGTGTCAACTGATCCTTGTGGAGTGCTTTCTTAACAGCCGACCTGTTCTCTCGTGGCCATCTTTGAGGGGAGGGATATAGCTTGCGACCACTCAGTCTGTTGGCCTTTTCATCTGCCTTGCTGTCATCTCCACCCCCAATTTTCTTTTCCCTGTTTTTTAGTGATAGATCATACTGTCTGACCCTGTCACCCATGGCTATACTCACTTGCTTTCATACTTAACATGATGCTGACATTAGCAGGCTGGCTCGTGGATGTGACTTAGGAGGTTCTGCTTATTACTGGTTGTAGCCTGAAAGTTGGACAAGTGATTTCCTATTTGTATGTATGTGAAGTTACGTTGGGGCCTTTGACTAGTATGGCAAATGAACTGCTTAGCATATGTGACAGCTTGTTAATTAGTATTTTATTGTTTCCCACCAACTCTTCAGAGTAAGCAATTAGATTTCTAGAGTTTCTTTTCCTTTATCTCTTTCGGTAAGTAGTGTACCGTTTTCCTGCTACTTTAGACAGTAGGCAATAACTAAACGTATTCACAGCTCTCAGTAATATTTGTTCTATTGTTTTGTTTTGAGGTGGAAGGGGGAGCTCTACCCTCAGAACATGAGGGGTAATATTTGCGTGGCTCACAAAGACCAGTGAGTACATCATCTGCATTTCCCACAGCTCACCAGAGGAGGGCTCTAACACCAGTCTTGGTCCAGCCTTTTCTGTCCCTCAGAGAACACTATTCATTACGGCCAAGTGTTGTAATTTTCCTTAGTTTTTTTCTTGGAAATGTTATTGAGGGATGGGGGTCCTTTTACAAATTTTGGAAATAAATATATCAGATGAGAAGACCATACTTCTGAATGATCATTTGGTTTAACAAAACCCCTTGATTTAATGCGACTATGGATGTGTTGGCTGGAGAATAGTTTAAGATCTTCCCACTGAACCTACAGGCTTTAAGAAACCAACCCAGGAGTATTTTCCTGTCGAACAAATGGGTTCTGAGATTGTACATATAATTGATTCGAGCTCTCTGCTTCTCCTGAGCTAGGCGATGGATCACTTGGAGTCCTTTATCGCTGAGTGTGATCGGAGAACTGAGCTTGCCAAGAAGCGGCTTGCAGAGACACAAGAGGAGATCAGTGCAGAAGTTTCTGCAAAGGTATGCCTGGGAGGCTTTCGCCTTGAGTTATTGGTACAAATCACTGTCTGGTAAGAACTGGGCTGCCAACGGACTTATAGCTCACTATCAGCACTGATAGTGCATCTTTCCGGTGGACACTACTTGCTGCCTTGGGTGTTTCCAATAAGGAGCGAGGCTCTAAGTGAGCTCTCAGCTCCCAGGAGCTACTGCTTCTGTCTCTACCCCCACCATACATATTTTTAAAGTTTGTACTTTTTTTAGCATTCCATATAAAACAGGAAATGGGAAGTGGGGAAATGGTTGAACTGTGGTACATCCATATCACGAATGAAGGTAGATCTGTATATAATTGGCCTGAGTGTCAGCTGCATTACTCTTCTGTTCTCCCTGTTCAGTGGAACTAAATCTGTTAATTCTTTTTTTTTTTCTTTTCAGTTTTGTAAAAGCATTTCTTAGGATATATGCAGTTGCTAACTGGACCAAAGGTGCTATTTTTTTTCTGAAAATAAATAATTAGGCATTTTGCTTACAGTGTAAGTTTATGTATTTAAACCTAGACATTTTATTATTCTTACCCAAAAGATTAACCTGTGGTAGAAGACATAAAAAGAGACAGCCTAGAAAATGACCAATGTGTTGATCCTTGCAGCTGTATTGGAAGGGACAGAGATGCTGCTGCTTTTATTGGAACACAGGTTTAGTTTATGGTTAGAGCCTCAGTAATGTCACAATTTATGTGATCCACTGAGAATCTTTGTTCTGTTTATTTTCAGTGGAACAGACCAGAAATGCAGCGAGAGAGACATTCATTTTCTTTGTATTAAAGATCTTTTGTTTTGCCCGGCTGGGCATGGCTCAGCGGTTGAGCTGTCGACCTAGGATCCAGGCTATTGGGGTTCGATTACCAGTCACAGCACATGCCCAGGAGGCTGCCAATCAGTGACTCTCATCATTAATGTTTCTATCTCTCTCTCTCCCTCTCCTTTCCTGTCTCTGAAATCAATAAAGATATACTAAAAAAAAAAACAAACAACTTTTGTTTTTAGATGTCTACTTATTTGATTGCTTCTCTCTTCTTTCAGGCAGAAAAAGTACATGAGTTGAATGAAGAAATAGGAAAACTTCTTGCGAAAGCCGAGCAGCTGGGAGCAGAAGGAAATGTGGATGAATCCCAGAAAATTCTTATGGAAGTAGAGAAAGTTCGTGCAAAGAAAAAAGAAGCTGAGGTTGGTGAGAAAAATTTCTTAGAGAAAGGGGAAACTGAGTAACTCCGGAGAGTTGACTCTGGGCTGAAGTTAAGCCATGCCTCTATTTTTTTGAATATTAGGAAGGAGTTAAAATAAGGTGACATATGTTTTTTATTGATTTTAGAGAGAGAGGAAGGGAGAGGGAGAGAGAGAGAAAGAAACATTGATGTGAGAGAGACACATCGACGGGATCAAACCCACAACCTGGGCACGTGCTCTGACCGGGAATCACACCTGCGACCTCTTGGAGCACCAGGCGACAATCAACCAACTGAGCTACACTGGCCAGGGCGGGATTGATTCAGTCAGTATAATTAGAATTTTGAGAGATATTACAGGGTGGCATTCAAAGTTCCAAAACTACGGAAAGGGAAGAATAGTATCATAAATATTTGTGTAACCACCATATTTATATTTATAATTTTTGCTTAGGGTTTTTTTTTCTTTTAAATAAAAGATGTAGTGCATTAGAATGGAAATTCAAGTTCTCAGTGTTTGCCCTCTCTAGTCTCAATTCTCTCCCTCTCCAGAGGCAGACATTAGTGTGCATGTAACATTATACCTTATTACACATGTATACCCCTAAACACTATGTGTGTGTGTTGGGGGGATGTGCTTTGTGCATTTTAAAAGTCCTACATAAATTCTGCCTGCACTCTAATCCATGTCTCTCTCACTGGCATTGTTCACTCAGCATTGTTTGTGTGACCTCTCCATGTTGCTGCCTGTAGATCTGTTCGTTTAGGTTATTGTTGTAGATTCCATTTTATGAACATATAACTGTCCATTGGTGGTTTTGTAGGTTATTGGGAGTTTCTCATCTTTACAAACAGTTGTCCTTTCACCTGTCTGCTAGTGCATGTGAGAATGTTCTAGGACATAGACTTGGAAGGAGAGGTTCTGGTAATGGCACATACATATCCCACTTCCACAAATAGATCACTAAAGTACACTCCATGTTAATTGTACCAACTCAGGCTCCTCCTATCAGCAGTGTATGACAGTGCCTGTTTTTCTGTATCTTTGCCACTTTAGTGAGAGTGTTGTGGTATCTTTTAATTTGCATTTCCCAGGAAATGTTTTGAATTAATAGAAAATTATTTACATTCAGGTGTCCCTTTAAGTAAGGATAAATTGACTACGTAATGCATATCTTTTTGTTGTTAATGTTTTGTTTTTATTGATTTTTAGAAAGGGAGAGAGATAAAAACATCAATGATGAGAGAGTCATTGATTGGCTATTTCCTGCATGCACCCTACTGGAGATCAAGCCCACAACCTGGGCATGGGCCCTGATTAGGAATCAAACTAGGGACCTCCTGGTTCATGGGTTGATGCTCAACCACTGAGCCACACCGACCGGGCTATAATTGCGTATCTTAAACCTGAATTTTGAAGGAGCATTTTAACTTGGGCACAAGCAGCAGTTACCATGTTATAGTTTATTTTCTTTTGTGTCTCGTGTATTTTGAGTCTGCGTGAGTTACTTCTTGTGATTGCACTCAGCCTGCAGTGGCTGCAGGAGGGAGTCGGTTTTGTTCCGTTTTGTTCTGCATACTTTTTTCTTTGAAGAGTGTCTAATATATTTGTCTTTTCAAATTTTATCTTTTGGCGCTGCATTGGGATATAGTTTCCTAGACACTGGGACACAAATTATGTGGATGGCTCTTGAGTTTTTTGCTTGTTTATTTGGTTTGTTTTTTGTTTTTTGAAGGCCCCTGTTGAAGATTATCCTTTCTTGGCTCTCTGGTCCTCATAGAGCTTCCCATAGTGCCTGGCAAAGACCCGCCTTCACTACCCACCTCAGAACAGGCAGCATCCTGCTTGTCTGAGTGTTTTGAAATCATGACTATTGGTTCATTTCCTTTTCTTTTTTTCTTTTTTTTAAATTGATTTTTAGAGAGAGAGAAACATCGATTTGTTGCTTCATTTATTTGTGCATTTATTGGTTGATTTTTGTATGTGCCCTGATGGGGGATCAAATCCACAACCTTGGCCTATGGGGATGATGCTCTAACCACCTGAACTACCTGGCCAGGCCTGTTAGCTCATTTCTTAAATAATGATGAAATTGAATTGGTTAAAAATATCTGAAGCTTTGAAAACAATCCAATTTTTATTTGTTTATAAGTCACTTCTATAATCCCTTCAAATATTTCTATTTTGGGGGTTGAATATTTGATGGCACTTTCATCGCTTACTCTTTTTTCCAGGAAGAATACAGAAATTCCATGCCTGCGTCTAGTTTTCAACAGCAGAAGTTGCGTGTCTGTGAAGTCTGCTCAGCCTACCTTGGTCTCCATGACAATGACCGTCGTCTTGCAGACCACTTTGGGGGCAAATTGCACTTGGGGTTCATTCAGATCCGCGAGAAGCTTGATCAGTTGAGGGTACGTTAATGTACTGTTTCTGGAGAAACCTGAGAAGTCTTGTGAGCTTCTTCACATTTATTTCCTTCTCAAAAATGTTTGTTCTGATCCTAAGATGGTGCCTTGAATTTTATAGTGAAATGCTCAATTCATCACTTCATTCATGCAAGAGACCTAAGGGGCCTTGGATATTTACTTAGTCTGCACCCCCTTTTTATGAAGACAGTGGCAGAGTCCAGTACAGGATACACACACCTCTTGTACATCTCCGAAGTAACTTCCATTAGGAGATGGGCAAGAGCCAGCAGCAGTTTTCTCTAGTTTTTCCCTGGACAGAGGCGATGTATGGAGAATGGTTAGGCTAGACGGGAGATGACACATCCTGGCTCTTGCCTTGAGCCAACTTAGGCCAAGAAGGTGATTGTTTTCCTGGGTTAGACTGTAAAACATTTGACATCTTGGATACAGAACACTAAGAAGGAAGGGTGAACGTGTTTCAGACACACAGAATTGTTCTCCAAACTGACAGGAATCTTCCTGCTGTGTACTGTGTACTAAGGATGGGATGCTTGGAAATAGGCAGGCCTCCCTCTCTACATACGAAATCTGGTGGAAGGACAGACGTGGCACCTGGCTGTAGGACACTATGATAATCAAGACTGAGATCCTTGTGAGCCCCTCAGGAAGGAGCAGTGGGTGGCAGGACTCTGCATCCAAGGAGAGGTTTCCATCAGGTGATGTGTGATTTTGGCACTGGGCAAGGGAGCTGGGGTGGCAGTGAGTATATTCTCAGCCACTGATCTCCTGTGCCCCCAATAGAATTTTGAAAAATGATATACTTTGTCACATGTTTTTAAGTCGGAATTTTTTTCTTTGTAAGTTTATGGGTATCAGACGTGTAAAAATACTTTATGTGTAGCCAACAGAATATAAATAACAATTTTGTGTTTGTCCCTATTTTAAAAATCTACTCCTTAGCATTTGGAAATGTAACATTCTCATTTCTCATTTAAATTGGAGTTCCATCCCATACCACCCCAGAATTTTGTCCTGAAAGACTTTTATTTCTGTAACACGTATCTTTGCATCAGAAATGTGAATATATTAAAATATCTTCCCCTGAAACCTTAAGAACTTACTCACTTGATCTAGAAAGCATGCTTTATCTCTACAGCAATGAGTAGTATATAGTTGACCAAAACAGCACAAATATATTACAGATTTTGATAAGTAGCTATTAAACTAACAATAGAAAATGTATGTGGAAGGGCACTTTTAAATGATAAAGAGCGTGGGAGTTCTGTGTGCTAACCAGAGATGGCTTCATTCAATGGTCCCAGAGGTGTTCACATCTCAAAGCCACATACAAATACATGCAGGGATATAAGAAGAGTAAGGCCTTCGTTTTCAGGTGGGGGAAGATAGTTTTTTAGGTTGTAGGAAGGGTTTGGAAAGGAAATGATGCCAGACCACAGGTCAGATCTACTTAGGAAGAATGTGCTTGGAAATAGAGGTGCTGAGACTTCTATTATTAACATTGCCCTGTCCTTTGTGTGTGCCTGCTCCAGGCACAAGGTGATTGGAATCTGAGGTGTAGAGCTGGAGGTGCCAGACAGAAAGGTTCTCATACCCGGAAAGTGCTTTGGGGAGGAGAGCTAGCCTCTCTCAGACCTTGCTGCGCCCGCTCTTCCTGGGGACCTGGCCTGGTTCCAGTCCACACTGAGGTTTAAGATCATCCTTCATGCCTTCATGGTTATGAGAAGACAGGTGACCGTTTGCCATGCTGACTCTGACTTCCCTTCAGGACTTCATTTCACTCAGTACAGAGATCAAGCCATCGAAAGGCTTTGAAAGATGTTGAGTGTGGGGGATGTGCAGGTTGGACATAGCGCTTTGCACTAAGCTGTGTTGATTGTGTTACAGTAGTGCAGGTTTCTCAAGGCCTTCTCCTGCCTATTGCATTTTTTTTCTATTGGGTTCACAATAAGCCTGATGAGCCATGCGTTAAGCTTGGTGTTGAAAGCCAGTTGTGGAAGTTCATGGTCCACTTCTCCTGGACTACTGTCCCCATGAGGCCAGGTCTAAAGCCAGTGTAGCACTCGGCACCTGAAGACAGGCTGCTCCTTGGCAGCAGGAGCTTGGCTCCCAGCAGCAGGATGTGTTTGGTCTGATACCTGTGTTCTCTTTTACCATAAAATTGGTGGAGTCTCCTTTGATAAAACACTAACTTTCTGGGTTTATTTAAAGCAATATGATAAATTTCCTGTGACTTAGAAGTACAGCACCTCTTAGAATATGCAGTTTTTCAATGAATTTATAAAACGTAATGATAAAGCATATTTAAATGAGTTTTCCATTTTTCATTGTTTAAGAAGTTTTTAAATTGTGTTCCTGTTTAAGTTTCCCTTAGATTTTTTAAATTACCAATACTGAGGCCCTATAAAAGTGCTTTATTAAACAATATTTACACTCTAGTTTGTGTAACTTTCTCTTCTCTCATTTTTTAATTTTTCATTTATTTAGAAAACTGTGGCTGAAAAGCAGGAGAAGCGAAATCAGGATCGCTTGAGGAGGAGAGAAGAGAGGGAGCGGGAGGAGCGACTGAGCAGGAGGTGAGCTCACAATAGCACATAGACCTCAGGAAACCCCTACTCCTTTCTTGCAGTGTTGCTGATAACAGTTGAGGTCTGCTAGGTACCTAAGTGGCTGTTAAAATAAGCAAACTCACAGCATGCTCAGTTGAGCGAGGTCTTGGCTGGCCCAGGAGGACCTGTGTGTACACAGCTGTGCAGCACTGGACTGGGCCATCTTCAGCTGCGTGAGAGTTCTGGAAACCTAATTCTTACCTGGAAAGGTGCAGGCCCCCACCCCCACAAGGGTAAAGAGTAGGAGAGGGCGAGAGGAACCTGCTGCACCCCAACTCCAGGCAGGTGCAGGTGTTGTCATACTGCTGTGCCTTGCTGTGGAGGAAGAGCCTTGGGGCTATTTAGCCTCTGGCATTGACTTGAGTGGGGCCAGTGGAGGAGGGTGGAACGTGTTGCCTTGTGAATACGTACAGGTAGGGGCGTAAGCAGGAGAACTGTGAGGAGCCAGCTGGGAGAGTCCAGGAGGAGGAGGTAGCAGTTTGAATCAGGTGAGGGTGGGAAGGGTCTAGGTTTGTTCATAGAGCTGATAGCATTTGTTGGTAGTCAGTTGTGAGGCATGCAATGAGGGAATGGAGCTGGCATCATGGTTTCTGGCCTTGAGTGGCCACTTACAGAGGTGGGCAAGAGTAGAAGCATTGTATTGGGGTGAGGAGAATGTAGGGAGTATAATTTGGCTCCGGCCATACTGGGCTTGAGATGACTAAGAGACACGCAGATAGAGATGTTGAGTCTGGTCGGCTTTCAGGGAAGAGACTTGAAGCAGGACTAACTGTGCTCTCATATTGGGCACAGCTCATTGTCCTTGAAAGGCCCAGAAACTGGGCTTTTCTGAAGGAATTCCTCAGTGCATAACTGAGAAAGGATAAATAAATATTTATTTTATCTCTTGGTTGTTTTTTTTTTCATTATTTTAATTATCTAACAGATTTTGATTGTGAAAAGACTTAAACAGTATAAAAATGTATTAAGCAAAACATGCAAGTCCCTTTTTACACAGAGGTGACCACTATGGTTGTGGGTTATGTCTGTGTGCACTGGCACCTGTGGGACCCTCACCTGATCTTTGAGATCATCTCACAGTAGGTGTGTCCTTACAAAGATGTGTCATAACTGAGGATTCTTTTTTCTCCCACCTTTACCCTCTTCATTCACTTCCTCACCCCCAGTTCTGTATCTGAGTTTAGATTTCACATATAAGTGAAATCATACAATATTTGTATTTTGTATGTGTAACTTATTTTACTTAGCATAATGCCCTCAAGGTCCATCCATGTTGTCACAAATGCCAAGATTTCCTTTTGTATAGGTGAATAATATTCCCTTGTGTATATGTATCACATTTTCTTTTTTTAATTATTATTTTTAATCCTCACCGGAGGATATTTTTTTCATTGCTTTATAGAGAGAGTAGAAGGGAGGAGGAGAGAAAGAGAGAAACATCGATGTGAGAGAGAGACATGGATTGGTTGCCTCCTACATTTGCCCTGACTCAGGGCAGGGAGCGAACCCACAATCCAGATAGGTGTCCTTGGCCGGGAACTGAACCTGTGCCCCTTTGGTGAGCGGGCCGATGCTCTAACCATTGAGCACACCGGCCAGGGCTCTCTGCCTTTGTTTGTTTGTTTTTTATTTTTATTTTATGTATGTTTTTAAATATTCCTCTATTGATTTCAGAGAGAGGGGGAGAGAGAAATAGGAACATCAATGATAGAGAGTCATTGATTGACTACCTCCTGCACGCCCCCTACTATGGATTGAGCCCGCAGCCCAGGCATGTGCCCTGACTGGAATCGAATCCCAGTCTCCTGGATCATAGGTCGATGATTAACTGCTGAGCCACACTGGCTGGGCTCTCTGCCCATTTTTAATCAAATGTTTTTTTCTTTTAAGTTGTAGGAGATATTTATATATTTTGGATATCAAGCCCTAATGAGATATATCATTTGCAAGTATTTTCTTGTATTTTGTAGTTGCCTTCTCATTTTGTTGATGGTTTCCTTTGCTATACAGAAGCTTTTTAGTTTGATATAGTCCCACTTGTTTATTTTTGCTTTTGTTGCCTTGTTGCCTATCCTTTTTTAAAATTTATTTGTTGATTTGAAAGAACATCAATTTATTGTTCCACTTATTTATGCATTTGTTGGTTGGTTCTTATGTGTGCCCTGACCCAGGATCAAACTTGGCATATGGGGACAATGTTGTAACCACCTGAGCTATCCAACCAGGGCTGTTGACTATTTTTTTTATTTTTTAAAAAATCCTGCCCTGCTGGGCATGGCTCAGCGGTTGAGCATTGACCTAGGATCCAGGCGATCGGGGTTCAATTCCCGGTCAGGGCACATGCCCGGGTTAGGGGCTCGATCAATGACTCTCTTGTCATTGATGTTTCTATCTCTGTCTCTCCCTCTCCTTTCCTCTCTCTGAAATCAATAAAGATATATTTTTAAAAAAAATCCTCACTAGAGGATATTTTTTTCCATTGCTTTTCAGAGAGAGTGGAGGGGAGAGGGATAGACAAATAGAAACATTGATGTGAGAGAGACACAGTGATTGGTTGCGTCCCATCCCGCACGTGCCCCAATCAGGGCCGGGGATTGATCCTGCAACCGAAGTATGTCCCCTTGACCGGGATCGAACCCCAGGCCCTTCAGTCTGTAGGCGAATGCTCTAACCAGTGAGCAACACTGGCTAGGGCTTGCCTATTGTTTTTCATTTTATTTATTTTTTTAATATGAAAGATACAAGATATTTTTAGGGTTGGGAGGAATGGTGACATTTTTTTAAAAATGTGTTTTCTTGATTTTAGAGGGAGAGGAGTGGAGGGGGGGAGGAGAAGAGAGAGAAAGAAACATCAGTATGAGGGAGAAACATAGATCGGTTGCCTTCTGAACACATCCTGACTGGGGACTCAACCGGTGACCTTTCAGTGCATGCGATGACGCTCAACCAACTGAACCACACCGGCCAGGGCAACTAAATTTAATTTTTCATGACTTTTTATAAAACTATTTTTGAACAAGTACTCTAGAGATCATATTTGTATATGTTTGAGTGTTTTATAAAATTCCTTAGAATTTCTGGGACAAAGGAATTTATATAAATATTGGTAGGTGTTACAGAAATTGCTTTCCATGAGGCTTTATCATACCACCTCAAACCACACAGTATAAGAGCATGTTTTGTCAACTTCCTCCTTAGCACATGTTGGTGGCAATCGTAAATTTCTGTTGTAGAGCACTGTAAAATGAGGCCTCATTGCAATGTGCATTTTTGAGATTGCTGATTGCATACTATTTCCCAAGGAGCTCATGTGACCTTCATCTAGCAGTGAGTCTGTGTTTGGAACTTGTGGTTTTGGTGTCTTGGTGACTTCTGATTCTACCCAGCCCTGTGTCTGTTGAGTAACTGTCAGTTTTGCTGGCTAGTGTCCACTATGAAGACTTCACAAAGCCAGTTGTTGAACTCAGGGTGCCAATCCTATTCTTTTGCCAAAAGCAGCTAGGAGCTGGGGGTTGAGGGTGGGCCTCATTCTGTAAGCATGGACACTTGGTGCTGCAGGCCTGAGAATGAGTGGGGGACTAGAAGATAACAGGTTTCTGGGGGAAGTCAACCCTTCTTCACCGTGTTGGA
This sequence comes from Miniopterus natalensis, assembly GCF_054644295.1. Classification (NCBI taxonomy): domain Eukaryota; kingdom Metazoa; phylum Chordata; class Mammalia; order Chiroptera; family Miniopteridae; genus Miniopterus; species Miniopterus natalensis. Next base: position 95,418,826 of record NC_142083.1, read on the forward strand.
CACCTTGTGGACTTGGGTCACCTCCCCTTAGGTGAGAGGGGTGAGGCTGTTTTGGGGAAATTGTTCATTTTAAAAAATTTTTATTTTAGGTCTGGATCAAGAACCAGGGATCGCAGGAGGTAGGTTTCCAGATCCATTTAAGTGTTTTCAGTCAAATTTTCTTTTCCACATGCGGTTTTCTTCTTTTTAATATTTTTTTTTATTTTAGAGAGAGAGAAACATTGACTTGTTCCCCTTATTTTATGTATTCATTGGTTGATTATTGTATGTGCCCTGACCAGGGATCAGACCCACAACCTTGGCATATCGAGAGGACTCTCTAAACAAATGAGCTACCCAGCCTGGGCACACATGCCTGCCTGCCTGCCTGCCTGCCTTCCTTCCTTCCTCCCCCCTCTCCCCCTCCCCCCTCTCCCTCCTCCTCTCCCTTCCCCTCTCTCCCTCTCTCCCTCTCTCCCTCTCTCCCTCTCTCCCTCTCTCCCTCTCTCCCTCTCTCCCTCTCTCCCTCTCTCCCTCTCTCCCGTCCTGTCTTTAGTGATTACAGAGAGAGAGAGAAAAACATCAATGATGAGAGAGTCGTTGATTGGCTGCCTCCAACACGACCCCTACGAGGGATCAGGCCCGCAACCTGGGCATGTGCCCTGACCAGTAATTAAACCACAGTTGCTTGGATCATAGGTCGATGCTCAGCTGCTGAGCCACACCAGCTGGATGCATTTTTCTTTGTTTTTCTTTTTTAAATATCTTTATTGATTTCAGAGAGAGGAAAGGAGAGGGAGAGAGAGATAGAAACATCACTGATGAAAGAGTCATTGATCGGCTGCCTCTTGCACGCCCCCGACTAAGGATCAAGCCCGCAACCCGGGCATGTGCCCTGACCGGGAATCGAACCCCGATCACCTGGATCCTAGGTCGACGCTCAACCACTGAGCCACGCCCAGCTGGGCTGGATGCATTTTTCTTAATACTTAACCTTTATAACTTCATGGTTATTATCTGGTGGGCAGGGTTGGCTTGTGAAGGGGCATAGGCACAGGCGAGGTCCGAGCCCCATCTGTTGTGTTGGTTGGGATTAGTGCAGCAGAAAGATCCACTGTCAGTGAGGGAAGATTACAGGGCACTGCTCAGGTCTTTGGGTGGCCAGTTTCCCAGCAAGATGTTTCCGAGAAGCATTGATGGGAAGGGTCTGGTCATTTTTTCTGACTAAAGATTGACTGATGGGACTGTTGTGAGCTCAAGCTGTTTGGAGAAGGATAGAGGAGATACCAGTAAAGCATCACGCAGAACATGCTGAGAGAGGAGGATTGTTGGGGTGGGGCCACCACAGTCTTCAGAGCCTCTGGTCATCCACTGCAGGTCACGTTCCCGGGACCGGCGTCGTAGGCGGTCAAGATCTACGTCCAGAGAACGACGAAAGTTGTCCCGGTCCCGGTCCCGAGACAGACACCGGCGCCACCGCAGTCGTTCCCGGAGCCACAGCCGGGGCCACCGCCGGGCTTCCAGGGACCGGAGTGCGAAATACAAGTAACTACTCTGACTTCTTCAGTAGCTGCAACCAGGAGTGAGCCCTTTCTCTTTGTGTTCCCAGGGTCTGCTGGGGTCCGTTGGCCATACCTGTTGTTCAGGAGATTGGCTGGGCATCTGTGGGACTGAGTGTTGGGGCCTTGAGGAGTGGTGAATGGGGCCCAGAGCGCTGGGAGCCCTAAGCTGAGAGCAGCAGATGGATTTAGGGATGGAACCACTGAGAGGTCGTGGAGGTGGTTACATGTAGGCACAGCCCCACCAGGTGGCCTGCCACACTCAGGGGTTGCCCACTCACTGTCACTTTGATACACAGAGCCCCTAAGATTTGTGTCCTGATCAGGCCCTGCTTACCTTTGTTGTGTTTTTTCTAAGGGGAAAAAACACCACTAATAACTACTGTTAATACTTCGGTATGCTTGGGTTTATATAGTCTTTTTTTCAGTTGTTTTTACATACTGGATCATATTCCACTTTTATATTAGAGCTACTGTTAGACATCTTTGCAAGTGTCATTTTTTAGTGGCTGTGGGCTGGGCACAAGATGGTAGGCCTGACTGCTTCCTGGCCTGCTAGGGAGCCTTCCCAGGTGTGGTGGGTCTGGGCCTTCCTTGACCTGGTGTTAAGGGTCCAAGTTGTTGGCACCTGAGGAGATGGTCAGAAGGGAGACAACAGCCTCTGCTGAGCCTCTGGTTCCCATTTCCCAGGTTCTCCAGAGAGCGGGCGTCAAGGGAGGAATCCTGGGAGCGAGGGCGGAGTGAGCGCGGGGCCACCGACTGGAGGCTTGAAAACTCCAACGGGAAGACGTCGGAGGAGAAGGAGGCTGGCGAGATCTGAACCCGTGCCTGGGCCCTGTAAATAGTCATAAATGGTCAACACAGCCTGAGGTTACCCTTTATATTTGCTGAATACAACTCACCTTTTGTAGTTTAAAATTTCTATTGTTTTGGAGCTAGCTGTGAGTTTCTAGACGTGTACAGAACTGCTCCTGTGTTCCGGGGTTATGCTGAGTAGGAATAAATCATTCTGACTGACTGCTGCTGGCGGGTCTCTGCTGTCCCTGTGTGTTCTAGACACTTCACCTTGCCCTTTCACAGGTGATGGTGACACAGTGGGCGCCATCTCAGTGAGCTTTGCTCACCTTCAGAAATTGTGATTTATTGTTAGACTCCTCTTTGACTTTGGACATCCAACACCCCCACCTCCCTTTCCCTGATGACTGGATCCAGTCATGCCTGGCTGGCTGCTGATTGGTTGCTCCTGTTCTTTCTTGAGTGTCTGGTCTGCTGTTAGCATGGCTTCAACCTGGCTCTCTAGTTCGGGGGAGCTGCACTGCAGTTTCCACAGTATCCACATGACAGCCACAAGGTCCTCAGAGTAGGGGGATCGGGTTGTGATTTGACTCAGGAGGGCCAGTGGTGTTACCCACTGTCTCTCACTGTTTCGTGTCGCAAGACCAGAATGAGCTCTCTGGAAGGATAACTGGGAGCTCTTTTCCTTTTTCACTTCAGGAAGGTTTTTGGTTTATTTTTGGAACGAGCTTCTGATGGCCACATTGTGAAAACAGTCCTTCCTACTTCCGCTATGCAAAGGCTGGTTGGCTTAATGAGCACATGGGCATCGGGTCTGGATCTTGTGGCTACCAGCACCATAATGTGGCTCATGGTCTTGCTCTGGGCTCCCCTGGTGCAATCTGTCCCCTTCTAGGAGTATACGCAGTCAGGGCCATTGTAGTCCAGGCCATTGCAGTTCCTGAGGAGAGGAGTGAGCACAGCCAATAGGTACAGATCCTCCAAGGTCATGGTAGATTCCAGGCCCCTTAGGCTCACCCCAGTTAACTGTTCTTGGGGACTCCCCACTCATACCTCGCTTCTGGCCAATGGAGGAGGACATGGTGATAATCACCTACTGTGGTTTGTGGGTCTCCTAACTCTGCAGAGAGGCCCAGGCTGTCCTGAGGAAGGGACCCTGGACCAGAGTAGGCAGGGCTTCTGGGGCTGCTCTCCCTACTCACACTGGGGATCTCTGGTTAGGCCCAGGGCTACAATCTGGGGAAGGGAGGGCTGGAGAAACTCTTGGCCCTGCAGCCTACATGGGAGTGCAGAGGATCCAAGCAGAGCCTAGCCTTGGAGAACACCCACCCAGGGCTTCACTGGCAGGCCCGGGGCCCTCATTGCATCATGTGGATATGTAGGTACACTCTCTAGGATAGCAGGGCTGCTCAGTAGCTGAGTACGCTTGGTTGTGTCAGGAGCCAGGGGTGCTTCTTGGAAGAGGTGGTTCCTTGCCTTGATTCTGGCAAGTTGGGGAAGGGATATGCACGGTAAATAGCTCACCCAGGAAGAGAATGGTATCTACAATGGGGTGTGGGATCTGTGGAGATGGGGTCAGTTGAATGGTTATCGGACTTGATAGTGTCAGAATTACCTAGAGGACTTGTTAAGACAGGCCTAAGACGAGGGGCCTAAGAACATATACTTTTGATTTTTTTGAGATAAACAACATAAAATTCAGTATTCTGCTCTGGCCAGTGTGGCTCAGTTGGAGCATCCTCCCATACACCCAAAGGTTGTGGGTTCAATTCCCGGTCAGGGCACATACCCAGGTTGTGGGTTCAATCTCTGGTCGGCCACATGTGGGAGGCAGCCTATCGATGTTTCACATCGATGATTCCCTCCCTCTCTCTCACATTTTTAAAATTGTTTAAAATTCAACATTTTAATAACTTTAAAGTGTACAATTTAGTGGTTTTTAGTATATTCATAATGCCATCTAGTTCATGTAATTTTAGAATACTTTTGTCACCCCAGAAGGAAACCCTGTACCCATTAGCAGTCATTCCCCTTTTGCCCTGCCCCCAGCTCTACACAACCATTTAACCTACTTTCTGTCTCCATGGATTTGCCTGTTCTGGACCTTTTACATGTAAGTGGAAGCACACAATAAGTGCCCTGTGATGAGCTTCTCTTACTGAACATAGTGTTTGCAAGGTTCATCCTCCCTGTAACCTGTATTAGTGGGTTTCTGATGCTGCTGGTCCGAAGGACACCAAGAGCTCGAGTGGGGTCAGCAGGAGAGAGGGTCCCAGCTTCAAATCCTGAATGGCATATCTTAGGTCCCTACACCAGCCCCTCAGACAACCCTTCCTCTACTTCACCCACATCCCCACAAGTGCTTAACCTGGGAACAGGATCGCCAGTGATAGCTGAAGGCTGCTCAGGGACCATGGCCCATGGTCCCTGGCCCAGCCCAAGAAGAAGGATTGACCATCCCCTCAGGAGTGCCAGCCAGAGGCAGCCCTCCTTCCCCCGGGGTATCCTGGAGCTTCCAGGGAAGGTCTGGGCACCGACCATTCTGTAATGCTTTCCCTTCCCTTGCTCCTGCTCGTCCCTCTTTCCTTTCTTGGAGCTCCTGCACCTGTCAGCTCCCCTCCTGCCTTTGGTCCTTTTGCCCATGTCACCCACCTGCCTGACTTCCACACTGAGCACCTGTGGAGCTAACCCTCCCAAGGAGGTTGTGCAAGGGGCACCCGTGCTGTGCCAGTCTCACAGTCCAGGAGGGGAGCAGTGGTAAGGGGATTTCCCCTACCAAGACCAGGCCACCTTTTGTTTTTGAGATATAATTGACAAATAACTATATTAGGTATACAACATAATGACTGACACTTGTAAGTTGCTAAATGATCACATAAGCCTAGTTAACATCCATTACCACATATAGTCACACAATTTTTTCTTGTGATGAGAACTTTTAAGCTCAACTGTCAGCAACTTTCAAGTATAGAATACAGTATACAGTATAATACTGTATAATACAACACAGTATTATATTTTCCTGGGCCTTTTTTTTTTCAGACGGAGAGGGAGAGGAAGATGGAAACATCGATGAGAGAGGAACATCAATCACCTGCCCCCTGCACACCCCCACCCAGGATCCAGCTCGAAATCTGGGCACGTGCCCTGACCGGGAATCAAACCGGTGACCTCTTGGTGCATGTGTTGATGCTCAACCACTTAGCCACACTGTCAGGCTCCTGGGCCTTCTGAGGCCACAAGTCTCTCTTTTGGGACACCCCCATCCTCTCCCGCCCAAGGTCCAGCATGCCTGGGACTTAAGGCCAGTTGGCCCCCGAGTCGGGCCCAGCCTCCCCCTACTGAAGAGAGCACAAAACAGTTTAATATTCTTTAAAAGCAAACCCTGCATGGCCACGTGGGTCAGGAAATAGAACATTGTTAGCTTCTGAGAAGCCCCTGTCCTTCCCCATCACAACCCCTCTGTCCCAGAGGCCATCACTGTCCTGTTTTGTGAAAATCACCACAAAATGAACTGCTTAAAACAACACCCATTTATTATCTCACAGTTTGTGAGAATCAGGAATCAAGTCTCACCGGGGTTCTCACAGGCTGCAACCTGGGGCTCATCCGAGCTGTTCTGGAGAAGGATCCTTCCAGCTCACCTGGTGGTTGGCAGCATTCAGCTACCTTCCTGCTGTCAGCAGGAGGCCTCCACCAGGCAGTCCACAGCTCACTGACAAAGCCAGAGGGGAGCGATTTTTTCTTTTCTTTTTAACCCCATAGACAACATTACCTTACACACTGCATTTACCACTTAGTTCATTCCTTCTTACACCTCAGTCTTCTTCCTAGGACCACTTTCTGCCTCAAGTACGTGCTTTCATGGAGTTAGGATTGAGTGAGGCAAGTAAGGCACCAGGGACACAAAACTGAAGGATGGGCAGGGGCTGCAGTCTGGATAATTTATTCTGACCTATTTTTAAGTTTGCTAATTCTATGACTGTGAAACTTATCCATTGAACTTTAATTTTTGGTGACTGTGTATTTCTAAAAGTTCTTTTTTCACATGTGTTATGTCACTTTTTATATTTTATGGCTCCCTGTAGTTATTTAAAACCTCATCTCTAATTTTGTAAACATAATAAGCATACTTATAATTGAATCTGACACCTTCAGTGCCTGACACTTTTGTGGCTCTGTTCTGCTGATCCGTGTGTCTGCTGGCTTTCATACGTGATGCCTTATTTCCATGTGCTCAGTGAGTTTGCTGCTCGTTGCCCTTTGTGGCCTATAATAAAGTGCCTTTGTTGAGGGAGGATTTCTTTCCCTCTGCCAGGTGCCTGGGATCTATGAGGGAAGTCCAGGATAATTATATTTATTTTTATTTATTTTAATCCTTACCGAAGGATTTTTTTTCCATTGATTTTCAGAGGGTGGAAGGGAGAGAAACATCGATGTGAGAGAGACACATTGACTGGTTGCCTCCTGCACCCACCCTGACTGGGGCCGGGGATCGAGCCTGCAACCGAGGCACCTGCCCTTGGCCAGAATCGAAGCCGGGACCCTTCAGTTCAAGGGCTTATGTTCCAACCGCTGAGCCACATTGGCTAGGGCAAGGGCCATTTTTTTAAAAATAATTTTTTAATGTTTTTATTGATTTCAGAGAGAGGAAGGGAGAGAAACATCAGTAATGAGAGAGAGTCATTGATTGGCTGCCTCCTGCACATCCCCTACTGGGGATCGAGCCACAGCCTGGGCATGTGCCCTGACCAGGAATCAAACTGTGACCTGGTTCATGGGTCAATGCTCAAACACTGAGCCATGCTGGCCAGGCAAAGGATCATTTTAAATGAAATCCATAGCCTGAGAAATTTGGGGGGGGATCACTCAGGTGATACGAACTGGGGCTACAAAGTCACATTGTCAGCATGTGGTTTCAAGTTATCAGTTATTTTCTCTTTTCTGCTGAACACCAGGGTGGTTTTATTTTCTGTTTTGTTTTTCCAGCCCCCAAGTTTGGGGGAAATAGGGAATTGTCTAGTGGGTGTAGTCCACTGCTTTGGGAGGCCCCAGCTTTATGGGCAAGAGTCACATCACCTTACATTGGCCCCTTTAACCCATGAGCCCATGAAAAAAATCCCAGCTCAAGTTTGCTAAAGTTTGGCAAAAACATCAGGGCCCATGTAGTTTCAGTGCTGTGATCACGATCTCTCTGTGTTCTCACCTTTACTTGGTTTTTGGCCTGAAAATACCTTATATCTCATTTGCTCTTTGATGCTTTTAAGATTTAAACCATTTTATCCAGCATTTTTAGTTGTCCATAAATGAAACTGTAGCCTCTTTTCCCAGGTCAGAAATGGCAGCTCAGGTGAGGCAAAGTCTTGGAGCAGTTGATAGGGCCCAGAGGCCTGAAGGAAGAGCTGGGTATGTCTGGAGGAAGGGTCCTCCCCCCGCAAAATAAAGACCAAAAATGGACAGTAATTTCAATGTATAAAATGGATTGACAGTCTTCTACAGGTCTATAAAAGGGTTAATCTGACAACACCACAGGAGGAAATGGGCAGAGGACACAAATGAACAATTCACACAGAGGAGTAGAGATAAAGCCAACAATATTTACCTTTGCAAGTAATCAAATAAATGGAAGCTACCAACCATGGAGAATAGTGGTGGGGGTGCAGGCACTCGCCTCCTGCTGATGAAACTTTAAGGAAGGCTCTTTGGGTAGTAATATAAAAAGGCCATAGCAATGGGAACACACTATTACCCCAGAAATTCCACTTCTATAAAAAGCCCCCAAGGAAACAATTCTGTTTGTATGTTTGTCTGTAGTGTTTTAGCTACAAATATTCAGGGCAAGGTTTTCTGCAAATTCATAAAAATGAAAAAGATACGAACAAATGAAAAATCACTCATATTCCCAACCACTTTCCTTTTCTGTGATTATATAAAGTTTGTTGACAATTGCCATCTCTGTCCCTTTAGTCCCGTGCTGGTGGAAAATTGCTTACAACATTTAGTGTGGCCCGGCCGGGTGTGGCTCAGCGGTTGAGCATCGACCTAGGATCCAGGCGATCAGGGTTCAATTTCCAGTCAGGGCACATGCCCGGGTTGCAGGCTGCAGCCGATCAATGACTCTCTCATCATTGATGTTTCTATCTCTCTCTCCTTCTCCCTCTCTCTCTGAAATCAATAAAGATATATTTTAAAAAAACAAAAACATTTAGTGTGTATTGTTTTCAAGTTTTCTTGTGATTATATAAATATAAAAATTGATTTGCCTGGTCAGCTTGGCTTAGCGGTTAAGCATTGACCTAAGATTCAGGATATTGCAGTTTGATTCCCGGTCAGGGCACATGCCCTGGTTGCGGGCTCCATCCCCAGCAGGGGTTGTGCAGGAGGCAGCTGATCAATGACTCTCATCATTGGTGTTTCTCTTTCTCCCTCTCCCTCCCTCTCTGAAGTCAATAAAAACATCTTTTTAAAAAAAATTGATTTATACTCTACACACTGACCTGCAGCATGCTGTTACGTGAATGTTTGGCATTGTTCGTGTCTATGCCCAAAGGCTGACTGCATTCTCTGACATGGCTATTTAGTGGTCTCGTGATTCTACCGTAATTTACTTAACGTCTCTCTTATTATTTCTTTGCTCTAATAATCAGTTCTGCAAAGAACATCACTATACATAACATCTTTGTATATGTGTGCCACTATTTTCTGTAGGATAAATTTCCAGAAGCAGGATTGCAGGGTTAGAGAATTTGCATGTTTTGGATGTAAAGGATACGACCAGTGGTGTGCTAGAGGCTGCTTAGATGGTCTCATGTTAAATTTTCAGGAATTCTGAGAGCTGATTGTTAAACAACCACTATTAAAAATTAAATTATGTTAATTTACAAATAAATAGGTCATGTTAAAAACAAAGCTAATAAATACTGAAAATTCATTGCTTTCTAATTATGTTACTACGTTTTACTGTTACCTGTTCACATCTCTTGTATCTGGACAATAGAAATACAACACAATAGCAGCTACTATGCATCTCTTCCTAATTTCCCATTCAGTGATAGCATATTGATAGCCTGAAATCAATCACGATGGCAATATTTACATCATGGAAATTGGCAAATGCTACAAGTCAGCCCTCTTCCCCTTTTTCTAGAGTGCCAGTTACTAAACATTTGCAGGCCCACAACTGTATACAAGTGAATTGAAGTTATATAGTATTTAAAAGTTATATGTTAAGTTACAGTTCCACCAGAAGTGTATTGGACTTTGCTTTTTAAAGACTTTTTCAAGACAGGTATCTCATCATTAATGATCATTTTAATTTGCATGGCTTTGTGTATCATTGCAAATGTCTTGGCCATTGGTACACTGTGAGTTCCTATAATTCCTTTGACTTATTTTTCTCTTGGGTTGACTGGCTTTAAAAAGAAAAAGGTGTGTCCGGCTGGTGTTGCTTAGTGGTTGAGCATCGACCCACGAACTAAGAGGTCCTGAGTTCAAGTGCTGGTCAGGGCACATGCCCGGGTTGCAGGCTCAATCCCCAGCAGGGGGCATGCAGGAGGCCGCCGATCAATGACTCTCATTGATGATTCTGTCTCTCCTTCCTCTCTGAAGTCAATAAAGACATATTTTTTTAAAAAGGCAGAAGAGGGTGAGAAAGAATTTGGAGGTGTAGTGATGATAACCCTTTGCCTGCTGTTTGTGGCAAATATTTTTCTTCCAGTTTCTTTTTTAACTTTGTTTATATTTTTCTCTCTCCATACAGAGTATTTTTCCTTTTATATAGTCCAATGTGCCCACTTTTCCCAATGTCCCTTTAAGGATATTGTTTTTTTAAAATATATTTTTATTGATTTCAGAGAGGAAAGGAGAGGGAGAGAAAGGTAGAAACATCAATGATGAGAGAGTCATCTATTGGTTGCCTCCTGCACGCCCCCTGCTGGGGATGGAGCCTGCAACCCCGGGCATGTGCCCTGACTGGAATTCTAACCTGGATCTCCTGGATCATAGGTTCGATGCTCAACTGCTGAGCCACACTGGCTGGGCTCTTTTTTTTTTTTTTTTTTTAATCCTCACCTGAGGGTATTTTTCCATTGATTTTTAGAGGGAGTGGAAGAGAGGGAGGAGGTGGAGGGAGAGAGAGAAACATCAATGTAAGAGAAGCACATTGATTGGTTGCCTCCCTCATGAGCCTGGACTAGGGCCTGGGGTTGAGCCTGCGACCAAGGTACATGCCCTTGACGTTCAGAAATCAAACCCACCACCCTTTGGTCTGCGGCCCATGCTCTAACCCCTGAGCCAAACCAACTAGGGCGAGGATATTATTTCTTAAGAAAAATATCTCTAAATGTCTCTAGAACTACCTGGAAGGCTGTATATTAAATGTTACCTTGTTACATTTCTGATTGGGGCTTTTTCTGCCAGTGTGTGTGTTTGGATCTGTTTGTGTGTGGTTTGTCTATGTGTGTGTGTGTCACAGGCATGTTCTTGTACCTGACTCCTATGTCCTCCCATTTGTTCACACACAGTTTTCCCATGTGTCAAACAGGAATTGAAAGAATAATGGATGTGCTGGACCCACTAGGTTACATAAGAAGGCACAGGAAGTGGAGTAACTGCATTTTCTGAAGTTTCTGCAATGACCGTGATTGATTTAATGAGGAAAAAATTTTAAAAGAAAGCAGTCTGACATGTCTGCTTAGAAGTGTGGGTGTGGGCAGGACTCTGGGCCGCCTCCCTGGCCCACTTTGCTACGTGACTCTGTACTGGGCAGGACGAACCTCCTTCCACCAGGTGGAGTCTGGCTTCACCCCAAGCCGCCTGGATCCCTAAAGTCCTCAATACCCTTCTAGAGCCGCTGTGTACCGTTTTGCAGGTTGGTCTCTGAGTAAGTCCTCTCCTCACCGGCAGGGGGCGCCATTCCCTAACTTTCTCAGGGGCTGTGCCCCGCAGCCCTGATACCGCCCCAGTTCTAGGTGGATGAGGGACCTGGTCCCGCTCTAACTAGATTTGCGTGGAGTCCCCCAAAGCGAGGCCCTCTGAGGAGGGGCCAGGTCTCATAAACTAGGGCAAGCCCAAGACCCCCGACAGACCACCCCGCTCCCGATGGGCTGAAGCCTCTGGCCTGCGTCTCCAAGTGGCTGCAGCCAAGGGCATGGTGGTCGAGGTTTACAATATGCCCCTTGGGACCCAGGGTACCAGACGCCTCAGGGCGCCCACCCAGGGAACGCACGCACGCAGGCTGAGGCTTTCTTTCGTGGCCTTTACTCTTAACACTGGAACGTCTCAGGAAAGGAAGGCAGGGGTGTCCCGCGACTGCCCGCCCCTAGTTTAGTGATAGTTGGAGGCCAGGGCCAAAGTCACGTGGCTCAGAAACTTGTCCAGCGAGGCCTGCAGGGCGGGGCTGAAGTCTCCGGGGTAGTGGCGGGCGAGGGTCACCAGCAGGCAGTGGCCCAGGAGCTGCGGAGGGACGGAGTGGTCCCCACCGAGGTCCATCCGTCCCCCCACATCCTCCCCTTGTGGGAACTCCCCCTCCCCTGGTGAGAGGGTCCAGCCCCCACCGGGCCGCATGCTCACCTTGAAGTTGACGGGGTTCACTTGGAGCTTGTGCGCATGCAGGTCGCTCAGAGCCGACAGGGCGCTGGGCAGGTCGTCCATGTGGCCCACGGCCAGGGTCAGCGCGTCGGCCACCTTCTGGCCGTGGGCTTTGATCTGGGTGGAGCCGGGGCTCAGGTCCAAGTGGAAGAAGTAGGTCTTGGTGGAGGGGAAGGCCAGGAAGGTTCTTTGGGAGGAAGGGCGAGTGAGGTGCGCCCCCGGGGTGCGGGGGCATCCCCGCAGCGAGCAGGAAGGCGAGTGAGCCCAGAGGCCGCTAGGGCCTGTCCGCACCTCTCCAGGGCCTCCGTAGTGTAGATGGCGACGTTGTTACCCAGCTTTCTCCACAGAGCGCGCACGGCCGCCTGGTCTGCCGCCGACAGCACCATCTTGGAGCCCGGCCCTGAGCGAGCTTAGCGCCCCGGGCTGCGCCTGCACCAACCCGCCAGCAGGTCCCCACGGCCTCTAGGGGGCGCCAGGCCGCTGAGTTTAGTGCCGAGGGATCCCGAAGCTGCCAATCTCCATCTGCTCTGACCTGGGGCCTTCCCAATCGCCCTGGACCCTGAGGTCCCCATTTTTGTAATATTTGCTATATGGAAACTAATATTTAATATGTATGATTATTAAGTAACACAAAACTTTAGCGTGGATTTTGTCATTGCTGATCAGTTTATTCTACCTCCCTCCCAAGTCTATTATGACACCTCCCTGAGTAGTCTATTTTCTTATTTTTTGTATAAAATTTATTCTTCCCAAGATGGTTGTGAAAATTAAATGAATAAGAAATGTTAAGTGCTTCGCTTATAGCAGATGTTCCTTTCAGGACAGTGAACATTTATTGAGTGCCTAGGATGTATCGTAATAATAGTAGTTAATACCTACGCGGCACTCATTCTGTGCCAGGCACCACTCTTTTTGTTGTGGCAGTAGTGATGGTAAAATTCACATAACACAAAATTTGCCATCTTAGTCATTTTAAAGTGTACAATTTGGTGCCCTTAATTACAGTCACACTGTTGTGCAATCATCACCACTATCCAGTTCCAGAACTTTCTCATCACCCCAAATGGACACAGAAACTCTGTGTCCATTAGCAGTCATTCCATAGCCCTCCTGCTCCCACCCCTGGCAACCACCAGTCTTCACTCTGTCTCTGTGGACTTGCCTGTTCTGGATATTTCAAATAAATAGAATCATGCAGTAGACGGTCTTTTGTGGCTGGCTTCTTTCACTTAGCACATTTTCAAGGTTTACCCACCTTGTATTATGTATCAATACTCCATTGCTTTTTATGAAGGAACAACATTATATTGTATGGATAGACCACCTTTTGTTGGTCTGTTTATCAGCTGATGGACATTTGAGTTGCTCCCTCACTTTTTCCAATAATAAGGAAGACTGCCTCTTACTGAGAGCTCAGACAGTCACCAGCCGTGCTAAAAGCATCACAAACTGAGGCAGGGGACCTGCTGTCTCATTTTTCAAGAAATGCTCTTGAACCTGGGGAAGAAAGGACACTGCTCTCAGTTGGGAGCTTGGGGCTGGACAGCAGCCAGTACCAGCCACCTCAAGGCCTCACTCTGAGGCTGCAGCACTAGGGTCCAGCTCTGTGGGAAGCACATCGGAGTACAGAGTCCTTGGCCCTAGCTCTCCTCTTCCCTGCAGCACTAGGGGGAATCAGAGGTGCAAGCCTGCAGTGGATGCCCAGCTGGGCCCCAAAACAGGGCCTCCAGACCTGTGATGGCTCCAGGACGTCAGTACCTACGGAGTGAGCATCCTTGAGTTAGACCCAGGAGAAAAGGAGGCCTCCAGGAAATTGCCTGGCATCTGCAGTTGCACTGCTCAAATCCAATTTCATCTAGACTGTGAGCGTATTTGGGAGGCACTTGATGGAGAGGGGAGCATTCAGTTAGACTCTGAAAGAGCGTGACCCACATGGCTTCCCTATTGTCCAACTCTGGGAGGAGCCATGGGCGAACTCTGAGGTCCTAGGCTGGAGGCCCTCCAACTCTGAATGTAAATGCCATAGAAAACAAACATGGAAAACGAATTGAGCAAACTCCTGTTCAATAGAGAAGCTTGACAACGAAATGCAAGAAGGGGAATGTATGCAGCAAAACACCCAGAGTGAGTGGAGGGATGCCCAGTGGATCCCAGGCAGTGACCAGGGCTGGTTCCACTCCCTCCTCTGCCATTTTATCTCCTTCCCTCTCTTCCTCAGCTATGGAGAGGCCCCTGGTCCAAAAGCAAGGAGAACCACCCTCCCCCCTGGCACCTTCAGAGGCACAGAGAACAGAGGCCATACAGGTTGCAGCCCACTCAGACTTTATTGAAAGATCAGGAAGTGAGGGTGCCCAGAGCACAAAGGGGCCCCAGCCCAAGGTAGGGATAGGCGTGGCTCCAGCTTAACGGTATTTGGAGGTCAGCACGGTGCTCACGGAGGCCAGGAACTTGTCCAGGGAGGCATGGATGGCAGGGGTGAACTCAGCGGGGTTGTGGCTGGCCAGAGTCACCAGCAGGCAGTGGCTCAGGAGCTGTGAAGAGAGGCGGGATTAGGGGGCATTAGGGCGCCACCTTCTGGAACCCACGGGCGTCCTGTGCCCAGAGCTCTGCGGGTCCAGCCCCCGTGCTCACCTTGAAGTTGACAGGGTCCACACGCAGCTTGTAGGCGTGCAGGTCGCTCAAGGCAGACAGAGCAGTAGGCAGGTCGTCCACCTGGGCCACAGCGGTAGCCAGGGCGTCACCCACCTTCTTGCCGTGACCCTTGACCTGGGCAGAGCCGTGGGACAGGTCGAAGTGGGGGAAGTAGGTCTTGGTGGTGGGGAAGCTCAGGAACATCCTGCGAGGAGAAGAGGGTGAGAGGCGGAGTTGAAGGCGGGGGTGGGGGCCCAGGGCAGGGTCATGAGCCTTGGATTGCGCTGCAAGCACTGGCTGCCTCTTCGGGCAGGTCCGCGGCCTGGGCCCTGAGATCTTGGGGATGTGGGCGACAGCCAGGGGGGAGCCCCGAGGCGTGGCTGGCAGGCGGGCGGGTGGGTGTTGAAGCAGGGGAAAGGAGGTCCTCACCTCTCCAGGGCCTCAGCGCCATACTCGCCAGCGTTGCCGCCGACCTTGTCCCAGGCGGCCTTGACGTTGGATTTGTCGGCGGGAGACAGCACCATGGTTGCTTCTTTCTGAGTCTGTGTAAGGACCAGAAGGTTGGCGAGCGGGGTGTGTGGGGAACTTTTATGCCCCGCGCGCGAGGGGCACGCCCGCCCGGGCCGCGCTCATTGGCTGGCTCCGGGCCGGGGTTGCGCTGCTCGGCCGGCACGGCAGGGGGCGCCCCGCGCACGGCCCTCGCCTTGGCTCCTAGCTGGTGGAGGCGCCCAGCCTCCCGGGGTCAGGACATTTCTCCCTCCCAGGATGCGGCTGCTTCTCTACCGCTGCACCCAGCTCCCCAGGAAGCGGTGCCCTCGCCCCACAGCCGGCGGGGGCCGGACTGTAGAGGGGGGTCGATGCTGGCGCTTCACTGCACGAGCTCATGACACCCTTTAGGGTCCCCGAGCTTCCCTAGCCCCAGGTTGCTCTCACCTGAGGACCTGCCTGGACTTAGGCTTGTTACACGCTGAGCATATTTAACTTTGGCAGAATCATGAATGAATGGGCTATTGAGTGCGGGAAGGGAGAAAGGCCTGCCTAGTCCCGGACAGAGAGAGGTAGATGCCTGTACAAGGAGATCGCTGCTCACATGCCAAGAATTCCTACCTGGAACCCCTCTTGCTCCCTTTCAACCTTGATTCTTCCATCCCCCCCACCCCCCACCCCCATTTTCCCCACAAACAATCATTGAGTGTCACTGACCACCAGTGGGGGAGAAACAAATACTGAGAAACATGATTCACATGGCTGGGGTGGGAAGCGGGGGCTTAAGTGTCTTCTCCCAGGGAGGTGGCCCTGAAGCCCCATCCTGGGCCTCTCCTCTTCAGGATCCTTGTGTGACTGTGTGAATGGCTGTCTCCCTCTGACTGACCAAATGGTCCTGGTTCACAATGACAACACTGCCATTCCCATCCCAACCCAAGACTCACTGGGTAAATAGTGGTTGAATTGATAAAGCAGCTGCTTAACAAGAGCTGAGCTTTCAGCCTAGTTAGAGACACAGACTGTCATCAAATCATCACACAAGCACATCTAGTCTCCAACCTCATTAAAGGCCCTGAGGAAGCATGAAGGGAGTGGATGAGGCATTCAAGAATATTAGGGTTAGTCTGAGGATCATGGTGGGCTTCCCTGAGGAGGTGAGACTGGAGGATGAGTAAGTATTAGGTGGACTAGGATGGAGGAGGAGCCCCCCACTTGGCTTGTAGGGGCCTGGGGGGGGGGGGGGAGAGGGCTTCTGTGGCTGCAGAATGGGGGGGGGCTGTGGGTGTGAAGAAGCTGGCCAGACCCTGCAGGATGGGGAAAGGGAAGGACTTCTGGAGAAGGGGCAGGAATTCCAGCTGGTGCAGTCCCCTTACTGGTGACAAGTGATGGTCCCTTGGTCTAGTTGGTGGGAGGGAATTACTGATGAGGTTAAACATCAGAACTGGGTGAAGAGAAAAGGCAGTGAGAAGTTGTTGCTATGCCCTTTCTCGGGAGCCTGGAGGAAGAGTTAGCTTTGGCAGTAGGTTGATTGGGCTTCCCTTAGCCCACCCCTCTGCCCCCATCCCTCCCCTAGGACCTTCACTCAAGACTTGCCCTGGGTACCCAGGAGGAATTGATGGATAAGCTGACCTGGATAGAAAAAAGCAGCTCAGACAAGCCTCAGCAACGCTCCCTCAGGTTCTGCCCTCTGTTCCTGCTCTTCTCATTTTGGTCCTCTTGGACCCTTCCCCCACTTCATTCCCCTTCCCTTCCTACTACTATTCGTGCTTTTCCTGATTCTGTCCACTGCCTCAGGCCCAATCCTGGCTCTGGCTCTGAAGAACAAAAAGGACAAGACCCTGGGGGCTTAGAAGTTCCCATTTCATTCCTCGGCCCTGGGACAACCCCCCTTCTGCATCTTGCTCCATTCTGCCTGCCCCCTGAGTCCTTTGAAGGCAAGGCTGAAGGAACACACCTCAGCCAATGTCTTAGGCTTTTCATAAGGGAAGAGCTCCCGCATATAAATAAGAAAAAGACAAGTGGTTTAAGAGAAAAATTGACAAAGGAAATTAACAAAAATGTAGCAATAACCAATACATTGCTGAAAATGAGACAGTTGGGTAAACTGGCCAGAAGAGATGCACAGAAGGCAAGGTTGAGTGAAAAGAGCATTTGTCTGCAGGTTGCAGACAAATATCTATGTTAGGATGATATTTTTGACAAAAAAGTGTAGTTGCGTCCCCTCAGCACAGAATAGGAGCCAGTGGGCTTAGTCCCAAACTCTTGACTTGGACTTCTGCTGCAGCAGCAGGGCACAGGGCAGAGGGACACTCACTCCTTTGATAACACAAAAAGGGTGTGTGTGAAAGCATAAGTGGATTTTAACTTATCTCTTCATTGCTTTTCCCCTTTTAAATAAAAATGAGTTGGACTGTGAGGCTCAGGGAAAGTGCATGGTGGCGGGGGAAGCAAACTCATCAGCTGTTCAGAGTCCAATGTTTCACCAAAAAGTGGTGAACAAGGGGTTTGCCACCCTCCCCAAGCTTTTATCCAGGATTACCATGTTGCCCTGGAGATCAAGGCTGGGCTGGGGCTCCGATGGTTTCCCTTAGGTGGCTGCAGAGCCACATCGGGTGTGGAGTTCAGGGCTTCAGCATCTGGGACAGAGGACTGTCTAATTACAGTATTGCTCACAGCTCCCTAGATCTGCTGGGAGATCCCAGGAGCCTCTGGCTACAGAATGGGGATCGTGGGAGGGGGTGCAATGTGCTGGGGGACACAGGGCTGGGAACACAATGAGCTATTAATGTGCCTCATGAAGTGCAGAACAAGAGAGTAAAGTGCTAGGCTAACGTGCTCCCCAAAGTGCACCCTGACTTCTGCAGGCAGCTCATGCCCCTCTACGCTTCCCAGACTGTCCTGCCACCTGACTGCAGAGGGATTTTGTGACCCAGGAAGGGTGCTTGGGACTTTGATTTCCATTCCAACCCACCTTTTCTCTGGCAGGGAGGAGGTGGGAATCTCATGGAGATTGTCTAGCACATACCTGCCTTTGCACCAGGAGCGGCATATTTGGGGGGTTCGACTATTTTGCTTTGTTTTATTTTGATCTATATTGTTTGTTTAATATTGATCAGTCAGAGAGACTTCGAAGTAGGTGGCAGTTCTTAATACTCCCCACCTGTGCCTCAGAGATGAACCCTTGGAAGTCTCACGCCTCCTAGGACTAAAGCGTGGCTCAGGGCATTCCTAGAAGCGTCAACCTTAGATTCCTTCCCTTCTGCTCCTTCCCCTTCCCTCTCTTCCTCAGCTATGGAGAGGCCCCTGGTCCAAAAGCAAGGAGAACCACCCTCCCCCCTGGCACCTTCAGAGGCACAGAGAACAGAGGCCATACAGGTTGCAGCCCACTCAGACTTTATTGAAAGATCAGGAAGTGAGGGTGCCCAGAGCACAAAGGGGCCCCAGCCCAAGGTAGGGATAGGCGTGGCTCCAGCTTAACGGTATTTGGAGGTCAGCACGGTGCTCACGGAGGCCAGGAACTTGTCCAGGGAGGCATGGATGGCAGGGGTGAACTCAGCGGGGTTGTGGCTGGCCAGAGTCACCAGCAGGCAGTGGCTCAGGAGCTGTGAAGAGAGGCGGGATTAGGGGGCATTAGGGCGCCACCTTCTGGAACCCACGGGCGTCCTGTGCCCAGAGCTCTGCGGGTCCAGCCCCCGTGCTCACCTTGAAGTTGACAGGGTCCACACGCAGCTTGTAGGCGTGCAGGTCGCTCAGGTCAGACAGGGCATTAGGCAGGTTGTCCACATAGGTCACAGCCTTAGTCAGGGCGTCACCCACCTTCTTGCCGTGACCCTTGACCTGGGCAGAGCCGTGGGACAGGTCGAAGTGGGGGAAGTAGGTCTTGGTGGTGGGGAAGCTCAGGAACATCCTGCGAGGAGAAGAGGGTGAGAGGCGGAGTTGAAGGCGGGGGTGGGGGCCCAGGGCAGGGTCATGAGCCTTGGATTGCGCTGCAAGCACTGGCTGCCTCTTCGGGCAGGTCCGCGGCCTGGGCCCTGAGATCTTGGGGATGTGGGCGACAGCCAGGGGGGAGCCCCGAGGCGTGGCTGGCAGGCGGGCGGGTGGGTGTTGAGCCCCCCTCCCGGGTCGAAGCAGGGGGAAAGGAGGTCCTCACCTCTCCAGGGCCTCAGCGCCATACTCGCCAGCGTTGCCGCCGACCTTGTCCCAGGCGGCCTTGACGTTGGATTTGTCGGCGGGAGACAGCACCATGGTTGCTTCTTTCTGAGTCTGTGTAAGGACCAGAAGGGTGGTGGGCGGGGCGTGGGAGCAGCTTTTAGACCCGGCGCGCGAGGGGCACGCCCTCCCGGGCCGCGCTCATTGGCTAACGCGGTGCCGGGGTGGGGCCGAGGGCACCGTCGGAGGGAGGGGCGCGGGGCTTCCAAAGCCGAGCGCACTCCCTGGGTCTCCTGCAGCCGGAGTTCCAGTTCTCCAGGGCTCCCTCTATTGTCGCTCCGGAGGCTCCGGGGTTCCCACGCAGGTTCCTGAGCCACCCAAACCCACCGTGCACCCACGAGGGGCCGAGGCCGGGGAAAGCGTCGCGGTGTCTATTTGCTTGCGGTGGAGGGGAGCCCAATTTTGGGGAAGTGAAACATGCTGCTTTCGCACCAGACTTTGCCCAGTACCAAGAGCTGTCAGTGGTTCATGGAAACAACGGGGAGGAAGGATAATACGGGGTGAATCGTCCACGCCCTCCTACTCCCCTCGGCGTGCAGGCCTCCGGTCCGCGCGGGGGAACTCGGTTGAGCGCTGTCAGGGCTCGCGCCCAGCATCCCTCTCAGACCTGGGTGCCCGCCCCTCTGCCGGGCTCTGTGTCCCCCCCCCCCCCCCCAGCACAGACCGGGGCCAGCCAGCTCGGAAGCCGTGTTCATTCACAGTCTGCAGAGCACCAGGGTCGGCTTCTGGCTTCCGTCCCCTTGTCCCCAAAGGTTATGCGTGGAGCGCTAAAGTTTCAGCCCCAAGCAGCAGAGTGGAGATATTGGGGTGAGGGGAGTGCGGGGTGGCCTTGGCCCGAAAACCCGTAGAGACTGAGACACAGCGTCTGGGGCTGGGGTTGGGGTGGAGGTTAGGCGGCCATGGTCCTGCCAGACACCCACCCTGTATTATGATATTAAAAATTATTGCAAAGTCAAGCAAGGTCGGGGCGTCATCGTCGTTCGCCCCCCCTCTCCCGTCAGTGTGTTAGGGTCAGATTACACAGCTTGTTGGTGTGAACCGGTTGGAAACCTGCTCCGTATGCCAGATTGTGGCCATCTAGGAGTTCCTCTGCACCCCCATTCCCAGCCCAGGAGATTCAGAAAAAGGGGTTAACTTGGCGCAGGGCAAGTGTTGCTGCAGACTGAGCGTGGTGGTGGTGGTGGTGGTGGGGAAAGTGGGAGGAAGCGGGAAAGGAACAGAGAGGAGGGTCCAAGGAGCCCTGGACCCCGAACTCTGTTTGACCTCAGGCCAGGAACTTGGCGCCTGTGCCTGGGCGCCCACGTCCTTCTGCAAAGGAGGCCGAGATTCACGATCGCAGCTCCGGGTGCGAGGCGGGGATGGAGGGAGGATGAATGACCGAGGGAATGCGATGTGCTTTGCGAACCAACCGTGATGGTTCCCCGGTGCGGATGCGCGCTGAAACCTCAGACGAGCCCCCCACCCATTCGAGCCCCCACTCTGCCCCACCACAGCTCCCCACACCCCCAGTCTCAAGAGGGCAACTGTTTTGTTCCACCCTTCGAGTATCCTGTCCAGGCTCGGGAACTGTCCTCATTCCAAATCTGGAGAGCTCTCAGTGTCGCTCCGGGGCCCCGTTCCCTTGTTAGCAAAGTTTTGGGGTTGCTCCCTAAGATTCCAGGAGCCTCTATGCTCAGCAACAGTAACGTCGGCCAAGACCCAAAGACTACGCATGCGCAGTGCCTCCCCGTTTCAGGTCGGTTTATTGACATGCGGGGCGCGGGGCTCAGCGGTACTTCTCCGTCAGCACTATGGCCACGCCCGTCAGGAACTTATCCCAGGCCGCCTGCATCTCCACCGTGAACTCGTCCTGTAGGTGGGAGGCCAGCACCACCTGGAAGCACTGGATCAGCAGCTGCGGGAGAAGGGGCGGGTGAGAGGGCGCCTGCCCCCTCCAGTTCCTTCCGGAACCCCCCCATCGCTCGGCTTCGCGCGCGATCCCCCCGGCGGCCCCCGCTGCCTCACTGGGAAGTTGGCCGGGTCCACGCGTAGCACGTGCGCGTGCAGGTCGGCGAGCGGGTTCAGGGCGGCGCGCAGGTTGTCCACGTGCTGCACGGCCACGCCCACCGCCTCCAGCATGCGCTGCCCGTGGCTCAGCAGGTGCACCTCGTCCGGGCAGGCGCCCATGTGCTGGAAGTAGAGCTTGGTGCTGGGGTACACGGTGAAGAGCCTGCGGGAACAGGTCGGGGGGAGAGCCTGCAATTCCTGCACCGCCCAGACCCCTGGCAACCCCCGTCTCTCCTGCGCCCCCCCCCCCCCGCCCATCTTAGGCCTAATACCTCTGTCTCCACCCCCCAGCGATGCTGGAGACTTCCCCCCTACCCACCTTAGCAGCAGCTCCGCCCCGAAGGGCGCCTCGTGTCCCGCGATCAGGTCCCAGACCTGCTCGATGTGGGCGCGCTCCTGGGCGTTGAGCATGGTGGTGGAGGCGTGGCGAGCTCTGGGAGCCCCCGGCAGCCGCTCGCGCCTCCTTATAGCAGCACCCGCCCTCCTCCGCCCCGGGGCGCCCCGCCCGCTTTTAGATGCCAGAGCGCGGCGGGAACTCGGGGACCCTCGGCCTGCACCCGGGAATCGTCGCCAGCCCAGATCCCCACGGCCTCGGGGGTCCCCGGGTTACTGGCACTCACGTCGCTGAGCATGACTCCCCTGCGGGCAAAGTTACTGCTTCGCGCGCCAGGAGGGAGCCTTGGAGGGACCAGGAAAAAGAGCGCGAGGCAGGGAACCCCCTTTTCGCCGGGGGGCCAGGAGGGGAACGGCATCAGGGGTCCCCTCAGCGCGGGAGCTATGACATCAGGCTTTGAAGAAAAGTCCCCTGAGTAGTCCCCGCACGCAACCAACACGCTGAGTGAAGCGACAGTCTTTGGGTGATTTGTAAAGATAGTTGACGCGCAGACGCACCTAAAGAAAACAGCGTGGGCGCGCTGGGGCTGCTGTGCTCGCTCCAGGCTGCTCTCCTGGGCTCCGCAGGCGCAAGGACCGCCCCAAAGCGCCCGGGGAGTGGCCTTCAGGCAGCGAGTGACGCCACCCTCACTTTGTTTCCTCCTGCCCCCGGTACTGAGGACGCGGGAGCCCAGCTCAATCTGTCATCCGTTTATGGGGTGTCCTGGGAGGAACAGTGGGAGGGTTCAGAGGTCGAAGAGAGGTCCCAGCCTGGCCCCCGGAGCCCCTCGGCTGCGCTCAGCGGTACTTCTCAGTCAGGACGCTGGACACGACGGACAGGAACTTGTCCCAGGCGGCGTGGGCGTCGGCCGTGAAGTCCGCGGGGAAGTGCGAGGCCAGCGTGACCAGCAGGCAGTGGGACAGGAGCTGGGGGCGGGAGCGGGCTGGGTGCTCTCGGCTGGGGGAGCCGAGCCTCTGTCGCCCAGACCCTCCCCCTCGCACGCCGGCCCCGCCTCCGTCCCGCCCGGCCGGACCCCCCTCCCCCCGCGCCCACCTTGAAGTTGACCGGGTCCACGCGCAGAACGTAGGCGTGCAGCTCGCTCAGCTTGGCCAGCGCGCCCGCGACGTGGTCAATGCTCTTGACCGCGTCGCCCACGGCGGCCACCACCTTGGAGCCGTGCGCGCGCAGGTGCGTGGAGCCGGGGTGCAGGTCGAAGTGTGGGAAGTAGGTCTTGGTCTGCGGGTGGCTGGCGAAGAGCCTTCGGATGGGGGCGAGGCGTGAGCTCCGGAGGAGGGCAGCTTGTCCACGTCCCCGCTGCTCGGAGCTGGAAGACTCTGAGTTCAACCCTGCCACAGGCCTTGCAAGCTGGGCAGGTCCCACTTCTCTCCCAGCCTGAAATCTCCCACCCAAGCTCCACCCTCCTTAGCTAGGGGCCCACACACCCCTCGCACTACCCAACTTGCCTATTCCAGACCACAGCAACTTCTGGCTTGTCTCCTTGCTTCCAACTGGGTCTGCACAGCCAGCTCTTCAACTCCCACTGCCTTGGCATCCAGTCCCTTTCACCTCCTCTGGCCAGGGGGGGCCTCCTTCCACCCCTCACTAGGCTTCCCATTTCACCTTCTGCCAAAAATAATGCTCTCTCCAGCAGCATCCCAGGCAGGCTCTTCAGAGGAACCTCTTTTGACCACGGTTTCCACAGGGTCAGAGACCCCAATATCAGTGCTGGTAGCAACCTGACTGCCTTAGGAGGCACTTCAGGCCTTGGAAGGAACTCCATGCTCCTCCATGTGCCTGTCCCTGCTCAGGCCTCAGTGAGCCCAGGGTCAGTCAGACGTCTGAATTCATCTTCCCCAACTCACTGACCCCTCCCCAGGGAATCCCTGAACTCACTGACCCCTCTTCATTGTCCCCTGTCCTCACAGTCCCCTGTCCTCACTCACCCCACATTGTCACCTACCTGGCCCCAGCCTGTCTGGCACTCACCTCTCCAGGGCCTCAGTGCCCATTGCATCTGCCTGTGTGAAGATCTTGTTCCACATGGACATGCTGACGGTCGTCTTGCCCTTGGTCAGAGACATCATGGTGCCGGAGCTGGAGCTGAGTGAGGCCCTGGACTGGCCTCCATGGAGCTCAGCCCTCAGGGTCCCCTTATATACATGGAGTCTGGCTGGGGGCCAGGCTGTGATCATTTGGTCAGGAGAGGGGAGGGGTCTGAGGGTGGGGTCTCATCAGATTCAGTGACAATGAGCAGTCAGAGCTTTAAGGGACAGGTGGGGTGAGGGGCTATCACTCCAGCCCCTCTCCTTGGGCCACAGCCAGAGCCCAGGGTCCAGGAGATAGGGGCCCAGGCTTGGACTAAGGGTCCATGTGTCAGCTGGCCCAGAGACTGGCCTTTGTAGTAATTGTCCCTTACCTCCCTGTCCTTGTGATGGAAGAAGGCCCTCCCAGAGCATTCTCTGTTCCTTAAGCTTCTGTAGCACCACCTGTGAGCACCAGTTTACAAATAAGTAGACTGAGGCCCACAGAGGGAAACAGATCAGGTGTCACAGGGTGTGAGTGATAGTTTTGGCTTGGGACCCTCTCCCACCTCTGCTGTTTAACCCCATCCTCACCTGGGTGAGGTTCTGTCTGTGGCTCTACAGCCAAGTATCCCAGCAACTTGGCTGGGGTGGACTCTCCAAGTTGGGCACCCAGACTGGGAGGAAGCTGGATTCTTCGTGCAAAGCCTGGGGTCACAGGAGCCTACAATTCTATCAGTCACATTCCCACCCCAGCCTGTACAAGAACCCTCCTGCTCTATTTATATCTCCTTCCCCCCTCAGTCTATTCCCTTCCCCCTCTGCCCCCCACAAGGCAGTCACGCTAATGTGCTTAATACATTCCTTTTAGTTAGTACGTGTTCTTGCAAAGGGTGCATTTTCATGCATGTATTTTGAAGTTAAAAAAAGACTAGCTTGATTAAAATTGTTTATTACAATAAACATTTCTTCATAGACACATATTTTTTGAAACACAGGATTTTTTTAATAAGAAGGGGGGAAAACTAGACATACAATATGATAGTGTTCTTTAAGTAGAAGAAAGGGCCGTATTGAACGGCACCAAACCGGTAGCAAAAATAGTTCCTAAGTGATTAGGGTTAGGGTTGTCTGCTTTTGTGTATTTTTCACCGGGCTTCCACAGTGAGCACATATTACTAAAACCATTAAGTTCCTGAGGTGGGAGCCGAGCTGTGCGCTGCCCCAGAGCCTGCCCTGTCTTTGTGTCTGAACCAGGAGTTAGGGGCTTCCTGGTAGAGGGGGCTTGCAGACCAATCCAGAGCCCAGGCCTGGGTCTGCGGGGGAAGGCGCAGAGCTCCTCCTGTCACATATCCCCCACAGCCACCTCCCAGGCTGCCTCATGGAAAGCACCCAGGGGTGCTCAGAGAAAGAGGCAGAACCTCCATCAACAGCTCTGTCTCCGGACTGAGCCCTAAGATTTGTGGTGTGGACCAGTTTCTCCCCGGACTGGCCAACATTCAGTGTTATGACTTTTATTTGCTTGTTATAATATGTGTAGTGGCACCTGGTTTTATTTGTTGTTAAGGGTGAGCTTTTCCCCACATGATGATTAGAATCTATTTGTTCATTTCCGCTGGTCAAATGGGCTAAGAGTGTATTTCTGTAATTTGGCTTATTACACACACACACACACACACACACACACACACACACACACACAATCTCCGCACACTCAGGCTTTGCTTTCTACATTTTCTTTAACACAAGTTTTGTGCATGTATTTAAAATGTTTTTAGATTTTTATTTAAAAACTAAATGCATTAATTGTAGTAGCAATCCCGGCAAAAGTACAGCTTAAAAAAACAAAATTTTTCTTCTCACCTCCTCACTCCCAGAGGTAACTCTTTAACCATTTTCTAGGCCTTGTCAGTAAATCGCAAGTATACATGTCAAAACCTAAGCCATGCCTGATCACTCGCATGACATTGTATGTTACTCTCCCGCTCAGGAGCCTGGGGCCGCCAGGGTCCTCAGCTCCAGTCCCAGAGGCTCAGGCCAGAGACCACGATCCTCCTGGGCCTTCCTCTCTGCCCCCCGAGAGCTGCGATGGCTGCTCACCTGCCCGCTCCTGCTTCCTGCCCTCTGTCCTCCTGGACCCCACTTGGGGCCTCCCCCCCGAAAGTTCCTTCCCTAATATTGCCACTCCCTCAAATGCCACCACGTAAATAGGCCCACAATGCCCACTCCGTTTCAAATTGCAACCCCCCCAACTGTCCAATCTCCCACCTGCTCTACTTTTCTTTTTCCACAGGAAAAAAATGATTTTTGGGAGAACAAAGAGAGTAAAAGGGGTCAAATGATGGTGATGGAAGAAGACTTGACTTTGTGTGGTGAGCACACAACAGAGTATACAGATGTCATGTTACAAAGTTGTACACCTGAAACTTACATAATGTTATTGACCAGTGTTACCCCAATACATTTTTAAAAATTAGAACTGAAAAAAAAAAGAAAAAATGTTATTGCTGCTTTTTCCCATTAGAGAGTGAGCTCAGGAAAGCAGAGGGTTTTTATTTCAGGGTTTTAAAAATATATATATATCTTTATTAATTTCAGAGAGAGGAAGGGAGAGAGAGAGAGAGAGAAATATCAATGATGAGAGAGTCACTGATCGGCTGCCTCCTGCACGCCCCCGACGGGAATCGAGCCCGCAACCCGGGCATGTGCCCTGACCTGGAATTGAACCCCGATCTCCTGGATTCTAGGTTGACGCTCAACCGCTGAGCCACACTGGGCCGGGCTGTTTCAGTTTTATTTACTGGTATATTCCAAGCATCCCAAACAGTTAGGACTACCCAGAGCAGGCACCCTCAAAGCACTTGTAGAGTGAGTCAATGGTCCTTATGCCTCAACTTAATGGAGCAGGTTAGGTCCTTGAGTTGATGGTCCTGTCTACCCTGCCACCCGGATACTGAGCTCAGGGCCAGGAGCACCAGGAGTGCAGGGTGGGCACTGCCTGATGGTGGGCAAGGAGCTGACACCCGTCTTCGTGGTGCTCTGACACACTGTCTTCCGATTCACCAGCACAAACAAGCACTGATTCTTTGGAATGCGAAGGGTCCCTGAAGACACCTGGGGCCATGGGGAAACCAAGGCCCGGAGGGGAGGAGAGGCCGGTCATGGTCACAAAGCTCATTGGAGGTGGTGCTAGGGCCTCAGGAGAGAGATTTCTCATACCCAGGCCTCTCCCTGGGTCTCTTCCCCACGCTGAGTCCAAAGGCCCAGCTCCTGGCAGGCAACTCCAGGACAGGCAGGCCCACGGGCCCACACCCCACACCCATAGCCACACTCCTGAACACGAGTCCCTCTGGGTCAGAGTCCTCCCTAGAGAAAGGGGACCCACGTCAGGCACCTTCCCTGGGACAGAGCCTGTCTGCAGAGTCGAGACCCCCAAACCCTAAAGCCAGGCAGGCAGCAGCCGCCTTGGGCAGGCTGCTGAACACCCCTAGAAGCTCCATTCATTCTTCATTCATTACATTTGGCCGCCTGTCCTGTGCCAGTCAGCTCTAACAGCTGGGGACACAGCAAGGGACAAACAGACAGAAACACCTGCTCTGGAGCGGCTGTTCTGGTGGTGGAGGTGTGCAGTACAGAAAGACTGCAGCACATAAGTGCACCGGTGAGAGAGAAGCAGCCCCTGACGCCGGGCTCTCACTGCCAAGCCCGTGTTCTGTTGAACAAAAAAAAAAATCAGGACACGGACATGAGACGTGGCCACCTGTGGCTGTGATGCTCGAGACAAAGCAGATCCCTGTGCAAACAGAGACAACGTGGGTTGTCCAAACCACGGAATAGCCGACACCCCGCCCTGGCTAAGGTGGGCGACCCTGCTGCCTTACCCACGGCAAGCCCCAGCCGCCACCCGCGCCTCTCATGGCCGAGAGAAGCATGATCGAGATGCCCGGGCACAGGGTTGCTCCCACCTCTGGGCAGCACCCAACCAGAGCAAAGCCCTCCTCCTTGGGGCCCACTCTCCTAACACCTGGCTTAACCCTCTGACTCAGGCTCCCACGGTTCCCCATGGGGGGTTGTCTCCTTGGTGGCAGCGAGTTAGCGAGGAGAGTTCCAGGTGGCCTCTGCCTGGACGGCGCTGACGCCAGAGAGGACCGGCAGGAAGGAGCGACGGCTATTGCTGAGACGGGTGCAGCTTTAGCTAAGGTGGCCGGGGACCATGGCACCGAGATGGTAAGTCTGAGCCAATGTTTGAAGGAGTTGGAAGGATAAGCCGTGAGGCGACTGGGGGAGAGTGTGAGTAGCAAGTACAGAGGGACTGAGCCAGTGCAAAGGCCCTGAGGGGGGCAGAGGCCTCGGCAGAGAGAGAGGGTGAGACGGGTAGCACTGAGGTCAGACCTTATAGTTGAAGCGTAACATGGCGATCCCCTCTACTTCCAGCGCCTGCATACAGTAATTGTTAACCTTGGCTTGTCAGCATGTATAGGGATCTATCTGAGTGTTTATTTTCCTTCCCAACAAGATGGAAGTGTGTGGTGGGCATCGTGAAGTTCTGTCTCTACAGAAACAACCACAAGTCTGTTGTAAACCTAACTGAACTAACAACATTCCTTGGCATCAAATTTCCACATTCATCCCCCAAGCCTGTTCAAGTTGGGATGTGACACAGGTTCACACGTAGTATTTAGGTGCCTCTTTATTCTCCTATCCCAGAAGCGCTTCACTCCTCACCCACCTTGTCCTCATTTCAGTGACCTTTTGGAGTCCAGACCAGCTGTCCTGTAGAGCGGTCCACATTTTGGATTGGTCTGATGGTTTCCCTGAAGTGTTATTTAGCTGGTTCCCTTATCCATGCATTTCCTGTACGCTAGAAGGCAGAGCTAAAGGCTTGATGAGAGCCAGGTGAGTACTTGGCAATGGAAAAGCAATCCATAGAATGCGAGAAAATACTTGCAAACCGAATATATGTATATAAAGAACTTGCACCCAGAATATAGAAATAACTATTACAATTCAACAACAGAAAGACGACCGAATTTTAAAAATATGCAAAGGGCTTCAGTAGACTTTTCTCCAAAAAAGATATGCACAAAAAGATGCTCAACTCTATTCCTCATTAGGGAAATGCAAATCCAAACCACAGTGGAGTACCACTTCACACCCAGTAGGATTGCAATAATAACAACAACAACAACAATAATAATAGCAAAATAAGAACTGGTAATTATGTGGAGAAATTGGAACCCTCAGACACTGCTGCTGACAATGCAAAATAGTGCAGCCCCTGTGAAAACAGTTTGTGGTTCCTCGATAAGTTGAACAGCAATTCCACTCCTAGGTGTATATCCAAGCTAAATGAACACATATGTCTACACAAAATCTTATATGAGAATGTTCTTAGCAGCATGAGTCACATAAGCAAAAGGTGGAAACAGCCTGAATGTCCATCAGTGAATGAAAGGATAAACAAAATTTGGCATATCCTACAATGAAATATTATTCAGCTATGGAAAGGAAGTTCTGGTACATGCTACAACAAGGATCAACCTTGAAATTACGCTAACTGAAAGAAGCCAGGTGCAAAAGTCTGCATACGGTATGATTCCATTTATATGCAATATCCAGAAGAGCCAAAATCATAGAGACAGAAAGTGGAGTGGTTGCCAGGGCCTGGAGGGCATGGAGTTTCTGTTTGGGCTGGTAAAAAAGTTCTGGAACTAGATAGAGGTGATGGTTGTACAATATTGCGGGTTTACTAAATGACACCTAGTTGTTCACTAGATTTTATGTTCCTCATATTTAATCACAAGAAAAAAAGAACTTATTGACTAGCATTATAGGTGATGCTAAGGACTTGCACGACACCAGGAGTCATGGGATGTCAG
Source organism: Miniopterus natalensis (assembly GCF_054644295.1). Taxonomy (NCBI): domain Eukaryota; kingdom Metazoa; phylum Chordata; class Mammalia; order Chiroptera; family Miniopteridae; genus Miniopterus; species Miniopterus natalensis. The sequence continues at coordinate 95,448,392 of NC_142083.1, forward strand.
ATTGCTCATCATTGGTGATGCCAAGTTTAATCACTTGGTTAAGGAGGGAACCACCAGATACCTTTATAGTAAAGGCATCTTTCCCCTCTTTGCAATTAGCTAGTAACTTGGGAGTAATCATTCTGGCACCATGGAACTACTCTATTCCCAACAAACTTCTATGGTTTTAGCAATCATTGATAATCTTCCTTGAATCCATTATTTTATTTGGGATCATAGAATTGTAGCTTTCTAATTTTATGATTCCTTCTATATTAATTAGCTGGCTTTATTCTGTAAAGAGAGTTTTCTTATCAGTTGGGGATGAAGAACAGTTGCTCTAAAAGGTAGGATTTTTGCTTAATTAGTTTCCTTTCATTCCCAGTTTTTATAGAAAACTGTTGATGGTGGCAAGTTCTTACTCCACTAGTGGTAAAGCTTCCCCCTCTCTTTTTGATAACACTATAGAATCATAATTTCTAAAAATATGCTCTTATTGATTTTAGAAAGAGGAAGGGAGAGGGAGAGAGAGAAACATCGATGTGAGAGAGAAACATCGATCGGTTGCCTCCCACATGTGCCCCACCAGGGATCGAACCTGCAACTTGGGCATGTGCCCTGACTGGGAATCGAAAAGGCAACCTATATATGCATGGGACAATGCTCAGCCAACTGAGCCACACCAGCCAGGGCTAGAATCATAAAGTTTAATTAATTTATTCGACAATTTAAAAAAATATTTTGACTGATTTTTAGCGAGAAAGGAAGGGAGAGAGAGAAACATCCATGTGAGAGTGAAACACAGGGCAACATCAGTTGGCCGCCTCCTGCCTGCCCCTTACCCGGGATCCATTTTGAAGACGGGCATGTGCCTGACCCTGGGCATGTGCGCTGACTGGGAATCAACCAGCAAACCTTCAGTACACAGGAGATGCCCAACCAACTGAGCCACGCTGGCCAGGGCCAATTACAGTTAATTTTTTGATGCTGAAATTGTCTCAAATGTTGCCAGTGGGAGCCCCTCTTGCTGGGCTTATGCCCTTTTGTACAATCCCATAATTTTGTGAATACTTCCTTACTTTTTGGAACAAGAATATATATTTCAGATCACCTTTACTTTCTCTGTCCTGGCCCTGGAATCAGCCATTTCTCCAAAGACATCCAGAGTTCCTTTGAGTGAGGGACAGAAGTCAGAAACCAGGATCTGGGTGCCTGGTAAGATTGTTGCTATTGGGTGTCATTTCTCCTGGGACTTTAGTAGTGGGCAGAACTATGCCATATATATTTTAGAACATTAGTTTACAATGATATTTCCAATTCAAGTTTGATATATTTTTTAACTAAAAGCATTTTAAATCATAACAATTTTAGTGGGTTTTGCATTTGAATCTCTTAGTGTAATTTCAAAATTATGAAATCAAAGTTGGCTTGATTGGGATATTGGTAATATCTGAGGGAATTGAGCAAATAAGTAAATATTTTGAATACAATGGGAAGCAGGTTTCTCACTATTGCAGAAGGGAGGCAAAACCATGGATAGGGAGAAAAGGGTAAATCACGTGGCGCTGGACTGGAATTAGAGATATTGGCATGAGGTCACGGTTTCGAACATACTTAGGCACATATAGAATAGATATATGTGCTTATTTATTTATGTGTATGTGGGCATATCTTTATATATACCTTAGTTCTGTCCACTGAGGTGACTAGCAGGAGCCACACTCCAATAGCAACGACCACACCCGGCTCCCAGCTCTTGCTTCACAAACTCCACCCTCCCCAGGGAGGGAGCAGAACTCTGTGGAGCAGCGGCTGACTTCAGGCTGGTGCACCGGAAGCTCAAGGTGAGCGTGGAACCTCCTGTAGAAGAAATCGAGAATGTACTCCAAGAACCACGGGGACATGCCAAAGGACACACAGTAGCCAGTTTGAAGGGACTCCCACTGTCCAAATCAGGGACAGTTTTAGGATCAAAATAAATAATGACTGGCAGTAGATTATAACCCACTGAGTAAAATGGGAATGAATGAGTTAATATGATGTACATTTAAAAATGGAGGAGAAGCTTTTCCTTTCAGTAGATTGCCTACTAATAAGAATGAAGAAATGGTGGAGAATTGCACTGGGCAACCACCGCAGTAACAGTTGATGGAGGCAAGAACCATCCGTGAATCTAAGACCCATGGGTGAAACTATATAAAGAACAGATGGTATCCAAAGAAACCCAAAACACTAATTGGAAAGGATACATGCACTCCTATGTTCATTGCAGTGTTATTTATAATAGTCAAGGTTTGGAAGCAGCCCAAGTGCCCATGAGTGGATAAAAAAGTTGTGGTACATTTACACCACGGACTACTACTCAGCTGTAAAAAAGGAAACCTTACCCTTTGCAGCAACATGGATGGACCCGGAGAGCCTTGTGCTAAGTGAAATAAGCCAGTCAGAGAAAGATACATATCATATGATCTCACTCATATGTGGAATCTAATGAACAAAATAAACTAACAAACAAATTAGAAACAGATTCATAAAGAACAGACTGACAGCTGTTAGAAGGAAAAAGGTGAACGAATTAAGCGACCCCCTCTCCCCAGACTCTTAGACACAGCCAACAACAGCATGGGGATTACCAGAGGGAAAGGGGAGTGGGGGGAGGTAGAAGAGGGTATGAGGGGATAAACAGTGATGAAAGGAGACAGGACTTGAGGTGGTGAACACACAATACAACATACAGATGATGTGTTATAGAATTGTAAACCTGAAAGCTATATAATTTTATTAACCAATGTCACCCCAATAAATCCAATAAAAAAGAACAGGATGTTTACATAGTCTCAAAGCTTCACCTGTTAAAAAACTTATTATTTGTCAATGAGAAAGCATAAAATACTTATAACTTTGCAGTGGAGAAACCTACCATCTCAACTGGTCAAAGTGACTATGCCAGTCAAGAGACAATTCAATAGCACGAGCTCTATGGGATGTCGACACAGACACAGCGTCACTTCTGTGATGTTCCTGCCCAAAATGCATCACCTAAATCTCTTCATGGGGAAACATCGGACAAAGTCAAACAGAGGGGCATTCTACAAATTAAGTGGCGTGTACTCTTCAAGATTATTAAGATCATGCAGGGAAAGACTGAAGAGCGAGCCGGAAGGAGATTAATGCAAAGCGCAATGGTGGGTAGGTAAGAGACGCGACTGGGGAGGACAGCGTGTGCCGGGGTCTGTGCATCAAGGGCTTGGGATCAGTGTCGTCCTGATTTGGGTGGTTGCTTTCAGGCTACACAGGCAAGTGTTCTTGCTGGTTTTAGGAAATACACAAGATATACAAGGGTATTAAGGAGAAATCATGTCTGATCCTACCCTCGAGTGGCGGCAAGTGTGGTGAAATGTTAAAATCAGGGGGTCTCAATGAACAGTACTTGGGAGGGTTTTGTCTTATTTTATTTTACAAATGTATTGAGATGTAGTTCATAGACCATACAATTCACCCGCTTGAAGCATACAATTTAATGGTACTATATTCACAGATTGTGCCACCGTCACCACAACCCATTTTAGAGTATTTCCATCACCCCCAAAAAACCCCTGTTCCCACCAGCAGCCACCATTGCTCCGTCTTTGTCTTATTCTTGCAGTTTTTTTTTGATAATTTGAAGATATTTCAAATAAATGTTTATGAAATTACAATATCTGTGTTATTGCAGCCAATAAACCACTGAGCGAATGTTAGGATGTCTTGGCAGTTCTTTTGGTCACAGCCAAGGTACTGTGTTCAGAAGTCATTTGAAACAATTCTTTTTTTCTGATATTACTTTTTCTGATATTTCTGATTTTTCTTATATTACTATATTCTTACATGGTTTCATTTAAATTGGTTTTCAGTTTGGGGGTTCTCATTTTTTGCTCTTTTTAATTATATTTTTGATGGTGAAAATATTTACATGATTCAAAGATTAAAACTATGTAGGATCCGCCCCCCCTTCCCCAGTCCTACCTCTCCATTCCCACTGGCACTATCACTTGTAATCATTTCCAGTTTGTCCTTCCATAGATTCTTCTCTCAAAGATCAGCAATCACACACGTGAACATTCACGGGCACATACACAAGGCTATGAAGACACACACACACGTGTACAAATGCACACATGCAATGTGCACCCACACATGTTTCTATTTCCCCTTCTTTCTTGCAGAAAAGCTACCACGCCATAGATACACCGTTATATTGCTTTCTTTTCCCTTTTCTGATTTTTAAATCCTCACCAGAGAATATTTTTTCCATTGCTTTTCAGAGAGAGTGGAAGGAGGAGAGAGAGAGAGAGAAACATCCATGCGAGAGGCACATGGATCGGTTGCCTCCTGCAGGCCCGGGGAGTGGGTGGGGGACCCAGCCTGCAAACAGAGGTGGGGAGGTCCGTGCCCTTGACCTGAACCGAGCCACAGACCCTTCAGTCCACAGGCCATGCTCTAACCACTGAGCCACACCGACTAGGGCTGTCATTTTTTAATTTGACAACCGAGGGAAAAAGAGATCAGTGCCCCTGCCTAAATAGTCAGGTATTGCATGTTTTAAAAATTGTTAAGGCACACTGGTTAAAAATCGCTGCTCTACAAAAATGCTTGGGCGTCTTATGTGCCAACAAATGTTTAATGGCAGAGGCGATGGGCCTGCGCCTGGCAGGGCGGGGAGAGAGCGAGCGAGTGGAAACGAGCGAACGCCTTCACCGCGCCTTTCTTCCTGGTGCGTGAACCAGGCCGCAGGAAAACTTCCAAGGGAGAAAGGGTGGAAACACCGTGCGCCCCCGGCAGAGCCAGCGGCGCCAGGGGGCTCTGGTGCTGCCCCAGCCCAAATCCCGAGGACGCGCTGTCGGCCGCCCGCCCGGGTCTCCAGTGCCCTCCAGCCCAGGGTGCCGACCTGCCCTCTGAGAGGCCCTGGGGTCGGCGCAAAGGATTCCTGCAGCCCGCCAGGAGACCCAGAGGTGCACCCGCCACCCCCCCCCCCCCCAGGAGCCGCAGTGAGCACGGAGGCGCGGATTTCGTTCGTTCCTTTATTGGGGAGTTCCCAGAGGCGGGGGGTTAGGGAGGCCCCCCAGAGCAGCGGAGGGGTCGCAGCCTGGCCTCCGGGGCCCCTCGGCTGCGCTCAGCGGTACTTCTCAGTCAGGACGCTGGACACGACGGACAGGAACTTGTCCCAGGCGGCGTGGGCGTCGGCCGTGAAGTCCGCGGGGAAGTGCGAGGCCAGCGTGACCAGCAGGCAGTGGGACAGGAGCTGGGGGCGGGAGCGGGCTGGGTGCTCTCGGCTGGGGGCGCCGAGCCTCTGTCGCCCAGACCCTCCCCCTCGCACGCCGGCCCCGCCTCCGTCCCGCCCGGCCGGACCCCCCTCCCCCCGCGCCCACCTTGAAGTTGACCGGGTCCACGCGCAGAACGTAGGCGTGCAGCTCGCTCAGCTTGGCCAGCGCGCCCGCGATGTTGTCAATGCTCTTGACCGCGTCGCCCACGGCGGCCACCACCTTGGAGCCGTGCGCGCGCAGGTGCGCGGAGCCGGGGTGCAGGTCGAAGTGTGGGAAGTAGGTCTTGGTCTGGGGGTAGCTGGTGAAGAGCCTGCGCGGGGTGGGGTGGGGTGGGGGGGAGAGCGGGACCTTGGTGAGGCCAGGACGGCTGCTGCCTCGAGGGCAAGACTTAAGCGGCGCCAGAAAATCCAGCAGTCAGGTAAATCGTATTTTAACGCAATATTTTAAAACATAAATATTAATGCAGCCCGGCCGGGCGTGGCTCAAGGGCTGAGCATCGACCTAGGATCCAGGAGCTCTCCGTTCGATTCCCGGTCAGGGCACATGCCCGGGTTGCGGGAATCAATTCCCAGCAGGGGACGTGCAGGAGGCAGCCGATCAACGACGACTCTCATCATTGAGGTTTCTCTCTCTCCCTTCCTCTCTCTGAAATCAATAAAGACATATTTAAAAACAAATATTAATGCAAAAAAGAAAAAAATCACATTGAACAAAATATTAAAATTTTAAATAAAGACAGAATCAGTATTGGATCCTGTCGCCCCAGGCTCCAGTGTAGCAGAGCACTATCTCACCCTCGCTGCCCCATCTTTCACTCATTCCTGCCTGCTTTCCTCCCTTCCTTCCTCCCTCCCTTCCTTCCGCCCATGTTTGTGGAGGCCTGTGTGCTGGGTCCAGTGGCAGAGTGTGAGAGGCACAGTCCTCATCGCCCCTCCCCATCTACCTGCTCACAGACCACCATCAACGCCTCCCCACCTCTACTCAAACTCACTGATCCCTCCTCACTGTCCCCTGTCCTCACTCACCCCACATTGTCACCTACCTGGCCCCATCCCAGCCTGTCTGGCACTCACCTCTCCAGGGTCTCAGTGCCAATGGCATCTGCCTGTGTGGAGATCTTGCCCCACATGGACATGATGATGGTCCTCTCGGCCTTGGTCAGAGACATGGCGATGTCGGAGCTGGAGCTGGACCTGGAGCTGGTCGTGGTCAGGACTGCCCTCTGTGGTGCTCAGCCCCCAGGGTGCACTTATATACACAGAGTCCTGGTGGGAGCCAGGCTATGGGGACGGTAGGGGCTGTGGGGGCTGTGGGGGTGGGGTCTCTTATCAGATTCAGTGACAATGGGCAGTCAGAGCCTGGTGGGACAGGTGGGGTGAGGGGTTATCACTCCTGCCACCTTTGCTGGGTCTTAGAGGGGGTGTTGGTCACAGCCTGACCAGAGTCCAGCAGAGATAGGGGCCCAGCCAGCCCAGGAGGTCATGCCTGCATTTGCAGCCCAGCTCTGCACCGTCCTTGTCCATTTCAGACTCACAAAATGAGGGAAACCAGAGGAGCAGAGCCCAAAACACACCCTCCTGGGACTGGAACATGCCCTGTGCTGCCTGCCTGGCTCCCAGGTAGGATCCTGTGGCTAGTCCATCCTGGCTGCATGTCAGCTCCCTCCCCCTTGGCTCTGTGATTCCAGATTTCCTATGAGAAAGCAATGGTTTTGCCCACCTGGCACTGAGGAAAGATGTACTAACTAGGTCTGTCCCCCGAAAAGCTAGGTCAATAAAAGATAATTATCCTAGTATCATCTACCATTAAGGGATTATAATACTGCTCACCATTTCATCATTTTAACAATGAGACAAATATTCCTTTTAATTTTATTTTAACATATAATGAAATTGACTCTTTTAGTGTACTGCTCTGTGAATTTTGGCATGTGTGTAGAGTCATGTAACCCCCCCCCCCCGAAAATTACCTGCTCCATCACCCAAAGAAACTCCCACCTGCCACCCCTTTGCAATCTCAATCTGGATATAAATTGTCAGTTTGATGTGTCATATATCCCCCAAGTCTGTAGTCTGCCTCCACGGCCTTAATGCTGTTTTTTGTTGTACAGGAGTTTATAACTTTTTAAATTGATTTTAGAGAGAAAGAGAAGAAGGGAGAGACAGAAAGAGAGAGAGAGGAGAGACAGAAACATCGGTCTGTTGCTCCACTTATTTATGCCTTCATTGGTTGATTCTTGCATGTGCCCTGACTGGGGATTGAACCCAGAACCTTGACATGTTGGGACAACGCTCTAACCGACTGAGCTACCCGTCCAGGGTCAGAAGTTTATGCTTTTAACGCAGTCAAAGTTAGTGATTTTTTTTTTTTTTGTCCCGTTTAAAAATGTTGTACTATTGTATTCACAATAGCCAGAAGGTGCAAACAACCCAAATTCCCAGCAGTGGATGAGTGGGTAACTCAACTATGGTATTTATGGAATTACAATGAGATATTATTCAGCCATAAAATTAAGCGGGAATACACCCTAACCATGGATGAACCTTGAAGACATTATACTAAGTGAATGAAGCCAGATACAGTGGCCACATTTTCTATGATTCCGTTTCTATGAAGTGTCCAGAACAGGTAGATTTGTAGAGACAGAAAGCAGGTGCTGGGGTCTTGAGGGATGGGCAGCAATTACAGACAGGTACTAGGTTTTCTTTTGGGATGGTGAAAATATTTTAGAGTTAGATAATGATGGTTGCACACCATGGTAAACACACAAAATGTTACTGAGTTAACCTATAAAATGGTTAATTTTGGGTTGTGCAAATATTACATTGCTTTTTAAAAAAGTGAAATAAGCATTGTGCCATATGCTGAAGTGTAGAGAACTGTCTATATTACCATTCTAAGAACTCTACTGTTTGGCATTGGAGTTGGGTGACAGTCCACCTTGGACTGATTTTGTGTGGTTGTGAGGTAAGGTCTGCTGTCTGGTTTTCACTGACATTTATCGAGTGCCTTCTAAGTCCTGGGCCACGGTAACTAACACTCTCCATGTTGGGTATTTGACCCTCACAGCTCTCTGTGAGGGAAATTTTATATTATTATCATTACATGTTTTAAGGTAAGGAAGTGGAGGCTTGGGAAAGTTATGAAACATGTTCAAAATTTCAGTGGAGGAAGGAACCAGTCCTGATGGGAGAGGAGACCTAGGTTTGGTGTGGGCCAGGCTGCTGGCCCTTTGGGGGTTGGGCAAGTCTATTCTGTCCCTGGGCCTTGGTTTCCTGTGACACAGGAGCCCAAGCCTGTGCTCCAGGACACTGAGACCTACTGGTCTCTGGGCAGAATTCAAATCCCCAGGCTTGTTCTGAGCTTGTGTAGCTAGAGCTGAGCTCAGAGACCCTCCCCTGGAAGCAACTCCTGGGTGACTCTGTGCAGGCTAATTAACATAGTGAGCCCCAGTTTCACTGTTTAAACCTCTCAGGTGGAGGTTAGAACAGCCTCCACCTCACTGTTAGGAGGGATAGTGGCACCGTGAATTCAAGATTATTGTAGTTGCTATGGTTGGTGAGTGATTCCTCCAGGGCAGGCACACCATACCAGAGAAGGTGGAGGTGTGGAAGCAGGTCCCAGATAGGGTCTTTGAGCTCCACCCAGCCCTCTGGCAGAGGGTGGTGTCTCCATCAGGCCCAGGCTGAGTGGCAGGACTGATAAGGCCTGGCCCTGCATAGGGGACCAAGGCTGGGAGGTAGGGTCAGGAGTTTCTGATTCTAAGAATCCATTTACCTTCAAAAAAGTAGGTTACAAAAGAGTTATTTAAATTTAAAATGAAGACTTAGAGTTGTGGGGCATTTGCAGGGAAGAGTTTGAGAATGTACCCTCTAGTGAGAGGAGGTGGGCCCTGGGCACATGGTTGTCCAGGAGCAGTGTGAGGGCATCAAGCTAACACTATACTTTGAGATCATCTGCTCCCAGTCCTGTTACTGGTGGGGAACCTATAGCCCAAAGCATGGCCAGCCTACCTGGGTGTCCCTCGGGATGCCAGCACCAGCCTGGACTGGCCAGGAAATGACAAGGAGCTCTGATTTCTATAACAGCCCAGTGAAGTTGACAAATGTAGACTCTGAGGTGGTGCTGATGAGGGTGGTGTGGGAATCAGACCTCTGCTTGCTCCAGTCCGGCCTTGGTCAGTCCTGCACCTGAGTCCTATGAGGGCAGCCTGGAAAGGAATGTATCCAGACCCCTGTGTGCTGGGATCCTGGTGATCTCCTTTCATCTTTCATGGATTCCAATGCACATTATGATGAAAAGATATTAACCATTTAGCCATAAAAAAAACAGTGAGTGCTAGTGTTGTGAAAGTTGCTAGTAGGAAGTGGGCCCTGAGGGATAATTGGGGAATGGAAAATTCCTCCAAGTCTGGGACTTCCTCCAGCTTAGAGATCGTCTCCCCGAGTCCCTGGACACCAGACCTGCTCCTCCAGGCTCGGGGCCATGGGACTATTTGGTAGGGTAGCAGCATGGTCCAGGGAAGTTGGGGGAAGGAGGCCCGAAGCCTGAGGCCTTCTCCTTATGTCTGGGTACCCACAGATTCCTGGTAGCCTTGTGGGGACACCCGTTACCATGGCTGGCCATCTCTCCAGACAGTGGGCTCTCCCTTTTCCATCTCAGCCCCACTTCCTTCTTCTGTGCCCTTATTTCCATTCCAGAGACACTCTTGGGAACTGTGGGAGAACTCAGAAAACTTTTGATCAAACATAATATCAGAACATACAAGACTGGGAAAAGGCTCACAGACTCTGTAACAGGGGGTAACTATCCTGAAGAGAACACATCAACCCTTATGGCAACAAGAAGGCCCTGCGAGGTACTGGCAAATAATCAAGTGACACAGTTCTCCACCTCAGTATAATCAGAGAAACGCAACATAGGATAAGAAACCATTTTCCTTTTTGGGAATTTTGGAAAAAAATAAAGTCAATGCTATGCAGCCCCGTGTAGGGCAATGAGTGTGTTGGTAACGTCTGAGGAATTTCAAATGCATGTGCCCATCACCCTGGCAGGTTCAACCCATGAATCTGCCTTACGAAATACATGTTTGTGTCAGCTTCAGTGCAAGAGGTTACTTCAGTAACCCTCTAGTCAAGTGATTACATTCTCATGCATTTGAAGTGCTTGAGAAAGATTTGGAAACAGCCACAGTAGACGTTAACTGCAGTCACCACCTGGGGGAAGACTGGGATGGAGTGGGTGTGGTGATTTAAAAAATAGCTGTATTGAGATATAATTTGTGAGATATAATTTGCACCCATTTAAAGTGTGCAATTCAGTTTTGTTTTGTCGCATCTACTGTGAGGATGAAAACCATTCTCAGCAATCAGGCTGTCAACATTCCAGAAAATGTCGACATCACTCTGAAGGGGCCGCACAGTTACTGTGAAGGGCCCCAGAGGCACCCTGTGGAGGGACTTCAATCACATCAACATAGAACTCAGTCTCCCTGGGAAGAAAAAGAGGCTCCGGGTTAACAAGTGGTGGGGAAATAGAAAGGAACTGGCCACCATTCACGCTGCCTATCACGTACAAAATATGACGAAGGGTGTTACACTGGGCCTCCATTACAGAATGAGATCTGGTGCTCACTTCCCCATCAATGTGTAATTCAGGAGAATGGTTCTCTTGTTGAAATCAGAAATTTTTTGGGCGAAAAATACATCCGCAGGGTCTGCATGAGGCCATGTGGTGCTTGTTCAGTATCTCAAGCCCAGAAAGATGAGTTAATCCTTGAAGGAAATGACACTAAACTTGTATCAAATTCAGCTGCTTTGACTCAGCAAGCCACAGCAGTTAAAAACAAGGCTATCAGAAAAATTGATGGTATCTATGATTCTGAAAAAGGAACAGTTCAGTAGGCTAATGAACAAGATCTAAGTTGTTCAGCTATAGAAAGAGCAAGATGCCAGATGATTCCTCAGATTTACTTGTGATATTTTAAAGATGCAATAAAAGCCATGTATTGATTTGGGGGGAGGGGGGATAAAGTGTCCAATTGATTGGGTTTTAGTATATTCAAAGAGCTGTGCAACCATTAACATAAATTTAGAACATTTATCACCCTCAAAGAAACCCCATATCCATTAGCAGTCACACACCTCCAACTACCCCAGCCCTAGACAACCTAATCTGTTTCCTGTCTGTGTATTTGCCTATTCTGGACATTTATATAAAATGAAATCATACACTATGTATTTTTTCAAAGTTCATTCACGTGTCAGTACTTCAGTCATTTTATGACTGAATACTATTCCTCTGTATAAATTACACCAGATTTTATTCAACCACTCATCAATTGACAAACATTTGGCTCGTTTGCACTTTTTGGCTATTATGATGTTGCTATGAACATGCATGTTTTTGTGTGGAGTTATGTTTTCATTTCTTTTGGGTATATTCCTAGGAATGGAATAGTTGGGTTGTATGGAAACTCTATACTTTACCTTCTGAGAAACTGCCAGACCGTTTCCCCAGTAGCTGCACCATTTTTCACACCCTCCAGCAATGTGTAAAGGCTCCAATTTCTCCACCTCCTTGCCAACACTTATTTTGTCTCTTTGATTATAGCCATCGTAGTGCGTGTGATGCGGTATCTCTTTTTGGTTTTGATTTGCATTATCCTAATGAGTAATGATGTTGAGTATCTTTTCATGCGCTTATTGACCATTTTTCTATATTCTTTGAAGAACTATCAATTCACTTCTTTGCATGTTTTTCAATTGGTTACTTGTCTTTTTATTGTCGAGTTGCAAGAGTTTAAAAAAAATTAATCTGGATACAATTCCCTCATCAGATATGTGAACTGTAAATATCTTCTCGTATTCTGTGGGTGCTCTTTTTACTTTCTTGGTGGTGTCCTTTGAAGCACAAAAATGTTTAATTTGATAAAGTCCAAGTCTAAGTTTTTCTTTAGTTGACTGTGCACTTGCTCTGGTATCTAAGTAACCATGGCACAGTCCAAAGTCATGAATATTTACCCCTATCCTTTTTTGTAAGAATTTTATAGTATTAGCTCTTATGTTTAGGTCTATAATCCATTGAAGTGATTTTTAAAAATTCTTTAAAATGTGTACTTTAGTAAGTACAAAGTATATAAACAATTAGGTAAGCTTGTGGAGAAGCTGATCAAGATATATAAATTAAGAGATATGACTATCTAAATTTTTTTTCTTCCAGAATATTTATTAAAGTTGTTTAATGTATAATTCCTCATCTGTCATTTTGGAAGTCCTTTACTGTAAAGACCATTCTTTTGTTTAATAACAAACAGCAGCCACAGTGTCAGAGATTATTCTGGAACTCCACGTTGGATGTATTCGACTTCTTGAGTCACAAGTTTCCTTCTATATTTCTGAGGTAATGGTTTTATTATTTCTGCAGTGTCTGGTGGACCCTGACGCATCAGCCAATCTGGCGATGTACTTCCCTTAGAAGGCTGTGAAATTGAAGAAGAGGGAGATGGTAGTCCTGCTGATCTCAAAACTGCTGATACATTGGGTTTAGGATTCTCTCTCCTGTCAGGGAACCTTACAAATGGAGTATGTGGGTTGACTACCTGAACAACCCGGCTATCACGGCCCCTGAGAAGGGGTGGCTTCTGAAGTGATTTTTCAAAAGCTTTTTCATTTTAGTAGTTTACATTCGTAAGTTTAAATTTTCTGCCCAAAGCAAGTATTACTTTTATAATGAAGAACGCATCATTTCTGGGGGTTTGACAGCTGCCTCGAACTCCAAGAGCTGATCCAGCCTCCGTCACCCATTCGCGCAGATCGGCCATACCCTTCTCCCGAAGCTGGACTCCACGCGCACCCGTAGCTTCCCGGAAAGAGCCCCGCGCCTGCGCACATGGCCGCTCGCGCCTGCGCAGACGCCCCGGGCCGCGCGCGGGCACCTTCGGCTCTTTTGCATCGCGCTGTGGCGGAAATCTCGCGATCTTGGCGGGACGCGCTAGGTCGCGCGTAGGTTTGGTGACTGTGGCGCTGGTTCCGCCGTCCCGGCTCTCCGCGCCAGGTGTTTCCGTGGCCTCGGTGGCGTCTTGTCAGGTCCCCGTCCCCCTACCCCTCTCCCGCCCCGTGGCGTCTTCCCCAGGCCCCGCCACCTCCCGGCTCCCGGTCCCCCTCAGAGCCCCCCAACACCACACGCCAGTCCAGTCCTCCTCAGGTCTGCCCCAGTCCTCGGCGCGTCTTCCTAAAGACCCCCACCCCCGGCTCGGCCCCAGAGCCCCTCAATCCTCCACCCCTGCCCCCGGGGTCCCACGGTAGGATGGGGGACAACACCAGCCCCATCAGCGTGATTCTGGTGAGCTCGGGGAGCAGGGGCAATAAACTGCTGTTCAGATACCCCTTCCAGAGAAGCCAGGAGCACCCGGCGTCCCAGACAAGTAAGTGAGCGCTGGGAGCGGGCCTGGCGCTTCCGGGCATGCACCTGGCGGCCGGACCAGAGCAGCCAGCTGCAGGGGCCCCCTCACCGCCTCGCTCGGTACAATTCAAGTCCTTTACTTTTTTCTTTTCCTGATCATACAGTCGCTGTCTACTCTTTGTAGAGTACTGTTTGGAAAGAGTAGGAAAGTAAAAAGAAATAGGAGAAAGATCACTCATAATTCAACAGGCCAAAGCCCCCTATTGCTAACATTTCATCCATGTCTGCAGCCTTTTCAAAAAATAAGTAAGCACTGCATGTGTTAACTTAAAAATAAAAGGCCAAAGTGAGATGCAACAAGCATTTACTTGAGATCAATAAGAAGAGCTATTTGGGATGCTCCCAGTAGTGCTCTGATTGAGGGACAAAGGCAGCGGGTATTTATGAGAAAGGGAAGGGGAACAATTATATCAATAGAAGGGGGGCATTTATTTCTATTGGTCAGATTCTAAACAATGTTTTTAATTTTTAGTCCAGTAGCCATAAGTCAGGTACAGTATTTGCTTTGTTGTATCTTTACAATCAGTTCTTTGGGGCATAAGGTTGCTTAAGCCCAGTCCAAAGGTTATCTTGCCCAGTTTTAACATTTCAAGATTTGAGGCATAGGACATGCAAGGCAGTTCCTCTGGGATGGCAGCTCCAGCTCCATTTTAAAGTGGCTCCATTTATTGTTATTTTTTGACATATAAATGTATTCGGCTTGGAAAAAATAGGAAATTACAGATCCATCTGGTTCCTTTGACTGCCTACCACCCCCAGTTCTGCTCCCCCTTTGCAGGAATAACTTCTTACCATTTTAGTAATTGTCCCTCCTGTACATAGATACCAACTATGTATCCATAGGAAAATAGTATATTGTTTTGGGGATTTTTTGTCCCTCACATAAATGTATTGCTCTGCAGTGGCTTTTTTCCACTGAACAGTTTTTTTCACTGAACAGCCTTGGAGTACTGTGTGATTTAGTAAACAGAGACCACCCTCACTCTTAGTTGTAATGTACAGCTTCTGTGGATGGACATTTAGGTTACTTGCAGTTTTTCACCATCATGAATGTTCAGTTTGTAATTTATATTTTGTTTTAAAATTACCTTTAAATTTGTTAATATGGTACAAAGTTTTAAAGGTACAAAGGGATTTAGATTATGAAAAGAAAGTTCTTTCCCACCACTGACCTCCCCAGCTACCCATTTCCCCTTATAGGAGCAGCTGCTGTTACCATTTTCTTGTGCCTCTTTCCAGAATCTTCTGTGTAAATACAAGCATATGCATGTATTATGTTACTTTTTCTAAGCACAAGTGAACAAACACACTGTAGGCACTGTTTTGCTGTGTGTGTTGGTTTCATTTTAACTTTATATCTTGGGTATAGTTTCAGAATTAGGATCAGAATCATGGGATGAACATACTGTGATTTATTTATCCAGTCCTCTGTTGATGGGCATTTAAGTTCTTTCCAAAATTTTTGCTACTATAACCAGTGTGAATGTCCTTTGTGCATATACACGGTGTCCCCCAAAAATGTATACACTGTAACAGCTGATGGCTCAATTTTGAAAATGAAATGCATTTTAATAAACACTGCCTTTATAATTATTCAAAGTGTGTGTATGCACTTTTTGGGGACACCCTATATTATCATTTTGCTGGTTATAGGATTAATTCCCAGAAGTGGGATGGTTAAATCCAGGGGATAATGAGCATATTTCTTTCTTTTCTTTTTTTGTCAATTACAGTTGTCATTCAACATTACTTTATGTTAGTTTCAGGTATACAGCATAATAGTTAGACATTTATATAATTTATTTATTTATTTAAAAAATATGTCTTTATTGATTTCAGAGAGAGGAAAAGAGAGGGAGAGAGAGAGATAGAAACATCAATGATGAGAGAGTCATTGATCGGCTGCCTCCTGCACTCCCCTGATTGGGGATCAAGCCCGCAGCCCGAGCATGTGCCCTGACCAGGAATCGAACCCCGATCACCTGGATCCTAGGTCGACTCTCAACCGCTGAGCCATGCCTAGCCGGGCTATATAATTTATTAACTGATCCACATGATAAGTCTAATACCCACCTGGCACGATACATAATTTTAAAGTATTATTGAATATATTTTCTATGCTGTACTTTACATTCTCATGACTATTCTGTAACTACCAATTTGTGCTTCTTAATCCCTTCAACTTTTCACCCAGCTTCCTAGCCCCCTCCCATCTGGCAACCATCAGTTTGTTCTCTGTATCTATGAGTCTGTTTCTGTTTTGTTTATTTCATTCTTTAGATTCCACATGTAAATGAAATCATATGGTATTTATTTTTTTCTGTCTGACTTATTTCACTTAGCGTAATATCCTCTAGGTCCATTCATGTCACAAATGGTAAGATTTCATTTTTTTATGGCTGAGTAATACTCCATTATATATATGGACCACATCTTCTTTATCCAATCATCTATTGATGTGCACTTAGATTGCTTCTATATCTTGGCTATTGTAAATAATGTTGCAATGAACATAAGGGTGCATATATCTTTTTAAATTAGTGCTTTGGGCTTCTTCCTATAAATACCCAGAATTGGAATTTCTGGGTCATAAGGTAGTTCTGCTTTTAATTTAAGAAACCCTCATACTGTTTTCCATAGTGGCCACACCAATTTGCAGTCCCACCAACAGTACACTAGGGTTCCCTTTTCTCCACATCCTTGCCAACACTTGTTTGTAGATTTGATGATAGCAATTCTGACAGGTGTGAGGTGATACCTTATTGTGGTCTTAATTGGCATTTCTCTGATGATTTCTGATGTCTAATCTGTCTAATCTGTATGTTCTCTTTGGAGAAATGTCTATTCAGTTCCTCTGCTCTTTTTTTTTTTTTAATACATCTTTATTGATTTCAGAGAGAGGAAGGGAGAGAGAGAGATGGAAACATCAATGATGAGAGAGTCATCATTGATCGACTGCCTCCCACATGCCCCCGACTAGGGACCGAGCCCGCAACCCTGGCATGTGCCCTGACCAGGAATCAAACTGCAATCTCCTGGATCCTAGGTTGATGCGCAACTGCTGAGCCATGCCCGGCCAGGCCTCTACTCATTTATTAAAAAATATTTTGTTATTGATTTTTGGAGAGAGAAAGAGAAACATCTATGTGAGATTGAAACATCGATCAACTGCCTCTTGCACACCCCCCACCAGGGATCGAGACCACAGCCTGGGCATGTGCCCTGACCGGGAATAGAACCCTCAACCCCCTAATGCAAGGGATGATGCCCAGCTAACTGAGCAACACTGGCCAGGGCCTCTTTCCATTTTTTAATTGGATTGTTTGTTTTTCTGGTATTAAGTTGTGTGAGTTCTTTATAAGTTTTGGATATTGACCCGTTATTGGATGTACTATTGGCAAATACCTTCTCTGTGTGTAGGTTGTTTTTGCATTTTGTTGATTGTTTCCTTTGCTGTGCAAAACTTTTTAGTTTGATGTAGTCTCGTTTGTTTTTTTCTTTTGTTTCCCTTGCCTGAGGAGATATACCAAAAAAAAAAAAAATGTTACTGAGAGCAGTGTCAGAGTTTACTGCCTATGTTTTCTTCTAAGAGTTTTATGGTTTGGGATCTTACATTTAAGTCTTTAATCCATTTTGAGTTTATTCTTGTATATGGTGTAAGAAGGTGGTCTAATTTCATTTTTTTGCATGTATCTGTCCAGTTTTTCCAACACCATTTATTGAATAGACTGTTTTTACCCCATTGTATATTTGTGCATCCTTTGTCATAGAGTAATTGATCATATAGTTGTGGGTTTATTTCTGGGCTCTCTATTTTGTTTCATTGATCTGTGTGTCTGTTTTTATTCCATTACCATGCTGTTTTGATTACTATAGCCTTATAGTATAATATGAAATCAGGTGGTGTGATACCTCCAAGTTTGTTCATCTTTCTCGAGATTGCTGTGGCTTTTCCGGGTCCATATAAATTC
The DNA here is from genome assembly GCF_054644295.1 of Miniopterus natalensis. NCBI lineage: Eukaryota > Metazoa > Chordata > Mammalia > Chiroptera > Miniopteridae > Miniopterus > Miniopterus natalensis. The sequence continues at coordinate 95,466,108 of NC_142083.1, forward strand.
TAGGATTATTTGTTCTAGTTTTGGTGAAAAATGACGTTGGTGTTTTGATACGGATTACATTAAATCTATGGATTGCTTTGGGTAGTATGGACATTTTAACAATATTCTTCCTATCCATGAGTATGGTGTAAGCTTTCATTTATTTGTATCTTCTTCAATTTCTGTCTTCAACATCTTACAATTTTTCCAAGTCGTTTACCTCCTTGGTTAAATTTATTCCTAGGTTGTTGGTTTTTTTTAATGCAGTTTTAAATGGGAATGTTTTTTAAATTTCTCTTTCTGATAGTTTATTATTGGTGTGTAAAAATGCAACCTCTCTGAATATAGGACTTCCAATACTATGTTGAATAAAAGTGGTGAAAGTGGACATCCTTGTTTCTGATATTAAGGAAAAGACTTTTACCTTTTCCCCATTGAGTATGATGTTAGCTGTGGGTTTGTCATATATGGACTTATTATGTTGAGGTATGTTCCTTCTATTCCCACTTTACTGAGAGTTTTTATCATAAATGGATGCTGGATTTTGTCAAAAATTTTTTCTGCATCTATTGATATGACCATATGATTTTTATGCTTCATTTTGTTTATGTGGTGTATCACATTAATTGATTCGTGGATATTGACCTAACCTTGCATCCCAGGAATAAATACCACTTGATTATGGTGTGTGATCTTTTTAATGTATTGCTGAATTCAGTTTGCTAGTATTTTTTTTAGTCATCAGAGGATATGTTTTATTGAGTTTATACAGAGAGGAAGGGGGGGGGAGAGAGAGAAACATTGATGTAAAAGAGAAATATCAATTGGTTGTGTCCTGTATGTCCCATGACCAGTAATCAAATCCACAACCTTTTTGGTGTACTGAGACAATGCTTCAACCAACTGAGCCACCTAACTGGGGCCAGTTTACTAGTATTTTTTTGAGGATTTTGCATTTAAGTTTATCAGGGATATTGGCCTATAATTTTCTTTTTTTGTAATGTTGTTGTCTGGTTTTGAAATCAGGGTAATGCTGGCCTCATAAAATGAGCTTGCGAGCCTTCCCTCTTCATGAATTTTTTGGAATACAATTTGAGAAGGATATGTGTTAATTCTTCTTTGAATATTTGGTAAAATTCACCTGTGAAACCATCCGGTCTAGGACTTTTGTTTGTTGGGAGTATTTTGATTACTGATCCAATTTTGTTAGTAGTAATCAATCTGTTCAGATTTTGTTTCTTCTTGATTTAGTCTTGGAAAATGGTATATTTCTAGGAATTTCTCCATTTCTTACAGATTGTCCAATTTGTTGGCATATAATTGTTCTTAGTATTTTCTTATAATCTTTTGTATTTCTATAGCGTCAGTTGTCACTTCTCTTTCATTTCTGATTTTATTTAATTGGGTCCTTTACTCTTTTTTTTTTTTATAGAATTTATTTTAAAAAATAAACTTCAAAAACAAGGGAGACAGAAAACATGATTGGTTGCCTGGGAATAAGAGAAGGGACTAACTCCAAGGGGACACAGGGGAATATTTGGGGTGATGGACCTGGCTGCTTGCTTACGCAACCAAAAGATTGAACATTAAGGATGATTTTACTGGATCTAAATAACTCAATTTTTAAAAAAGATTAAAAGGATAGCCAAAAATTTACCCAATGTAAAAAAATATAGAGCTTATGGTTTTCTCTTGTGGATAGTAAAAACAATTACTATAGGTATAAAGAAAGGAATAGTAAATGAGATAGATCTTCAATATACAAAGTGTTCTCAAATGTTTTTTAAGAAAAATATGCTTATGCAGAAATAATATTTCTTTTTGGATTTATGATTTGACTTGAAATTTTTCTCTGGGAATAAAAATGCTAGAAATGCTTATTTTTAAATTTCACCAAAATCTTGGTAATAAGCGAGGCATTAAGACAATAGAGGGTTCTAAAATTAGATCTATAGAGCATTTTACTGTAAAAATATGTACAACTTTTAATTGAAAAATTTTATCTTGACAGTTAAAAATGCAGTATTTAGACAAATATTCAAATTTTCTTGAAATACAAAAATGCAAATGTAACATACTACATACAGTGTAACAAAATGTAACATAAACTACATATTGAGCTAAAACTGGATGTAGTTGTTTTTACATAACTGGTATTTAGAAACTCTTCAAACTCTACCTGTAAATGAAAAGTTAATAGGCAGAATTGTCTTTGGCTGTACAGGCAGCTCTTGCTTGGTGCCCTCCAACTACACTGTGGGCCTGACAACTTTCCTTTTGGCTGTTTATGGTGTAGGTGCATCAGGCCCTCCATCTCAGCCAGGAAAGAGTACTATGTCTTTGAAGTCTCTGAAAAGTGAAGAGACTGAAGGCATAGTACAGTGCTAATCCAGGAGGGTCCTCACCAGGCTGACTTTTATTTATTTATTTTATTTTTATTTTTTAAAAATATATCTTTATTGATTTCAGAGAGAGGAAAGGAGAGGGAGAGAGAAGATAGAAACATCAATGATGAGAGTCATTGATCAAGCCCACAACCCAGGCATGTGCCCTGACCGGGAATCGAACCCTGATCTCCTGGATCCTAGGTCCACGCTCAACCGCTGAGCCACGCCCGGCTGGGCACCAGGCTGACTTTCAAAGTTTTTTGTTTTGGGTTTAGGATTCTGCTTAATCACCATCACTTTCACATTGTTGTCATTCTTCTCGTCCCCCTCCCCCCCTTCTCCTTAAGCATTTTCAGATATTTACTACCTTGTATCTTCTTTGGTAATATATCGACAAGAAACTGGAAGTTTCCGATTCCTCTGCAGTATTTGAGAAATCAGTGTAAGCTCTTTCTTTTCTTTCCCACTGCCACGTCTGTAGGAATGGGTGGCAAGATGCTGAACAGCGCCCAGCTGGCCGTGGCTCAGCAGTTGAGCATCGGCCTAGGATCCAGGAGATTGGGGTTCGATTCCTGGTCAGGGCACATGCCCGGGTTGCGGGCTGCAACCGATCAATGACTCTCTCATCGTTGATGTTTCTATCTCTCCCTCTCCCTTCCTCTCTCTGAAATCAATAAAGATATATCTAAAAAAAAAAAGATACTGAACAGAGAGTTCCTCCTGTGGAAGCCCTCTAGCTTCCTGCGATAGCGTGAGGGCCGTTTGGGGAGTTGGGGCCCCGAAACCTCGAAATAGGCCCAAAGCTGAAAGCGAGAAGCAGGGAGCAGGCTGCGGGTCCAAAGTACGCCAGGCGATGGAGACAGGGCTGGAGGCGAGACAGGAGACCCTTGCCAGTCTGCCCCGCCCCACGTGAGCCCTGCTCGAGCTCCTATTTTTCTTCTTGATGAGCCTGCTTAAAGGTTTATCAGTTTTATCTTCTGGAAGAACCAGCTCTTGGTTTTATTCATTTCTTTTGGTTTTTTTGAAGACTATATATTGTTTATTTCCATTCTGATCTTTATTATTTCCTTAATTCTACGCACTTTGGGCTTTGTTCTTTTTCTGGTTCCTGTAGGTATAAGGTTAGATTATTTGATATTTTTCTTGTTTTTTTAAGGTAGGCTTGTATTGCTACAAATTTTCCGTCTTGGGAGTAGCTTTTGCTGTGTTCCATGTATTTTGGGTTGTTGTGTTTTCATTTTCATTTTGTCTCAAGATATCTTTCGATTTTTTCCTGAATTTCATTGTCAACCCATTCATTGTTTAGTAGTATGTTATTTCGCCTCTATGTGTTTGTGTGTTTTTCATTTTTTTCTTGTAATTTACTTCTAGTTTCTTACCATTGTGGTCAGAGAAGATGCTTGATGTGATTTTTCTTCTTCTTAAGTTTATTGACACTTGTTTTGTGGCCTAACATAGTATCTTGGAAAATGTTCCATGTGCACTTGAAAAGAATAAATATTCTGTTGCTGTGAGGTGAAATGTTCTCAGAATATCAATTAAACCCATTTGGTTTAATGTGTCATTTAAGGCTGCTGTTTCCTTGTTGATTTTCTATCTGAATGATGCTATCCATTGATGTCAGTAGGGTGTTAGAGTCCCTACTATGACTACGTTACTGTTGATCTGTCTCTTTATGTCCATTAATATTTGCTTTATATTGGGTGCATACATGTTTACAAGGGTCATCTTCTCTTGTTGGATTGATCTCTTTATCATTATGAAATGTCTTTCCTTGTTTCTTATTATAGCCTTTGGTTTGAAGTCTGTGTTGGCCCTGGCTGGTAGCTCAGTTGGTTAGGGTGTTGTCCTGATACGCCAAGGTTGTTGGTTTGATATCCAGTCAGGGCACATACAAGAAGCAACCAGTGAATGCATAAATAAGTAGAACAACAAATTGATGTCTCTCTCTCTCTCTCTCTCTCTCTGTTCCTCTCTCAAATCAATAAATAAAATTTTTTAAAAAGTCTGTTTTGTCTGATCAAAATACTGCTTTCCCAGCTTTTTTTTTTGGTTTGTTTCTGTTTGTGTCAAATATCTTTTTCCATCCTTTACTTGCTGAGAGTTGTGTGCACGTGCCTCCTGTTTACCTCCCAGAGCCCTGAGGAGCAGGCCCTGAGATGGGAGAGGAAGGATGTGGGAACATGGGCCCCACAGCTGGGGAGTCTTTGGTTCAAAAGCCAGCATAATTTTCTCTTCCATATGACTACCTAGTCCCAAATAATTTTATAGAATAACACACCTTGCCCCCACTGATTGGTTCTGCTGCCTTTATCACATACTAAATTCCCATGTTTATTTGAGATTATTATTATTATTATTTTAAATATATCTTTATTGATTTCAGACAGAGGAAAGGAGAGGGGGAGAGAGAGGTAGAAACATCAATGATGAGAGAGTCATTGATCGAGCCCACAACCCGGGCATGTGCCCTGACCGGGAATTGAACCCTGATCGCCTGGATCCTAGGTCGATGCTTAACCACTGAGCCACGTCTGGCCGGGCTGAGATTATTTTTTATTTTTCTTACCTCTCCCAATGATCTCTCTGTGTGTGGGTTTCACACTAATGAATTATTGTAACTTTATACTGTGTTATACTATCAGGATTAGTCATTATTGTTACTTTTCTTTTTCAGCATTATAAGGCAGTTCTTGCTTACTTTTTCCTGTAAACATTAATATTAACTGTGTTAGACCCCACTCCGAAGGCTTTGGTGTAGTTTTGGAGGTAATTTTAAACATGTTGATTAACTGGGAAAAAAGGGTATCTTTATGTTAAATCTTCCCATTCAAGGGCATAGTATGTTTTCTATTCATTCTTATCTCCATTGTTAGCATTTCCGTTTTCTTCTTGGGCCTCCTGCTCATGATAAACTTGCTCATGTTCACCCTTAGGTCTGGTAAGGTATTGTTGTTTGTGTATGTGAAGGCTTTGGGTATATGGACTTTTAAAAATTCTTTTGCCTGTACTTTTTCCTACCTAATTGACATCATATACTGAGAGGGTGTATGTGTATCTATGTGTATTTTATATATATCTATTCTCTTTTTCCCCAGCTTAATAGTAGCAAAAGCATTTCCTATGTTATCGTAACTTCTTGGAAACCATAATTTTTTTGGAAAATTTTTTTATTTTGGTAAAATAGATATAATATGAAATTTGCCATTTTAACCTTTTTTAAGTGTGCAGTTCAGTGGCATTAATCACATTCATGATAATTCACCATATTGTATAACCAGCACCACTATTTCCAAAACTTTTCATTACCCAAAACTGAAAATTATAACCAAGCAATGACTCCCCATTTTCCCTGCCCTCAGCCTCTGGTAACCTCTAATCTACTGTCTGTCTCTGTAAATTTGCCTGTTGTAGATATTTTATTAAGTGCAATATTTGTCCTTTTGTGTCTGGTTTCTTTTTCTTAACATAATGTTTTTAAGTTCATCTATGTTTTAGCATGTGTCAGAACTTCATTCTTTTTTATGGCTGATTAGTATTCCATTGTGTGTATATACCACATTTTAGAAACCATCATTTTTACTGGCTCCACAATCCTCCTGTATGTGGATAGATCCTGGTTTCTTAGCCATTGTCTCCTTTTTGCCCTCACTCAGATAAGCCTCGTAGCAGATATGCTGTCAACAACACTGGAGATCATGCCGAGGACCAGGACGGCGACTCCAGGTAAGGACCCTGAAGTCACTCTGTGATGGAGCTAGTCCTGCCCCCATGTCTAGGCAAACCCCCACCTCCTGTTGACCTAGATGTTTCCTCTGAGAAACTGGGTGTTCTTTTTCCCATTTGGTGGGTGTTTTGGGTAGTGCAGAGCTGGGGATTGATTTGCCAATCTCTGGCTTGCTGCATAATTTGGTCACATGTTCCAGCGCTGGGCTGTGTGGTTAGTAAAGCATGTTGGAGAACAGATGAGGCCATGTTTGTTTTATTTATATCTATATGTCTATATCTTTATAGGTTTCAGAGAGAGAAAGGGAGAAGGAGAGAGATAGAAACATCTATGATGAGTCATTGATTGGCTGCCTCCTGCACGCTCCCTACTGGGGATTGAGTCCACAACAGGGGCATGTGGTCTGACCAGGATTGGAACCTCAATCTCCTGGATCACAGTTCGATGTTCAACCACTGAGCCACACCGGCTGGCGCGAGGCCATGTTTCTGTAGGACATTTATCTCCTATGAGGCGAACATGGAGGAAAGCAGACCCTAGTGCTGTCCTCAGACCTTATTCCTCAGGCATGTGCCCAGAGGTCAGATGTATGTGTTCAGGTGCAATACAGTCTGTCCAGGTGGTGATACAGGCTGAGAGTTAGGGCTGATTTGACCCTTGGTCTTTTAGGGCACAGATGAAAAGTGGGTCTTGTTCCTTCCTGTGTGTGCCCCCTTGTTCTCTGTGGGAAGGGCTATCATGCAAACATGAGAAATGACCGCTTCTGCCTTCTTATGTTCATTTTAAAGCTTAGTAGATGGTAACACAGGCCAAGATGAGGGGGAAAAGATTGTAAATTGCCTCTTCTGGTTCCCCTAAACATAGCCAGAGCCTTTGTGGGCCAAAGGACTTAGCCTCCACAGTCCCATGGGAAAGTGGCTGAGGTCCCCACACTGGGCCTTTGCCATGCAGCTGTTCGTGCAGTTTCCCTCAGTTCTCTGATAAGGCATTGCAGCTACCATAGTGTTGTGCAGTCCCAAGAGCATGGTTTTTGTTTTTTGTGTGTAAGAATGTTGGGGGCCTCTGGCGTGACAAGTGACTGTCTCTGAAGGGAGCAGGCTTTAGAAGAGGGACAAGCCAGGGGGAAAGGGATGGAGGAGGCTGTTGGACATTCAGTGGGTCCTTCTGCTTGACCTAGAAGCCAGTGGTTGTCTTGTCCTTTAAAGGTGGCAACTTGGAACAAACTCTTGTTACAGGCACACAGTTTTGCCCTGCACACTGGTGGGTAGCTTTCTCCTCCTGTGCCAAAGACTAGTTTGGAGTAGGGTTGGCTAGCTGCCTGCTGTTCTTCTTCCCAGCTCCGTGGATGTGGGGCTCAGCTCAAGATGTGAAGCCTCAGAAAGGCTCTGGGAATGATCTGTGTGGAGGTATTTTTTAGGAGGGCCAGGAGCACGTAAACCCTACAGTTAATTTTCAGAAGCTTGTAATAAAATGACTGTGAGGTAATGTCATTAGGTAATGTTAGCATATTATAGCATCTGATGATCCTACCCCCACCCCCCACATTTTCAGAGATACAGGTTAATACTCGTAGGGCCCCAGCTTTATTTTGTCACATAGGCCTGCCTAGCCGCTGCTCTGCCCCTGGCAGCTGGGAGAACCCTGTCGTACCTCAGACGTCTTCCTGGAGCACTGCAGTGAAGGTGCATCATACCCATTCCCTGTTCTCCTGCATTGTCCTTCTCAAAGGTACTTTTCTTCTGGATGTTCCTGCTTGTCAGTTTGCCAGATTGAAGCAATATTAACAGGCCACATGGGTAACTTGTGAATGTGGTGGCGGCCTGTCTTAGAGAAGTGAGGGTGCAGAGCAGTGCTGCCCAGTGTTATAGTTACTTGCCAGTGTGGCCATTTAAGTGGAAATGAACTGAAATTAAATAAATTTGAAAATTTATTTCCTCAGTTGCACTCGCCACATTTCAGGTGTTCAGTGGCCACATGTGACTAGTGTATGCTATATTGAATGGTATAGATTTAGAATATTTCTGTCACTGTAGAAAGTTCTGTTGGGCAACACTGGCTTAGAGAGTAGGCTGGTTTTATAAGGTGAATCATCAAGATGATGTTATTTCAGGGTATAAGAATTAACTGTCAGTTTTTAAAAGCCCTACTAGAATTCAGAAGGGAGAGAAGAAAATAGATATTGTCTGTTGTCTTTAAGGCTTGAAATTCAAGTTCAGAAAAGTTGTAGTGTCCCTGTTTGTTGGGTATTAAGGGCCAGGGTGCTCATGCTTAATTCTACTTCTGGTTTAATTACTCTACACTGGCAGGGACAAAGCCATCAGGAGAGGTACGAAAGGAAGCCTGGTATCTGTTGGAAAGGCTGTTGTGGGCCCAGTCCCTCCTGACGTGGATGGCTATTTTGGGCTTCCTTTCCATATTTCTAGCAGTGTTCTGCCTGCTGCCTCAGAGGAGATGCTGGTGGCTTGGAAGAGTTGACTTCATTTCAAAACACTCTGAAATCATTTGACTTTAGAGATCATACAAAAGACCTTCCCAAAGCTTTGAAAGGTTTCTGTCTCTACCCTTTATCTCTCTGTTGGCACTGTGAGACACAGAATCAGGTGACACTGCTGCCCTTCTCAGACTTGGCTACCTTTCCTGAAGCAGTGGGTCTGGTTTTTAGGCACAGTCATTCTGTGTGCTGGATGGGGGCCTCAGCCAGGTAAGCCTTAGTGCACACTAGCACACAACATGCAAGTCCTCCATACCGGGCTCACATGGGGCTCCACCACAGCCTCTTTTGACAGCTTTGCCTGTGCAGTACATGTGTTGAGATATGTTAGAAAGATGCCCCTACTTACTGGACTTGAGGTCAATACACAAGAATGTGAACAAGCAGTGTTGTCCCCAAGCTTGGGTACCTCTCTTCCCTTTTCCTGGCCCAGCTGAGCCCACACTGGTATCCACATTGGCACGTCCCTGTAAGGCAGCATGCTGGGACAAGCACAGGTTTAGGATTCCAGGTCTAATGCTCACTCTGTGCTCTACAGTATATGATCTGAGCATGTTTCTTAGACAGTGAGCCTCTTTTATAAGATGCCTGCAGGTGCCAGGGCACCTCTGCCTCTCCCTCCCAGGTCTAGATGCCGTGGGAACATCTGCATTGAGGTGAGAGTACTTGCTGGTGGCTCTGCCTTCCTCAGGTGGGCAGACACAGGTCCATAAAACATGCTTGTGGAGTTTAACATGTCACCACTACCCCCCAGGAAGGAAATGGAACACGTCTGACACTTGGAATCCCCATATGCTTCTTCCCTTTTGAAAGTCAAGGGATTTTGTGACCTGTCTAGCTGTAGGAGATAAAGTTCTAGGGGTTGCACTTGAACCTCCAGATTCTGACTTTCTGGCTGATCTTGGGAAAGTCCGCAAGACATCTTACCCTTTTACTACTCTACAAACTGATAAGCTAAAGTTTGGAACCTACTGAAAAAAAGAGTTCCTTATTGTGTATTTCTCTTGCAAGGGTCTTTAGCAATGTGTGTTTCTCAGTGGGGAGCAGCAGTCTCAGCAGGGCAGCCTGGTGGACATGGCATGGCATCATGGCAGGCTCTCACCCCTCCGATGCTGTCTGCACTGTGGGGCTCAGGCCTACTTTCTGTTTCCAGGAAACTCGGAAAGCAGCATGTCCCAGGACACAGACCTCTGTAGAGGAACTTGAACTCTTTTAAAATATATTTTCTAAAAAACCTCAGGTCGGATAGTGCACAGGTCTCAGACATTTTCCAACATAAGTATATATAGATCTGCCATGACCACCTGTTGCTAAAGGGGCCACAGTCATATTCTGGGCAGAGGCTTAATCAGATCAGCTCTGCAGGTGGTCATAGCATCTCAAGAATTGGAGCTGAGATATTCAATAGCATTTTATGACTTTCATAAGGCTTTTACCTATGGGGATCTTATTTGAACCTGTCGAGATGTTTTGTCAGATTAAATACTTGTGCACGGGCATGTAGCCAATATGTGTGATGCTAGGCTCTGACCCAGGTTTTCCAGCCTTGCTCTTGCTTTTGGAAACAGACCCTAATTCTTGTCCAGTCTCTGTTTACATGAGAGAATTTGAGCTTTAGTGAGAAAACTGTGTGATAAGTCTTCAACTTGGGGAATGTGTGCATCCTTTCTTGTCTGGTAAGTTGCATAGCCTTGACCTCAACAGTTAATGCTTAATGGTGGTACTTCTGCTAGACTTTAATACTGTTTTAACAAGACAACTATAACTTTTCATAATTTTTAAAATCAGTGTGTTTTTGTTTGGTCTTGATGGTCCTGTTCCCATTTCAGCGAGCCATGTCCTCCAACCGATGAGCAATTGGTTGCAGGGTAAGACCAAGACTTCTCCACCGTCTTTCTGTCTTGATTCCTGCTACCTTCTTTTCTTATAATTGTGCTTAACTCCTGATTTCCCTCAATGTTGAAGAATGACTAATGAGGCACACAGGCTCTCGCTCGGACCGCACTGCCCCAATCCTCCACGAGTGCCTAGGCTCCCCACAGCCCCTGCCCTTTCTCCACTTGGAGGTATTTAGCTATTTCATATCCAAGAGGCCTAGGTAAGGTTGGCTGGCACCAGGGAGACTTCTGGGACCAGGCATACACTCAGACCCCCTCCTCCAGGCAGGCACCAGTGGCCCTATAAGGGTGGTAGGTGAGCAGAAGCAGGATTTCTTGTCTCCCTAGCTTACTACCCCCGTAGAGAGATCCTTGATTATTTCTTTTTGCCTTCATTTCTCAGAGGGGTTTAGTGGGGGCCTCCTTCCCAAGCGCTGGGTGTTAAGTGTAATTCTTGAGCTTAGATGCTGTTTTATGTGCCTTTTAGAGGCAAAATGTATCCATGGAGTTTATTTGGCACTTCTCCAGGAGGGCGTGAATAAGGTGGGGTCCTCCTGTCCCCCTGACAGGGCATCCCCTTTTGGCATTGGAGGTACACAGAGCATCTTTGAGCCCCCCATAATGGGAGCGGCAGAGTCGAGCTCCCTTCCATGCTGCCCCTCTCCTTTTTTTGGCCAAGCCAGGGAACAAACCCTGCTTTTGAATGTCTCAGAAGAAATGGAAGGTCTTGGCCTATTTTCTAACTGGGCTGGTTCATCTTTCTAAATGTTTTTGTTTTTGTAAAATTTCTAAGTTATTCCAGGAATGTTAGTTTTTTGTAACAGCTATTTTATTGTGTACAATATAATTTACCAGGCCTTTTACCATCAAAACAAGGGAGAAAGATTTTTGTAAATTTTGGAAACAACAGGGGGTCAATTGGGGGGAAAAAATGGGACACCTGTAATACTTTCAACAATAAAGATAAATTTAAAAAAAACTTTGGAAACAACAAACAAATATTGTCACTTGTTTTTGTTTCAGTTTGCTATTTACAACAGTTATATCCCCTACCCTCCAAATCTCGTGATATAACTCTGTGTCTTTGTATATGTTATATCAGCAGACATATAAAGTATAAAGCCACTTAAGTGTTTTTTTTATCATAGGTCTTAATATTGCAGTGGCAAGTGGATTTCTCTGTGGGCCAGACTTGCTCAGACAAGCACCATCCTGCTGGCTGCCCCAGAGGGCCCTCCCTGAATGGCCATGTAGGGTAGTGTAGCATTTAACTTTAGCAGCACATGGCTTTCCAGTTGGCTGCTTCTGCAGACCCTGGCCTCTCTGGTCTTGAGAGGAAGCACTTTTTATTTGACTCGTGGAAGAATGCTTTCAGATTTGGATATTTATAGATATTCACTAGAGTACCAGTGCTTGCCTTTGAATCTCAGGACCCATCCCACAGCCAAACTAACCTAGGTTCCTGGACTGGTGGCTGAGGGCCAGGGCTGAGGCTCACCTGTGGGTCTTGATGACAGAGCAGAGGTTTTTAATGGAGATATTTGTATATCACAGGAAAGAGTGAACTTTCTGCAATAGTGGGATGTTGTTTTCTATACCTTATCTCTGTGTCCCTGGGTGGCAGAGTGAAGGAGCTATTTGTTCAGATAGGGTGTGAAATGTTGGCACTGGGTCAGTTGTTAGGGCAGAAGTGTTTGGGTTTATCACCCTGAGCCCTCCCTCACCATCACCGTGTCCCTTAGATGGGAGTTATAGGGCAGAGTGAGCCATTTAGAGTTTTTGAAGTAAACATATAATGCCTCTGGTCTAAGACACTGGAATCTTCCATCTCTGATTTAATCATTCCAGAGAGCAGTGTTCTAGGGAAGAGACACCTACAGTAGGACTTCAGCTGTGAGTCCCACATTTCCCAGACTGACTCTGACAACCTTTCTCACAACCTTGGTGTTGAAAGGGCCTAGTGTAGTCCTGATGGTACAAGAGGCAAACCCTTTGCATCTTTTTTTCCTTGGAGCCACAAAGCAACCTAGGGTGCCTAGAGGACCATGTCAGCCCTGGGAAAGGCTAGAAACCAGTGTGACACCCTCCCTCCCCAAGGCCTTAGCAGTTCTAGTCTCCCCTCCCATCTGTGGGAGAGAAACTTGGAAAGAGTCCCCCTAGCTGCTTGTCTTGCAGTTTTTCTGAGTGCTGGTTGATCAGCAAGGTTCTTGCTGCAGGCGGGCTCTGAGTTACTTTTGTAAAAAAAAATTGATTTTTAGAGAGAGAAAGGAGAGGGAGGGAGGCATGGGTGGAGGGAAGGAAGGGGGGAGAGGGAGAGGGAGAGAGAGCGAGAGAGAGAGCGAGAGCGAGAGAGAGAGAGAGAGAGAGAGAGAGAGAGAGAGAGAGAGAGAGAGAGAGAAACTGATTTCCATTTATTTATGCATTCATTGGTTGCTTCTTGTATGTACCCTGACAGGGATGGAACCCGCCACCTTGGTGTATCAGGATGATGCTCTTAACAACTGAGCTACCCGGCCAGGGCACAAGTCACTCTTACGTTAGGTGGTGACCCCTGCCATGTGTAAGGAGCCCAGAGCAAATGACCCCCTTCCTAGATCCTTTTATCCCAGAGTAATTTCTTATTTCAGAGTTCAGCTGAAGCAGCAGTTTATAGCAGCACATCTTTTTTCTTTCAAAAAATGAAGAGGTATGGTAGCTGTTCCCCTCCCCCACATGAGGTCCTTCAGGAGAAAAGCATCAGGTATGGTGCCTGATTCACTGTAGCTCCTCAGCAAAGGCCTGGGACCCACACTGGAGTGTCTGTCTTTGAAGGCCTCTAGGACTATAGAAGTCTGTGCACAGGGACAGAGCATGGCCCTGGGGGATCTGGAGCCACTTTTCCCAACACAATGTTCCCTCCCAACCTGTATGCTAGAAATGCTTTCCCCAGGTGGAGAAATGAGCACAGGACTTACTCTTCTGGCTCCAGCTCAGACATGGTGCATCAGTGTTTCTAAAGTGGAACGCCCCCTCCCCCAAGCCTGGGCTCTGAGATAAGAGTCTGCACTGTATCCTCCAGCACTCTCCTCCCTGTGGTGACTCTCCCTTATCTGGAACCCCACTGGGCAGGAAGGAACAGGGTTGCCAGTAAGAAAACATAAGTGTATAGATACACCTTGCAAAGGGGTGAACTCGTATCCAAATCTGCTTTCACCTACACACCATAGCCATTCCCACTCTGTGGCATCCAGCCCTGTGCATCCTATGTTTATATCATATCAGTGGGTCTGCATATCCTGCACATATTAAAAGTTTCTTCCCTAATAAAAACTGGAAGGTGTAAGTGTTCAGGATAAGGGAAGGGCCAGGAAGCTGTACTGAGGAAGGTAATTAGCATGCTGCCATTAGTACTGAACCCTTGCCCTTTACATAGCACTGAGGGGTTGGGGGTTCCTGGGGGTTGAGGGGTAAAGCCTGGAAACCTGGATCTTGTGGTAGCCGCCCCTCCCCCGTGAGCCTTAATGAGCAGCTCTTCAAGGCAGCGCCAGCTTCGGCTGTTCTTCCCTTTAAAAGCAAACTGCAACTTGTTTCTCTCCTGAATTTCATAGAGCATGCCAAGAAATTGACAGCATGTGCCTTAAGTCTATGCTTCTCATGCCTTTTACCTTGTAATTTTGGTGATTTTATGTCTCAAATCTTGGGGATTGCTTCAGAAGGCAACTGATAAAAGCTTCTAGGTCATCAGTGGTCAAGCCACTTGGTGCACAAAGCTGCCATATACTGAGACCCTTGCCCTCTGAGGGCAGCTGGTGTGGGGCTGTGACACTTTGCTCACTTATTTCCACTCTACCTCTTTAATTTTAAGGTTTTCAGATGTCATTCTGGCAACAATTTTGGCAACCAAGTCTGAAATGTGTGGCCAAAAATTTGAACTGAAGATCGATAACGTGCGTTTTGTTGGGCACCCGACACTCCTACAGCATGCGCTGGGGCAGGTAAGCGCCTCCTGAGCAGATAAAGCTCTTCCAGGATGGGCATGGCTCTCAGGGAACTGTGGGTGACACTGGCTCTGGTAAATGCAACTACTGTGTGGCAGACCTGACCAACTACTTGCTATTAGCAGCTTGTCCTCATAGGCCCTGAGGGTCCCTTGGAGAAAGAGACAGGCATCTTTGCCCCCAGAGCTTCCATCCCAGTCTCCAGCTTTTGTAAAGTGGTACAAGTAATTCTTATTAAGTGAAATCATAGCCAATATTATTATTAATTTAGCTCTTACTATTGTGCTAAACCCTTTATATGCATTCTCTGATGAATGAATTGTTACAGTACTGGGTAGTTTTAACAAGATTGAATGCACTGTGACCTAAGGGAATTTGCACACCAGAAACTGCCAGTCAGTCCTTTGCATACAGGCAGAATCAGCAACAACATCACTCAGATTCTGATGGGTTTTGATATGACATTATACAATTTAGCTCCATTTAAATGATCCAGAAATATGAGGGTCTATGATGTGGTCCTCAAATCTTCTCCATGATCAAGCCCATAGAAAGCTGCTGAGGTGGTTGGAGGTGCCAAGATATGAGGCTGTGGCTGGGTGCACCTGACCCCATGTACAGCACCCTCCCTCCTCACCGAAACCCCTGCAGGTGAGGGTTAGTCCCTGATTCTGACCTGTGGGTGATGGAGGGGAGATTTGGCAGCCTGTCAGCTGTCATGGACTTGTGAAACTGGAGTGACCGGGAGAATGGTGATGAGCCAGTTGGATGCCCGAGGGAGAGCTAGAGCCCTGGCCTCTTATGCCCCCTGGTGGCAGCACTTGTAATCAGCTTGTTTTTGACAATGTTGGCTGGATGCCAGAGCAGCAGCCCTGTCTCTGCTGGCTCTCAGCCTTGTCCTGTCTCTTAATCATCCTGAGTACTTACCATACCTGGCAGAGATAACCTGGAGAACTCAGGTGGACACTGGGGATGGTGGGGTGTGTGTGTGTGGAGTTGGGCAAAGAACACTCCATCTCCTTGGGCCCCTCTCCATCTTGTCTCCTCTGGGTACTTCAGCTCACTTCCATTGACTGGAGCAGCCTCATCACACTGGGTCATAGCACTGACCTTCCTATTCGTATCTCAGTGGTGACTCATCTGTCTGTGGTACCACCACTAGCTCATGCAAAGGCGCTAATCACTCCTCCAAGACCTGGGGCTGTTTTGTTTTGGTTCTGCTATATTCTGGAACCTTTCCCATGCCTAAAGTAGAATCGCTCTAGACAGCTCTCCTTGGGATGTGGTGGCTCTCATTCATTAGAATTATGCCTCTTTTACAGGTCTCCAAAACAGACCCATCCCCGAAGAGGGAAGCTCCCACCATGATTCTTTTTAATGTGGTATTTGCACTGAGGGTGAGTGTTTATAAATAGCTGAAGAGCATGGGCAGATCAGGGAGGAGTGTCAGGGGAGTAACAGCAGCTCATTTCTGATTAGTGTGTCATTGACTCAGAGCTTAGACTGCAGTGGGCATGGCACTGTCTACTCACTCTTTTCCTCTCTCTTTTTTTTTTTTTTTTAAAAAGAATACACATAACATAAAATTTGCCCTTTTAACTATTTTAAAATATACAGTTTGGTGGCATCTAGTAACACTATTGTGTAACCATCACCATTATCTAGTTTCAGAATGTCTCCATTATCCTAAAAGGAGCTCAGTTACCCCCTTTCTCTCCCCTGCCCCCTCCCAGCCCCTAGATACCACCAATCTGTTTTCTCTCTCTGTGGATTTACCTGTTCTGCATGTTTCATATGAATGGGATCCTACAATATGTAGCCTTTAGTATCTGGCTTCTTTCACTGAGCACAGTGGTTTTGACATTATCCCTTGTTATGTCTGTCAGTACTTTATTCCTTTTTATGGTCAAATTGTGTTCTGTCATATGGATAGACCACACTGTGTTTATCCATTCATCTGTTGATGAACATTTGGGTTTTCACCTTTAGGCCATTATGAACAGTGCTGTTAAGGATATTTGTATACAAATTTTTGTGTAGACACATGTTCTCATTTCCCGTGGGTATATACCTAGGAGTGGAATTGCTGGGTCATATGCTAACTCTGTGCTTAACCATTTGAGGAACTGCCAGACTGTTCTCCATAGCGGCTGCTCCATTTTATGTTCCTACCAGCAATGCCCTAGGGTTCCAATTTCTTTACATTCTGACAACACTTGTTATTTTCCTTTTTTTTTTTTTAGAAACAAAAAAACCAAGTTTATTCATTCATTTCTTGCACTTGAAGTGCTCTTCGATGACATCCTTTGCCTGAGACTCTTTCCCATAGTCCTTAACCGTCACACAACTGCAGCCAGCCACTTTACGGGGTTTTCCCTCTGTCAGTTTTACAGAGGCCTACCCATTCCCCCAGTTTCTCATTGTTGTCAGCTTTAATTAGGTTGATTTGGTGTTCAGCACAAAGGGCCTCCACCAACTTGATGTGCATAGGCTCATCACAGGTGGATGCTAGCACACAAAGGTGGGTTTGGCGCTTGTCTAAGGCTTTGGCAGCTTCTTGAGTTCTGCGCGCTAGGCCATCGTGGATGAGGGCGGTCTTCAGTACCTCTTGTAAAGCAATATTAACATCCATTACACCTCCAGCAGCGATGCCTTCCTCGGCCATGGCGGTGGGTTATGGGTAGAGCCGAATCTTGAGCGCACCCAGGCCTCTGCCTCCACATAATTCCACGGCGGCAGGGAAAGAGCTATTTTCCATTTTTTAAATAATTAAACCTAATTGTTTTTAAGGCAGTTCTCAGTGTTGTTTAAAGTTGTGTTTTTAATAGTTATAGGAAATTCCTTTTCAGTAAAGCTGTCAAAATATAAAGGATCCAAATAAACATGAAAAGCACTCCTGGGGAAGGACTGTCTTTTATTTTGAAGGGACTTTGGAATACCTAGGAAATTTCTATTCAGTGACTGTTAAATAATGACTGAAATATTTGAGTATCAGTTTTTACCAAAGGATGCAGTAATTCTTTCTGGCTGGGCACATGATCTGCCTGATGCCTTTTGTGCAGAAATATGAGTGAGAAAGTGACTGGATTTCGGTGACAAGGAACAGGGTATGCTCTGAAGACTTTCAGAGTGGCAGAAGTGAGACTGAATAGAAAGGGAACCTGTAAAATTAGATGCCATTCTAAGTCTCAAGGTGTTTTTTTCCATAGTGTCTTTTTTGGTGTGGAGACTACAGGTCTCACTCTGAATGGTTCGAAATCAAAATAATACTCGAGAAAAGCTCCACCAGAATGGAGCTTAATTTTTAAAACTGGCATACCTTGTTGACAAATAAGGAACTACAAGTTAGAACAAAGTGATTTGTTAGTGGTGGGGCATGAGGTTCCAAGAGGTCTTTCTTCCCACTTTATACACTTCCATAGTGTGTGCATCTTCACAGTATCCTTGTATTACTTACATAATTGCATAATACAAAAACATCCCCAAAGAGAACTCAAATTAAGTAAAAAAACAAGCAAACAAAACCATGACGAGTGCCGTCCACCTGTCAGCCCTGATAGCCCCTGTGGGATGGGCAGTGAGGAGCAGCCACAGCCCCACCCCAGATGTTGCAGGCAGGCCCTCATCTCTGGGCAGAATGTGATAGCAGAATGTATAGTAGTCAACAAGCGCATATTTTAACTTGTGTAAGGACTTCTATAGTAATTAGGCTGGAAATAATTCTGGTATCCAGTACTTGAAAAATGATTGGAAAAGTGGTGGTTATTATACACTGGCATGTTTGTGGCCATTAAAGAGGAGAAATGGGGATGATACCAGAACCCGGAGGAGAATAGATGACCAAAGACAGTATAGGACTTCAGAGCGCATGGGCCGCAATGTTGAAGAGTAGAAGGAATTTTAAATAATGTTTAGAGTTGGTGTTTTAGGGTAGACAAGTTTTTTCTTTTCTTTTCAGTAGTCATACAAAAATGTGTGCTTTTTTTTATTTTGAAAAGTTTTAAACCCCTAAATAGTGACAATAGTTTGATATACCTATACACCTGTCTCTGAGATCCCACAACTATCACCTTTGCACCTTAGCTCCATCTACACTCCCCCACCTTGTCACTTAAGTATTTCAAGACACGTCTGAGACCTCATGTCTGTTCATTCCTACATACTTCAGAACGGACCTCTATAAAAATATGGACATTTATTTTATACCAGAATACCCTTTTCACACCTGACAAAATTTGCAATAAGTCGGTATCAACTAGTACATGGTCCACTGAAACTTTCCCCAATTGCCACAGCATTTTTTCCAGTTGGCCTGTCTGAACCAGGATGAAGACCCAGCCCACACAAGCATGTGGTGTGTCTCTGGATGTCTGCCAGCTTAGGACTCTCTCCTCCCTTTGTCCCATCAAATGTTCTATGTTTGCTCTCATCTCATTGTGCAGACAGTCAGACTTGCTCTCTGTCCTTGTATTCCCTGCAAACTGGATGTTAGCTCTGAATGTCTGATTACATTTGGGTTTGAGTTCTGGGGACAAGAAAGTCTCACAGGCAATGCTAAACTTTATGCTGCCTCACATCATGTACGGGGAAAGTGTGGCATTTCTAAGAGCTCCCACTCAGGGCTGGCACGTCCTAGGTGGTAGCTCTCCCTGTGGCCACACAGCCTCAGGCTCTGCAGGCACCTTGAACAGTGCCTGGCCTGTGCAGCCAAACAGGACACGCTGGCACACTCCATCGGTGCTGGTCATTGGACCTTGCCTGGGTAAGCACCACCTTGCATATCTGGGAATGTTGTCATAGGCCCTGAGCATGTGACAACATTGTCATGCCCCAGCCAGTGGGACCTCTAGCAGAGGGTCGGGTTCTCAGGTATGACTTGATTACTTCTTCAAGGGAATAATCATGTGCCCAGGATCATTCTCCTACCTCTGCTTTGCTGTGGGAGTATATTCACACAGATTCTTCTGAAAGTGTTTAGAGGCAATTGTGTGTACCCTATACCCCAGACCCTACAGTTTTGTAACCTTGCCTGGAACACTGTTGAGGGGATGCCCTTGACATGAAGGGGCAGGGCTGCTGCCTGGTGGTGGGCATAACATGGGAACAACCTTTGTTTCTCTCCTTAGCACAGCGTATGCTGCCAGGTGTGAGTTCTGTTTGTAAGCATGAGATCTGCTAGTTTCGAAAATCTTTCCAACTTCAGGTGATAAAGGTGTCTACTGTGGACACTTCATGGGCTGCGCCCTCTGACAGATGGAGGAGAGGGAGGCGGCACCAGAGGTTCTAATCAGCAGCACCATTCGTCCTCCTTCCTTTTCCCACCTCCACCCTATAAGATGACTCAGCTGCCCTCTGGGCCTCCAGAAGCACTTAGTCATGGTTTGCCAGTTATCTGCTCCAAGAAGCATCTTCACAGACCCCACAGCCACCTGCTCCACCCTTGTCCTGGCCCAACTGCAGCCCCAGATAGTTTTCAGAGTTAACATAGGTGTGGAGGGAGCTCGGGGAGGGGAGTGGCTGGAGCCTGCTGGCTTCTGTTAGCCAGGGTCATTTCTGCTGGGAAGAGCTACTTAAACTTGAGGACAGAAAATGTTCAGTGAACAATTAGCCTGGTGCTCCTGTTTATTATACTGTGTGTCCCTATTAGAGGGTCTGTGTGACTGAATTCTCCCATAGCCAGTCTGTCTACCAGCAGCCGGCAGTACACTGGTGGCCACAAACACTGCCAGGGATTTTGCTCTAGGTAGGCTCTGTTCTAAGCACTTGACATTTCTGACTCATTGGTGAGGGGGGTGCCACTCTTGTCCTTTCTCAGATGGGAGCCTGTGACCCAGGGTCAAACAGCAGGTGGTTGGAGAGATCTGTACCTTCCACTGCCCCACTGGCTGCCTCTGCCAGGCCGAGAGTGGATGCCTGATCTGTGCCCTGCCTTCTTGGATGGCCCTGGTGTGGTGCCCTGCAGTGTGGGAGCCTTTCTCTATGTGTTAGAAATGCCTGGTTCCCCATCCCCCTCACTGGGTGACCCCACAGAGTGATCTCTGTGCTGCCATCCAGGCATCAGTCCCCAAGATAGGATGCTGAGTGGACTGGTGTTTGTGGATGGCCCCTAGAGGGGACATAGGAAATTGGTGGTACTTGGAGAGGGACCTGGGGAAAAGGAGTAGAGAAGGATTCTTTTATGGTTTGGGTTTTTGCTTTGTATGTGTACTGTCTGAATACGTATGCTGCATTTGAATCTTGTGTGGCCTCCCACAGGCCAACGCAGACCCCTCGGTGATCAACTGCCTGCACAACCTTTCCCGACGTATTGCTACTGTGCTACAGCATGAGGAGCGCCGCTGCCAGTACCTCACTCGGGAGGCCAAGCTGATCCTCGCGCTGCAGGACGAGGTTTCTGCTGTGGCTGATGGTGAGTGCAGCTGGAGTCTGTCCTACCCCAAACCAAAGAGCAGGCAGTGTTTCTAGGCAGGACACTGATCCAGTTTTGTAGATACGAAAACTGAGGTTCTTAGAGGTTCCACAATCTTCACCCTGAACTGAGCATGCCCCTGAATGCAAAGGAGGACTCCTCAGGGGCATAGCCATAGACCCCCTTTCCTGAACTGATGTGTTAAAATTGATTTCTTAGCCCTGCTAGCGTGGCTCAGTGGTTGAGCATCCACCTATGATCCAGGAGATTGAGGTTCCATTCCCGGTCATGGCACATGCCCCGGTTGTGGCACGATCCCCAGTGAGGGGCATGCAGGAGGCAGCCAGTCAGTGACTCTCTTATCGTTGATGTTGTTTCTCTCTTTTTTAAAAATATATCTTTATTGATTCCAGAGAGAGGAAAGGAGAGGGAGAGAGAGATAGAAACATCAATGATGAGAGAGTCATTGTTCAGCTGCCTCCTGCATGCCCCCAACTGGGGATCAGGCCCGCAACCCAGGCGCTTGCCCTGACTGGGAATCAAACCGGGATCTCCTGGATCCCAGGTCGACACTCAACCGCTGAGCCACGCCCGGCGGGGCATCATTGATGTTTCTTTCTCTCTCTCTCCCTCTCCCTTCCTCTCTCTGAAATAAATAAAGATAAAAAAAGAAAAAGAAAAAAAGACATCATCATAATAAAAATAGCTTGTCTTGCATCAACCTCCCATTTATTTGTTTATTTATTTATCTTTATTGATTTCAGAGAGAGGAAAGGAGAGGGGGAGAGAGAGATAGAAACATTAATGATGAGAGAGTCATTGATTGGCTGCCTAGCCCGCAACCCGGGCATGTACCCTGACGGGGAATCGAACTCCGATCACCTGGATTCTAGGTCGATGCTCAACTGCTGAGCTTACGCCCCGCCAGGCTCAACCTCCCTTTTAAAAAATAAAATAAAATAAATAAATAAATAAATTGATTTCTTAGCCCTGCTGGCCCTGGTGCTGTAGGACCTGGGGTTAGAAGACATGTGGAAGGGGACAGTGGGAATATTGAGCTGGCAGGGTGGATGCTTTCTAGTTTTTTGCTTTCAGCTAAATTGAAGGAGGACCTATGATTGGAGTTATCAACTAAAAAGTTATTGAAAATAATTTGTGCTGATAGATACATTATTATGTGTTTTTTTTGCATACTGTCAACATTTCAAAGTGCAGAGAGACACCTCCCTGTAACAAACCTCCACCTCCATCTTCTCAGGTCAGCACCTCTAACAAGAGAAAACCAGGAGCACATTTGAAGGTGAACCCAGTCTAATTTTAGCAATAAATGAAAGTAGTGATCACCATGCATGAACTCTCCCACTCAGGTGCATTTTCAGTAAAAATTTACTTTTCATGTTTAACAATGAAGTTTTATTTTTTAAAACATTTTCTTTAGACTTTATCATAGGAATTAAAAAAAATTCAATTTAGTATGTATATTTTTGTTAGACATTTATGAGAAAGGATTAATGGAAAAGACTTTCAGTCATAAAAATAAATTACATAAACATAGGGGAAAGAGTGGGATGGGGCATGGAATTACATGATCACTGAGGCAGAAGATGGCTCTGGTGGTCTGAGGTAGTCTTCAGGAGCAGCCAGTAAAATGGTTTGTTCCTGTGATGTCTGTGACTACAGGATCAGGTGGGGCCAGTGCTGAAGTTTAAATACAAATATTCATATAAAGACAGTTGAACAAATCAGCCTAAGTATAATTTTAATTCAACTGGATGCAAAAATTTTATTAGAAGCAGTTGTGAGTGCTGGCCAGTGTGTCTCGGTTGGTTGGGTATCTTCTTGTGCATTAAAAGGTTGCGGGCTCAATCCCTGGTAGAGGGAGTGCAGGAGGCAGCCAATTGATGTTGCACTCTCACATTGATGATTCTCTCTCTCTCTCTCCCTCCCTCTCTCTCCAAAAATCAATAAACTATTTTAAAAAAAAGCAGTTGTGAATATCCTGATGTTTGGTTTAATGTTACTTAAAATCCTTTAAGTTAAACTTGTTTTTAAAGTTATTTTCTATTTCAGCTTGTGTTTCCTTGCTTTGGAGATTCTAAATCCTTCTGTGTCACAATTCTTACAGCAAATGATGGTCCTCAGTCCCCGTTCCATCACATCCTGCCCAAGTGCAAGCTCGCCAGGGACCTCAAGGAAGCTTATGACAGGTAAGAGTGGTGAGCAGCACATGCTCCCTGTGCTTCCTTCCCGTGGGCCTTATTGCCTGAGCAGTGTCTGAAGATGGGACTCCCTCTGCTGGGTGCTGTTCTTCTGTTGTGCCACTGAAATGGGGATGAGAGAGGGCAGGAAGTGCCAACCCCCTTTGGTGTGTGCCCGGTTGGAACAGTCACCTCCAGATTTCTCTTAAGCCAGAAAATGAACCTGAAGTTTTGCATGAGAGCCTGAAGGTGCTTTTGAGTCCTCAAGTGCAAGGTGATTTTACTGAGCTTGACACAATGCCAAGTTCTGGGTCCACCTTCATTAGGTGGGTGTCACTGTCACCATTTCACACATGAGGAAACAGGCTCAGAGGATGGAGCTGGGGTTGGCCATGTTCCTCCCTGCCCTGGGGGACTTGGGATTTGGGACACTAGTGAGTTCAGCAGGTGTTGGAGACACAGTGGAAACCTCACAGTTATTCTGATTATATTTGTGGCTCAGCACCTACTCTCTTAAACGTGGACAAGCAAAGAACTTATTTTCTTTTTAAAGGGTGTCCTTGTGGCTCTGGCCCTGGGTCTGCAGTGGGGGATGGGGGCTTGGTGGGGGCTGGTGCCCAAGTCACAGCCCACCTGGCAGTTTTGCCTTTCCTGCCCTGCACCTGGCCCGTTGGTTGGTTCACAGGGTACCACCTCGCACGAGGCAGACAGCATATAGGCGCAGGCTCCTTCAGTGCCTTCCATTTCCATCGCCTCTCTCTGCCTCTCTTCCTCCCTCATTCTCTGACTTTTCCACATTCTCCTTCGCAAGTGCATGCAGCTCAGTGCTCCTTCCTGGCCTTCCCAGGCTCCACTGCATTCCAGTGGACTCTTCTCCCCACTGGAGATGGTCCTACCTAAGAACTGTGGCCAGTGACACAATGTACCATCTAAGCCCAGAGACAGTGGTTTGTCCAGGATCCTTTCCCTCTTTCATGTTAATTTTTTCTGATTTTACTAACATTATAGATATTTAGGAAATACAGAAAAGTATAAAGGAAGTAAAAGTCATCTATAACTTCATACCCAGTGATAATCACTATGAACATTTAAAAAAATGTTTTTATTGCTATTTAGAGACAGAGAAAGGGAGAGGGAAAGAGATAGAAACATCAATGATGAGCGAGAAACATCAGTGATTGGCTGCCTCCTGCATGCCCTCCACTGGAGGGGCATAACCTGGGCATGTGCCCTGACCTGGAATCAAACCTGTGACCTCTTGGTTCATGGGTCGACACTCAACCACTGAGCAACACCAGCCGGGCAATCACTGAACATTTTGATAATTTTTGTTCTTTTTTTTTAAACTTGATTTTTTGAAAACGTCACATATTCATCAAGTCTGAAAACTAGAGTGTTTAGTTTCTCTCCTGCTGCACTCCCACCAGGTGGGTTCTCATCCTGGGGGCAGGATGCATTTCAGCAGGCAGCCACATGTCATGTATCCTTCCTCACAGATGGCTTTAAGGTGCATACAGTCAAATACTGACCCACTTTCTCCCTTTTACATAGTGGTAGCACGCTGTGCATCCAGTTAGCCTGTTCCCTTCTCAATTTAACAGTATAACTTATCTTTTTTTTGCTGCGTAGTAGCCAGCCCCCTTCCTTGGACATTTAATTGGTTTCACCTTCTGCTGCTGTAAGACATGCTGCTCAATCATATTCACGTGTTATTTTGCATGTGTACCCATATATCCATAACATAAATTCCTAAAAGTGAAATTGCTAGGCTGAATAGGTAAAATGTATTTCCCTGTCAACACAGGGTTTTGGTGAGCTTTTTGGTTTTAACCAGTATCAGCATGGTATTTCAGTGCAGCTTATACATGTCTTCACATGTTTAAGCCATCCTTCTTTTCTTTTCTTTTAGCTCTCTGCTCAGATCTCTGGTTTGTTTTTTTGTTGGGGGATGTAGATGCCTTTATAAAGGAGGGAGAGAGTTGCCCTTTGTAAGGCAGCTTATGTTTCCTTTGTCTTTATTTTGGTGACCTCTGGGTGTGGCTTCTGGGTGTTACGAGAACATCAGGGCAGCCTGAAACAGACCTTGCTTAGTGAGAACTTGACCCAGAATGGGCTCTTTGGTCCTGCATTCTGACCCACATGATCACATTGAAGTCATCTCTGTGTTAAAAGAATTGTTCCCTCTGGTCTTGAATTAACTGGTATCAGAAATCCCTTTTTTGGGCCTGGCCGATGTGGCTCAGTTGGTTGAGCGTTGTCCCATGCAGCCGATCAATATTTCTCTCTTACCAATGTTTCTCTCTCTCCCTCTCCCTTCCTCTCTCTCGAAAATCAAATTTTAAAAACCATAAAAAAAAAATCTCTCCCTTGGAAACTGCTGTTGCCTTACTTTAGGAATTTGCATGCCTCAACTAGGATTACACTTTATCTTAGCCAAAAGGCCAAGAAGCAGTCTCAACTAGGATTAGACAACAGCAAAATTCAGTCTAACCTGGAATTAAAATAAAAAGAAAACTAGAAACAGACTTTATATTCGTAAAGGAAGAATGGACTGATATCTTAAGTGTGAACTGCACTGGCAAGCTGGAGGGATGAGATCCTGGATTGTATGTCTGAGGGCCTGCTGCAGCTCAGAGCCTGAGTCAGCCAGTGCCCCCTAGTGGGCATCTGTTTGAAGAAGGACAGGAATTGGTTTTAGGCAAAAACAGCTCCCAGAATCTACTGTCCAGCATTTAGCTTCCATCCTCTAACCCAGGCATTCTGTTGTGTTAGTGCCCAGGATCAAATTTCCTCTAGCTGAACCCCCAGCCCACCCACTTCCTGGTCCCCACCCTGACCAGTCCTGGTTTTGGGACTGACCCTAGGGAAGGCAGGGGCAGTTGTGTCCACCCCTGTATCTGTCCCAACCTGGCAACAGCAATGGCTCTGCGACCACCCAGGAGCCTCCCTGGCCTGTGGCCTGTGGCTTGTGGCCTGTGGCCTTCCCTCTGACCATGTCCTACCAGGTCCATGTTGGCCTTGAGGGCCTGGCCTGCCACCGCATCTGCAGGATGGACTGCACCTTGGAGCTAAGAAAGGGAGACTGAGTTTCCATTACTGATCAGGCAGCATAGAACACAGATGGCTGGCAACTTCCTGACAGATCTCTTGGAAAGGTTTTCTCAGAGCAGAAATGAGGCAGGAAGCTATGAGACTTAGTGGTGGAGATTGGGGTGGGACTTTTCAAAGGAATTTTTCTGGGTTTGATGTTTTAATTAAAATCCAGGGTTGTGGGTATGGCTGAGTTGACTGGGACCTAAGTGTCTGTGAATGTAGGCCAGCAGTGTGAGTCTCTCCGGAGGCCCCCTAACTGTTCTAGCACCTGTGTCTCCTTGTAGAATTTGGCAACCTCAGTGACAGCATCCCACTCATTTGCATGACGGTCAGCTTGTGTCTCCCATGGGGTCTCGGACATCCCTTCACTTGTGCTCAGCATGTGGAGAAGCACAGCTCGTCCGTTAGTGGTTGAAAGGAGGAATAAATAGGAGTCACGTCAATGTGGATTCCGTGGGGCTTGAAGAAGTATTTGTCGACTGGTTCTCCATAGTTAACAGGGATTTTGGTGGGGCCTGGGAGACAGTCCAGGGCCTGGCTGGGCAGGTGGTATTAGGTGTGCTGGGGACTCTATGCCTGCTCCTCACTGCCTCACATTGCTGCCTGTCCAGAGCAGATATGGGCCCACACCTCCACGAATATCTTGGGAGTTTTAGTCTCTATTTCCATAAAGTATACCTACATATAAACTTTCAATTGAAATCTCAAGGTGGGCCTTTTAGAGCCCACCCAGACCTCTTGGATTGGGTTCAGTGTGCCACTGTGTGTAGTAGGAATCCTGGCTGCATGAGACCAAAGGGACCAGAGGGTACAGGGCTGGCTTTGAAGGTCTGTGGCCTAGGGCAGGAAGACAGGTGACCAAAGCATGTTTCAGTTATTAGCCCAAAGTTAGGAACTGAAATTCTTTCTCAGATGCCAAGATCTGAGGGTAGTGGAATAAGCTTGTACACATTTCTGTCTGGGGTGTGAAAGATAAGAGCATAATTTAGGTCGGTGTGGAGCCTCATGCACAGTCATCACTTCAGGACTGGGGCTCTAGCGGGAGCATGCGTGTATCTCTTGTCGCAGACAGGGCTTGGCTCTCCCTTCTGGCCCACAGCTGTGTGAGGGGCTGGATAAGCTTCACATGGAGGCAGTGTTTTTCCTACAGTGTTTCCAGATCAAACCATTAGCTGCCCTACAAAAAGAAGTACAAGCTTAGTAATGTTTTAGGGCCCAAAGCCCTATTCTGCTAGTCATGTCTTAAAAGTACTTGACAAGAAAAACAAAACAAAAAACAAAACTGTACTTTACAAACAGGCACAAACCTTTCTCTTCCTCCTCTTGACAGATTTCAGTGCAATTCCTAGCTCACCTCTGGACATGGGGTGTTTACAGGGCTTCTCTGGGAGTTTGAGGCATTTTCTCCCTCCTCCTGACTTGTTCCAAGGTTTTCTAGGGATTCTAAGGTCTGTGGTAGGCCCTCTAGGATGCTGCTGGGGGTGGCATTCAGGATCTTCACACTGTTTGTAAGGAGGCACCAGTGTCGGTGCAAAGTGTTCCAGGGGAGGAGGTTGCTGACAGGTGAGAAAATGCTTGGAAAAGTGGAGAAACATCCACATGGAAACCAGGAAATCAACGTGGGTGTTCTCCCCAATCCCTTCCTGAGAAGAGAACCTCATGCCACTGTACACCAGATGGTATGGCGAGGGCTCTGGGGATGGCTGACATGTGGAGTTGCTATATGGGCCTAATTAATTTCCCTCAAACCTAAATCCAGCACTTGCTGTTGTCTCTCCATGAGGCCGGTCCCAAGCCCCAAACACCCCCCCCCCCATGCACACCCCTGCACCCTCCTCTACTTGTCCCTTTGCCTACAGCTCTCTTCAGCTTCTTATGTTCCATACACTTTGCTTTCCCGACACCACTGAGTCGGGAATCCCCCAGGTATAAGGCTATAAGTTTTACCCCAGGGGCCTGAACCAGTGCTCGGAACCTCAGCACATGTCAGTTGTTAGCAACTTGCACCATTGCTGGGCACCTGGGTGGATCAAAACCAGCTGTGGGGATGGGGCACATGCAGGTTGGAGGGGATCAATGGGGAGAAAAAAAAGGGTACATCTGTAATACTTTCAACAATAAAGATAAACTTTTTCTTTTTTTAAATATATCTTTATTGATTTCAGAGAGAGGAAGGGAGAGGGAGAGAGAAACATCAATGATGAGAGAGTCATTGATCCATTGCCTCCTGCATGCTTCCCACTGGGGATCTAGCTCACAACCCAGGCATGTGCCCTGACTGGGAATCGAACTGGGATCTCCTGGATCATAGGTCGATGCTCAACCGCTGAGCCATGCCGGCTGGCCAAACCAGCTGCTTTCAAAAGGATAGGAATCTTTGTTTAATTCTGATTCTGTGGCGTTCGAATAGCTACTCTGAGCCATATGCTATAGAGGACAACTCAGAATTAGAAAGATCTTTATTTTCAGTCGACCAGTCTTTCTGGTATAAAGTGAAACAGAGTCCCTGCTATAGAGGACAACTCAGAATTAGAAAGATCTTTATTTTCAGTCGACCAGTCTTTCTGGTATAAAGTGAAACAGAGTCCCTGGACAGTGTGGCTCGGTTGGGTGTCGTCCCATGCACGGAAAGGTTGCTGGTTTGATTTCCAGTCAGGGCACATGCCCAGGTTGCAGGCTTGATCCCTGATAGGGAGTGTGCAGGAGGCAGCTCAATCAATGTTTTGCTCTCGGTGTCGATGTCTGTCTGTCTCTCTTCCCCTCTCCTTTCCTCTCTCTCTAAAAATAAAAAAGTTAAAAAAAGTGAAACAGAGGAGCCTGGTCACTTCTTTTTCTTTCTTTTTTAAAATTTTATTTTATTTTACTGTTGACAGTGTTTAAAAAAAAAAAAAAGTTTATTGATGTCCCCCGATTCCCACCCGCTTTATCACCTTCCTCCTAGCCCCTGCCCCACCCCAGGCCTTCACCACACTATTGTCTATGTCATTGGCTATGTGAGCCTGGAATTTCATTCTCCCACAGCCCCTAGTTTCCCTCGTTCGTCTCTTGTGTGTGGCTTCTGAGAGCATGGATATTGCTCACTTAATCAAGTGAAGCCACTAACCTCAGTCCCCTGGGCAACTCTGTCACAGTGTGACCTTTGATTCCTTTAGAGGCTGGGCTGTTCTCAGGGTTTGCTGTCCAGCCAGCAGAGACCTTCAGCCAAGGAAGGGCAAGACTATGGGAGCCTTCATCTGCTCAGATGTCCTTGCTTAGCACTCAGTTCTGAAAGAAGCCAAGAGAGGGGTCTTCCTCTGGGACCTTGGGGAAAGACCCCGCGTCTCTTCCCCAAATCATGACACTCATCAGACTTGTTCATTAGGTTTCACCCTGTAGGGCTATGGCACCAGCAGCAATCAAACCATCACCTTCCAGACTCATCCACAGCCTGCAGCCTCCCAGCACCTGCAGCCAGAGGTACTCCTTGGTGGTACTGAGATCCTGGGAGATCATGGGTGTTCGTAGTGCCTTCGAGGCAGGGCAGGCAGAGGGTGTTTGGGAGTTGTGGGGCAGTTTGCAGTGAGCAAATGGTTGGTGTTGGCAGAAATCCTAGGGGTGGTTAAGGTGATAGATGTGCTTTGTGTTCTTCCCACTGTTTTCTCTCCCCATTACCCATTCCCTGCTTGAGAGAATAAAGACTCATTTTTGCTTTTGAAACTGCTGACCTCTGGTGGACCTGTGGGGAGAAGCTTGGGGTTGTTGGTCTGCTGCTTGAGGCTTCAAGGGAGAGACTGTAAGAACAGCCTGTGGGTGTGGGGAGTGAAGGCCATAGGGCTGCTTCCCAGCTTCATGCACTCATATGCCCCCAAGAGAGGTCTGGGACCTGGGTGAAGCAGCGGCTCCCACCAAGCCTCCCCAAGCCATTGGCCGGCCCCATACCTGGCTGGATGTGGGTGTCTTGGCCCATCTGGCCAACTGGGAATAGTATTTCAGGGTTGGGATGGGATGGAAAGAGCACCACTTAACCTAGCTGTGTCAGGGCAGGCAACGCCTTCACAGTGGGCACAGGTCCCCCTCTCATCTACCTGCAGGGGGACAGCAAGGGTCAGCCATGGTACTTCGCTCAGGCAGTGGCTTCTCCTTAGTGTCCAATACCAAGTGCTGTCAGTATTTAGCACAGGGGCTGAGCAGCCAGGCTGTGGGGGTGAGGGCAGGCTGGCTTCCCTGTTGGGGAGTTTCAGAAGCTCCTGCTGGAAACAACCCCTTTGTATGTGGCTCCCCAGTGCAGGGAGTAAGGAGCCACATGGAACCGCCAGGAGCCTCTTCTCTGGGCAAGGGCTTCCTGAGTGATAATCCACCAGAGTAGCAAGCACATTCCTTAGGCCCCTTTCCTTCTTCCATTTATGAGATGCTTCTCAGTTCCCCCCAAGTGTTGCACATTGAACCAACTGTGCTGTGAGCAGTGAACAAAACACAGGGCCCCGCCTCATGACTGAATTCTGGTAGAGGAAACAGCATTAACCAGCAGACAGGTAGGTGTGTCCTGTGGTCAAGTGCCCAAGGCATGTGAACAGCACTTGGATTGCTTGTGGGGCTGCGGCTCGTGTCAGGGTTCACCTCACTGAGAAAGTGGCACTTCAGTTGAAACCTGAAGGAGGGAAGGAGCTCCGGGGCACCTGGAGGGAGACTTGTAGTCAAGGGCAGTACAAAGGCCCTGACAACAGCAGGGTGGCTGATGTAGCTAGACTTACATGGGGTAGAAAACAAGGTCAGAGAAAAGTAGGCAGGTCACGCGGGGCTGCTGGCATTTTGGGATCTCGGCTGGGACTGCCAGAGTGGAAGCCATGGGGTCTATGGCGGAGGGCAGATAGAGGGGGCCAGTGCTGAGGGCTGGACTTTGCAGGTCCCTGCAGGTGGTGCAGACAGGATTTGCTAATGGTTTGAGGTGCATTGTGAGAGAAGTGAGTCAGGGACAGAGTTGCCGTGTTTGGTCTGAGCAAACCAAATTGCCTTCACTGAGGCTGGTTTCGACAGTTGCGGTGGTGCACCTAGGGCACTGCTGGCATCTGCAGGGAGTTGGGTGCTGTGTGCTCCCTGAGAGGACGTCCTGTGGGACTTGGCATCCCCCACCCTTCCTCTGCTGCCCACTGCTCCTTTTGGGAGACAGGCCCTGTCCTGCCTGACTGCCCACCTTCATCAGGTGGGGCCTTCATCAGGTGTGCAGGAAGAGGCATTAGAACACCCCTGGTGCATTGTGCCTCTGTGAGAGAGATAAAAGAGGCTTCCCTTGAGCCCTCACACTCTGGTTGGACTAGAGAGTCCAGGGCTAGCCTGAAATACAATTTGTGTGTGTCTTCCAAAAATATTTTCTCCTCTTTAACATACTGAGGTCTGGAAAGATGCTTTCTTGCCCTCGGGGTCTTAACTTGTAGTTTCCTCTGACCAGCAGGAGCAGTGTACTGGGAAGAAGTACCCTCGGGTGGGGTTTTGTGTGATCTGTGTGCCTGTGTAGAATTTACTGTGTGAATGGGTGATGGCACCGGCAGTAATGAAGCCTGTTGTCTGCAGCTTGTGTACGTCTGGTGTGGTGCGGCTGCATATCAACAGCTGGCTGGAGGTGAGCTTCTGTCTGCCCCACAAGATCCACTATGCTGCTGCAAGCCTCATCCCCCCTGAAGCTATCGAGCGGAGCCTGAAGGCCATTCGGTGAGTGCTGGCCCCATGCAAACTCCCTGCAGGGTCCCTTCTCTTCTGCGTGAGGTTTCACCAGTTACTTTGTTCCAAAAATTCTTTTCCTCTTCCTGCCACAGAAATTGGCAGATAAGGCTCTCATGTTTATAGAAGTAAAAACACATGTTTGTGTCTGGTTTTGTATAGAAATGACCAGCCCCAGGTTTTCCCTGGCCTCTCTGGGCACTGCCTGGGTACTGTGGGGTCAAGCATCCTGGGGAAATGACTTACCACTGGAGGGATGTTGTCATGGTGTTGCTCACCCATTCCTCTTGCATTTGAATCTGAACTTGCAGATCTCTGTTTCTTAATTTAACTGATTTCCTGCAAGGAAAGAACTGAGCCAAATCTCCTCCTGCCCCAGCCCCCAACCAAGTCCCCAGTTTCCTTAAATATTTTTTAACTAAAAAAAGAAATCTGGGCACATTACAGAAAATTCGAAGATGAAAGAAAAGCACTGCCTCATTCTCTCTTCCCCACCCCCCAGTCTGTTCTCCAAGTCAATGTCTTTCCTCCTGGCTTCCTTGCTGAGCGTATTTTTATGTGGTTCTATTCATAGTCTCAGCAGCAATTTTACTTTTCCCTTATTTGGGACTCATTTCCTTAGGAAAGATTCATTTATTTTTTCAATCAACAAACATTTGCAGTGTAATCCCAGAGGTGGGAGGTGGAGTCTGGTCGTCATTTCCTCAGTTTTTAAAAAAAGTATGTTTTTATTGATTTTACAGAGAGAGGAAGGGAGAGGGAGAGAGAGAAACACTGATGTGAGAAACGTCTATTGTCCCCCTCTAGCATGCCCCTCACTGGGGATTGAGCCTGCACTCAGGGCATGTGTCCTGACTGAGAATCAAACCAGCTGCTTTTTGGTGCATGGGACGACATTCAACCAACTGAGCCACACCGCCTGGGCAGACCTTCCTTAGTTTTGTTTTAATTTTCTTTCTGAGAGTGATGGTAATGCTTGCAGATGTTTAAACGCCCCTGGACATATATTCCCCTTGTCTCTAATTCCTCCTGTGGTCTTTCTTCTCTGAGGTTCAGTGCCTGTGGGCCCCAGCTGCACCTTTATGTCCCAGGTGCACACCTGGTGCAGGACACCTGTGTCTCACATGTCCTGACCTGACTCTGCTCCACAGCCCGTACCATGCCCTGCTGCTGCTCAGTGACGAGAAGTCCCTGCTGGGTGAGCTCCCCCTTGACTGCTCCCCAGCCCTGGTGCGTGTGATCAAGACCACGTCTGCCGTGAAGAACCTGCAGCAGCTGGCCCAGGATGCAGACCTGGCCTTGCTGCAGGTATTGCTCTGGGGTCCTTGGGGAGACACCCTGGATAGGGAAGGATGGGTGGGAGCAGGGGCTGGGTACAGCAAAGCAGGTGACCCTCGGGTGAAGGTGGGAGGTGCTGGGTGTCAGGAAGGCGGGCTGCCTCTGTCCAGAAGGAGCTGGTGACAGGTGGCTCCGAGATTGGCTAGAGGTTCTGGAATCCGAGTCAAGCTTGGATTCAGGGCTGGCTTGTGAACTAGCTGCAGGGCTGACTTCCTCCTTCTTTGGGGTGGTGAGGCTGCAGCAGAGAGTGAGACCCTCTGGTGCTAGGAAGATGGGATGCCAGGGAAGGGTGGCTTGCAGGGCTGAAGCAGAGGCACACAGTGTGTGGCCACATGAGGAAGCAGTACCGCATCCTCAAAGTAGGGGAAGTGAGAGCAGGACACAATGTGCACCTGCTCGTGTGCAGAGCCAGGACCTAACCTCATGGCTTGACCACTACCCTGTATGGGGGTGAGTGTGTGTTCTGTGCGAGGTGCCACCCTCTGGCTGAACCATGTGTTTGTGGGCTGTCCTTTCTGATTGAATGGAGGATCCCTCAGTCCTGGCTGTGGATCTGGTTGGAGCCTGGGCAGGGGTTGTCAGGGGGCTTCCAAGGAAAAGCCCCGATAGAAGTTGCATGCCAAGGGCAGGGGCTCCTCTGGTCCCCGTGACATTGAGCACCGTGTGGCCACCAGAGGGCAGCAGGGCCTGTCCCAGGGACGTGTAGTTCTTGCAAAGGCCAATGGGCGGCAGTTTTCTCAGGCTGAGCTGAGGAGGAGCACAGACAAGAGGCTGGCCCACCTGGGCCCCGGAGAGGTGTCAGTGAAGTTTGTCCAACACCTGACTCTCGGGCTTTTTTCCCCAAAGCAGTCATTTGGATTTTGTCATCCAGAATAAGGCCTTCCATCGTCTGTACCTTATGATCTTAGTTGGCCCCTGTGAGAGTGGTATTGGATTCTGCCTTGGTGTTTCATATGGGCTCTAGTGAGGACCATGTCCTGCTTGCCTTCATAGCATCCATGAAACACAGAACCTTAAATGTGCTCACTGTTCTGTATGCACTGCAGAGCTTGGTTTCTGACCAGTACTGGCTAAGTGGCAGATATCTGTGGTTCTTTGCAGCTCCCATTTCAGGCTTTGAAAGATGCTGACCTTTACTGTCCACTGAGGCTGCCAATGGAGTCTGTCTGGACACCGTGCCTCACCCTTGCTGTCAGTCTCTTTGGACAAAGACAAAGCTTTGATGATGTCTCCTTTGCTTCCCCTGCCCTGGCCTTGCGGTGGGGACAGACTGTTGTTTCCTTGCATAACCACTGCTGATGTGGTTGTATGGAAGCTCCCTGAGGCCCAGCCCTGGTAGTGGAGCTCACCAACCTCTGGGACTCCAGCTTCCTATGGTACATGGCCCAGTGGAGATCCCATGTCAGCATCAGGTGTGAATGTTGCCAGATGATTTTAAATCACTCATCTACAAGTAAGTGGGATTCTTTTGGTCATGATAAAATTAATATGTTCTTTCTTACAAAAGTTCAAAATAACACACAAATTATAGACACAAAAAGAGAAAGTCCCCACAGTTCCATATCCCAGACATAACCACTCTAGATTTCTCCAGGTTTTTTTCATAGGTTAACACATCTTTGACTAACAAAATTAGGATCACACTACATTACTTGTGATTGGCTGAAAAATGCCCACAGACCTCCACCTTCTAATCTCCAGGACTTGTGAATGTGACCTTGTATGGGACTTTGCAGGTGTGATTAAGGATCTTGAGATGGGGCAATGGTCCTGTATTATCTGTGTGGGCCCAGTATCATCACAGGGGCCCTTGTAAGAGGGAGGCAGAGGGAAATGTAACTATAGAAGAGGAGGTAGTGATGTGACCATGATGTGGCCACTCACCAAGGAACACTGCAGCTAGCAGAGGCAAAGAACATTCTTCCTGAGAGCCTAGAGAGAGCTGCTCTGCCAGCACCTTGACTTGAGCCATGTGGTAGTGATGTTAGACTTGAATGGTGCTCTGACTGCAGGAGAGGCGGGAGGTGGAGACCACTGGGTAGGGATGGTGGCAGAGATGGAGGAAAGTGGGCGTATCCTTGGTTTAGAGTAAATGGCAGTGGGGCTTGGGATGAGAGAGAAGAGGGTCAGTGATGGAACTGAAATTCCTATTGTGTTCAAGTTGGTGGTGCCACTGGAGGTCCCGTGTGCTGAAATAAAGTAGAGGTGTCCTTGGCAGTGTAGCAGGTGTTGCATGTAGATAGAGTTGACTCACCCCCTCAGAGACACTCAGTGATGGTAAAGAGGGGCAGCAGGCCCACGTGGGACAGTGCTTACCTAGGGTGACACAGAATCAGAAATGCCCAGTGTCTTTCTTTCCATGAAGTGAGGCAGTGCCATGTTCTCAGACCTGGCCTCTGCTTGGGAGTCTGGAAGGGATTTCTGGCATCTTGTTCTGTTTGTGGCCCATCCTGATGTCCAAGAGTCCAGGAGAGCAGGGCAGTGGGATGTTCTGCAGGATGCTAGGGGACACAGGGATGAGTGCATAGGGTAGAGGGCTTGTCCAGTGACCCCACATCCATTGTCACGTGGAAACCCATCCCCACGCTGGAGTTCTGGTGAGGGTGGGGAGCCAGCCTCTGCCAGGATGTCCGGCCAAGCCTCTTACTCGGCTGAACTTACCCTGTGATCCTGGGTGTCTTAAGTGTCCCTGTGCTTCTGGGACCTTTCCTCAGTGCCAGCCAGGATGGGAAATGACAGTCTCAAACTGCACAGGGACCAGTGATAAAACGGCATGTAGCTCTGAGCACAGGAAACGCTATGTGTGCTTGCTGTGCACCTGGGGGAGGTTGGGTAGTCAGGAAAGAAGCCCCAAAGATCAGGCCCCCAGGCTGTGTCCTGCCAGCCCCCTCTGCCTGCAGGTTTTCCAGCTTGCAGCTCACCTGGTGTACTGGGGCAAGGCCATCATCATCTACCCACTGTGTGAGAACAATGTCTACATGCTTTCCCCCAATGCCAGCCTGTGTCTGTGAGTACCTTTGGCCACCAAAGCCCAGGGCTCCTGAATGGGAAGGGGGGGTTGGCTGGCAGGGCCTTCCCGGTGGTGCTCCCCAGGTCAGCCAGGACTTCACTTGGACCAGATGCCTGGCCTCTGCCGTGCCCAGGTTCTAATTCTGGCCTGGTCCAGCACCATGTGGCCCTCCCTGGACCTATGCTCCTCTTGCACCTGTAGCCCCAGGAAGGGCCTGTGCTTGCCATGTCTACAGCCAGTGAGCTCTGAATGGGGTGCCTGATGGGAGGTCAGGAGCCTTGGCCTTGATTTGGGAGCTTAGAGGGGCTGTGGGGTGGCCTGTGCACATTCATGGCTTCTGCTGCCCCTTGAGGGAAAGCAGCTGGGCTCTGTCCTCGTTGCACCCATTCTGACCTATCTACCATGCTGCACTTCCCTGCTGCCCACCGCAGGCTCATGGCAAGGGTACGAGTGCTGTGAATCATGATGGGGAGTTCGCTGAGCTCACAGACACACTTGTCTCACCTGTCTCCAGGTACTCCCCACTGGCCGAGCAGTTCTCCCACCAGTTCCCGTCTCATGACCTGCCATCTGTCCTTGCTAAGTTCTCCTTGCCTGTCTCCTTGTCAGAATTTAGGAACCCCCTCGCCCCCCCTGTGCAAGAGGTGAGTCGCAGGAGCTGGGGGAGCCTAGGAACCACCCACCCAGCGTTGGTTCCTGATCTAAGGGCCCTCAGTACTGCTGCACCCTTAGCTTTGGTTGGGAGGGGCCTTGCTATGTAGGTGGTACATGCCCTACCAGGGTAACAAAAAGCTGGCTCCCCAGCCAGGCCACCTGGAGATGCTTGACCAGTGACTCAACACTTAGGCCATCACAACTCCCTCCCACCCCCCTACCCCCATGGAGCCCACCCTGGCTGCAGTGGGTTGTTGTTAGTGTTAAAACCACATTAAGAGAGTGCCCAGTCAGGAGACTGCTGATCTTTTGTGGGAGGACAGAGCCACCTGGTGTCCCTTTCTGGGCCTGGGTCTTGGAGGGTGCAGAGATAGTTTTGTTTTCACTGAGCCCAGGCCCCTCCCTCCTTTGGTCCAGGTGGTCACTGGGTCTAGGCTCACTGGTACCCAGAATCTCATCCAAGAGGACCTGGCAAGGATAGGCCTGGGATAGGACCCCCCAGTGGATTTGGGTCAAGGCGAGGGGTGGGTGGGTGGCTCCAGGAGTTGTGAGGCGTGTGGAATGAACGGATGAGTTCTGTCTATGTCTATGGCAGGGTTGGATGTGGCCTGGATCTTCCCCTCCACTGAATGCCTGGGGCTCTGGGCAGGGACCCAGGGCAGGGCCAGATGGGACAGGTGTCAGAAATGGGGCTGGGTGTTCTCGAGGCTTTGTCTTCAAAAGTAAAGTATTTGCTTTAATAAGCAGCAGATCTGTTAGGCAAAACCAGTTTTTAGAAGCAAGCCCTTTCCTTTGTTAAATTGTGAATGAGAAGGAGATCCTGGTTACTCAGTTCATTTAGATGCTGAGTGAGACAAGTTCTAAATGCCGTCTTTCATGGAGCCTTTGGTCTCCAGGAACTGTGCCAGCTCATGCCAGCTGAAAGAAAGACACATTTTGCATCTGTACTCTTTCCCCTCTCCAGTAGAAACTTCCTGATGGTCTGGAAGGTGGGTGGATTTTTCAGGCCATGCCTGAGGGGCAGCCTCATGTCTCATCAGGGGGCCCAGATGGAGCTGGATTTGGTTTTGTACAGTCCCGGGTGAGGCTGCTTGCCTCTCACCCCACCTGCTTCAGGCCTGGAATATGCTCTTCAGTGCTCTGGAGCCTCTGTTTTATTAATTTATTTTCAAGTTTATTTTATAGTCCTTTTCAGTTTTGTTTGGTTTTACATGCCTGTGGTACACCCCTATTTCCACGCCTGGTCAGTCAGCCAGGAGGGGACCCCCAAAGATGAGCACGCGGATATGTGTCTCTGAGAACATGGACATCATCTGCAAGCATTTTTCTGATCACCTGTGCTGGAGCTCTGGCCATACAGGGCTCCTCACTGCTCCTAGTCAGGTGTTAGCCTTGTGGGAGAGGAGTGGATGCATGCCCTAGGGACTGCACAGCTCAGCATGGTTCCTGTCCCTGGCAGGCTTTTGTGTTGATCTGAGGACTTCATGCTCTCAGGGCAGCTACCCACAGCTTCTTTCTGAAGTGTCACAGGGAGGGGGTCCCACAGACCCAGCTCTGTGTAGTGGTAGGACTCGAGTGGCAGGGACCAGTGGGTTGGGGAAGACAGGAGGGCAGCGGAGGGGCAGCTCAGAGCTGGGAGTGGCTAAGAACTCCTTCCTGACTGAGCACCCCTGGAACTAATTCATGCACCCACTCTGATCTCCAGGGTGACTTGTGGGGATCGTGTCTTAGGCCATGGCTCCCCAATCCTATCAGGAAGGGAAAAGGGTGCTTTTGGGGGGCCAGCCTCTCCCAGTGCTCCAGGCCTCACACTCCCTCTTCTGCAGACCCAGCTCATTCAGATGGTGGTGTGGATGCTGCAGCACAGGCTCCTGGTCCAGCTGCACACCTACGTTTGCCTGATGGCCTCGCCCAGCCAGGACGAACCCCGCCTGCGTGAGGACGAGGTCCCCTTCACTACCAGGGTCAGCGGCCGCAGCCTCAGCACACCCAATGCCCTCAGCTTTGGCTCCCCAAGTAGGAATCCCTGTCCAGGGCATCTATCTGGTTGGGGAGGTGGGAGCACCTGGGGAACACCAGGGAGTGGTGGCCAGGAGATCCAATAAGGGCATTGCTGGGAATGACTGAGGGACCTTCACATGGCCACACAGGCACACAGCTGCCTCTCACGTAGGCAGCTGGGTCCTCATGCAGACAGCCTCCCATAAAGGACAGGAGACCCCTCTCCGTTGCTTCCCTGCACCTCTGTGGCTCTGAGAAGGCTGTATCTTTGGACTCTTGAGCAGAGGCTCACTCAAGCCAGGAGCAGCCTACTCCCAGCCTGCCATGTCATCCATCACTGGGAAGACAATTGAAACCTCTGTGCCCCAGGGCCTATGAGGAGACAGTGACTGTCATGGTTCCTTTTTTTTTTAAAAAAAGTATCTTTATTGATTTCAGAGAGACAAAAGGAGAGGGAGAGAGAGAGAGAAACATTGATGATGAGAGTGATTGATCGGCTGCTTTCTGCATGCCCCTGACTAGGGATCGAGCCAGCAACCCGGGCATGTGCCCTGACCAGGAATTGAACCCCGATCGACACTCAGCTGCTGAGCCACGCCCAGCCAGGCAATGGTTTTGTCTTGAAAGAGCCTTGTGGCTATAGTGTGCCCCGAAGGCAGTAGCCCATTGCCAAGCCCCAAGTCCTTGGGCTTGGGGAAGAAGAGGGGCTGGAAGGCCTTGCGGGTAGCGCCCCCCCAGGCTGAGGCTTGGCCTTGGGCTTCAGGCTCAGTGTGCGGACCTGGCTTGCTTCTCATGCATATTGGGTGAGAGGGGTGTCCTCGGGGGGCTGACTGCTCCCTAACCCATGCCCACCCACAGCCAGCAGTGACGACATGACGCTCACTAGCCCCAGCATGGACAACTCCAGTGCAGAGCTTCTCCCCAGTGGAGACTCCCCGCTGAACAAGAGGATGACAGAGAACCTGCTAGCCAGCCTGTCAGAGCACGAGCGGGCGGCCATCCTCAGTGTGCCTGCAGCCCAGAACCCTGAGGACCTCCGCATGTTTGCCAGGTGGGAGTGGGGTGACTGGTGGGGCTGGGCCCAAGTCTAGGGTCAGGACAGGAAGTGGATGGGGATATACCCAGCAGACCCTAACTTAAATCCATTGTTGACAAATGGCATTCACTGGTTGAGGTGATGTCTCCTGTACTGGGCTGTCCTTATCTGGTACCTGTGTATGCCAGGCATGAGGAGTCCAGTCTGTTGCTGAGACACTAAGTCTGGTACCTTTGCCTTTGGGAGTCTTCCTAGGAAGCAGCAGGAAGTTCTCATCCTCATGAGGCTTGGCAGGGATTTTTCCCAGGACTCTTAGCCTAGGGGTGGGGGATCCAGATTCCCACATCATAGGTGACAGACTTTGTCACACACACCCCTGACTTGGGGGGCACTGTAGGTGTGTGGTCTTCTGGAAGAGGTCAGGCTGTCAGGGACAGAGCCCCCAGTTAAGAACCACATGCCAGGCAGACCTAGCCACGGATGCCCCCGAGAGCAGTGACCTCTTTGGATTCAGAGCCACATGGGGCTCATTGCCATAGGAGCATGAAAAAGGGAAGCCTCTAGCAGACCTGTCCTCCTGCGCTGCTGCCACCCGTGTCAGAATGCTGAGGGTGGGTGTCACCTTCAGGCTCAGGTGGGTTCCGAGGTTTGAATAGTAATGTGTTCTTGCGGATCCACTTCAGGGGACCATGGTGGGCAATGGGTACAGGACTCTTGCCTGTTCCTGTTGGGGGGGACATGGACAGCTGCCTCCCTGGGCCTCTGAGATGCCCCCACGAGCTCTGTTTTGGCCTGTGGCCTGCTCAGTGGCTGTCAGAACAGAGGCCAGCCTGTGCCACCCTTCCCCTCTAGGCTCCTGCAGTACTTCCGTGGCCGCCACCACCTAGAGGAGATCATGTACAATGAAAACACAAGGCGCTCCCAGCTGCTCATGCTCTTCGACAAGTTCCGCAGTGTGCTGGTGGTGACCAACCATGAGGACCCAGTTATTGCTGTCTTCCAGGCACTGCTTACATGAGCCTGGCCAAGGATGCAGAGGCAGGCTGTTTCAGTGGGTGGGGGCACTGGCAGCTCCCCACCCAGGGCTCCCTCCCTGCCTGGCCTGAGTACTCTTAATCCTGAGGTCCCGGTCCAGCCACCTCATGGGGCTGCTACCCTCTGCGTTCTCACTTATCTAGTCCTCAAAACAGATCCAGTGTCCGAGCTGAGAGGTGAGGCTTCGAGCTAGTGGCAGCATCCAGGACTCATGTTCTGAGGGATGCCTGCATGCTTCCAAGATTTGGGCTCCTTGTTTCTCTAACCTTTCTCTCAACCCTGCCTGTGTTCCTTGGCCCCTTCCACTGCTGCCCTTCCAAGACTCTGAGGGCCCAGTGCCTGGCCTGCTCTGTGTGACCCAGCACTGCCCCATTCTTTCCAGCTTGCTGTGGGCCTTTCCTAGCCTGGTTCTCACCACAGCCCTGTGTTAGTTACCAGGAGGCTCATGGCAAAGCCACACACACCCCTTTGCCACCTGAGGAATGAGGGCCTAGGCTGATCCACGGTGCTTGCTTGGCTTCCCCCTGGGGGTGGGGTCTGCACTGGTGTTCCCAGTCCTCCTTCACATGGGGGGAGGGTACAGGAAGGGAGGCCTGTATCAGGCCTAAGGAAGGAAGTATCCGTGCTGGGCCTGGCTCTATGTACCCTGCTGTCAGGGCCACTGACATCCCTATCCTGGAGGAAGAGCTGATCGTTGAGGGGGGCTCTGGCTGAGACACAAGCAACACGTTTTCTAGAAATGAAGCATTTATTTGGTTTTTAAACAATTAAAAAGCCTGTCCTGAGTAGGCCCTTGCTCAGATCTGTGTGTCCTGCTCAGCCATTCTGTCTACCACACTGACCCAGGGGCTGCCCTGGATATAGAAGCGCAGGGGCTTCTGGGCCCACTCTCCTGCGTTGCCAATGCCCACTCGGGCTGCTGCCACCACAGCTGGCTCCTTGGGCCCTGGGGGACTGTGCTCTAGCCACACAGCCTTGTCCTTGGTCAGGTCTCGTTGGTCAAAGCTCTTGTCAATGGCCAGGGCCTGACAGAGCTTGGAGGGGCCACTGCAGAGCTCACGGTCTTTGAGGGCTCGGCCAGTATTGCCTTTCCGGTAGGTGCTTCGAAGCTGCCGCATGGTCTCCAGGCCCCCCAGGGGCTCCAGTGCTCTCAGCAGGACACATGCCCCATCCCCTGTGGGACACACAGTGATTGGCT
Organism: Miniopterus natalensis; assembly: GCF_054644295.1. Classification (NCBI taxonomy): domain Eukaryota; kingdom Metazoa; phylum Chordata; class Mammalia; order Chiroptera; family Miniopteridae; genus Miniopterus; species Miniopterus natalensis. The sequence continues at coordinate 95,508,212 of NC_142083.1, forward strand.
CTCCCTACCCCAGGGCACAACCAATGCTGCAGAGATGACGCAGCTGCCTTCCTGAGCACTCCTATACTCATTCACTGTCCTGACCCACTGGCCGCCACTCCCTCCTACACACCTGTATCCATAAGGCCTCAGGTGGGGCCTCCATGAAGCCAGAGGGCCTGACCAGCTAGGGAGAACTAGTAAAAATGCATAGCAAGTGCTTGTAGTTGGCCGCCTCCTGGCTTCCTCTAGTTTGGTGACCAGCAGCAGCTTTGAGGCTGGCAAAGGAAACCCCAGATGGCTAGTCCTCCCTGGGCGTGGTTACCCCACCAGAAGGTGGAAGCAGAAACACTCAGGCCTGGCCCAGATCCCTACCTAGCCTCAGGGTCCCCCATCCACCTCTACCCATTCAATGTCTATTGGGCAAGCCAGAAGGTTGGCTCAGAGCAGCTACCAGTGTGCATAGGATGCTGGGTGAGCCCCACCCCATGACCCAGTGGGGAGACTAACAGGACAGAAGGAGGTACCTGCTGATAGCACCTTTGGGATCCCTTCTGGCCCAGCCCTCCCTCACCAGTCCAGGCTACTTCAGAGACAAACTGACACTCAGGCCCAAGAAGACACAGTTGTCCAAATTCCCTTGGCCCTGCATGGCTAGGGGCAGTGACTACCTGGAGCCTCAATCCCAGCAAGGCCATTCTCCTTAGACACCACCTCTCCTGACTCACTTTGGCTTAATCTTCCACCTGGGAGTCTGAGAGGCTCAGCTTGAGGGGTGACCAGGCCAGTCCCCACTCCTGGGCCTCACCATACAGGCCTCATCAGCACCTGGGAGCAGGCCCTGAGTGGACACAGCAGCTATACCATTCTGCACAGCCAGCAGCTGGCAGTGGGGTTTTTGTGACCAGACACTTTTAACCAGCCAGTTTTCAAAGGACCTCAGGATAAACTGAGGGCACTCAAAGACTTGAAGTTCCAGTCCTTCTAATTCCTGTGCCCTGCCCAGCTCACTAGCCTCAGGGCTACCTCTGTGTCCACCCTGAGCCACTGTGGGTGTACATTTCCCCCACTGTCTCACTAAGCTCCCAAATGGAGCGGCCTACCCCATCCATCACCACAACCCCCGCTCCTGGAACACATCTGATTCCCACACCCTGACATAAAATCATAACACCCTAATTTCCCACCCAGTCTCCACTCTCACCACTGCTTGGCCTGCACCACCTGTGTGCCTCGGCAATCCCACCTAACTGCTCTTCTGGTCATCTCTCCGCCGCCACCACCCTGAGGGCAGGCTGGCATGGAGCATGTGCTTGGCCCCTCTTTTCCCTTGGTGCACCTGGATAACCTTTGACCCTGACTCTGTACCCATGTGGTTTGCTGCCCCCCCTGAAGTAGGTGTTCCTGGGGCATCTTGGTCATGTGCCCAGAAAATAATACCCCCCCCCCATGTCTGCCCTGTCTACCCTCAGAAGCCCTGGCTCCTCCTTCCCTTCTGACAACAGCTCCAGACACCTCTGGACTCAGTCACTCTCCTTATCTGAGTCCAGTCCCACCTCACGTGGGGTGGTTGGTTCCATTGCCAAAGAAATGCGTGACCAAAATAAGCTCTCCAGGATGACAACTGGGCCCTGTGGGGTGGTCCCCACCATCCTGACATCCAGTCACTTAGTTTCACCCTTTTTGTGCCAGGCACAGGGCCAGCCATAGGTTACCCCCATCCTCTTGCCCCTGCAACTCTGGCAATGAACATCCCCAGCTGTCCTCTCTGGGCAATCACAACTCCCATGTCACTGGAATCATTCAACAAATGTGTGTGACTTACCACATACCAAAACCCATCCCCTCACTGGCTTCCTCAAGCATTCGTTCATCCTGGGACCAGCAAGAGGAGGTTGGCAGCCAGCCAGACGGCTGTCTAGCCAGAGTGGGGGGGCAGGCCCTGCTTCTGGTCAGCAGTGGCTCTGACCTACAGGATGGTGCTGTGGGCTCTTTGTCCCAAGAACACACCACCAGAAAACATAGCCACCTGCTCCCAAAGGACAGAGGCTGCCCCAGGCAGGTCTCACAAGGTGAGTGCGTTCTCCTGGGAGCTCTAGTCCAGCATCTCCCTACTCTGCACTACTGACATTGGGGTGGGTGGTTTTCTGTGGTGTGTGTGGGGGGGTCTGCTGTGCATTGTGGGCTGTTCAGCATCATCCCACCAGCTGTGATGACCAAAAATGTCTCCAGACATTGCCCAATGTTCCTCCAGGGTGGCAGAATCATTCCGGGCTGAGAACAACTGATTCAGACCCCATAACTGGCGGCCTGGCAAGGCTCTGGCACTCAACTCAAATAGATTTCACCCTCCTTTTCCCACAACCAGCCCCTCCTGAGTCTACCCTGGCCTACTGGTGATACCAGGTCTGAGCTCTGGGACCAGTGGTGGCCTCATGGAACCTGTGTGCTCTGTGTTCAGGTCAACCCATGACCTCTATTTCATGGGGTCCCCGGCCTCTCTGACCACCCTGTGAATATAGCCAGAGCTCTTGAAACCCTGACCTAGTCTAGCAATGGCACCTCCTTGCTCAAGCACCTGCCCCACCCTGGTGTTCCAGGGGGTTTCCCAGCTGCCAGCTGAGGGAGCTGTGCCCAAGCCTCCCACTCCAGGCCCCAGCACTGCTCACCTCGGCTGGAGACATTCATGCAGAAGTACATGCCATAGATGAAGTACACATACAGGGTCCCTGGCTTCATGAACATGCCGCGGTTGCGAGGGGTCTGCCGGCCACCCCTCGAGTGGGCAGCTTCATCCTCTGGCCCCAAATATGCCTCAGTCTCCACAACACGGCCACGGAGTTCTGTGCCATCATCGAGTCGCCGAACCAAGACCTGTGGGTAGTCAGTGTCAGCTCAGGGCAGGAAGGGACAGGTCCACTCCACCTGACAGTCCACAGCCTGGACCTCACCTCCCTAGCTCAGGGTGCACCAGGGCCAGCCAGTGTCCCCTGTCTTGCTGGGCCACCGGACAACAGGCCTTGCTTACTGTCTTGGCCACAGGTTGCAGCCACTTCAAGCTCTGGCCTTTGCTGAGCTGCAAACCAGCACTAGTGAATTCACGCACTCTGTGTCCTCTCAGCGGGGCCTCCATCACACTGCCTCCTCCCCTCCGAGTCCCCCTGAATTTACATGCTTAGGCTGGGGCAGGGCAGCTTGGAGGGCACCCAGTGGTGTCCCCACATTGCTGCCTGGGATGCTTTAGAAGCTGTGGACTAAACATAAAGTCCTGTCACACTGAGCTCCTGCCCACCATCTCTGAAAGGCCTTTCTGAGCAGCAGGACTGGCTGACCTCCAGCGCTCCTGGCCTGAACCATGGCCCTGGGTGTAGCCAGCTCCACAAGGAATGGGGTCAGTGTGGGCAGCGGGCCAAGAAGATCAGCCTAGCTGCAGCTGGCTAGGACAGTACCCGGGGCAGGGGTGGGGCCAGGAGGGGACAAAGGGGCCAGCCGAGGACGGGCAGTTGCAGGGGTTGTCACCAGAGGGGCGGGTGCGCTCAGGCCAGCAGAGCATCTAGGAGAGTAGCCCAGGGGAGCCAGGGAGGGCCTGTGGAGTGTTGAGCATGCCAGGGAGTCAAACCCTCCTAGCCTGGAGCCCCTCTACCCTATAGAGGTGACCATTTCTTGGCTGCACAGCACAGTATGGCCCTGGGAATGAACAGCAGTTACATCTGGTGTCCAAAGCCCCAGGCCTGACTCGAGCAGGTTTCACAGTGGAGTTTTTGGGGCAGCCACCTCCCCAGGGACGTGCCCAGCACCTCCTTGTCCTTAGGCCAGAGCAATCAGTTGGAGAGCCAGGCCACCCCTGCCTGAGCCCAGGGAGCCCAGTGTGTCCGCAGCCAGGATCAGTGTCATGTGACAGAGGTGAGTGCTGAAGCCTGGACACTCAGTGGGGCAGTGTTGGAGGAGGCCTTCCTGAGACAGGGTGGAGGAAGGAAGGGGGTGGATGCCTCCCCTGGAAGCCCATCTCCAGGCAAGAAAGGGAGGCCCTGTTCCATCTCAGGTGAGGCCTCGCTTCCATCCTTCCAGGAGATGAAGAGGGCGTTCCTCCCCCATTAGCTTCCCTCTTCTTGTTCCCACACCTCCGGAGGCCTACTGGGGGGGCAGCTGCCCTTCTGGAGAGGAGCTTCTCATGGCTCTTCTCAGTTTTTTTTGTTTTGTTTGAATTTTCTGCTCTGAATTTCACTCTGGTAAAATTTCCAGATAGTAGATGTTGTTTGCCCCCCATGCCCATTACAAACACATCTCCTCCTTGCTGGTGGAGGGTCCTGGGGGAGGCAACACCCCTCTCAGCCAAGAGGGTGACTTGAGAGTACTCTGGGTGTCATGGCAACTCACTGTTCCTTGCAGTGACCTGTAGGGGGATGTCCCAAGCCTGACCAAGGAGTCTGCAAGGACATCCACTGGGAGGCTGTAAAAGAAGCTGTCCTCCCTGACCACAGGGACACAGGGTGAAGCCCTCCTCTGCTGGCTACTGCCCTGTCTATCCTTGGCACAAGCGGGCATGATGGGAGCATAAGGAAAATTGTGACATGCTGAGGCCCTTGGGCCCTTGACCTGATGCTGGGACCCCCTGCCCAGCATTTTACGTGAGAGCATAAACCCTCATTACTTAGGGTTCCTTTAGAAGGATCTTTTGGCCCTTGCAGCTGAAAGCATTCTCGTGGGAACAGATCTGGTTCTTACCCACTAAGTTCTACTTTAAGTTACAATCCACTAGCCCACATTTTAGGATCTGTTCCTTTCAGCACCCAACTCCTGGCACCAATTTTTCTATTAGTCACAGAAACTGATTCACCTTGGTCATTTTAACCTAAAAGTAGTCTCATGAAATGACACATGGAATCTCGAAGAGGACCAGAAAACCAGGCCTGGATTTTGACACCCAGGAAGAACACCCAGATGGTGCTCCAGACAGATGTGGCCAAAACTTTGCTGTTGCTGGTACATGGGCCCTGCACCATCCCTGCTTCCCAGTCCAGACCTTGAACCTGCTTTGAACTACAGGGGCCACTGGGGAGCCAGCGCTAGCACTGTGGTGAGCAGGAGGCTGTGTGTCAAAGCAGTCCTGACACTGGGCAGTCTGAAGGCCATGGCCACCGCTCTCATGTCGCTTAAAAGCTGTCACTACTACACAAAGACAAGCTAGAGAGGGGCACTGTGTTGGGGGACAGAGCAGACAAAGCCCCTTACAGACACCGGGACCAGCACTTGAAAGAAACCTGCCCTGAGGGCAATACCAGGTGGAGAAGGCTAGTCCCGCCAGTGCCAGAGTGGGCAGGCAGACAGTGGCTCCCCTGCCTCCACTCAGGGCAGACACCACTGACAATCTCAGCATTCCTCCCACTGATCCTGGACCCACCCCCTCCCCAGATGACTGAGGTGAAGCTATCCAGGAACAAGTGTGGGCAAAGCAGCTAACTGCATGAGTACAAGCAGGGCCAAGTCGGGGACGTGAGCCTGGTGGTGAGAGGTCTGGGGCCACAGATATTGCATGGTGATGACTTCAGCAGAGGCCATGTCGTACGTTTACATTACCTGTCCTAGAAACGCCCGGGCCAGGGGGACTGCAGGCTGGTCGAAAAAGTCTGATCCCAGTCGAGCAGGGTGGTCTTTTGGGCTTGAGAAATAGATACTGCGCTGGGGACCCAGGGTCTTGGGCAGACTCAGGTGGGGCTCCTTGGGGGAAGGGGTTTCGGTTCCATCTGGTGGGCTCTGATGACGCTCTGCCTCCAAAGGTCGCTGCTTTTTTTGCCCTAGTTTGTGGGAAAGCTGTTATGGGAAAGAACAAAATAAAGTATCTGAACAGGAGAGGGCAGAGGCCTGTGCGGTGGAGTATGACTTGCAGGACTGTATTTGACTGCCTGCCTCAGTTTCCTCATTTGCAAATTGAGGGAAACCATTTTGTGCAAACAGAATGCCAGACCTGATGTGCTCAGCCCCTTGGGCTCGAAAGGGTCGCAGGAGACCTTGGGAAATGAGTGCATGTGAGGAAAGGTTAGTGGCAGCGGTGACGGGGTGATCACTCTGCTTCACACACTCACCACATGCAGATGTACAGTGGCAAAGGGCTGCAGGGTCCAAGGAGTGGGCGCCCGAGGCTGGGACAGTGGGTACCCTCTGATTCCCATTTATCACATGGATCCCAAATGAAATTCTGAGCTTGGTTTTGGAACCCTTCCCTTCATACCTGACCTTAACCAGGAATTTGGTGGGGGAATGAACTGAGGGTCAGTCAGTGTGTCATCCAACACCCCCTCCTCCACCAGCGACACACCCACTGTGCCAGACCCTACCTCAGAATGGCCCAGAAGGTCTGACACACACAGGTGGGCGAACACCAGGCTGACCATCTGCTTGGTCCCACTCCAAGCTCATGACCCCCCAGTGAGTCCCCAAATGTCCTCTGCATCATGACTCAGGATATCAGGATGGTAAGAAGCAAGTAGGGCAAAGGTGAGGTCTCCTGGGGGATGAGGAGGATCGGCTGAAACCCTGCACAGCTTCTGCCTTCTACCTGCCACAACGTCCCCCCAGCCCCACTCCTACCAAGGAAACCTGAGCGCACACCCCTGACTGTTCTAGGAACAGCTGATCTCCAAAGAGCAGGGGGGGATAAAGGGAGCAGGTGAGCATCAGGGCCTGGAAACATCAAGGACTGATCTTCAGCAGTACCCATGTCTCCCTAGCATGTGACACACCCATTATTTTTAACATAAGTGCTGACGTTCCATGATGAGCGGAGACCGCCAGTCTGCTGAGAATGGACGCTGACGTGACCGTCTTTGCAGTCCAGCCCATCTGCCAATACCCACCATGGGCTCAGACTCTGGGACGCGGATGCCCCTGCTCTTGCCCCGAGTTTGGCCCCTGGCCTGCCTCATAGCACTTGGGTCACTCTGGGTCTCTGCCCTGGCCCACCCTGGATGGTGAGGGACTCATATGACTGAGGCTCAGAGAGGCCTCAGCTTCCCCATTACAGACCTAAGATTCGAAACTGCCTCAGAGGCCTTGGTGGTGACCGTGATGCCAGCTATTTAACCTGAGGGCAAAGGAACGGGATCACCCTGCTGTTGCACTCAAGGGTGAGTGGGGCCTCAAATGGTGCATCTGGGTGCCTCACATGCATCACCTGGACCTGGTTAGAAATGAGGGTTCCCTGAGATTCCCCAGAAAATGACCGAAGGTGTCCGACACTGCGTTCTCATCTACAGTAAGGGAACCAACCACATCTGCACTGAAAATGAAACGAGAAGCCAGATAAGCATCTGGCTGGCATACAGCAAGCCCTCAGTGAACAGAAGGAACACTGCCACTGGGGATGCCTGTGGGCAAAACCTGGGGACAAGAGTTTCTTGTCACGCTTGGGAGGGCCTGGCATGGAAGGGGGTCTCCGAGGTACCCACCAGCCCTCCATCAAAACCAGGGCAAACAGGGAGTTAGTAAATAAAGGGAGGGCATTTATCCAGCTGTGACAGACACTAGGACCAACTGCTAGGCCAACCCTATGGTCCTTTACTTCTGGGGCAGGCTGGCTCCTGGGGCGGGAGCGTCTGAGCTGGGCCTATGTGCTCAGCATTTAACCGGCACAGGGGTCTCCCCGAGACCTCCCTGGAGACCTCGGACCGGGCCTCTGGCAAATGGAGCCCCGCCAGGAGCCCGACCCCGCCGCCGGGCGCTCGCCTGGGAACCGCAGACCCCGTCGGGGGCCCGCCGCGCGCACGTTACTGGCTTCCTGCGGGTTTTGCGACTCCGGGTAAGATTGTCGCCCCCGGAGACTGATCCTCGGCCTCGCGCGGAGCGAGACGCGCTCTCCCCTGGGCGCGCACTCACCTGGGCCGCCCTCCGCACGGGCATCCCGCGGCTCCGGCCGGGACTCCCAGGGACGGACACCCGCCGGCAGCGGAGCCCACCCACCAGCCAGCCCCGGAAGCTCCGCCCCGGCCGGGGGCGGGGGCGGGGCCGGCGCCTGCGCAGACGAGGACGGAAGCCTGGGAGAGCGGCCTGGGGAGCGGGGAGCCGACTCCTCCCGCGGAGGGGCCGGATGGGGCCGCCCCGAAGCGGCTGTGCGGGACCCAGGCTCCCGGAGATCCCCTCGTCAGGCGCCCCACCTCCCGTCCTGGACAAAGGCCAGGGACTGCTGGGGCAGGTGGTGTGAGGAGGGGGAGAAGGCGGCTCACAGTGACCTGCCTCCGCCCCTTTGCACTCCGGCCCCCCACCGCGCGAGAGCCCCACTCCAGCCGGTGGTCAGACCACCAGGAGGACGCGTCGGCCACGGACCTTGTCTGCGCCCTCGTGCGTCCGGGTTGGAGGCATAGTGCTTTGGATAAGTGGCCTGCAGCCGGTGGGGTGCACGTGGAAGTCACGTGAGGGAGGCGGCAGGAGACCGGGTCCTTGGGACACGCCTTCCTGGGCCTCGGAGGGAGTCATTTGAGTGGAGAAGACGAGTTGGGTGGGAAAGTGGGCCCGAAAGACTGTCCAGGGAGCCGGTGCTAGGGGTCATCGCACGCGGTCCGGGGATGCTGCCCCCGCTGTGGAGTCCCGACCCCTCCCACCCTGAGGATGCTGAGAGTGGGCCTGCTGGAGCATCGCCAGCCTCACGAGGCTGAGGCCGGGACTAGGGCTGTGGGGACCCAAGGCGCCCCGCGAATGTCACCTTGCACGGGAGCTGCTAGGGGCAGAATGGGGAACACTGCTGCCCTCCATTTCTGATGCCCCGTCCCACACCCAGCACCAACTGCCCACCCTGCCTATAATCTCTCAGGTCGGATTTGTGCCCCCAGGGGGGGGGGGGGAATCTGGGGAGGGCAGGGCCTGGTGCAGAGAAAGGAAAGGCTGTGGGTAGCCGCTGTTCAGGCGCAGGGTTGTACTGGGGGAATTTCCCTGAGGAGGGAACACCCAACAGAGCCACCCTTCCACTCTGTCACTTTAGGGTTTATCTGAATGTCTTCAGGACCCCCCTGTGGTGGCAGGCACAGTCCCAACCCCTATCCAACCCACCCCTGTCCTGGGAAAGCCCTGGCCCTCAAAAGTGGTATCCATGGGGCCTGGGAGAGCAACTGGGCATAGGATGATGTTAGATGGAGTGGGGGTGCTGGATGGATCATGTGGTGACTGGGGCCCTAAGATGAGCGTGGCACCTGGTCTTAGGGCAAGTCCAGCTGAGAGGACCCTGGTCGCCAACTCTTCCTCCTCTGACCAGCCCAGGGGCTGAACTCCATCCCTCCAGCCTCCCACTCTCACTCCAGGGCCCCAACCAGGACTTCCTGGGGAGGGAGGGGCAGCAGCCTTCCAGCCTGCTGGAAACCACCCAGCAGTTTGTGGCACTAGTGCTGCTTCCGGGGGTGGGCAGTGTGTCACAAACCCAGGCTTGTAAAGCAGGCCTGGCTGTGACTCCCACCCTTTCTTTCTTTTCCTCCTCAACCCCTGCAGCCATTCCACCCAACAATGAGTCCCCCTTCCAGCCTTCTTGTGTGCCCAGCCCCCATTCCCTCCTCCCTTCCCCATCCCTGCTTCTGTTTCCTCACTTTGCAGGGAAACTAAGGCTCCAGCTAGGCTTCATCCCCCTGGTGAAGGCAGGGGCAGGGTGGGTGCTGTTTTGTGTTAATTTTTATTCTTATTTCACAAATGGTGCATGGTCCTTGCAGAAATCATGGGAGTCCATGCATTCCCAGAGGGGTGTTTTATGCCTGTCTTGATGAGGAGAGGGAGGCTTGGGAGCAGCTCTGGCTCCCAGGAGGAGGAGGCAGGGCCAGGGCCAGCAACCCACTTCTCCAGATGTTCTGGCAGGGGCTTGCGCAACCTCTGCAAGGGGGGGCTCCCCCTACGGCCCCCCCACTTCCTGGTTTGTGGTCTGAGGCCCCACCGCAGGCTGGAAGTGGTGGGTTAAGCATTCCCACTGTGGCCTGCAGGGAAGGCTGGCTGGGAGTGAGAGAAGGTGGTGCTAGGCGGGAGGAGGGGCCTGGGGCCTTCTCTGTCCCCAGTGTGCCCTGTGCTGGGCTGGGACAGGCATGTTGGAGGATGTCAGTGGAAGATGGAGATGAGGACATCCTCGACACTCTCAAAAGGATCAGCGCTGGGGTGAGCTGCTCTGTGCCCTGCTGGGCCAGCTTCTTGCGCGTGGAGGGGCCATCAGTCACCCGAGCCTTGAGAGAAAGGATAGCCGCTCTATCGGCCACAGAGGCCTGAGCTCCAGCCCCAGCTCTGGCTCAGTGTCCTCTCTAAGGTAGGGATATAGGGAGGGCTGTCACCTTGAAGGGAGAGTTGACAGGTGGGGGGGTCAGAGTCTCCTTGGGTAGAGAGGGCAGCTGAGGGAGGATTGTGTGGGCTGCACCCTCCCTTCCCGGGGGTGCTGCCAGTGCAGCTGGGCCCTGGGCCCAGGTACTCACCGGACCCCTCGCCATCCCCTGAGACATGGGGAGGGGCAGCTGTCTCAGAAATAGCTAGTGATTTCAGGCCCCTGGCTGGCCTGGCCCATTTCGGCCACCTCCCCAAATAGCCAGGGGCTGGTCCTGTGCTCATCCAGGCCCCCCGGGCAGCCTACCCGTCCCGCCCCCCGCCCCCTCAGCCCAGGGACTGGCCTGCTGAGCTGAGGATTTCAGAGTGGCTGGCAGGGACTCCTTCTACTGGTCAGGGCTCCCAAACCCTCAGGTCCTAGAGTCAAGTGCACATCCATGTGGGTGGGCCAGGCACTCACCCATCCCCTGTCATCCACCCACATGGTAGGCAGTTGCAGCTGATTTCCATTTTCCAGGCCTGGATGAAGAGGAAATAGAAGCACTGGGAGCATGATTTCCATGTAGGGGGCTTCTCCACCAGGGCATAAGGCAGTGGGGCATATGTGAGGCAGAGCACATATACTTGCATATATGTGTCTGGGTGGATCAGGCCCAGGCCTGAGCACACATGTGTTGTTCCTTCTCTGCTCACACTATCCTGATACCAGGGTCCTTGCGCAGGAGACCAGGGTGGGCAGAGAACCCTCGGTCCCTGGGTTTTGCCTGCCAGGGTATACTGGGGATGCCTTTGGGAGCAATACCTGTGAGGAGCAAGGGTTTTCAACAGAGGCTGCCGGGGATCCACTGGAGCTTGGGAACTGAAGGGTCCTTTGGAGGTAACCCGAATGAGGGGGAGGCTATTTACCTGTCACTGGACACATAGACCACCTTCTCTGGAGAGGGAGCATAATTTTGGGCAAGGCAGCTCTTGTCCACTAAAAGTGACTCCTCTGGGGGGTTCTCAGCAGTGAGCCACCTATAGCTGGTGCTTCTGGCAGCTGTGGATGAATGTCTGGGTCATGGAGTGAGCCTGGGTGGCACCCTGCAGCATCCATTGCAGGAAGGGATCTGCCAGTACTGGATGCCCAGCCATGGCATGCTTTGGAGGTGAGCCCAGGCCCTGGACTCCAGAGAAGATACTGCTATACACCCTGCCAGCCCAGTCTGGGCATCCAGGTGGGCAGGGCCTATTTATCCCTGGCAGGGGTCAAGAATGCTGGGCATGGAGAGACTGTCCTGTCTGGCTGAGAGCCTGGCCAGGGAAGGTTGGCGTGTGTGGGCTGTAGGAGCCCTGGGCATCAGCATGGCGAGCCTCCTTCTTGCCCTGTGTCCCCAATGCACCTGTAGTCACCCACCCTCCACTTGTGAAGGAGACCCGTCTAGCCCCTCCAAAGCTTTCATTGTGCCCGTGTACCTAAGAATCTTGTTGATATACCTGTGTTCATAGAGGACCTGAGTGTGCGCAGGCACCGCTCTGTTCCACGGTATGGACGAGGGGGAGACAATCAGAGGATCTGTCCCTTGCCCAGGCTCCAGGCCAACCTGTAAGTTGGCTGCTGCCTTACGTTGGCAACTTCATTTTCTGTGTAGCCATGGACCAGCTTGTTGTCTGCAGTCAGACATTGGGCACAGAGAGGGAGAGTTCTATCTGGTCTCAGACCAGCAAAGGGCCTGAGAACACATTTGTGGGCCCTCTGAGGCTTGAGGGGCTGGGCCTCATGTGCCCAAGGTATTCTGACATCTGGTGGAAGGGCCCTTAGGATACCCGTGGCCTCAGTTCTGTTTTCTCCGAGGTAAAGAGGGAGACCATTGTGTTGATCATCCAGGGGAGGCCTGTGTCCCTCCACCACGCACAGCTCCTGCTTGTACCCCGCTATTGGTACCCTTCCCTCATTCTGTGGCCTTTCCCTGGGTGAGTAGGACTCACAGACTCCTTCAATGTCAGGAGAGAAGAATGCTGGGAAACTCCCACCAGCAGCCCCAGCTGCAGACTCAGCCTAGGATCAGATGGGCCATTTTGTGTCCGACTCAGTGTAGGGATGAGCCCCCAGGGTGGTTGGTGAGCTCTGAAAGGGAAGAGCAGCGTGATGCCAGACACTGCTGCTGCCTCTGCTCCAAGGGCTTTAGGAGCTGTAGGCTCAGGAGGGCCTGGGAGTACCTGCTGGGGGAGCAGGGTTTCCAGGGGTGGGGAGCACAGCGGCCTGGGGAGGGGGTAACTGCTCGGATCCTGCCTTCAGTGAGTGTGCATGGGTGTGTAAACACGAATGGAAGTGTAAAATTGTGTTGTGTGTGCACGTGTAAATGTGTGAGTGGGCATGAAAGTGTATAACTGTGTATGAATAGGTGTGTATATATGTGTAAACAGGTGTGTGTGAATGAATATGTGAGCATGACTGTGTGTAAGCGCATGAATACGTGAGTGTGTGTGAGTGTGAATGTGTGCAGAGTAAGTGGGGGTGCTCACGTGAGACTAGGGGAGTCTAGGTAAGGGACTTGTCAGTGTGCGCCTTTGGGGGAGGTTCGCGGTCCGCTCTACAGGACATCCAGGGACTACCCCCCTCGCCCCCAAGCACAGGTCGAGGCGGAATAAAGTCCGGAGTCACTCTGGAGTGAGGGACAGGCTGAGAAGCCTCGGTCTGCAGTTGACCGTCAGGCGCCGTCCAGCTGGGCCACCAGGTCCTCTCTACTCAGCCGCGGCGCTCACGACCCCAGCCACAGGTGTCCCCGCAGCCGCAGCCACGCACGGGGAGAGCGCGCTCGGCTGCCTTCCCGGAGGAGGTGACTCGGCCCGGCCGGGCGGGCCGCGCGCATTCCTGAGCCCTGAGTCAGTGCGGCCGCCCCCTCCGGCCGGCCCGCCCCCGGCGCACACGCCCCTCGCTCCCTGGCATTCCCGGCGGGCGGGCGGGCCGGACGAACGAGCGGGCGTGCGGGCGGGACGCGGCTCGGGAGCCCTCCCGGCGGCGGCGGCAGCCCCCCCGAGGCCCTCCGCACCCCGAGGACCCCCGGGTGCCGGCGGCGGCGGTGAGTGAGCGCGCCGGGAGGGCGCGGGGCGCCGCGGGCCGGGCGGGTCCCGGGCTGGTCCGGGCCGGGGCCGGTCCTCAGCGCGCTGCGGCCGGAGCCGCGCGAAGCGGCCGGAGCCGGGGCGGGTTCGGGTTCCAGGGCCCGGGGTTCGGGCCGGCGCCCGCCCGAGGCGCCCGGACTCTCCTGACCGGAGTTTCCCGAGCAGCCCGCGGAGGCGGCCCAGCGCCGGATTCCAAACCCGGCGCACCGCAAAAATAGCCTGTGGCCGGATTAGCACGTCCCAGCGGGCTGACCAGGCCGGACAGCTCGGCTCCAGCCCCCGCCCAACAGCTGAGGGTCCTGGGAGCGGGAGGGCGCGGAGTCCGGGGTTGTCTCCGGGCTCCTCTGAGTTGTACCCTCCCCCACCTGATGTTCTCTTTCCCGGCCACCGCCGGTGGGTGGTGTCTCCAAGCTGAAACTCCAGCTCAGAGGGTGGAACTTGGGATCACCCCTGTTCCAGCGGTGCTCCCTGGGGATGGCAATCATCAGCACTTACGGCAGTAGCTGTGGAGCTAGGGATGGAGACTGACCCCTGTCCCCCATCAGTAAACACTGAAACTGCAGGGCTATGGGAGCTACTTCCAAAGGACCCCCCCACCCCCCCTCCGTGTTCAGTGGCCAAGAGAAGTAGCCAGGGCTGAGCCTGAGGCCACTACAGGGTGCCTTGAACCAGGCCTTCTCTTGGCCGGGTAGATAGAGGGACCCCAGCTCCTAAGGGCAGGGAGTGGGAGCTGGCTGTCTGACCTGCTGGAGGCATGTCTGTGGGGCTGCATGGGGAATGGGCAGGGGATCCCCCAGCCCTGTCTGCCCAAGGCCCAGATGGTCCTGACCAGAGTTCCTTCTCGTGTGTGCACAGCTTCAGGCTGTGTGTGTGTGTGTCTGTCTGGATGGGCGGGGCCTGGGTCTAGAAGCCCTAGCTCCTGCTAGGAAAGGCCCTCACCCCCCACCTTGGGACTTCCTGGCAGAGAAGATTCAGGATGAAACTGGCTTTTCAGGTTTGGCCCAGCTAGATGCTGGGTTCTCTCCACCCCAATGGAACCAGCCTCAGCCCCCTGTCCCCCACCCAGAGATTGAGTGAAAGCTAGGGAACCAAGCAGCTGGCTGGGGTCCGAGGGGTTCCTGAGGCTGAGCCCCCTGCCACCAGGAGTCGTTCTGAGCAATCTGGGTCTTCCTTTTCCCTAAGAACTGGACAGAGGCCAATAGGGGGGTGCAGGAGTCAAGTGGCCGTAGATTGAAGGTGTCAGGCCCCAGGCCCCTTCCCAGCCCCTTTAAGCAGCCTCTACTGGCTGATCCACTCCCATTGCACAGATGGGCTGACCAAGGGCTGCAGTGCTGGAGCGTTGCTGTGACCAACACTCCTCATCCAGCCCAGTGTGCTGGCCACACAAACCTCTGCCCTGGGGAGCGTGCATTCTAGGGGCACCCTTGGTTCAGAGGGAATCACTCAGGTCTCCTCTGCCTTTCAGGGTTCCTCTTAGGGTCTTCTCAGCTCCAATTGCTGCTCAGCCCCCCCCCCGTTGCTGTTCTCCCTGGATGTGAGGGGCCCTTCTGTGCCTGCTCCAGTTTCCCAACACTGGTGTCTGTGACAGGATCGACTTTCTGTCCAAGGATCAGATTCTTTGGCTTCTGCCTGGTTTCTGGGTTGGGTGTGTTTGAGGGTGACTTCTTCCTCCCTGAACTGAGATGCCTGGGTTGGAGAGGGTGGAGTGAGGGCCCAGAGGGGCCTGACAGCCCTGCACACCCTGAGGAACCCTTACCTTGGGGCTGTGGCCAGGGCCAGCTAGACAAACACACAGAGCCTTTGCACCCCAGCTCCTGGGCAGTGGCCAAGGCTTTAACCCTCTTGGAGGCTCAGTGACCTCAGTTCCCTTATCTGTAAGATGGACACAGAGGACTCCTTCCAAGGCTTGTGATAATTCAGTGGCTCAGTCAAGGGTCTTTGGGTTGAGGCAGGTGTGTCAGGATTGTGATGATTGAAGCCATTTTTGCTCTGGTAATGGACTTCAGGGTCTTGGTTTCCCCTTGTGGGCCTCTGCAGCACTACTCAGCAGCCGGCGTCTCCTAGGGGGCTGTTACTAAGCCCTGAGGGTGTCTGAGCACCAGAGAGAGTGTGTGTGGAGTCGGGCACTGCGGGGGCTCTGACTGGTGACCAGACGTGTTGATGGGATATGGGCCTTTCCCTCTGCAGTTTGAAGGGCTGATTTCACCTAACTCCTGAGATCCAGTTAGACCCCCAGATTGTCACACCCAGAATTTGCTATAGTCATGCCTCTGATCCTACCCCCTTGCTGACTGTGGCATGGACAGGTAGGTCCTTTGACCTCTCTGAGCCTTGGGGCTCCCCAACCTGGGGGTATATCTGCTTCTGTTAGACACAGTGGGGTTAGGGGCTTTGATTCTGGCCATTGGTAACCCCTGGGCCTTATGTACCTGCTGAGCCTTTGGACAGTGCCTCCTCCCCAGGGCTAGTGCTCCCTTTCCTACCCTGTGTACCACCCTCCCAGGCCAGGTCCCTGCACTTTCAAGGCCCCCTATAGCAGGAAGACTTGTTGTTTGCACTCTGCATGCTCCTCTGGGGTGACAGTGTGTGGTGGGTGACATGGGGAGGCAGGGATTTGATGTGTACTCCTTCTGATGGGTAGAGGGCATCTTGCAGGTCATTGGCCAGGTCTCAGGCCTGCTTGGCTCTATTCTGAACGTCATTTCTTCCACAGAAAAATAGAGGGGTACCTGGGAGGGTTGAGGAGGGTTGAGGGCCTGGCCAATATCCTTCCCATTTACAGATGGGGCAAAGAAGCCCAGACAGGTGACTTTCACTTTGCCAGTAGCACAGTAGCAGGTGGTGGAAAAGGGCTGGATTCTAGGCTGCCAGACAGCCGATGTTCCCCTCTCCCAAGGGAGAATGGGTTGTACATTAGATTAGGGTCAAACAGAAGACTGAGGGTTAGAGATCAGGGCTCTGGTAGGGAGGTTGGAGGAGCTGGCTTCTCCTGGGAGCATGCTCAGGTGAGCTGGGGACACGTTGGGGCAAGTGCCCTGGGGTGGGGCCATTGCTCCGGTTGACCTCAGTGGTGGGCGGTTCCCTGGCTGGGCAGGACAGGGAACCCAGGCTTGGCAGGTCTGCTCCTGGGGCCAGGCGGTCCACTTGGCCTTCAGCTACCCCTGCCGGTGTCGTCCTGTGAGTGCAGTGGTGGCTACTGCTCACACCTGAGGATCCAGCTTCTTACCGGCATGGCCGCTGGCCACGCCTGGGCAGGCCAGAACTTCTCCCCAGTCTCCTCCTGCCTCTTGGCCCATCTTCCCAAAACAGGGCATCTCTGAAGGGTTCTGTCCTCAGCACCCCTGCCCCCCCATGGCTCCTGCTTCTGGCACACGCTCTTGGACCCGCTTATCCTGCCGCACTCTCTCCCTTGCTTCAGCTGCCTTCCTCAGGTTGCTCCCCGCAGCTGGCAGGCATCACCAGCCTTTCTGCTTCTTGAGCACGTACTATGTGACAGGAACTACTGTGGGCCCTGGCCGCCCTCACTGGCACCTGCTTCCAGGCCCCTCCTGCACCCTTGCACAGTGTCATCCTAAAGGGTCCCCAGTCAGCCCCAGAGCAGGAACCTGGGCCAGTGGGCCCCTGCCCCTGCTCCCCACCCAGCCCTCTGCCCTGATAGCTGCAGCAGCCCCCCCCCCCACCCCCCCTTGCTGCTGCTTAAAGCAGCTCCAGTGGTCCTGTGACTCTGGGGCCCTCGCCCCTCAGCCTCATCTAGAATCTTGCCTTGTACTCATCCTGAGCTGTGTGAAGTGCTCGGGGTGCAGCTCCCTGGGGTGCAGTGTCATTTTGTGCCCCCTTGCTGGGTTGGGTCCCCACCATTGGCATTTGCTTTGTCAGTAATCCTCACTTTACTGCCAGATGCCCTTTTGGGTGTCTCCTGCTGGCTGAGCCCTGGGTGGGCAGCTGTGGATGCTGCTAGAGTGACTCAGATGCTGTGTGACTAGACAGGCAGGCCCTCCCTGGGCTGCGGTTTCTCCCTGTGCCGAGGGGTCAGCAGAGCGGAGATGCTGTTGAGATTTCCACCACGAGGGGCTGTCGGGAACAAGAGCCCACTGTACGCCTGGGGCAGGCCTGGACACTGAGCTACTGTCTCCTCTGGATGGGCACTGCGCCCCTCCCCGGCCCAGACTTTTTGTCCAGCCTGGGCCTGCCCCTCCCCCACACCCTTGGGTCCTAGTGTGGAGCCCCCCTTTTGAATCCCACACACTTGAGGCCCAGATGGGGAACTGGGCACACAGGGGTAGGGCAGGCTGGGCATCCTGGAGCTGCATGGGTTACAGAGCTCTCTCCTGCCTCTGCCCCAGATGCAGGAGGGATTCGGGGGAGGTGAGGGACACCAGGACATCTGGGTGTACAGGCAGGGAGCCTGTGCCTCCATCATGAGCTGAGTGGCTCTTGTGTTCCTGGACGGACTGTGGGCCTGTCCAGCTCCCTGTGCACGCTTACCACCCTCCTCCCACCTCTTTGCTTGTGCTGTTCCTGCCCTGACCTGGGCATAGGGTAAGGTCCTCCTCCCAGACCCAGTTGAAGGGTCATCTCAGGAATCCCCCATCACCCAGATCATGGGGATCAGCCCTGCAAGCCTGTGCTCCAAAGTGACCAGTATTTACCAGGTAGTGGCTCTGGAGCAGGCCTTCCTGGGCACTGTGGACGTGGCAGTGACAGGACAGCATGCATGTGGGTGAAGTCCCGAGCTGTGCTAGGGGAGTCCAGGGCTGGGAGTGCCTGTCAGGTGGGGCAGCCTGATAGGCTTTGGGTCCTGGAACACCTTGGCGGTTTGGTATTAGGCATGTGCAGGGACAGGGCCCCGAGATGGGAGGGAACCTGGTGTCAGGAGAGGCCGGGACAGTGGGAGCCATGGAAAGCCATGGATGTGTGTGGTGGGGTGAGCGAATCAGTCAGCTGGCAAAGGTTCCTTGTACTGTTGAGCGGAGAACCAGCTGATGTCACCTAGGAGTGCTGGGCATGCCTGGGGAGGCTCGCGGAGCGGCCAGTCCCCAGCCCCCAGCCTGCAGATTCCCAGCAGTGGCCCCAGCTGCCACTCTTTGGCCCTGTTCCTCTCTGGACCTCACAATGGCTCCACCAGAAGCATTGGCCTGTCTTCCAGGAGAGAACACTGAGGCTACATGAGGCGCATGGTGGTTGGGTGGCAGGGACAGACTGAAGCAGCATAGCCGCCCCATCTGAAATGCTAAGGGGGTCCCCATCCCGTCTGGTCCCTCACCCACAAGGTCCCCCAGGGTCCAGCACAATTACGGGGGTCACATCACCTGGATCCCCACCTGGCAGGCGGGGCCTGACCATGGCTTGGAGGGTACATTGGGAATGCCGTCCCAGCACTGCAGGGTCTGGAAGCCCCTGTCCGACTGCTGTCTCTCTCCCCAGCGTGCCTGATACTGTCTGCAATTCCACCACTAGTGCTGGAGACCCAGAGCTGTCCTTCCTGGTCACTTCCTTTCCAGCAGGGGGAATGTTAAAATCTATATGACCTGTGAGGAGGGCTGGTGACTGCTGACCATGTCAGGGGACACACCGGCCTGGGCTGGGTCTGTGGTGTGAGCTGGATGAGTGCTGGTCTCCTGGCTCAGATCCCAGAGAGACCCATTCTCAGGATGCCTTCATGTCAGACACTGCCCCACCCTGACCCTGCCTGCCTCTGTCCCCCTGCAGGGACCTTCCACCTGACCCCACATTGTGGGGATCAGCATGGGCAGTGTGCCCAGAAGAGATTGCCAGCGATGTGCGAACAAGTGCTGCCTTCAGTCCTTGCCCTGAATCAGACCGGGGGCGGGGGACAGGGGCTTGGCTCCGAGGGGGCTGTGTGAATGGAAAGACCCCTGGGTGCATAGTCAGCTCAGAGAAGAGGTTGGACCATAAGGGATGGGGTAAGAGCCAGGAGAAGGCATCCCAGAAGGACTCCTTCCCGCCAAGCCTGTTCCTTTTTGGTGTAGCGCAAGTGGGAGCTGTGAGCGGTGCCCAGGACTGTCCCTAACTGGTCTAGGGCCAGTAGGAGTATGGGTGGTGAGTAGTGTCACTATAGGAGTAATAGGAGCTGTGAGCAGTGCTCTGGCCCTGGCCCTGGTCAGTATAGAGCCAGTAGGAACTGCGAGGAGTATTCTGGGCTCAGCCCTGTTTGGTATAAGGCCAGTAGGAGCTGCCAGCCACATCCTGGCCTGGGCCTCAGTTGATATAGGGCCAGGAGGAGTTGTGAGCAGTGTCCAGGACCAGTTTTAGTCTATATAGCACTAGTGGCAGCTGTGAGAACTGTCCTGGGCCTCTCTCTGGTCTGTGTAGGGGTGGGAGGAGCTATGCTCAGCACTCTGTGCCTTCCCTGGTCTGTGGAGTGGGAGTAAATGTCCTCGGACTTTCCCAGGTCACTATAGAGCCAGAGTTGCTCTGAGCAGAGTCCTGGCCCTTCCCTGGTCTGTCTGTGCAAGTCCAGTAGGAGCCATGAGCAGCATCCTAGGCCTGTCCCCAGTATGCTACCCTGAGTATGTGACTTTGGGCAAATCAAACCTCTTCTCTAGGCCTCAGCTTCCTTATTTCTAAGGTATGGGTGGGGCTTTCTCTATATTTCTATATTTCTCTAGGCCTCAGCTTCCTTATTTCTAAGGTATGGGTGGGGCTTTCTCTATATTTCTCAACTCCAAGCAGTTGGGAGGGAAGATCAGACATGGAAGCTGTTTCTAGGGGTGTTGGTGGGTGGGTTACAGACCTGTCTGGGTCTGAAGCCCTTTGAGGAGGCTGAGGAATTTTGGGGTCTCTGCCCTGAGTATTGCTTCGCCACTCTCCTGTTACCCATGTCCCCCATTACGCTCAGGGAGCCCTCCCAATCTTGGATATCCTGCTTTCAGATCCTGTGTGGTCCTTTGGGAAGGGATTCCAGATCTGTCCTGAAAGTGATGTTTTGTAAGGGGGGAAACAGAGTGCCAAGCAGGCCACGGTCACCTGACGTTTGCCTCGAGGTTACATGGCCAGGCACTGGTGGTCCAAATCAAACCCTGGCCTCTCTGCTGTACCCTGTGCCTAAGTGATAGATTTGGGGTTCGGTTTCATGCTTAGATTTGCTGCTGGACAAGCAGACTTCCTGGGCTGAGCTGCTTTGCTGCTATTTCTGGGCACATGGCACCCCCTGGTGGTCATGAGCGTGTCTGCGCCCAGGTGGTTTTCAGGAGGTCCTGTTGTGGTAACCGCTGTGAGACCCTGGGAAGTCACATTGGCCACTCCTCTGTGACATGGAGCCTTCACACGCCCCGCTTGTGGACATAGTGAGCCCTCTGTCTCTGGAGCGGATGGCGTGGAGGTTCGAGGGTGAGGGATGGGTGAGCTCCCCAGCCTGCTGGTGCCCTCGTGCTCACTCTGACCTCTGCTCTGCCAGTTCCCTGTGCCAGGAACAACGCCTGCCCCCGGCCTTGCTACCTTGATCACCTCTTTCAAACCTTTGCTCAGATGTCACTTCACAAGGGGGCATCACTGCCCTCGGCAACTGTAAGGTGCTGATTTTTGTCCGTTAAACTTCGCACCTTTTAACACAGTACGTCTACTTACTTACAGATTTATTGTTTGTCTGGACTATAAGCTCCATGAAGGCGGGGATTCTGTCTGTTTTTAGTTTCTTTGTTTCTCCACCAGTGTGTCCCGAGCACTTAGGAGTGGTTCATAATAGGTGCTCCAATATTTGTCACATGAATTTGTGTTGTCTGAGGACCTAGTCTGTGCCCAGCATTGTTGGCCAGGATGGACGAGGGATGTCATCTTCGGGAGCCGTGAGCACCTCCGTTGGGGTTATCACTGCTGCTCCTTTCTCCTGGGTTGGGGCCCAAGGCACCCTCAGACACCTGTCAGCCCTGTTACTGAGTAACCCCCCCCCCCCCCCCAGGCCGGCCCTGCTGCACCTGGAGCGATGAGCGAGGCCCGCAGGGACAGCACGAGCAGCCTGCAGCGCAAGAAGCCGCCCTGGCTGAAGCTGGACATTCCAGCTGTGGCGCCCCCTGTGCCAGAGGAACCCAGCTTCCTGCAGGTAGGCCCTGGCCAGCATGGGCTGTGGGCACAGCCTGGCCAGCCCCCTCACCGTGACCCTGTTGCCCAGCCCCTGAGACGCCAGGCTTTCCTGCGGAGTGTGAGTATGCCGGCCGAGACGGCCCGCGTCCCCTCACCCTACCACGAGCCCCGCCGGCCGGTGCTGCATCGCCAGACGTCCATCACCCAGACCATCCGCAGGTACTGCACACGGCCCGGGCGGCTCCGTGGGGTGAGGGCTGGGGCCAGGGGGACAGAGGCAGGCGTACAGGGTCCCCTTTAGGTACTGAGGCTGCGAGTGGGGCAAGGGCCCCTCCTGTCTCAGCTTTCTCCTTGGTCTCATTCCCCATGTCACCCTGCCCTCCTCCTGCCCTGGGGACCGACTCCTCTTGCCTACCACCGTTCTCTGCTCCCTCCAGCTCTTGCTCTCTCCTTCTCTGTCTCCTCCACCCCAATGCTCTGGTCCCTGAACAGCCGACAAGTGCGCTTTGGGCGTGTCCACACTCTGCCCCTCTTGGGTTCCCCTGCTGCCCGCAGGGCTCTCCCACAGCGCCGGTCTCTCTCTCGGTCCCTGCTCAGGTACCTTGGGTAGGGGGTGAGTGTGCTAGCGTTAGCTGGAGTGTGCATGGCTTGGGACTTCTTGGGAGCTGCCAGCACGGTTTGCATTCCTTGGGGCTCCTAACGGCAGGCGTTGGCAGTGTTTTTGCTTGCATGTCCCAGGGCTGTGGGCAACCTGCCTGGGCTTGCAGTGCCTATTCCTTGAGTTCTGTGGTGTCCAAGGTCAAGCTGCTGCCCAGGGCTAAGCTCTCTCTGGGTGCGTGAAGGGCTGAGTTCTGAGCACTGTCTCTGGAGTTAATGTCTCCCCACAACCCCCGTGTCAGAGATGGGGTGTGAGCCTTGGTAAAATATTCACCTGGACAAGGCCTATCAGCTGCAGTTCTAGTGGGAATTTGGAGTTGGCTAATTGTTTAGGGGGTAGCCAGGGCCAGAACCCATTCATCCTCTTAACTGGACCCAGTCCACTGGACCCCAGACCCTGGAGTGACCAGAGGCCTGGGGTGAAGCATGCTGCCCAGGAGGAGGGCCTCTGCTGGGGAGGGTGGAGATCTGGCTTCCCCTTGTTAAGTCTCTTCCATGGCAGGGGCACAGCTGACTGGTTTGGAGTGAGCAAGGACAGTGACAGCACCCAGAAATGGCAGCGCAAGAGCATCCGTCACTGCAGCCAGCGCTATGGGAAGCTGAAGCCCCAGGTCATCCGGGAGCTAGACCTGCCCAGCCAGGACAATGTGTCACTGACCAGCACTGAGACGCCCCCTCCGCTGTATGTTGGGCCATGCCAGCTGGGCATGCAAAAGGTATGCCTGCCCCCTGCTGCCCCACAAAGGCCTCTCACTTTGCTCCCCTGGGCTGGGATTGGGGATACAGCCAACCTGAGCAGAGGAGCTTCTTCGGAGCTCATGGTTTGGGAGGGTGGTCAGATGGTCCCATGAAGACACTTAAGATACTTTCTGGGAAAGGGGACCTGGGGGGAGGGGACAGGGTCCTGGGATTGTACCATGGGGCCAGCTCCGGATGGGAGAGCATCCCAGGGTAAACAGCAGTATAAAGGCACTACAGATGGGGAGAGGGGCCCCTCTGGGTGCAGTCAGGTGAGGGTGGTACCCATAGTTGTCCAGGTACCCATTGTGTTCTTCATGGTGGGGTTGGGGTGGGCAAGGAGCTTCTGGGGTGATGACCCAGTCCCCCGACTCCTGCGTCTCCTCCCCTCTGCCAGATCATAGACCCCCTGGCCCGGGGCCGGGCCTTCCGCATGGCGGATGACACCGCCGATGGCCTGAGTACCCCGCACACGCCCGTCACTCCCGGTGCTGCCTCCCTGTGCTCCTTCTCCAGCTCCCGCTCGGGTTTCAACCGGCTTCCTCGGAGGCGCAAGCGTGAGTCTGTGGCCAAGATGAGCTTCCGGGCAGCTGCAGCTCTGGTGAAGGTGGGTGCCGGGGCTGGGCGGGGTGGGGCTGACCTGGTTGCCTGCCACATGCTCACCTCCGTGCCGGCAGGGTCGCTCGGTGAGGGATGGCACATTGCGCCGGGTGCAGCGCCGCAGCTTCACTCCCGCCAGCTTCCTGGAGGAGGACACCGTTGACTTCCCCGACGAGCTGGACACCTCCTTCTTTGCCCGGGTAAGAGCACAGGGGTGTCACCCGAGGCCCCTCCGTCTATGCGTTTCACACTGACTGAGTGTGTTTGCTCAGGAAGGTGTCCTTCACGAGGAGCTGTCCACATACCCAGACGAGGTGTTCGAGTCTCCGTCAGAGGCAGCGCTCAAGGACTGGGAGAAAGCCCCGGACCAGGCGGACCTCACGGGCGGGGCGCTGGACCGCACGGAGCTGGAGCGCAGCCACCTGATGCTGTGAGTGGCAGCGGTGAGGGGGCAGAGAGGGGGGTGCAGGTCAGGAGCAGCTGGGCCCTAGGCAGGGTGCCCTGGAGGGCTGAGGGGAAGGGGTCCACTTGGCTGTTGCGGCTGGGGGACCCAGGGCTGGGCACCATTCGCGTCTCAGCCGCCCACCTGTGGAACGGGACTGCAACCCCAGAGCCCTCAACCTGGACAGAATTCAGCGGGAGGCCAGGGAACCGCTCATAGGTCTGGGCTCACCTCCCTGCCACCTTTGGAGGGGCTCAGGATTGCTCTTGACTGGTGAGGAGGGTGCACAGTGTCTTCACCACTGCGGGGGAGCAAGACAGAGACAGAAGGTGGCCCTGGTCCTGCCAGGGCCAGACTGTAGCAGGACGGGGTCTGGGGTGGGAGATGACCGTGCCCCTTCCCCCAGGCCCCTGGAACGCGGCTGGCGCAAGCAGAAGGAGGGTGGCACCGTGGCCTCGCAGCCCAAAGTGCGGCTGCGCCAGGAGGTGGTGAGCGCGGCCGGGCAGCGGCGGGGCCAGCGCATCGCGATGCCGGTGCGCAAGTTCTTCGCCAGGGAGAAGCGGCCTTATGGGCTGGGCATGGTGGGCCGGCTAACCAACCGCACCTACCGCAAGCGGATCGACAGCTATGTCAAACGGCAGATCGAGGACATGGATGACCACAGGTAGGCACGGAGGGGTCGTAGCTTACGGCAGGCAAGGCTCCGGGTTGGGGGTGGCGGCTCTGGGTTGGAGCCACCACCTGTGCTGATGCTTCGTCCCACAGGCCCTTCTTCACCTACTGGCTCACCTTCGTGCACTCGCTCGTCACCATTCTAGCTGTGTGCATCTACGGGATCGCACCTGTGGGCTTCTCGCAGCACGAGACCGTGGACTCGGTGAGCCCTGGAGCCCTTCCTGGGCCTAGACCAGTGAAACCTGGGATCTGGACACCCTCCTGCCCACTCTGGGGGGAGAGGGCCTGAGTGGGCTGCTTCTGATCCCTCTCCCCAACTTCTCAGGTGCTGCGGAACCGTGGGGTCTATGAGAATGTCAAGTATGTACAGCAGGAGAACTTCTGGATTGGGCCCAGCTCGGTGAGGGGGGGGCCTGGCAGGGCGGTTGGGTGAGGACCCCCGGCTGTCAGGGGACCAGGGCCTCAGCTGCACACCCTGCTCCCTGCAGGAGGCTCTCATTCACCTGGGTGCCAAGTTCTCGCCGTGCATGCGTCAGGATCCGCAGGTGCATAGTTTCATCCATGCCGCACGGGAGCGGGAGAAGCACTCGGCCTGCTGCGTGCGCAACGACCGGTCGGGCTGCGTGCAGACCTCGGAGGAGGAGTGCTCGGTGCGTGCCCCTGCCCGCAGCTCGGCCCTTGTCCGCGCCGCGGGTGTGGTTATGTTGAGACTTTAGATGGAGCCGGCTGAGTGATCCTTTGCCCTAGATCCTGGCATGTTGCACCGTCGCTCTGTGCGAGGCCCTCACATCACGTTCATTACTTTCTGTCCCCAACCCCTCCGTTTCACCCAGAGCCAACCGTTAGACAACCATGCGATTGATGCCTTTGATCTGGGTGTGCTTTCTGTGTCTTGTTTTGGGGCATGTCTTAAATTTACACAACTGGTATTACCTTATTTTTTCCACTAAACAATTACAAAAAAAAGATTCAAGTTTTTATTACATCATTTTATGAGGAGATGCCAAAGTTTATACCAGTCCCTGATTTTGGACACAGGTTGTTTTAAATTTTACACTAATAGGAATTATGCTCTTGAGCTTACAGTAGAATCTCCCACATGCACACACATTTCTGGAGGGTAAATTTATAGATTTTGGGTTGTGGGATCAGGAGGATCTCAGTGAAAGTTTTGCTTTTGACTCCTGCATTCTGGGGACTGTGCCGGGCGAGGGGTGGGCTCTGGCCAGGGGCTGACTCTGCCTTCCCACAGTCCACGCTGGCAGTGTGGGTGAAGTGGCCTCTCCATCCCAGCGCCCCAGACCTTGCCGGCCACAAGAGGCAGTTCGGTTCTGTCTGTCACCAGGACCCCAGGTCAGTCCTGCTGGCCCCGCCCTTGCTTTGTCTATGTCTCCCTGGGTAGTGGGGGGAGAGGGTACAGCTGCTCCCCTTGCGGAGTTGGGCGGAAGGGTACCAATGCTAAGGGCACAAATCAGGGTCTGACCACATACTGGGCTCATGCAGGGTGTGTGATGAGCCCTCCTCTGAGGACCCCCATGAGTGGCCAGATGACATCACCAAGTGGCCGGTGAGCTGGGGTAGAGATTGTTGGGGTTTGGGAGTTACCCTTATTATGTGGGGGAAGAATCTACACCTCACCCATTTGTGATGCCAGGAGGTCCCCGTTTTCAGGTGCAATGCCCCTGGCCTTTGCCTAGCCTGTCCCTCCACCAACACCTGCCTCTCTGAGGAAAACCAGGTAGACTTGGGAGATCAAATGACATCATTTCAATTTGACAGATGGGAAAACTGAGGCTTAGGGTGCAGTAGCTTCCTTGAAGTCAAGGCCTGTTTTCTACTGTAGGAGCCTGTCCATCTTTGCCCAACCCCCAAGCATGGTGTTGGGGCGCAGGGTTGGAGGAGGCCCTGACCCAACTCATTCCCATTTGTGACCCAGATCTGCACCAAAAGCAGCGCTGGGAACCACACCAACCACCCCCACATGGACTGCGTCATCACAGGCCGGCCCTGCTGCATTGGCACCAAGGGCAGGTAGGTGTGCCTGGGCCCAGAGCA
This sequence comes from Miniopterus natalensis, assembly GCF_054644295.1. NCBI lineage: Eukaryota > Metazoa > Chordata > Mammalia > Chiroptera > Miniopteridae > Miniopterus > Miniopterus natalensis. The sequence goes on from NC_142083.1 coordinate 95,534,775, forward strand.
TTGTCCTAGGGCTCTGACCTTTTCCATGTCCCCACTTAACTTGAGAGATGCAGGGGTGTGGGGTGAGAAAGGGTCTGGGCTTATCCAGGGCCAACAGAGATGGGCGGATGGGGCTGAAACCTAGGCCTGGGTGGTGCAGTCAGGCTCCTGTGCCCTTGGGCCCCAGCAGCCCCCCTCTGCAAGCCTTCCCAAGCCTGGCTTGACCTTCCAGGTGTGAGATCACCTCCCGGGAGTACTGTGACTTCATGAGGGGCTACTTCCACGAGGAGGCCACACTCTGCTCTCAGGTAGGCCTCCAGGGTGTGTCCTTCCCCTCTCCCCCCAGCCCCGGACAGTGCTGACAGGCCACTCTGCACAGGTGCACTGCATGGATGACGTGTGTGGGCTCCTGCCCTTCCTCAACCCCGAGGTGCCCGACCAGTTCTACCGCCTGTGGCTGTCCCTCTTCTTGCACGCCGGGCAAGTGATACCGTATGGGCTGAGCCGGGTTGGGTGACCTCAGGGACCCCAGGAGTGGCTGGCCAGAGGGTGGTGGCGGGACGGCCTTCCCCGCTGAGTGCCCCATCCCCCCACAGCATCCTGCACTGCCTGGTGTCCGTCTGCTTCCAGATGACTGTCCTGCGGGACCTGGAGAAGCTAGCGGGCTGGCACCGCATAGCCATCATCTACCTGCTGAGTGGTGTCACCGGTAACCTAGCCAGTGCCATTTTCTTGCCATACCGGGCAGAGGTAAGACTGCCCCAAGGTCCCTGCCCAGGAGCATCTTCCTTTGGCTCCTCAGTCCTGCTGTGCTCTGGGCCATGAGGTGGGGTGGCTGTGGGTCCAGGGGTCCTGCTCAGCATCCCTACTGCCTCCAGGTGGGCCCGGCCGGCTCGCAGTTTGGCATCCTGGCGTGCCTCTTCGTGGAGCTCTTCCAGAGCTGGCAGATCCTGGCTCGGCCCTGGCGTGCCTTCTTCAAGCTGTTGGCGGTGGTGCTCTTCCTCTTTACCTTTGGGCTGCTGCCCTGGATTGACAACTTTGCCCACATCTCGGGCTTTGTCAGCGGCCTGTTCCTCTCCTTTGCCTTCCTGCCCTACATCAGCTTCGGCAGGTTCGACCTATACCGCAAACGCTGCCAGATCATCGTCTTCCAGGTGGTCTTCCTGGGCCTCCTGGCTGGCCTGGTGGTCCTCTTCTACTTCTACCCCGTCCGCTGTGAGTGGTGCGAGTTCCTCACCTGCATCCCCTTCACTGACAAGTTCTGCGAGAAGTATGAGCTGGACGCCCAGCTCCACTGAGCTGGTGGGCGCTGGGGCCACGGGCCCCCAGCAGACTGGAGCCAGGCAGACGCCCACCCAAGCCTCGCAGCCACGGGACTGTTGGCAAGCCCTGCGGGCGTCCTGCCCGTTTCCTGGACAGCGACCTCTGGTGCCTTGCTCACTGCTGTGGAACCTCTCATACTTCTGGACATTTATTACACTAGCTCCTGTGATTACCTTCTAACTACTCTCCTGACGACCACCTCATGTGGCCAATAAATGGACTGGGAGCGTTTTAGCTGCCACTAACTTGACCAGAGCTGCCGCCTCCTTTCTGACAGGAAGTGTCCAAAATACCTCCCTCCAGTGAAGTCCCTAAGCCAGGTGGACTCCCCTTGCTCCCCCTCCTTAGAGTGGCTGGCAGCCACAATGGGCACAGACCCATGGATGAGCTGTCACATTTTCCCACACACACTTACAAGTGCCCCCATTACCCCAGCCATCAGCTCCAACTTCAGCCCCAGGCTACCTCCCCTTCCAGGAGCCGGGGAAGGTGCTGATGTATATGAACCCCATGGGCTGAGGCTGGAGGCCGCCCATGGCTGTGCTCGCACACAGGCTCGTTTCTCCACAAGCAGGTACAGAAAGCCAGCTGCTCTGCTTTTATTTTCTCCTTGCTGAGAGATCATAGTAACAGAGTCATGTGGCATCTTAGACTTTAGGACTCACCTGCACCATTCTCTGCCCCTTGCCTCCCTCATGATGGGGCTGCGCCAGGCCCCGGTGTCCTGGTACTGTGGCTTTTTGACTTTTGAAACTAAGAAGCAAAGAGATTTATTCTGTACACAGGGCCGGGCCCACAGCTGTGTGGGATCTGCCACAAAATTTGGGTGTTTGGACCCAGGGAGGGGTCAAGCTCAGGTCTTGAGCACTGACTGGCTCACCCAGTCCTACTCCCGAGGGCCCAGTTGTGCACAGCTGGGTGAGTCCACCTCAACACTCTTCTGTGAACAGGGGACAGTGACCCAAGGCTTCGGCCTGCTGGGGAAGAGCTTGGCCACCAGCACAGAGTTGTCCTTGTTTGGAGGTTCATTTTTGCCTCAGTTTTTTGATGAAGGACACCTCATCCCGATTCCGGATACCATAACTGAAAGAGAGGGAAAAGTGTCAAGTATCTAATCTACAGAAGGTTATGTCTGTGACGCCTCACCTGAGGCTTGTGAGAAACCAAGAAAGAGCAGGTGGGAGTGTGGTGTTCAGGAAGGCAAGGAAGGGCAGTGGCCTTCCTCCCACAGACACATCCTGCGCCAGCAGGCAGCCTTTCACTTCCACGCACACTCTTCTTCCCTCTTTCTGGCTCTGTGTGGCCCTGAACTGCCACTGGTGAGAAGCAGTAGGCCCCTCACTGCTCCTCCGCCTCCCATTCTCCTAGTAGGGAGCGCCCCCAGCAGGAGGGCCTCAGTCTAGCCATGGACTCTCCTGGCTCACAGTTCCCCAGGAACTGAATGAAAGTCCCTCCTTCCTGGGGGGGAGGGCAGCCCTCTGGCAGAGCATGTGAAACTAGAGGTCACAGTCCACATGCCTCCCTGCAGCTCAAGATGTGGCCTGAACTTACTCTCGGAGCTTTTTCCTGTCCTCTGTGAGCTTTTCTCCCGCAGAGATTAGATGGTATGTCCTCCACACATAGGACCTGCAAAATACGGATTCAGGCAAACTGCGAGCTGAGCGCTGGGGTGCGACAGCTGTGTTTGAGAAGGGCTCCCGGTGCATAGCCCCTAGGCAAGAAGTACCCGCCCTGTATGAAGGATTGTGACAGGGAGCTAGCTTATCACTCCAGTCAGTACTTTGTAGCAGAGACCAGCTGATTAAAAAGCACATGTCCGGCGTGCTCCGGTGGAGTCCCACACCAACTCCCAGGGAGGGCTGCAAGGAGCCGCTGCTTCACTTACCAGCTGATGTGCTGAATGCCCCCTTCGCGCTCCTGCCTGAGCTGCACGTATCTCTGGATGGCTTTCTTCAGATCCAGGACTGTGGCGTTCTGTACGACAACCACAGCTGCAACAAGGGATGGGAATGAGAGAAGATCCCACAGCCACGGCTTCAGATGGCGGGAGAGGAACCCAGGAGCCCTGTCAAGCCTGTTTCTGCCTGAGGCTCAAGTCCGCGCACGGTGGGCTTGTGGATGGCCGATCAGTATCCCACTGACTAGCCTGTGGAAGCTCAGCCTGCATGGCCTGAAGGGAGGGCAGCACTTACGCATGACTTCTCCATCCATCTTGCACACTCGGACTGTCATTGCTTGGCCATATTCCAGGGCTATTTGGGAATTGACCTCTTCCAAAGTAACCTAGAAAAGACCCAGGGTGGAGGTGAGTGCCCTGGCTCTTTACCACTCCAAACAACAAGAAGCTGATAGTATCCAAAGAGTGAAGCCATATTTTATGAAGGACAAGAAAGGGAAGGGATTCTTGCTTATATACTAGGGCTTCCCAGTTTTTCAGCACCCCAGTCTCATTTTCCATCCACATTTTCTATTTAAAGTCCAAAGTGGACAGAGGCTAAGAAAAAAGGAACATAGAAAAAGGCAAGGACGAACAGCCCTGGATCCTCTCACCCAGGGGCTGGGTAGGAGGAGGAACATTGTGCTTGTCAGTTCAGTCTGGGAGCCCCTGATCACCAACCAGGATCCAGGCCAGGGCCTTGGGACAAGGTTTGGCAGGTGTGCAATGACAAACATTGTAATACAACTTTTAAGAAAACAGAAGTTAATTGAAAAACTCCATGATGGAAAAAGTAACACTGAAGCTTGAGAAGGGAAAAGTCAGCAATACTGACCTAGTCTTTTTTTTAATTGATTTTAGAGAGAGAAAGAGAGAGAGAGAAACATCAGTGAAGAGTCGTTTATCTGCTGCCTCCTGCACGCCCCCTGCTGGGGGGATGGAGCCTGCAACCCCGCCGTGTGTCTTGACCGGGAACCGCTGACCCACGCCGGTAGGGCCTGACCTAGTCTATATTATTTTGTTTGCCATACGCTTTTTTACAACAACTTGAGTTATACTGTTTTTTTAAAAACACATCTTTATTGATTTCAGAGAGATGAAGGGAGAGGGGGAGAGAGAGAGTTGAAACATCAGTGATGAGAGAGTCATTGATCGGCTTCCTCCTGCACGCCCCCAACTGGGGATGGAACCCGGGGCATGTGCCCTGACAGGGAATCGAACCGCGATCTCCTGGGTCCTAGGTCGATGCTCAACCGCTGAGCCACCCCCCCCGCGGGCTCTACTATATTAAAATGTCCTGTATCCTGACTACTGGGGGGTGTTTTTGAGGCCTTTTAAATTCCGCGCCCAAGGCGAGAGCCTCGCTCGCCCCATTCTAGGCCCGGCCCTGGTTAAGACCCCAGTTTACGCCCAGAGGTGCCTTAAGAGGCCTCCGGACAGCGGTCTCCATCACCCCCGGGACCTGTCCCGAGCACCTGGATCGGTAGATCGCAGAGCAGCGGGTCCTGCACCACCATGGCCAGACCCTCCTGGAACACGTCCACCGCCTCGGAGTGCGGCAGCGCCTCCTCTTCGTCCTCATCGTCCTCAGGCGCCTCGGGCCGTGCAGCCTCCTCCTCCGCCGCCTCCGCCGCCTCCGCCGCCTTCGCCTCCTCCAGGGCGCTGGCTGCCCAACGCGTTCAGTCCGCAAAGCCGGTCCACCGGAGCTGGCTGGGTGCGCACACCCCGGAGCGCAACAAGCAGTTCCGCCAGTAGGGCGTCGAGGGGTGGGGCTGCCGCAAGAACCAATGAGAAGTGCGAGACGGCCTGCCGCAGTGCTCGCTGGGAGCGCGAACTCGGCGTGTCTATTGGTGGGATGAGGGGCAGGGCGGCTGCCAGGCCAATGGGAGCGCGAGGCGGGCGTAGCGTCGGCGCCGGAGCGGCCGCAGGGTGCGGTGGGAGGCTGCGGGAGGCTGCGGGAGGCTGCGGGAGGCTGCGGGAGGCTGCGGGAGGCTGCGGGGCTGCGGTCATGTTGCTGTTCTGCCCGGGCTGCGGGAATGGGCTCATCGTGGAGGAGGGACAGCGTTGCCACCGTTTCGCCTGCAACACCTGCCCCTACGTGCACAACGTCACTCGCAAGGTGGGTGCCGGAGCCCGGCGTTGGGCCGGGGCGCCTCCCACAGGCCTCCCGCGGGGCTCCCCCCCCCAGCCCCTCTCCATCTGCTCCATCTGCCCTTTCTCTCTACCTTCGAGTCCACCTGGAATCCGGCCGTTTGTCCCACCCCAGTTCCGTCACCCTGGGGTATGGTCGTTACCTCCCATCGGGCTCCCGGCTCACACACGGGCCCCTTCGCTGTGGCCTCTACGGCTGCCAGAGTCGTCCTGGTAACCCCTGGGTCCGACGGAGCCCGCCCTGTGCTCAGAACCCCCGGGGACGACCGGGTGCTGACCCCCAGCCTTCCTCCCGAGCTCTCGCTCCTCTCATTTCACCTGCTCCCTTATCCCAGCAACACCAGCGCTGGGGAGACCTCCGATCGCGTACAGGGCCTCAGTGCCAACAGGTCCTCTTAAGTCCCAGAGCAGAGTCCAGCTCCGTGATGGCGAGAAGAACACTCTTCGTTGAGTGCCCCGCCGGTGTGTTGAAGGAAGGAAGCCTGGGGACGCGCTTGGGGCCAGGCATGGAGGTTTGGTTGGGGCGCCCAGACTTGCACGGTTCCCTGACTCGGAGAGTTTGAAGACTCGCTGTTTGTTAGGTGACAAATCGGAAGTATCCGAAGCTGAAAGAAGTGGATGATGTGCTTGGTGGAGCAGCTGCCTGGGAGAACGTTGACTCTACCGCAGGTGAGAGGGAAAACCTTTATTACTGAGCTGTGGATAGAGGAGGAGGCTGCTGACGGCCCAGCCGCCTCAGAATCTGTGACTGCTTGTATGAAGTGGGCCTCTAAAAACAGAAAGCGTATTTACTTTTTTTAATAACTTATTTGTTGCACAAATAATACTGGCACGAGCCTTGGAGTCACACAGGCCTGAGATAAGTCTCAGGGTGCCTTCTTCCTGTTTTACCACCTTGGATCCCTTGATCTCTCTGGGGCTAATCCATACTCATAGATTGTAGGAGCACAAAGTGAGTTTCACAGTGTTTGGCACGTAACGGGCACTGAACATGTGGTAGCTATGATACCAGCAGTGACAGGAGTAATGCAAATCTGTCTAGGAAAAACAATACAGTCTTTTTGTCCTAATGCAGTTTTAAAAGTGAATAGCAGAGAGCATTAGGCTGCGGCCTTACTAAAATAAATGTTTATTTCAAGTCTTGATTTATTTTTGGTAGAGGCAGGTGTGACCAAAGACGGACAGGGGAGAGCCCTAGACACAACCAGTATTGAGAGCGGGGAGAGCGAAGTCACGATTAGTACTATCCCTTTCCCCTACAGATGAACATCCAGGTCTGCTAGGTTAAAATTTAGCAGTGGCAGACCTTGTCATTAAAGGATGAGTTATGGACCAGATGTTCAAAATGGTGTTTGAGAGTGTTTGAAGGTGTTTCCATCAAGAATGGGGTTAGTTTCTCAGTGAAATCACTGTGGAGGTAAATATGTGCCTGGTTGCACTCTGCAAAGGTGCGGGGTGTGTGGTGAGATCTCGGTAAGAACAGCCTGAGGTACTGACCAAAACGGACCCCTAAATACAAGGGGAGGTGGAGTGGTCATCCATTGGAGCTCATGGGAAGATGAGAGGGCTTGTCTATTGCCCAGGTGATGGAGATGCACTTATTAGGGGGACTCTGCAGGGCGTGGACCCTGTAATTCACACAGCAGCCATAAGTCACTTTTTATGTTATGTTTTTAACCAGTCTTCAGCCAGATTTGAGAGGAAAAGTGGGACCCAGCGAAGGGAGAAGGAGTGTTTTCAAACTCTCCTGGATTCCCTCAGTGCAAGAACATATTGGGAATGACACCACTGTTTGTAGCCCTAAATCGTAATACCAGGGACACCAGATGAGCGAGGAAAGCCTTTGCTGCCTTTTGCCTAATACCTACTTCTAACAGGTCACAAACATCATTTTTTTATGTGGGTCTCTTGTTTATTTTTCTCGTTTCTAGAGCCATGTCCCAAATGTGAACACCCTCGTGCCTATTTCATGCAACTTCAGACCCGCTCTGCAGATGAGCCAATGACTACTTTCTACAAGTGTTGCAATGCTCAGTGTGGACACCGCTGGAGGGACTAGGACCAGGCTGGCCCAGCTGCATCCATATCTGTTTAGCTTATTTCTCAGAGTGCATTTCCAGCTGGAAGCGAGCACTTGTGTCCTGAGGGCCTTTGCTGGTGTGGCAGAAAGCTACCCCTTCTAGGGTTGTTGGCCAGGGTGTCAGGAAATGGATAGCCCGTTTGCCAGTCAGCAGATGAACTCATTAATGTCCAGGGAGGTTTTGTGTATGGGGAGGATTACCCACACCTGATTACACCCTTTTTAAGGTCGTGTTCGTTCATCTTTCACATTTATAGGGCAATTGACATCCTTTTACCATCAGCCAACACTCTTAAATATTTAGATTGTTTGCACAACTAATAAAGTAAAACTTATTAATTTAGTACATTAGTTGTTTCTATATTTTAACTGATAATTGCAAACTTATTTAATTAAAATTTTATTCTATTTAATTAAAATGAAAAGTTTAATATTGCCTTCTCAGTGTTTTAGATGACTGAAGAAGCAGATGTCAGTCAAACCACAAATCATGATTCCAAAATTAACTACTATACTTAGGACTAAACTGGTTATAAAATTGCTAATAACATGGATTTAAATTTTTAGATTTCTATTCTTGCTTCTTAGGATTACAATAAATTATTAGATACTGTGTTTTTATGCTTTGTGTGTTCTTTCCACTCTGAAAAGAAAAAGGACACTTTAAACTAGCTGGGGACAGCCCTGGCCCGTGTGGCTTGGTTGGGTGTTGTCCTGTGTATCCCGTCAGGGCACATGCTGGGGCTGTGGACTGGACCCGCTAGAGGGGCATGCAGGCGGCATTGATGTTTCTCCTCTATCTCCCTCTCTAAATTAATAAAAAATAAAAGTAAATGTATATTTAAATATATCTTTATTGATTTCAGAGAGAGGAACATCAAGGATGAGAGAGTCCTTGATCGGCTGCCTCCTGCACGCCCCCACGGGGGATTGAGCCCGCAACCCGGGCATGTGTCCTGACTGGGAATCGAACCGGGATCTCCTGGATCCCAGGTCGATACTCAACTGCTGACCCATGTGCAGCTGGGCAATAAAAATATTTTTAAAAAATAAACAAAAGAACTAGCTGGGGACAGGATCTAGGTTATTGATAGATTGATTGCTTGCTCAGGGCCTCAGACTTAATCGCTTTTCCAAATCTCTCAATAATGAAGTCTCACTTATGAAGTCATGGGACTTAAATTTATGCCTGTGATGCAGATTTTTATTTTTGGAGACTTGGTATATTTTCCAGAAATGATTAATCTTTTTTTATCCTTTTGTAATTTATTTTTATTTTTACAAGTTATACCATGATAACTATAAAAATTACTTGTGAAATATTTCTCTTTAACATTTTATAAGTTAATTAAATGCATACCACAATTGATTTTTTTGTTGTTTCAAAAAGGGGTTTCTGCCCTAGCCGGCTTGGCTCAGTGATGAGAGAGTCGGCCAGCACACTGAAGGGTCCTGGGTTCCTTTCCGGCCAAGGGCACGTACCTTGGTTGAGGCTTGATCCCCGGTCCTGGTTGGGGTGCGTGCAGAAGGCAACCAGTCAATGAGTCTCTTTCACATCGATGTTTCACTCCCCCTTCCACTCTCTCTGAAAAGCAATGGAAAAAATATCCTCAGGTGAGGATTAAAAAAAAAAGGATTTCTCATGGTTTTAGTGTCACACAAACTTAAGTTTACACTCAGAAGTAAGTTTAGAGAAATGGCGTTACAGAAGATTGGAAGCGGAGGCCCTGGCCGAGTAGCTCTGTTGGTTTGAGCGTTATCCCCATACACCAAGGTTGTGGGTTCGATCCCCAGTCCGGGCACATACAAGAATCAACGAATAAAGGCATAAAAAAGTGGAACAGCACATAGATGTTTCTCCCTCTCCCTTCCTCTCAAGTTAACTAAAGAAAAAAAAAATTGGAAGTGAGTAGTGAAAAACAAAAAACCCATGCAGTGCTGGTGCACAGTAGTAATAAGTCAGATGTTTTCACTTTCAAGTCTTAAGTGCAGCCAAACTTAAAAACTAGTCCTCTAAAGAAGATGAAGGCAGTTTTGGAAAAATACAGCAATTCCAGGGTATATACTATGCTGTTTTCTTTAGCAACATAACCTCCAAAGAGAATCCACATAGATGCAATCAGAGCGCCAAAGGTCAACATGAAACCAATGAACAATTGCCCTGGCCAGTGGGTGGAATGAGCTGAGCATCCTCTCATATACTAAAAGGTCACCGGTTAGATTATGATCAGGGCACATGCCTGGGTTTTGGGCTCTATCCCCAGTAGGGGGCATGCAGGAGGCAGTAAATGATGTTTCTCACATCCAATGCTCCTCTCCTCTCAAATCAATACAAAACATTTAAAAAAGAAAACACACCGATGAACAGCCAAATGCGAGTGCCTGCTCGACCCGGGAAACCTTCACTGAAACCATCACCTTGGACTTATCCATTCGGCGCTGCACTAATCAGGAGGAAGGCTATGGCTATAACACCACGGGCACGGGATGAGAGGTCGAGCTGTCCCATAGCGGGGTAAATGCCAGCTGCATCTGCGGTAATCCGCCAGCCTGTGAAAAATAGAACACCAGTAGCAGTGGAAGCAACAGCATTGCCCTCTCCCCCGTCATCGCGTCCTGAGCATCTCAGGCCCCCTACAAATCCAGTCAGTCCATCCCTGCCCATGCAGTCTGTCTGGAGCCCTGTGTCTTGCTGCTCGGGGGCGCCTCACTGTCCCAGTTTCGGCCCAGAAATGACTTATCTTTAAGTTTCACATGCTTTCCTTATTGCTGTAATATGTTGACCAGGTCCTGAGCCCATTATCTGTAATTGGTTCTATTTCAAAACAGTTTTCCTGGCCGGCGTGGCTCAGCGGCTGAGTGTCGACCCATGAACCAGGGTCGTTCTCGGTCAGGGCAGGTGCCTGGATTGTGGCTCCATCCTCGGTAGGGGGCGTGCAGGGGGCAGCCCATCAATGGCTCTCTCATTGGTGCTTCTATCTCCCGCTCCCTCTCCCTCTCTCTGAAATCAATCAAACATTTTTTTTTTTAAACATATCTTTATTGATTTCAGAGAGAGGAAAGGAGGGGGAGAGAGAGAGAGAGAGAGAGAGAAACATCAATGATGAGAAAGTCATTGATCGGATGCCTGGCCCACAACCCGGGCATGTGCCCTGACCGGGAATCAAACCTCGATCGCCTGGATCCTAGGCCGATGCTCAACCGCTGAGCCATGCCCGGCCGGGCGATCATCTTAATTTTATTTTCTTGGGATATACTTCTGCTGCTGCTGCAATCAAACACAATTAAGTCACCGTAAGTAAGTAGCTTTCCTTGCTTGGCGAACAGATGAGCCACTTGGAAATTTAATTTGGTTGCCTCGTTTTTACTTTCAATTTTTGTGAAGAAATTTGTTGTGTGTTGAGAATAGTGCCAGTGATGGGTGCGTAGTCAGGTAATGTCAACTAATTATAGTGTCACTGCATAATAAACACAATCCTTTGCCATTCAATTTGATGGCAAAATAATCTCTCCACTGTGCCTTAAAAACATAACATTTATAATTCACTTAAAATATTTGTTTAAATATTTATTTTTTTAAATCGAGGTAACATTGCTAATAACATTATAGGTAAATTTCAGGTGTAGAGCATTATTATTTGATACCTGTGTACTCTGCTGAGTGCTCGCCACCAAAAGTCTAGTTTCCACGTGTCACCATATGTTTGACCTCTGTTACCCATTTTGCCTGCCCCACCCCACTTACCCTTTAGTGACCACCATTCTGCTCTCTATATCCATGAGTTTGTTTTTGTTTTGTTCATTCATTTGTGAGGTTTTGGTTTCTATTCCACAGATGAGTAGAATCATGCGGTTTTTGTACTTTTCTGTCTTCTGTCTGACCTATTTCACTTAGCACAGTACCCTCTAGGCCCATCGATGTTGTCACAAATGGTAAGCTTTCACCCCTTTTCATGGCTGAGTAATACTCCACTGTATATACATAGCACACCGCTATCCATTCTTCTGTCAGTGGACACTGAGGTTGCTTCCATAGCTTCGCTGCTATGACACTCCAACCAACCCAGCTATCTGGCCAGGGCTAGAGTTCATTTTTCTTGTTTTGACATAATAGGTATGCACTGGTAATAAGCAAAAAATAAAAAAATATTGAAGTAGAACAGTATGATGGCCCTTGAAATGCTGAGTGATGACTATACCCGAGTTGTAAGTGTGACGAGCGGCTGCGTGAAGCTCCATTGCCACACTCAGCTCTGCATTACAGTGCGAAAGCAGCTGTAGACAGTATGAATCAATGAGTGTGGTTGTGTTTCAGTAAAACTGTGGATGCTGAAATTTGAATTTTATAGTATTTTCATGTGTCATGTAATTTCTAAAGCAACTGTCCCCCAACCATTTAAGAATGTATAAGCTATTTTTAGCTCACAGGTTTTTGTAGAGCGGGTGCACTGGATTCTGCCTGTGGGCTGTAGTTTGCTCACACCTGGTATACCTCGGAGGGTGGTGAGAATTTATGCTGTTTAGCATACATATATCCTTACAACATGTTTGGCTGGTGCCTTTTCTTCATGGTGTGGCATTTTCACAGGTATTTGGTGACTCCTGGATGTGTGTTCTTTGTGTTTGACGTTTCCCCTCTGTCTATGGATGTTGCTTTTCTATTTGTCTCCATTTATTATGGGAGGAGGTGACATTCATTATGTCAGGGTGTGCCATCAGTGCATTTTCTTGGCAAAGAGGCACTGGCCTTCCTGAATCTAATTGTCCAGTAAAGGAATCTGTGAACAGATTCCTCTTCTAGTACTGCCTGGCACAAATGCAGGTGTGGGGAGCGAGGGGACCTGCTCTGCTGCTCCACATTTAGGACTCTGATTAACCCTGGTGATTGTCTAGGACTAACCTGGCTCCCTTTCATTGCCTCGGAAGGACACTGTGTCTACGCTCTCAGATGTCCTCTCCTGTGTGTTTTTATGATGTGTTTTACTGTGTCAATCCACTCAAATATCAGTTGCCTCCTTTCTTTCACAGATTCCTTCTCATTAATGCTCCATCATGTTTTCTGCACTGTTATGATGTATTTCTTTTATTTAAGATACTGTACTTTTCACTTATATACTTTCCTTTTGCTTCTTTTTTTCAGTTTCTATTTCTCTGAGATTTCCTATTTATACATTGGGGGCATATTTTCTTTTATATCTTTAAGGATAGAGTAGCTGCTTTAAAACCTGTGCTACTTCTTACAACTAAGTCTTGAGAATCTGTCTCCATTGCTTGTCTTTCCTCTTATGTATGGGTCACATGGTTCTGTTTCTTCATATGTTTAATAATTTTGGATTTATTTGGAAATAATGAATGATATACATTGTAGAGAGTATGGGTTCTGCTATGTTTCTCTGAAGAGTTTTGTTTTTGTTTTTTAAACAGGCTATGAACTCTTTGTCTCTGATGTGGGCAGCAGCTGAAATCTCTGTTAAGGTTGTTTAACCTTTATTTATTTATTTTGGGTAATCCTCACCAGAGGATATTTTCCCATTGATTTCAGATAGAGTGGGAGGGAGGGAAGAAAGGTGGGGAGAGAGAGAGAGAAAGAGAGAGACATCAGTGTGAGAGAGACACATGGATTGGTTGCCTCCCGCACGCGCCCCTACCACGGCCAGGGATCGAACCTGCAACCCAGGTACGTGCCCTTGACCCGGCTATGTTTTTTAACCTTCGCTGGGCTGCTTGGAGTTGGCCTGTACACATGTAGTTCAGGGGTCATCACAGATTTTGGTAGCGGTTAGATGCAGAATTTGGGAGTCTTTTCTCCGTTTTTTTTCTTTCCATGATTTCCTCTCTTTCTGGCCTTTGTGGTCTCCACTTGTGGGATCAGGGTGCAGGTGGTGTGATCTGCTGGTTTTAAGTCAGTAAATTCTAGCTTCAGCAAGGTGAGAGGGACACCCTGATAGACAGAGAAGGAAACTCTCTTGATAAAGATACTAACGAAGGGGTGGCTCTAGTAAGTATAAAAGTATGTCCTTGTACTAGGTAAGATGGGGGCCAAGCTGAATGAAATTTAAGTATTAGTGCCCTGGCTCGGGTAGCTCAGCTGGTTAGAGCATTGTCCCCATACACTAAAGTTGCGGGTTCGATTCACAGTCAAGGCACCTACAAGAACAAGTGGAACAATAAATCGATGTCTCCCTTTCTCTCTCTCTTTCTCTCTCCCTTCCTCTCTCTCTAAAAATCAATGAATGCAAATAAAAAGAGAAATTTAGATATTAGAAAGAAATGTGATTATGTTCCTGGTCATTTGTAAGGTATTTCCTGGGCTCGAGCCTTCTCCTTGGGTCCTGGTGTTCTCAGACTCCAGAGAGCTACAGCTCTGAAGTATCCAAGCCTTGCCTAAGAAGTTGTGATGCACAGAATACACACATGCACACCCATGTGTGCTCACAGGAGCTCTCACAGATAAGAGTAAGCACATGCACACACTGAAATGTGACTTACTTGGTACTGAAAAGAACACACAGCCAGTAAGTATATGAAAAGACACTTATCTTCACTAATAATCAAGTGCAGAAAACAACAACATTGAAATATCTTTGCCTATCAGATACGCAAAGATGAAAAAGACTGATAATATATATACTGTTGGTGAGGGTTACAGGCATTCCCACGCTTCTGGCAGGAGTAGAAGTCAGTGCACTTTTGGAGGGCCACTTGGCAGTATCTGTTGATTTTTTAAAGAATGGTGATGTGTCTATTTTAAAATGTTTATTATTTTTAAATTGATTTTAGAGAGGGAGGGAGAGAGAGAGAAACACTGATATGGGAGAGATACATGGGTCTGTTGCCTCCTGTCTGCACCCCCACCAGGGATCAGACACTAAACCTAGGTATGTGCCCTGACTGGGAATCGAACCGGTGACCTTCCGGTGCCCGGGACAGCGCTCAACCAACTGAGCCACACCGGCCAGGGCAGTATCTATCGACTTTTTAAAAGCTGAACCTTAGACCCAGAATTCCACCATAGCATTTTTTTTTTTTTTTTAACAGAAGTACCCCTTCTGGTGATTAAAGATCCACACCCAGAATTGCTCACTACCTTCATTTAAAATAGCACATCTACACTTGAAACTAATATAATGTTATATGTAAATTATATCTCAGTAAAAAATTCAAATAGCATATATAGGCACCCACCCAAACGGCCATTGGCAGGATTAGGAAACCATAGCGTGTGCTACCGTTGAAGACCTAGGAAAGCGTTGAAAATAGTCAGAGGAGCAAGGAGGCTGCAAGCTCAGAGCACAGTAGGAGTCCATTAAAAGTGTGCATTTGAGCTTAGAAACGTCTGCAGGGCTTGTGCCCGCCTTCTCACAAGGGGCTACCCCTGGGGCGAGAGAAAAGGCAGCTCCCATTTTATTTCCTTCTGAATTGTTTGTTTTTCTTTACCTGACGCTGCATTATTTTATGTTTGACACCCTCTCCAGCCCCTGTTGTTCTGATTGCCTCAGCTGGAGAGCAGCCTGCACCCCGGTCTCAGGGATGCCTAGAAGGCCCGAGGCCCCCTGCCACCCTGTGCCTGGCCAAGGCCCTGGCCTCCTGGGACCAGCTAATGCACCCAGTGGTGTTCCTTGGGAGGACTGCACCAATCAGTGGGCAAGTGCCGTCTGGCAACCTTCAGTATCGCGGGGAATGAAAGCTGTCCCACCTCTTAATTCCTGGGTTGGTGATTAGCACTGACAGTCACCTCTCAGCCCCGCTGGGGACAGCTGCTTGTGATGCGCTCGTGGTTTCAGCTGTGGGCGGCCTGTGTCAGCCTGCTGTGCAAGCGTAAGTCACCGGCGCACTTATCTCCTGAATCAGGCTGAGGGGCTTTGCCGCGAACCCAGGGACTATCCAGGCCATGGGACCCAGCAGCTGCATCTGGGAAGGTGAGTCTGTGACTGGAATTTCCCAACCACTCAGGTCAGTGTGAACTTCAGGGGCCGAGAGGGCCGGGCAGCCCGCCTTCCCTGGGCCCCTGCGAGAGCCTGGGGAGGAACGGTGGAAGCGGGGTGCCTGGGAGCACCACCCTAGTTCTACCTCGTCTGGTGTCCCTGCCTCGGGCACCTCGCAGGGACGGCAGAGTGGCAGTGCTGACCACAGGATGGCAGACTGGCACTTCCAGGCCTGCAGGGGTTGTGAGTGCCTTGGGGCACAGGGAAGAGCAGGGTTTCTAATTATGGGAGAGACGCTGCTTCCTTGGTGACTGAGCTGACCTTTGAGGCGCAGTGAGTGCGAGGGGGTATTTGAGGCCACGGGTGGCGATGAAGTCCAAATCCCCAGCCTTTGGGGGCTTTGGGGCAGAAGAGGGGCTGGGAGTCTGGGGACATCCCCCCTTGGAGCTGTGGGTGGGCAGCCGGGGAGGGTGGGATTCCAGAAGGAGGGCAAGTCAGCGGAGCAGAGGAAGGGGGGAAAGGGGGGGAAGGGTTCTTGCTCCAGTAATGGCCCCGGGAGCCCCCCAGGTGCCCAGAGCACTACCACTCGCTAGGAGCAAGGGCAGCTCCTGCAGGGAGCTCAGGTGCACCTCTCAAACGTTAAAGAAGGCTGCAGCCAGGTTCTCACCCGGAGGGGCCTGCTACAGGGTCGCTGCAACGGGGTAGCGAGGGCTACCGCAGGGGGTGTTGGCACACGAGGGGTGCTATGTGTCCCCGTTTAACCTCCAAGCCCCTCGAAGAGAACTGTCAACACCCTTATTCTAGCCCTTACCCATAGCTACTACCTGCCTCCCTGCTCCTGCTGTGTCTGGCTGGGGAGACAGGTTGGGGTGCTTGGGGGGGCCTCATGAAGGAAGAGGCATGCTAGGGGGAAGGAGGCCTGGTGGGGGGACAGTGTGAGAGGAGGCCAGGAGGTCATTGGGAAGCTCAGGGTTGCAGAGCAGACCAGCAGGGCCCCACGTGAGGCTCCGCTCTACCCCTCTGACGTCCGCTCTCAGCCTCTCCCTGCCCCTGCCCTGGGGACCCCTCTGTGTGTGCCCCTCTGGGCCCATCCCTTACCTTTCCCATAGCTCCTGCCTGGCGTGTCCATGTTTCCCAGACATGTGCCCCCGGATGCAGCTGCCCCTCCCGCTTACTGTCCTCGGAAGCTCGTGGAACATGCTCCTTGGTGCCCTCTGCGCCCTCTCTGGACTCTCCCAGCTGCCTCGATCTCTCCCACTTCCTGCCCTTCCCACCCACGGTGCACCCCCCATGGGAAGCCCAATGTCCTCAAGCATCCGTGGTCTCATGGGTGCCATTGGGGCCAGGGGTGGTCCACATGTGCTTGTGTGGCCCAAAGGGGGAGTGGGCTTCTGCTCTCATTTCTGGCCCCATTTCCTAGCACAGTTCCCATGTCCCCCAGGTTCCAGCTGTTTCTGGGGGACCAGGGTCCAAATGTATTCCTCCTCCCCAGCAGAGAGAAGACAGAAGATAGGTGCCCATTTAGTTAGCAGCTTCCGTGTCACTGTCCTCTGTGTCTGCCAGCTTCTCAGGTGGTGGGAGAATATCAGGGGATGTCACTCCCTCCCCATGAAGGGTATAAAATAGCCTGTAAGGGGGCAGTAAGTGGACGCGGCGATTGGCGTGAAGCCGACTTGGGGGGTGTGCAGGAAGGCACAAAGGAACCCCGGGGTTGCCAGCCAGCCCCCAGGACAGGCCTGCCTGCTTTGGTCTGGGATCCTACCTAGCACCAGGTGAGTGTTCGGGGTGCGAGGGCCAGGGAGGTGAGGGACTGAGCGTGGTCCTGGTCCTGTAGTCTCTGTGGGTCCTGCTTCAAGGCAGCCAATGAATTTGGGATGGGCCAGGAAACCATGGCAGGCAAGCTGACCTTGACCCCGAGGCTATGGAGGAGATGGGGTTCTCTGGGGGCCGTGCTGGGTAGTGATGCCAGCCAGGCTCCCCAGCATGACTAGAGGTGCTAGGGGGCAGCTCTGTCCAAGGGTGCGACACTGGCTTCTGCTGCTCCCACAGTCATCCTGAGACTTGTCTGAGCTGTGCCTGGGCCTCCCTGGTCATCCCAATGCCTCTTACAGGAGCAGGGAGCATGCAGGTGAGGGGTTCTGTACCACCTGGCCCAGTGTCTGTTGTCAAGATCGGGGGGTGGCCCTGCCTTAGTAATGTCCCCCCTTGAGCTTGAGGAGCCCTGAGGAGAGAGACCAGTGATACTCTGGGGGTGCCGGGTGGCTCGCAGGCTTGTGTGGGAGCCAAGACAGAGGTGACAGACGCCAAGTATTGGGCAAGTGCCTGGTTTCTCTGGGCCTCAGTTTCCTCATCTGCAGGAGGGTGTTGGCTCTGCCTTACCCAGCTCTCTAGGTATAGACAGAGGTGTTCTCTGCCGAGGAAGAGCAAGGACCGTCCCCCCAGGATGATCCTGCCCAGCGCTTCACTGCTCCCCCAGGATGGGTCCTGGCCCCCGGGGCCTGCTGGGCTTGGGGCCACCCACTCTATGCTCTTGAGCCATCTGCTCCTGGGTTAACCTGAGGCTGGGCTAGCCTCTTTCTGCACAGATGCACGTGTCCGTCCACCCTGGGGCCTGATCCTGTCATCACACGTCACACCCCCGAGAGAGCTATGGTCAGGCCGCTCTCCATCGCCATCTAGGAACTGCTGCAGGAGGGGACACGCCGCAGGACTAATGCTGTGGCTGGGGGATGGGTGGTGCTTCATTCTAGGGGAGGGTGAGGTCTTCCTGGTCTTCGCGGGGGTCCGCTGGGATGCGAGGTGGGGCTGGAGTGCTGCCTGCTGCCTGGGGAGTGTGTGCTGAGGCCTGTGTGAGGTCTGAGTCGTTTTCGCGTCTTATCACCCATCAGGCTTGCGTAACCAGGCTGACCCTGCTTCCTGCTGAGGAGCTATCAGTGTGCCATCTGGAGCTGCAAACAGGGTGATAGGGCGTCAGCAGCTTCCCTGCACGGCACCAGGCGCTGCTTGACACCCAGCCCCTCATCCCCGTTACCTCTGGCTCGGGTGTGACAGAGTTTAGGAAGCACCTCCTGTTGCATGTGCTCCCACTGCCATCCTCCCCGCCTTCTGGCAGCAGGGCCTGGGATAGGCCTCAAAGGGAGGGAGGCTGCGTTAGAAGTTGCGTCAGAAGCTCGCAGCGTGACCCTTGGCAAGGCCTTCCCTCCTTGGGAGTCAGCTCCTTGCTCAGTGGGTGAACAGGGACGGTCTTTCCGCCTCACAAGTCTGTGGGAATCCCAGTGGATAATGCACGTTACACAGTGAGCGTGTAACCACTGAGCGTGACACCACTGAGTTCAGGATGGGGCCTGGGCCCGGGGGCAGTGGGCTGGGCTGGCAGAGGACACTGGTCCCAGAGAGGAGCTTGCGGGGCAGACTCAGACATGGAGTGGATTCAGAGTCTAGGACCCATGAGGAGACCTGAGTGCGAGGGTCCCCTCTTGCACGCTGTAGCCATGAGTTTTTGTCAGGTCCACTGACCTGTCTGAGCTTCAGTTGCTTATTGGTGCAGCTTGGACAGAGGCGCCCAACCTACTTCACAGGACACAGTGAGGAGCACTCCTCATAGGGGGGACACTCCTCATAGGGGGGACACTCCTCATAGGGGGGACACCCCTTGGGCAGCATCCTTTGGGGGTGTTCCTCACGCAGAGCCTCTCAGCTCCATCTCTTGCAGGTTGGACCTTGCAGAGTGAGGCCCTGACTAGAGGGATGGGCACCTGGCTCCTCGTCTGCATCTGGGTCGGCTTGGGAGACGTGGTGCCAGGGGAAGGAGGAGGTGAGGGCACTAGTGACCTCGCGAAGTGTGTGTGGGGTGCTGCGGGGTGGGGCTGTCCTCTGTCAAACTCCCCCGG
Organism: Miniopterus natalensis; assembly: GCF_054644295.1. NCBI lineage: Eukaryota > Metazoa > Chordata > Mammalia > Chiroptera > Miniopteridae > Miniopterus > Miniopterus natalensis. The sequence continues at coordinate 95,554,059 of NC_142083.1, forward strand.
GGAGGGTTTGATCCGAACTGCGCTAGGACCTGTCCTGTAGAGAGCAGCCTGGACTCCAGTCCCATCCATGTACCATGGGCCAGAGCCCATCACAGTCCAGGTCTCCCAGCCCTGCCTGATGAATTCTCCTGCTATGGTTCTTTGGGGACCACCCTGTTAGGGTGTCAGCTTCCAAATCCTCCCCTTCCCCCAACCCTGCCCTGAAGCAGCCTCTGCGGGCTCCCAACGGTCACTGTTCCCAGGGCTAGGGGCTGGAGCTTTCACCTGCCTCACCAACAACATCCTCAGGATTGACTGCCACTGGTCTGCCCCAGAGCTGGGCCAAGGCCCCAGCCCCTGGCTCCTCTTCACCAGGTGAGGCTGCAGGGCCAGGCCACCTGGGCAGAGGGCAGGGGTCAGGACAGGGTCCCCATGAGAGCAGTAGGGGCTGGGCTGGTGCAGCAGCTTCTTGGTGCCCCTTTCTAGCAACAATGCACCGGGCAGCAAGCACAGGTGTGTCTTCCGGACCAGCACGTGCACCATGGTGCTGCCGCCCGAGGAGGTTCTTGTGCCTTCCGACAACTTCACCATCACTTTGCACCGTCACATCTCTGGGAAGGAGCAGGTCAGCCTGGTGGACCCCCAGTACCTGCCCCGGAGACATGGTGAGGCCTGAGGTGGGCACCTTGGCTGGAAACATCCTGGCTGCCTAGGTGGTGGGGGCAGGGCTCTGCCTCAGGTAATCCCCATGCCTAGCGAGTGCCCTTAGTCCCTGCTAGAGATCCAGGGCTGGTCCAGCCCGCCCCAGGAGGGGAGGCCTACTGGTTGCTTTTTTTTTTTTTTTTTGTCTTTATTGATTTCAGAGAGAAGAAGGGAGAGGGAGAGAGAGAGAGAGAGAGAAACATCAATGATGAGAGAGTCATTGATCGGCTGCCTTCTGCATGCCCCCGACTGGGGATCGAGCCACAACCCGGGCATGTGCCCTGACTGGGAATCGAACCCCGATCGCCTGGATCCTAGATTAATGCTCAACCGCTGAGCCACGCTGGCTGGGCTGCAGGGGTTGGGTTTTAAAGGTCGATGAAGATGCAAAGCTTCAAGTTGGGGTCTGGGCTGCAGCTCGAGTCACTTGAAATGCACGTCAGTCATGGCAGGAAGGAGCCCAGTGAGACAGCTTCTGAAGGAAAGGGAAGGCGAGCTTGAGAGTCGCCCTGTCTGGCTGCAGGGGCTAGAAGTCACTGCTGTCCTGCCTCACCTGGGGCTTCTCTGGACCAGCCTTTCAGTGAGGCCCTTGACATCGCCCCCCAGGAACCCTTCAGCGCCCCAGTGCTGGCCTGGCTGGCAGGCACGCTCTCATGTGGCCTTGTTCTGTTTCAGTGAAGCTGGACCCTCCCTCTGACTTGCAGAGCAACGTCAGCTCTGACTCCTGCGTCCTGACCTGGGCCATCGGTCCTGCCTTGGAACCACTGGCCTCGATGCTCAGCTATGAGCTGGCCTTCAAGAGGCAGGAAGAGGCCTGGGAGGTAATGCTCAGGCGGCCACCTTGGGGCTTCTGCCTCTCCCTGGAGCAGCAGCCCAGGGCCACTCATGATTCCACACAGGGAGATGGAATTATGAGAAGGGGAGGTGACCAGGACCAAGAATACATGTGTGCAGGCGTGCACGTGTTTGTATGTGTGCCCACAGGTATGTCTGTATTCGAGTGTGCCTGTGTGTGACTGTGTGTGTGTGAATATGTGTGTTGACATGTGTGAGTGCTCATAGGGTGTACCTATGTGCATGAGTGTAGCGAAGGTGGTGAGCGTGTTTGGGTGTGCGTGTGCGCATGTGTGAGTGTGCGTGCAGGTAGGGGAGTATAAGCGTGTGCCTGTGGGTATGTGCCTGCATACGTGTGTAAGTGTGCCCGTGTGTATATGGCTGTGTGTATGTGAGTGTGGTGAGTGTGCCTCTGTGTGTGTGTGTCTTTCTCAAGGGCTGACGGACCCAGTTCTCACCTTCAGCAACTACTAATTGCCCTCAACCCCATAGTGGGCCCAGCACAAGGGTCACATTTTTGGGGTGACCTGGATCATCCTTGAAGCTGCTGAGTTGGACCCTGGTTCTACCTATGAGGCCAGGCTGCGTGTCCAGATGGCCACCCTGGAGGACACCATCGCGGAGGAGGAGCGCTATGAGGGCCACTGGAGTGAATGGAGCCAGCCCGTGAGCTTCCCCTCTCCCCAGAGGCAAGGTGGGCGCTGGTGGCTGCTGCTCTTCGGGAGTCTGGGGGGCCTCTCTTCCCCTGTTCATTGCACCCTCCCACCCTTTTACTTCCTGGGACCCATCCCTGAGGCACTCATGCTGCAGGTGACCACCCCGCCCTGGAGATCTGAAAAGGGGGAAACAAACACCTGCTGAGCGTGGGTTTCCCAGGGACCCAAAGTCAGTGGCTGGGAGTGAGCGTGGCCCGGGGCTGCACGCCAGGGCTTCGGGACAGCAGGCCAGCCCTGTGCACAGGAGTGCTGGGAAGGCTCCCTGACCCTGATGGCCTTGCAGGTGGGACAGGTGAGGCCCAGGGTGCATGATTCATCCGCGGTGCCTTAGCAGGCATGGCACAACTTCCAAGGCCCATTACAGACTCTCCACGTGGGCCCAGGGCACTGGGGGGGGTCTTCGCCATGTGGGTCTGAGGGAACATGCTGGTGCTGAGCCTGCTCACAGCTCTGGGCCCTTCCTGCTCTCAGGCCCCCTGGTTTCACCTTTGAGGCAGCCCGACAGCACCCTTGTCGCTGTGTTCGTCTTTCTCTTGCTGACCAGCCTGACCTACCTCCTGTTCAAGCTGTCACCCAGGTTGGTAACCAAGGGCTGCGTGTGCGGCTGCGTGCATGTTTGTGAGTGTGTTATTATGTGCGTGTGTATTTGTGTGTGCATTGGATGTGTGTGTGTGTCACTGTGTGTGGCAGGTGGTGCTCCGAGGGCCACGCCAGCGATGCTCCCCCTGTGCTCCTCCCCTCCCCACCATCAGGTCCTGGAGGGGGTGGGGTTTCAAGCCTCTGCCTTGCACCAGTGAAGAGTTTCCAAGTTGCCAGGTTTGGGGGGGAGGCGGTGTGACCCTGAAGTGCCAGGAAGGGACCCAAAGTCACTGGGGCCAAGTTGCCTGAGGCCCTCTTCTCCAGCCTCTAGAGGAGCTTGGCGGTTTGCTCTCTTGTTAGCACATCCTATGAACAGAAAGTTTTGGGCACCTGGTGTGCACAGGACCCTGTTCTCAGCCCTGGTGGCCTCAGAGAACAAGACAGACAGAGGGCCCTCCTGAAATAATCCATCTTGCCTGTTAGGTTATGAGAGCGGGCGCAGGGCCTCACCAAGGAGACTGGCTGGGTGCGGACATGCAGAGAGAGGGGGTCAGGCAAAGAGAGCAATGGGGTGGACAAATGGAGAGGAAGGGGTGCTGGGGATGCCACTGGGCAGGGCCGAGAAGGTAGAGGAGGCTTGTCCTTGGAGCAAAGGACAGCGCTTGAAGCGTGTTCAACAGTGTGTGGCATGATCTGGTTTACATTTTGAAAATGAGTTGTTGAGGCCCAGGGGAGGGAAGGTCAGCTTAGGGACCAGGGTGGTGTCCTGAGAGGGACAGGGTGGCTTGAGCCGGTGGGAGAAGTAAAGGTAGAGCAAAGTGGAGGAGGGAATTGCCAGGGTCTTAGGAAGAGAAACTGAGGGGACGCCCAGGCAGAGGAGATAGGATCAGTGAGCCCTGGTGTCACCCCTGAGATGGGGATCTAGAGACTCTGAGTCCCACGGGAGGTTGGTAAAGGTGATTTGGACCTACTGGGTTGGAGCCCTGTGCCACATCTTTGCGGGGGGCTCAGTGGGCCCAGGGCGGGTAGATCTGGGGCTCAGGGAGAAGTCAGGAGTGGAAGGGTGGCCCCCTGCCTGCCAATGACTCAGCTGGGGCTCCTGGAGGTGCTGGCTCCCTCTGTGTGCTGAGATCACAGCTGGTTGCCCTGCTCCCGAACTCGCCACCACAACTCACCCTGCAAAGGACACATGTCTTGGTGTAAATCAGTTCCCTGGAGTCACTGGCCAGGGAGGCACAGGGAGCCAGGCGTTGGATGTGGTGGGAGGAGGGAGCATGGCAGGGCTGCTCTGCTGGTGGAGGAGAGCTGAGTGCCCCGCAGGGACCTGTGCTTCCTGGAGCTGGGCCGCTGGAAGGGCCCCTACTGAGCGGGCCCCTGCTTGTCCTCTCCTGACCTCAGGGTGAAGAGAACCTTGTACCAGAACGTGCCGTCCCCGGTGCCCTTCTTCCAGCCCCTCTACAGTGTGCACAGCGGGAACTTCCAGGTACAGCCCGCGGGGGGGGGGGCAGGGCAGGGGTTGCCAGGCGTCTGGCTGCTCAGGATGTGGGCTCCGGGTGAGGGCTAGGGTGAGCATGGGACCTTTCTCAGTGCTCTGAGCTTTTTTGGTATATATAGTGGGTTTATATTTACACATTGTGTCTCGATGAGCAAAGAAAAGCTTTACTTTCTATTGCTCATTTCGTCCTCGTGTCTCTAATTCCATCGGTGACGGAAAATGTGGAAACTTCCTTATGACATTAAGTCTCTTCTGGGTTGAGCGGCCCCTCTGAGATAAAAGGCCAGCTGTCTGCACCTGCCACATGTCCCGTCCTTCCTTCACCTCCGAAGGGATCTGTGTCTGGTGGCTGCGGGGAGGGTCTCTAGTGCCTGAGTTGTCCTTGGGGCCCTCACTGGTCCCTGGGCTACTGCTCTGGTGGCCAATGTGGGGTGCCCGGCCTTTCTCGGTGGCCCTGGGTAGCACACTGGCGCCTTGGCTGATGAGTAGACTCTACCTCCCCCCCAGGGCTCCCACAAGGCAAAGGCGAGCTGAGGACAACCTGGGGGAGCACATGGGAGCCTCTGTGCAGACCCGCCCCTCCCTGCTGCTTGGTAGCTCACGCTCCCCTGGCAGGAGTGGTGGGCGAGGAGGGACCCAGCCCCTTCTCTGCAGAACCATGACACCGTGACACCTCTCAGGGGCCAGAGCCCTCGGGGGAAGTCTGGGGCCCTGTGTGTGGTGCATTTGCTGGAGGCTCCTGGTCCCGCCCAGGGAATAGTTTCCTTTTGGACGCGGGGGCCTCCTACGGCCCACAAAGGGGTGCAGGTCTGCCTGCCCCAGCCCAAAGGCTCCAGTCCCTTAGCATCTCCAGTCTTTGTTGCGTGTGCGAGGCTGAGTGGGGTCGGGTGAGCTGCTGAAGGTGCCAGGAGCAGCAGTCGGAGGTTTGCTCAGCCCTTGGCACCTGTCACCATCTGCACCCTGTTTTGGGCTGCTGTGCGCACCAGGCCCTGTGCTGGGAGAGAGGTGAGGGGCCTGAAGGGACTTGGGGTTTCATGCTGAGGCTGGGCTGGCACATGGTGTGGAGACAGAACATTCTGGGCGCAGGTGTTGCTTGGCCCTTGGGTATGGGTGTCAGGAGAGCTTCCTGGAGCAGGAGTGGAGGCTGCTCCCAGGATGAGTCCTGAACATGCTGCCTGAGTCCCATGCTCTGTTCCAGACCTGGACAGGGGCCCACAGAGCTGGTGTGCAGCTGAGCCAGGACTGTGTCGGTGCCACACAAGGAGCCTCGGAGTCCGGCGTCCGGGAGACCGTTGCGTTCCTTACCTATGACCCGGCGGATCCCTGGCCATTCATGGGCCTGGAGGAGGAGGGCACTGGCCCTGGACTCCCGGTGGATGTGTGGCCAGCAGCCCTGGAGTCAGGAGAAGAGCCACCTGCCTACCTGCCGCAAGAAGAATGGGTCCCTGCGAGCCCTGCCAGGCCAGCTCCCCCACAATCAGAGGGCAGTAGCAGCGACTACTGTGCCCTGGGCTGCTATGGGGGGTGTCACCCTTCGCCTTTCCCAGGAACCATGCAGAGTCCTGGGCCCATCCAGGCCTTGGCCTGTGGCCTTTCCTGCGACCAGCATAGCCTGGATGCCAGGCAAGGGAGTAGCTATGTGGGAGCTGGTCTCAGTCAGGGGCAAGACCCTGGGGAACAGGCTGCATGAGGACCTCTGGGGCTTTTCTGCCCTCCTGTCTTTGGCAGACTGTGGGCTTGGTCCTGAAAGTTCCAGAGCCCTGACTCAGCCGGCTACATCGTGTCCACTTTGGGGAAAATGGACTGAAGTCTCTGGAGCTGACCCTAGACTGGCACTGGACCTCCTGCTGAGGGATGGAGTCAGGAGGCCCTCCTCCCTCCTCTCTGCTCAGCACCCGTGGGGAGAGGCCTCTGCACTCAGCATCCTGCCCACCCGCGCCCCTCCCCACTTCTCTCCCTGCTTTCTGGCTTGATCCCAGGCTCCTCAGAGAAGAGGTCTGTTCCCCACAGCCTGTTCTGCCCTCACCCCCTCAAAGGGCCAGCCTGGGCCCAGCAGGCACAGGTGCAATGCTGTGACCAGGCTGAGTGGCCCCTTTCTGTGCCTTCCTGAGGTATTTCTCCTACTGAGATTAAAAGGCATATAGTAGCTGTTCCAAACTGCCACTGGCTGGGAGAGGGGCACGGAAGAGGGTGAGCGTGTGGGGTCTGGCCATTCCTGGGCTTTCTGGGTCTTGGAATAATAATAGCTCCAGCTGAGGCCAACCCCTGCCCTTCACCGTCCTCATTTTATTGTGGACTGAGAGCTGTGGCCAAAGTCTGGGCTGGAAGTGACCACCCAGCAGTGGCCTTGGCCTGTGTAGGGCCCTGCCTCTGCCCCCACACCTGTGGTGAGAGTGGTGGGTAGAGCACAGGGTGCCTGTATCGGTCTCCTAGGAGTGCCGTGACAAAGCGCACAGACTAGGTGGCTTAGAGCAATTTCTGTTGCTCTAAGCTGTCTCATAGTTCTGGAAGCTGAGATCCGTGAAATCTGAAATCTTACTGTTGTCAGGGCCACAAAGACGCTAAGGAAGATCTGTCTCAGGGCTGTGTCCAGCCTCCAGTGGAGCCTTGGCTCGGGACCACATAGCTCCAATCCTCACAAGGTGTTTTCCTTGTGGATGTGTGTCTGTCCAAATTCCCCCTTTTCATAGCAGCACAATCACTGTGGATTAGGGCTGACCCGAATGCCTTCATCTTGACTTGGTCATCTAAAAAGACCTTATTTCCATATAAGGTCCTAGCACAGGTCCTGGGGATTAGGACTTTTAAGACTTCAACACAGGAATTTTTGAGGAACACAGCTCAATCCAAAACTGTCCCTGCCTCTGTCAGCGTATCCGTCTCCTTGCTGGCTCAAGGCACTGTGGTCACTCCCAGGGCAGCCCTGTCACTCTCACTGGGTGCCTCTGGAAGGAGACCCTGTCCCTCCTGGCCGCTGGACTTGGGGCCGGTGCTGGGATCATTTGCCAGGTGAGGGCTGGGACAAAACTATTCCCGAGTTGGAGGGAGGTGCTGAAGTTTTAAAAGTAGGATAGGATGAAGGCTGACGCTCTCTGGGTGCTGAGTGTCTGTCCAGTATCCCCTGTGACCTGGGCAGAAAAAAGCCCTTAGAGCCCCAGGCCCCCACGGAAAAAGACCTCCTGGCTCAGACAGGCATCCCTCTCCCCTCTGTGTGCCTGTGGGGCCCCCGAGGCTTTGTGGGGAGCCTCAGCTGAGCTGGATCCTGGTCAGCAGGGGCGAAACAGGACCCAGAATATATCTTTAGTATCCAGAGAACGGAAGGCGTGTGGACGGAAGTGAGGCACCGGCATCCTCAGCTCTAACCAACTATAAAAATACCGTCGTGAATCCACTTCCTGGAGCCGACCCCCGGGGAGCCCCAGGCTGGTGTATTTATAACAGCATCTGCTTGGCTGGTGCAGCTGCCGTGGGACCTGGGCCACCTGCATGATTAGACAAGTGACCCCCCAGCTGGGATGCCTTTTCTGTGTGGCCAGGGATGGTGCTCCTTTGACTCCCACATTTTCTCCAGGCAGCACCTGGAGGGGACCTGACCCTGGGCTGGATGGAACTTGAGTGTGAAGCTGCTCAGGGCCTCAGGAGTGACGGGGGGTGAGTCACACCCGCCCCTTCGGCGCAGGGGACTAACCATACTTCACAGAGTTGCTGTGAGGACACCTGAGCAAGATGCGAGTACGCGGAGGTGCTCAGAAGCCCTCATCTCCCCCGACGGAGACCAGACAGCCCTCGGAAGCCACGCGCCGAGACCAGGGGGACGGCGGAGCAAAGCTCCAGGGGCCCTGCGAGCCCTGCTGAGGGAGTCCCCGGCTGCAGGGCGTCTGCGAGGGGGTCAGGGACGAGGTGGCCTGGGAAGGGAATTGTGACGCTGCTTGTGGGCTGAGGAGCAGAGTGAACAGCATGGCTGGAGCACAAGTGTCCAAAATGCAGCTGGCCAGTCGCCGGGTGGGGGGAAGAGGAACGCTGTGGGGTGGTTTCTTTATTTTTTGCTTTTCAATGAGATCAGAGTCACATGCTATAAAATGAACTGTCTTAAACTGTCAAACCAACTCAGTGACATTTAGTACACGCGCAATATTGCACAACCATCACCTCTATCACTTTTTGAAAAGTTTCCATCACTCCAAAGGAAATCCCCTGCCCCAAAGCAGTCACTCCCTGTTCTGCCCACCCTCTGGCCTCTGGCAGGCTCTGATCTACTTCCCGAACCTATTCTGGATACTTCATATAAATGGAATCACATGATGTGTGACATTTTGCGCTCAGCATCTTTGTCATAGTATAACATCTTCAAAGTTTACCCACATTGAAGTATCAGGACCTCACTCCTTTTTATGGCTGAATACAGGGTGGGGAAAAAGGAGGTTTATAGTTGTTCGTATGGAAAATAATACAATAATTAATAAGTAATAATACAAGAATAAATTCTGTGTTCCGAGTCCTCACAACTGTAAACCGACTTTTGCCCCACCCTGTGATATTCCGTTGTATGGATTTACTGCCTTTTGTTTATCTGTTCATCTGTTGATGGACATTTGAGTCGCCTCTGCCTTTTCACTGTCCTGAACGGTGCTGTCGCAGAACAGCAAGAAGCTGGGGAATTCCCTGACACATGGAATAAAGGAACCTGAGACAGAGAAATTAAACAAGGCCCAAAGATTTGAGCAACTTATAGTCAGTTAATGAATCGCGAGGTTTTATCTTCCCTAACCAAGGCCACTTAGGAGCAAATCATTTGCATATTCTAGACTGTCCCAGGACTGAATGGCCTCTGTCCCAGTTCCTCTTCGATGACGTTCTTGATGTTCTTTTAAGAGGAAACTAACCAGGAAATAACCCCTGACCCTGTAAATGTGTGCACACATTTTGATGAATCAACATATTGAAGGACACACATGAAAAGCTAATGAATATTCGGTTAAGATCCCCCTCTGAGACCTCCCCTGGGATCCCCACTGGCCAAAGAAAGATAAGGAGGCTCAAGACAAAGGACATGGGGTGAGCTCTCGCTAGAACACGCCCACGTCTTGTATCTCTGCTTTTCCTAAGGGACCCCAGGAGACTTGCAGCCAGGGGAGCAGGGCGCAGCAGCAGCTCATCCTGGGCTAACCCCTGAGCCTGTTTCCAAGGCCCCCTCCTTCTCTGACTCTCTCTCTTGGTGCATCTTCTACTCTAAATCCTTCCTTTGTTGCACCTCCCCCAGCTTTAATAAATGTACTCTCAAAATCACCTGGACTCACGCTGTGAAATCTTTCCTGCACGAAGTCAAGAGCCCACACACTACCGGTGGGCCCAGACCCCGTCGGTAACAATGCTGCTAATAAGCATTCATGTACAAGTTTCTGTTTGAATACCTGTTTTCAACTCTTTTGTGTTCATTCCTAGGAGTGGAATTGCTGGACCGTATGGTAATTCTATGTATAGAATTTTTGAGGAACCACCAAAGTATTTTCCACAGTGGCTGCAGCATTTTACATTTGCATCGTTAATGTACTAGGATTCCAGTTTCTCCACATTCTCGCCAGCTCTTGTTAGTACCTGTGTTTTTGGTAAGAGCCATTCTGATGGTTGTGAAGTGGTACCTCACTGTGGCTTTGATTGCATTTCCCTGATGGCTAGTGATGCTGAGCATCTTTTCATGTGCTGTTCGTGTATTTTCTTTGAAGAAAAGTCTATTCGAGTCCTTTGCCCATTTTAAAAATTGGATTGTTTCTCCTTTTGCTGTTCAGTTGTAAGAGTTCTTTATATATTCTAGATACTAAACCCTTATCAGATATATGACACAAATATTTTCTATCATTCTTAGGCTATCTTTTTACTTGTTTTTGTTGTTGTTGTTAATAACCCAAGGATATTTGTTGTTAATAACCCAAGGATATTTTCCCCATTGATTTTTAGAGAGAGTAGAAGGGAGGGAGGGGGAGGGAGAGAAATATCGATGTAAGAGAAACACACATGCCCCCAATTGGGGATCAAACCTGAAGCCTAGGTACGTGCTCTGATCTGAAATCGAACCCGCAACCTTTTGGTGTATTGGATGATGCTCCAACCAACTGAGCCACTTGGCCGGGGCAAGGACTTCAATTTTTGAAATACTATTATAAATGATTTATTTACTTATTTATTTTTTCACTTCAAATTCATGTTTTTTCTACACATCATTGCTTATTGGTTTAATCCATCTGGGTTGTTATAAACAAAACCCCATTTTGGTATTTTAGGTGGCTTATTATATACAATAGAAATTTGTTTCTTACAGTCTGTAGGTTTGAGGTCAGGGTGCCAGCATGGTTAGGGTAAGGGCTCTCTTTCTAGGGGCAGGCTTCTCCTTGTGTCCTTATGGGGAGGAAGGGGTCTCTTACAAGGGGACTAATTCTATACATAAGGACCCCACCCTCATGCCCTAATCACCTCCCAAAGGCCCCACCCTCTAACACCATCCCCTTAGGCATTAGGATCGCAACATGTGAATTTCGGGGGAACACACACATGCAGCATACAGCAATGTTCTATAGAAAAATCGATCCACTTTGTATGACCTATTTTGCTTTTTGTTAATCTCTTTATTTCTCGATCACAGCATGGGCATGGTAGACTCTATTTCAGGAGGAATTTCCAAATGATGGCTCTAAATAATCAGAACACTGAATTTCAGAGATTCCCCCGGACCTGACCTAGGGGGTGAACTGGGCCCCGCTAAACCGTGAGCGCCTGGTGTCCTGTGCTGCGCCCCAGGGGACAGCAGGGGGGTCCTCCCCGCCGTCCAGGTGAGGAGCCAAGTGGACAAGAGGGTGCACCTCGCCGCTTGGGTGCGATCTGGGGCGGCAGGGACACAGCGGGGCGATGGCTGCTGGAGCGAGGCTGCTGCGGCTCTTTCCCAGAGACGCTCGTTGTGGGAATCGAGGGCAGAAAACCCTCTTTTCTGGGCTTTCTTGCGCTGTTTATTTTTACTTTCTCATGTAGTATCTCAGCAGCACGTGATTTACAAAAACCTCCCTTCAGCAAGGCCTTGGCCTCTCATAATCATGGCATACCCGGAGTGCTTCTTACAGATTTCACCTGTTTCCAGGGAAAAGTCCCTGCGGGGCGAAGGGAGAAACGCGGCCACCTCCTGGGGCTGCAGGTGCACATGGGGACCGGCTGGTCCCCGCCGCCCAGGGCCAGGCGCACCCTGTGTTGGCCTCATGAGTGTTGTGAAGATCCTTTTTTGTTACGATGTTAATGCAGTTAGAAATATATATATAGATACCGAAAAGTAGATGGGTTAAAAACCACCACATTAGGTTTAAATATATTATTTATACTAAAACCAGAATTTACTAAAAATGTACTTTTCTGGCTTTCATGGAAGTAAACTCACCAACATTTTTTTTTGTTTGTTTGTTTTTTTTTGTTAAGAAAGTAACAGTTTAACCCTGGCCGATGTGGCTCAGTTGGTTGGAGCATCGGCTAGTCCACCGAAAGGTGCTGGTTCGATTCCTGGTCAGGGCACTTACCTAGATTGTGCGTTTGATCCCTGGGGAGGGGGCGCATACGGTGGGCAAACAATCAATATTTCTCTCTATCTCTCCCTCCCTTTCTCTAAAATCAATAAACATATCCTCAGGTGAGGATTGAAATAAAAAAAAAATAAAAAAAGAAACACTTCCATTGGCAGCATGTATATTTGTCATGGTACACAAAATATTGTGTGCTTTGTAAACACTGACATCCTGTAATAGATGAAACATGTAAATATATCAAACTTTCGATATTAAAATTAGAACTTGTTAGAGGCCACCTAACACTTGGCTGTTAACTGTGAACCCGAATGGTCCTGGGACCTTTTCCAAAGGGAGATTTCCAAGCTTTTATATGCTAGTTGTTCTGTGTATTATTTTCCTTACCCTAGGGTTCATTTTGTTAATGTGTATTTTTACTAAGAAATCATCTATTTCTTCTAGGTTTTCAGTTTGATGCAATAGGTTTCTCTTATTTGACTTTTAATTTCTTCTCTCTTTTTAGGTTTCTACCAAATTGTCACAATTAATGAACAAATATCGCTGATTATTAACTGAAGTCCAGATTTTATTCGGGTTCCCTTCATTCTGCCTTTTTCTGCTCTAGGGTCCCATCCAGGGTGCAGTTAGTCATGTCTCTTTAGGCTCCCCTTGGCTGTGACAGTTTCTTGGACTTTCCGTGTTTTGATGACTTTGACAGTGTTGAGGAGGACTGGCCGGGTATTTTGTAGAATGTCCTGCCTTGGGGTTTACTTGGGATTTCTCATGATTAGACTGTGGTTATGGGTTTTGAGGAAGCAGATCACAGAGATAAACTGTTTTCTTAATATTTTATATCAAATTAGGACAAGCTCTTGAGGCAACTTATCACGAAGTTAGTGTGAGCTCTGGTCACCTGGCTGAGGTAGTGAGCATCGGGTTTTCCCACGGTGGAGTTACGCTCCCCCCGTCCGGATGTGTGTCTTCCGCCGGAGGAAGTCACTGTGCAGAGCCCCCGGTTCAGCAGAGGGGAGTTAGCTCATTTCTTCTTGATGGATGGCTGAGTATCTTTATCAGTTATTTGGAATTCTTCTGCATAGGAGATTTTTGTTCAATCTCATTAAAAGGTATGTAATTATTTATTTTTACCAGTTGCCTGGATAATTCTTTTAAGCTCTTGGTTATAACCCAGCTCTACAATATTTTATTGCTCAGTTCATAACTACTTTGGCTATTGAGAGCTCTTTCCATCGGCTCCTGTTTTCCTTTGGCATAATTTTATCTTTGTGAGTTCTTCGTTTGTTTTGGTACTTCCTCACTTTCTGATACTTCAGGATTATCGTGGCACATATACAGGGTGCCCCCCCCAAAATGTATACATACACTTCAAATAATTAGAAAGGCAGTGTTTATTAAAATACATTTCATTTTCAAAATTGAGCTCTCAGCTCTGAAAGTGTGCATACTTTTTGGGGGGACTCCCTGTATTTACTGTCTCAGTCCTAGTGTTATCCGTTTCTTCAAAGAGCCCTAGTTCCTTTTATTAGGGAATGGTATTAAAAACTTACATCTGGGAGCTCAATGTGCGCAGCTGACAATGCAAGGAAATATATGTGTGTATTCCAACCTGTGTACACACACCTAATTATAAAGATTTCTATGAGGAACTGTCTACCTACAGTAAGCTGAAGATGAATTTGTGCCATTGTCTGTGTGGCAGGCAGCTTGACAGGCATGAGCAGAGCAAGGACATGGGCCAGGTACAGAAGGTCACCAGGGCAGAAAGCCCCAGGTGCCTAGCAATGGGCAAAACTGAGAAAACCAGGGCCTCGCCTCTAGGGTAACCTTCCTTCCCCTAGTATATCGCTGGTCATGTGGTTTGAACCCTCCCCTGACCTTTCCTCCCTGGCACGTTGCTAGTCATGCAGGTTAGGCCCCCTTGAGAATAGCCCTTAAGCATTAAGCTCCCAGGACAAGGAGGCTCTGACTCGCATCAGATACATCTAGGCCCCAGTTGTGTTTCAGTTTACAGGCCCAGACAAGCAGCAAAGCCAGACAAGGGGTGCCAAGGCTGACACCAGGACCAGCCGCACTGACCACTGACCCCCTGCCCTGGCGCCGACCAATCAGTAGAGACCACAGCCCTGAAAGGCCACACCTGGAAAGCTGTTTAAGGGTCTATTGAGACCCCACCTGAGACCTCTCTAAAGTCCCTGCCCTTCAAAGCCCTTGGGAAGGAGGACCCAGGGCGCTCTCCCTCCTGGGAGCATGCCCACGCCTTACCCTTACCCTTCTCTCTGCTAAGCTCCAAGGGTCCCTCTTTTGCTGTCACTTGTTTCCTGAGCCCATTGCTTCTACGGCTCACTCCTACCTCGGTGACTTTCCAAATAAGCTTTCTCTTGTAGTTTGAGCCTTGGCTCGGAACTCTCTCCCAGCCCGAACTCAAGCTCTGAGCTTGCTGAACCCAGGTGCGGTCCGACCCCGCAGGTCTAACACCCGGCGCTGCTCTCGCCGCTGCCAGCGTCCCCACCCTGGTCCGTTATCACATGGCTCCTGCAGCCTCCTCTTGCTTGTCCGCGATTTTCCACCCCAACAGTGAGAAACGTGGTTCCCGCCATCCGCCGTCTATGGAGTTCATTGCTGCGCCCCAGGTTACCTGAGTGGTTTCAGAAGTGTTCACTAATACTGAAATCGAGGGTCCTTCCGACTCTGATGAAATCTACCTTTGAATTCTAGCTCTAGAAATCATCTCTCTCTCTCTCTACACCCCTCACAGACGTAGTCTTTCCCCCCAGAGAATCAGCAACCTCTGAGGCAGCAGGAGACAGTGGCCCGGACCTGACTAATGGTCACAGGGTCTGGACCTCTGGCGGGCTAAAGGTGACACCTTGACCTAAGTGATGTTTCAGTTCCTGGCCTTAAGATGGAACGACCCCCTTGCTACTTTTCCGTGAAACTGGACAGAGGGGCCCAGAGCAGACCTCAGAGCTGTCCTTAAGGCCTGGAGAAAGGATTTATTAATCTTACCTCACCTCCCACCAATCAGCTCCCGTCACAATTCCGAACCCTTAACCCACGGTGCCTTGTGATTTTGCCCTATGGGATCCGTAACCTATATGCCACTGGGGAGTCAGGGATGTAGAGCACTAGCTCCCTGCGCTCTGGGTTGGTCATTTCGATATTAAACTTTTTTCTTCTATACTGCCTGCCGACTCCTGCTCGTGCAAGTCTTTCTGCCAGTGCGCAGGCAGGTGGACTCAAGTGTTGGGGTTCAGGAACAATCTCTCCACGGGCAAGAACTTATAAAACAGAGTCTGTTACCCAAGGGGTGTAAGCCCCCTTTTTGAAGACCCCAAGCAGGATTCTTTTTCTGTTGGGCGTTGTGAAGCCAACAACAGAAAGCAAAAGTGAGCGTTAATAGTGCAAGCTCTGCTCAACGGGCAGGGAATGGAGAGGCAGGAGGGCAGCCTCAGCTCAACCTCAGGATGGGGGAGCTGCTGGCCCTGGGTGGGGGCTGGTCCAGGTAGATGAAGAGGAGGAATAGCCATGGGTTTCCCAGGAAGGAGGAAGGAACCTTTTTGGAATCAGAGCTCTGTCTTGCTTCTGTCCTTTTACGGTTTCTACCGGTTGATAGCTGTGTCATTTACTATGGAGATTAGATTATGAGATTTGAGGTCTTCTGAGGGTCACTTTGGTGGCTCTCTTAGTCTCGGCTGGTTTTAACTGGTCCTTTCTTGAGAAGGAACTATTAATTCTAGGCCCTCCTGTTCTCAAAGATAAACAGAGTTAGGGTGGGTAGGGATTTAGCCAGGTCACATAGGTCTACTCAGGGGTAACAAGTCCACTGCTTACATATAGTACTTTTTTATTTCTTTTTAAAAAAATTGATTTTCGAGAGAGAGGAAAAAGGAGAGAGAGAAATATCAATGGGCTGCCTCCCGCAGGTGACCAGACCTGGCATCAAACCCTCAGCCTTTTTGGCGTACAGGACAATGCTCCAACCAACTGAGCCACCAGGCCAGAGCTAGGCTAACTTTTATTTAGAATTCTTAACTTTGCTTTGATTAACCCGTGAGCCCACTTAGATCACCCTAATAAGCTGTGCTAACCATATCCTGTGGTTTGCTAAGACTTTACCAGAAGGGCTGAGACTTACTTAGTGGAACTTTCTTACATACCTTTGCCATCCCTAGCATGACGATTGCCAGACACATCTTCTCAGGGAGGCTCCAAGGATGATTTGCAGAACCAGGCAGCTAATCCGCCTCCCACCACCCTGGGCTGGCTGAAGTAGCCTGGAGGACTCTACTGACCTCCTCAGGAACTTTTCTCATTACGCCCTCATTATAATGCTAAAATCTCCTCCCAGAGGTGGAGATTTCCTGCCTACCATTTTTGAACAGGTCATGTATGTATAAGGGTGTTTGCTCACCGCGCAGGTGCAGGAGTGTCCCCACCTACACACGTGAGGAGGAAGCCCACCTTGATGTTTCTGCATGATCTCCCTGAACAAGGGTGAATGCAATTCTTTGTTCCAATGCACTGCTTTGGGAGTGGTCCCCAGGGCGTTCCTTGCGAGCTGGCAAGCAATCAAGTTCCTTTCCATGAAATCATCTTGGAGTTGCCTTTTGCACGGTAACTACTGTAATTGGACCTGGTTCAGCCCAGGAACACCCTCATGGCCCCTAAGTGCCCCCCATGGGTCTCCAACTTGTTCCACACATGCCTTTCATGGGGCCCTCATGTGCCCCACATGGCTCCCGTATGCCCCCATGTGTTCCTCAAGTGCCCCTCCTGTGGTCCCCAGAATGTGAAATAAATATACACCTGAACAGTTTAGAAGGAGCTTTCAAAAAAATTGTAGTATTTAACGGTCCATTTTGATTTTTTTCCATTGCTTTTTCAGAGAGAGTGAGAGGAGAGAGAGAGAAACATCGATGGGAGAGAGACGCATCGATTGGTTGCCTCCCACACGTGCCCCGGCCGGGACCAGGGATCAACCCTGCAAGTGAGGTTTGTGCCCTTGGCTGGAATTGAACCTGGGACCCTTCAGTCTGTGGGCCAACGCTCTAACCACTGAGCAAACCAGCCAGGGCTTACGGCTCATTTTGTATAAGATCTACTTAAATGATCAACCCGGAGAAGGGGAGCAGGCGGGAAGGGAGGCTCTTGCCCAAACCTGAGGCTTTGCAGGGAGGGCGGGTCCTGCGCTCAGAGCGCGCACCGCACCCACCCCACGCGTGGCTGTAGAAAGGTTGGCACAAGGAAGGTACGTGGGGCGGCCACAGATAAGACTGTGTTCGGAAGGGGGTGCTGCTCAGGGTTAATGGGAACCAGCTGTGTATCTTAAACTGTTAGAAGGCGGGTGGCTCTAAGCCATCTGGCAGAAACTGCACGCATTTGCCAGTGACAGTGGCTTAGAGAGGGGGCTCAGGACTACGCTGAGGCCACAGCATCGTCCAGTGCTCTGCCGGGAGCATTGGTATTATCATTTTTTGGAGTTTAGCAGTTCTAGTGGGTGTGTTAGCTTGTAATTCCCTACTGATAAATGACTTCTTTTTGTATGCTTTTTTACTGTCTCAATATCTTCTTTGACCAGGTGTCTCTTCAGGTCTTTACCCATTTTTAATGGGGCCGTTTGTTTTATAGTCCTCTGTATATTTTGAGCTGAAATCCTTTATCAGGTATGTGTTCTGCAAATATGGCTAGTCTTTTGGCTCTCTGAACAAGGATTTTCCCACATTAGGAGTTTTCAATTTTACGAAGTCCACATTATTAATTTTTTCTTTTATGACTAGGCTTCTGGTGTTGTGCGTTAAAACTCATCACCAAAGCCAAGGCCATGTAGATGTTCTTTTATGTTTTCTTTTAGATACTTGATAGTTCTGCATTTTAGATTTGTCGATGGACAATTTTGCCTGAATTTTGGTGTAAACTGCAAGGTTTGTGTTAACATTCATTTCATTCCATTTGGTTTCCAATTAATTTTTTCCTAACTATTTTTGGAGAAGTCATGGGATATTTGGCTTCATTTCAGTTTGAATTTCCAGAGTTAATGGATTCAGCAGGACTGTCCAGGAGGGGTCTGGCCTCTGCTGAACTGTGAGCTCGGAAAGATTTGCACGGCTCCACCCCGTCCTGCGGGTAGGGGGCGCCAGAGCCTGCCTTTTTGACCCACTGGACACTTGTGCATTCTGCCCATGGACTTGACTTCTGCGTGCTAAGGAAGGTGGTCTCCTCAGGATGTCAGGGAGAGGCGTTGTCAGGAGCTTGGTGTCCTGAGGGCCCCCTGGGAAGCCCCCCTGAGGGAGGAAGAGGTGAGAAGCTTCCTGTGCAAGAGGAATGCTGAGGGGGCGAGGGAGGGGGTGTTAGTTTTATGATGACTCAGCAGAGTCAATGTGGGAAATTGGGGTGTTTTTAGTTAGTTTTGTGTGTGGCATAAGATAGCGTCCAGTGTCGTGCTTTCACATGCGGCTGGCCAGTGTTCCCAGCCCCATTTACACACGTTTGTTTCTGGGCTCTTCCTTCTGCTCCGTGGATGGACGTGTCTTGTTTTTATGCCAATACCACACCGTTTGGGTGGCTCTAGCCTTGTGACAGAGTTTGAAGTTGGGGAGCGTGATGCCTCCAGCTTTGTTCTTTCTCAAGATTGCTTTAGCTATTCAGGGTCCTTTGTGGTTCCATATAAATGTTAGGATTGTTTGTTCTATTGCTGTGAAAATGAGGCAGTTAGAAGCTAGGGAAATTTCTTGACAAGTGGAATAAGGGAAACTGAGACAAAATAGTTAAACAAGGCCAAACAATTTGAGCAATTTACAGCCAGCTAATGAATCACAAGGTTTATCTTCCCTAACCAAGGGACGCTTTAGGACGCTTAGGAGCAAATGGTTTACACATTCCAGACTGTCCCAGGACAGAACGGTCTGGGTCCCCGTCCCTCTTCAGTGATGTTCTTTGAAAATAAAACTAACCAGAAAATAACGCTTGGCCCCTCTGTGTGCACATTTTGATGAATCGGAATATTGAAGGACACACCTGGAAAGCTGATGAATATTAAATAGAGACCCTCCCCTGAGACCTCCCCTAGGATTCTGGGTGACCAAAGAAAGATAAAAGGCCTCAAGACAAAGGAGCCACTGGGAGCTCTTGCTAGAGCAACCCTCCCCTTCCCCGCATGGATCGCTGCTCTTTTTCTCCTAAACTCTAAGTGTCCTCACGAGGTTTGTAACCAGAGGAGCAGTGGGTGGCGGCAGCTCATCCCGGGCTTACCCCCTGAACCCGTCTCCAAGGCCCCTTTTTCCTCTGTCTCTCTCCTGTTGCTCCTTCTATCTTAAGCCCTTCCTTTGTTTCACTGTCCCCAGTTCCAATAAACATA
Source organism: Miniopterus natalensis (assembly GCF_054644295.1). Taxonomy (NCBI): domain Eukaryota; kingdom Metazoa; phylum Chordata; class Mammalia; order Chiroptera; family Miniopteridae; genus Miniopterus; species Miniopterus natalensis. The sequence continues at coordinate 95,573,274 of NC_142083.1, forward strand.
CTCTCGAAATCACCCAGATTTGTGTTGTGAAATCTGTCCTGCCCGAAGTCAAGAACCCACACACTACGGTCAAGGACTCTGGCCGGTAGCAAAAATGCCGTTGGAAATTTGGTCGGGATCCATAGATTTATGGATCACTTTGGGTAGAATGGACATTTAAAAAGTATGAATTCTCCCAGTGCATGAGCACCGGGTAGCTTTCCATTCATTCGTGTGGCCTTCTCTTCCATTTCCTTCATCAGTTTTCAGTGTACAGGCCTTTCACCTCCTTGGTTAAATTTATTCCTAGGCATTCTGTTCTTTTAGATACAATTGTAAATGGGATTATTTTCTTAATTTCTCTTTCTGATGGCTCATTCCTCTTGTGTAGAAATGCAACTGATTTCTGTATGTTGATTTTGTGTCCTGCAAACTTACTGGATTCATTAATTAGTTCTAGCAGTTTTCTGGCGGTGGGGTGATGTGGAACATAGGAATTCAAAAATCCCACTGCGTCTACCTGGGAAAATCGGCATCCCAGGACATAGTGGCTACTAATATAATCTTAACACGTGGACGGCTGCATGGGTGACTAGCTTCACCACTTTGGGTGAGCTGGGTCTGCAAGGGGCTCGGCCTCTCTAATGAAGTTTTATGTGTTCTCTGCTTTTCTGGAACGGTACTGACGTGGCTGTTTTAAAAAGTAATGTACTTCCCGGTAATTTCAGACGCACAGATCTGCAAGAGCAGTTCAGAGACTCTCTCTCTGCTCAGATTCGCAGCCGTCTTTCCTTCCCCACTCTTGCCGTCTCACACAGTCCCCCAGCGTTTAATCCAGAACAGTGTGCTGGCCCACGGACCTGCCAATTACCCCGGGAGGCAATTATTGTGGTTTCCACATGATAATCCAATCCCCAGCCCCACATCAACGTTTACCGCCTGCCCCAGCTGTGTGAAAATGCCCGTTTCCACTGGGATGCAGCTTTATTTTGCCGAGACTTTTATTAAGACTTTCCCTCCTTTTCATAAACTTGCTGGATTTGAAGCGCACAGATGACGCCTGACTCCGAATCCCCGAATCCTGCAGTGGCTCTGTGTTTAAGCGCCCGAGGAACCGCCACACCGTTTCCCACAGCGGCTGCACCACTTTACCTTGTTCCTTTACATGGCAGAACAGGAATTCAGTTTATGGGTTTATCACGTTTTATTTATTTGGTCACCCACGGAGGGACGCTTGAGTCGTTTCTGCCTTTGCTGCTGTGCACAGTGCTGCTAGGAATGTTCATGTGAAAGTTTTTGGTTTGGACACCCTTTTCAGTTTTGGGGGGATACATTTAGGGGTGGAGTAATAGAACCTTATGGTAATTGCTTTATTTATTTGTTTGTTTGTTTATGGAAATGGCAAACTGTTGTATACACAGGCCGCACCGTTTTACATTTGCACAAGCAATGTTTAAGGGTTCCAGTTTCTCTACAACATTGCTGACAATGGTTATTTTTAGTTTTCTTTTTTAAAAAATCCTCACCTGAGGATATTGCTTTTCAGAGGGAGTGGAAGGGAGAGAGAGAGAGAGAGAAACATGGGTGCGAGAGAGACACATCGGTCGGTTGCCTCCCGCACACGCCCTGGCCTGGGCTGGGGATCGAGCCTGCAACCGAGGTATGTGCCCTTGGCTGGACTTGAACCCGGGACCCTTCAGTCCTCGGGCCGCTCCAACCACTGAGCAAACTGGCTAGCGCTATTCAAGTTCATCTTTAACATAGCTTTTTTGTCTTTTTGTTGATGAATTGTAAAAGTTCGTTGTGTAGTCTGGATATCAGCTTTCTAATGTACAAGTAAATCTTCCACTCCGCGGCCTGTCTTTCCAACCGCTGGGTAGCTTCTTTGGAGACAGAAGTTTTTAATCTTGAGGAAATCTCATTGTCCGACGGTGAGGCAGAGGTGTAATGGCCACCGTATGGGAAGGTGCCTTCGGACCGAAAGACGAAGCAGGCAGCTTCGTAGACTGGAACAGAATTTTTTGCAGTGTAATTGCTTGTGGGAAGACTGGGTTGGAGCGGAAAGACGACCCAGAAATTCTGTGCAGAATATTCTCTGCTGACAGACCGGTTATAATACTTTTTAAAAAATAGTATAACTTGGGTACTAAGACTGACAGGACAAAGGGACAAAGAATGCAGCTGTGCCAGGGGCCATGCGTCCTGCCTCCTGGTCGTCTAGTGGTAGATAATTGTTTATAATCCATACTATTACCAGCTTGATATTTATCTTGGTTGCCATGCCTTTCTGGGTGTTACTAACAAAAATACGGCTATATTTTAAGGACCACAGATAGTCATCAACTAGAAAGCTTTAGTATGCTTGCCAAGGACAGTGCGGTTGGCCAAGGGTCACAGCAGGAAAGGACACGAAGATGGAGATCTGCACTTTGTGGCCCACGCAGTCTTATCCGCCCATCTGCCTCTGGCCAGATATCAGGAGGTGGCCTGCATGCTCATGCCACAGCCCTAAAAGCGGAGGAGGCCTCCTAGGCACAAGAGGGTCCCCTAGTGGCCGAACCTCCTTTCCCGGGGAGGGAAGCAAGCCAGCGGCTGAGTGCATCAGCGAGGGAGTCTGGTCGACCTTCTCTATAGCGTTTTGCAGGGGGGGTAAGGGGCCAGTAACGTTAGATGCATAAGAGGGAATGTCAGGACGGCATTCTCGTTTAATGCGAGCCCAGGTCCCGTGCCGCACTCCAGTGAGAATATATAAAGCCATTCTATTTTGCAAAACCAGTTTTTTCATTTGAGCAGTTCCTTGGCAGCAAGGAAATGCTGTTTAGGATCATTTAAGACAGTTGCCGTGAACTTAGTGGCTGGCCAACCAGGGGGAAGAAAATGGAAATAGGACGTCCCCACTGAGACAGACTGTGAGCCCAGCGAGACTTTATTTATTATTATTGTAAAATATGTTTTTATTGATGTTTTAGAGAGGGAGGAAGGACGGGGGAGAGAGAGACAGACAATCAAAGAGAGAGAGAAACATCGATTGGCTGCCTCCTGCATGCTCCCTACTGGGGCTTGAGCCTGTAACCTGGGCATGTGCCCTGACTGGTGACCTCTTAGTGCATGGGATGACACTCCACTAACAGAGCCACACTGGCCGGGCAACGGGAGCCACTTTAGCTGGCCCGGATATTCCTCACTCTGTGGTAGGTAGTATCCTACCCAACCTGGGGGAAGTTGCCAGTCCAAGCCCTATTCAAGTGTCCCCTCCCCTGGTTTGATGTCTCAGGGAGCTCTGAATAGTGGTTGACATGGGCCCTTTCTCAGTCCTGGCATTAAGGCATCAGGCTGTAGCTTTCTAAGAGACATGGTCAGTGGACTGTCCTGCGTAGCCGTTCCCAAGCGAGAACTAACCCTTGGCTGGTATCGGCCGCATTTATTTTCCTAACCGCTTTGGCAATGACCTTATGACCTTCGCCCACTTGTACAAAGTGAGAATTGTAATAGGGGACACACAGCTGTGCCTTTAAAATACCGTGTTTCTTTAGGGAGGGGGACTGTACCTTTTTTTTATTAATGAAGGCATCTCTTGGGGGCATCTATAGTGGGGACCGAAGTGGACTCCTAATACACTGGCCCCAGGCCGGCATGTGACTCACTGCGCTTCCTGAACCTGCGTGACATTTCTGCAGGGGAGAGGCTTGGTCACCCTGGAGCAGGTCTTGAAATAATCCTTCTATGCACCTCATGATTGGGAGGGAAGTTCTTACTGTAACTGGCTGCTCTTTGGTAAGAAGCTCCACCTACAGGAGACTGGTATCCATTGTCAATAATTGCTGTTCTTTTGGGGTTTAGCTAACATTTGGCAATCTCTGTAACTGGGCACCGGAGGATATTTTTTCCATTGATTTTTAGAGAGAGTGGAAGAGCGGGAGGAGGGGGAGAGAGAAAGAGGAACATTGATGTGAAAGAGACACGGATTGGTTGCCTCCCTCGAGGGCCCCAACCAGGGCCAAGGATGGAACCCCAGACCCTTTGGTCCACAGGCCAATGCTCTAACCACTGAGCAAACTGGCCAGGGCACATATGTCCCTTCTTAGCTAGGTGATACAATGGGTGAAGGCATTGCACTAAATGGGGTATAAAATGTGCCAATACTCCAGAATTCCCACACAAGCCTGCCCCTCTTTCACATTTCTTGGTATGGAGTAGGCTTGTACTTTGTCTCAGACAGGCTCAGAGACAACGCAGGCCTTGCCCAACCTAATACCTCCCCAAAATGTTACTGTGGTGCCTGGGCCTTGAGCTCTCTGGCTTCACTGCCACCCTCTCTGCTGTAGATGGTCCAGGAAAACCTGCCAGGTTCCCTGTGACAGAGGCCAGTCTTCACAGGTTAGCATGATGTCATCAATGTAATGAGCCCATTTCACGGAGTTCGGGGAGGAAAACAGTGACAGGTCCTGAGCCACTGTCCCATGGCATATGGCGGGACTGGGTAAATAAATAGCTTTGGGGGAGCACTTGGAAAGTATATGCCAAGTGGGAAATACATTTTCTTTCTTTTTCACTTTTTTATTGACTTTATTGGGATCTGGCTCTGGCTTTGGTGTCCAGGGTCTCGGGTCCAGTGTCCAGTTCCATGATCCAGCTCTGGGGTCTGGAGTCTGGGGTACTGGTACCAGGATATGAGTTAGGGTATACAATAGGGGTTAAGGGAGGGGGAAGGGGGAAGGGTTAGTAGGTTAGAATAAGGATTTAAGGTTTAGGGCTTTGATGTTTGGGGTTCAGAGGTAAGGATTAAGGGTTTAGGTAGGGGTTTAGGGGTCAGGGTTGGGAGTTATGGTTATTTTTAAGGTTTAGTGTTAGGGATTAGGGTTGGGGTTAGGGTTTAGGGTTAGGGTTTGAGTTAGGGGTTAGAGTTGGGATTGGAGTTAAGGTTGGGGTTAGGGGTTCGGGGTAGGGTTAAGGTTATGGGCTAGGGCTGGGGTTCAGGGTTAGAGTTAAGGTTTAGGGTTAGAATTTATGTGGAAATATTTCTGGCTGAAGAATTGTGCAGTAAATTGCTGATAGATGACTTCCATGTGGAATACAGGTTTAGGAAAGAAACTATATTTTGGACCCATTACCTTTGTGCCAGCTGAGTCAGATCCCCCGATTGTTGGAGAGTCCTGAACTGTAAATCCACAGGACACTCACAGGAATGAGCAAACACTTGCGTTCCGCTCTCGTGCGAAGCTTATCGGAGCAGAGAGCTCGGGTTTCCATAAACTACAGTTCCAGAGGCCCCTGTGTTGGGCTTCAGCGCCCCCTCCGAGCAGGGCCACGAAGAGGCACAAATATTCTGGGGTTTGGGCTTTATTCTTTCCTCAAGCAGAGGTAGTTCCAAGAGATGCTTTTCATTAGGGCCTGCGGCAAGCTGCCCACCGTGTCTTTTGGGGGCTGCTGTGAGCTTCATGATGCAGGGCAGTGGCTTTGCCCCTTGTCCACATGCCTTATTGAACCTTTAATCACATTAGAAAAATAACTACACACGATCTGCCTGGTCATTAAAGGGCATTGCCTGCAAAGAGGGCACCCATATCAGCAGTCTGTGCTACGTGTTAAGGATGCACTGGGAGATTTGGGGACATTTGGGGTTCTCCTAAGGAGAGTATGAGACAAGCCTCCTGCCTGTCCTGGGGCTGTAAGCTCAGCCGAGTTACGGCAGTTCTTTGTGTTTGGTGATGTGGTGTCCTGGGAAACACTGAGACAGGCCTGTGTTTACTGGAAATTTAAAATTTAAGTTAGCAGTTACTCCCTGCTTTGGAAAGCTTTAGCTTGTTTTGGATAACTTGGAATCCTCAGAAGCCCTGAAGTGAAAAGACAGCAAGTAGGGAAGGGAGATGCTTTATGGTTATGAAGCAGTGCGGGCTTCTACTTGGGTAAATTAGCTGGCCCGGGAGATCTCATGTTTGGGGGGTAATGAGAACTGTGGGGCTCTCGGGCTGTGACTGGAACCCAGGTATGGCTGGTTCCTGGCTGGGGGAAGGGATGGGGGAGGAAGTGTGTGCGGGGGTGGGGTGTCTGTGGCTCTGTTGGCTTGGTGTTGGTAATTCCATCGCCGGCCCAGCACCAGCCTCCACCCAGCTGTGTCTGCGGGACCAGGGGACGGTCAATCCCTGGATGCTTTGAGGGGGGCCTTCAGATGGAGGCCCAGGGGCAGGGAAAGGAGTGACATTCCCTCCACCTCTTCTAAGGTCAACCAGAGGCCCTTTGAAGGGTAGTGACCTTAGCTAATTTGATTAGGCAAGAGGGAAATAATTCCGGTTGGGATTTGGGCTTCAGACTAGTGAGTATAATGCCAACACCCCCGCTGCGGCCTGCAGGCCCGGTTTCAGGGTGGCAAGGGAAACGCGCTGGTGGGATGGCAGCGCTGCTCATCGCAGGGCTCACAGTCCCCGTCACTGGGCACCTACTGAGTGCGGGCACTGTGCTGAGTGCCACCACGCATTCTCCCATCAAACCCTCCCAAGGGCACCAAAAGATAGGTGACGCTGACATCCTCATTTTAAAGATGAAGAGGCTGAGACGCGAAGAAATGATAAACGGGCCTCTTTGGGTTCATCTTAAATATCTGAGACTTTGCACTTCCTGGGCTTGTAAGCTTTCCGTCATTATTTCTCCAAAAAGGTTTTCAATTTCCTGTTCTGTCTTCTCTCTCTGGTAGCCCTGCGGTGCAATGTCGGGGGCCGATGTTGTCCCACAGGCCCCTTACACCACCCTGTTTTTGGATTCTTTCTCCTTTTGGCTTTTCTGAGTGGGTGTTTTTTGGTGCCTTGTCTTCAACATCAATGGTTCGAGCCTCTGTTTCATCTGATTCCTCCAGTGTGTTCTTCATTTCTGACTGGTTCTTTTTTATCTTTTCTCTCTTCATTTCGTTTCCTATCTTTGTGGAAGTTCTCGCTGACATCATCTGCTCTTCCCCTAAGTTCCGTGAGCAACCTTACGACCAGTGTTCTGAACTCTGCATCTGGTCGGTGGCTTCTATTTTGTTTAGTTATTTTTCTGGAGTTTTGCTCCGATCTTTCATCTGGGACGTGTTCCTTTGTCTCTGCATTTTGGCAGCCTTCCTGTGTCTGTTTCTATTTATCAGGTAGAGCCACTATGTCGCCTGCACTTGGTAGAGTGGCCTAATGTAGGAGGTGTCTTGTGAGGGCCTGTGGCACAGCCTCTCCAGTCACCTGAGCTGGGTGCTCCGGGGGTGTCCCTTGTGTGGGCTGTGTGTGCCCTCCTGTTGTAGCTGGGCCTTGATTGCTGTTGGCATGTCAGTGAGTGGGGTCAACCCTCAGGCTGACTGACTGTGGTGGTTGGTTGCGACTACACCAGACAATCTTTTGAGCAGGGGCTGGCTGCTTGGAGTGGGATTCACTTGAGTGGGGCTCTGGTGCCAGCTGAGTTCACTCTTCGTGTGTGTCATTTGTGGAGCTGGTTGGGTGATGCTCTGGTGGGCTCTGAAGCCGGCCACCGAGGATTGGGGGTGGGTGGGATGGGAAGATGAAAACAAAACACCCGCACGTAGTGCCCGTCATGAATTGAGAGAGCTCATGGAATGTTTTTGTCTTCTTGTCAAATCTCACCCGATGATATCTTTTCCATTTATTTTCAGAGAGTGGAAGGGAGGGAAGAAGGGAGAGAGGGAGAGAGAGAGAAACATCGATGTGAGAGAGTCACATCGATTGGTTGCCTCCCTTATGCACCCCAACTGGGCCTGGAGATCTAACCTGCAACCCAGATATGTGCCCTTGACCGGGAATCAAACCTGAGACCCTTTGGCACTCAGGCTAACTCTCTAACCATCGGGCCACACCCGCCGGGGCTTGCTGTTGTTTTGATGTTTCAAAAGCATTTTCCTCTTTAGGATTTAATAAAGTTTTTTTGAAGTTACGATAACCAATAATAATTTGATTGAAAAAAATGTGCATCATCATAAAGACAGAGGTACAATCATATTTTAGGATCTCCTTTCATTAATGCTCACTTGAAAATGGATTTGGAAACCAAGGTTGAACAGAAAGTATGCAGCTGACCCATCAAATTTTAAATTTTTATTCCATTTTTGTGTTCATCCTAACAATTATCAAGAGCCTTATAAGTGTACACTAGTGTGATGGGTGCAAAGCTGCTATCAGCTGGTAAAAAAAATAATATAGATGTAATAAGTGTAATAAGAAGAAACTGCTAAGTTTCTTCTGTTAGAGTTTATCAGTTAAGCAGTTTTAGGTGCAAGGAATTGCCTGGGTAATTTAAGCAAAAACAGCTTATTGGAAGGGTACTGGCTTCGTATTATTCAGGATAGGCCAGGTTATGGTGCTGTAACAAACATGGGTCATGCTGCGTGTCGCATGTGGGTCTGCAGAGGCTCTGCTCTGCATTCACTCAGGGACTCAGCCCGCAGGGGAGCCACGATTTTGCCGCTGCATCACCTGAAACACCTGAAGTATGAAGTCTCCTCCAGGACCATGAGGGAGTCTCTAGAGATGGAGGTTTGCATGGAAGCTTTTTACCGCCTCAGCCTGAAAATGGTATGTGCTACTGCGACTCGAATGTCATAGGTGCGAATGAATCCCAAGGTCTGTCCTCGCTGCAGGGGACTGGGAAATGCAAGGGGACAAATGGAGTAACTGGTGAGCTTACTGTCTCTGCTCTAGGGGCGTTCAGAGACTCAAGGGAAAAGCTGAAGAATCAGCTCTTGCTCTGGACAGGGATCACAGCAGCAGGGAGACAGGCCAGCGGGCGCTCCAGTCAGGTTGTCCTCCATCAGCAGTTCTCTGTCACCCACCTTAGCATCTGCCCTGGGGGGAGAAAGCAGCCAGCTGACTGACCCAGTCAGGTTTTATGTCCCACCCAGGACAAAGGTAAGTGGGCAATTTGATTGACAGTTCCCCCACAAAGGGGAGGGATAATTTATCCAAACAAAACTGGTGTGCAGCTAAGGTGGGCAAAAACACGTACCTGCTCCAGAGCCGGTCAGAACCCCAAGTGCTCAGGGCTGGCGTAACCGAGAGGGTTCAACAGAAGAGGTGGCACTCAGGAAGAGCCTTGAAGGATGGGATGAATTTGATGGCGAGGAAACTAAGGTAAGCTGAAAGGGCTATACAAGCAAAGTGTGGATGCAGAAAGGAAGACTAGTTGACTTTGATTAGAAATTATTTTTAGTTACTTTCTCACCCCAACTTACCCTGCCTGTCTGTGTCCCACATGGCGTCAGCTCAGGGGGCACAGTGGGTGAGGGCTGGCTGGCATGGCTGCAGCCCCCTCACCAGCTTGGAGCCTTGGTCTCCTGTGGCGGCTGAGACTCTCAGTCCCCCCCACGGGCCTCCCCTGCGGTCAGGTTATATTTCCTCACTGCTCGGTGGTCTCAGCACAGTCGGGCGGCTTATCCTGTGGCTCAGGGCTCTGGAGGGGCAGAAGCAGAGTCTCCTGGGTCCCTGTGGCCCAGGCTGGCACAGCATCGTGCCCTTTGCATTCCAGGAGTTAAACTATTTCATAGGCCCGGTGCAGACTGGGGGGTGGGGGCTGTGCAGGATTGTCAACCCTGGGAGATGGGTTCATTTGGGGTCATCTTTGGGACCAGCTACCATGGAGGACACACTTATACTTGGCCTTCCTACGCCGCCGGCCCCATGTGAGGTATGTGGTGAGAAGTGGGTAATGTTAGAGGAAAAATAAGTGGGGCGCTAGGTTGTGCAGGCTTTAAGTGCCAGCCTAAAGAGTTTAAACTTTTAAAACATAAGTGTTTCATGTCCTTTGATGATGTTACCAGGGGGTGGGAGGAATCAGCAGAGGTCTTCCTCCCCATGGGCCTCTTTCCAGCTTTGCCCTGCATGTCTGTTGGCCAGAACCGAGTCTCATCGCCACCCCTTGCTGCAGAGGGGCCGGGAAAGTGAGGCTCTGCGAAAGGGGGTTAGGATTGCTGCTACTGGCTTTGTCCATGGCCATCCAGTCCCTAGGCGGGGCCGCTGCAGCCGGACGCTGGAGGGAAGAGGGTAGAGCGGGGCTGCAGGCTCTGCACAGAGGCCGCCACCATCAGCAGAATCAGGGCGAGAGGCAGCGAGGGCCTGGACGGGCAGAAGGAAGGGGCCCGATGTGAAGAGAAGTGCAGGCGTGGAGGGGACAGACCCCGGCTCAGGCTGTCATGAGAGAGAAGGGAAAGGGGAGAGACAGGTAGGGACAGAGAGGGAAGCTGGGGATGACGACATCGTTTCCAACTTGCTTAACTGGATGGCGATGGCGACATGTCACCTGAGGCTGAGAACACAGAGGAGAAGTAGGTGGGAGAAGGACTTCGGTCTTAGGCCTTTGGAGTCTGAAGGGTGAGCAGGGTAGTGGGGAAATGCCCACAGGGTGTGGGCGCAAACATGGGCACGGGGGCAGGGCAGGGCCAGGGGGACAGACGGGGGGATCGGCACAGAGCTGCAGTCAGGGGGCACAGAGCTGCAGTCAGGGGGCACAGAGCTGCAGTCAGGGGCACAAAGCTGCAGTCAGGGGGCACAGAGCTGCAGTCAAGGGGGGCACAGGGCTGCAGTCAGGGGGCACAGAGCTGCAGTCAGGGGGCACAGAGCTGCAGTCAGGGGGCACAGAGCTGCAGTCAGGGGGCACAGGGCTGCAGTCAGGGGGCACAGGGCTGCAGTCAGGGGCACAGAGCTGCAGTCAGGGGGCACAGAGCTGCAGTCAGGGGCACAGAGCTGCAGTCAGGGGGCACAGAGCTGCAGTCAGGGGGCACAGAGCTGCAGGCAGGGGGCACAGAGCTGCAGGCAGGGGGCACAGGGCTGCAGTCAGGGGGCACAGAGCTGCAGTCAGGGAGCACAGAGCTGCAGTCAGGGGGCACAGGGCTGCAGTCAGGGGGCACAGAGCTGCAATCAGGGCCGCACTGCCCAGCGACGCCGCTGTGCGCACCAGGGCACCAGCCCGCGCATCTCCGATGACCCCTCGGGGCTCCTTCTGGGCAGAGGGCTGGGCGGGGGTGGACCCAGGAGAAATGCTCACTGACTTCATGCGCTGAACAAAAGGCGATGCTCGAGGAACAGGGAGCACGCGGGGAATGACTCCTCCGTAGAGGACAGGATGAAAAAAAGTAAGAGAAGAAAGCGATTAGAGTCCGGACCAAACCCTGTAAACCAAGGCAGGAGAACATTCCTGGAGGAGGCGCGGCTGCCGAGGTGGAGGAGCCTGGCCGGGGCCCGAGAGGACGCTCGCCAGCTCCGTGACACTGCCATTGTTGACCCTAGACAGTGCGTGGCATGGAGATGAAATATGGCCAGGCTCACAGGAGCATGGTGACACCAGGAGGGAACAGCGCAGCCGAGGAAGCATGGGGCCCGAGACGATATTCCGTGGCTGCAGATGCGCAATCATAGCCTTAATTTCTTATCCCACCGCTTTCCCTCCGGGGGCCCCTGGGAGCTTTCATTGGAAGCACAATGTCCGTCTGCCTTGCCAGGGGGAGGGGGCAAGGGATGCTGAGGCCAGCAGCTTCCTACTAACTCACACCCTGTTACACACGGATAGCACTTACCTCACCACTTTGCACTGACGTAGTTCCCCCTTGGGCCTTCCTCTGAACTGTGGGTCTTTTGAGGCCAAGGACTGTCTCACTGATCTTGGCCTCCAAAAATCTGAGAGCGGTCTTTCTAATTGTGTGATTGTGGCACGTTTTTAAAATCTCTTTGAGCCTCAGTTTCCTTGCCTGTAAAATATCAATCTTGTACTAGTGTGGTTGGGATGAACCAAGGGAATGCACGTTAACCCCTTAGAGCACTGCCTGACACATCCTGATAGCTCAGTGAATATCAGCTGCTATTAATAGTTTTTATTCTCATTGTTGTTACTTGCAGTGGATGTTTGGTTGCCTACTCACCAGTGATTCCAGCTCCTTTTTTCTGCTATAGAGACTGAAAATGCAAAGAACTCACCTTCCCATCCTTGCTTGCAGTTGGGGCATGGCCGTGTGACCCAATCTTGGGCCATAGGGTTTGGATGGAACTATGCGAATGTCTTCTGGGAAAGAGTTCCTTTCTGATAAAAAGACAGAGAGATAGAAAGAGATTTTGGACATAGGCATGGAGAGAGGTGATGTTTGGAACTGGGGCAGCCATCTCGTGACCATGATGACAGAGCTAAGGATAAAAGTTAACATGTTGAAGATATCACAGTAGAAATAGGGACAAATAAATTTAAGTCTGATGTCAAGCCCTCTTACCCCACAGTATAATAAATTACTCTCCATGGTTGCTGGAGTCTCTCCCTGCCTCCAGGCTGAAAGAGAGTGTGGGAGTGTTCAGACTGAGGGATCTCAGGAAGGTGTTCCGCTGAGGGATGCCCCAGCTGCAAGCAAGGATGGGAAGGTGAGCTCTTTGCATTTTCAGTCTCTATAGTGGAAAAAAGGAGTTGGAATGACTGCTGAGGAGGCAACGAAACATCCATTGCAAGTAACAATGAGAATGAGGTCAGAGCTCCCCAAACCGGGAGGAGGGATGCAGGCATTTCCAGGTTGTGTGACAATGCAGTGCTGCCTCATGGTACCCAGGGAGGTGACAGGACCCCAGTGGGAGTGACTGTGGATGATCTGAGGGGACGTGTCACTCAGCACTGCCTGCACACTCATGCCCAACCTGGGAAGGAGCAGCGAGGCCCCCCACCTACTAGGAGCAAGTGGAATTGGCCCCGGGCTGCTCAGATCAGAGCCCAGAGGACTCTCCGTAAGTGTCTGCACTGCGTATGAACACCTCCACCCTCTTTCAGCTGGAGGCAGGGAGAGACTCCAGCAACCACTGAGAGAGTAATTTATTGTACTCTGGGGCAAGAGGGCTTGATATCAGACTTAATTTTATTTGTCCCCATGGATAAATGCTTGTTCAAAGTAAAAATAGTATTGGGTGATTATAACACATGTATAGGTGAAATGAATGGTGGCAATGTTATAGAGGAAGGGAGGGAGGAATCGGGAATACCTTATTATGAGGTACCTGCACTACTCATCAAATAACAATATCATGTTATTTGAAAGTGGCTTTAGATTAGGTAAATACATATTGCAAAATCTATAACAATCACTAAAAACTTTAAAAAAGAAGTATAATATGCTGAAACAGGAGAGAACATTTAATCATATAAAATGTTCAATTAGGATAAGAGAAGATAGAAAAAGAAAAGTTTTCTTTTTTTAAAGAAAGAAATAAAAAATAAGTAGGAAAAGAAAACAATAAATTACATGATAAATATTAGCACAATTATATCAATCATCACTTTTTTATTTTTAACCCTCCCCTGAGGGTATTTTTTCCATTGCTTTTCAGAGAGAGTGGAGGAGGGGGGGGAGAGAGAGAAACATCGATGTGAGAGCAACACATTGATTGATTGCCTCCCGCACTCACCGTGACTGGGGCTGTGTACCTCTTGCAACCGAGGTACATGCCCTTGGCTAGAGTCGAACCCGGGACCCTTCAGTCCTCGGGCCAACACTCTACCCACTGAGCAAACTGGCCAAGGCTCAATCATTATTTATTTATTTTTAATTTATTTTTATCGTTGAAAGTATTACAAATGTCCCCCTTCCCCCCCCCATTGATCCCCTCCATACTGTACCCACACCAGGCCTTCACCACACTATTGTCTGTGTCCATGGGTTATGCATATATGAATATAAGTTTTTAGGTTAATCTCTCCTCATGCCTCACCTCCTCCATTCCCCCCACCCCTGCCTTCCTGAGATCCCTCAGTCTGTTCCAGCTTCTATGACTCTGGATCTATTTTGTTCATCAGTTTATTTCGTTCATTAGATTCCACATATGAGTAAGATCATATGACACTTGTTTTTCTCTGACTGGCTTATTTCACTTAGCATAATACTCTCCAGGTCCCTCCATGCTGTTTCAAAGGGTAAGAAATCCTTCTTTCTTATAGCTGCATAGTATCCCATGGTATAAGTGTCCAAGAAGATGCTTGATATGATTTCAATCTTCTTGAACTTGTGGAGACTTGTTTTGTGTCCTAACATGTGGTCTATCTTTGAGAATGTCTCATGTGCACTTGAGGAGAATGTGTATTTTGCAGCTTTGGGGTAGTACTCCCAGTCTTTTTAAAAAATATATATCTTTATTGATTTCAGAGAGAGGAAGAGAGAGGGAGAGAGAGACAGAAACATCAATGATGAGAAAGTCACTGATTGGCTGCCTCCTGCACGCTCCCCAACTGGGGATCAAGCCCACAACCCAGGCAGACTGGGAATCGAACCATGGTCTCCTAAATCCTAGGTTGATGCTCAACCACTGAGCCACACCTGGCAGGGCCTCCCAGTCTTTTGGATGGGTTCTAGTGTAGGCCAATGTCAGATGCTGTTGGTGACTGGCCTTGAGTACCCTGTTTGAAGCTTTCCATACTCCACAGCTTATGGTTCACTCTCCTGGGGCTGGGTGCATTTGCAAATGACCAAAATGTGCACCAAGGTCTGCTTTCCCAAAGCCTGGGTCCAGAAGCAAATCAGGCAAAGACTCAAAGCATCCAGAGGCTGATTGTTATTCTCAGTCATCACTTTAAATATCAATGATCTGAATATACCAACTAAAAGTGACTGTCAGAGTGTATTAAAAAACAAGACCAACTATATTTTGTCTACAAGAATTCCATTTTAAATATTAAGATCCACTTAGATGAAAAGTAATGGGATGGAGAGAGATATATCATGCTAACACTAATAAAAAAACACTGGAGTAGTTATATTAATTTCAGAAAAAACAGACTTCAAAGGAATATTACAGGATAAAAGGAGCATTATATAATTATAAAAAGGGTCTTTCTCCAAGAATACATAATAATCCTTAATGTGTGTACGTAACAATACATTCTGTACTAAGTATGCTTACTCCATAGTGAAATTAAAATAGAAATCAATAATAGATAGCTAGAAAATCCCCAGATATTTGGAGATTAAAAAGCATACTTCCATATAACACATGAGTCATAGAAGAAATTACAAAATAAATTAAAAAACATTTTTAAGTAAATGAAAATAAAAACATAACCTATCAAAATATGTGAGGTATAGTGAAAGAAGTACTTAGAGGGGAATTTGTATCATTGAATGCAGATATTATAAAGGAAAAAGTTATAAAATCAGTAATCTAAGTTTCTGTATAGGAGACTAAAAATAGACAAGCAATATAAAACTAAAGCAAGCACAAGAAAATGAAAAAGTAAAAATTAGAGCAGAAATAACCAAGACTGAAACTACAAAATCATGAAACCAAAAGTTAGTTCTTTGAAAAGGTCAATGAGTTGATAAACCTTTACCCAGGCTAACAAAGAAAAAAAAACAAGAAAAAAAGAGAGAAGATGCAAATTAATGATATTAGAAATGAAGGAAGGGTTATACTATTGATTCCATAGACAGAAAAAAGATAATGTAATATTATGATCAACTCTATGATCACAATGTTGATGACTTAAATGAAACAGACCAATTCCTTGAAAGACACAAACTACCAACACTCAAAAAAGAGAAATAGATAATCTGAATATGCTTATAATTATTAAAGGATTGAATTAACAGTTAATAAAAAAGCACCAGGTCCACATGGTTTCAATGGTAAAGTCCACCAAACATTTAAGGAAGAAATTATAACAATTTCCTACAAATTCTTCCAGAAAATAGAAGCAGAGAAAATACTTTTTTTTTTTTTAAATCCTAACCTGAGGATACTTTTTAAATTGCTTTTCAAAGAGAGTAGAAGGGAGAGAGAGAGAAACACCAATGTGAGAGAGACACATGGATTGGTTGCCTCCTGCATGTACCCTGACTGGGGCCGGGGACTGAGCCTGAAACCAAGGTATGTGCCTTTGGCCAGAGTTGAACCAGGGGCCCTTCAGTCCACGGGCCAATGCTCTAACCACTGAGCCAAACCTGCTAGGGGGCCAGCATTACCCTACTACCAAAACCAAGTAAACACATTACAAGAAAAGAAAACTGCAGACCAATATCCCTATTGAACATAGGTGCAAAAACTCTCAGCAAAACACTAGTAAATCCAAACCAATAATATACAAAAAGAATTATATCTTACAACCAAGCAGAATTTATTCCAGCTGTGTACATCTGGTTCAAGATTCAAACGTCAGTTAATGTAATCCATCACATCAACAGGCTCAAGACGAATAATCACAAGATCATGATAATAGATGCAGAAAAAGCATTTGGAAAAACCCAATACCCATTCATAATAAAAACTCTCAGCAAACCAGGAATGGAGGGGAAGTTCCTCAACTTGATAAAGAACATCTACAAAAAACCTAAAGCTAACAAAGTGCTTAATGGTGAGAAATTAGATGTTTTCTCCTTAAAGATCAAGAACACGGCAATGCTGCTTTCTCTCACCACTCCTATTCAATGTTGTACTGGAAGTCCTAGATAATGCAATAAGATAAGAAAAAGAAAATAAAGGGTATACATATTGGGAAAGAAGAAGCAAACTTATTTGTTTGTAGATGACAGTATTATCTATGTAGAAATTCCCAAAGAGATGACACCTCCCCCCAAAATAAACAAAACACATGCTCAAACTCCTGGAACTAATAAATGTTTGTAGCAATGTTGCAGGATATAAAGTTAATACATAGGAGTCAGTTGCTTTCTTTTGTACTAGCAATGAACAATTGTAATTTGAAATTAAAAATACAACACCATTTACATTAGCACACACACAAAAACAACACAAACGTAAACCTAATGAATCATATACGGGATCTGGATGAAGAAAACTATTATACTCTGATGAAAGAAACCAAAGATCTAAATAAAGGGAGAGATATTCCGTTTATGGATAGATACACTCAATATTGTTAAGATGCCAATTTTCTTCAACTTGATGAATGTTTCATCAAAACATCCTAATCAAAATCCCAGCAAGTTATTTTGTGAATATTGACAAACTGATTCTAAAGTTTATATGGAAGGACAAAAGACCCCAAATAGTCAACACAGTAATAAAGACTAGCCTTGCACAACTTTAAGACTTGTCAAGCTACAGTAATCAAGACGATGTGGTATTGGTGAAAGAACAGACACATGGATCAACGGAGCAGAATAAAAGCCCAGAAAAAGATCCGCACAAATATAGTCAACTTATCTTTGACAAAGGAGCAAAGACAATTCAATGGAGAAAGGATGATCTCAACAAATGGTGCTGGAACAACTGGGCATCCATTTGTGAAAAAAGAAAAAGAAGACAAGGAAAAGAATCTAGATATAGATCTTTAAGCTTTCACAAAAATAACTCTAAGTGGAGCACAGCCCTGGCTGGTTTGCTCAGTGGTTAGAGCGTTGACCCACATACCTTGGTTGCAGATTTGATCCCAGGCCCCAGGTGAGGCATGTGCGGGAGGCAACCAATTGATGTGTCTCTGTCACATCGATGTTTCTCTCTCTGTCTCTCCTCCCTCCCTTCCACTCTCTCTAAAAATTAATGGAAAAAAAATCCTTCCGTGAGGATTCAAAAATGGATCATATATTTAAATAACAGTGCAAAACTATAACACTTCTGGAAGATACCATAGGCAAACATCTGGGATCTAGGTTTGGCAAAGAGTTTTTAGATACAACACTAAAAGGATGATTCATGAAAAAAAATTTCGTTAACTTGGACTTTATTAAAATGAAAAAACTTCTGCTTTGCGAAAAAAACAAACAACTTTTAAGAGAAAGAAAAGTCACAGACTAGGAGAAAATCTTTTCAAAACACATATCCAATTAAGAACTTGGATCCAAACTAAACAAAGAATTTAAAAAACAAACAACCCAATTTAAGAATTGGTAAAGGGCCCGGCCGGCGTGGCTCGGCAGTTGAGCATCGACCTAGGATCCAGGAGATTGCTGTTTGATTCCGGGTCTGGGCCCACGCCCGGGTTTCGGGCTCGATCCCCAGCGGGGGTGGTGCAGGGTGCAGCCGATCAATGACTCTCTCATCATTGGTGTTTCTATCTCTCTCTCCCTTCCCATTCATCTCTCTGAAATCAATAAAAACGTATTAAAAAAAAAAAAGATAAATAGGTAAAAGATCTCACCAGACAAAAAGGAAGATATATAGGTGGCAAATAAGCAAATGAAGAGATGCTCAACATAGTATGTCTTTAAGGGAACTGCAAATTAAACGATCAAGAGATAATCATTATACATCTACTAGACGGGCTGAGGGCCCAGACACTGACACTGTCAAGAATGCAGAGCAACGGGGACTCTCGTTCACTGTTGGCGGGAATGCAGTTTGGGTTTCTCGTAAAACGAAACATATTCTTACCATATGGTTTAGTAATGCGCTTGATATTTACCCAAAGGAATTGAAAACATGTCCACACAAAAACCTGAGCCTGAGTGTTTGCAGCAGCTTTTTTCATAACTGCCCCAACTGGAAGTCCTTCAGTGGGTGACAGGACACATCAACTGTGGTGCTCCCAGGCAAGGGAATGTTATTCATAGGCAAAAAGAAATGAGTGGTGAAGCCTAGGGGACTTCGAGGAGGTGAAACTAGTCTTTACATTACAAGCCACTCTGCATTTGTCAAACCCACAGTACTGTACAGAGAAAGAGCGAACCTTAATGTAAACTACGGTCTTTAGTACAATTCACAAATACGGGCTCATTAATTGTAGCAAATGTACCACATTAATGCCAGATGTTAATAACGAGGGAAACTGTGTACAGGGGAGGGGATTTATGGGCACTCTCTGTATTATCAATTTTTTCTGCACATCTGTAATTGTAAAATTAATTTTTTAAGGCCTGAAGGATAGGCTTGAAAACAAGTGAGCGTGTTGTGACGTAGGTGAGCGGAGCTTGTATTGCGGCTACACTTGGGAAGCCCCTTTGAGGGCCTGAGGTTTTATGATTTGGGGGCCTCCGGGCCGTCTCCAGGACTGACACAGAGCAGCCCCTGATACAGAGGGCAGCTTGGGCAGGGCCTGTGTGCGAGATGCAGCCTTCACATTCGCTCTCTCCTGTGGGCCTCGGGACAATGCCCTGTTTCCTTTTACTCTTTGTTTTGACATAATTCAGACTCAAAAGTTGCAAGAAAAGTACAAAGAATTCACATATTCCCTTCCCCCAGATTTCCCAAACGTCTTCACAACCGACCCCATCTGCTCGATCCTTTCCTGTCTTTTCGGTTTCCTCCTCCTTTTCACAACCGAGCAAACAGCTGGAGGGCCAGGCTCTGCCCTGGCTTCTTTCTCTCATTCTCATGAGGACAGCAGTGAACACTGATCGAGCGCCTCGTATGTACCAGGCACCGTCCCCGGCACTTTTCACGTATTTCACCCCTCCACCCTCACACAGCCCTCTGAGGTGTGGTGCACCCCCACCCCCACTCTGGAAATGTGGAAGCTGGGGCACAGGGACTGATGGGCTTTCCCCAAAGTCTCATAGCAAGTAGCAGAGATGGTGTGGGGACGTGGGCGACCTGGGCCAGAGCGAGGAAGGGGCCAAGAATGACTTAAAGACGCAGAAAACAGGGTGGGAGCCCAGCGTGGGGCAGTCAGCCCGGACCACACGCTCCCCAAGCGAGGCTTCTGCAGAAAACAGGGCGGGAGCCCAGCGTGGGGCAGTCAGCCCGGACCACACGCTCCCCAAGCGAGGCTTCTGCCGTCGCGTCCAGATGAGCCTGGGCCAAACTCAGGCGCCAGGACCGGAGGACAGAAGGTTTCTTCTCTACGGAGGGAAGCCCGCGGCGTTCATGCTGAACCGCCCGGGCTCAGGGACTGACTGTGAGTGTGAGTGAGCGTGACTGCTGGTGTGTGTAGGGAGGGGTGTGCGTGTGACTGTACGAGTTTGAGTCCGTGCGTGGGTGTGACTGTGTGGATGTGTGAATAAGTGTGAACATGCGGGGTGTGTAGGCAAGTGTGAGCGCTTGAATGTGTGTGGTACGTAAGGACCAGAGTGTGATGACTGTGAACATAGGGCTGAGTAAGTGGAATGTGTGAGAGCGAATGTGTGTGGATGTATATGAGTGAAGTGTGTGTGTGACGTGTGAGTATGTGAGTGAATATGTGAGCGTGAAGGTGTTTGGGCAGGTGAGTGTGAGTGTGTGAATGAATATGTGAGTGTGATTGTGTGTGAGCTTTACTAGGCAGGAACAAACCCTTCTCAGTGAAGCAACCCGCTGGAGCTGCCCGGGCGTGGCCTTGGTAAGATTCGCATCCAGTGCGGAATTCCCAGCTGACCTGCGCAATTCACACCCTGTCTAGCTACTTCCTTCTCCCTCTGGAAGCCCAAGCTACCAGGTCCTTCTTAAGGCCCCTCTCCTGTCCCCTCAGCTGCTCCATCACAGAGTTCATTACACTCCATTGTTTGTGTCTGTTTACTTGTTAGGGCCCCAACCAGACCTACAGGGCTAGGGAAACGGGGGCCGGATCTACTTCTCACTCTCTGAAGTCCCCGGCTCAGGACTAGGCCCATGGAGGTGTCAATAAATACATGCAAATAAGTGTCATTCCTCCCACCCCCCTTTATGCACAACTGACCTCCAAGTGTTTGCTCCTGCAGTCCCCTCCACCTGAATGCTTGCTTCCTTTTCCCTCCCTTTTCTCCATTGATCCTTGGAGGCATTTATCAGAGGTCACCTCCTCCAGGAAGCCACCCCTGACTACTCCAGGGGACTGAGTCCACTGTACTGTCACATTCTTGAGGGTTGGCAGCTGTCTTGTCCACATGGTTGTAAGGTCTCAGAGGGCAGGGCTCATGTCTGTTTCATATCTTCATATGTGCATCCTCAGCACTTGTCGCAGGCTAGGCACGCAGTAGGACCAAGAGAGAATGAGTGTGTGAAGAATAAGGAAGGAGAACTGAAGTACTGTCCCCTACACCCCAAGCCAACCCTTACTCACTAGAGGCTTTGCTCTTTCCTTGGCTCACCCTCCAGCACAGAACCCCTTTGGGCTGTGCTTGGGTCCTAGGAGTTTGCCTCCACTCTCAGACCAGAAGCTCCTGAGGGCAAGGTGGGGTCAGACTTCTCTCTGGGTCCCCAGCACTGCTGGGCCTGAGTCCTCGAACCTCCTACCTCATCTCCTCTGCTCTCCCCTCCTCCAGACTCCAGCCAACCTGGACTTCAGGCAATTTCTACAGCATGCTAAGTTGGCTCCCACCTGGGGCCTTTGCACTTGCTGTTTCTCTAGTCTTCCCCCATATGCTCTTGGGGTTCTCAGCTCAAATGTCTCATCTTCAAGGACACATTCAAACAGCCAGGCCCACGGGCCGAATAGGTCCCTCTCTTTTTACTTTCTTCTTGGGACCGCCTGTTACCTGACACGCTTTAGCCACTTAGTGTTTTTCCTGCCTTCTGGCTGCATCAGGGCTCTTACGGTGCCCGGTGGTTAGTGGTCTACAGGGCCTGGGTTTGTCACACCTGCTGCGTGACTCTGAGCAAGTTTCCCTTAGAGGTTCTGTGCCTCTGTTTCCCCATTTATAAAATGGCTGGGAATAACTGAATTCCCTCAGGGTAGCTGTGAGCATTAAATGAGTAAATACAGGCCCTTCGCACAGGGCCCGTCTGGTGTACTAGCTGTTGATTGACTGACATTTTTCTGGAGCCTACCATACATACCCAGGCGCTCAGCAGGCGCTCGGGGTGGGCGCAGTGAACACACATTGGCACTTAGTGGTGGCTGGGCTGCTGGGGCTGGGAGAGGGACTGAAGTCGCCCAGCCCCTCAGCCCCAAAGGCACTGCGCGCTGGGCAGAGCGAGCTGGGGACCTGGCAGGAAGGGCAGCGGGAGGGGCACAATCGGGAGCCGGGCTTTTATTCTGAGAGCCTCGGGGAACTACTGCGGGTTCTCCGCGGGGCGTGACCTCGGCTGCAGCCCGGGAGACAGCGAGCAGGGGGCGCCCCCTGGAAAGATCAGCGGCCGGGCCCCGAGGGGGCGGAGGGACAGAAACTGGGACTCGGCGCCCTGGGCGGGCGGGGCGGCGCATGCAAATCCGGGGGCGGGCGCGGGCGCGGGCGCGGGGCGGGCTCTGGAGCCGGAGGGGCTCGGGCGGCCGCAGGAAAGTCCCGCGCAGCGCGGCCCGCGGGGCCACCTGGGGTCCCCGCTCCCGGCGGCACCGGCTGGGGAATGGGTCGGAGGGCGCAGGTAGGACGCGGGGCGCGCGCGGGGCGGAGGCGGGCGCGCCGGCGGCACGTAGCCCGCGTCCGGGAAGGGCTGGGCCAGGCGCGGGGACCGGGGGCGGCCCTCGCGCTCCTGGGGCTCGGAGAGCGGCCCGCGCGTCCGTGTCGCCCGCGGGCAGCCGGGGCGGGAGCCGGGGCGGGAGCCGGGCAGGCGGGCGGCCTCCGGGGCGCGTGGACACCCGTGCGCCCCCAGACGCGTGCGCTCAGAGGCGGTCTCCCCGGGGCCCCGGGGACCTCGCGATCGTGGGGAGGCCGGTCTTGGGCCACGCAGGCCCCCCTTCTCTGGGCTGTCACCTGCCGCGCGGACACGGGGAGTTGGTGAGGATTGGGGGGGGAGGGGAGAAAGTGGGGGGGAAGTTTTGGAAACTGTCTAAGGATGTGGGACACAGGCCTTTCCGCCGTTGGCCTCCTTATTTGAATATTGTTGGATGGACCCAATGCTAGGGATAATTTTCTGGGCTTATGTTGTGCAGGCTTGGTTCTGAACGCTGAAGGTATTGCGAGTTAAATCTCAAAATAACCTTTCTGGTCGTGCTGTGAATCTTGGCCGTTTTTCAGATTAGGGCACGTTGGCACAGGCAGCTTAAATAACTTGCCCAAGGTGAGGCCCACCTGGAAAGTGTGGGTCAGGATGGGAACCCGGGCATCCTGCCGCCGGCTGCCCTCCACCTGTCAACAATATTTGTCAAACTGTCCCATCAACAAATTCTCCAGGGTTTTGAATAAACTGCAGATCCCCAGATGCCCGTCTGTGAGATTCAGATTCAGTAAACTCAAGTATCTGATTTAAAAACAATACCCCAAATCTATATTTTCTGTAATTGGGAGAGACTGGGACTAGCAGACTAGCGGCCGATGCTGGGGTTCACAGATTGCCCTCTGGCCAGCACTAATCCTGCTTGAGTCCTGGTCTCTGCCTGTCCCCAGTCCTCTGTGAGCTGTGACCCCCTGCAGCTCCTTCCCTATGGGTGGCCTCTTAGGAGCTTGAGCATTTGCTGGGACATCAGCGCCTTTATTAAAATCCTAAAGTCTGTTGGGAAGCAGGCTGTGGTGTCCATTTGGCCAGGGTGTCTCACACAGTCAGGGGATCCCAGAGTTCTGCACAGGCCCCTTAATACAGCTGGTCCAAGCTGTGGTTAGAGCAGGATGCTGAGGTGTGGACGGGAAGGGGGCCAGTCCAGCCCAGCCAATCCCTCACTCACCAGCGCTCGCAGGGCTCCTACTGGGCACTGCTTCAGTGCTGTTCTGGGCACTGGTGTTTGCCCTGAAGGAGGTTTCCCTCTGGGGAGGGGGAGCACGGTAGGGGTAATTAGCTTTTTTTTTTTTTTTTTTAAATCCTCACCTGAGGATATATTTTCATTGATCTTTTTAGAGAGAGAGGAAGGGAGAGAGAGAGGGAGAGAGAAACATCGATGTGAGAGAGAAACATCTATTAGTTGCCCACGACCTAGGTATGTGCCCTGACCAGGAATTGAACCTGCAGCCCTTTGGAATAGGAGACAACGCTGTAACCAACAGAGCTATCTGGCTGGGGAGGGGTGATCAGCTCTGGGGCAGTGAGACAGGCTTCCCAGAGCAGGGACCTTTGAGCCAGCCTTTAAAGAGGAGCAGAGGAGCTAGGCAGAGGGAGAATGGGAAGGAACGGTGTGCTGAGCAGTGGGCGCAGTGTGGACAAAGGCTGGGAGGTGTGAGAGGAGTGGTGTGTGGAGTGGCACCGGGAAGAAGCCAGAGATGGATGGGAAGGTGGGCTTGGCCACGTTGTAGGTCTCGAATGTCGTGCAGGGGAGTAGGCCAGTGTATTCCACCTTTACCTGAGCCATAAGAGTCACCATGCAGATTCCCGGGCCCCACCCTGGCCTTTGGAATTGAATTTGGAGGGAGGCCAAAGGAAGGCAGCAGGGGGAAAACCACTAGTGAGTCGGCCTGGTTACAACACACCCATTTACCAGCAGGTGTGGGATGACCTCAGGATTTCCACATTCTGAGCAGTGACTCAGTACTGATGTTTTTTGTACAGAGGATTCCAGGACTGCAGAAAGTCTAGGCAGGGGCAGGGGCAGGGGCAGGGAGGTTGTCCCCTAAGTGAGGTGTCAAAGAAGTGGGAAGAGAACCTTTCTTGGACCCCTCTTCTTCTTACCCCCTACCCCCTGCCCCCACCCAGGATGGAGGAGTTTGGGATCAAATAGCTCACTGCCCTCAGTTGCTTTGTGTACCTGGGAGGGGGCAGGGACCGAAGGCCCCTCCGTGCTTTGCTTCCTCACGTTTGCAAAATTGTGCATCATGCTTTATAAGATACTTCACCCAATTTCCAGCACACTGTATGTCCACAGTAAGTGCTCATGTCTGTTGTTACTGACAGGAAGTATAGCCTAGCCCTGGCCAGTGTGGCTCAGTGGTTAGAGTGTCGGCCCACGTATGGAAGGGTCTCGGGTTCGATTCCTGGTCAAAGGCACATACCTGGGTTGCAGGTTCCATCCCCAGGCTCCAGTTGGGGCACGTGCCGGAGGCAACCAGTCAGTGTGTCTCTCTCATCAATGTGTCTCTCTCACATTGATGTTTCTCTCTCTCTCCACCTCCGTCCCTCACTTCCACTCTCTCAAAATCAATGGGAAAAAATGTCCTCTGGTGAGGATTATCCAAACAAAAAGAAGACGCATAGCCTGGAGGTTCAGAGCATGGGCTCTGGAGCCACATTGCCTGGTGCAGAGGCTGGCTTTGCTACTTACTAAGTAGCTGACTTCTCAGGACCTCAGTTTTCCCATTTGTGAAATTATAGTGACTACTTTATACCAGTGTGGTAATGATGGAATTAATAACTGTCAAGCATACAGAACAATGCTCGGTATAGACTAAGCATTATGTATTGTGTGTTTTTTTGTTTTATTTTATCTTGAGGGACAATATCAGTCTTGCTCACTCCTATAATCACCTGTGCCTAACATTACTGCTTAGATCATCTGAGCCTAATATACTGTATTTCATTGATTCTGAGACACTCTTCTTTCATAGTTTCACAGCTCTGAAATAAGAATGTCTTACATAATCAATGTCTTATCACAGATTAATCAGCTTTTTCTTCCTCAGTGGTACATAAAGTCCCAATGTCTATTACAATTGATGGTGTCTTAGATCATGTGAAATGTGGAATGTTGAGTGCCCATGGTAAGCCAGATTCTATGTCAAGTCCTCTAATGCATTATTCATCACACCATGTGATAATAACTCCTTTTTAATTTAATTTAATTTAATTTAATTTAATTTAATTTAATTTAATTTAATTTAATTTAATTTAATTAGTTTTTTTTCTATCCCTTCCACCCCACATCCATCCCACCCCCAGGCTTTCCCCATACCAATGTCTGTGTCCATGGGTTATGCTTATAAACATATAAGGTCTTTTATTAGTCCCCCCCCCCCCACCTTCCCTCTGAGATCCCTCAGTCTGTTCCATGCTTCTGTGTCTCTGGATCCACTTTGTTCATCAGTTTATTTTGTTTATTACATTTCATATATAAGTGAGGTCATGTTGTACTTGCCTTTCTCTGACTGGCTTATTCAATTAGCATAATACTTTCTAGTTCCCTCTGTGCTGTGCCAAAGGCTTAAAGGTCCTTCCTCTTTACAGCTGTATTCGTTAAATAAGGAAATGAACCCCACTGGATGAGTTTAGTCTACCCATTTTGTAGGTGAGGAAACAGAATCCGCGATGTGCGGGGTGGCCTTGCCTAAGGTCCCATGTCTAGGACTGAAGTCTAGGAATTCTAATCTACTTTCCATCCCAGCCTGTGTTCCTTCCCACTGTCACAGTTTGCGGGGGTGGCCAAGAGGGACATCTTTCCCAGCATTTCTCGTGGCTGGCACTGTGGAGACATGCCTGGTCACATATTGCCAGACTTCCCTTGGCTAGTCTAGCAGAGAGGCCGACAACTTGCGTGGTGTTGCATGGACTTGCCCTTGCAAGAGTGTGGATGGGAGAACCCAGCGGTGGCTGGAGGGTCCTGCAGGAGCCAGTATTCACGTTGCTTGTTATGTGACTTCCAGCAAGTCGTTCTGCTCCTCTGAGCTGGAGGCACAAAGAAAGGCACAGGCTTGAAGACAGGGGCCCCACATTCAGATATGAGCTTGCTGCTGCCTATCTGTGACCTGGAGGCAGCTGCTTAACCTCTCTGAGCCTCCGTTTGCTTGTCAGTAAAGTGGCTATGGGGGGTATTAATGAGATAATTTTTATAGGCACCTTGCCCATGGCTCAGTGATTGCCGTTTCTGTCCCCATTTAGGACAGAGTCACTTCTCCATATCCAACACCTGGCTTCCTCCCTCATTTCTTCTTCAAATATTTATTGAGCACTTACCTGTGCCAGGTGCTGCTGACAGAGCCCTGGACAAAGTCCCTGCCTCCTGGGGTTTAAATTCTGGTTGAGAAGACAGGCCATACACAAACAGATATATACACACAGATTTACATCTCTTACCTATACTTCCAAAAACCACGGGCTTGGAAAACTGGCAGTTTTTTCACAACTCAGTTGGGCGCACGACCTGACGTGAGCTAAGCACAAGGCCCTTTAAGGCCTTTATTTCTCCTCCCGTGAGCGCGTCTGTCCTGCAGAGAGGTCCGTGTGATGGGCTGCTCTGGACACATGGGGTGGGGGGCTTCCGCCCGCTGGTATTTTGTATACAGGGTGACCTTGTATAACTGAGATTCTGGATTCTGAAACATGCCTGGCCCCCGGATTTCATGCAAGAGAACCTGGACCTGCGATGTCCTGCTAGGTAGTGACAGGGCTGGGAGGACAAGTGGAGCGGGGTGAGGGCGGTGGCAGGGGCCTCTCTGAGGAGGGACATTAGAAAGACAGGGGCACAGGCCTGGAAGGACGGCCAGGTGGAGGGGACGACAGTAGAGAAGGCCCTGTCCTTCTGCCCACCCGCTTCCACCACCTGCCCTGCGTGCGTGGCTCTGTCTCGCTGCGTGTCTGTGCCTTTCCCAGAAGCGCTGATGCCTGAGGTTTAGGTTTGGCTTCGAGGGACCCATTCTCACTCTGGGGACCCATTCTCACCCTGGGCCTCCTCGCCTCCAGGTTGCTTAAGAAATCCAGGGTCTTGGCTGAAGCAGGCCTGGGTGCTGTGACTTGCTGGGGAAGATCAGCAGTGGGGCTGGCATCTGAGTCCCCTTCTTCCCCCTCCCGGGAAAGAGGAAGGATGTGGGCCTGGTGGGGGCTGGAGGGCTTGGCCCTCAAGGGTTTGGTGGAGCAGGTTTCCTGAGGGGAGGTTTGTAGTTCTGAACAGAGGACTTCGTGAGGAACTAAGCAGCCTCCAGCCCCCAGAGCAGCTTACAACTTAAAAGCAAAGTGTATTGAACTCCAGCAATGGGCTCACGGCTCACATTCACTCAGCAAATGTGCCAGGGGTTGGGGACACAGCAGGCAAGTGAGGGCCCTTGTGGAGCTGACAGTCTAGTGAGGGAGGTGACTCCGAGGAGGCGAATTTTGGGCTAAGATCTGAAATAAAAAGACATGTGGATATCCGGGAAAAGAGTGTTCTGGCAGAAAAAAGCAAGTGCAAAGGCCCTGAGGCTGGAACAGGCTTGGTGCGTTCGACCCACAACAAGGAAGCTGATATGGTTTGATGGAATTGAGCCAGGCGGAGAGGGGCAGGCGCATGGTCAGGGAGGTAAACAGGAGCCAGCCACCTGCGTTCTCATTCGCCTTGCAGGATAACCCTACAGAGCAGGAACTGCTCTTCAGATTTCACTGATGAGGGGCAGGCACAGAATGGCCTGGCAACTTGTCCAGGGTCACAGCCGGAAGGTGGCAGAACAGGGCTGTGAACCTGCAGATCCAGAGTCCCTGGGCTTCACTACTGTGCTTAAACACATAATGGAAACGGGGCTCCAACGCTGAAGGCCCCCACTACCCCCATCATCCCCGGCGTGCCTGACCTCTCTGAATCAGCCCAGCAACCCTGTGGGAGTGGTCAGGCCAGGACTGCATTATAGACGATCAGTCATTGTGTGAATCATTTTACAGATCGTTTTCCCAATGAGCATCTTCTGCAGGGTCAGGCGGTGAGGACACACCAAAGCAGAGGGGGTGCGGGGTGGGGTGGATAGGATGAGTGGAGGCCCAACTCCACATCAGGCACTGCGCCCAGTAGATGACGGGGTGCCTCCTCATTTCCCTGAGGAGGAAACTGAGGCTTAAGGTGGAGACTTACCTGGTGACACAACTTGGAAGGGGCAGAGCCTGGATTCAAACCCAGGGCTGCTGGCCAGGAAGTCCTCGATTTGCACTTACCTGCTGTTCTGATCCATCCTTATGAGCAGTAGAGTAAGAGACTTGAACTTCTTGGTCAGAGATAAGGGAGCACAGTCACTGAGAACATTTTGGAGAATGGAGGAATGCCAGAGGTTTTCCTGGAGCAGCTGGGAAGTGTTCTGCCTTCTCAGGAGAGGACATTAACTTCTCTGGAGAGGAGAGACACCAGATCTCCTGCTGGCAGCCCTCCAAGCCCACAGGCTACAGCCTCCTGACAGTCTTGCCTGCAATGATGGAGCATAAGCCTTCCAGCAATTTCCACAGCTGGACAGCTCTGACTGGGAGAAGATCTTCCCTGAGATTGAGCCAAATGAGCTTTCCAGGAGCATTCACTTTCTGGCTCTGATTCTGCCCCTTGGAGGTAGTAACCTTCGCTCTCCAACAGTTACCCAGTATTTCTTTTTCAGACTACACAGCCAGTCATTCTTCTTGACTCAGGGAATTGTAAAGAGTTCAATCTGGCTTTGGACATGATCCAGTTAGTCAGAGTCCATATAAAACCCATTACTTCCCACAAAACCTGTTTAGTCAGAGAGAAGGGAGACTATTACTTCCTTGGATCTGGAGCCCATACCTCTGTTGATATAACCTGTAATCATACTTTGTAGTAGCCACATCCCACTTGGGGCTCCTATTAGGCTCGTTAGTTAAAACCTCCAGGTCTCTCTTCTTCATAAGCTGCTGTCAGTCAAAGTTTCTTCCATTCAGAGATTACTTGTTTGAGACTAACAATTGTTTTCAGCCTTTCTTGTTTTCAAATAAATGTACTTCAGGCTAAATAGCTATATTATTTTTCTCTGAGTACTGCTTTGGCTTTATTCCACAGGTCTTGTTACACAATGCCATTCACTGCTAACTTAGTTTATAATTTCCCTTTTGTCTGCACGTGTATGTGCTTTTTTAAAGTTTTAGGTGGAAGGAAGGTTTTTGAAAGTTTTTTTAATTGTTGATTTCTAAATTTATTGCATTGTTGTCAATATCTGTGGCTTTTATGATACCAGTAATGGAGAACTTATCAAGATCTTGTTTGTAGGATTTTCTGGTAAAATTTTCTCTGTCTTTCTCTTGTATTTGAAAGGATATGTTCTGTTGGGTTTGTAAAGTTCTAGAAATACGTGTATTAGCTAAAGCTTGCTAAGCTAGCATTGATACTGTATGTTTTTGCCTACCTGATTTATCTAGGACTGTGATAGAGGAGCTATTCATTTCTCCTTGGCTTCTCCATTTTTAAATTTCTTTTTAAAGCTATGTTATTAGGTGCATGTAAATAGAATACTCCTGTGTATGAATAGAAGAAGGGGTCATGATTTTTATACCTTCTTGGTGAATTGCGCCTTTTATCAGTATAAAACAGCCACCTTTCTTTTAATACGTCAATACCTTCAATTATGTTTTATTTAGTATTAATAATATACCTGTTGTCTTTATTTGCACTTTTCTTGACTAATTTTCTGATTCTTTATTTTCTTTTCTTCAACTCTAAAGTTGTAGGACTTTTCTGTGACTTCAGTCTGGTGGCCAGATGAGTTTTAAAAACAAACAAACTTGCGTTCCAGTCTCAGTCTCAGCTCTGCAACCCACTTGCTCAGTAATCTTGGGCAAGTTATTTTCCTGTTTGGGCCTCAGTGTCCTGCCCCCACCTCCAAGGACACTATCCCGACTTCTAACCCCAATATCTGTTTGTCTCCTTTTGAACTTTATATGAATGGAATCAGCTTGTCCCCGTGAGACCTGTGTTGCCACGGCAGCCATCATTTACTCAGGGTCTCAGAGGGTTTACTTGGTGCTTAGAGATGAGCTTTCGCCCCCTGGTCCATCAGCACTGTCCGAGGCCCCTTCCACCCAGCCACGGTCTCTTTGCCTCCCTGCGACCACCCCATGAGCAAATGGTTCTGCCCCCACTTCACAGATGAGGAGACTGAGGCTCTGAGAGGACCCCAGCTTGTCACAGTGTCACAGACAGTCAAGGTGGGGCCTGCACACTCAGGCCCAGAATTATGCTCCGAGTCATAGATGCCCTGGAGTCCCTGCCGACGTGAGTGGCCCCACACATCTGTGCGTCCTGACTGCCAGGAGTGATCTGGGGTGAGACAACAGGAAGAACATGGGGGGAGCGCCTCCCCCTCCCACCCCCGCAGCCGGTCTGCAGACAGAAAATGAACGGGGAGCTCTTATCTGTGCCTATGTGTTACTGGCTTTGGATTTGCTTGGGGACAAAGTCCTGGTCACTGTGGAGACACGTTCCCTGGTGAGGCCTGGGGCAGAGGGGATGGAGGCCAAGTTCTAGCTCTGTCACTTCCTGCATCATCACCTTGGAACTATTTCTGAACCCCCCTGAGCCTTGGTTTCCCCCTCTGTGAGGGGGGGCGTTTGGCTGCATCTTTCACAGGGGGCTGGCGGGAGGAGCACACAGAGAGGTGGATCAGGACCATGTTTACAGTGCTTCCTCTGTGCCAGGCACTGTGCCGTGGACTCCAGAGCCAGGTCTAGGATCAAATCCCAGCCACACCACTACCAGCTGTGCGTCCTCAGGCAGGTTTCTGAGCCTTCCTGGGCTCCGGTTTCCCCGTGTCTACAATGGGAATTAGAATCACAGCCAGCACCTACCATGGTTTTTGGGTTGGGGAGGGTGGAACCCATGGTTTCTAATAGTATGAGGGACTGGGGACACACAGGGGCAATTGTGGTGACTTCTGCGGACCTCAAGAAGGAGGCCCACTAGGAGCCAGACTGTCGATGATAACAAAACCGCAATCTAATCAGGGCCCTGAGGACTGACATCATGTGTCTTCTCTTCAGGGAAATGAGTAATAATGGTGGTAATGCCCCAATTACTGCTCCCCGGGGGGGTCAGCTCTCCTGGGTGGCGCATTGTGCCTGCGTTAGGGTATTAAGGGGACTGCAAGCGGGAAGTGGTCAGTGCTTATCCACAGTGAGAGGTGAAAAATGCCAGCTGACCGGGCGCCCTGCACACGGCCAGCAGGAGTTTGTTCATTCATTCTTCCATTCAGCAAGTATCTGTGGACCTGCTCTGCCCTGGGCACTGGCCTGGGCTCTGGGGCTACAGCAGGGAAGGTGGTGCCCACAGGCTCTGGCCCTGTGGGAGCTGGGGCTCCGGTGGGCACTTGGACAGTGGACGGGAAGTGTGCCTGTGTGATATGCTGTAGGGAGCGAGTGCTGTGCAGAGAAATGAAGCAGGAGAAGGGCCTGTAGAGCGATGGAGGTCGGCTGCTGGCTCAGCCTCCTCCCTGGGCCTCCGGTGCCTTCTGCAGATGGCTGTGGTTTCCAGAATCCTAGATGGAGTCACTAGTGCCTTCCCAGGGGCCCCACTGGACGCTTGGACTCAATGTGTCCGCAGCCAACATAAATGTACACGTTGCCATAAAGTGGCCATTGTTTCAAGATGCCAGCCTGTCCCCGAGACGGTGACTCCCTCCAGGGTGTCTGCACTGCCATGTCCCATGACTGAGGTCACAGTCTCCACCCCTCTCCTGTCCCTCTCGAAGTTGTGTCTCACCGCACAACCCCGTGGTCTTCAGCCACAGCTGGTGACCCTCAAATCTGTCTCCAGCCCGAGCCTTCCTCCTGAGTCCAGGCCACTAGGACATCTGACCCCCTGGATGGCTCCTGGGGCCCACCGTCCGCAGGAAGTCACCGTGTCTGGAGTGCGTGGTCTCCCCCAGCAAGCCTGCTCCCTTCCCAGCACCACTGTGCGCCCAAGGCCACCTCCTCCCTCCCAGCTGCCCACCACCGGCCACCACCAAGCTCTGCCATGTCCACTCCCAGACGGGGCTGGAGTCCGCGCTCCTCTCCATCTCCGGCAGCAGGCTGTCCTCTCTCCCTGCATCATCTGCACACACGGGCCGAGTGGCATTTCTGCAGAGCAGCGCCTCCTGCTGAATATCCTTCAGCGATGCCCCTGGGCCTGCGGATGGAGTCGTAATTGCTTACCATGCCTGGGGGACAGGCCGACCCCTCTGCCCTCATCCCGGCCTCTCCTACCCATCGCTGCAGCCAAGGGCCCGTCTTGTGTGGTGGGGACTGGGCTGTGCCCTCCCTCCTCCTCGCCCTTCCCTCACTCTTGTCCCTCCCCTCCATTCCCTCCTCTCTCAGGGTCCTTCAGAATCTGTAAAATGGGTTTAATAATTGTACTCACCTCCCGGGGGGCACCTTAAAGCCCCGGGAACAGTACCTGGCCCTAAGGAAGCGCTCGTTACGGGCGACAGCAAGGGTACAGCGAGGCCCACGTGGTCGCTACTGAGCGCCTGCTGCGTGCGGGGCGCTGGGCTCCGGGTTCAGGTTCTGTGGGCGAGACCGTCCCCTGCCCTCCGAGCCCACGGTGCCTCTGTGGGACATTTTCCCTCCCTCTCCCCAGCCCGGCCCCCTCCCCTGGAGAATTCTTGTTCTCCCTCCCCCGGGGCCTGCCCTGGAGGAGCAGCGCGACCCTCACCCACAGCTGCCTCCTGCCTGCCTCCGGTGGCGCCGCCCGGTCCCCACTGCCCTCTGCGGGTGTGTTTCTCCCACGCTCCTCCCACGGTCCCCTCCGTCGGGTCAGTGGCCACTCCTCAGGGCTCTGGCCTCACTGATCCTCTTTTCCTCTCACTCTCCCCCCCCCGATTCCGCTCTGTCAGCGAATCCTGTTGGCTTTACCTTCAGCTGGATCTAGACTCCAGCCCCTTCCCACCAGCCCTTCCCTGCAGCCCTGTGCCAGCCGCCACCTGCTGCCTGGGCCAGTCCAGTGGCCTCCGCACTTGTCCCTGCTTCCGCCCTTGACCCCACCAGCCTTCCACACCACACAGCCAGAGGGATGGTTTGAAAGTCTCATGAAGTCACGTTTCTCCTGAAACCTTCCAGTAACTTCTCACTCAAATATTTGTAAAGGAAAGAAGGAAGAAAGGAATGAATGAATGAATGAATGAATGAATGAGTGGCCTGGTTCACATCTGTAGCACCTGGCACACAGTTGGTGCTCAGGAAACACCTGCAACGAGAATAACAAGGCCAGCCCTGGCCGGCTGGGCGCAGTGGTCAGAGCGTCGGCCCTTGGACTGAAGGGTCCCAGGTTCGATTCCAGCCAAGGGCATGTACTGGGGTTGAAGGCTCGATCCCTGGCCCCAGTCGGGGCACGTGCGGAGGCAACCAACCAATTGATGTGTCTCTCTCACATCGATGTTTCTCTCTCTCTCTCTCTCCCTTCCACTCTCTCTGAAAAGCAATGGAGAAAATATCCTCCATTGGAGAAAAAAAAAAAAAAAAAAAAAAAAAAAAAAAAGAATACACAAGGACATGGCCAGTGGGGGAGGACCTGGAGCACACAGTAGGTACGTGGAAGCCTGGTGGGCTGAGGTTACTGATTCTTGCTCCTGGTGGCAGCAGAACCAATATGCCACCAGCCCTCCAGTCACTCGCTGGGCTGGAGGTGGGGCAGGCAGGCGGAGCCCAGGCCATTTTGGGGCCCTGGCCTGGCCTGCGTCGATGTCCTGGGTGGGGCTGTTGACGTGGCTGCTGGTTCTGGGAACCCCAGCTAGACAGCAGTTCCAGTAAGGCTGCTGCCTCAGAGAGAAGTATGTCCCTGGCGCTCTGCCATAGCGGCCCAGCTGTCCCCGAGGCCAGAGGAAGCTGCAGGCTGGCCTAAGATTGTGGGGTTTTAGGGATCAGTGGCTCCCAAGAGAGGCCACCGCATCCCCTGCTGTGTCGCTGGCTTCCTCTCCACATGCCTCTTGTCATGGGACTGACTGTATCCTGTCTGCTGATCCAGCCCCTTCAAGCTGGTTTGCAGTCAAGAGCGAGAAGAGCAAGAGGCCTGTCTGCCCTCTGGGCTCGGGAGGAGCCGCCTCAGTCACTCCGGCTGCCGCTGGCTTCTGACATTTCAAGACTTGCCACTCACCTCCCCCCAAATAAAAAGAGTGAGTTAAATGTATTTCTCTGCCAGAGGAGTGTTTTCGCCTCTGGCACTTCTGCCGTCTTCCTGGCTCAGGCTGTCACTGACTGCTGCTTCTTAACTCTGTGACCTTGGCTTCGTTACTTGCCCTCTCTAGGCCTCAATTTTTCTCTTTGGACAATGATAACCGCATCCCAGGGCTGCAGGGGCTGCATTTCAAAGGCAACAAAACAGGGATTAGGCACATGGATTCTGGAGTGAGACTGCCTGGGTTCAAGGCCCTAGTTCTGTGACCATAAGCAAGTGCTCTAACCTCTGTGCCTCAGTCTCCTCATCTGTAAAATGGGGAATTTAATGGCACCGACCTCATAGAGTTGTTGTGAGAACCAAATTGATTAATACATTGTAAGCACTGAGAACAATGCAAGGCACATAATAAGCACTATACATGCATTGCAGTTATTATGGACGAGAGCTTGGTACATACCCGTGTTTAAAATCAGATGGCTGAATATGTTACGGTTGATTGTTTGCCAACCATTCATTTAATAGCTGTTTATTGAGCACTTACTTTGTACGTGTCCGGCACTGTTGAGGCACTGGGGACAAAGCAATGCCCACGGCAGACGTGACGCTCAGCCCTCATGGGACATGCATCCTCATATACACACGCAGACAAAGAGATCATTAAATGTCACGGGTCATCTTTTCTGGTCCCCACTCCATGAACTAGTTGCAGAGTGAGTGGGGCTATTTCTCCTTCGCCTGTTTTTCTCTCTTGATTTGTAAGATCTCCTTATATATTAAGGCCATATATTGAGGCCAGTCTTACTCCAGAATCTCCGTCATGTAGATTACTACCTTTTTCTAGTCTCTCTGTTTCTTTCTCTCTCTCTCTCTCTCTCTCTCTTTCTTTCTTCCTCTTTCTTTTCTTTCTTTCTGGCATGTTTTGACCTGGGGAAGTTGAAAAAATTTTTGCGTCAGATCTCTGTATCTTTGCCATCTATATCCTGAAATAAAATAAGCATTCACACCTGTAACCTCAGTGATGTGATTAGAGATGCTGATAAGTATGTGACAGAAACAAACAGGGTGCCGTGTGGAAGGCTGCACGGGACAAAAGGGCTGGGAGTGTGTCAGGCTGCTCAGAGGCCGGTGGGACTGAAGACTTGTGGGGGAGGGAGGGGGCAGGAGGGACAGGAGGTGGGTGGCAGGGGGCTTGAGGTTTTTTATTTTCTTAAACTTTTAAGATAATCGTAGACTCCCATGCAATGTGAGAAATAATATAGATTATTATATTAATATAATATAAATTATATTAATAATATAGTAATACTATACATGTTTCCCCCAGGGTAACATCTTACAAAACTATGGTACATGGTCACAACCAGGATATTGAGATCGATGCCACCCGATGAGCTTGC
This sequence comes from Miniopterus natalensis, assembly GCF_054644295.1. Classification (NCBI taxonomy): domain Eukaryota; kingdom Metazoa; phylum Chordata; class Mammalia; order Chiroptera; family Miniopteridae; genus Miniopterus; species Miniopterus natalensis. Next base: position 95,609,042 of record NC_142083.1, read on the forward strand.
TCAGATCCCCTTGCTTTCCTGCACTTGTTCGCGTGTGTGCAGGGCTTTAGTTTGTGCAGTTTTAGCACACGCATAGCTCTGTGTGTCCACCACCGAAGGCAAGATACAGAAGGTTTGGGTAATCACAGGGATCCCTCCCTGTGTTGCCTTTTATAGCCACATGGGCCTCCCTTTCCGCCCACCCCCACTTAATCCCGGCACTAATCTGTTCTCCATTTCCATGTGCTGTCATTTCAAGAATGTTACATAAATGGAATCTCGCACTGCGCCCTTTTGGATTGGCTGTTTTCACTGCTGGCTGTGGACTGTGTTCTATGTCAGGGACGCTCCTCTTGGATGGGCCATGACCCCGTGGGGATCTGTGGCCTCTGGGTGAAGACACCCTTCAGGAGCCAGAAGTGTGAGAAGGCAGTTCATGCCTGGTTTCTGATTAAAAATGACTACCTGCAGCATGGGGAAGAGCCGGGGTGACTCATGTCTGCAGCAACTGCTGACTGCCCCCGCGGTCCCCCATCCTGTTATCTTCTCAGCCCCACTCTGGGCCGAGAAAAATCTTGCCACGACTCTGTTCAAAGACCCTCAAAATCTGCTCATTGCCTAGAGGAGGGGGCCTGTGACCTGGAGTCCTCACTTGGGACCCCTGAAATGGAATGCAAACTTAAATGTTTGGCCTTTTCTAGAAAGAGGCTTTGGAGTTTACATCAGATGTTCAGAATGGTCCGTGGTCTCCAGGACATTAAGGACTCTGGCTGGCATACAGAGGTAGAGGTTGAGAGCTGAACCTCTGGAGCTTGAGCTCATATCCCAGGACTGTCACAGCTGTGCAACCTCCAGCAAGTCACTAGCACCTTTCTGTGCCTTGGTTTCCTCATCTGAAAGTGGGAGAAGTAATAGTACCTGCTTTATGGAGCTGTTTTAAGTATATGATTAAAATGTGTAGAAGGAAATTGGCATGTAGTAAATATTATATGTTAAGTGAATGATGAGGTTGCAGGATGTAGGGGGCAGAGCTTTTTAGGCACAGACCTTCGACCCTCTGGGACTCGGGGCCCTCTCTGTGCCAGCTGTCATCCTCTCAACAAGCTTCAAACCAGCAGCATTTCTTCCAAAGGGAAGCACAGATGTGGTTGGGCACTATCACCTCCTTTGTGCTGGATCTCGAATCTCTGCTAATACGGCTTTAGTTGGCTTTTTTGTTTGTTCATTTAAGTTGCTGCTTTACCTCTGGCTCATGGGGGTTTGTAGACAATACAGATCTTTGGCCTTTTCTGCTGCTCAGTTAGGCTTTCTGGTTCTACGCTCAGGCTACCAATGTTTGAATCTTTCTGGCTTATTTCATTCATCTTGTTGGGTTCAGCCTGTGGTCCTGGGAGAAGTTGAAGGCGTTGATACATTGGAGTGTACCTTGGGCTCAGAAGCCAACTGACCTGGGTTCTGGCTTTAGCTCTGCCCTCTCATTAGCTGTGGGACCTGATGGGCAAGTTATTGGACCTCTCTGGCCTCAGTTCCCTTGAGTGGAAAGTGGGAATAAGAACCCATTTTGCAGCGTCTTGGGGAGATTTGATAAGGAAATGCTTCTACTGCCCTTAGCAAAGTGTCGAGCACAATGTGACAGTTGACAAGCAGGATTTTATTTATACAGGTCCTTGGCTCAACATAAGGAAGCTGTTTCCGATAGTCAGGCTCTGCTCAACCATGACCTGGGGATGAGCACCCCGTTTATGGAAGAGTGCAAGCAGACACTGGACAGCAGCATGTTGGAGATGGGATATTTGCAGGGCACCCCTGTCCAGGTTGGCAGTTGAGCCAGGCAGGCAACCGCTGAGACCCCTCCCAACTCCAGCAGGTCAGGAATCCATGGCTGAGGGTATGAACTTGAAATTGTTTCCTCTTGCCACATGCTTGACCGGGATGGCTTGGTAATTATTCTTTTTAATTCCTTATTTACCTCTGTCCTTCGTTCCCTGCGATGTTCAGGGAGGCCTTTCCGCTCACTGCACCTGTGCCATGGTTTCCCTGAACTGCAGCACCCACATCCTGTGAAGCCAACTGGTGTGTGGCTGTGTATGTGTATGTGTGTGCGCGTGCACTTGTCAGATCAAAGATGACACCCGGACTGCCCTCAGTGTGCTGCGATTGTCCACCCTGTTGGAGGACTTGACCACTGTAGCCTTTCTGCTGTGTGACCTTGGACAGGCCTCTTGGCCTCTTTGTTTCCCTTTATTCAAAATTGGGGCTAAAGTGACTCCTTTGCCATCTCTGCCACAGGATGCTGTGGCATCTGTGAACTTTCAAGAGGGAAAGTTACCGGGGCTTTGCAGAGGAAACCAGCGTCACAGACCCACCACCTCACTCCCACCACTGCTTCCTCATCTGCACCGTGACTCTGCGAGGAAGGCAGGCTGGGGCTTTGTGGGGTACCCAGTCTCCCCCTAGGGAGAGCTTTCCAGCCCCATGCGGAGACTGTTGGGACACCATGTCTGTCCAAAATGACTTAATTCGACAGATCTTTGCTGAGCACATGCTATGTGTCAACCCCGATGTAGGTACTGCAGGTTGGCAGTGAACAAGGCAGCTGCTGGCCCTTGGGATGGGGCAGCAGGCCCTTGAAAGAACAGCGCTCTCTCCCACACGCTCTTTGCCCTTTGCCCCGTGGGTACAGGCCAGCTCCTTTGTAGGATGCCCTCAGTTTAGGTCTGTCTGATGCTTCTGCAGGATTTGTGAATTTGGGGCAGGAACACCAGAGAAGCAATGTCCTGTTCCTCTAGGGACATAGTTTAAAAAAAGCTCATGACCTTGACCTGTCCCATTCTTGGCAATGTTAACTTTGATCACTTGGTTAAGGTGGTGTCTTCCAGGTTTCTGTATATACTTTTTTTTTTTTTTTAATATATCTTTATTGATTTCAGAGAAAGGAAGGGAGAGGGAGAGAGGTAGAAACATCAATGATGAGAGAGTCATTGATCGGCTGCCTCCTGCACGCCCCCGACTGGGGATCAAGCTTGCAACCCAGGCATGTGCCCTGGCCGGGAATGGAACCCGGATCTCCTGGATCCTAGGTCGATGCTCAACCGCTGAGCCACGCCCAGCCGGGCTCTGTATATAAATTTACATACAATTATATAAAGTATATAAAGTTATAATGTCAATTATTTTGACTCATTAATTAGTAAATAATTAATACGAGGTTGGTGGGGAGATGGAGGCTGCCATGGTGACAAGAGCTGTCCCCTTCTCCTCCATTTACAATCTGTCACTGCAGACTCCCTAGGGTTACAGTTGGTTTATATAATGTTTACTGCGATGCTTCAGTTGTGCCCATTTGGGCCAGTGGGCACCCATTCGAGCTGATGCCTGTCTTTTTAACGTGTCCCCAGCATTCTTGGAGCACTTCCTTACTTCTTGGCACAGCAGGAATCCCGCCCTGCTCCTGGACTCGGCCGTTTCTCTAAAGGGCCCTGGTTCCTTTCGCAGCAGAATAGTATTTAGGAGCCAAGACCTGGGCGCTGGGACTGCCCGGCGATCAGACGCACTGCCGGGTCCTGGGCTGACAGAGGCCACTGTGGAGGCCACTAGCAAAATGGAAATAGGGTCAGCGGGTTCGGTGCGTCATGCACCAGTGTGACTTCCTGCTTTTGATGGCCGTGTGTCGCTGTGCAGGAGGATGTCCTCGCTTCCCTGAAATCTGCACTGGGGCATTGAGGGTAATTTATTTCTGTGAATAGATAAGAAAGGGAGGCTGGGAGCGGGGGAATAGGAATGAAAGGACGGCGGGAGGCAAGGCGTGGAGGTGGGCGTGAGTGGGGTGCGTTAGAAGAGCAGCAGGAAGTGAGGGCCAGCGGGTGACAGGCGCACTGTGCACAGCTGCTGGGGGGGGGGGGGGCGGCTGGGCAGAGCCTTCCGGCGGGATGAAGCCCCTGGAGAGCTTCCAGCAGGGTGCTGGGGCTCCTGCTGTGGCCTTTGGCCCTCCCTGTGCTCCAGACACTGAGCAGCGTGCCAGGCCCTCACCCCGCTTCCCCCCCGCAGGGCACCCGAGAGCTTCATCTTGGTGGCAGTCGGCGAGACCGAGTCACTGTCTGAACAGCATGTGGCTACTAAGTGGCAGGAGGAGGCCTGGCAGCTGCCTTTCGGAATAGACCCCAAGCTAGAGACCCAAGCGGGCACGGGGGTGGGCACTGTCAGCACCGCCGGGGGATATGCCCCAGAACATTGCTCCGTAGAGGGCATTTGGCATTAGGTACCAGGGTGTTGGGGGCGTGCACACTCCGTGACCCGATGGGATTCTTAATGATAACCACTGGCGACCCTACTCAGCCGTTTCTGTGTCCACGTCACCGTTTGAGGCCTCCACGTGTTAGCTCATCCAGTCCTCACAGCACCGCAGCGCAATGGAAACCGAGGCACGGAGGGGTGGAGCCGCTAGCTCAGGCTCATAAGGAGCACATGACAGAGCAGGTGTTTACACTGAAGGGAACAGTCAGAGAAAGGTGCGTGATGGCTCTCCAGGGACAGGCACGGGCACCACACTGTGTGTAACAAAGTAACTCGAGAGTGAACGGGCCAAGCCCAGTGCTGTGCGCAGCGCACCCCGCTGATCTGAGGCTTCAGATCGAAAGTCTGTGGTGTGGAGCGATGTAGTGATACAGTAAGTTTAAAACGTAAGTTTTCGTGTGTAGAAGGTGCTGCTGCTTTGGTAAATAAAATTCACATTTATCTCCCTATATTCATCGCAACAGTCTGAAAGGATAGAGACTAATATGTGAGTGGGGTTATTGCTGGGCTTTGTGACTTGGGGGATTTGAATTGTGTTTTCTCTTTGGGCGTCTGTACCTTCTAATTTTTATTCCCCGGTTATGTCTTGTGGATGCCGTTAATACAATGAGGGTGGTCCATGATTTCACTGATATAAACTACAAAACAGCAGGCATCCTCTGTGGGGTTAGAGGTAAGGCTGCGGGGGTAATAGCAGGGGAACAATACTAACACTGTGACGAACAAGCACAAAGCCTCAGCACATATAAGGGCCACTTAGTTAACTCACTTATGCAGGTGCCAGTCATCTGGGCTTGGCTGACCTTTGGGCTCACTAGTGCATCTGAGGTCAGCTCAGGTCAGCTGCCAGCCCTGCCTGTATGTGAGCTCACTCACAGGACGGGGCCAGCTGCCTGTTGCCTAATTCAGAAGGAAACTGCTGCGACTTGCCTGTCACAATCCTCCAACAGGCTAGGCCAGGCACGTCCTCAAGGCAATGGTCATGCCGAAGCAGGCCTCTGCATGCCTCACTTTGGCTAATATTCTACTGGCCAAAGTTAGTTATATGGTGAGCCCAGCGTCCAAATGCAGGGAGAACGCTCTGCCCAGAGTGGTGGGGGTGGGGGCGCACTGCAAGGTTACATGGACACAGGAGTGAAAACTGGGGCCATCATTGTGGTCAGTCTAACACAGTCAACAGCATTATTTTTAGTGGCTGCCTAATACTTCATTGCATGGGTATATCATCATTTATTTAACCAGCTCTGTAAGGTTGAACAGTCATGTTAACATTTTCAAACTATATTTCAAGGAAGTATAAATCCTTCCGGAGTTTTGACCTATACACACACACAAATGAAGGTTGGGTATAGGAATAGATTTCGTAAGTGTTGGGTTAAAGGAAGAAAAATAAATTTTCTTACTGCAGGACTTCTCAGTACCTTTATATGCAAATGTGCATTATGAACTCCAAAAGTCTGAGGGACACTCAAACTCAGCAGGCCATGGGACTTTTTTTAAGAAGCATCTCTTGGGACAGGTGTTGTGTGACTCACTCCGGGCTTTGTGCATCTGGGTTGGGTTTCATGATTATAAACAGATCTCTGATGAACATGGAGGGAGGGCTCATTGTTGACAGAGATGCAAATGGCCAGGGTTGGGGGACAGTTGTGTCTGAAGTAAGGTGAGTTCTGAGGGCTGCACTTGGGATGATGGGGATGGTGGGGACCATGAGTCAGCACTAACCTGGCCCACTTTCTCTCAGCAGGTGCCTTAGGATCTCTCAATGGGGTGGCTTGGCTCTGGGCTCACATTCCCTGTGAGCTGCCTGATCCTGGTGTGGGCAGCAGGCTCTGGTAAGTTACCACCTCCCATTCATTCATTCATTCATTCATTCATTCATTCAGTAAATGCATATTCACTGTATGTGCCGGGCTCAGTCAGTAAAGAAAAACAAAGATCCCTGGCCTTGAAGAGATTACATGGTAGTGGGAGGAGACTGCCAATGACAGATTGTCCTAGTTATAAGTAAATTCTAAGGATTATTAGAAGATGATGGGAGAAGACATTATAGAATAAAGCAGGGAAGACTGGGAAAGCTGGGTGGAGTGGAGGGTTGCAATTTAAAATATGTGCTCAAGGAAGTTCTCATTGAGTGACAGGCAATCAAGCAAAGACTTGAAGGAAGGGGGAGCCATGCAGGTATCTGAGGGAGGAGGAGCTCAGTGGAGGCCTGAGCTGAGAGCCTGCCTGGAGTGTTAGAGGAACCAAAGGAGGCTGGTGCCAGGGGACAGGGTGACCAGGTCAGGAAGGACCTCGCAGGGTTTGAGCAGAGCAGCGACATGACCTGTTACATTAAAAGGGATCCCTTTGTCTTTAAGCACAAGGGTGGAGGCCAGGGTGCAGTAAGCCAGGTGGTTTGGCCCAGCAGAGGGGACTGACTCCTGAATCCTTCTGAGAGGGAGATTTGAAAACAGATTGGATTGAGGGGAGAGAGGTGTCAGGGATGACCCTGAGATTCTGGCCTGAGCAACCAGGAAGGACGCAGTTGCCATTTCTGAGGTGCAGAGGAATATGGGTTCTGAGGAGCCGATGAAGAGAGTTTGAGATATTAATCGATACCTATGACTCTCCTTGCCATGGTAAGTCCTCTATCCAGGGAACAAGTGCAAGTGGAGGGCAGCTATGATGGGGCCAGTGCTGGCCACTGGAGCAAGAAGACGCCTGCTGGTCAGGTGCTGGATGGCCTAGAGCTGGGTGATGGCTCTCAGGTGATTGGCAAACCCAGTTGATATCCTGGTGGGTTCAAATCCAGCTGTGCCACTGGCTGGCTGGGAGAAGAACCCCAACCTTTCATCTTGCCCTTTGAAATTGGCTGAACCCAACAAGAAGCCAGAGGACAAGGGCTCCTGTGTGACGAGACTCCGGGGGTCAGCCTCCTGAGCTCAGAGATGGGTGGAGAATAGATGGGGTGGGAGCGGGCACAGGGATAGCAGCCTCCCGCACACCCCTGCCGGGCAGGTGCCTGTTGGCAGGTAGCGCTCCTCAGACTGTCACGGACTTGTCCTTTAATTTGGCCAAGGACAGGTAGGTGAGGTGAGCTGCATGACATAAAGGTGCATTTGGGGTATCCCCTCAATGGGCCCTGCACCCCAGGGTGCTTCTTCAGCTTTAGGAGTCATCTCAGTGTCAGCTGGGAGGCCCTGTGAAGACTGGCACGCGACGGGTCCTGGGACTGCGGTTTCCTTGTTTTGTGATGGGCCCCTTGGTCCTGTTCGGGGGGGTTTCGCCCTTTCCTGGTGGCGCGTGTCCCTCTTGCTGTTGGGCTCCGCCGCTCAGCGCCCCTGTCTCCTCAGGGAGTGTTCGGCCCACCTGCTTCTCCGACTACCTGAGCACCTCCACCTGTGAGTGGGAGATGGGCAGTGCCGCCAACTGCAGCGCCGAGCTCCGCCTCACCTACCAGCTGGACTTTCCGGACTCCGAGTAAGCCCGGGTGCAGCGGGGAGGCCGGGAAGCTGGCCCTGGGAGCTGGCCCGGGCCCGGGGTGCCCTGGAGTGCCGGGTGCTAAATGCAGTTCACGGTGCTCACTGGGCACAGGGTTAGAGCTGGGGCACCGGGGCACAGTTTGTGTGATACGATGGGTATGTCGCAATGCTCTGAGCACAGTGTCACCCAGGCGAGTGGCATGTGGGTGTGGGTGGAACCAGCGGTTCTCGAGCAGTTGGTCTCAGGACTCTAGCATGCTTAAAAATTAGTGAGCACCAGAAGCTTTTGTCTAGGTAGCCTGTAGCTATCGATATTTACCCTATTAGGAATTTTTTTAAAAAAATCCTCACCTGAGGATATTTTTTAGAGAGTGGAAGGGAGAGAAAAAGAGAGAGAGAGAAACATCGATGTGAGAGAGACACATCAATTGGTTGCCCACAAGCGCCCCAACCGGGGCCTGGGATCGAGCCTGCAACCGAGGTACATGCCCTTGGCTGGAATCGAACCTGGACCCTTCAGTCCATGGGCTGAGACTCTAACCATTCAGCCAAACCAGCCTAGGGCCCTATTAGGAATCAAACCAGAAAATTTAAATCACAACAGCACACGAGCCATCAGAACAATGACATCACTCACCATGCGGCCTCTAGAAAACTCCATCGTCTGCGTGTGAAAGAGAGTAAAGCAGCAGTTCTGTTACAGGCACCTCTCACGACACCAGAGAGGTGTTACTGGACACCCCGAGTCAGTGGGAGAGGGCTGTCCCCAACCTCGATTCTTGTCTTTTCACATAAATGAATTTATCCAAGAGACCTTGATTGCACTGTGATGAAGCCAATTTTATTAAAGCAATTAGAGCAAGCACTTTTATTAAAGAAGCAAGGCAAGCAAACCTACACGTCTGGCTTATGAAGCGCAGCCGGGCTCTCAGCTCATCTGAAGAGCGAGTTGTTTGGGGGTCCGAGGCCTTATATACCTTCCTGTCTATAGGTTTCAAAATTCCTCTGCTGAATATTTTGGTACAGATTAATTCTCAAGGTCCCTTTTTACTTTGTTGAAGCCTTCCCAGAAGTCATGAGAATTTTATCTTGCCAAACCTCGAGACTGCTGGCTTCTCTGTTTAGGGAGTAAAACTGCCCTTTTTTCCTTTCCCCTCCCAGCTCCTTTCCTGCATTCTGTCATTAGGGAGGCTTTTAACCATTTGCTCTCAAGTGTCCTTGGCTGGGGAAAATAATGGCTTATTATTTACAAGCTGACTGCAGATTGCCCACACTGTTCGGCCTTGTTTTAACTTTCCTGTCTCAGTTCTCTATTCCACTTGCCCTGGAATTTTCCTAGCTCCTTACTGACCTGTGACAGTTTGACCTGTGGATTCCCAGACCACACGCAGAGACCTGCAGACATGGCTGTTGTTTGGGGCACAGTGTTAGTGTGGAGTTCAGCATGGAACGTGGGGTGCATGTTCCCTGTGGTTCACTGGGACAATCCGTGTACACGGGGTGCCATTACAGGGGTGCCCAGGACACGATCAGGTACTCGAGGCACGAAGAGTCAGGCCCTCTGGCACAGCAGAAGGGAGGCACATCCACAGATGTGCTAAGGCATTCCGCCATGTGCTAAGGTGCACGCGCTGGGCTTCTGCATGTGGTGCATGGGCCGCGATCAGAGATGGAAAACGCCCAGGAGCCACAGGGGGCCCACCACCTGTTTTGTAAATAAAGTGCTTTTGGCACACAGCCCGGCCCATCCATCTACATGTCGTCTACGGCTGCTTTTGTGCTTGCCCAGCGGAGTTAAGTAGTAGGGACGAGATGGTATGGCTCTCAAAGGCCTGAATACTTACTGTCCGGCCCTTTTCGGAAAAGGTTTGCCGCCCCCGGCCCAGCCCACGAGACTCAGGCTGGCTGTCTGGGAGGCATGTTAGGATCTCGTGTGGTGTGCCGGGCAGTCCTGTGCATGGAGAGGCTGTGCTCCGGAGGTGTGCTAGCACACACATGCTGTTACAGAGCCTTCAGTGCCATGGTCTTCACTTTTAAAAAAAAAAAAAATATCTTTATTGATTTCAGAGAGAGGAAAGGAGAGGGAGAGAGAGAGATAGAAACATCAACGACGAGAGAGTCATTGATCAAGCCCGCAACCCGGGCATGTGCCCTGACCGGGAATTGAACCCCGATAGCCTGGATCCTAGGTCGACGCTCAACCGCTGAGCCACGCCCGGCCGGGCCATGGTCTTCACTTTCACTGGCCTTTAGGGATGAGCTGAGTCCTGGGACCAAGGCCACGGCCAGTGGTGTGTCAGAGTCCATGTGGGTGTGGTGAGGGGCTGTGGTCAGCAGGGAAGGCAGTCCTAGTCCACTGTCCCCACCACACCCATGGCCACTCTGATCTGGTCCTTGAGGCAGGGACCAGACGGGGAACTGGAAGAGCATGTAGTTCCTTGAGGCATATACAGGGGGACACCTGTGTGCTCACGACCAGCCTAATGCAGCACTGTTTCTACAGAAACCGCACGTGTGTGCCTGAGAACAAGGGGAGTGCAGTGTGCCTGTGCCACATGCTGATGGATGACATAGCCAGTGGGGACACCTACCAGCTGGACCTTTGGGCTGGGCAGCAGCGGTTGTGGAGTGGCACCTTCAGGCCCAGCGAGCATGGTGAGTGAGGCGGGGTGGGGCGGGCTTGGGCCCTGCGGTGGGGGAAGCAGGCTCTGTTTGAGGGAGGAGGGGCCCAAGCAGCCTCTTACCTTCCCTTAAACTCGATGGGGTTCTTGCCCTCATCTGGGCCTCAGTCCTCCCATCTTTGAAATGGGTTGGGTTCAGCAGCACACCAGGCCTCTTCAGCTCAAACACTTTAGCTCCCTGAATGTCAGTGCCCTGATGGGGTGTTGAGCAGACTTGTGTGATGGAAGACCTGCTTGATGCAGGTCAGAAACCAAACTGGGAACCATCCTCTACCCTCCATCAACTGCTCAGCTGCTGCTGCTTCACTCTGGACTGTGGAAGGCTGACCTTATCCTGCTCCCCAGAGTCCCTGTAGGCATTCTCCAGGAGCTTGCTGGGTGTAGTAACAGGAGTCTAGAACACCATTTATTGCTGTGTGACCTTGGGCAAGTCACATTACCTCTCTGAGCCTCAGCTTTCAGAAGAGAGTTCTTATCCTCATTTTACAAACTGTAGTACAGAGAAGGCAAGTAACCTGCCTAAGGTCACACAGCTCCTGAGCAGGAGAGGTAGTCTCTGGCAGGCCTCACAGAGCTCACAGCCTCCACCAGTCTGCAGTTCCTAAGGGCCTGCTCATCCTACTGGTGGTCTGGGGTTATTTAAATTGACCCATGAATTAAAATAATTCTCACATGTGATGTAATGCATATTACATACTTGCGATCTCACTGACGTGATTGCTTAAAAAGAGACTAAGTTTTTAAACACATGAATCAAAATAAAGGAAAATATGTAGCAAATAATAAAGCGCACAGCTGTGGCCAAAGTGCGAAGGACGCAGGTGCCAATGCCGAGGTTTGGCTGCTTTGGCGAACACATTTTGCATTCGCTGGAGATAGGAAGTTAATAACCACTATGGTGCCAAGTAGGAGTGTAGCAATGTTAGAATGAGCGTTATGATTGTAATTCTCTGTTATGACTGAATCTACATGGTACCTTACAAATGTACACGGTGGTGGTGGTGGTGAGTAAGAACCTCAATGGCCCGGGGTGACAAGTCCTCACCAGGCCCTGCTTCTCTGCAGTGAAACCCAGGGCCCCCAGAAACCTCACGATTGACAACAGCGCCTCGGGCCAGTGGCAGCTGACCTGGAGCATCCCGTACTCTCATGAGAGCTTCCTGCACCTCGAGCTCTCCTATATGGTCAACATTTCCAATGACAACGACCCCACAGAGGTGAGTGGGCGCTGTGGGGGTTCTGGCCCCAGGCTCACAGCAGCCCCAGGGACCTAGAGGGGCTTCTGTCCCTCCACCCCTCACCCGAAGCCCAGTGTGCAGATCTGTGGCCCTGCTCCTCCCTGTAAAGGAGGCTCTGGGCCATGGCTGTGTGTCCCACAGCCGGGAGGGACACTGAGATTTCAGGAACACGTTTAAATGACTGAGGCCCACCAGGAGACCTTCACTCAGTGTCGTCTCCCTGCCGACCCTGAATGGTCAAGGAAGGCGACTCAGCTGAGCGGAGCTGACGGGCTCACTCTCCCTTCGTTGTAACAGAGAGGAGGCTGCGGGCTCGGAGCCCTCCCCCAGGAGCAGGTTCAGCCAGAACTGAGTGCCGTCGCTGGTCTCACTGCGATTACTTTTGTGTGGCACTCGTGGTGTCCGATGCTTGCTTTTGGGGCCCCGCCGAGGCAGTGGCTCCTTTCTAAATGGGCGCAGGCACCTCCCAGCGGCGCTGAGCCACCTGTCAGGCAGTTACTAGCGATGGGCACAGCAATGGGGGGGCCCCGCAGTTTTAGTTGCAGGTAGGGGTGGAAGTCACTTCCCGCCACCATGTTTGCCCCTCGACATTCCCACTGGAGGGCCACCTGCACACCGCAGGCCCGGTGTCCCCCAGAACTGGGCTCCAGTACCTGCCCTGCAGCTTGCCCTCGGCGTGTTCTCGAGCATGCCACTCAGCCTCCTTGTGTGACGGGGGGATAACAAGAGTAGCACCCCATCGGCTATTGAGAGCACGAAGTGGGTGACCCAGATAAGCTCCCATGCCCGGCACAGAGAGCTACAGCACCCTTCACTTCTCCCAAGTGCCACGGGCCTTGGAAATCCCCATCCCCTCGCCCTCCCACGCCCTGGCCTGCACCTCCCACCACCCTCCCTCCGCTGGGGAGCTCTGGCTTCCCCCCGGTTACCAGCAACCTGCTGAAGTTTTGCTTCCCTGTTTTTCAGCCTCCCCTCAGCTCACTTCACACAAGGCATTTCCCCCAACACGCTTCCAGCCTCCAGCAGAAGCAGAGCTGCCAGTAGCTGGGAAGGGGCTGCAGGGGCCAGAGGAGCAGGGAGAGCTGCAAAGGGGGGGCCCCGCAGGGAGAGGAGTTCCAGGCAGAAGGCTTGAGCCACTCACTTGCTGGCAGAATTGATCTTGAACACAGATCTTCTTTCATGTTATTTTTTTAAGGTTTTTTAAAAAGTAATTTTTACATGAAGCCAAAAATTCAAATGGTAGAAAGGACCTAGAATGGAGATGTGTTTCTCTTCCAACGCCAACCTCGGCCTCCAGCGCCTCTTCCCAGAGGTCGACCACTGCTCTGTCTCTTGCCAGCAGGGCAGGGAGGCCGGTTGGAGCAGGCAGAGGGCCTGGAGGTGTGGGTGTCCTTCCAGAGTTTACGTCTGTGCCAGCAAATGTGGATGTCCATTTATCACCTTGTCAGTCTCCCATTCCTGCGTAATAATGTCACCTCAGACACAGCTGCTTTCAAGAGCACACGTTTATTGCCCCCCAGTTTCTGGGGGTCAGGAGTCTGGGCACGGCCTTGCTGGCCCTCAGCTGCAAATGATGAGTTGGCCGGGGCTGTGGTCTCACCTGAGGCTCGACTAGGGAAAGCTCACTGCCAGGCTCCTGTGATGTTGGCAGCATTTCGTTTCCTGTGGGCTGTTGGACTGAGAGCCGCAGGTCCTCGCCTGCCCTCAGCAGGAGGCCACCCTCCACTCCTTCCCTTGTGGCCTTCTCCAAGCCAGCGAGGGGGAGAGAGAGGGTGTCCTTGCCGGTTGGAACGACGATCTCACATAATGTAATCACGCGCGTGGTCCTGCACACCCACCACCTTTGCATGTTCTGTCCGTGAGAAATAAGTCACAGGTCCTGCCCACACTCGAGAAGAGTGTGTCGCAGAAGGGGAACTACAGGGTGGGGTTCTTGGGAGCCCTCTCAGAGTCAGTTTGCCGTTGTTTTTTGTAACACCACCGGCAGCAGGCAACACATACCAATCGCCATGTTACCTTTTCCACTTAACAGCAGATCCTAGACGTCTCTTCCCAGTGGAGTCTGGGCTGAGCGGGGCTGCGATGCGAGGCCAGTGGGTTTGGGCTCGACTGTGAGGCCCTAGAGAGCCCGTGAAGGAGAGAGGGGCGCGTGGCTCTCTGTGCCAGGCCCCGTCCTGAGCGCTTGGCTGCGTGAGCCCGTTTAGTCCTCACAGCAGCCCTGGGAGGCGGGCAGAAGAAGACATTGAGATCACTTCCCTAAGGTCACTCAGCCCAAAAGTGACAGTAGGGACCCTTACCCTCAGAGGAAGAAACTAAAGCTCAGGAAGGTTAATCGCCTTGCCCCAGTCACGTCATATCGCTGGTCAGTGGGGTGGGGTAAGGGCCCATTTCCTGACCCGTCTCACGCCAGCCTGGTCACAGTTATGGAAGTCGCAAACAATGCCTGAGTTGGAGGAAGAGCCAGACATCCAGACGGGTGGCTCTTAACCACTGTGGGGTCAGCTAAGGGCAGCAGCCAGAGTGGGACTGGCACTCCTCTCGCCCCAGCTGGCGCAGTGACGTCTTTCCTCCCCTCCACCAGTTCGTAGTCTACAATGTGACCTACTTGGAGCCCATCCTCCGCTTCTCAGCCACCACCCTAAAGCCTGGGGCTTTCTACAGCGCACGGGTGAAGGCCTGGGCTCAGGGGTACGACAGCCTGTGGAGTGAGTGGAGCCCCAGCGTCAAGTGGTTTAACTGTGAGTATCTGTGGCGAGCCCCCAGCAGTTAGAATCTGTCCTCCCCGCTGTCACTCTGTGGCCAGACACTCGCCCTGGCGCGGCGTCTGGGTTTGCACAGGGCGGGAGGCCTCTCCTGCGGGCAGCAGTGGAGACTGGCGGGCTGGCAGGCTGGGCGGCCGTAGCGGGTGAGCCCGTGAGGTCTGTGCCTTAACACTGTGGAAACGTGGCGCTCGTGTACCAGTCCAACGTGAACGGGCCTGCGGGTGGTTTTCCTCCCAGGGGCTCCATCACTCTCTAGGACAAAGATGATCAACCTTTTGTGTCACGGACCCTTAGGTAGTCTGGTGAAGCCTGAGGACCCCATTCCGAATAATGTTTTTTTCTTTAATATCTTTATTGTTGAAAGTATTACAGACGTCCCCCTTTCCCCCCATTGCCCCCCTTCTACCCCGCCCCCACTCCCCGCCCCAGGCCTTCATCACACTATTGTCTGTGTCCGTGGGTTATGCCAAATAATGTTTTTAAAGGGATAAAATAAAATGCTAGGTGTCGGGAGCTAGTGAAAATAAAGATGCCGCTTCTTTCTGATCCAGTGCCAACCTCTGAATTCTGTCTGCAACCTTGTTAGAGGTCTGTGGACCCCAAGTTAATAATCTCTAAGGGCCCTGCCATTGTCTGCATCCAGCCAGCAGAAGGGAAATGAGAGCAGGGAGACCATACCTACTTCTTTTTTTTAAATCCTCACCTGTGGATATTTTTTCCATTGCTTTTCAGAGAGAGTGGAAGGGAAAGAGAGAGAGAGAAACGTCGGTGTGAGAGAGACACATCGATTGGTTGCCTCTTGCACGTGCCCTGACTGGGCCTGGGGATCGAGCCTGCGACCGAGGCACGTGCCCTTAGCTGGCGTCAAACCTGGGACCCTTCAGTCCATGGGCCAGTGCTCTAACCACTGAGCCCAAGTGGCTAAGGCCACACCTGCTTCTTAAAAGCCTTAGGCTGGCCCAGCTGGTGCGGCTCAGTTGGTTGAGCACTGTCCAGTGCGTTGGGAGGTCGCTGGTTCAATTCTGAGCCTGGGCATATCCCCTGGTTGCCGGCTCAATCCCCAGTGGGGGGTGTGCAGGAGGCGGCCAATCGATCGATGCTTCTCTCTCATCGATGTTTCTGTCTCTCCCTTCCTCTCTCTCTGAAATCAATTAAACATATATATATTTTAAAAAAGCCTTAGCCTGGAAGGGACACACATCACTCCCTCTCAGGTTCTATTAGTGAAAGTGGCCACAGGGCCACACATGACTGCAAGAGATCCTGGGAAATGCCGTCCCTCACTTGTAGCTGCATCCCCCTAAACAACTCTTTGCAACTTTATCATATGGCTTTTGGAATAAAGACGTTGAATTATCGCACATAAAATAAAGTCTTACAAGCGGACCTCCCCAGTTCATACAGCGGCTCAACGATGCCACCCCGGCGTCTTGCCTTCTTTTTCTCGGCCATCCTTACTTAGCAGTGTTTTATCTTTAGACTTGTCACCTCGTGGCCCCAAGTTGGCTGCTGCACAGCCCGCAGACCCCAAGGACCACAGGGGATGAAAGGCTGCCCCAAGGGAATGTACCTCGCTCATCTCTCTCTTTTGCCAGGAAGCAAAAAAGCTTTTCAGAAGCTTCCCTAGCAGACTCCCCTTGCATCTCGTTGGCTGGGACTGTCCCATGGCTTCTCCCAATGCAGTGGAGGCGGGAAACTCAAATGACTGGAAAGGGGACTTGGACCATCGTGATTGGCCCAACCCTCAGGGTGGGCACATTGCTACCTGGCAAAGAAGAGAGGGAGATAGGAGAGGGGTGGCTGCGTCGGGCACACAGTGGGCAGGAGGGGGGCTGTTCACATTCACCGAGAGAAGGGTTCTTCAAAGTGCTGGCACAGTGTGCTTGGCAGGTGCTCCCACCCCACCCCACCCCACCCGTCTCCCACCTGGGCTGCGAGCTCCGTGGGTAGTGTCTGTCCTGTGTCTCTGTCTCCAGTGCCCAGAGCAGGGCCGGGCGCACAGTCAGTCCTTGGGAAAGTTTTGTTGAATTGATTTGACTCTACCGTTGACCTGGGAAGGGAAGGGAAAGGAAGAGAAACGGCTTGTATGGGACATATACGATGTGCTGGAAACACATTCATTATTTCCACAAGTATTTATTGAGCTCCTACTATGTGCCTGGCCCTGTACTAGACACTGGGGAATCAGCAGTGAACAAAACAGACAAAAATCCCTGCTCTTGTGGAACTGGCATTGGGGGTGGGGTGCGGGGACGTGTGTCTGCGGGAGACAGAAAATAGACCAGTAAACAAAAAAGGAAATCGGGTAGCTCTAGATCCAGATGGTAGTAAGTCTGGAAGACAGTAAAGCAGGGTGGGGGATGGAGTGATGAGAGGGGAGCAGCAGCTGGTGCGGGGGAGGGGAACGAGAGGGAGGCAGCTGGGCGCAGGTGGTAACAGCAGGTGCTCAGGGGCGCGCAGGACTGTTTTGAGGGCGGGAGACAGAAAGTCGTGTGATCCTCACAACTCCCTGTGGCCGCATGGCCACATGTTACTGCTGGAGATCAGTACGGTTGTTAACCCCATTGTAAGGGTGAGGAAACCGAGGCACAGAGTGTGAGGGATATGTCCTGGGTCACCAATGAGGATACGATGGAATCAGGCTTTGAACTCAGGTAGCCCAGGTCCAGAGTCACTGGCCCTGACCTCTGTGCTTCAGGAAAAAGAGCGGCAAGTTCAAGACCCTGGGCTGGCCCTGAGCTTTGGAGGAGCAGGGGACCGCGAGGAGGCCAGTGTGGCGAAGGCTCAGTGTGCAAGGGGGAGGGTGAAGGGGTGAGGGGAGAGGGCTTGGTGGTGGCCTGATCATGCGGGGGCCGGGAGACACTCCTGAGGCATCGGTCTCCAGCTCTGGGAAATGGAGATCTGGCTGCACTTAGCACGATGCAGACTCACGGCTTCCCTCTCACTTCCAGACTACACGTGGCCCTGGGAGCAGCACCTCCCACTCGCCGTCAGCGTCACCTGCATTGTCATCCTGATCATCTGCCTGTTCTGCTATTTCAGCATCATCAAGTGAGTCGTGGGCCAGCCCCTTTGGGGTGTGGAGTGGGCAGGGATCCCTCCTCTCATCTGTCAGCCTGCAGCCCTTCGTTCAACAGTAAATGTTTATCGAGCAGCTACTATGTGGGAGGGACTGAGGCAACAACTGAAACGAAACTGACAAGGACCCTGTGCGCCTTCTGGGAGACAGATGTCAGGTCAACAGATAACCACGGCCTTTTCCACAGTGATGCATGCACTGAAGGACATAAACCAGGGTGAAGGGTAGAAATGTTCCAGGGTGCTGTGTTAGGTGGAGAGGAGATGATATTGGAGCTGAGACCTGCCTGGGGGAATGAGCTGGCCAGGGTGGAGCTGGAGGAAGGGCCTTCCCTTGGTAAAGGGAGATGGATCATGCCCAGGGTATGGTCCAGATAGTTGAGGGCACGCGACATTAGACCGAGGAATTCTAGACAGTTGCTCTGACAGAGTCAGGAGACCTGGCTTTGGATGCTTGCCCTGGCTCTTGGCAGCTGTGTGACCAGCAACCTTGAGTTCCTCCTTTGTAGGCTGAGATATAGCGAGAATGTATTTCGTCAGTCCTAAGAGTTCTGAGAGTCTTGGATCACAGAGGGTTGGAGGGAGGAGCCTGGTTTCCAGTGAGTTTGAGCCCTAGGACACATGGTGTCTCAGATCCACAGTCCTCCCATCTCTGAAAGGGGACTAGCAAGCCCTGCCTTACCACGTAAGGATTAGTGATGGCTGCGGATTGACATGAGCAGGTGCCCTGCACTCTGCTGGGCACGTATTAAGTGTGCAGGGATTGCAAGTTTTCCTCTCCACATATTGTTATTGAAACCTCTTAGCCACCCTGGGCTGGTCTTTTCCCCTTCTCTGAGCCTCAGTTTCCCCATTGCCTGTCCTTCCCAGCCCCACTCACTGTGTCTAGCACTCCAGCCTTCTTGCTGTTCTTTGATTGCACCAAGCAAGTTCTCTCCGAGCCTTTGCCCTCACTGTGCCCCCTACCTGGAAAGCCCTCCCCTCTCCCCCTGCATTGCCATGACTCACTCCTCTTCCAGCTTCAGTTGCCACTCAGAGGTCACCTCCTCAGGGAGACCTTCCTGGATCACACCCTCCATTCCTCTTTATTCTCTTATCTTCTTTATTTTTATTTATGGCACTTACTGGCATAATTAATGTCATATATAATCATTTCTGTATCTGTCTCCTCTTTTAGAAGGTCAGCTCTGTGAGGGCAGGGCTTTTTTCTGTCTTGTTCACTGTTGTGTCCTCGAGGCCTGGCACAGTGAGTGGTACATAGTAGGTGCTCAGTAAGGACATGTTGACTGACTGAGTGGAGTCAGTGGAGCTAATCCAGGGGTAAATCTGAGGACTTTCCCTCTCAGAGCTGACACTCATGGCTCCAGGCCGACCCAGGGACAGGGAAGGAATCTTTTTTTCCCCTGGATTTCTTTAGCTTCTCAGGCCACTCCAGGTCTCTCCCTGGCACCTTACTCTTGGCTGCTCCATGGAGGGAACTGTTGATGGGCACATCCAGAATTCTCTGCAGCTTGAGTCTCTCCTACTTCCCTGGGCTTGTTCCCAATGCGGACAGAGGTGGTGCATTAGGAACTCGGTTCTGGGTAGCAGAATGCTGGGGCACGAACCTGCTCTTCTGCCTGCCAGCTGTCTCTTCACCCCTCTGAGCCTCAGTCTGCTCATCTGTGAACAGGATTTACAGTAGAACCTGTTTCATGGGCTTAGGGTGAGACATCCAAGACCAATAAACATGGTCCCTGACTCCTAGGAAGTATTGGCGATTATGGGAGGAGAGACTAACACGTTTGCCTTTCTTTTCAGGATTAAGAAAGAATGGTGGGACCAAATTCCCAACCCGGCCCACAGCCGCCTTGTGGCTATTGTCATCCACGAGTCTCAGGTAAGAGAGTGCGTTGGTTCTGGTGCTTTGGACTGCAGGCATCGGGAAATGGGATTCAGATGCCTGGATGTTAAAGATACTCATTGGCTTTGGAATTGTACCTAAGCCATCAGGAGGGCCTCAGGGCAAGTGGATTGTGCAGCTCAGTGTGGTCATAGGAGCCCATAGGCTTCCCACCCCTCCCCTCGGCTTTCATAGCCACTTTTTCAGCCTTTGGTGGGAGGAGATGACCCCTGAATTCATCTGCATGTCGTCTCCTGGGGAGGTACCTGTACCAGGGCAGGAGGCCAAAAGGCGAGGGAGAGGGGGGACAGTTTCTGTGTCTTCCTCTTACGAGCAAGAAAATGCCATCAAAGCGCCAGCAAATCTCTCTTCATTTCTCAGTGGCCTGATTTGCCTCACATGCTCTTTCCTAAACCATTCACCTGTAAGGAGTGGGTATATCTCGAGACCAGCCAGGTGGTGGGACCAGCTTCCCAGTGAGACCAGCCAGGTGGTGGGACCAGCTTCCCAGTGAGACCAGCCAGGTGGCCAGTCCTGAGCTAGGGGTGGAGCTGGCTTCCCCAGTGCGCTGGCCACGTGTGGTTTGCCTGAGCTAATCAGGGTTCTCTAGGAGGGAGGGAGTGGGGGTGCAGGTCCTGTCTAGAAGGTCTAAGTGTTCTCAGGTCTCTGGGGACCCTCTGGCAGGCTCTGGAGTCCCGTGGTGCTTACTTTGAACCCTGGCTCTGCCACTCGCCTGCAGAATGGACTTGAGCAAGTGACTTAACTTCTCTGAGCCTCAGTTTTCTTGTGAGGGTTATAGTAGTGTTTATGTAACAATGGAATTCACCGAGGCAATACGCGTAAAGTACATATGACAGGGTCCTGCACAGTCAGTGTCCTTTATGTATCAGTCAGCTTTTGCTATGTAGCTAATTATCCTGAAACTTGGTTGAATCAACAGCCATTTCTGTAGCTGTTGCTTCTGCAGGTCGCTCACCAGTGGGGCTTGGGTAGGGGATCTGGGCTGGGCAGCTCTTCTCTGGACTGGCTTGTCCCCAGTGGCTTCCCTCACAGGTGTGGCAGCTCTCTGACTCTCACCTGGGCAATGGAAGTGACTAAACCATGCATCTCAGCCTCCAGCTGGTTGGTCCATTGGCACCGTGTCACTCGCATCACGTTCTATTGGCCGAAGCAAGTCACACAGCCAGGCCAGATTCAAGGGCTGGAAGGAGCTGCAGATGACAGTGGCCATTTTTGCTCTCAGCCACAGCAACTTAATATTAATGTGGTCTCGCTCGTTCCCAGGGACTGAGGCTCTGGGAGCTGAAGTGGTCTGGTCTGACCTCAGACCCATGTGACGTCAGGGCCTACAGTCTTCCCATGGCCAGTAATGAGCGTTGCTGTGGCAGGCTGACTGGGAAGCCCTCTCCACTCTGTTTATTGGCTGTCTCTATTTGCAGGCGCCACCGTGGGGGAAGAGGGCCGGAGGCCAGGAACCAGCCAAGTGCCCGTATGTATATGAACTTCGGTCGTAGCCTATATGGATTTGGAAGGGGTTGGAATTGGCACGGTGGGCCCCATCTTGAGAGTGGGGTCCTCCCCCTCCATGCCTGCCTTTCCTTCCTTGGCATTCAGCATTTTCCCTTCGAGGGGTAGCAGGAGGAGGAGTGGTCTGGGTAGGTGGGCTGCTGGCTGAGCCCCCTGAATATCCCCGGGCGGGTCAGGCTTGTGCTGAAACCCCTTGGGAATGCACAGTCTGGCCTGAGCAAGGCTGGTTTTGAATACCGGGGCAGCTGTGCCAGTTGTTAAAATGCTGATGTAATTGCATAGTGGTCGGCGAATACCACTGTCCTAAACCCTTGAGTGTGCCACCATCACATTAGCCTCCTTAGCTCCTTCCTCAGGGCCTCCTGGGCCCTGACCAATGCAGTAACTGAAGGGTTTAGACCTGGCACAGCAGGGGACTTTAGGACACTGGGAACCCTAGGACCCACAGCCATTCTAACTGGTCATTCCTTATGCTGTGTGCTGATACGTATTTTAAATACTACCATCCCTGACAAAGACTTTTATTTATTCAATAGGCTGAGTTTGTAGTAGGTACCAGGTTGTATGCTAAGCTGCAGACATCCCAAAGGAATATAAGGACCCTGCCTTCAAGGGGCTCCCAGGGTAGTAGTGGGATACACTGATAGATTATTGATTGTAAAGTCAGGAAGCATATCTACAATAGGTAGATATCAGTCCAGGGTGACTTCAAGCTGGGTTTTGAAGGATGAATAGGAGTTTTTCAAGGGGAGATACGGAACCCTGACCAAACTTTGCTTTTGCAGACACTGGAAGACTTGTCTGGCTAAGCTCCTGCCCTGTTTGCTGGAGCATGGCGTGGGCAACGCTGACAGTTCCTCCAAGGCTGCAAGAAGCGGGCCTGTCCAGGGTCCTGGAGGACCAGCGTGGCGCCCTGTGGAGGTCAGCAGGACGGTCCTCTGGCCAGAGAGCATCAGCGTGGTGAAGTGCGTGGAGCTGTTAGAGGCCGCGGTGGAGAGCGAGGAGGAAGCGGGCGAAGGTAGAGGGAGCCTCTGCCCCTCGCCTGAGAGCAGCGGGGGCTTCCAGGAGGGCAGGGCGGGCATCGCGGCCCGGCTGACAGAGAGCCTGTTCCTGGACCTCCTCGGGGGTGAGGATGGCGGCTTTTCGCAGGGCTTCGGGGAGCCCTGCCCTCTTCCACCTTCAGGAAGCGTGAGCGCGCACATGCCTTGGGCTGAGGAACCAAGTGAGGAGCCCCAGGAGCTGTCGCATCAGGGGGGGGAGCAGCCTTCTGGCCCAGAGCCAACCCCTCCAGCCACTCTGACGCAGAGCCCAGACTGCCCGGCTGGCACAGAGCTGCCCGCTGTCGTCATCACAGACAACCCCTCTTACCGCAGCTTCAGCACCCTGCCCAGCCAGTCCTCGGGTCCTGGAGAGCTTGACGCAGACCCACAGCTGGCCCCCTGCCTGGGGGATGGGGACCCTCACATGCTCTCTGCTCCCCAGCCCCCCGAGCCGGAAAGCTGGGAGCAGGCCCTCCGCTGGAGCGTCCTGCAGCACAGGGCGGCCACGGCCCGCGCCCCGGCCCCCGCCGGCGGCTACAGGCAGTTCGCGCACGCGGTGGCGCAGGGCTGCGGCCCTTCCGGGGAGGCTGGGTACAAGGCCTTCTCCAGCCTGCTCCCCAGCGGTGCCCTCTGCCCAGGCACGTCTGAGGTTGAGGCCAGCAGTGGGGAGGGGTGCTACAGGCCCTTTCAGAGCATCACTTCTGGCTGCTCTGGGGTTCCCTCTTCAGTCCCCCTGTTCACCTTTGGACTGGACATGGAGCCACCTCACAGCCCTCAGAACTCACCCCTCCGCAGCAGCTCCCCAGAGTGCCCCAGTCTGGAGCCAGTGGCAAAGGGAGAGGACAGCCAGAAGCTCCCACTCTTCTTGGAGCAGGCCACAGACCCCCTCAGGGATGACCTGGGGAGTGGCATCGTCTATTCAGCCCTCACCTGCCACCTGTGTGGCCACCTGAAGCAGTGTCATGGCCAGGAGGAACGTGGCAAGGCCCACGTTGTGGCCGCCCCCTGCTGTGGCTGCTGCTGTGGAGACAGGTCCGAGTCCCCAGTGAGCCCCCTGCCACCTGTGGTTCCACTGGAGTCTAACCTCCCTCTGGCCTCCCTGGTACCCTTGGGTGTCTCAGAGGAGGGCAAGTCCTCCCCGTTCTTTCAACCTGGCCCCAGCAATGCTCAGAGCTCAAGCCAGACCCTCCAAATGGTGGCCATGCTCTCCACAGGCCCACACTCATGAGCGCCTCCTAGGTGTGTGCCCTGTCGTTGCTGTGTGTGCCTTACCCATGCCTGCGAAATGCCTCCCCTTGGAAGGCAGCCAGTCTGGCAGATTTCCCAAAGACTCCGAGAGCCCTGGTATGAAGTGAAGTGGGCTGATCCTGGGGCTACAGACTGAACTCCCCTGTTCCCAACACTGACTGGAGATCAGCACATGCCATGGGAGGGGAATGCGCTGGGGAGCTGTGCCTGCAGCAGTCAGCTGCCGGGACTGGGAGGTTCCTGGGCACCTTGGCTTATGAACGAGCCATTAGCCACTTGATCGGTCCACAGCTTCTCCAGTGTAGTGTCCCTGTCGTGCCCACCCAAAGCATGTTTTGTCCTAGTCACTTGGTTGCCCATGTCTTGCCCACTCCTGGGACTAGCTGCTGCCATGTCACTAGATTGGACACGGAGCCTAGAAACTAACCAAGCCAACAGGGGAGCACTGGGAGCCTTGGGAAACTGATGGGCAGTTGACGTCCTGGGAGGGTGGTTATTTGCCCACAGGGGCCCATTCGTTCCACAGAGCTTCAGTAGGTCAACACAGGAGGCAGGATCTGGGCTTGGAGGGGTGCTTAGTCAACTGGGGGTGACAGAAACACAAGAAAAATGGTGATTACCAAGCAGTAACAGTTTGCTGGGGGCTCCTGTTAAGTATGGGGTCCCCAGAATAACACACTCAGCTACCTTGGGGTCAGTCTGTGCCCCATGGACACTGTTGCTGGCAGCCACAGAGACCAGAGGGAAAGCTTCACGCCCGAGACCAGCTGAGCTGGGCATTCCAGATGCCACACTAGGCACATTTGCCTGCATGCTGACCCGGACCTCAGCTTGAGTAATGTTTGTGTGCGTCTCAAAGATTGTTTTAAACCTGGTGTTTGTATTTGTTGAGGAGGGTGGCATGGGAGGGGGTGAAATTTTATATAAATAAAGGTTCTTTATTTCTTTTTTTTTTTACTTATAAAACAAACATACTGCCATCGTAAGTACTTTATTAACTCGTTGAATCCAGACAGGAATTTAAGTGCAGTGAGTTGATTTAGGAGGTGATCCCAGGAAACCCTGCTTGGGGAGTGAGGCAGGGAAGGGCAGGAGGCAATAAAGATTGTGTTATCAAACAGTGCCAGCGTGGGCAACTGCTGCTTAATCCCGCCTGCCAGGAGCTTTGGAAAGCCATGCACAGCGCATGCCTAGAGGTGTCCCCGCAAGGGGTGGGCAGCTGGGGTGTTCATCCCAGCTCCCATCATCGTTAGAGGGCCACTTCCAGGGGCACTGGCAACAGCTGCTACACCTTGTCAAGGTCATGCAGCTAGTTAGTAGCAGGCCCATAGCTGAACCCAGGCAGTGTCTGTCACACAGGCTCTCTGCAGGTGACCTGTTCTGGACATCCAGGTAGGTGGCATGATGGAGTGGGCCTCAGATGGTCAGGCAGGGGATCTTAAGCTCCTATGTCTGTGATTACTTTGTGTCTCTGTCACACTTTCAAAATGAGGGGCTTGGCTGTTTGAGATTCCTTCCTGCTCTGGCATTCTACACAATGCACTAGAGGTAACGGGGAGCTCACTACCTTAATGCAGCCTGATGTTTGTTAAAAGTATCAAAGTGTCTTCTTTTTTTTTTTTTAAATGCCTTCTTTGTGCTGAGCCCCAAACTCTCTCTTTAGCTGTGGGGTCACCCCCCACCCCCAGACACACACACACACACAGTTTACAGATGGGGAACTTAGCTCTAGAGAGGAAAAGGGGCTTGCTAAGGTCAACAGTGAGTGGCAGAGCCTGAACTAGCCCTCTGGACTTTTTGACTTTGGGAGCTTTTATAACAAAACATAATTAAAAATAGCTGTTTAGTGCCAAGCTGTATGCTAAGTGCTATATATCTACTATGTCAGCTCTTGCAGGCAGGTCCAATTATCCCAGTTTTACAGATGAGGAAGCAGGCCCAGAGAGGTTGAGGTTTAGCTTAGGGCCACACAGCTAGGGATTCCTGAAGCCAGGTCTGACTGCAGAGCTCCCAGGCCCCACAGAATGCCATCTCATGCACAGCATGGCACCTATTCAAAAGTCAGCTCTAATCCACTTTGAGCATCGTCTCGGAAAATTGAATTTAAAAATTAAGCAGGGAACAGAGAAAATACATTTGTGTGAGTGGCGGAGAGGCAGTGGGCTGGACGTCCAAGAGAATGGACCTGGCCACTGTCCTCTCCTTGGGATCTTACAGGAGGCCTGAGTTGTCAGCTGAGGCTGATCTGACAGCACTGGCTGGGCTTGAGGAAGCTGGCATGGAGAATTAGGTACAAACGCCTCCCATCGCTTACCTGGATTTAATCCCACCCTCCCAGGCTCTGGAGAAAGGCCACCTTTTGCTCCCTCACCCCCACTCTCCAGCGTACCACAAGGAAGGAGGAAGCAGAGAGGCAGAAAAGCAGGTAGCGGGAGAGCCCAAAGCCCCCCAATATTTACTGAGCACCTACTATGCCAGGCACTGTGCTAGGTGGGGCGGGAACTGAGGGAGACACGCTGCCTCCCTCCAGGATCTTACATCTGTATTTCTGCGGCCTGAGCCCGCCCTTATAAGGGACACCCTGGAATCCTGCTTCAACCAATAGGACGGAGGCTGTCACTGTCCAATTGGAGCTGCACAGCTGCAACCAACCAGAGCGGCTCTATTCTGACCAATCAGGACCTTGCCTTTTGGACCAACCAAATTTCGAGGATTTGGAGTCCTCTTTTGCATGAGGATAGACCAATCAGGGACCAGGGGCAGGGACTTCTGTCCATATAAGCCAGGTCCCCTCTGGCTCTCAGGACACATGTTCCTTTTTCTCCGAAGGTCAGTCTCCCTGGCTGAGCGGAAGCCCGGAGGATGTCCCGCTGGAATAGAGGGGGGTGGGGTGGGAGATAAGGTCATGCATAAGGAGGGCTGGAGGGAGGAATTTATGTTTTGGCTTAAATACACATTAGCCCCACCCACTGAGAAGCATGGTCCAATAGGCACTGGTCTCCCCAGTCCCCAAATGTGACCTGCCCTTAGGCAGGAGCCAGGGGGAGGAAATGGGCCCCTGGAAGGTTCCCCCAGCAGGAGCACTTGCCCAAGTGGGAGACTGAGGCTCGCTGACACCAGCGCCTGGTTCACCTCCTCATCGCTGACATTCTCACCCAGGAATAAAGTGCCTCCCACCGGGAAGGAGTTGATCTGAACGGGGGAATAGCTCTTGGAATTTCTTTGACAAAAGACTTAAAAATCCCCTTAAAAATCTGGCCCTTGCCCCCCCCCCCCCAAGCCCTGGTCTCCAAATTAGGCACGAAATCCAAGGGTCTTTGGATCGCGAAGCCATAGGCTAGGCCCCGTCTCTGCTCTCTACGTGCCCTTTGCTCCCTGTGCCTTCGCCTCCTGAAGATCCTCTCCATAGCATCGTCTTCGCCATCTCTTGGGTTTACTCCGGTCTGGCTGGGGCACAGGTGGCAAGAATCAGAAGGGCCCGGCCGGGGTGGCTCAGCGGTTGAGCGTTGACCTAGGATCCAGGCGATCTGGGTTCGATTCCCGGTCAGGGCACATGCCTGGGTTGTGGGCTCGATCAATGACTCTCTCATCATTGATGTTTCTCTCTCTCTCTCTCTCTCCCTCCCTCTCCTTTCCTCTCTCTGAAATCAATAGAGGTATATTTAAAAAAAAATCAGAAGTTACATACAGCTTAGAAATCTAGAATCCTGGGCCCCCGCCACGGCTCCAGGCTTCCTCGGACTTCCCTGTACGTCTCGGCCGCTCCGCTGCCGGCGGTGAGACCTGCCCTGAGCCCACAGCATCCGCCCTGCCTGGGTCCCCCTGCTGTCTGGCTTATGCCTACGCCTTCCTGGGCCAGGACTTCCCCGCACTAGGCCTGGCCGTTCACTCCTCCATTCAAACATTACTCCCTGAGAGGAAATTGTTAAACCAGAAGTACATTTCTCAAGAGCATGGATCAAAGTTTTATTTTAGATTTAAAGACAGGAAATCAGGAAAAAAAGAGAACTTTGGTTCAAAGAACAATCTAAGGAAGTGGTTTTATAACAAGATAAATGACTGTTTGGGACAGTGCTGTCCCACGGAACATTTTACTAAGGAAACGTTTCACCATCCAATGCAGGGGCCGCTAGCCGCTGCCATGGCTGAGCAAGTGATTTTTTAATTTGAATTAACCTGTAAATGTATTTATTTATTTATTTTAATCCTCACCTGAGGATATTGTTGCCATTGCTTTTCAGAGAGCGTGGAAGGGGGGGGGGAGAGAGAGAGAGAAACATCGGTGTGAGAGAGACACATGGATCAGTTGCCTCCCGCTCTCGTGCCAGTGGGGTCGGGGACGGAGCCTGCAACCGAGGTACATGGCCTTGGCCGCAATCGAACCCAGGACCCTTCCGTCTGCGGGCCACGCTCTACCCACTGCTCAAATCCGCTAGAGCTAACCTGTAAATTCAAATAGCCACACATGTCCAGTGAGTCCAGTATTGGACAGAGCAGGGCTAGAAGATCATTTTAGTCCATGTACCACTTAATTGTCTCAGCGTGGAGGGAAGAGGTGAAGATCTAGAAAGATGGAGAGCGGAGGACCAGCGGACTGTGCCACATGTCTGCCTTAGAGCCACCAGGGTGGGGGTCCGGAGGATCAGGTGGGCCCAGCTCAGGCTCGCCCCCCACCCCAACTGGAAAAAGGCGATGCTGGCTTTGGAGTTTCCCAGTGCCCCCTGGAGGGTGGACCGTAGGCGGGGCAGCTCAGAGGGGGGCTGAGCGTGGCAGGGGTGGATGGGGGCCCTGAGGAAGGCCTTAGCTGACCCCGGGAGGCCTCCGCAGCCATTGATTTTGGAGCCCCCCCGCCTTGACGCTACACACCCCAGCCTTGATCTTACAAAGATTTTTCCTGGGTGGTGGGTGCATCTGCTTTTTTTTTTAAACAACCTACTTGCTGCTTTGTTCTAATTACTAAACTGGCACATGCCAGCCTTCTCCGATTCAGAGAAAACCTGAAGGTATAAATAGGAAAGTGAAAACCACCGGAAATCCCATCCCCCGCCCCAGCACCAGGCACCACGTGGGCGTCGCAAGCGAATATTTCTGAAGATACAGCTATCTCTGTTAACATCCTGTTGAATAACTTCTCTGATATTATTTTCCTACGAAAGTTATTAATTTAAAAACACAACAAGGGGTTTTTGAGCCCACACTGCGAGGGAGGTATGACCTCACCGGCTCCTCCCAGCAGCGGAGCAAGTGTGGGACGTGCCCATGATGCAGCCTCACTCCTGCCCACCCCTCCCTCGTATCCTCACACCCCTTTCACAGGCGAGAGCACTGAGGCTCAGAGAAGCAAGGGCTCTGCCCTCATCCTGCCTTTGTTGAGCCTGCCTTTGCAGGGGAGCTGTGGGACCATGGACAAGGCTTGACCACTCGGGGCCTCAGTTTCCTCCCCGTCAAAGACAGATAAAAGAAGTACCCCGCGGCCCACAGTTGGTGGCATGGAGCAGATGTCACGATGGGTGAAAGCCAGGCGGTGCCAGCTGCTCTTGTGATGAATTTGCCTACGGTTCCTGACCGCAGCCAGACAGTGCCCCGCTTCCTCAAAATCCCACCCTTCTTCCGGTCCGAGGGCTCAGTGGTTGACCATCCACCTCGGATCCAGGAGATCGCGGTTCGATGCCCGGTCAGGGCACATGCCGGGGTTTCGGGCTCGATCCCCAAGAGGGGGTGGGCAGATGGCAGCAGATCAATGACTCTCTCACCATTGGTACTTCTCTCTCTCTCTTCATCTCTGGGAAATCAATAAAGATATATTTAAAAGACAAAGCCCCACCCTTTCCCACGTTACCCATTGACTATCTGGCCAGTGGAGAGCAGGCGGCATGGGACTAGCTGGAGGCCGGCTCCTTGGTCCCTGCTGCCCCCTAGTGGCCCACTCTGCTCCAGCGCCGCCTCTGTTCCGGGAGCTCCAGGTCCAGGTCCAGTCCCAGGGCCCTGCCCAGGCCAGAAAACTGGGCCTGAGAAATCCCCGCCCATGCGACCCTACCTCTCTTTCATTTCTGTGTTTCTCCCCCATCCCCTCCAGCATCTGGCAAAAGGGCTTAGTTGCCATACATTAGGAACTCTGACTGTGTGACGAGGGGCCAGTCATGTAACCTCTCTGCGCTGGCTTCCTCATTTGTAAAATAGGAATAATAACAGTACCGAGCTGGTGGAGACATAGCTAGAATTAAATGTGTTAATACGTGTGAGGCTCACAGTGGTGCCTGCATGTGATTAATGCCGTCCCAGTGTTTCCTGGCTTTCTTCTCATTACGCTGAGTTGGCCGGTGGGTGTTGCGGAGCCGAGGCTATAAAACATAAAGAAAATGACATTGTAAAGTTTGCATTACTTTATTGCAATAAGGAAAGACCGGAGCAATAGAAATCCCAGAAATGGTCCGGATGGCGTCATCCCACCAGCTCGTTTTCGTCTGTCCACGTGACTTGCAGACGCCGTCTACGTGCAGAGCCAGTGTGTGTGCATTTGCAGAGGTTTATGTCCTGCGTTTCTCACCACGTGGCCACATGCATTATATGTATTTTCTCCCTCCCTTTCCCGCCACTTTCCTCTTGCCCCCTTAGGTTTTTCCATACGCCACCTTATAGGATCTTGCCCTGACTCTGCTCTCCTCCCTGTAGACCCAAGTTGCCGAGCTTCCAACAGGTCTTTCCAGAGACAAGAGAGACAGAGATGTACAGAGAGACATTAAACCAAACTTCTGGTCCTAGCTGCAGGTTGATACCTGACTCCAGCCACAGAATGACCTCTGACTCAAGCCATAGACTGGTGCTTGATCCACACTGGGACCTATTTGTGACGCTAGCTGCAGACTGACTCAGGCAATGTTGACCCCTAGCCCTGGCCACAGACTAGTTGTTGACCCCAGCCATAGGCTCATCTCTGAGGCTGGCCACCCAGATCCCTCACTGACAGCCCACCTCATCCAGGAACAGGCATTTCCTGATTTCCAGCTGGTAAATTCAGCTTAGGTTGGTCAACACATCTGGTCTGTCTGTTCTGCCTCTCTGCCATGGAACCACAGGGCCAGCTGACAGTGCTCCCCCTTTTTTTAAAAAAAATATATCTTTATTGATTTCAGAGAGAGGAAAGGAGAGGGAGAGAGAGACAGAAACATCGATGATGAAAGAGTCATTGATCAGCTGCCTCCTGCACCCCCCCCGACTGGGGATCTATCCCGCAACCTGGGCCTGGGCCCTGACCAGGAATTGAACCCCAATCTCCTGGATCCTAGGTTGACGCTCAACCGCCGAGCCACACCCAGCCGGGTGACAGTGCTCCTTTTTAATCAGAGCAGCATTAGAAGGCCTCTTTGCCAACTTCCTTCTGTTTTGGATGTGATGTCTGGTGGTTTGGGAGCCACCTTATGATCACGAGGGGACAAGCCTGGAGATGAGTGTTTTGAATATGGCACAGTGGGAGGAGAAAAGAGCCCGCTCCCTTGATTACTTCATCGAGTGATCAAATCAACCTCTGCATTCTTAAGTAAACCATAAACTTGCTTTTTTTATCTTTTTTGGCTGAAACCACTGTGGTGCTACTTTTGTAGCCATAAAGGAACATTAAAGATTATAGTAGGTGGAATAATGACCCTCTAAAGGTATTCCTATCCTAATCCCTGGAAACTGTGAACCTGTGAATCAAGATTGCTAATCAGCTGACGTTAAGAGATTATCTGGACGGGCCTAATATAATCATGAGGGTGCTTATAAGTGAAAGAGGGACATAGGAGAGTCAGAGAGAGATGGAAAATACTGTGCTGCTGGCATTGAAGATGGAGAACAACCATGAGCCATAGAAGCTGGAAAAGTCAAGAAACAGATTCTGTCCTAGAGTCTCCAGGAGGAATGGAATCCTGGTGACACTTTGATTTTTAGCTCACTGAGGCCAAGTTGGGAGCTCTGACCCCCACAACTGTAAGATAACACATTTTCATGTTTCAAGCCGCTAGATTTGCAGCGATCTGCTAGAGCAGCAACAGGAAACATTCTTTCATGCGCCTGACTTTGGGTTCTAGACACACTCCCACCTGCTTTTCTTCAAGCCTTCTCCCTATATCCCTACCCTCTCCCTCATTGTTGGCCCTCAGTCTCTCCAGTTCCGTCAGCATCCATCGTCTTATTAAAGTGAGTGTAGAGCAGGCCAGCTTCGCGGACGTGCCATCAGCAGCAGTGCTCGGACTTTGAAGCTCCGAGGCCCCTGTCTTGACATTCTCAATAGTTTTACCTTTGCATCTGTGTTTTGTGAGGGAGGTCCGACTGGACAGCGGAGCACACAGCAAGGATTTGCAGTCTCGGCTCCCACGTAGCCCCCCTCCCACCAGGCCTGCTTCTCTTCTACCCCCTGGCACCCTGGACACCAGTCAGCATCCTCCTCCCCACCTCTGCCCAGCAACCGGGCTGCCTTTGGCCCCTGGCGGGGGTCTAGGCTCAGGCACAGGGAGGGTCGACGTCACTGCTCACCTCCTGAGATCTTAGTCTGCAGCGTGGTGGTTGGTGGCCATCCCTGCCTCGGGTGTGTCTGCTGGGTGGCCAGAGGCCACAATTCAGCCAAGTCAGCAAGTCAGACCTGCTGCCCACTCCTGATGTGGGTGCCAGGAGTCGCCGTCTTGAATTCTTAGGACTTTGTGAACAAGAAGTCCTGCATTTTCATTTTGCACCGAGCCCCTCAGATTATGTGGCCATTACTGACATAGGGTCACTCCTTCTCTACAAAGCTGGACCCCCGAACACCATCGCCCCGGGTTTCAGCTCCTTGCCTCTGCGGTGTCCTCCGCCGGCCCCGTGGCAACCTGTTCCAGCCCCTTCCACACCCCAGCAGGTTCCCTCCACCCGCCTCCTGCTCCCCCCTCTCCCTCCCGCTCTCCCCCAGACGCCGCAGCTGCACCCTCGGTCCCCACTTCCTCCGCCCCCCCCCCCCCCCACTGCGCAGAAGCCGCCTGCACTTCTGCACGAAATTGCTGCCACCGGCGCCAGCCCAGCTGCCAAGCGCAGGCCCGTTTCAATCCGCATCTTCCCGCAGCACGAGCCTCTTCCCCGCCCTCGAACCTGCCCCTCGTGGCTCTTCTGCTGCTGGCTGCCTGCTCCTGCTCGGGCTCATTTCCCAGGGGCTTCTCCTCTGTCCCCCCTTAAACATCGGGGGTCCTCAGGGCCCATCTCGGGTCCTACACACACACACGCACTCCATGGGCAGCTCATCTGCTTCCATAGGGTTAACTACAACCTTTCATGAGGCAGGGACTGTGTCACCCAGCACCCAGCACCCAGCACAGCGGCGGGCACGTAGAGTGTGCTCAGTAGTCACCTGCTGAATGGGTGAATGCATGGGTGATGTCTTTTAAATAAATCTCCCAGCCCACATCTCTTGCCTGAACGTCAGACCCACAAATCCTCTCAGTTTCCACACCTCCCACCCAGGCATTTCACATGTCCTATCTGTGCACGTCACTATCCAGTGTGACATATATGAGGAGATACTATTTTATGAAATCCTTTCTTTCCTATCAGGCCTCCCCCGCCTCCCCCGCTGGAGGGTAGATGCAATGGGCACAGAGGTCTTGGTTGGTTGGTTCACTGCTGTATCCCAGGGCCTGAGATCAGTGTGTGGCACACAGTAGGTACGCAGTAAATACTTTCTGAACAAATAAGTGGATCTCCACGTGGATGTCCCCACATCTCAGACCCAGTACATCCAGAACTGAGCCTTCCAAGTCCTCCCCACACCCCTTCCCCCCGGGGCCTGGTCTCAATGGTTAAAGCTCCAGGGCCGGCATCTCCCCAGCCTGCCCATTCCTGCCCCTCCCCAAGGAGACTCGGGTGCGGGGACTCTGTCCCTAGGGCCCCTTCTCTCCAGCAACTCTGTTTGGACATGTCAGCCTCCTCATTTTTATCACCTAGAATTATGCAAATGGCATCTTTCTTCTCGAACATTCTCCCCACCATGACTGGAGTTATTTTTCCTGACAGTGTCTTTTCTCTGCTCACACAGCCTCCTGGCTCCCATTAAGCAAAAGCATGGGACACCCCTCCCCCGGGGTAACCCAGCTGAGGGACACAGCCCCCTGGGGTCCCTATGATGACTTTAGGTGGCACAAGGGTGTGGTGTTTAAGGGAATCAAACTGAGAAAGTGATTTCTTTTTCAGTTCTCTTTCTCTCCTCTGACTAGCCCTCCACAGGCTACACCACATGGAGCAAGAATTTAATAACTGAGTTTTGGTTTTATTTATTTTTTTTACAGTTCTCTTTGACATACGATCAAGAATCCTGGTTGTCCATTCGTGATGATCACAGTGCTTCTCTTTTTTTGTTAATCCTTACCTGAGGATATTTTTTTCCATTGCTTTTCAGAGAGAGAGGGGAAGGGAGCGAGGAAGGAAGAGGGGGAGA
Source organism: Miniopterus natalensis (assembly GCF_054644295.1). NCBI lineage: Eukaryota > Metazoa > Chordata > Mammalia > Chiroptera > Miniopteridae > Miniopterus > Miniopterus natalensis. Next base: position 95,642,672 of record NC_142083.1, read on the forward strand.
GAGAGAGAGAGGGAAACATCGATGTGAGAGAGACACATCTATTGGTTGCCTCCCACAAGCACCCCGACCCAGCCCAGGGATTGAGCCTGCAACCAGGTATGTGCCCTTGACCAGGAATCGAACCCGAGACTCTTCGGTCCGAGGGCTGACACTCTAACCACTTGAGCAAATGTAAATCTGGAAGAAATACCTGTGGCAGTGCTCAAGGGGGATGAAAGTTTGGGAGACACTGGTCTGTAGACCAGAGTCCAAACTCCTTTCCTAGCTGGCTCCTGGCTCCCTCCTTTCTCATTTCTTCAGCCTATATTACTCCCTGGACACCATGACCTATTACCTCTAGACACCATGACCTGTCACCCCTAGGCAGCGTGACTTGTCACCTCTAGACGCCAGGACCTGAACCAAAGTCCATGTGCCCGATTCTTCAAAAGGCCAGAACTCAAAATGTCAGTTTGGCCCTGGCGGGTGTGGGTCAGGTGGCTGAGCAACACTCCATGCACCGAGAGGGTACCAGCCTGATTCCCTGTCAGGGCACATGCCTAGGTTGTGGGTTCGATCCCGGGTCGGGGTGCCTACGAGAGACAACCAATTGACGTCACTCTCTCACCTCGATGTTTCTCTCTCTCTCAAATCATAAAACCATTTTTGAAAATGTCAGTTTGGAGTAAGCAAAGATTCATTGATCAAGAAGGGGCCACCCGAGAAGACGAGAGGCCTAATCCTCACATCCGTCTTGCTCGCCCGACTAGGTTGAGGGTATCTAAGGGGCTGGGGGGACAAGTATCAGAAGTGCTGGGGGCAGGTTTTACCTGGAGGACCTTGGCACTTGGCCATTTCTGGTAAAGGGGCGTCAACACGGATCTTCCTGGGAAATGGGCACTTGGGTTCTGAAAGGGTCCCGGTGTTCACGTTCTGGTCGCGTCCTGTCCTTTGGTATCAGGCGGGGGCAGGACAAGACTGTGGGTCCGGGTGCAGCTGGAGGTCAAAGTTTCCTCTGTGCAGACTTGGGCTGCATGGCACGTGGTTTTGGTCTGTTGTCTCTGAGAAGCAGCTCAGTGTCTCGTTAAGCAGGACGGGACCATCTGGAGGTGGTTTCGTGGTTACACTCTCACCCCTAGAATCCGTGACCAGGGGCACCCTGGGCACCATGACCTGGCCACCCTTGGGCACTGTGACCTGTCACTCCTAGACCCCATGACCTGCGCACCTCCAGAATTCATGACCTGGTGTGATATTGTGATTTATAATAAGACATATAAATTTGGTTTTCGCCCTTGTTCCTGGCACAGAGCTCCTAAAACTCTTGGAGTTTCCTAAGTGGTGAGAACCTTCAGTATCTTTTGTTGTTTTAATGAGGTGACCTTTGGGAAGCCCCTAAGTCACCTAAGGATGAGGCCTGGTTGCCAGGGAAACCAACCATGTGATTGGAGGGAAACTGTCAGTCTTACCCCTCAAACTTGGGGGAAGGGAAAGGGGCTGAAGATTGAGTTCGATCAGCAACACCCAATGATTTAATCGACCTTGCCCCCGTTACACAGCTTCCATAAAACCCAAACTGCAGGGCCTGGGGCCTTCGGGCTGGGGACCATGTGGAGATGCTGGGAGGGTGGCAAGCTCTGGAGGGGGCCTGTCCACATGCCCTGCCCTACGCATCTCTCCCATCAGGCTGTCCCTGAGCTGTGACCTTTTATAATAAACCAGTGACCTAGTACATAAATGTTTCTCCGAGTTTCTGAGCCACTCTAGCAAATAAATTTAACCTCCACAGGGGGTCGTTGGAACCGTCCGTCTATTGCCGGTTGGTCAGAAGCCCAGATGACAACCTGGGCTTGCCACTGGACATGAGATCGGTGTGTGAAGTGTAAGGGGGGAGACTTGCAGGACCGAGCCCTCAACCTGTGGGATCTGATGCAATCTCCAGGCAGACAGTGTCAGAACTGAGTTAATTCTTGTAGTGTACAAACACGCACGCATGCACACATGCACACGCACAAGCACAAATGCACACACATGCAGTCGGAATCAGCGTCAGGATGGCTCCTGGTTACCCTTAGACACCATGACCGGTCACCCCTAGACACCAGGAATAGCCTGGCCACTGGAGCCAGGCTACACTCCAAGTTTTAAGCCCCAAGCCGTAGCCCTGCCCTTCCCTCCCTGAGCACCCCCGCTCCATCGGCCCCTCCGTGCTCAGCAGAGGGGCTCTGGCTGTGTCTCCCGGCTCCGGGCCTTCTGAAAGCAGCACCTGGCCTTCCCACGCTCAGCTCGTGCTGTTTGCATGGAACTAAACTCACTCCCAGCTCTTCAGTAGGACACCGGCTCAGGCTTGGCCAATCAGGATGGTGTCCCCCCATTTATACCCTGGCTGGCGTAAGGACAGGCGTGTTAGTAAACTGACCAGTAAGAGCCTTTCGTGGGATGATCATGGGAACCTTTGGAAAAAGACCTGCGCTTTCCTTGGTGCTTCCTAAGCGGTACGTTATAAACCTGGGCTTCTGAGAACCTTTCTTTTTTTTTTTTTTTTCTGCCACTGAGTCTCACTCAGCCTGTTTGAAGATGAAACCAGCACAGAAGAAAGCAGAGCCCCGAGGTGGAGCCTCGCAGCTTGAAAAAGCCATTTGAGCACCTTCATGCATGCATCTTCTTGACCTGAAACTGTATTCTTAACCTTAAAAAAAATTTTTTGAGCCAGGACACTCATTTAAAAAAGCTGGTCTTGTCACCTGCAACTACAAGTTTGCTGGTTGAAACATTTTTTTTTTTTTTAATTTATGGAGATAGAATTCATAAAACATAAAATTTTCCATTTAATCATTTAAATATATGCAATTTAGTGGGTTTCAGTATATTCCAAATGTTGCGCACCCATCGCCATTACCTGTTTCCATGATCACCCACCACCATCCTTCACAAAAACCCCTTAACTCGTTAGCAGTGACCCCAACTGCTGCTCCCCGGTTCGCTGGTCACCACTAAGGAAGCCTCATCGTTACAGGCCCACTTGCAGTGGGCATTTCTCTGAGCCTTTCCCAGGCACAGGGCAGGACTCTCTCTTTTGTGCGTGTTCTTTTATTATCACTTATTGTAATACTCGATTTTGGTTTTTGTTTTTAATAATGGAATAATTTGAACATACATAGAGCCACCACTCCTGTGTCTCTCCTGCTAGACTCCTTGAGGGTAGGGGCTATGGCCTATTTCTTCTTGTGTCTCCCAGCCCCAGCCCAGGGCCTGGCCCAGATGAAGTGTTCAGTGGAAAAAAACACCGAGGAAAGGCCAAGGCTCAGACGCCGGTACAGGTTTGCTGACTGGCTGACCGATGTCTCTGCTGAACACTTCCACGCTGGGTGACACCCTTGCCTCGTTTGTGTGTGAAGGGGGCGGAGGAGCATGCTTTAACTGAACCGATGGCTTCCCACACTCTGACATTTAATTAAACCCAAAACTAAACTTACAATTGGTTGCCCCGTCTGGGTACCCCCCAAAATTTCCCCAAGCCTCACTGCTGCAGATGCTTAAAGGTAGTGCGGTGGGCAGGCAAAGCGAACCGCTGATTGTGGGCACATTGACTTAATTTCTCAGTTGTGACATCTGTGCAATGGGGTTAAAAATAGTAAGTACCTCGTAGGGTCATATGAGGATTCAGTGAGTGAAGACGTGTTCAGCACTGAGACGATGCTGGCTCATTTAAGAAGTCTGTTAAACAGGATGCTTTGGCTGGCTTAACCATGGGGCTCAAGCGATCGCTAAGCCATTGCACACCCCACTTCCTCTGCTTGGAAAGAACTCTTTTCTACCCTTACTCACTGCCTCACTCCGTTACGTTTCAGCTCAGATGCCACCTCCTCCAGGAAGACCTCTGGCTCCCAGGCCTTGGTTAGGTTTTGCTCCTCAGCACTTGTGCTCCCCATAAGCTCAGGTAGGGATGGTCTGAGACACCTTGGGGTGCCCAGTGTCCAGCATGGGGGTGTGTGTGTGAGTTCATAGAAGGACAAATCAGAGCAGGCATTTAAGAGCTAACAGGTAGTTTTATTCTGGTCTTCGGTGCTTCCAGCTGGGACTCTTGCCCTGCCCCGGGCACCAGGGCTCTGGCTCCATCCTTCCTGTGCCCCTGGGCAGAGAGGGGTGTGGCTCGGTGGGGTGCTGAGGCTGACTCGCAGCAGCTCCTGAGAGCCGATTGTACACACACCTTTTCTCGGCTCTGTGTCCTGTGCCATCGCCTTGGCAGCTTGGAATAGGCCGTGGCGGGAGCCTTCACACTGGGAAAGCAGCCGACACCACATATCAGGCTTTGCTTTGTGTTTTTTGATTGCTGGCTCACCGGCACCCTGCCAGTTGTGCTTTGGGGGCCACAAGAATGCTTTCCCACAGCCAGGCTTTGTGCATGCAGCCCTCTGCCTGGACCACTCTCCACTGCCTTCACATCCCACCCCACCCCACCTCACCTCACCCCACCCCAGACCCCTCCTGCTAACCACAGCTCCTTGTGGCCCCCGACCTTTTGTAGGACAAGGCCTATGCTTATCCCTCCCACTCTTTCCCTGCACCATGCCCCGCCCTGTGTGAAAGCTGCAGCTGTCAGTAAATGCTTGTTGATTGACTGATGGACAGCTCTTGGTAAATATTTTTGTGAGTTTGAGCTTTCCCCTGGGTGAATGCTGGGAAACCACAGCAGCCTGAACTTTCAGTAAAGAGGAGCCTCTTTGAGGAAGGGAGTCTTTGCAGAAACTCACCACAGCTGCCTGGAAGCCGAGTCATTGCAGCCCTTCCTCCCTGGGTGTGCAGCCTCTTGGAAGACCCAGGTGTCTCTGGGTCTCTGCTCCCTAATGTGCAAGATGGGGGAAGAGAGGGAGGCTGGGGACTTCGGGGCACAGGTTGCTGGTGGGGCAGGAGGCTCTGCAAGGACTGGGGGAGTATACACACACTTGTGCACACACATGAGCACACGTGGGTTATGCATATGCCTGCAAATGCATGTGGCATTTGTCACTTGGATCATGGTCTGGCCTCTGGGGGGTTGACAGAAGCTTGGGGATCCTTAGACCACAAGGGGTGCTGAAAATAACACTGATCGCAGTCCCCTGCATCCCATCCACCCCCACCAAGACCCAGGTTGTCTCCTGCAGCTCCTGCAGAGAGGGAGGTATGTACTCACAAGTGTGCATGTCCTCACAGGGATTCCCGCCGCACGGGAGAGTTCAGCTCTGTGTCTGACACACAGTAACCAAGACATGTCTGTCTGATTGACCACTGCATGTGCATGTCTGTGTGTGCATGGGCCCCTGCTAGATTACACACTCTGGGAGGGTAGGAGCTCTGTTGCTTCACTGTTATATGCCTGGCACATAGTACATGCTCAATAAATACTTGTTCATATGAGAGTGTGCTTGTGTGATAATGTGTGTATACTTGCACAGGTGTGAACTTGGGTGGCTGGGGTGTTGCAGGCTTTCTACGCAAGCTCTTCAACGGGGACATACGTGCCTGGGCATGAATGTGCTTGAAGAGTGTGTGCGTGAGTGGAGGAAATCCTCGCTGGCCTCTCTGACCACTTGTGATGAACTCCTGCTATGAGGAAATCTATGTCTATGGGCTGGGGATGTATGTGCACATGGGTGCATGAGCAAGGGCGTGATTTCATGTGCACATGTGTGTATGTGAGCCATGTTCACATGTACACACAGGGCTTGCGTGGACATCTGTGAGAAGGATTATGGTGTAATGGTTAACACTCGGCTCTGGGGCCAAACTGTCCAGATTTGAATTCCAGTTTCATTTTTTTCTACCTGTACAGCCATGGACAAGATACTCAAAGTCTTTGTGCCTCAGTTTCTTTATCTGTGAGGTGGGGACAATATTAGCATTTGCTTGCTATTTGCAGTCCAGTCACTGTGGCTGCTTTCCTTTGCATATTGCAGGTGCCTGTACAAGCAAATCTGTGTCCCTGCCCCGGACATGTCCCCACCCCAGCCTTAGGGAGATAAGGACCCTCTCTGCTGGGCACCAAGCTTTGTGCACGGGTTACAGGGAAGTGATCAGGCTTCTGGTCTAAGGCGATTGGGGGTCGGGTGGGGTGGGCGAAGGCCTATGGGGAACTGTCTGGGAGCTGAACTGGGACGTGGGCCCTGTGAGTGAAGTCATCCTTCCTCTCCACTCACCACGGAGACCTTGGTCTTTCCTCCGTCGCCTGACTCCATCTTCCAGCCTGGAGAGATCTGTCTTTTCCAGGCCAGCTCACTGGGCTCTGAGGAGGCAGAAATGAGGCGATGGGAGGGGAGCTCACTCCGAGGAACAGGCGGCCCCAGAATGTGTCCACTGTGAGGCCATTCGGGGGTGGTTCTGGGTGTGCCCATTAGGCCAGATTCATCCACAAATGCTCCTAGAACTGACAGAGCCAGGTGCCTTTGAGGGGTCTGAAAAGAGCTACAGTGCTCAGGAAGGAAACATCCGACCTCTGGAGGCATCAAAGACGCTGGACCCACCGCAGTGACTTAGGAGGAGGCCTCCCATGGCTCCTGGGAGGCCTGGAGGACAGGAAGGGACCTGGGGGGACCTAGAGGATAGGAAGTGACCATTGGAGCTAATTCATAGTGTTTGGTCACCCACTGGTTCACTCAAATCACACTTCCTGGGTCCCTGAACTGTTCTAGGCCCATGTGGAACTTGAGGCCAAGCAAACAAGCATCAGCAATAGAATATGGTGGTAACATGGTGAGGGAGCTGCGGGCCCAGAGAGACAACTCGCCCAGACTTGGAGCAGCAGGGAAAGCTCCCCGCAGGAGGTGACATCTCTGTTGAAATCCAAATGACCAGAACTAGTTTTCCAGGAGACGGCTGGGGAAGGAGGGGCCAGCACATGCAAAGGCCTGGAGGAAACATCCCAGCCTGGCTGGGGCACAAAATGTGAGATGGGTGAGGGGGGAGGTGATGCTGGAGGGAGAAGCGGAGCCATGTGAGCCACACCCTGTCGCTTGTAGGCTAGCCTGACTCGGGGCTGGCAGGGGGGAGTCTAAAGTGGGAGTGGAGTGAGCTTACTATGGAGAGAAAGACCTTGAAATACTCATTCAGTTTTTCAACCAATATTTAGTGAGCACCTACTACGTGCCAGGCACTGCCTTCGGGGCTGGGGGTTCTGCAATGGACAGAACAAACAAATCTCTCCTTTCATGAAACTGCAGTGGGGGCGACAGGCAGTCAAGAGATGTGCACTCAGCTCACTGCGTGGCTTTGGGTGGCACTGGGCACGGCACAGGGTGGGGAGGGCTGCTGGGGGAGGTCAGGGAAGGCCGCACTGAGGCGGGGCCTTGTGAACACGGGCTGGAATGGAGTAAGGGAATGAGCCGCGCAGTTATCGGAGGGGTAAGGGTTTGGGGAGGGTTCCTTGTGGAGGAAGCAGCCAGTGCAAAGGCCCTGGGAAGGGAACGTGTAATAGAGGAGCAGGGAGGCCCGTGTGCACGGAGCAGCGAGAGCAAGGGGGTGAGGAACTGAATTCTGAGCGGTGGGAGCAGCTTGGAGGGCCTGCTGGCCACCATTGAGGACTTTGGGCTTATTCTGTGAATGATGGGAAGCGCTGGAAGGCTCACTGTATGGAAGTGACGTGATCTGACTTTTGTATTAAAATGCAGCGAGGAGAACAGGTGTTTTCGGAGGCACGAAGGTAGAATTAGGAAACCAGGTGGCAGCTGCTGCAGTTGTGCAGGGGGGAGGCTGCTGGCTTGCTGCATGGCGCTGGCTGTGGCCCCGGAATCTGCGTGCGTTTTGAAGGACTTCCCGATGGGGTTTAGGGTGGTGAGAGAAAGCGAGGAGCAGGGATGACTCCACGCTGGGGACTCAGCCCCACACGCAGTCTACCCCTTTGGCCTGGTCCAGGGGGCAGGGGACATAAGCGTCACCAAGGAGCGTAATCAGAACATGTCCTGTTTGTGAGTCTCGACTCCGCTGGGCACCGTGATCTCACTGCTCCTCCCCATCCTGTTAGTGTGGGTCCTCCCAGCCCCATTCGGCGGGGCCCAGGGTCACACAACTCTGAGGGTTGGGGTTCTCACTGAGATGTCGGGGGGTGGTGGTGGTGGTGGTGGTGGTGGGCCGAGGAGGGGGACTGTGGGCCTAGTGCTCCTCCCACCACGACACCAACTCAGTGGTTCCCTCGGCGAACACTTGACAATGCCTGGAGACACAGCTGGCCTCCACATCTGGGAGGGGGTGTTGCTGCATCTAGTGGGTAGAGGCCAGGGGATAGCCCCACAGCGAGAATGATCCCGCCCAAATGTGGACAGCACTGAGGCTGAGAAACCTGGCTCCCCCGACCTTCCAGGGCCTTCTCAGAGACCGGCGCGGGGTTTGGGAGCCCCTCTCTAAAAGGGAAGTGAGCCCGTGCCTGTTGGCAGTGGGCAGCAGGCAGCTGTGGTGACAGTTTTCCTGGAAAACTGAACTTGACCTCCTTGTGGATTTTCTTCTCTTTTTCAAACAGCCCAGGTGTCTAGGCCATGGCTCCTTATCTGGAGAAGGTCTCTAAGGGCCCAGTGTGGCCCCAGCCCACTACCCTGCTGAGAACCTTCCATGGTTTCCACCACCCATGCGGTGGGTTCCAGGTCCGGTCGATCAGCAGGGGAGCTCATCGGGATTCCGGGCACCACCATGCCCTGCAGGTGACGGCCTCACCACTTCCCTCTCGCTCTGTGGCCTCCTGTGCCCAGCCTACCCACCCCAGGGCATTCATTTCCTGGACGGGCACTGCAGTCACGCCTCAGGTCTGTGGCTCAGCGACGACCCTGTTGGGGCTTCGTTGATCCTCTCCAGGGCTTCCTTCCTCTTTCAGTCTGTTTTTATCTTATTATTTTTCTTCCTTTACTTTCTTCTGTGTTTATCTCGCTATTTTTTTCTAACTTCTTGAGACAGATGTTAGAAACATTAATTTTTAGCTTTTTTTCTAGCTTATGAATTTTAAGGCTATCATTTTCCCTCTAAGTATTGTTTTAGCTGCAACCCACAAGTGTTAACATGTACTTTTTATATCATTCAGTTAAAAATGTTTTCTAATTGTGATTTTTCTCATTGTCCCTCAGGTTATTTAGAAGTGTATTTCTTAATTTCCCTATCCACAGGTTTGGAAAATTTTGGAATGGCCTCTTCTGTCTTTTCAACATGATGAACTCTTCTTTATCCTTCCAAGTCCAGTTCATGTGATCCCTCCTCTGTGAAGCCTACCCTGGCCACTTATCCACACCCCTTAGGCATATAATTAGCAGTTGCCTCCTTTCTGCTCCCATAGTACTTGGTACAGACCATTATTATAGTGCTTTTAGGCACACAGTAATGTATCTGTCAAGACTCTTTCAGTTTCAAGTGAAAGAAAACTGATCCAAACCAGTTGAAACTAATGCAAAAGGGAACTAATGTCTAATTTCATGAAAATGTCTGCCTTGCAGGCACAGCTGGATCAAGGGGTCCTGATTTCTGATGACTCAATTCATCTTTTGGGTTATTTTCTGTATGTTGACTCCACTCTGAGGTGTTTCACATGGTGGCCAGAAGATATCTATAGTAGCTGTAGAGAGCATAGCTTCTGGGCTCCAAGTCTGGAGTCTTTGCCCTAGTTGTCCCATCAATAGTTTCACGGGGTCTCATTTGTTCTAACTGGGTCACATACTCTGACTGGAGCAATTAATATGGCCTGGGGTATACAGTGGATTGGCTTAGGACAGGGTCATGGGTCTCCCTTGGAAAGAGACTGAGAGTGGATAAGGGGTGACATCCCAGAAAAAAATGTCAGGATACAATCACCAGAGAAGAGTCAGTGCTGGAAAGCCCCTCCCACCCAAAAGTCACTTTATACTCACCACATGCAACCACCCCAAGGGCTTCACTTTTACTCCTGTGTCTTTCCCCAACAGGACTTGAGACCTTTGACACTGAAGAGAAGGTTTGCTCTATCAACAGAAAAACTGGAGGCCACGGGGAGGGAGCAGACAGGCAACTCCTCCTCTGGACCTTGGAAGCTGGCACCGGGAGGCCAGGCTGGGGCTTCAGTCCCGGGTCTCCTAGAAGAAGCCAGCAGAGGTGCCTGATTAGCAGTGACTCTCTGTCTTAGTCTGCTCGAGCTGCCATAACAAAATACCACAGAGTGGGGGGCTTAAATAATGGACATTTATTTATCACAGTTCTGGAGGCTGGCAAGTCCAAGGTCAAGGTCCGGCCAATTCGGGTCCTCGGGACACTGCACTGCTTCCTTGCTTGCGGGTGGCCGCCTTCTGGGTGTACCTTCACATGGCTCTTCCTTGGTGCGTGTGTGTGTGTGTGTGTGGGGGGGGGCTCCCTGGTGTCTCATCTTATAAGGACACTCATCCAATCCTTAATGTCTTCCTAGGGGCTCCATCTCCATATATAGACACACTGGGGGGGGGGGGGGGTTAGGGTTTCAACATACAAAATACGGGGTACATGAACATTCAGTCCATAGCACCCTCCCTCCAGGGTAAGTCTTCCCACATCTTTCCAAAAATCAGAGACACGTCAACACTCACCATAAAAGGAGACTTCATGGCCCTGTGGTCCAACCACATGTTCAATCAATCTAACCATTCACCCACATCAACAGGTGGCCAAGCCTTGGTTTGCATACCACCAGGGACAGGAAGCTCATCATTTACCCCAGTCAGGCAACTCTGGCTGCCCTGGGCTGCACCTAAAGGTCAGCTCCCCACTCTGAGTTTTTTCTTCAAGCTAAATACTACTGCTCTCTCATGGTTTTCAGGCCCCTTTCATCCCCCTCACCCCCACCTTCTTAGTTGCCTCTTCTGAATATACTCCAGTTTGTCAGTGTTCTTGAAATGAAGGCCCAGAATTGGACATAGACCGCAGGTGTGGCCACTGCAGCGAGGCTAACCTCCCTTGTTCTGGGCATCACACCTCTCTTAATACAGCCTCAAGGAGCTTCAAGTTTCTTGTGACTGTAACACACTTTGACTTTGGAAAAAGCCCCCAGGCACATGTTGCTTCAGTGGTTCTAATTCTCATACATGTGAAGTTGACTACTTCACCTAAAGTCAAGGACATTGCACTTGTCCATGGTTAGTGTTTTTGGAAGGACTATTACTCACATTTCTACAAATTTTAATGTCTTTCCTCGGTTCTGTGCCCTCTCCCCAGCATGCTGATGCTTTGTGACCTCCTTTTAAAAAAATATCCAATTTGGAAATAGCTTTATTGTTTCCCCTAGATTCTAGAAGTAATATATTATTTAGAAATCAATACAGAAAAACAGTTAAAGAATTCCCATCACCCAGAAATAGCCTAGCCTAGATAGCCCAGGTTCAAATCCTGACTTGGCCACTTGCTAGCTCTATGACCATAGCCAAGTTGCTTAATCTCCTGTAACTCTCTTTCCTTGTGTCTAAAATGAGGATATTAAAAGATGGTTGTGATAGTTCAGCACAGTGTCTGCTAGAGGCCCCCGAATAATACAGATGAACCTGGCTTACCTTGCTCAAGCTGTCATAACAAAAAACCATAGACTGGGGGCTGAAACCACAGAAATTCATTTTCTCACAGTTCTGGAGCTGGAAGTCTGAGACCAACGTGGCAACATGGTCATTTTCTGGTGAGGGCTCTCTTCTGGCTTGCAGACAGCCACCTTCTTGCTGTGTCCTCACATGACAAGGACGGGGGAGAGAGGAGAGAGAGAAGGGAGAGAGGGAGTGTGCTCTGGGTTCTCTTCCTCTTCTTAGAAGTCCAATTTTATCAGATTAGGGTCCCACTCTTCCGACATCATTTAACTTTAATTTCCTCCTGAAGGTTCTATCTCTAGATGCACTGACATTGAGGGTTAAGGATTCAACATATGAATTTTGGGGACACAATTCAGTCCATGACAACAATATCACTATATGTAGTGACTACTGTTTTTGTGCATTGTGACTCCATATCCACACGCCCTACTTTTTATGATAACCACAGGAATGGGTTGGCCGGTACCCACTCAGAGGCTTCCCTCTCTCTGGCCACAGTGACTGGTCCAGGGATGGCCCGGTTGCTCAGGCTGAGCCATTGTTGACCCTTGACTGGTGCACAGACTGGCTTGTGATTCACTTCCAGCCAATGCAAATAATTCCTAGGGGCTTTCTGGCAAGAGTCCTATCCCTTTGCACTGGGAGCTATTCCTTTCCACTCTGACAGCAGAGCTGGCAAGTTGGGGTCAGGTTTTCCAGGTGCTGCTCAGAGAAAGCCCCCGTGCAGCAGGAGAGGGTGCACCGAGCTGGGCAGAGGTGGACAAAGGGCCCTGCAGCGTTCTGAGCCCGGATGGTATCCCCAACAGATCCATCTTCTCTGAGCCTTGGCTGCCTTACACAGCACTTGCCCATTTTTGCTAAGTATGATTGATTTGGTTTTCTCCAACAGCAACTGAAATAATAATGGGCTCTGAGTAGTAAAATTTCTTTTACTGTATTTTTGAGGACATACAGAGATTGCGAGTTGCCCACCCTGTATCAGTTTTATTCTCCTGCTTCAGTAACAGGCCCTGACAGCCACCGTCCATCAGTTAGGGCTCTGTCTGCGCCTCTACCCACCTCCACGTCTATATCCACATCCGTATCTAAATCTGTATGTGTATTAGTTCAGTCGCCTACAACAGAAACCCAGGTTGACAGTGGCCTAAAGAAGGGAGGTTTCTCTCCCATGTCATAATGTGGAGGGAGGTGTCTAGGGCTGCAAGGTGCTCCACAAGGTCACCCAGGGCCCCAGGATCCTTCTATCTCACTGCTCTGCCATCCCTAGGGTATTGCTGAGATGGCCGCCATCGTGCCCATGTTCCAGGCAGCAGGGGAATGGAAAGGGAGAGAATTGGAGGTTTATTCCCTTTATTTATTTTATTATTATTATTTTTTAGTGGCTTTATTTTTTTATTTTTAATTTTTTTTAAAAAAATGTCTTTATTGATTTCAGAGAAGAAGGGAGAAGGAAACATCAATGATGAGAGAGTCATTGATCGGCTGCTTCCTGCACCCCCCAACTGGGGATAGAGCCTGCAGCTCAGGCATGTGCCCTGATCAGGAATCGAACCCTGATCTCCTGGATCCTAGGTCAATGCTCAACTGCTGAGCCACGCCTGGGTGGGCTTTTTAGTGGCTTTAAACAACCATTTTCTCATGACCATGGATTCTATGGGTAGGCATTTGGACAGGACATAGCAGAGACAGTGTGCCTCTTCTCCATGGTGTCTGGGACCTCAGCTGGGAAGGTTTGAAGGCTGGGGTGACCTAACACTGGGGTTGGATTCATCCAATGGCTTGTTGGCCCACATGTCTGGCTCCTGGGTTGGGATGACTTGAAGACAGGGACAGCTGACTGGAGAATCTACATGACTTTTCTGCGTAGCTTGGCTTCCCCACAACATGGCCACCTCAAGGTTCTTAGACTTCTTGTGTGGCAACTCAGGAGACCCAGCAAAAAATCTCAATCTTCATTTTAAAAAGCTTAAAAAATTTGAAGAATAAAGCAGCTCCGGAGAAGGGTATGACTCTGAAGTTGTACATGGCACTTCCGCTCACATACCTGCTTTTCTCTCTTGATATCTATTTCTATGTCATCTATGTTTATGTACAAATTAATTATCCCTTTTTAGTATCTGCAGAGTACCATTTTATGGATATTTTATAAATTATTAATTTAACACGTTTCTTGGTTCATTTCAATTTTGTCAGTGTTTTTATCTGTGCCTTATGTAACTTGATTCATCAGTTCGGGTATACAAATAAGCTCTTTTCCCTTTTTGTTAGTCAGTCAAGCCCCTCTTGGAGTTAGAGTTGCATTCAGATGCTATAAAAGAGACCAACCACAGTAACTAAAACACTTAAGAGTTTGGCCCGGCCTGGCGTGGCTCAGTGGTTTAGAGTCAACCTAGGATCCAGGCGATCAGGGTTCGATTCCCGGTCTGGGCACATGCCTGGGTTGCGGGCTCGATCAATGACTCTCTCATCATTGATGTTTCTCTCTCTCTCTCCTTCTCCTTTCCTCTCTCTGAGATCAATAAAGATATATTAAAAAAAAAAAAAAAAGAGTTTGTTCTCCTATGTAATGTGAAGCCTGGAGGCAAGTAGCTGCTAACATTGGTTCATGGCCTATAATTTCCAGGGCCAAGTTCCCTATCATTCTCTTGGTCTTTCCCTTTGGTTTCAAATGGCTGCTTCAGTTCCAGCCATCACATCTACACGTTAGGCAGGAGAAAGGAGGAAGAGGGATAGTAGATGGGCCAAAGGATGTTCACAGAAGCTCCATCTGAACACTCTCATTCCTAGCTGCAAGGGAGGCTGGGAAGTGGTCTGTTAGCTGGGCATGTCTCTGTCCAGAATTACACCATGGTTCTGATATGAGGAAGAAAGGCAGAATGGAAGCTGGGAGACAACTAGTGGTTACTGCCACTTGCCCTGTAGCAGATGTTGGAGCATCACCCTCATCCTCTCAGTGCACACACTGAGGCAACCTTAATGCAAATACCTGCAACTCTGCCTGAGAGCTTATGTTTGGCTGCAGGTGAACACTGTTGGACAGCTGGAAGTGCCAAAGTTATGCCCTTGGGAGCAGCCGTCCACTAATTACAGATGGAGTTTTAGTGAAGAAATGCACTAGTTGCCTTGTTTCTCATCTGGGACAATCTGGAAGAATGTTCTACACTGTCTCTCAGAAATCCTCACTGGGATTAAGCTCTAGTTGCTCACAGCAGTATGCTGTCTTTTAAAACACATTACTGGCTTCCTTCCTTACTACACCTCCCTTCTCTACTAACCTACAAGTGTTTTCTGGGGTCACCTCCCAAACCCACTACTTGCACTGGAATCCTTGTCTTAGAAATTGGCTTTTAAAGGAACAAAGGCACCCCTTATGCCTCAAATAGCAATCAATATGCTCAACGGCTAAGAGTTCTGATCAGCCCAGAAGAGAGCCTAATTTCAGCCAGTGCTCTTAAAATCAGCCCACTGTCTCAGAGTAACTAAGTGTAAAGGGAGTTCCCAGTCTTAGCCACACTTCTGTACAACCCAACTCTCCAGTCATGACCTTTTAGAGGTCATCTTCCTTTGTGATGAGTCAGTCTCAGTGAAATACCTCTTGCCCTCTTTTGGCTGTGGGCTTCAGTAGACCATTTGGTCCAGCAGAGAAGCCCCAAAATGTTGGATCTTAAAAGAGAATGAATGAGGAAAGGGGTGCCTGAGAGAAAAATTTAAAGATTTAAATAAATGGAGACATAGCTCGTGTTCATGGATGAGGAGGTTCAATATTTTTAAGACGGCAAATCTCCCCAAATTGATCAACAGATTCAACACAACCTTTGTCAAAACCCCAGCAGGTATTTTTTGTGGAAATTAACAAGCTAATCCTAAAATTTATATGAAATTTATATGAAAATGCAGAGGATCTGGAATTAAGTAAACAGTTATGAAAAAACAGGATAAAGTTGGATGACTTTCACTTCCCAATTTCAAAACTTACTACAAATCTATTGTACTCAAGACAGTGTGGTACTGGCATATGGGTAGACATATAAAGCAATGAGACAAATAGATCGTCCAGAAATAGACGGACATTTATAGTCATTTTTCAAAATAAGTGTCAAGGTAATTCAATGAGAAAGGATAATCTTTTCAACATAGGACAACTGGATATACACATACAAAAGGATAAAGTTCCATTCTTATCTCACATCACACATCAAACTTAACTCAAAATGAATCATAGTTCTAAATGTAAGAACTAAAATAATACAACTTTTAGAAGAAAACACAAGAGAAAAATTTGGTTATCTTGGGTTCGGAAAACATTTTTAGATATGGCACCAAAAGTATAATCCACAAAAGGAAAAAAATAGTAAATTGGACTTCAAAAAATTTAAAATGTTTATTCTTCAAAAACATCATTAAATATCACCAAGAAAACATGACAGAATAGGGAACTCTAAGAATCAGTCCTTCCATTGAAGTAACCATTAAGTGGCAAAAACTGTCAGAATAAACTTTTTTAGAAGTCTGGAATCTAATCAAACCTCACAGCAACAAGGGGAGTGCTAATTGAATAAAGAGATTAGTAATCTTTGGTAAGAAACAATTGTGACATTTTTACTTACGTTATTGCCACCTCCCATTTCTCAGCTCAGTGGTGGCTGTGGGAAGAGTAGTCTTGGTGTGACTTGCCACTACTAGAAAAGGCCTTAAAGACCTAGCTCTCAAAGAACTGTTGTTGTGCAGTTTGGTCTGTCTTGTACTTCCCAAAGGATGGGTTCAGGAACTTACCTTTGTTTTGCTGCCCTTGAAACTCTCTTAGTGCTGGAACAACTTCCTACACAGTGTCTGCTGAAAGAATTTGAAGACATATACTGTCCATCTGGGGAAGGAATGATGAACAGGGTAAGCAGCAGACAGACCGAAAAAGCTTGGGAAGGAGCAGGCCAAGGAGGAGGATACAGGGCTTTGAAAATCTCCCACATATACCAGGGAATCTGGAGTGCAATGCATATTCCAAGGTCTGAATGCATGCACTGAAAAATCAGAGACACCTTTAGCTGGCCTTTGGGCTCTGCACAAGCAAATAAAAGCTAACGTGAAAGCTAATACAGAGTTGTGGTCAGTCTAGCTAAGCATCAAAGAAGTATCTCAACTCAGAGACAATTGACAAAGACTGAGAAAATATACTTTCTGTTTTGTATTGTTCTTATTTTTGGCTCCAGACGTTTCAGGAAATCTCTGTTAGATCACTGGTTGACTGCTGAGATAATGGAACAGAGACTTGAGTGAATGTACATGACAAGGAATATAGTATTTGTAAAAATAGGTTGAAAAAGTCACTGAACAAATAGATGACGGCAGCCCACAACAAACAGCAAAGCTAGCCCTGTTGAAGGTGAAGGGTGGGGAGAATCTGATTTTCAGAGTTCTCACATTATATTAAAAATGTTCAGTTTTCAACAAAAACTTACAAAACTGACAAAGAAATAGGAAAGCTTGGCCTATTCATGAGAGGAAAAATAAACAAAAACTGTCCCTGGGGAAAGCTAGGCATTGGAATTACTAGGCAAAATTTTAAAATAAATTGTCTTAAATATGCTCAAAGAGTTAAAAGAAACCAGATGAAGAACTAAGGGAAACTAGGATAATGTATGAACAAATAGAGACTATTAGTAAAGGAATAGAAATTATAAAAGAGAACCAAATAGAAATTATGGAGCTGAAAAGTATAATACTGAAATGAGAGATTTGCAAGAGGGGTTCAACATCAGATTTAAAGCAGGCAGAAAAAATAATCAATGACTTAAAGACAGGCAAATTGAAATTATCCAGTTTGAGGTGCATAAAAAAAAAAGTGAAGAAAACTGAACAGAACCTAGAGGACTTATGGGACACCATTAAGTTACCAACATTTTACGAGTTTCAGAGGAGAAAAGAGAAAGGGCCAGAAAGAATATTTGAAGAAATAATGGCTAAATTTAATGAAAGATCTGAATCTAAACAAATAAATGGTTCAGAAAACTTAAAACTAGGATAAATGCAAATAAATCTACATCAAGATACATTATAATCAAACTGTTGCAAAGAATCCTAAAAACAGAAGAGAGAAGTGATTTGCCACTACAGAGAATCCTTATTAAGATTAACAGCTGATTTTTTTCTTTGGAAGCCATAGAGGCCAGAAGGTAGTGGGATTACACGTGTAAAGTGCTGAAAGATAAAAACTGTCAACCAAGAATTCTATACCTGGCAAAACTATGTCCAACATGAAGGAGAAATTAAGACATCTAAGATAAACTGAGGGAGTTCATCACTAGTAGACCTGCCCTACCAAAAATGTTAGAAAGGAGTCTTTCAGGCTGAAATGAAAGAGCACTAGGCAGTAACTTGAAGCTATAAGAATAAATAAAAAAACACCAGTAAAGGTAAATACTCATAAATTTAAAAGCTAGTATTATTATATTGTTTGCTTTGTAATTTTTCTTTTTGTTTCCCACATGGTTGAAAAGAAAAATTCAGAAACTGTAATTATAAATCAATTTTACAGAGCACATAATGTGCAAAGATGTAATTTGGGACAATAGCAACATAAAGGGGGGGGGGAGGTGGAGCTGTATAGGAGCAGGGCTTTTGTATGCTACTGAAGCTAAGTTGGTATCAGTTCAAACTTGATTATTATAATCAGTATAATTGTAATCCCTAAGAAAATAACTAAAAACATACAAAAAAGGAAACGAGGAGAGAATCAAAATGGTACATTAGAGAAAGTCAGTTGAACACAAAAGAAGGCAGTAATGGAGGAAATGAAGAACAAAAAGATATCATGTACGTAAAACAAATAGGAAAATGGCAGACGTAAGTCCATTATCAGTAATCACTTTAAATGTAAATGGATTAAGCTCACTGGTTAAAACACAGATATTGACAGAATAAATTAAAAAACATGATCCAACTATATGCTGTCTACAAGAGAGTTACTTTAGATCCAAGACTAAGTCTTGATAAATTTTTATTTATTTTTTATTTTTCAATTACGGTTGACATACAATATTATACAAGGTGGGGCAAAAGTAGGTTTATAGTAGTTCATACGGAAAAATAATACAATAATTAAGAAATAATATTATAGGAATATACTCTGTTTCACATACTCACAACTATAAACCCACTTTAGCCACACCCTGTATTACACAGTGTACAATATAGAGATTAGACATTTATATACTTTGGGAAATGATCAATCTTTAAGTCTAGTAAGTCTCAATAAATTTTAAAAAGTTGAAATCATACTAATTATCTTCTCTGACAACAATGAATGAAGCTTAACATTAATTAACAGAAGGAAAACTGGGGAATTTGCAAACATGTAGAAATTAAATAATACATTCTTAAATAACCGATGAGGAAAAGAAGCAATAACAAGGGAAATTAGAAAATGCTTCAGGAAGAATGAAATGAAAACACAACATACCATGTATGTGATGCAGTGAGAGCAGAGCTAAGTGAGAAATTTGTAGATGCAAATGCCTTCATTAACAAATGAGAAAGACTAGACATTAGGAACCTAACTGTACAACTTAAGGAATTAGGAAAAGAAGAGCAAATTAAACTCAAAGCTAGCAGAAGCAAGAAAATAATAAAGATCGGAGTGGAGACAAGTTAAACAAAGAAGAGCAAAACAATAGGGAGGATCAACAAAACCAAGAGTTCTTTGTTCAAAAAGATCAACAAAATTGATAAACCATTAGCTTGACTCGTCAGAAAAGAGATAAAATGCAAATTAGTAAAATCAGAAATGGAAATAGGGACATTACTAGCAATCTTACAAAAATAAAAAGGACTGAGAGAATACCTTGTTTAATTGTATGCCAACAAATTTGATAGCCTGGATGAACTGGACAAATTCCTAGAAAGATACAAGCTACCAAAACTGACTCAAGAACAAAATAGAAAACCTTAATGGACATACAAGAGGTAAACAGTTGAAGCAGTAATCAAAAACCTAACAAAGAAAAGTCCAGAGTCAGATGGCTTCACTGGTAAATCCTACCAAACGTTTAAAGAATAATTAGTACCAATCCTTCTCAGGCTCTTTCACAGAATAAAATAGAACACTTTCTAACTCACTCTATGATTCCAAAGCCAGACAAAGACACCACAATAAAAGGAACCTGGTGACCAATATCCTTTATGAATGTAGATGCAAAAATCTTCAACAAAATACCAGCAAACCGGAGCCTACCACATATTAAAAGGAGTACACAGCACAACCAAGTAGAACTCACCCAGGAATGCAAGGATGGTTCAACACAGTGATTCAGGTACACGGCCTAGTGGAGCAGATCCACCACATGAATACGATGAAGGAAAGGGTGCAGCCCAGCACAATAAAATAAAGAGAAAATCTGCATGATCATCCGACATGATGCAGAAAAAAGCACTTGACAAAATTCAACACTCTACGGATAAAAACTGCAGCGAACTAGGAACAGAAGGAAAATACCTCCACATGATGAAGGCCGTGTATGGAAATCCGCAGCTAACATCACATGCAATGGATATAAGACTGAGAGCTTAGCCCCTAAGGCCAGCAACAAGGACGCCCACTTTCACTACTGTTATTTAATGTCGTGCTGAACATTTTAACTGGAGCAATTCAGCAAAACAAAAGAAATAAAGGATTTTTTTTTTTTTTTTAAAACCAACAACTTCTGTTCACAGATGACATAATACCATACCTAGAAAATCCTTAACAACCAACAAAGAAATTATTAGAGATAATAAACAAGTTAAGCAAAATGGCAGGGTTCAGGATCAACATACAAAAATTGCGTTTCTATATATTAGCAATGAACAATCTAAAAAGGAAATGAAGCAACAGCATCAGAAGAATAAAGTACTTAGGAACAGCTTTGACAAAGGAGGGGACAGACTTATGCAGTGGGAACTACAAAACATTGCTGAAAAAAATGAAAGACGATCTAAATAAGTGAAGAAACATCCCATATTCATTAACGAAAGACTTCAGATGGCAATATTACTCAAAGTGATCTACAGATTCAATGCAATTCCTATCAAAATCCCAATAGCCTTTTTTTTTTTTTCTTTTTCAAAATGGAAAAGTTGATGTTAAAATTCATGTGGAATTGCAAGGGACCCAGAACTGACAAAACAATCTTAAAAACAAAACAAAAACAAAGTTGAAGGGCTCAAACTCCCAATTTCAAAACTTACTACAAATATAAGAGCACTAATCCCATTCCCGAGGACTCTGCCCCACGAATCACCTCTCAGAGGCCCTACCTTCTAATTGCATCACACTGGGTGTGTGTCAGGATTTCAACATAAAATCACCTCTCAGAGGCCCTACCTTCTAATTGCATCACACTGGGGTGTGTGTCAGGATTTCAACATAAAAATTGCAGGGAGTTGGGGGACACAAACATTCAATCCACAGCACAATCTAATTTAAAAACAAGCAAAGGATGTGAACAGATGTTTCTCCAAAGAAGATACACTAATGACTACCAAGCACATGAAAAGATGTTCATTCAACATCATTAGCCATTAGGGAAATGCAAGGCAAAGCAACAAGCCACCACCTCACACCCACCAGCACGGCTCTAATCAAAAGATAAATAGCAGGTCTGAGCAAGGATGCGGGGAACTCGGGACTTGCAGAGATTGCTGCTGTGGACAAACTTGTCAGCTCCTCCATAAGTTAAACATGGAATTATTATATGACTCAGCCCATGCACTCCCGAGTGTGCACCCCAAAGATCTGAAAACGCCTGTCTGCGCAAAGGTTTGCAAGGCAAGGCTCGCAGGGGGGTCCTCATAACAAAGACAGTGTGAGCGGTAAGTGCCCATCAGCGGGGCCTGGGCAGCCCGAGTGCGGTGCGTCCCCGCAGTGGAACCTTATTCAAATGAATGAAGCACAAGCCACCGCGAAGATGAACCTCAGACACGTACTCAGGAAAATCCCCAACAGCACAAAAGACCACACGTTGGATGATTCGATTTGTATGAAAAGTCCAGCAAAGAGCCCGGGTTGGCTCAGTGGTTAGATTCCGGCCAAGAGGAGGTACCTCGGTTGCAGGCTCAGTCCCCAGCTCAGGTCGGGCTGCGTGCAGGAGGCAACCAATTGATGGGTCTCTCTCACATCGATGTTTCTCTCTCTCTCTCTTTCTCTCTCTCTGAAAAGCAATGGAAAAAATATTCTCTGGTGAGGTTTAATAAAAAAAAAGTCCACTAAAGAAGAAAGAAAATCAGTAGAAACAGAAAGGTGACCAGTAGGGCTGGGAGTGGGAATGAAACTGACTGCAAACAGGCAAGACAAGAGGTCTTTTTGGAAATGTTCTACAGTGCAGTCGACTTGCTAAAAATCATTGAACTGTGTGCCTACAGTGGCTGAATTTTATGCGATGTAAATTATATCCCAATAAAATAGTTAAAATGAAAATGAAAAGGAGGAAATGGGTTGAAGGAGGGGTTGCCTCAACTATACTCACCCCCACCCCCAAGGCCCCTTGGCTGAAATGCAAATTTAACCACTTCCTCCCCAGTGACCATCTCTGAATACTAAGGGGTGTTGGGAGGGTGCTGAGAGGTCCCATTACACCTTCCTTCTGAGACCTTGGGGGTGGTGAGAGCACGAGACATAGGCAGCCCAAATGGGCCCCTCAAACGACCATTCCCTCAGCACAGATCTATTTCTGAAGGGACTCGTGTTCCCTGCAATGGACATGGTAGCTGTTACATTTCAACTTTCAAAAGCATCAACTTTCCCCCCAATTTTTTACAAAAAATTATTTTTATTGTTGACAGTATTACAGATGTCCCCCATTTCTCCCCCTTTGTCCCCCCTCCACCCAGAATCTGCCCCACCCCAGGCCTTCACCTCACTATTGTCTGTGTCCCTGGGTTATGCATAAATGCATGTAAATTCTTTGGTTAATCTCTTCCTGCCCTCCCTCCCGCCTCTCCTCTGAGATCTGTCAGTCTGTTCCATGCTTCTGTGTCTCTGGACCTATTTTGTTCATCAGTTTATTTTGTTCATTAGGTTCCACATGTAAGTGAGATCATGGGGTATTGTCTTTCTCTGCCTGGCTTATTTTGCTTAGCATAATACTCTCCAGGCCCATCCAGGCTGTTGCAAAGGGGAAGGGATTCTTCTTTTTTTACAGCCGCATAGTATTCCGTGGTGTAAATGCACCACAGCAAAAGCATCTACTTTTTAAACGCAAGGAGTTAAGTGGCCTCTGTTGCATCCCCTCCACTCGCTAAATTATGACCTGAGCGCTCTTTGGAAAATGTAAGTTGGACTAAAGCCACTGCTCTGATGAAGACCTCAAATGTCTTCCAATTTTTGGGGGAATCAAATCTACCTTCCTTGCATTGTCCTGAAAGGCTCACGTGGTGTGCAAGATGTGTGACTTCCGTGACCCTGTCCCCTAGGATTCCTTTGCTTGCTCCTTTTATTTTGCTACTCCGTTCTCAGGTTTCTGGAGCAAGCCACACTTCTTCCCACCTCAGTGCCTTTGCACTTGCAGCTCCTTCTGCCTAAAATGTTTCCCCTGTGGCTGGGTCCTTCTTATCATCCAACATGCCCCTAAATGTCACTACCTTGACTTATATCGGTTTTCTATGACACTCAGTTTAGTTTCTATGAGAATTTTTTTAGTTTTTCCATTACTTCTTTGTGTCTGTCACTTCAAAGTAGAATACAGGCTCCGTGAAGCCTGTCCCTTGTATATGTTTCTGTGGGGTATCCCCAGTACATACTCAAGGGCCTGCTCAGTATTGGTGGGTAGAAGGCAGGAAGGAGAGAATAGATGGTTGGGGAGATGGGTGGAGAGAAGAATGAATGAGTGGGGACCCTGGTCACGTAGCTCAGTTGGTTAGAGCATCATCCCTATATGCCAAGGTTGTGGGTTAGATCCCCTGTCAGGGCACATACAAGAATCAACCTACGAATGCATAAAGAAGTGGAATAACAAATTGATGTTTCTCTCTCTCCGTTTCTCTCTCTCTTCCTTCCTCTCTTTCTAAATAAAAAAAAGAATGGATGAGTGGGTAGGTGGATGAGT
This sequence comes from Miniopterus natalensis, assembly GCF_054644295.1. Taxonomy (NCBI): domain Eukaryota; kingdom Metazoa; phylum Chordata; class Mammalia; order Chiroptera; family Miniopteridae; genus Miniopterus; species Miniopterus natalensis. The sequence goes on from NC_142083.1 coordinate 95,666,253, forward strand.
GGGTGGGTGGAGGGAAGGGGAGGGATGAAGACAGGCAGGCAGGTGGGAGGGAGGGAGACAAGTGGGAGGGAAGAGGGGCCAAATATCCTTGGGTTGACATACATTCAGAAGCAGAGGTGAGTGATCAAAAATGTAAGCTCAGGAGCCCCAGTGACTGAGTTCAATCCCAGCTCTGCCAGTCACCAGCTGTGTGACCTTGTGTTGTCAGCAGAACCGCACCAGAGTGTTACTGGCTATTGGACCTCAGTTCAGCAACCTCGGTTCTTGATCTCTGGCTAAGAAAGAATTCGGGGCCAAGGCTCAATCTATGAGAGAAAATTTATTTAGAATGTCCCAGAAGTAGAAGAAGTGAGTGGTAGAAGAAATGGGCTCTGGAACAAGTTACAGAGGCAAAAGGAGGGCCCTTGGAGCGTAGGAGAGAGGAAGGTAAAGGTAACATGCCAGAGGGAAAGAAGAGGGGGAGAGGAAAGGCACAGGTGTGCTCCCGGGAGGGACAGCTGCACTGGGCCCTCCAGCTTGAGGGTATTTATCTGGAGGTCTGAGGGGGAGGATCCCAATAGAATATCTATCAGCTTTCCAGGTGTGTCCTTTCAGGTCATGGTTTCCACTGAGTGGTTGGTTGGCCCCAGGGCAGGGGGTCATTAATCAGTGCAGCTGGTCCAGATGTCAGCCATGGTGTCGCTTGTCTGACTGCTCCTTTTCTGGGCCTGGAGCCAAAACACAACTGAGGCCTAAATGTATTTGTCCTGGGGGCTTAATGCTTAAGGGCTATTCTCCAGCCCTCTTTTTTGTTCCCCCCTCTAAGGGGCTCTAACCCATATGACCAGCAACATGCCAGGGGAGGAAAGGTCAGGGGATCGAAACTGTATGACCATCCATATGTTAGGGGAGGGAAGGTTACCCTGGGGGCAAGGTCCTGGTTTTCCCAGTTTTGCCAGTTGCTAGGCACCCAGGGCTTTCTGTCCTGGTAACCGGCTGTACCTGGCCCATCCTCCCTGCTCTGCTCATGCCTGTCTAATTGCCTACCGCACTGGACAAGTCACTTAACCTCTCTGAGCCTCAGTTTCCTTATCTGTAAAATAGGGGCGATGATGATGACGGTAATAACTATTTTCTTGGGTCACTCTGAGTGAGATGATGCATCCAAGTCCTCGGCACAGTGTAAGCTTTCAGCAAGTGTCAGCTCCACTTCACTATTCCTTCTCCGGAGCTTTCCATTGCTGCAACTCTCTGATATATGGCATCAGAAAACTCACCCTGAAGATCGAGAAAAAGAAAAAAAATGCTGACTTTCTTCCAAGATTTCTTCTCTAGAGAACATGAACATCCCTCAAATCAGCCACAGGGGAATTTGTACCAAGTTCCTCAAAAACAGCTAAAAAAAGAAAAAAAATAGAAGAAATAAATAGCAAGACACTTTCTTTTTTCCTTGGGACCAGACATGTCGGTTAGCTGCACATTGTTTCCCAAAAATGAGTCAATGGGGGAGATGCCATGTGAGTTTGAGCTGACCTGTGTCATCAAAACAGCATAAAATAGCCTCCACCCTCCCTGAGAACCGTCCTTCCTCGTTCGGGCCCATTTCCATGGCCTGGCGCAGGCTTAGGAATTAGACACACCCAGGTTCAGACCCTAGCGGGGACACCTCTTAGTTTGTGTGACGTTTCAGCCCTCTGAGCCTTGGTTTCTCCACCTGTGAAATGGGAATAATCCTGTCTGCCTCACATGGTTTGTGGGATAAAATGAGATCAGTTAGGTGCCTACAAAATCCAAAAGAGTAACAGCAGCAGAGCTGCAGCCATTCCCTTGCTCTTCTTTTTAGGCTGCTGGGTGTGAGTTTGCTGACTTTTGTCCCCTGGCTTTTCAAAGGTCTGCTGGAGACACACGATCCTCTCATAGCCCCTGGCCTGCGGGCAAGATGAAAACTCTCCTTAGAATCCTTTTCTCTGCTTTCCTCCTGAGTTCCCATGTGTTCATGGCTCCCCCCCCCCACCCCAGTGGCTAAGGTGTCCCCATTTAACAGATGGGCGAAGGGAGGCGTTCAGAGAGGTGCTGACATGCCCAAGGGATTGTCTCCTCCAGGGCATGGAGACAGGGTCCTACTCCCAGCAGCACTGCAGCAGGAGGCTGGGTTCAAAGGGAACAGGGGCCAAGGGATCTGGGAGGGGTCCCAAAATCAAACCTCAACTGGGCCGGGCAGGATGCAGACCAGACTGCAAACTCCAGAAGAGGGGCTGTGGTGGGGTCACTGCCACCGCCTCTCCATGGGACCTTGGCTCCTAATCTGTCTGAGCTGAGAGCGGGACTCTCAGGACCACCAGGGGCCCCCCCGTCCAGTTAGGGCACCACTGCCTCCCTCCCAGGCTGTCTCCATACCTGTGGCAGTGGCTGCCCTGCCTGCCTATGGGTCATGACCTTGAGGCAGATGTCACCCTGGTAGCCTCAGGCTGCCCTGCCTGCCTATGGGTCATGACCTTGGGGCAAATGTCACCTGGCAGCCGCTAATGTGTTCGTAGCAGGTGCCCTTCGGGAGCAGTGAGCCCTGCGTGGGAGCGGCCCCCTCCCACCTCCTCTCCCCCCCTCCCCCGGGGAGGGGCCAGCGGCCCGGGGGCGGGCCGAGCTCTCACCACATCCTCTCCTCTCCCCGCCTGCACGCGCTCGGGCAGGGATGGCGGCCGCCGCCTCTCACAGACCCACTGGTGTCCCTCTGCCGAGTGACTAATGGGCTCGGGGTTCGAATGTCTGCCTGCTTCTCCCTGAGTGGAACTGACAGCCTGCCTGCCTGCTGCCTGCCCGCCTGTCTGCCTGTCTGTCTGCCTGCCTGCCCGGTCGCTTGACTTCTCCTGTCTGTCCCCCTACCTGACCAGCCCTTGCCTGATGTCTGTCCTTCCCTGGTTCAGCCTATTGGCCCCTGCCCCGCGATGACTATCTTCTGTCCGCGTGTGACCTCTTTGGGGTGTGACTGACCACCGCGTGGCCTGCCTGCCCAGAGCCCAGCTTCCATCGCCCAGGTGACAGGTCGTATGCCTGTCTGGTTGGTGACTCGGGGTCTGCTCTCTCAGACCCTCGTCTCCCACCACACGGAACCCAGCTGCCACCCCTGGGGACCCCCTGGATCGCCCCGAACTCACGAATGGATTTCTGAAGGAGAAGCTGAAATAGCAGGTAACTGGACTCCAGCCACCGTTTCCACGGGATGAGGGGGTGGGGGGGCTGGGGGGGGGCGGGGACCTTCTCTGCCCGGGAGGGCTCAGTCCTTGCCTGACTTGGAAGCGCAGAGGGGTCCTGGGCTCGCATCACAGCTGGGACAATGAGTGAGGCCGCAGAGGGGGGCTGGAGTCTGGTTCAGCCCAGCTTGGGGGGGCGGGGCGCCAGAGGGCCTTTGTGTGGGTCCGCGGGGGGCCTGCGGGCTTGGGGCCAGGGCATGGCTGAGGTGGTCCCAGGAGCTTGGTAAAACCAGCCTCCAAAGGCAAGGGGCTGGCGAGGGAAAGCTGGTTCCAGATCGAACATGACGACAGTCACCGTGGTTCTGGGCAGCTGAGCTGGGCAGGGGTGGGCATGGGTGTGACCAGGTGACGCTGCTAGGGGACCCATTTTGAGGGTGGGTGGGAGGCATTGGCTTTGTGCTAGCTTCTGTGTGTTATCTCATTTTATCTACTTCATCCTTTAAAACAAGTCGGTGTGTCCATTTCACAGATAAAGAGCTGAGGCTCTGAGAGGTAGAATGACTTTCCCAAGGTGACTCAGTCTGTATGTAGCAGGGTAAGCAGGTGACTTGGGGGCTTGTCCTGCCCTCCGCGTGCTGTCTCCTCGTCTTTCTCACGAAAGCACAGGGTACCAGGCGGTGATCCGGGGCAAACTGGCTCTGTGTGCGCATGGAGGAGAGTGGAGTGTGGGGGCGGGGGGGGAGGGGCTGAGGCTGAGCCTTGAAGGAGGGGTTGATTTCTGATTTGTGAGACTGGTGAAGGAAGGAACAGGCACATTCTTGGCAGAGGAGCTGGGACAGGAAGCGCCTGGAGTGGGAGCTTAGGCCTTAGGGAAGAAATGGCAAGTTGCAGCTCAGCCAGGGCAGAGGACCCAGGGCAGGGGACATTACAGTCGGGGACTGCTCCGGGAGGACACCTGCGTCCCCTGGGGGAAGCGCACGGGTTCAGCACGTGGTGGAGTGGGGAAAACCTGGCGGTTCAGAACCCAGCCATGCGACGTCCTGGCTGGGTGAGCTTGGGCAAGTCTCTGTGCTTCCTCCAGCCACATGGAGCCTCGGTTTCTCATCTGTAAAATGGGGACAAAGGAAGCTCCATCCTCGTGGGCCTGGTTGTGAGGATTCAAAGTCCTAAAAATATGAAAGCTGCTGGCTGGAGGCCTTCCAGGAAGGGAATTTACATCACAAGGAACCTGGGGCTCAGGGAGGAGAAGGGCCACTCTCCAGGGGCAATAGAAGGGGCAGGGCCACCCCCTGGAGCCTGCAGTCTTGCCTCCCTCAGCCCCCTGGGTCCGGCTCTGCTGGCATCAGTGCTCAGCATGCTGCAGGCACTTGAGGATCTCCCATAACCCTCACAGCACCAGCCCAGGCTGCCCGCCTGAGCCAGCCCATTTCACAGAGGAGACTGCGGCTCAGTGGGGAGATCTGGCCCCAGGTCAACTGTGACTATAAGAGGCAGAGCTGGGTTTGGACCCCCAATCTCTGACAGCAAGGCTACAGCCTGCTGGTCAGGAGGACATAAAAGTAAGACTCCTAGTCCTGGGATACCTTCTGAGAAGGGGGCATTGGATCAAGGGGATTGAGTAGACCCCAGAGGGCGAGCTCAGCAGAACCCTGGCACTGCCCACGCCACGCCTGGCAGGGTGTCTGGATCCTTGCAGCCCCTCAGCGGAGGAAGCTAGGAGCCTTGTGTTAGGAGGTGGCCAAGCTCCAGGGCTGGGAGAGGGGGCCCACCAGGTGAAGGCTGAGCCCTCAGCAGCACTCCAGGCTCCCACCTCCCCAGAGAGGAAGAGAGGCGGCTGGAGCCCCTAAAGAGTTGTGGGCGGTGGGCAGGGGCATGCTGGAGGGGAGGCCAGTTCAAGAGAAGGTGGAGAGAGGAAAGCAGGCCACCGGAGGTTTTGGAGGCACCAACTTCTCTGCAACATCATGACCTTCCTGGTGCCTGATAAAAAATCCAAGGAAGGAAAGGCATCCTTCCGTCCGCAGCCAGGGAGGGGGGCCAGGGCCTTCGTGGTGGGGCGCGGGCACTGAAGCTGGCTTCCCAACACACCACCAACTGTGATGTGCGGCCTTGGAATCAGCCAGACCCAGGTTTGAGTCCCGGCTCCATCTCTCAGTACTTGTGTGACCTTGAGTAAGCAACTCACCTCTCTGAACCTGTTTTCTCATCTGTTATATGGGACTAAGGACGTCTATTTATTGAGCACCTACTGTGTGCCAGGCACTGCCCTGCTCCTGGGGATGCAGTGGCGCACAGAGCCAGTGTGATGAGGCCACAGGAGCACAGCGGTGGCTCACAAGAAATAGTAGCTCTGATGTTTTACTTTCAATATTATTGGCAATAGTCATCTTGTTATTAGCTGGGACACTCGGCGTAGCTTCTGGAATGGGCTAAACCCTCAATAAATGATAGATCTTATGATGGGGAAACTGAGGCTCAGAGAGGGTCACCCGGAAAGTCATTTATGGGAAGAGGGAAGAAGGCTGTGCAGACGGAAACAAGCACTTCCTAAGGGCCCTTTCCTCACTGCTTCTCTCCTTCTTGCCCTCCAGTGCCCTCCAAACCCTGGGGTGGGGGACAGGGAGCTGGGAGGATCCTCACTTCCACCCCAGCACTCACAGGTGCCCCCCCCCCCCCCCCCCCCCCCCCGCCCTGGCGCCCAGCCAGAGGGACTTTTTATGACAGCTTAAGTGAGAGCTCTGAGTAAACTTGGAAATTCTGAAACAACCTGAGAATATTCACTTCCCCGGGGTGTGGGCAGGCAGCCCATTGAAGGCCCGACTGGCCAGGACACCTGCAGCAGCAACCCAGCCCGCTGGTCCCCATAGCCCCCAAGGGGATCTGGTTATGCAAATTGTCCCCAAGGAGGTGGGGCAAGTGTACCAGCTGGGTTCCCTGCTCAGACCCTGGTTCTTCCTGGCTGTGCAACCCCTGGCAAGGCTCTGGACTTCTCTGAGCCTCTGTTTCACCATCTGCCAGAAGGCCTGATGATGCAGACTGGGACCAGGCCCTGCAAACTTTCCTCAGTACACATCAGTCACACTCGGGGCCAGGCCGGGCAGGCTGGTGGGGGCCTCCTGGGCAAGAGAGAGATCAAGGCAGGTTGCCAGACCTGCCCAACCCTCCCCCTTCATGGCCTCAAGCAGTTGTGGTTTGAAGCATTTTTTTCTTTCTCTGCCTTACAGCCAGCCCCTCCTGGCCTGGGGAAAGTGGGGCTGGAGTGAGATGTGGCCACAGGAGCCGAGAGAGGCTGCACAGTCTGGGCATGGCGGAGACTGTAGGGCAGAGGGAGGTGGCCCAGGCAGGGGAAGGTTGCCGGGAGCGGGACAGCGCTTTCTCAGCTAGGACAGGCTGCCCAGGCTGGGAGAAGGTCCAGCAGGGAGAGGTTGTTCAGGTGAGAGCAGGCTTCATGGGCGAGGCAAGGAGAGAGAGACTGAGGCTCCGCAGGCTCAGAGGTCCTACGCACTGGGAAGGGGCGGGCGCTGCCTCTCAGGTTCAGCCCCTACTGACTAAACTGTAATGCCAGTGTCCTGGCACCCCTGCCCTTAGACACCCACAACCCACCCCAGGTCACTGGCCAAAAAAAAAGTGAAAAGCAACTAACATTACCCACACACCTTCAGTGTGCCCAGCACCGCCTCAACTCTCAGCCAGGCCAGGGCACAGGGCCCTGGGCCCATTCTACAGATGAGGAAAACTGAGCCTCAGAGGAGGAGATGTGCCCAAGGTCCCCCTGTGAGTGAGTGGCAGAGTCTCCTTTCTGATCCAGGGCCAGCAGGCTGGTTCTTCCCCAGCCTGAGAGCTCCACTTAGGTCAGAACTAGCTGCTTGGCCCTGGGCAACCCACTGCCCCTCTCTGAAAGTTCCTTGTTACTAACCTGATGACACTCAGACCCTGGGAACTGAGGGTGCTGCCCAGGGTGGGGGGAAGTTCCTGGGGACTGTGATGAAGCTGATAGGGAAACCGAGACCTCTCGGGGGCTACCTCCTTGTATGACTGGGCACAGCAAGTCTTAGCCTCATTCATTCATTCATTCATTCATTCATTCATTCATTCATTCATTCATTCTTGAGCACCTACAGTGTTCCAGGCCCCATTTTATGCACTGGGGACACTGTGCTGAACAGCACAGGTAAATTCCCCAACCACTGGGAGCTTATGCTCTGGGGCAGAGCTAGGTCATAAACACAAAAACAGGAACGTCTGCTAAACCAATCCTAATATTACAATTGTGAACACGGAGTGGAAGAAAGGGCTGTGCGGCACAGAGAACTGCAGGGGAGGCCCATTCCAGACAGGGTAGGTTGGAATCTGAGAATGAGAAAAACAACGAAGCGCAAGGAAAAGTGTTCTAGGCGGGGGAACGGCATGTGCAAAGGCTTTGAGGTGGGGAAAAAGTTGGAGCATTGGCGTGTTTATTCTTATTAAGTACATAAAGATCCTTAGTGCACTGAATTTCAGAAAGAGGAGTCCAGCCTCCTGGCTCAGGGCTTAGAGCATCGGCCCACAGACTGAGGGTCGTGGGTTCGATTCCCTGCAAGGGCACGTACCTTGGTTGCAAGTTCAATCCCAGGCCCTGGTTAGAGGCAACCCATCGATGTGTCTCACGTCGATGTTTATTTCTCTCTCTCCTCTCCCCTCTCTCTCTAAAATAAAATAAATAAATGGAAAAAATATCCTCGGGGGAGGATAAAAAAAAGAAAGAAGTCAAAAAGAATGATTTAACTTTGGAGGCTAGTCTACATAGCCTGTGCACATGTCTCTTTGAGGTTAAGCTTCAAAATCCATTATCACAGAAAGCATGCTCTTTCATTTAGTTGCTCATGTAACAGGTGTTTTGAAAGCTTATGTGTCAGGCACTGGCCAGCCACTGGGGGTTCAGCAGCAACCAAGGAACACATGGTCCCTGCCTCGAGGTTGCTTAGAATGTCGCTAAAGGCACCCCGAGCAGCGTGCTTTGGCGGAGAAATGGACCCAGAGGGAGGAGTGACTCATGCTCTCTGGAGGTAAAAGATTTACAGAGATGACGTTTGAACTGGGTTTTGGGTACCGAGTAGGAGGCTGACAGTCAGCCGAGGTGGGCAGAGTTCCGGCGGCCGAGAGACATGTGCACAGGCAAGGAAGCCAGATGAATGGGGATCCAGCGCAGCGGGCGGGAAGCTGGGGCGCCCGGGCCCGGGACCAACGCCGGGCGGTGGGGGCGACGTTAGGGAGTAGATCCTGAAATCTCCTGAACATGGGCTAAGGAATTTGGGGTCTTCTCTGAAGGGCAATGAGGAGCCACAGAATACTGTAGTGGAATGAGGAGGGAGTTGGAGGGGCCACTGCTGGGAGCAGGGAGCCCAGGGGGAAGGCCAGGAGGAGGGAAGGTGGGCAGAAGTCCTTGAAGACCAGGGACAAACACGGAGCCCTTTCTTCTGTGTTCCCCTTTGGGAAGTCCCTCATTCTTGACACTTCCCCTTCTGGCGACGTGCTGGCTCGTGTTTCTGGCCCTTCTGGGGAGTCCCTCTTCGCCCAGGCCATTTAGGCTTGGTCCCTATGGGAAACAGGTCATTTAGCTTTACCACACTCCTCACCTTTCACTTTCAACTCCCAGCCCCCACCCGAATCACACTGGAGAGGATGACCGGCTTGAGGAACTAAATGGATCCCATTCCCGAATCATCAGGGCACGAAAGAAGATGCAGAGAAACCAGGGGCTTGGGTTCTTTCCAGTTGGGGAGGTTGTAAATGAAGCCCCATGAGCACTCTGGCAGCGCCTGCTTGTGTACACACACACACACACACACACACACACACACACACACACACACGTCCTTGGTGTGTTGTCTAGAAATGGAATTGTTGGGTCTCCTGCTCCCCCGAGGTTTTCCAAAGTGGTTGTACCAGTTTACACTCCTACCAGAAAACTGTCACGATTGAGAGTTCCGGTGGCTCCAGATCCTGTCGAGCACTTGGAATAGTCCGTCTTTTTCATTTTAGCCGTTCTGGGTTGATGCGCAGTTGTAGCATAGTGAGATGTAAGTTTGCATTTCCTTGATGAATAATGAATTTGAACACCTTTAAATATGCTTGTTTGTCATTTGGATGTCTTCTTTGTGAAGTGTCTGTTTAAGCTGTCTATTTTTCAAAAATTGAGTTCTGTGTTATTTATTATTGTTTTGTAGGAGTTCTTTCTATATTCTGGGTACAGATAGATTTATGTGTATATGTATGTATGTAACATATATGTTATATAAAGGAAAAATATAAATTATATATGATTATATAAAATGATGTATTAGCTAGCTAGCTAGGTATAGATAGATATAGATATAGATATAGATATAGATATAGATATAGATATAGATATAGATATAGATATAGATATAGATATAGATATAGATATAGATATAGATATAGATATAGATATAGATATAGATATAGATATAGATAGATATAGCCTGGCTAGAGTGGCTCAGTTGGTTAAGTGTCGTCTTATGCACTGAAAGGTCGCTGTTCGGCTCCAGTCAAGGCAGATACCTGGGTTGCGGGTTCAGTCCCTGTTTGGGGCACGTACAGAAGGCAACTGATCAATGTCTCTCTCTCTCTCTCTCTCTCTTCTTCTTCCTAATACTTCCTCAGGTGAGGATTATATATATATATATATACACACATATACATACATATATATATATATATGTATATGTATATGTATGTGTAGATATAGATAGAATCTCCTCCATTTCATTCCCCCCCCCATTCTCTTAATGGAATCTTTAGATGGACAAAAATTCTTAATTTTAATGAAGTTCAATTTATCAGTCTTTTTCTTCATGGCTAGAGCTTTGTACGTGCTGTTTAAGAAGTGCTGCCTGCCCTAAGGTCATGAAGATACTGTCCTATGTTTTCTTCTAGATGTTTTATTGTTTTACTTTTCATATAGGTCTAAGATCTATCTGTACTTTATTTTTATGTATGAAGTGAAGTAGGTTTATTTTTTTCTATATGAATACTCAATCTGCCATCATTTTTTAAGATCATGCTCCCCATAGCTTTGCAGTGGTACTTTTGTTGAAAGTTAAGTGCTATCTATGAAGAGTCTATTTCTGGACTCTATCTTTTTTCATTGGCTCATTTGTTTTTCCTTACAACAATGCCATATTTTTCTTCAAGATTGTCTAAACTATTCTCGGCTCTTTTGCATCTCTATGTAAGTTGTAAAACTAGCTTCCCAATTTCCACCAAAGAAAATCCTGCCGGGGATTTTTTTGAACCTTGGGTTTACATTGAAACTTTAGTTCAATTTGGAGAGAACTGACATCTTTAAAATATAGTCATCCCCTGATAACCACAGGGCATTGGTCCCAGTACCTGGGTATTGGTCCCAGTGTCTCCCATGGATACCAAAATCCAGGGATGCTCAAGTCTTATATAAAATGGGATAGTGTTTGCATATAGCTTATATTTGCATAGAGGTGTCAGCCGAGTAAGCCTACACATCACTTCATTCATGTGGATTCAGCATAGTGCTGAAATTCATGTTTTGCTTTTTGAAACATTATGAGATTAAAAAAAATAAATCTGATTCTCAATTCGTTGATTCCATAGATGTCAAACTCACAGATACAGAGGGCCAACTATATTAAACTTTCTTACCCATGAGCATAGTATGTCCCTTCATCTATTTATATTTTTAAAAATTATTTTTAAAATATGTTGTAGGTTTCTGTGTAGACGTCTTGTGCATCTTTCGTTAGAGTTATTCTTGGCTATTTGATTTTTATGCTGATGTAAATCATATAATTTCAAGAATTTCATGTTTGTTCTTAGTGTGCAGAAATACGATAGATTTTTTTTTACACTTCATTAACTTTGTTAACACAGTTTTCCAAGCTGGAGTTGCAGATGTAGGAAGAAATAGTTGGAAAACCCAGCCCACTTCAACTACCTACCAGTTGGGGGCTCCTACCGTTGCGTTTGTTAAAAAGAGTATTGCGGTGCAAAGCAGAATTCCCAGCCTTAGACTTCATAAACCAGTGAATATTTTTTACCATCTTAACAATTTTTAAGTGTACAACACAGAACAGTACAGTATTAACTACATGCACATTGTTGTAAAGCAGATCTCTAAAATTTTTTCCTCATGCACGCCTGAAACTCTGTACCATGGAGCCGCGACTCCCCCTTAACCCCTTCCCTGCAGCCCCTGACAGCCCCCACCCTACTTCTTATTTCTGAGATTGATTACTTTAGATAAGTCATATAAGTGGAATCCTGCAGTACTTGGCCTTAGTGATTGGCTTACTTCACTTAGCATAATGCCCTCAAAAACCATTCATCTGACAGCATCTTCTTCTTTTTAAAGGCTGAATAATATTCCACTGCGTGCACTCCACATTTGCCTTATCAGTGCCTTGGTCGCCTCCACATCTTGGCTGTTGTGACTGATGCTGCAGTGGGCATGAGTCTGCAGATCTTCTTTGCAATTCTCTTGGATATGTACCCAGAAATGAAGTTGCCGGGGTACACAGTAGTCCTGCTTTTAATTTTTTAAAGGAAACTCCATACTGTTTCTATAGCATTTGCACTATTTTACAGTTCCGCCAACAGGGTTCAAGGGATCCACTGTTCCCACATCCCCGCCAACGCAGTAGTCATCTTAACAGGTGTGAAGTAGCTGTTCACTGTGGTTGTGGTTCGCATTTCCCTGATGAGTGGTGACGCTGAGCATCTTTTCAGGCATCTGTTGGCCATTTATCTTCTCTGGAGAAATCTCTATTCAAGTCCTTTGTCCTTTTTTCCCAATGGTGCATTTTTTTTTTGTTTGTTTGTTACTGAGTTATGGGAGTTCTTTATAAATCCTGAATGTAGTCAACATTGGGTGTGCAAATATTTTCTGTCATTCTGTCAGTGGTACCATCACTCTGTCAATTGTTTCCCGAGCTGCCCAGAAGTTTCTAAGCTTGAGGGTGTCCTGCTTGCTTTGTTGCTTGTGCTTTAGGTGTCATGACTGAGAAATAATCGCCAGGCCCCATGCCATGAAGCTTTTCCCTATGTTTTTTTCCTAGGAGTAGTATAGTTTCAGGTCTTACATTTAGGTCTTTAATCCATTTTGAGTTAATTTTCTATATAATGCAAGATAAGAGTCTGTTTTATACTGTAGCTTGGTAATGTATTTTGAAATCAGCAAGTCTGAGGCCTTCATCTGTATTCATTCTTCTGCATGTGGACATCCAGTTTTCCCAGCACCATTTATTAAAAAGACTGTCCTCTCCCCATGGTGGAGTCTTGGCAGCCTTGTCAAAGGGCATTTGACCGTGTGCACAGGGTTTATTTCTCCGCTCTCTGTTCTGTTCTGTTGGTGTCAATACCTACTCTGTCTCTCCTTGTGCCAATACCTGCTTTGATTACTGTAGCTTGGTAATACATTTTGAAATCAGGAAGTCTGAGGCCTTCATCTCTGTTCATCTTTCTCAATATTTGGTTATTTGGGGCCCTTTGATATTCGATATGAATTTCAAGATTTTTTTCTATTTTTGCAAATAATGCCATTGGGTTTTTGACAGAGACTGCATTAAATCTGCAGATTGCTTTGGACATTTAAAAAATATTAAGTCTTCCAGTCCATGAACATGGAATATTTTTCCACTTATTTGTGTCTTCTTTAATTTCTTTCAGCTTTTTCTGTTGTAGTTTTAAGTGTACAAGTCTTTCAAGGAGGCTTGGTTAAGTTTATTCCTAAGTATTTTATTCTTTTAAATTTTACTGTAAAGGGCATTGTTTTTCAATTTCCTTTTTGCATTGTTCAATGTTAGTATATAGAAATGCAATTGACTTTTGAGTGTGGATTTTATATTCTGCCACTTTGATGAATTCGTTTATTAGTCTAACAGGTTTATTATGTGGAATCTTTAGGGTTATTTATATTTAAGCTCATGTTATCTGTGAACTGAGATAATTTACTTCTTTCTTTCCAACTTGACTGCCTTTTACTTCTTTTTTTTTGCCTAATTGCCTAAATAGTGGTGGCAAAGGTGGGCATTCTTGCCTTGTTTCTGTGTTTTGTTTTCTGTTAATCCTTACCCGAGCATATGTTTTTTTCATTGATTTTTAGAGAGAGAAACATTGATGTGAGAGAGACACATCGACTGGTTGTCTTCTGCACACGCCCTGACCGGGGCCAGGGATCGAACCTGCAACCTATGTATGTGCCCTTGACCAGGAATCGAACCATGTCCCTTTGGTGCTTGGGCTGATCCTCTAGCCACTGAGCCGCATCGGCCAGGGCTTGCTCTGCTTGTTTGTTTTTTTCTTTTTAAAATATATCTTTATTGATTTCAGAGAGAGGAAGGGAGAGGGAGAGAGAGAGAGAGAAACATCAATGACGAGAGAGTCACTGATCGAGCCCGCAACCTGGGCATGTGCCCCGACCAGGAATCGAATCTCGATCTCCTGGGTCCTAGGTCAATGCTCAACCGCTGAGCCACGCCTGGCCGGGCAAGACTTGATATTTTTAGCGACTATCTTATCTTGGTACCTTTGTCACTTCCCAGACAATGCAGTGACCTTTAACTTTCTTTACCCCTTCCTACCTTTGGGGTATCGTTACGGTGCACTTTAATTCTGCATATAGTTTAAACTTCATAATATTGTCATTATGACTATTTTAAGCAATTAATATTTATTTATATTTATAAGACTCTCTATGGCTCTTATTCCTTCTCATGGTACCGTTCTCCCCATCTGGGATTCTTTTTTGCCTCAGTAACTCACTTTAGTATATATTTTGAAGCAGGTATACCAGTGACAAATTCTATCAGCTTTTCTTGGTGAGAACATATGTTTAGTTTGCTTTCAACTTAAAAAAGTTTAAGATCTCATTTACATATAAAAATCACTCTTTTAAAGTGTACAATTAAGTGATTTTTTAGTATATTCACAAAGTTGTGCGACCATTACCACTATCTAACCTCTGGATATTTTCATCTCTCAAAAAAACACCTGTTCCTCTCAGCTGTCACTCCTCATTCCTTTCCTCCAAAGCTCTAGCCCCTGGCAACCACTATCTACTTTCTGTCTCTATGGATTTGCCTATTCTGGACATTTCATATAAATGGAATTACACAAGATGTGGCTTTTTGTTTCTGGTTTATTTACCTTAGCATACGTTTTCAAGGCTCATCCATGTTGTAGCATGTGTCCTAACTTCATTCATTTTCATGGCTGAATAATATTCCATTGTATGGATGTCCTACATTTGTTTGCCTGTTCGCCATTTGATGGGAATCCGAGTTCCTTCAGTTTGGGGCTATTATGAATAAGGCTGCTGTGAACGTTTGAGTACAAGGTGTTTTCTGTGGACACATGTTTTCAGCTCTTTTTGCTACATACTAGAGGCCAAATTGCTTGGTCATGTGATAACACTATACTGTGTTAGCATTTTGAGTAACTGCAAATTTGTTTTCCACAGCAGATGCACCATTTTAAATTCCTCTTAGCAATGTATAAAGGTTGCAATTTCTCCACATTCTTGCCCATACTTTTTATTTTCCTTTTTTAAAAAATAGGCTATCTAGCTGGTATGAAGTGGTTTCACATTGAGGTCTTTATTTGCATTTTCTTAATGACTTATAATAATGATTATTTTTCATGTATTTATTGGTGTTTAGTATAGCTTCCTAGGAAATATGTCTATTCAAATCTTTTGCACATTTTGAAATTCATTGATCTTTTAGATCTAAACCCCTAACAAATATATGATTTGCAAATATTTTTTCTCTTTCTATAGATTGTCTTTTCATTTTCTTGATAGTGTCTTTTGAAGCACAGAAGTTTTCAATTTGAAATAATCCAGTCTATCTATTTTTTCTTGGGTTGCTTGTCCTTTTGGTGTCATATCTAAGGAAATATTCTGTTTGGTTGTTTATTTGCTTTGTCTCATTTTGTGTGTTTTTTTTTGGTATGAATTCCTTAAGATTTTTATATACAAAACTATATAATCTGAAAACAGAAACACCTTACTTCTTTTCAAATATAGATGCCTTTTACTTCTTTTACTCAACTTATCACCTTGGCCAGAACTTCCACTACAATGTTTAATAGAAGTCATGAGAGTGAACATTCTTGTCTTGTTTATTTTAGAGAAAAAGCTTTCAGCTTTTCATCATTAAACATGATGTTAACTGTGGGATTTTAGTTGATTCCTTTATCACATTGAGCTTAACTTCTTTTTTTGAAGGATATTTTTGTTGGATATAAAATTTAAGTCAACTTTTAAGTATGTATTTATCTGTAATTAAAAAAATCTTTCTATGATGTGTCTAAATGTGGTTTTCTTTACATTTTTCCGTTTGGGGTTTTGTAGAACTCAAATCTGTGGCTTAATGTTTTTTTCTAGTTTTGAAAAACACTTAACCCATGTTTCTATTACTGCTTCTGAGTGGTTCTCTCTCAATTCAAAATACATGTATTTTAGACCTTTTCACAATGACTGATATGTCCTTTTTGCTCTTTTCTGTATTTTAAAATATTTTTTCTCTGCATACTTTAATCTCAGTATTTTCTATTGACCAGTCTTCCAGTTCACCAATCCTTTCTTCCAGTGTTTCTAATCTGTTGGTAAATCCATTAATTCAGTTTATAAATTTCTATTATTGTATTTCTCACTTCTAGGGTTTCTGCTTTTAAACAGATTTCATATTTCTGGTGGAATTCTTGAACATACTAATCATAGCTATTTTAAATCATGTCTGATAATGTCATTTCTGAATCACCTATGTGTGTTTCCATTGTCTCATTTCCTCTTGGTTTTGGTCATTTGATACTGTTTCTTGGTTTTCCTTGTCAATTGAAGTGGATGATGAACATTGTGCTGAACAATATAGAGGCTTTGGATAAAGTGAACTTTTTTCAGATAGATTTTAATTTTCTCCTAGCACATATACCATTTAGGCAGACCACTTTGATGCTGTCAAGGCTAAACTATTTCTGATTTTTTCTTACTCTTCAGGCATAGCTTTTTCTGAATAACTGGGTATTTACCAGGGCCCATCTTTCTTGCCACACCTTGAACTTCAGTTCTTCCCTCAGCATTTCACAGGCTTTTTAGCCTATTACCAGATGCTCTCTGCTAGGTTTCTTGGTATGCAACTCATTTGCAATGACTTCGCAAATTATTTGAGAGGAAACTGCATACAGAACTTCAATGCATTTTCCTTCACTCTGACACCCTGGCTTCTCAAGTGCTATCTACCTTGGTTGCTCTCTCATGCCTTCTCACAGTGTTTTCCCTGCTTAGTAGTTGTCCTCAGTAGGGGAATTAGTCTGACACCAGCTACCCCATCATAGCCAGAAGTGAAAGTCCTCCTCCACATTTTATTTTACAAACTTAAGATTCACTTACATTTGAAATTCTATGAAATAGTTTGGGCATCCAAAAGGATATAAAGAATAACATACTAATCAACATCCATGGTAACTTCACTCAGTTTTACCAAACTGTTGAGGCCCTTGAAGTCCCCTCTTAGTCACATCTCCCCCTTTTCTGCACTATTTGAAGTTTGATGTTTATCATCCCCTTGAATTTCTCTATACTTTCAGGACACATGTGTGTTCACCTAAACAACTTATAGAGCAGTTTTTACCTGGTGCTGAGTGTGGCACAGATGGTGTTATTTTCTAACTTACTTGTTTTCATTTTGCATTTTGTTTGTGAGAGTCATTTGTTTTGTGGTGTGAAGCTATAGTTCATTTTCACATTGAGTGATTACACCACAATTTACCTTTCCATTCTCTTGCTGATGGAGATTTAGGTTGTTTCCAGTTTTTCATTATTAAAAGCAATGCTGCTATAAACACTTCTGCATATGCTTCTAGTACACAGGTGGCAGAGCTGCTTTTGTAATGTACACAGGGGTGAAATTGCTGGGTCTCCGGGCAAACTCTTGCTCAAGTTAATCAGATCACGCCAGGCTGTTTTCCAGACCAGCTGTATCAGTTACGTTTCCGCTAACTGTGAATGAGAGTCCCATTACACGATGTCCTCAGCCACGTGGGGTGTCGTCTAGCTTTCAGTTTTTGCCAATTGATAAAATAAAAATGGTGTGTCATTGTGCTTTTATTTGCATTTCTCTGATGACTGTAAAAGTCAGCACTTTATATTCTCCATAGCACCTACTTCAATATGATTTCCTACCCTCAAGCTTCTCCACAGCTGCAGATCTTCTAAAATCTGGCCAGCTTTTAATCTGAATTACCGCAAGCCCAGAAATCATTTCTCGGCACTGGTGCCTGGTGGATACACCTCTCCAGGGTTCCATGCCATCCAGGGCTGTGCTGGAGTGCTTTACCTGCAATGATGCATTTAGTGCTTACAACAAACCTGTAGCAGACTCATGAGCCCTATTTTATAGATGAGAAAACAGGGAATCAGGAGGGTCAGGAACTTGCCCAATGACACCCAGCTAGGTCCCGGCAGACTCCAAGCCAGGTGCCCTTCACTCCTCTGCAGGAGGCTGCAGGTGGGGTGCTGCTGCGGGGCCCCGCAGCAGGAAGCCTCCAAGGCACCCCCTGCCCTTCACTCAGGAAGCACACTTGGGCTGGTGTGCGCCTGGAAAGTAAACTGCTGTTTCCCTCAGGAGTCAGCCTGGGCGAGAAGACCTGTAAATAAATGGACTCAGCAGGGAGCACAATGGGATGGGGAGGAAGTCGGTTGATGGGAGCGTGAGGAAAAAACTTCAAGGCTGTTGTTTCCCAGAAGTGAGCGGCTTATTTTAGATGGTGTTAAATATCCCTGACCCCTAGTAAAAGAGTTAGACCCCCTTTCAACCGCCTTTCAATCCTCTGATGCTGAAGGGGATGAGAGTCTCAGTTTGGTGCTGGTGTAGCTTGAACACCTCCCTGACACTCTTCGATCTCCCTTTAAAAAAGGCAAACAAGATCTCAGGTCCTAAGAGCCTCAGGCAGGGGGTCGTAGCTTCTTAAAATTCAATTATTGTCTTCTATTTTCCTTGTATTTAGTTTTTACATTTCACTGTATTTGGTTTTATGGTAAGTTGACTGTTTTGTTTAAGAAACACCTATATAACATCTACTATAGGTTAGGCCCTGTTCCAAATGCTTTACAAACATTGACTAATTTAATTCTCCCAAGGACCTTTTGGTGCAAGTACTGTTATTATTATTTCCATTTCACAGATGAGGACCCTGAGGCCCAGAAAGGAAACTTCCCAAGGTCACACAGTCTATAAAGGGAAGTGCTGGGATTTGAACCGAGGCAGGCTGGCCCCAAGTCTGTGTTTTAACTACTATGGTACACACCACCTCTCCATTTCATACTAGTTACCTGTCCATGGTAGTGGTATTATATCTTCTTTTAAGACATGTTTATTGGGGTGAAAATGGGAGGTAAAATAAAGATAAATAGCAAGTAGAAAACAGAATGGGTGGAAGCCCTGAATGCAATGAGTGGTCGGAGTTCTGGAACATTTCACCGTGGCTTCATGCATGGAGCAGAGACAGCAGGTGGGCCATGAAGGCAGAGTCTAGAGTGACGGGAGGGAAAAGGGTGTTTAAGGAGAAGACGCAGCATAAGAATTTGCCTCATGCAAAGGCAGAGAGGCTTGATGGGGCCTGGGGTGCTAAGAGGATAGTGAGTAATTCAGATCAGTGGGACAGTCATAGCAAGAATCCAGCACCTTTGTATAGTAACTTACATTTCAACGAGCACGGCCACATCTGCTTTCCCAAGGACTCTTCTTAACTGCCAGGTGCAGTGGGCATTACTGTCCCCATTTTAGAGATAGTAATTGAGGTCAGAGAGTAGAAGGACCAGAGAAGCTCCAAGATCCTCTGGGTTCAAATTCTGGACCCTTGGCTCTATTCCACTGTATCAAGTTTCTTTGGTGGCAAGCAACAGAGCATAATTCAACATGGTTGAGCAAAACAGGTCAGTTGTGTTTTGTTTTTGGTTTACGTAAATAAAAAGTTCAGGTGTGGACTTCAGATGCAGCTGGATCCAGGTCCTCAAATGATGCCGTGGGAGCTCTAGATCTGTATTTCTCAATACTGGCATAATTTTCAGGCAACCTTTCTGTGAGAGGTGACAGAGATGGGTGCCAGCTTTCAGTAGGCACTCCAAAAAGTACCTCTTTTTTTCTCTGTCTAGATTTTGTCAAATGCTTTCCCTACATCTATTGATATGATCATGTGATTTTTATCCTTTGTCTTGTTTATGCGGTGTATCACTTTAACTGATTTCTAGGTATTGTACCAACCTTGCATTCCAAGAATAAATCCCACTTGATCATGGTATATGATCTCAAAAAGTACCTCTTAATTAGAGCTCTAGAAGAAATTCCCAGGACTTCTCCCATTGGCCTTGCCTGGGTTGGTGTCCATTCCTGACCCATTCACTGTGGCTAGGCAGGTGGCTAGGCAGGTGTTGGCCAGGCCTGGGTCAGGTGCCCACCATATGGCATACAGGTTTGAGTCTGGGCCAGTTTGAGGAGCTCCTCGTAAGAGCAGAAGAGACTCTAGGCAGACAGAAGCAGCAGGTTCCCTCCAACCCCAGGGCCTATGTGTCATTTATGCAGGACTCAGGAATGTGGGGGTGATGGTGATGAGGAGCCTTGAGTCTGGGCAAAGGAGTTTGTGCTTTATCCTGTGGTCAAGGTGGAGCCCCTGGGGAGTGATGGGACATAGCTATGCCAGGCCTTGTGCTGGGGCTGGGGCCACAGGTGTGGACACGCTAGTGAGGAGCAGATTTGACTGCACCTCCTGTGATGGGAGGTCGAATCCTCAGAGTGTGATAGCAGGACTCCTGCTGGCCTGGGGTAAGATCAGTTCTTTTTAAAGCAGCTTTAAATGGAATTTGCCCCAGCATTATCTTATTTTAATAGCAATGTTATTCATTTTAAAATGTGTTGGGGAAAAATACACAACTATGGAAATTATTGCTTAGGAGGAGGTTCGAGTTAATTTTTAAGTGACTTCATTTATAGAAAACATATTAAATAAATAACAGAACACATGATCTACAAATATGGCCAACATTTTGAAAGTGAGAAATTTGCGGACCTCTTGCATAGATCATTCTGGAATTCCTCCCTTCCTGAAGCTCTAAATTCTGTGTCAGTCACAGCTATTTATGTGTCAGGAGTATGCTCAGGGTTTTCTGCAAATCACTTTGAATTTTCACAACAATCCTGGAAGTGGGCTTTACTGTTTTCTACAAAGCTCAGAGAGGGGAAGTGACTGGCACAGAGCCACACAGGTGGTAATCTGAACCTCTGCCCTTCACTGCTGCCTACTTGGTGACTTGGTAAGGAGCTCAGAGAGACCTCTTGATGGGGCCAGAATAGGATCTGGGGGATCCCAGGTTGGGGGCGCCTTCCCACTGTGGGCTAGGGGATGGTGTCTGGAAGAAGCCATGTGTGTGTCTTGGTCCCTCCACAGGTCATCCCTCTAGGCTCCATTTCCAGCTATACCCCTGACCAGTAGACCCCTTAGCCTCTGGCTGGCACCTCCCCAAGCAGACACAAAACTGGAGGTGCAGTGGGCAACGTGCCAAGTAGAGATTGACATTGCCAGCCTGGTGGGTCATTCCTCTGCCCAGCGCACCAAAGTCCACTCTTCCTAGATAGGCTTAATGTTCTCCAAAGAGTTCTTTCTCCATCTCACATAGACTGGGGAGTCCAGGTTGCTCTTGTTTGGCTGGGTTTGGGTTTTCAGTGTGCTTCCTAGTGGGCTAATCTAGGAGTTGGATTGAGTAAAAGGCTCTTTGTTAGATTAACTTTATTTTAGGTATTCAGTAGGGGTCTTCTTTATGCGTGAATCTTAGATTTGTTATTTAGTAAGGAGACAATTTATAAGGCTAACATCAACATGAGTGCTTCATAGGAGGGAGTACTCAAGATTGCTGCTCATTAAATACCACTTTCCAAACCAGTGTCCCTTCCCTCCCTCTTTCTTAGCTGCATAAATGCCCACATTTAATTCCACAGTATAGACTAAGTGTGTGTGGGAGAGCAGCGGGCCCCTCCCTCTGAATTCACCTGTCATCTGGGACTGCGTAAGGGGGACAGGAAGAAGGTGGGAGAAGTGGGAGGGATCCACAGGGAGAGTCAGCCATTTCTAAAGGGCAGGAATACCTGGGAGCATCCTTGAGCTTCTCAAAATTTTGTTTTTCTGAGACAATCCAAGAATCTGAGGCAAGTCTTCCAAGGGACGGATGGGGACCAGCGGGAGGCTGCTCAGAGTCCCTTGATCCCCAGGCCCGGACCCACCCTCTGCTGTGTGTCTCTTCCAGGCCCCCGAGAGTCAGCATGCTGCGTGGCTGGGCCGCTGCTCTGCTCCTGCTGGTGCTCCAGGGCGGTGAGTAGCTGGCCCGCAGTCTGCAGCGGGAGGGCCGGGTGTCCTGCGGGTGCTGGGTCAGGGTTGGAGGCCCCAGGGCCAGAGTCTGTGGCATGTGTCCGCTCGAGGCTGATGCAGGTGGAGCAGCCAGCTCTCCATCAGCCAGAATCCAACCACCCAGAGAGCTTCATCAGCCAGAAGTGGCTCAGGCAGGTGTCCAGTGGCCCAGCCCCCAGCTCAGGCCTTGTCTTGCTGGAGAGCTGAGAGGCCGCACCCTGCATTCCCATGGCTCTCTGCCTTGGCGGCTCCAGCCCCCAGCGTGAGGAAGGCCTGCCGTTGGTCCCACCTAGTTTCTCCTAGGGGACATTCTTCAGCAGTCACCGGACCCTCAGCAGGCACCGATGTTCCCAGCGGGGAAGAGGGGAGGTGGAGACAAAAGTAGCCAGGGCCCTGGAAGGTGCCTCCGGAGGATCCGGAGGTATTGCATTCAGGGGAGGGGAGGGTGATGTCCGAGACTGAGCTGGGAAAGGCCAGGAGGTAGACATGGGGCACGGCCAGGGCTGAGAGATCCAGGAAGCCTTCCCGGAGGAGGGGTATGCAGCACACAGGCTCGAATGGGGCTGGACTGGGGCAGGAGGGCCCACCGCAGCCACTCAGCTGACCCTCAGCGTTTCTCCCTGGTTTTTATTAAGAGACCTAGAGCCTCGGCGACAGCTCCTTCAGCAAACAGGTGTTGGGCTCCTTTATGTGGCCTTTCTGAGTGACCAGCACTGTCCTGGCTCTACCAGGCCTTTGGGTGACCCACCAAGCACCACACCTGTGGGCACAAATAACAAGCCCTCGCTGTGTACTGGGTGCTGAGGGCCATCTCATCCCATTCTCCTGGCAGCACCACGAGGTCCCTGCTGAGTGACGCCCAGGTCTCGGCTGAGAAAGCTGAGGCCCAGCGAGGGCGAGGGAACCGGTCCGCGGCCCCGCAGCCGGGCAGCGGCCGCTCTGGGGTCAGTTCGCAGATCTGCCTGGTTCCCGCGGCCTTAACCCCCCAGCTTTGCTGCCTTCACTGAGCGTGGGCTGCACCCCCTGACAGCGTGTACTCACCTCCACGCCCTCCACGGGCCAGTGTCCCCAGATTACAGGTAGCGACCTGGAGCAGTCGTGAGTCATGTGTCTACGCTTTGATAACTCCAGGCGAGGGACAGTGCTGGGGCTCTCAGCCCAGGGTCGGATTACTAACCAGGTGACTGAATTTTTTACTCCCTCTGGTCCATGATGTCACCTCCCTGCTAGTTCAGGGGTGCTGTCCCCTCCCCAGTGTTTCGTTCCAAGTTTGGGACAAACCCTGTCCCTTGGTGGCCTTGAGCCCAGCTAGGAATGGCAGCTCCTCTCCAAGTTCTGAAGCCCCGAGAGAACTACCAGGAAATAAACTCGGGGGGGACAGCCACCGGGGGCTCCTGCAGCTCAGGGCTGAGATCCTGCCCCAATCAGTCCCATTCTCCACACAGACCTGCCCTAGCCCCTCTGTGCCCCAGGACAGGCCCTGCCTCCTCCCGGGAGCCTCCTTGGGCAGGGGTCCCTGCCCCACTCAGACCCCTTGGAGGTGAGGACTGAGACCTCCCGGGGAGAGCGTGACTGTCTAGGGGCAATGTCTGCCCCGTTTGTAGGGGAGAGACTAGCGCAGGTTAGGTTTCCTGGGTCTCAGTGACGCAGACGAGAGACACGGAGGCGGGTGCAGTCCCGGGCCTCCGGGTCCTGGTCTAGGCAGGGGGTGGGGGCACAGGACTTGCCAGAGCAGTGCTCTAGGCGCCAGACCAGCTTCTGACCAAGAGCGAGGTCCAGGGAGGGAATGGACCACACGCCCTGGCTCTTCACTAGTCAAGAAAAATAGGGAAAAGCCACTACAAATGAATCCACTTAAGAAGGGGAATAAATTTCTGATAAATAGTGGGGTCAAATAGCAACGTTAGCCCTTGATCTTACAAAACAAAACTAAAACTTATTACATTTATTTCGTTAAATGTTGAACAAAATTTAGATTGTGACTGTGTATGCACACACACACACACATATATGTATATTTTAACTTATCGGGCTGATACTGGTTAATAGGATCCCGTAGGTTTCAGGTGTAGATTTCTATGTTTACAAGATCTGTATGTTGCCCCTTTGTGCCCACCACCCAAAGTCAAATCATCTTCCTGCACCTATATTTTTAGCACAAAGTAAAGCAATAAATGCTGGAGGTGGGGAGTGTTACATCTTGCAATAAAACTGCCTGAGCGGGAGATCCATGAGCCGCCTGCTGGTGGCAGTGCTGGTTTGGGCAGTTTCCTGAGGTTTACTGTCCGCGGCCCTTGCGGCGTCACGGAGGTCGTGTCGTGACTTGGACCTGCTGCTGTGCAGCCCGGGGCTCCTCCTTGTCGGGGTTCGAGGCTTTCTCAGCAGCGCCCTCGCTGACCTCATGAAGGCCCTGTGAGGGACGTGCGGGCTCGCCCTGTGTCTGGGGGGGTCAGGACCCACCACCCGAGAGGGAGACTGGCCTGCAGAGGTGCTGACCCGGTGGCTGGACACAGGGCTCTTGGGGAGAGAGCTGAGGTGGGACCCTCTTAGTTAATTATGCCTACATTAGGAATGTCTTGTCTCCATAGCCAGCCTTGAAATTTTGAGGGCTCAAACAAAGACTCTTAGGGGACAAGGACCTCCTTGCCTTATCCCACGTCTTAGTGGTCCCTGAATCACCATGGTCATCCTGGCCCTGGGACCCCTGCCTCCACTCATCCTCCAGCCCTGGAGGGGACGAGGGAGTGAGGAGCTGGGCAGCCCCCTGACAACCCCCGACCAAGGCCCCTCTCTCCCCTCCCCCTGCAGCCTGGGGTTGCTCAGACCTTGTCTGCTACACCGATTACTTCCAGACGGTCACCTGCTTCCTGGAGACGTGGACCTTTCACCCCAGCACTCTCACCCTCACCTGGTAAGTGGCTGGGCCTCACCAGCCCTGGGGGTACTATTCAGGGGAGCAAGGTCCTGGGGCAGGACCACAGGAGACTACAGACTGAGTTGGACCTACTGTGTGCCATGCAGGTAGTTTAGCAATAAAAATAATAGCTGCCACTTCCTGGGGCTCACTCAACGACATCACCAACAGCATTTGGTTTCACCCCAAGAAAGACTGTGAGATGGGGATCACTGTGCCCATCTTGCAGAGGACCATGCAGGGCTCATGCGACTTGTCCAGAGAATGAGTAGAGAGGCGTAGGGCAGCTCTGTCCAGCTCCAAAGGCCATACTTTGTCACTTGCACAGGCCTGTGGTTTTGAGACCCCGAAATGACTGGACTCCCACATGATTTTTTGAGCACTTAGTACCTGCCAGGCAGCCTGCCATGTGTCTCACATGAATGATCACCTCCAGTCCTCACAATATGACTCTCATTTTATGAGTGAGGACACTGAATTTCAGAGAGGTTATGCAACTTGCCCAAGGTCACACAGCCAGTGGATGGTGTAGCTGGGATTCAAACACAGGCAGCCTGACTCCTAAATCCATGGGTCCTTGTAAGTCCATATTGATAAGGGAAACATTCATGACGCTTGTTGAGAGTGGGAGGGCAGACTTTAAGACCATCATGATAGGCGTGCACAGGGTTTTGCTGACTGGGCTCGACCCCGAACATGACAAGGGAAAGTTGCGATTTATAGCTAAGGAGCAGGGTGGGGTCAGTGATTGGAAAATGACTGTAAGGAAACACGGGTTAGGGGGCTTTGGGGTATCCAACCTAACAGGACTCTTGCCCAAGGTAGCCCAGGGGGATCAGGCATCGCCTGGGGATGGCGGAGGGTGGGAAGCCCAGTTTGGTATTGAGGGTGGGGGATTCTGGCTACACTGACTTAGCAGGAGCCTTGCGAAAAGTAGACAATGCGGAGATAAGCACAGAAACCCCAAAGTGAGGGCCTAGTCGAGGGGAGAGTTCAGAGGAGCCTGAGCAGAGTTTAGGCAAGGAGAGACTCTGCCAACATGCTGCTCAGGATGGAGAAAGCTGGCTCTCACTGTCATCATTCATTCATTCAGTCATTCATGCAGAACACATTTATTAAGCTCCTGCCTGACACTTGCAGGCATTAGTGAGTCAGCAGAGCCCCAAACCTGTGAGGTCCCAGGTGTCCCGGAGGTGACACACTGCAGTGTGAATGGCTGGCGAACATGATAAACACACAGCAGCCAACAGGATGCTTTCTGATAACAGTGAGTGCTCTAAAGAACAGGAAGCTGGACCACAGGGTAGAGGGCCAGCGAGGTGGGGGAGGGCCCCAGGGGTCAGGGCAGGCCTCTCTGGATATGAAGGAAGCAGCAGTGAGCTGGGAAGGGCATTCCGGGCAGAGGGCACTGCATGTGCAAAGGCTCAGAGGCGGGAAGAGCTGGTGAGTTTGAGGAACAGCGAGGAGGTCAGTGTGGCCGGAGGGGCTGAGCCAGTGTGAAGGAAAGTGGCAAGGAAAGGAGGCGAGAGGTTGGCAGGGGCCAGGTTATATTGCGTGGGTGGTGAGACACCGCTGCAGAGTTTTAGGCAGGGGAGTGACAGGGACTTTTTAAGGCCCCCTTGGCTGTTATGCACGTGAGAGAGATTGCAGGGAAGGCGGGGAAGGCGAGGACACCACCAGCAAGCCATTACAGTGGTGCAGGCTGGAGGCCTGGAGAGCATTTATTCAGGAGAAATTTCTATTACCTCCAACATTTGGCAGAGATCTGAATTCACACATCCATATTGGCCCTGGAGGGTGGTCATTCAGAGCCTGAATTTGTAGGTAGGGAAAAAAAATAGCTGGTGAAAGTCTATACATACTTCAAAACCCATTGTTTCTGCCAAGTAGGAGTTAAAAAGCCAGAGCATTTCCCCAAACCTCATATTAACACCCTCCCTGGAAGTTCACCAGAGCAGGGACGAGGCTTCATTTGGCTCTTATCTTGGTCCTTAGCAAAGGTGTTTATTAGGTGTTCAGTGGATTGTGGATGGAAGGAGAGTGGGAAGGAGACCTGAAATACTTAGTGCTCTTCCTATGAGACAGTGACCTAGTTGATTGAACTGACAGGGACAGATTTCGGCTCAGTTCAGGCAAGAATGGCCCAAATTTCTAAAGTTGAGAGTTGCTGCTCTGAATGAGATAGTGAGCTCCTGGTCTCTTGGAGGCATGCAAGCAGAGCTGGGACTCAGTCCATCGGGGATGCTTCAGCAGAGGGTGCGCCTTTCCTGGGGAAGGCTCGGCTGACTAGGTGGCCTCCGGCCCCACCTCAAGTCCCACCTCCTGAAAGTCTGGGCTTCTGCCCTGGCCCCATGCACTGAGCCCTGCCGGCCTCCAGCCGTGACTGGCTGCTCTGTCCTTGAAGGCAAGACCCGTTCGGAGAACTGGAGGACGAGGTCACCTCCTGCAGCCTCCGCCGGTCCACCCACAATGCCACGCATGCGAAGTACACGTGCCACATGGATGTGTTCCACTTCATGGCCGACGACATTTTCAGCGTCAACATGACAGACCAGTCTGGCAATCACTCCCAGGAGTGTGGCAGCTTTGTCCTGGCCACGAGCAGTGAGTACTCCTTGAGGAGAACCCAGGCGGGGGCTGGGCCCCACCCTCCCTGGGCTGGCTCCCCTTCAATGCCCCGCAAACCGGTAGACTCCTATGCATCCCACTCCCTGGCCTCCCGCAAGAGTCCCGCCCTTCAGATGCACTACTGTGCTTGGGCCTGAACCAGAGAGGCAACAGGTAGGAAAGGAGCTGGATGGGGCCGGGACCTTGGGCTTCAGCTCTGGTTCAGGCCCTGCCTACCGCTGACCATAGAATGAGAGCCCTTTTAACTCTGACCCTCTGGAATTCTGTCTCCTTATGAGGCAAGGGGGGGGCACTGAGTCACAAGAGAAAACCTTCCCAAGTTTTCTCCCACTCATCAGCTCCTATGAGGCCTGGAATTTCCTTCCAAGCTGGAGGTAGGAGGAGGCCAAGGTCCAGAAGGGACCTGGCTGGTGGAATCAGTTATCTTTGTGGGTCCAAATCCAGGGTGGGACAGGGAGGGGTCCAGGAGGTAGCTTTTAGTGTGTGTGTGTGTGTGTGTGTGTGTGTGTGTGTATACCCAAAGTGGGGTGTCCAGGTAGGGGGTGAGAGGCCCATCCCCAGAGGCATGCAAACACAAACTGCAAAGAGAATCCTGCCCTCAGGAAGGCCCAGGCCCTGAGGTTTGGGAGTTTCTGTCCCTAGATCCCCAGTGGTGGGGCGAGGGGATAAGCAGGTATCCATTGTTCACGCTCTGGCGTCCAGGTTTGTACCACTTTGCTGGGTGGATGTCACACCACAGAAGGTGTGAGCAAAGCTTCACACACACTTGACACATGCAGACTTCCACACACCCACACACCCTCATAAGTACACCCGTAAAGGCACAGATGTCCCACCAGCTAGCGGCCCAGACCGCACGGACACAGGTGCCCACGTTCTCTCTCATACATGTGCACACGCACACACGCACACGCACACGCACACACACTCAGCCATTTAGATCCAGGGGTGGTGAGTTTACCAAGCAGGGGTGCCCTCCTACTTTCCGGAGAGCTGGGCAGGCAGGAGCCCGCCCCCAGGCCCACAGAGGAGCGCGGGCGGGGCTGCCGCTCCTCCCCGCAGGGTGGTCCAAGTCGCATTCCCCCGGCGCCCTCCCTGCCAGGGTCCCGGGCCAGGCCTGCCGTCCGAGGTGGCAGGAGGCGCATTCTGCTCCCCCGCCCCGCCCTCCTCCTGGGCCCTGGGCTCCGCCACCGTCTCCCGAGGCCCTCCCTGCATCGGTCCTCGCCAGCCCAGGCCACGAGGAAGCCAGCAACCAGGCCCACCGCGGCCGGGGGAGAGGAGAGGGGGCTAGGGACCGTTCCAGGTCAGAAGGACCCATCGCTGAGACCGCGGCGGCCTCGGAGTGTGCGGGGGGAACACCTGAATTTAACAGATGTTTCTTGAGGGCCTACTGTGTGCCGGACTCCATCCTTGGAGGTGCAGCGCAGCACTGACCCAGAAGAACTAAACCTCTGCCCCAAGGAGCTAAGATCCCAGAGAGGAGGCAGCTGGTGGACAGGGTCACGGAAGATTAGGGCCTGGGACAGAGCACGGAGAAGGCGGGTGCCCAAGGCCACCGCTTCTCTCTCACAGGAGCACACACTTGTCACTGGGCTCCCCTGAAGTCACTTCCTTCTCTACTGAGTGGTGGCCCCGTGAATTTTCACGCTGTGTGATACAGGAACTGACTGCCTTTCACAGGGAGGAATGAGGCTTCTCAGGGGAGCTGGGACTCAGAGAGTTGACACCCTCATTGAAAGCAGACAGAGAGGACCTGGGGGTCTGGCCAACAGGTAGCTTAGAAAGGTTTTGGATTAGTAGCCAAATTTAACATTTGAGAGATTTCCCACGATAATCTGGATTTTCAGGGTTTCTTCTTCCCGGCCGCCCTGGTCCGTGTTACTGCCCTGCTGCCATGGGCTGGGCCCAAGTCCTGCACCCCCCGTTAGCCTGGGGGGGCTCTTTATAGTTCAGTTCCCAAACCTGCTTCACCCACTTCTGTCACCTGCGGCCTCTTAGTTTACAGCCCAATGCAGTTGAAGTCTCTCATTTTTCACATGAATAAACTGAGGCCCGGAGACAGGAGGTGCTTCACCCAAAGTCACGTGGGGCTGCTAATCCTGATCATATAAAGGATGGGTCACCAGAGCTTTCTGGGCTCTACAGATCTCACCCATTTTATCTTTCTGGCTTTTTTCTTTAAGTCAAGCCGTCTCCTCCTTTCAACGTGACCGTGACCTTCTCGGGACATTATAACATCTCCTGGAGCTCCAATTATGATCTGTACGGACTCAAGGGCAAACTTCAGTATGAGCTGCGGTACAGAAAGCAGGGAGACCTCTGGACGCTGGTGAGACACACGGCAGGGAAGCAGGGAGCGGGGAGAGGCCATGCGGAGCATGGGGGGGGGGGAGGCCACAGGTTCCACCTTGAATCTAGGGTCCGCAGGAAAAGTGCCCAAAGTGGGGTCATTTGGAACCTTCCCTCTTTACTTAGGAAGGCCATAGTTGAAGAGTTCCAGAAGCTTCCATAACCAAAAAGTCCAGGGTCAGAAGGACCATTGTTTCCAATGCAAAGGTTCTGGAAGTGTCTTTGTTAGCGTCTCGGAGTGTTCCAGAATGGCCCACCATTTAGAAGAGTTCTCGGGTTATCTGCCCTTTAGAATGGTCCCAGTTGAAGGTTTTCATTGGTGCCGTTATTTAGAATGTCCCCCGAGGAAGACTTGCCCAGGTTTCCACGGCTGAGATGCCTGTAGTTGAAGACTCTCAAATGCCCACGGTTGAGAATGCCCACTGTTGGAGAGCTCTAAGTGCCTGCTGTCTGGAGTGCTGCGGGTTAAGCTTTGCAGGAGTGGCCATCACTGCTCCTGGGACATTCCCAGGCCCAGCAGGGAGGGTCCCCTGCTGTGGGATCTGAGAGAATCGGAACAAAGCCTTGTATCAAGGGCAAGGTGGAGCCAGTGCTCGTAGCTCTGCGCTTCCCACACTGGAGCGGCCAGAACTCAAGGGGGGCCTGGCTCTCGTGGAGGGAGTGGAGACCTGCAGGAGAAAGTCGGCCCCTTTCACGGAGGCTGGGAGGGGGCTCTGCTGAAGGCAGGGTCGCCTGCTCGGCCCTGACGGTGCGTCCTTGCCCTGTGCTGGCAGAGTCCAGGGAGAAAGCTGATCTCAGTGGACACGAGAAGTGTCTCCCTCCTTCCCTTGGAGTTCCACGGAGACTCCAGCTATGAGCTGCAGGTGCGGGCAGGGCCCCAGCCCGGCTCCTCCTTCCAGGGGACCTGGAGCGAGTGGAGTGACCCGGTCATCTTTCACACCCAGCCAGAAGGTAGGTGTGAAGCTGGGGTGCACACCCACCCCACTCTGTGCTAAACCTTGTCTTGAGCCCTGAGATGTCCAGCATGGTTGCAAGGTACCCACTCAGCTGAGCACCCCCGGTTGTAGCCATTTGACATTTCTGGAGCCCCTGCTTGCCAGGCCCTGCATGGGGTGCCAGGGGCTTCTCCTGGCAGGGTGTGCGTACCTAACAGAGCTGTAGATGAGAAAACTCAGGCTGCTCAGCAAGATAAAGTCACTTGCCTGGGATGGGGGTGGGAGTGGGATTCGAACCCCCATCCATCTCACTCCAGGGCACCAGCAGCCTTGCCAGCCCTTTCCACTCCATCCCGGACCCGCTGCCCAGCGCGCCCCCCCCCCCCCATGGCCTCTAGTCGGGTGGGCTCCACTTGACCCAACATTTGCTTCTTTCCCAGAGACGAAGGGAGGCTGGCACACGGACCTGCTGTACCTCGCCCTCGTCTTCACGCTCCCCATCCTTGTCTACTTAGGTCTGAAGATCCGCCTGCCTTGGAGGTGAGGCCAGGGATCCAAGGAGGTAGGGGAGGGGGTCAGCCTAGGCCGAAGCCCCTCTGTGACTCACCCGGGGCTGGGGGCACACCCGCTATTGTGACAGTGATAACGACGATAGTGGTAACAATGACCAGCTCCCGTTGCCTGTGTGCTGGGCACTGTGCGGAGCACTCACTCAACCCCCACAGCAGCCCCAGGAGCCCGATGCACAGCAGTGACCTCCGTTTGACAAACTGAGAAACCGAGGCACAGAGTTGGCAAGGAACCTGCCCAGAGTTGCAGGGCTATGAAATAAAGGAGGTGATCTTTGAACCCTCTGCTCTTTATTTTTTATTTTTTGGTTAATCCTCACCTGAGGATATTTTTTCCATTGTTTTTTTTTTGTTGTTTTGTTTTTTTTAGGGAGAGTGAAGGGAGGGAGGGAGAGAGACGGAGAGAGAAACATCGATGTGAGAGAAACACATCGATTGGTTGCCTCCCGCACGTGCCCCGACTGGGGCCGGGGATCAAACCTGCAACCCAGGTACGTGCCCTTGACCTGGAATTGAACCCGAGACCCTTTGGTGCTTGGGCCGATGCGCTAACCACTGAGCCCACCGGCCTGGCCTGAACCCTGTGCTCTTAACAGTGGCCTCGGCTGTGACTGTGTCAGTGAATTTTAAGCCTTGAGTTCTGAGGGGCACGAGGGACCCCCAGGTGGGGCGAAGGGTGGGCGTCCTAACCCACCCCGAACCCCTCCGCTTCAACCTGAGATTTTGCTTTTGTGTCTATATTGGTTTCTGCTGAACACGGTCATCGAGGGAAGGGTGCTGCTGATTGAAAAGAAACCGTAGGCTCCGCTGGCCCTGAGTGCCGCTGGCTACGGCAGGACCTTGGCTGCCGCGTGCTGAGCCCTCGCCAGACGCAGGCTTGTCCCGTCATCTCCATCTAGGGACTGAGACAGAGCGAGAGGCGGAGGAGCTCGGGGGCGTACGGTGGCTTTCAGGGTGCTCCTGGGGCTGGGCGCCGGGCGCACCCACGCATCCCCACGGTCCTGAGTAACTGGCTCTTTGCCCACCCTGGGCCTAGAGGAGGAAGCCGAGGCTCAGAGGCAGCATTTGCCAAGCAGGCAATAGGCAGCCGAGCCTCTAAACGCCATGCCCTCAGGTTACAGAAGGGGACACTGAGGCTCAGGGCAGGCAGGGGGTGGGGACAGAGTCAAAAGGAGGTACCTGGGTGTGTCTTGGGAAGCCCTGCAGGACGAAGTTGGGGAACATCTGAGGGGAGGCCCTCTGGGAGATGGGGGCTTACCTTCTCTCTGCCCTCACAGGCTGTGGAAGGTGTGGGTGCAGGTGCCCAGCCCAGAGCCATTCTTCCAGCACCTGTATGTGAACCACAGAGGAAACTTCAAGGTGAGAGCCCCCACCCAGAGGTGAGCCCCTTGAAGCCTCTCACTGTCTCTGGGAGCCCACCTGCACCCCCAGCCCCAGCCTGCAGGCCCAGCCAGGCCCGAAGCCAGGCCTCGGTGTTGGCATCTGCAAAGTGCAGGAAGTAATTCTGGGGTAGAATTAATCAAGATCGTGCAGTATCTTCCAGCCCACAGAGCCAGCTGGGGGTGGGGTGGGCCAGGTGCACCATGGGGCCACAAATCGGCTTCCTGGTCCTTAGATGCCCCTGATATGGGGGTGGAGAGGGAGCAGGTTCTGGGAAGACTATGGACCTGCCTGCAAAATATACCAACCCCCTGCCAAGCTTTAACCACAGCAGCCACCACCGGCGCCCACGGACTCTCTGGGCCCATTTACCGCTCAACACCCACCCAGCGGTGGCAGGAGGGGCCCTCCCACAGAGAGGATGTGGTGACAGCGGGAGGAGCCTGGAAGTCAGGAAACGTGGACTAGAGCATTGATTGAGCTCCTGCAGTCTGCCCGGAGCTGCGCTGAGAGCTCTCTGAGCCTCCACCCCGAGCATTTTCCTGCAGCCCCTGCGGGGTGGGCACTCACTCCATCATCCCCAGGGGACCTATGAGGGGACCCAGGCTCAGATCAGAGAAGTGGCTTTAGTGGGGAGCGTGGACTCCAGCCCACAAGGACAGACCCTTTCCTCTCTCCTCTGCACCTTCCCAGAGGCTCCAATATCACATCTATTTTGTATTCACTTTACCAATACTCACATAGCACTCGCTGTGCCCTGGGCACTCTGCTAGGAGCTTCCCAGATACTAACTGATTTACTCCTCACAATAACCCTGCGAGTGGGTGCTATTAGCAGGCCCACTTTACAGATGAGGAAACTGAGGCATCGAGAGGCCACACAGCTGAGAAATGACTTCAAATCAGTGGTTGTAGCCACATCAGGGTTCCAAGATGAGCTTTCCATGGGCGATAGGCTCACATCTTGGAGATTCCAGTTCTCAGGGATTCTCTCTGCTGATTGGATAAAGACCCTGTGTCAAGAGGGGGATCCTCAATGCTTGGGGGCCTCTGCCTCAGTCCCTCATGACCCCACAGCACACATGGGCCATCCCAAGTGGCTTTTCACAGACACGTCCCGCTCATTCATTTAATTGATAAACATTTATTGGCCACTTACTGTGTGCCAGGTACTGTGTGAGCCTCAGGGACACAGCTGTGACCAGAAGGACTGGGGCTTCTGCCCTGGCTGAGGGTCCACCGTCATGGAGACATGATCAGGAGAATGCTAGGTTACAAGAAATGTCTGGAGGAAATAAAACGGGGGCAGGTAGGGGCTCTGTCACTCAGACCTCAGAGTCTCCTGTCCCCATGTCACCACAGCTGGGGAGTTTTGGCCCCTGCAGGCCACTGAGCCACCCACGGTCTGAGTCTGTACCCTGCCTGGCCCCCTTCCCATCCATGACTCTCCGTCCCCGTTCTCTCTCACAGAAATGGGTGGGTACACCCTTCAGTGCCTCCAGCCTGGAGCTGAGCCCCTGGAACTCAGGGGTGCCCTCGACCCTGGAGATATACAACTTTTGCCCACCGCTGAATGCAGTCCAGGGTGCGGAGACCACCCTGCTGCCGACCACGCTGTTGCCGGGGCCTGCGGACCTGGTGGAAGCCGACGGGGTGCCTGAGCCGGGCTCCTGGGGCCCCGCCCCCTCCACGGCGGGCAGTGGGGGCAGCTCAGCTTACCAGGAGGGGGACCGGCCCTATGGCCTGGTGTCCATCGACACGGTGACCGTGGCGGATACAGAGGAGCCATGTGCCTGGCCCTGTACCTGTGAGGAAGATGGCTACCCAGCTCTGAACCTGGACGCTGGCCTGGAGCCTGGCGCAGGCACTGAGGACCCGCTCTTGGGTGCTGAGGCCACAGTCTTGTCCTGTGGCTGCGTTGCAGCTGGTGGCCCTGCCGGGCTGGGGGGTCCCCTGGGCAGCCTCCTGGACAAACTGATGCTGCCCCTCGAAGATGAGGCTGGTTGGGCGCCAGGGCCGCCTTGGGGTAGTGGGCCATCCAGAGGGGTGTGTGACAGTGAGGCGAGCTCGCCCCCCGCTGGCCTGGACATGGACACGTTTGACAGCGGCTTTGCAGGCTCTGACTGCGGCAGCCCCGTGGAGTGCGACTTCACCAGCCCCAGGGACGAAGGGCCCCCCAGGAGCTACCTCCGCCAATGGGTGGTCATGGCTCCTCCCCCCGCAGGACCTGGGCCCCAGGCCAGCTAGTGAGGCTGGCTGGCTGCTCAGAACTGGCTGTGCCACTGGGCCACGAAACGTGGTCACTGGGTGTGAAGAGACCTGCAGCCTTAGGTCTCCCCAACGTGTGTGGTGTGTGGTGTGTGGGTGGCTCAGGAGCACATAGGTATGTCTGCATGTGTGAACAGCACGCATGCCTAGTGCACACGGTGGCAGTCCCCCTCACTGCCAGGCACACGGGGTGGCCCCTGGGTCACATGCGAGAGTCTGGCCCAGTGCTGTCCACAAGGCCTCCTGGGACCAGGACACTGCCTGTGGCAGACACCAAACCCTGCTCTCCAGGGCCTGCCCTCCAGGAGCCACAAGAAGTCCATGTCTTTCCTTATCACCTTTCAGGGTGGGAAGATCTGCGGGGAACAGTATGAGACTCGTACCCAGGTCTGAGTCTTGACTCTGACGCCTCCTGGCTGTGCTGCCTCGGGGTGTTGCTCCCCGCTTCTGGGCTGGGATTTCCTGTCTGGACAATGTGGACGGCACGACTCACCTTGGAGAGAAATCAGTGAAGTCGCCCACCCAGTGTGCAGCCCAGAGCAGACCCTCAATAAATGTCAGCTTCCTTCCTTCTGCGGTGGGACCAAGGCTTGTGCTGGAGGTGGGTGGGGGCGAGAAAGCAGCCACAGCCTGGGCTGCGGGCCGTCCCCACCCTGCAGAGGGGCACTTGGCGGGGGAGAGGGGGGGTTTCCGGGCTTAAAATCAGTCAACCTTGTCTCTTTAAACAGCCTCCCACCAACCAAAACTTTTTTTCTGGCTCCTGCTCATTTAAAAATTCCCTTTATGCACTAAGAAATATTTATTGAGCACCATACGTGCTGGGCCTCGTGCCAAGTGCTTGGTACAGGGTGGGGAGCACAGGCCCTGTGACCCACCTTGGCACTCAGGGTGGGGACAGGGGCAGACAGGAGTTGGCAGTGACGACATGGCACCCTCGTGCCCCTGGCATCTTATTTACTCATCTTGGGGAGTTAGGAGAAGTCAAGGTTTTATTGATGATTGTCAGTCTGTTGGATGTGAATTAAGAAGCCAAGGAAAGAGTTCTCAGCCATGTTCTGAGGGCACTTACTGAACATCAGCTGTGCACAGGCGGTGGGTATAAATGCTGCATATTGCACTCAACTCACTTTAAAAAAAACACCAAGATTGTTTTCCCCCTAAGGGTATATTGACATTTAGAGGGGGATTTTTAAGACCACCAAGCTGGGTGAAGGCAGCTGGGAGTCTGATTCAGAGGCCTGCTCCCAGGGCACTGAGGGGAATCTCCACCCTGGCCTGGAAGCCCCAGCCAGGCCTGTCATCCTCCCCAGGGGCTGGGCTGCAGGGTGAGGCCTGAAGGAGACTGCTCTGCCTTGTCTCTTTTTGGATGAGTCTGAGCTAGAATTTGGCTCAGCCAAAAGCTTCTCTGTGACTCATCTGTAAAGTTGAGTGGTTGGGAAAAGTTGCTGAAAGAATACACGAGTCCATGGTGTAGAAAGTTCTAGAGCATTGATGGTTTTAATTCTGGGAATATTAACCTGGATTAATATTTGTGCTGGCTTGGATGGCAGCACAAATGTGAAACCACAGCTCTTGCATTTGTGTGAACAGACCTCACCACCCCACCAACACCCTGGAGACTCTCGAGCCTCCAGGTGTGCTGTGGTTTTCTCACCCTCTTGGGGGCAGCAGGTTACAGGAGCCACCTGGGCCACAGGCTCCCTAGGGCAGCTGCTCAGTTCCCCACATGCAGAGCTGTATGCTGGGGAGGAGAGAAGGGGGAGGGGAACTCCTGGGACTGACTGATGCCAGGCCAGGCGTCGGATGGAGGCTCTGGCCTGGGCCAGACATAGCTCTTGACTGGCTCCATCTTTGATGGGGCTCAGCTCATAAACGTGGGTGCAAAACCAAGACAAGAGCTGGCCCACCTGGGAGAATGGGTTTGTAGGAGGTCGGCAGATGATGATGGCTGGACCCATAGGCACATTGGTGGGTGAACATGGGTAAGTGGATGGACAGACAGATGGCAAAAGCTTGAAGGAGGAATGGTTCGATGGATGGATGGATGGAGATAAACATATGCTCGAGACAAAGATGATAGATCAAACAGAAGCTCCATGAGGGCAACAACTTCATTTTGTTCACTGCTTTATCTTCAGTGTGGTACATAGTAGGCACTCAATAAAGCCTGATTGTAGCGTTTGCTTATTTCCATGGTGTAAATACTTCCACCATGGCCAGTTTCAAGAACCAACTTAATGACTCTAAACATGGAATTGGGAATACATGAGTCCATGGTGTAGAAAGTTCTAGAACACTGCACCATTGACTCTCCTAGCTGGTCCGAGTTGGCCCTGGGACACCACTGATGGGAGTCCCCAGGGGCATCAGGACGGGAGGGTGGGGGCTGCAGGGAGAATGCAGTGTTTGTTGGACTTTGGAAAATGAACAGGAACTGGTAGGTGCACCAGCGATTCAGGCCAATGGAAGAGCTTGAACAAATGCCTGGAGGTGTGACCAAGCCCTGAGCACGGAGGGGGGAAGGTGATCCTTTGTCACCCAAAGTCCAGGCTAGAATTGCTAATGACCTGCTCTTAAGAGGCAAGAAGACTGATACAACTCCCCTTGCACAGATGCCACATTCTGCTCCTGGCCCAGCCTTTTCCATCAGCAGGCTCTCAAGGGGCAGGGACAGCCATCTGACAAAAGAATGAAGGGGCAGAATGGGCAGGCGACCTGCCTGAGGTCACACATAAAGTTCAGAGTCAGAACTTGAGCTCTGGTCTCCTGATCCCAAGTCCAGCTCTTCCTCGCCTTGCTCTACTCGTAGGGGCCTGTCAAGAGGTAAGAAACTCTTAGCAAACACCTGCGGGTGCCAGTTGCTTCTCCCTGTGCAGCATCTTATGGGCGTAGCTGACTCCAGCTATGCGAGTGGCTATGTGATCCAGGCCTGGCCACCCCCCGAGGCCACAGTCCCTTTTCAGGGAAAGACGTGACCCACGCTGGTCCATGCACTCTTTCTGAGCTGTTGAGGATGGATTAAGCCTGAAGCTGCTGGGGGCACCAGGAGGAAACAGCTCTCCCAGTGCCCAGGAAAGCAGAGTTGGGAGATGGAGACATAGTCCTGGTGATATCTCTTGAGCTCCTGGCTCCAGCCATGCCTGAAAATACAGTCCCCTGGACTTTGAGGTACATGAGTATAGAAGGTGCCAGTCCTTCCCCAATCTCTTCCCCAGACAGTTCTTTAGTGTTTCCATCCAGAATGCTCTGAACCTGACGTGGCCCACTGCCAGGGCTTGAAGAACCCCAAAACTCCAGCTTCCCAACCGTTCCCCATCAAGTTCCTGGGAGCTCTCAGCCTGGGCTGCCATCTGGCTGTCCTGGACAATCTACTGTGGGAAGGAGGGAGAGGGTGCAAATCAGACCTGGCCCTTCATGTTACCCTCGGCGAAAGGAGGCCCAGAGGGGCAGGGACTTGCCCAGAGTCACCTGGAGTCGTGAACCTCACTCCGTGTGCTGGGCTCCTTCTGACCGCCTCCTGTCGGAGGGAAAGCCTCTTCCCTGCCCCTCTCTGGGGACTCGGTTTGCCTGGCCTGGCTGCTGGCACCGTGTGCTCAGCCCTTCACGACCCATCCCAACCACACTTGCCCCAGATGCAGCACGGGAGCCAGAAGGCGGCCTTCCGGGAAAGATGGAAGAGTGAGCACATCCATTTCCCACCCCGGGGGCCCACTCATGACATCGAGAGTAAAGGAGCAGAAGCCCAAGTTCTCACCAACGAGGGAAATGGGAGAGGAAATGAGAGGGGTCAAGTCTGCTCACATGTCGCCTTCTCAGTGGGACCTGCCCTGGGTCCCTTACTCACACTGCAGCACCCCGCTCACCTAGCTTTCATTTTTTCTGCAACACTAAGGACTCTTTGACTTATTTATTTTATTCACTCTATCCCACTGGCACAGGGATCGTTTCAGTCACTGCTGTTTTGGAGTCTAGAATAGTGCCTGGCACATAGCCGGTGCTCAAAAATATTGGATGGATGGATGAATGAACGAATGGCAGAGTAGTGACTGAAAAAGCAGTGCGCTGAGAGGAGTGAGGGGACTGAACCGAGGAGGGAACCATCTGCCCCGGACCTGGAAATGCCACAGAATGGGACATGAAGATAAAAACAGGGGTCTCCTTGGAAGTCTGTAAATGGAGAGTCTCTCCCCCACTGCTCATCCCACAGGGGAGCTAACGGTCTTCTCCCATCCCTAGTGGCAACAAGTGTAAAGATTTTCTTTTAAAAACTGATGGCCCCAGAGAAGAGACCTTTTCATTGTGCTATCTAGGGGTTCTCCCAGCATAATGCTGGCTCCTCACCCCAGAGCAAACCCTGTCCCTGGAAAGTGGTGTCAAGGGGGAGGGCTTTGAGGTGAGACTGTCTGAGCTGGAGAGCCAGCAGATCCACTTACTAGCTTCCAACCTTGCAGGAATTTTTGGACCTCCTGGTGCCTCAGTTTCCTCATACGTGAAATGGGCATACTGATCAGCCATATATTTTTGTATGTCTCCCTATTGTGAGACCAGGGCCAGAAACAGTGTCTGGCACATTTCAAGTGTTCAGAAAATTACTTTATCATCATTTTTTGTGGACAAATCACACACCGCCCAGTAAGCTTTTACTGAGCTCAGCCTTAAACGTGGAGCTACAATCTGGACTAAGGTGAACCAGCAGGAAATAGAGGTTGGGCTGCTGCTGCTGCTTGCTGCGTGTCCCACCCCATCCCACCCCATCCCAGGCTCTGCCGTCCAGGGGACTCCCCCTGTGCCTGCCAGGTGCTGTCTGGTTGCTTATCCAGGTGGCCCTATACAATCGGCACAGCAATCTTCTGTGATGGGAAAATTGTGATGAGGGCCCAAGGCGAGCTGGCAGGTTCTCTTTTGAATTTCAACAAGGGCTTACTTCTTGGGTGGGTGGACCTGCACTGGGCACTGCAGGTGGTCAGATCACTTAGGGGGGAGATCGCACGTGCAAGCACACATGCACAATTGCACACATACAGGGGTATACACACATGCACACACACATTTGGAAAACTCCTGGCAGAGTGGGTCAAGGGCCCAAGGGAAGGATGAGTGGGCAGAGGAAGTCAGAGGACAGAGGTCACTCTCAGCCCAGCAGCGTGGGTGGCCAGAGGGGGAGGAAGGGGGCTCAGGAGGAGGCCGGCAGCAATAGGATGGACAGAGGGATGGGGGGAGGGAGGGCAGGAACAGGCTGGCCCTGCACAGCAGGCTGGCTGTGGGGCGTGCAGTGGTAGCCACAGTAAAGCCCCATTGCTCCACGTGAGTCGCACCCCCATCCCCATGTCCCAGCTCCCCAGTGCGTGCCCAGTGGCCATCATGCAGGGGCACCAGAAAGGCCAGGAGCTGCCAAACTTCCCACGTGCCTGCGCTTGTGTTCAGCTCCTCTGCCCTCACGAGGTGGATGTTCTAGGAGTAACGGAGGTGCTGGGAGGTGAACGTCAAGATGCCCAAACCTACCATCCTTCCCTCACACGGCGCATCCCCAGCAGCCAGCATTTGTACCGTAATTGATGTTTGTAAAGCAGATCACATCATGATCCTACTTGAGCTAGAAAAAACCACCTAGAACACTATCTTTTTACACTTGAGTAACAATGAAAAAGGAAGAAAAAAAAAAAGCTAAGACTTGGCCGGGTCTTGTCTACGCTGGGGCTCACTCTCAGGACTCCATGTTCCTGTCCCCTGCCTTGGAGTCAGACCCGGAATAACCAGGTCCCTGGTAGAGGGAAGACAGGAACACAGGCCTCACGTTGGGCCAGGTCAGCGCCTCGGGTCCAAAGTGCCCAGATGGCTCATCTGTAAGGAACAGAAACTTCCGTGGCTGTGAGTCCATGCCCAAGGATGGGGCACTTCTGACCTAAGCGTTGTGTTACCGGATCTTTAAAAAATGTGGTACATTTACACCACGGAATACTATGCAGCTGTAAAAAAGAAGGATCCCTTCCTCTTTGAGACAGTGTGGAGGGACCTGGAGACTATTATGCTAAGAGAAATAAGCCAGTCAGAGAAAGTGTCACATGATCTTACTCATGTGTGGAATCTAATGAACATAATAAACTGATAACAAGATAGACCCAGAGACACAGAAGCATGGAACAGACTGAGGGATCTCAGAGGGAAGGTGGGGTGGGCGAGTAGGTGGGGAGAGACTAATCAAAGAACTTATATACACATATGCATAACCCAGGGATACAGACCATAGTGGGCGAAGGCCTGAGGGGGGCAGTGCAGGGCAGAAGGGGTCAATGAGGAAAAAAGGGGACATCTGTAATACTTTCAACAATAAAGATAAATTTAAAAAAAGTGAAACCAATTTTTTAAAATGCTGGCAACTAAAATAAAAATTAAAAAACTTCCATGCACCAAATCCATGCCACAGGCCTGCAACCTCTGCCACCTGGCTGCAGGCTGGGTTCTGCCTAACACACCTGCGGAGCCCCTCTGCCAAGGAGCCGCCGGGCCAGCTGCAGGCAGGGTGGGGGCAGGTGGTGAGGCTGGTCCAGGTGGCTGTGCTGCCGCAGCTCCCCCCTCATCCTTTGATCTCACTGGGAATATCCACTCCCAGCTGTTAAGCAGCTAAAGACCAGGAATCCCCTGGGACCAGACTATTTAGGAAACACACAAAACTCAATGCATTTTATTTCACTTTAATTGAAAAATAAATAAACACATGCCAGGGGATTTTTTTTTTTTAAATGAGGAAAGAGATTTAAAAACAAAACAACTTCAAAACCTACAGGGACTCCTGGCTTCTTGCCAGCAGGAGAGGGCGTGCCCACCTATCTGGAGGCCTGCGGGGGGAGGGGGGGCCCCCCCGCCTGGCTAAACAGGGACCTGCAGGCTCCTCTCTGGGTGGCCCAGTCCCAGGCTCAGGGGTCAAACGTCCTGGCTGGACAGGAGTAAATCTCCCCTGGGGCCCTTGGCAGCAGGGCACACAGCCTCCATTCTGTGACAATCCTCACGAGGCCCTGACGCTCAGGGGCACTTGGGGCTTCCTGAGAAACCAGGGAGAATCTGCCGTGTGCTGGGATATGGAACACAAGGTGTGCTCAGACAGGGCAAACCCACAGCCCGAGCTCTGACCCCCCACTGGCCAACAGCTGACAACTGGGGTCCATATGGGACTTGGACAAGTAGCACTGTTCCCACATGGCAGCCACACCTCGGAAGCCTGTGGAGAAAAGTTTGCTCAGGCCTTTCAAACTCCCACCACCCAGGCTCCAGAGAGAATGGTAGGCAGGCGGCTGGGAGTGGAAATGTGTCTGCAGTGACAGGCTGAGGCCCTGGCACAAGAGAAAGAGCGCAGGCGGGGACCAAAGTCTCCTTGCAGCTGCTCCCCTACAACTCCAGGGTTCCTAGGCCAGTATGGGCAGAGAAGCAGGTGAGTGGGTGGCCCTCTTCCTGAGTTCCAGGCTGGGGGCTGGGCACAAACCTGTCCCTGTACACCAGGCAGGGTTCAGACACAAGGCCCCTCCCCAGGAGAGCTCGCTCTCCACACTGGAGACGGCAGCATGGATGAGAGGGACTTGAAGGCCACAGGTGCCTCATAGGTGGATCCACTTGTTCCAGTTGACCTGGTGGGGGAACACACGGCCCAGCCGGAGGGTGCAGTCCAGTGTGGGCTCATAGAATGCCATGGAACTCTCCCTGGGGCTGGCGGGCACCTCTGCCTCTTCCACCAGGGGTTTGGAGAAGAGCGAGACGGCCGCAGGCTTGAGCAAGCGCTTCTTAATGCAGCCGAGGAATTCCAGGCCCTGGAGACACCAGACATACAGGTTGACAGGGGCATTTATGGACCACGTTTGCTTCTTCCCAGAACAGGGTCACCTGTACATGGCCTTCAGTGACAAGTAGGGATTTAGTGGGAGGGTTTAGGCAAAAGCCTAGGGCAAGAGAGAGCAGTGTGATCAGCATTCCCATGGGCCACGCTGCTTCTAGATGGGGTTTTGTTTGGCCTACACATGCTTCAAAGCTCAAGGAATTCCAGCTTCCAGCTTGTGAGGAGGAGCTGGAGACCCTGGGCACACATGGCCGTGGGCAAAGGGCAGCAATCAGGCCCGGCTGGGACGCAGCTGCCTTAGGAGGCTGAAGGCGTATCTCCAGCTCTCCCTGGCACCCATGAGAGCTCATCACTTGCTTTCCAGCCTGCCCGTGGGCCTATGAGCTCGTGACCCTTGCTCCAGAGAAAGTGTCAGAGATCAGACCCAGGGCACCTGATGTTTAAGTCTGAGCAGCAGCATGGGGCTGGTGATGGCCACTGTGAGTGCCAGCCTGGGGCACGAACCCAGGGCAGGGTTGGTGACTCAGGAGGCTTTGGGCAGAGTGTTGAGGAGCAGAGCTGGGTGACCACAGTTAAAGGGGAGAGGCCAGATGCAGGGCAGGACACAGGTGTGGGACTTGTCGCTGGGCAAAGCTACCTCAGAGGGCAGACCTCTCTGTGCAGGGCTGAGAGCAGAGGTGAAGCAGGTAATAAGGGGGGTCACCTGGAGCAGAAGGCTCTTCTGAGGAGCCTGGTTCTCTGCCAGGAGGCCCGTGGGCCAATCCCTGCATCTGCTGCCCCTTGTGGGTGGTGCCTGCATGTGGCAGCCACACCCTGGAACTCATCCACCCCGTCCCTCTGAGGCCCCAGCCAAGGCATAGGAAGAGGAGACGTGGTGAGGGAGCCAGGGGGCCAAGGTGGGCCCCTCCCCGAGCCCTGCCCTGGCCTCACCTGGAGCAGCTCG
The DNA here is from genome assembly GCF_054644295.1 of Miniopterus natalensis. NCBI lineage: Eukaryota > Metazoa > Chordata > Mammalia > Chiroptera > Miniopteridae > Miniopterus > Miniopterus natalensis. The sequence goes on from NC_142083.1 coordinate 95,709,656, forward strand.
AGCACGGCGATGGGCTGCAGGACGCCCTGGTAGTGCTGCAGCAGGCAGCTCTCGGGAATGCCGGGCCTGCTCATGATGTGGTACAGCACGGCCTCCATCATGCCCTTGCACACCGGCGTGTTCAGGTGTCCGTCCACGATACGCCACGGGCGGCTGATGAAGCAGATGTTCTCACAGTCCCTGTGGGGTGGGCAGGTAGGTGTCAGGCTCGGTGGGCAAGGGAAGAGAGCTCACTCACACGCAGTCCCCACTTCACAGATGGGATGCTGAGGCTCAGGGAGGTCCAGGGCCTGCCCCAGGTCACAGGACTGGGGATGGTCCACCTTCTGCTCTTCCCCCGCCCTCCTCCCCTCCCACCTGGAAGAGGAGTCCCAACCCCAGGGCCCACAAGCACTGGTGGAGGAAAGAAACAATGTGGGACACCTACTCAGACAAAGCAATAACCAAGACTGTGAAGAGCCAATGGCCCCTGGATGCCCCACGCTGGCAGAGGAGGGAGAAGAGCTATGACTTCTAGATTTCCCAGCTCTAGCTGGGACCCAGCGGCTGCCTCTACCGTCAGGTCAGGCTCAGAGGTCTTACAGCTCTACTTCTGTGTCATATAGCGGGTTTCAGACTCACTTTCCTTAAAACAAAGGTTTCTGCTAACACTAAACCAGTGATGGGTCTGCCACATGGGCCCAGGTGTGGGGCAGGCTCTGGACTAGCTGGACACCTGGCTGTAACTGGGCCCTGGGTGCACTGACCCTGAGCTCTCAGGAGCCAGGAGCACATGTGTCCCGTCAAGCTGAGGGCCATGCACACACACACGTGGGAGGTGCCCGTCACTGCCGGGGACAGACCCCACCCTGCAAATGCACAGCACTCTGGCCCTGTCCACTGCCTGCAAGGAGCACCTGCCTTGTCCCCGCAGTAAACGGACAACCAAACACTCCCCGACATTTCTGTGTCCCCCCTGCCAAGAACCACTGTGCGGGGCAAACTGTCCAATACTGAATCTCTGTGAAAGGTCTTCATATAATCATCGCTACCGAGTCTCTTGTCTGGGAACCCAGAGGACACGCCCCTCTCCCTGCTCACTGCCCCCCAGCCCAGGCCTTCTGAATCTGAGCCACACTCACCTTTCCCGTGCTGCCTGGGAGAGGCTGCTGGCTGCAGAACTCTCTGCCGAACCTGACAGAGAAGGAAAGGATGTGAGACTTTAAAAGGTCTCCCATCTTCTTCTCTCCCATTCATTTGACAAGTACTCCTGGGCTGTGGGGATAAAGCTGTGAACTAATGGACAGCGATTCCATTCCGCATGGAGCCTCCATCCTCGGAGTGGTGGCCAAGGATGCGAAAGCCAGTGCGCTCAGAATAGAACTGGGAAGGACTGTGGGGTGCACGTGTGGGGCTCATTCCCAGGGCCCAGGGGAGGCGAGTATATACCTCATTTTCCATCAAGAGCCCTGTCCACAAAGCTGAGGCAGAAACAGCCCCCAAAACAAAACACCCTGAGAAACCATCTAAAGAGGCCCCCGCTGAGACGGGATAAAGGGATTCACACACAGGAAGGGAAACAGCAGGTTCGGTCAGTGCCAGTGCTGAAGGAATGGGAGAACCTCCCATTTCTGTCACTGGCCCCTCCCACTGGAACATTACAGAATGCTGCCTCCAGAGCCACCCATTGCGGGACCCTCTGCCTGGTGGAGTTGCAGAAGCCTCCTGCCCTCTAGTGGAAACACTAAATGTACACTGGCAAATCCTTTCCTCTCCAGGCTGAGGCTATGCAAAGGTGAAGAAAGGCCCCTTTTGCCAACAGCAGCAGGTTCCCAGGGACAGAGAATGGGTGGGTGGGGAACGGAGAGTAGGGGAAAAAGGTTCTGTACCTCTGGTATCTTCTGAGCCCTCTGGAAGCTGGGCCTGACAGCTTAGCAGCTCTTGGCCTGGGGAGCCAGGTACCCCGACACACTCCTGGGCCTCTTGTCTGGCTTCTGATGCTTCTGGAAGGGGCTCCCCTGCACATGAATCTTCAAGAGCTACAGGAAGAACAGGTGGCAGGGTTTCTGCCTCCTCCTCTGCTCTCGGGCTGGGGCCCAAGCGCACGTCCTGGAGTGTGGGCCTCTTTGCTGGGGGCTTCTGGGTGCTCTCGGAGTCGGTCTCCCCACTCTGACCAGCTGGGTCAGTGCTGGCCCAGCTGGCGCGCCTTTTGCTGCTCTGGGAGCCCTGAGGAGGTGGTGCCTGCCTCTCGGTGGGGTCGTCCTCAATGGAAGGCCCCTCTGGGGGTCTGGCCTGGGGGTCTTCTCTTTGAGTGTCAGTGTTCTCCTCTTTCCCTTTCGGCCGCACTGAGTGCAGGAGCCAGGGTCGGGCAGAGGCCATGGTCACCAGGCGAACGGAGTTGCTGCCGACTTCCAGTACCTGGTGTTGCTTCAAGAGGTCCTAGGAAAAGCAGGAGACACACTGGGTCTGTGCAGGACCCCAGGATAACCAGGGTTTGTGTCCCCTGCCTGATGTGTTTCAGTGTCCTGAGCAAGTGCCCAGGGCCATCACAGCAGACAACTCGAGGAGGAGGCTGGGCTTCCAGCCCCAGGATGGCCACCAAGCTGGCCGTGTGGCACCAGGGCAGTCCTTTCCCACTCTAGGCTCAGTGTGCCTATTTGTAAAACAAGTCAGATGCATGAACTTCTTATAACCATGGCTGCACCCTTGAAGCTGATTGACTTTACAAGTATCCTGCCGGGTGAGTGTCCTCCCACAGAACACCACCCTGAGTGCTATCAAGGTCTTCTGCAAAAGCTGCTATTATTCCCATACGAATGACAACTCCTCTCGTATTCACTGCCCTGCCTCCACAGGCCTGTTCTTATCTAGGAACTGCACCAGCTCGGAGCCGCACATGGAGTCAACTTTCTTTAATTTTTCTATTAAAAACACACAAATCGAGGCTCAAGGACTTTGCTTGGAAGCAGGCCTCACATCCAGGCCGTGTGGGTCTGGGAGGGTTTGCTGGGGGTACTCACCCTCAGACCTCTGGGCCAGGCACCAGCAACTAAGGGAGCTGCCTGAGCCATCACCTCTCAACAGTCAATGGGCCCTGCTGCCTGGGTGCCACACCGTGACCTGGGGACAGCCTCCATCCCCACCTCCCAAGGCTCCAGGTGCACCAACACTTTCATGAATAATTGAACCCCACGTGGACAGCAGTTATTACCACCTCTTACTTCTCGCACTCCTAAGAACTTGTTTGATAACAAAATTGGCCTCCCCCTCCCGCTCCCCCACGATGCTGCAAGGCAGGAGTCTCCATGACATCACTAATAAGTGAGATGCACCCTTCTGCCTCCAGCTACTGACAATGCTGAGGAGGGCAGCCAGGTCCTTGGGCACTCCATTTAAAAGGTCCATCTATTATTATAGTCTTTGGATTCAAAGGTCACTGAAGTAAATGGGTCCAGGCAGCTAAAGTGGTGAGAAATGGGGCTCCAGTGAGTTGGGCTGAAGGTGCAGGACCAAGTGTGGCCAGACCTTTTAACATTCAGGAGAAGTTGGGTTTAGGCAAATCTCCTATTTTTGAATGCTGACAACTAATTCAATTTTTAAAAACATTATACGGCCTGGCCAGCGTTGCTCAGTGGTTGAGCATCGACCCATGCACCAAGAGGTTGCTGGTTTGATTCCTGGTCAGGGACGTGCCTAGGTTGTGCCTCAATCCCTAGTAGGGGCTGGAAAGAAGGCAGCTGATGGCTGTAAAATCAATGTTTCTATATCTTTCTCCCTTCCTCTTTCTCTAAAAAGAATCAATAAAAACATATTAAAAAACAAACAAAAAACCCCCACTATGCCCCAAACCCACAGTGTGCACCTGGCTCACAAGCTGCAACTTATGGTTTAGCTGCCCCAGGCCACCTTAGAGCATAGCTCACCTGCACATAGTCTGTGAAGGTTCTGGTGCGCTCACCATCTGCCATCTCAAAGGCGGAGAATCGTCTGCTCAGCTCCGCCTTGTCCACCCCAAAGCAACCTGTGGCTGCAATGGCCTCCTGGACCTCCAAGGCGGCAGACACGTCTCCAGGTGTATAGCCAGACAGCTCCACCTGGTGGACAAACTCTTCCAAGCTGCAGGTGTCCTCTTGGTAGTTTATCAGTCTGGTGAATGTGTCAGGGAGGCAGGAAGTTCCAACTGCTAGCTCTTCCAGAGAAGGGGCTGCAAACACAGGAGGATCAGAATCAGCCCTGCTGAGAGCCCCTCCCCAGGCCAGTGTACCAGTGCTACCGTGGCAGGACATGAGCCAGTGCCAACTCACTGCTCCCCAAACCTTCTCAGTGGACACAGTTGGGCCCTGACAGTCAGGTTCCTGAGCTGAGCTCCTGGATCCTTGACTGCAGCCAATGGGGCTGGATGCCCCCAGGGCCAATATAACTTTTCTGCTCAGGACTCAAAGTGAAGGCTCAGAGGCTGGGCCAGGTCCAAAAACTGTGACCCCCCAAAGTCCTGGAGGGGAGGTAGTCAACTCGCTGACCCTGGGGCCCACCACTCTTGATACTCCATGCTCATGGCCCCTCAGGCCCTGTGAGAGACCCCGGGACCCTCCCATAACCCCTGGTTTTGTGTACACTAGCCAAGGCTGCTTTCTGTTGCTTCCTGCAAAGATGACTCTGCTAAGACCACAGTCCTATGTCACCACTACTTTGCCTAGGTCAAGCTCCAGACAAAGCACAGAATACTAATGGTTACTAAACCAAAGGTAAACGCCATCCACCTCAACTCATAAAAATACAGTAAGTCAGACAGAAGCAGGAAAGGGGTGGGAAGGACGAGAAATGCAGGGAAGGGCAGGACCCTAATATCCTCGTTTTATGTGGAGCGGGGGAGACTACAGTGGAGGGTACAGGGAACAGGTCTAAGTCAGTTATTTAAAGTTTCAAAGGTAATCAATGAAACTAGAAAACAGTGTAAAAGTGGGGAGTAAAGAAGGTGAGAGACAACGCAATGTAAGTGGACTACTTGTTTTTCACAGCAAGAACTCAAAATACTTAAAAGTTTCATACAAACGCATCATTTCGAGTTAGAGGGAACGGCCAGGAGAATACAGGCAGAAACAGTGAGAGAGCGGCCCCGGAGAGCGGGCAGGGCCTGGGGGCGCTGCGGGCCTGGGGCTGCCGCTGCTGCCTGCCCTCCGGCGGCCGTGGCACCTGCACGGGTGACTGAGAAGGAAGCACAGCCGGGGACTCCCGCTGACTGCGCACCAGGGAAGCCGTCTGGGGCACATGCTCCTTGAGCCGGCTGCCAGGGTGGGAGGCGATTTTCCTTTTGTTTTGGCCGCGGTCAGCTGTCGCTCCGCACTTGGCTTCAGAGCTGGGGGGCGGGCATCGGGGTCTGGGCCACAGGCCGGGCCAGGGCAGCGCTCACCTGTGGACCCGAGTTGGGTGGGCGTGGGGCTGTGGCGGAGCCGGAACTTCACGTGACAGGAGTTCACCACGATGTTGTCGTTGGGGTTGAGGTTTCGGGTGCTGACGATGCCGGGGGCGCAGTAGCCCCTCATGAGCAGGTAGTTGGTGTGGGAGGCCTGGGGTGCTTTCACCTCGAAGCTCCGGCGCTTGGCCCCCGGCTCCTCATCCAAGTCTTCCTCTTCATCTTCCTCCTCTTCCAAGGCTCCGCCCCTCCCCAGGCTGGGAGAAGAAAATGCCCCAGGTGACCGAGCTCAGGCCTGCCCACCTGCTGCCCTGCTGTCCCTCCCGGCGCATACGGAGGCCCTCAGAGAGCCTGTGATGGAGCCCGGGCCAGGGCCTGTGGGCACTGTGGACACCCCCTGGCCTCTGGCTGTGGAGGTCGCATGGACTGCGCAGATTCTCCCTCTCCCACCTTCCCACACACCTGGCCCCTCTCCACTTATCTGTCTTTGCCAGGGATGTTCCTTTTGCCTGGAAACCCTTCCTAGTCTCTGTCCATAAAAATGCCTACTTCCCATTAAATTGCAGCTCAGCTATTACGCCAAGGAACTTTTGCCACTCCCTCCTTCTCTGTCAACCCTCACCACACTGTCCTCTTCTTTGGCACAGCCCAGTCATGCCTCTGGCTCCCCTGGTGCCAGAGGCACCAGCAGAAGGGCCTGCACTGGATGCGGAGCTGGACTTCCCAGGTCACAGGTCTGAGCAGGAGCTCCCAAAGGCACCACTTATGCTCTGCCGTCTTTGTACGGCAAATGCCCACAGAGTGCTGACACACATGGGAAAAGTCAGCCCACGCTTGTTGAATGAATACAGACCAGATGACTGAGCAAATGAAACTGCAGAGAGCACCAGCATGAAGAAATGATGGCACAGAAAGCCGCCAGGGGCGTGAAGCCATGGGTGAGGAGCGGGCAAGAGCGGCTGCGGGCTTGGCCCTTACCTCTTCATGACCTCATTCTCCACCATTGAGCTGTCCACCACTACGATCTGCTCGGGGATCCTGACATCCACGGAGACGAGGCCCAAAGAGAAGAGGGTCAGGGCGGCCACACAGTGTCCTCCAGGGCCGTCCAAAGAAAATGCCACCAGGTCACTTGGGGAGTCGTGACTATCCTGGTCTTTGAAGGAAAAATGATCAGGCTGGTCCAGCTTGCCGGCAGCCTGGATTCTGCTGAAGAACTGGAATGATTCTGTGCAGATGGTGCTCGGAAATCGCCATGTAAAGATCCTGAAGAGAGAAGGGAAGGGAAGGCCTTCTGAGGACAGATGTCGGAAGAGTTCACCTGGATGGACTACACACACGTCAGACCACGGTGGTCAAAATTTAACACACCAGCCTCTATTTTCCACCTCAAATGATAGTACCTCATTTCAGTCCCATGCCCATCTTCCCCACTCACCTGAGCACTTTCGAGGCAGCGTCCCATCTTTTTATCTCACTCTATGCCTCTCAGGCACTCACTATAAACAGGTGTCAAATTGGGGACGATGAATGTACTTTTTTCATAATAACCTTCACACAAGTCAAGCCCTCAACCCACACAGAGATGAGAGGACATGAGTGTGCCCAATCTCACTGTCTCCAAAAGGCGACTGCGTAGAGCCAAGCCCTTGCCTATGTCAAAAGGGTTACTTTCTAAGATTCTGTAACAGCAGAATCAGTAGGACCTAGGCCAGAGAGAGGGACCCACAGGTCTTTCTGATCTGCTGACCACTGCTTCTGGGCTCACAGATGAGAAGTGGCTCAAGGTTGAATGGCCTTGTTGGACTTGGACACATGTATTCTGCTGCCCACATTATGACTCTTTTTAGTACGTGAGGCAGCTCCCAGAAAGGAAAAGGAGACTGAGGCTCACTCGGGATGGGCATTTGGGAAAGGAGCAAGTGTCTGGAGTCACAGGCAGAGAGACGGATAAAAGAAACGAAACAGTACTCAATTTGGTGGTGTTCTGCTTTTAAACGCAGCCTCTGTGCAGATCTGAGGCCTGGTCAGGAGACCAGCATGGAGGAGAAGCCAGCCCAGGGGAAAGAGCTGCCAAGGAGAACTCGTGGGACTGTTTTAACAAACTTCCTTTGTGTGGTGAAGGAGGCTGAGGGTGAAGAATGCCAGATGTGTAACAAAGAACAGCCAGGCCTTCAGCTGGTGTGAGACCACGCTGTGCAGCGATTCTCAACATTGCACACCACCACTCATCGCTGCTGTGCTGTAGACTGGGTCTGAGCAATACCTGATGGCTCCAAAAGGAAGCGGTAAGCCTGCAAGACGGCAGATGGTGCAGCCCTGAGTGTGAGGATTAGGGGTGGAGGTTATACCCGACCAGGAGGGTGCACTTTTAACTGGACCAAGTATTACATTAGAAACTCATCTCATCCGATTTGACAGGAGAAAGGGAAACAAACTACCTGCAAACAAGTGTTAACTTTACGCCCACACACGCTCAGCATCTGACATGTGGCCCCCTGCCTTGCCCTAGGCCAGACCAAGGGTTCCCGCGCAGTGCTCACTTGTAGTAGCTCTGGGACAACTGGTACGACATTGGCACGAAGGGCAAAGCCCGGTTTTTCTTTGGGCCTAGCGTGTGGTTGACCCGGCGCCGGTTGACCAAGCTCCTTTTCTGGCATTCCACGAAGGCCTTCCCAAGGATATGGTCCTTATATTCCTGGTACAGGCGGAACGTCTGCAACACAGCAAGACATGGGTGAGCAGTAGGCCAGGGAGCAGCCAGGATGTGTGATGCTCAGGAGCTATAGCTGATTGTCTATAGAGAAAGTAACTGGCATGGGGACTAGGGCCATGGACTAGGAGCTGACACTTGGTGTGTGGGGAGAGCCTGGAAGAAGCCAGCAATCCTGTCAACCTTTACCCCCACCATTAGATCACACCTCAGAGACCAGAGGAGAGGTGACTGAAGAAAAAGGAGGGCTCTGCACCCCACACCTATTTCATTGGGTGCAAAGACACCAGGAGTGAACACAAAGTCACCTGTGATCCGCTCTTTCTTACTCCTTGCTCAACACATTGTATGTCTGGAGGCTCTACTCCCATATGTTCCCAAATGCACCTGGCTCATGCTGTCTACACTGCCACCATGAAGTTCACGCTGCCATCGATTCTCATTGCAGCCTCTAGCCAACTGCTCTCCCTGCTTCTACACATGCTACCTCCTCCAAACCCTGACCATTCTCCACAGCAAAATAATCCTTTGATGCCTAGATCAGACACATGGCCCTTCCCTAGCTCAAACCCCAAGGACTTTCCCCCTGCAAGGAGAATGTCCGCCCTCTCTATGCTGGACAAGGACGCCTGCAAGCAGGACCTTGCCCACTCTAGCCTTGACTCCTACAAGTCCACCTCTCATCAAAGCACTGGGATTCCGGAGGTCACTGGGTCCTGTGCCCACACTTTAAAGATGAAAGAAGTAAGGGCCACAGCCTCCGGGAAGCTCAGGCCCCCTGGACCACACAGCTGAGAAGATGAGCAAAACCTCACACGGCCCTGGCCTCTGCAGGGGTCCCAGTCCCAGAGTGCTGTGCAGAGCTGACGCTGGGTCTCATACCCACCTGGAATGACTGGCAGGACTTCATCTGACTGTCTGAGAGGGCCAGCGTGCTCTGGATCAGGTTCTGGAGCACCAGGTAGTGGATGTCATCCACGCTGAAAGAGAAGGGGGCAGCAGAGTGACATGAGGCTACAGGGCACTGCACATCCTGGGAAGATTTAGTTCTTGTTAAAAAAAAGTTTCCAATCTCACAGAAGTGACCTGAACACCCAAACTATTTATAAACCAAAACAAAACGCATGATGGTTCTTAGGTCTTATTAACTGGTCAATTTTTGCAGAAAAAAAGTGTCAGCATAGGGGGTAAGGGGTGATATAACCTGGAAACAAGTTTTCACAACAATTAACAAGTGTGGTTAAATGTTTATATTTTCTTTTCATCCAATTTTAAACAAGTTTTTCTCCAAAGAGAACAGGCTTCTCACTAAAAGAGTTCAAATCAAGCTGCATATTGGCCACCCAACATGGGAAAGCTGAGCTTTCCAACCACTTTTGCTTAGAAAGCTCATGGCTGAGAGCTCAGACCCTTTCCCAAGCCCACCTTATGCCTAGGCCAGTGATAATGGAGGTCAGGGGTCGGTAAACTTCTCCTGTAAAGGGCCAGATAAATAACTTAGTCTTTGTGGGCTATCAGGTCTCGCCTCAACCACTCAGCTTTGATGTGCTGATGAAAGCAGCCCAGACGAGACACAGAATGGGTGTGGCTGTGTCCCAATAAAACTTTATTTATAAACACAGGGGTCAGGCTGGATTTGGCCTGGTGCGAGGCTGCACAACCCAAATGAGCAGCTGAGGAAGAGGCACTCGGTATGCCAGTACTTGCCTGTTAAGCTCATCCTCCTTCCTCATTTGGTTTTTTTGGTCTCCAATCACCAAAACTCGGTATCTGCATAAGAAACAAAAAGAGCATGTCCATGCAAGGTTGCGGACCTTCATTAACCAAGCTGCAGCTGGCTCAACATGGCCATTTAGTGGTGAAATGTTTAAAAAAATGTTAAACTCACTAAAATTCAAACATGTACATGTAAATTAAAATGAGAAAATGTGGTGTTCTGTCCATCAAATGAGCATGTTAAAAAAATAAAGGTTGAAAAAAACCAATGTTTGTTTACTGACAATTATGAAGGGAAATGGGAAAATGTTAAAAGGCAGGGAGCTACTGCTAATTGCTAAGGGAGGATGATGTAAACTTGTGGGCTCGTTATGATTAAAAACAAACACAAGTGCCCTGGCCAGTTTGGTCAGTGGATGGAGTGTCAGCCCGTGGACTGGAGTCCCGGGTTCGATTCTGGCAAGGACACGTACCTCAGTTGCGGGTACCTCAGTTGCAGGCTCTATCCTGGCCCTGGTTGGGGCACATGCAGGAGGCAACCAATCAATGTGTCTCTCTCACACCGATGTCCCTCCCTCCCTCCCTCCCTGAAAAGCAAGGGAAAAAATGTCCTCAGGTGAGAATTAAAACAAAAAAACAAGCACAAGCACAAGAAAGAAGACTGAAAGAAAATACCCCAAAGGGGAATGGCTGTATTAGGTGTTGTACTTTCAGATTATTTCTCCATTTTTTTTTAAAGCTTCATGTACAGTTGTTTTATTTTTTGTGTTCATATCAAGCAAATAAATACAAGAATAAATCACAGAACTGGCTCTTTAAAAAACATGGCCATTTATTTGTAAGACATTTCTTTGGTTTCTACAAAACTAAAGTCAAAATTCACCTTTGTTAGAGTAAATTTTTCCTAAAATTTAAGTAGCAAGAAAAAGCACCTTTTTAGAAACACAAGTGAACTATTTTTAGTCAAACAAGAAAATATTTGGAACCATTTTCTTTTTGCCTTGCCTGCCAGAATGCTCAAGATTAAATTTAGTGCCCGACCGGCATGGCTCTGCCAGTTGCGTGCGAAGCTAGGATCCAGGACATCACAGTTCAATTCCCACTCAGGGCACATGCCTGGGTTGTGGGCTTGATCCCCAGCAGGGGGTGTGCTGGAGGCAGCCGATCAATGACTCTCTCATCATTGATGTTTTTCTCTCTCTCTCCCTCTACTTTCCTCTCTCTGAAATCAATAAAGATATATTAAAAAAAAAAAAGATTAAATTCACTGTTAAACTGTCACAACTGGAACTTTTTTCTTTCCTCTAAATGGTTCACTTCTTTAAATATTTTTATTTTAACTATTTTCTTTTAAAACTAAAAGTTGTCCCAGAACTTTACTGAAAATATGTGTGGATCCAAGTTACAAAGAGGTAAACAGGACATGTGAATATAAACCATGCCATTGGGGAATCTGGGGAACAGTTCACTGCCATTAACAAAACCAAAACTCCCAAAATAGCTTAAAGGTGTCAACTCTGAAAATGACTAGGAATCACTCCTTAGGCCTGGTGAGCAGCAGGTGCTAGAGAAATTATTTGTTGAACAAATGAAAGGATGAGATCTCCAACAGAAACATGGAGGGCCAACTGTACACACAAGTAGAAACTAACTGAGGAACCTCATCTCCTTACAGGAAGTAATTCAGAAATGAATTTTTCTAGAGAAACTGTCTTGATGAGGATGGAGAAGAGAGGGGAGTCATATTAGCATTAAGCAGAAGAAACAGGCTTGGCTCACAGGACACAGGATTTTAAGATTTCACAGGGTTCTGTGCTCACACCCAAATATATTTTTTTCCAGATGCCGAGTGGTTGAGCTGCCAGGGCTCTGAAATCAGACCCACCTAAGTTCAAATCTTGGCCCTGTGACCTTGGGTGAGTTCTTTACATCTCAGATGAAATGAGCAATCTTTTTAAAAATGCTTTAGTTTTTGATAATCCTCAGCAGAGGGTATTTTTCCATTGATTTTTAGAGTGGAAGGGATGGAGGGAGAGGGGGAGAGAGAGAAACATCAATGTGAGAAAGACACATCAATTGGTTGCCTCCTGCCTGTACCCCAACTGAGGCTGGGGATTGAACCTAAAACCCAAGTATATGCCCTTGACCAGGAATCGAACCTGCAACCCTTTGGTGTTCTGTTCAATGCTCTCACCACTGAGAAACACGGGACAGGGCTCAAATGAGAATCTTAGCAAAAGCACACCAGCCACCTGAGAGAGCCTGAACTAACTCAGCAGCGGGGCCTGAATGAGAGAAGGAATGGAGTGCTGGTAGTAGCCTCCCCATTTTTATGACACATGAGAGGAGATGAGGTGGCCCAGAGTCATGAGAGACGGCAGGGCTAGCTGCAAGGCCGAGTGGGCCTGCTGACTCATGGCAGTCCCAGCTGGTGCCATTTTCTTTTGCCCCACAAGGATCACACAGGACGTTCCCAGAAGAAGCTTACCTGGCAAACAGCTCCTGGAGTGTGTCTGGGATTTCAAGGTTAGGATTCTTCAGGGATGAACTAAACTTCTCTTTAAGCTTCTCCACGAATTCTTTAAATTCGTTGGCACAAACCTTTTAACGTGAGAGAATGAGATGCTAAGCTTTCTCTCCCTGAATGGAGGTTTCAATAAGGTATGTCATGGAAAATCTTGTAACAAACTCCATGGCAGGGACCTCCCCGAAGCACTAACTGAGACGTGCTGCCTCCTCTGCCTTCGGCCTCCCCAGCCCCGAGTCCACCTGGGAAGGAGATGGGATGCTCAAGGATTTGGCGCACCTGGTGCCAACAAGCACGCCGACAGCCTCATGACTGTATGAGCAGCTCTCCCCACAGCCCGAGGAAGACCCCAACTGTCCTGCAGTCCCCAGAATGCCCACCGTGTCCCACCCCCATAAGCAGGCCTGTATTCCTGTCACCTCCTTCCCTCCTCCCAGGCCCACTCTAGAGTCCACCTCCTTCCTCTTCCCCCATCAACTGTGGCCCCCAAACCAGTCCCCTCCTGTGCACCTGCACTGCGACCATCCCATTCCAGAGCGAATCACAATGCAGCTCCTCACTGCCCTGCTACCTCCAGTCTCTAACCTCCACCTTACCTTCCATGCGTGGCCAGCAAACAGACTGTGTGTCCAGCATGGATGAACTCACTCATTCCCCACTGTGGCCCTCCCAGCACTATACCCACAGGCCACCTTGCTCCCCCATCCTTTGGGCCTTGGCCTCAGCTGGCCCCTCATCTTAGGAGTCTGGGTTCCGTGCCAACACCTTTGAAAAGCCCTCTGCAGCAGATGCTGCTGGTAGCCTATTTCCTCCATCCCAATCTTTCTCAGGAGTGGAGCCAGCTTCAACCTGATTTGGGGAGGATGCACCCTCAGTTCACCTGGGTGAGTTAGGACGGGTCTAAGTCAATGATGGCAACCTCAGGGCCTTCTGGGAAAGGCTGTCCTGTCCCCTCCATGATACAAGACCCAGTGGGCTCAGTGCAGCCCCTCTCCCCACTTCTTCCTTTCCTCGGGTTCTGTTGTGAGGATCTGAGCTCCAGCAGTCAATCACAAGGATGGACAGCTGACTAGAAGTATAGTGACAGAATGAACCTGGGTCCTTGATGACACCTCTGCTTTCCTCACATGCCCAAGACTGCCTACCTCCAGGCTGCTGGGCATGCAGGAAAACAAAGCCTTAAGAGCCCGTGAGGTTGTCTTTCTGTCACTTGCATCACAAGCACTCCTGGTACTCTTCTGGACACGTGCTGTCCTCTCAGGGCAACTGCACTGTTCTGCATAGCCCATTTACTCCTCTGCCGTTCCACTACCCTGTGGCTCTGAGGGAAGGGCTGGATCTCCATTTTGATTGGCCGAGCCTGGCACAAGGCCTGACACACACAGCACAGACTGACATTAGCTCAATGGGCAAGGACTTAGTGGGCTCTGAGCTGAAGAGAACAGACATCTGGGTCTGTCAAGACAGCTCCCTTCCTTGTTGGCCACTGTCCCAGCCCCACCTGGACAGAAAACATAGGAAGAATCTCGTATCCTATCTGCAAACTTTCTGGGAAGTCTAGCGGCTTATAATTTTTGAAGAGCTGCTGTATTTTCTTAACAAAATAGGCCCACGGCACAGCAGCATTGCAAAGTTGCATCTCAAATTCTAATCATCTTTAAAAACTAATGCTGGAGCCAGATCCAATGACATTCAAAGCCAAAGAAAAGGCAAGCCAATTTCCCAAACAGGAAACCCCCCATGTCTGTAAGGCTGGCAGAGGCACTGAGACCCAGGGAACTAGACCAGTGGAGCCAGCTAGAAACCTCCGCCTGAGAGCAGGCTGAGCCCAGCCACAGCACTGGGCCTACCTTTGGGTCTTCATAGTCACATTTTCGATTCATGAAGTCTCCAACAAGGGCCTTATCTTGGTACACCTCGGCCAGGCACACCCTGCGGAGAGATCAAATGAGGCTGGGAATTGAAATGATGTCCATGCTCAGAAGATCTCTGGTCTAACATTTCTGGCTTTGCCTAACTATAAAGTGTGATTTATTTATATTCCTGTTGTGTGATTAAAGCTTGTAAAAATGAAGGATTTTGGCTCAGCCAAACCTGATTCAAGGGAGACCTGTTACTGCTCATGCTTTACACCTTGGCTTCTCTGAACTTCCGCCCTCCATGTGTAAGCTGAGACTAATAACTCCCAACTGCTCTCACAGGGTCTTGGCCAAGACCAAACGAGACAACTTGTGTGAAAGTGTATTATAAATTTAAAAGTATTATACAGGCACTGGTGCTTATTATTGCCAAGAGCTCTAACTTCCTCCGAAGCACTATTTGTCTACTCCACACATCTTCAGATCTCCAGGATGTAAAGAGCCTGACTTGCCCAAAAGGAAAGGGAGGTAGAGACAACCAGAGTTTTCTGGCCTCTTATGAGCCAAGCACTCCAGCCTGCATAAAGAAAGACTGTCATTCCACTGTATAGCTTGGTGAGGTGAAGGGGCCCCTGAGGTCACCCATATGTCAAGGGCCAGGGCAGGTGGGGTAGGTGTGGTTATTATTGGTATTATCCTGTTTGCAGGAGAGAAAACAGCCTGAGTGTAGGAATCCCCATCCTAGATCCCACAGCTCTGAACTCAGTGAAGACGGAGATCCAGCCTGCCATCCCTGCAGCCTCTTGTGCTCCACTTCCCTGGGCTGCTGTGGGGACAAGTTCCAGATCTCACTTCACTGCCAACTCACTGTCACCATAGACAATTCACACCCTCTCTCTGGGCCTGTTTCTACTCTGAAAAAAGAAGTTTGGACCAGGTGATGAGAACCCTTGCAGATAGAAAAATTTAAGACTGCACAGGAGACAGTGGCTTCACATGGGAAAGCCCCCTTGGTATGTGTAAACCATGGTTCTCAGCTGGGGCGATTTGGGCCCCCAGGAGACATCCGGAGACACTCTAGTGTCACACAGGGGCGGGGGCTACTGGCATCTAGTGGGTAGAGGCGGGGATGCTGCACAGCATCCTATAGTGCACAAGATAGCCTCACAGCAAAGAGTTATCTGGCCCTGAATGCCACAATGCTGAGGTTGAGAAACTGGCTGAGCTGAATTTCCTCCAGTTCTGGGCTGGACCTATCTCTACAGTCTGGCTGATTGCAGACAGCCCGTGGCTCAGATTCAACCCAGAGCCAAGCTCTCCTACTGACTTCGCAGAGATGACCTGTCAGTGGAGACGGCACGTCACAGCTGCCATGTGTCCCCTCCTGGCCCCTCTCTCACACTGGCTGCTCAGCTTGGACACCACCCCCGACACCTGGATGTTCTCTGGTGTCCCCCTTAGGCCCGTGCCTGTGGAGGAGTTGAAGGAGGAGTCTGATGAGGCTGGCAATAGACAAACTACAAGGTGAATGCTCTGTGACCCAGCCAGCTCACCCCACCACAACCAGACCCTGGCTAAGCTCTGAGGGAACTCCCGGCTCTGCTGAGGACACAGCTGAGTACATGTGGTCCACGAATCCCAGTCCTGTCTAGCTAGTACTGGAGTGAGGTGTGTGACTAATACAGCAACATCAAAAGCTGCTCTGGAGTGCTTGGAATAGTAGTGACATAGGCAATGCCTCCGCCTTCTCCACACACTAAGTATGTGATATTCAGTAAATCACCCAGCCTGTTTGGTGTCTGTTTCTCCATCTGTAACCTACTTCACAAGGCTTTCCTAACGTCTAAATAATACTTTGCATGAGAAAGTGCCCAGAACCAGGCCTAGTCCTCAATAAATCAAGGGCGATCTCGCTAATAAGCACCAGCACTAGACAAGATCACTGGCGTGTACTGGGCAGCTCCAAGTGCTCTGTCAGGATTCTCCAGTGGACCCTTAAGCCAATGGGATGAGAGCACAGCAAGAATGACCTGAAGCATTGGTAGCACTGTCCTAGAGTTGCAAAAGTTCAAATAAGGCTTACTTATAGTTCATATAGGCTTGTGGGTTTTTCACTATGTAGCGAGCTCTTCGTCCAACTGAATGAGATGTCTTATCCAAAGATTCTTCAAAGGTAGTGTGCAAAATGTCCCGCACAACCTGCCAAGGGACAAATGGGCCCTTCACCTGGATCAAAGAGAGAGCCAAGACAGGGAATCAGTATCCTCGGAGCCCAAGCCTAGGTCACTGACAAAAAGGAGTGGGAAAATGTGTTCTGTGGAGCCTCCTTCATCAGTGGACACTCCAAACAGCCGCCTCGTGTTTACTTTGTCACATTAACTTGGCACCGATGATGTGCCTGGCACAGAGTGAGTGCTGGGCAGAGAGGAATAAAATAAGCCCTCAGAGCCCTGTGGGAAGAGTGTCTTTTGACAAGTAAGGTCGGTGTTCAGAGGGTGTTGGGTAGTACTGATTAGAAGGGCAATACCTTAGGGAGGTTATGAATATATAACATGTGCTTAGAGGGTTTTACAGACTTAACTTCAGAGCATGTGGGCTCCGAAACATTCTGTGTGTTACATTAGCAGACACAGAATGCGATGTTAGCAGACTCAGGAGAACACCTCAGTCACGCAGGAAGGCAGAGCTGAGATAAGGAAGGGGCTTGAAGATGAGGCATTTTCTTAGAGCCCCAGAGTGAGGTGGCCCAAGAATATGGGGTAAGTTCAAGGGAGTGTGTGGAGGGTCTGCTGCCCCTGAATGTGCTGGCCTCTCCTGCTCCTCCGGCTGCACTAAGGGTGGGGAGAGAGAGGCACCCCCTCCCCCGTGTTGTGATGAAAAAAGCCATTACAGAGGCAGAAAACAGAAAATGGGGAAGCAACAGTCACCTTCAGGTTCTTTCTTGGAATAGAGACTGGGTTAGAAGTTAGAAGGGGCTGATGGTGAGAGGATCTGGGAAAATGGTCAAGAAAAGGGATCTAACAGCCTTCTTGGAGGCAGTGACATCAGAGGAAAGAGGGAGGGTTTGCAAGACAAGGAGCAAGTCCCTCCCACTGGGGATTCAGGGACACAGGCCAGGAGGACACACGAGTGTGAGGACTGTGGTGTGGAAGATGGAGGAGTGAACCATGAGAAAGCGGGAGTCGGGCTGAAGCCACTGCACCACTCCACACTGACTCAGTAAATACTGAGGGATGGTCACCGTGTGGCAGGCACCATGCTGGGGGTTACAGTGATGAAAACTAATAACAAGTCTTTTTGCCTCGAGGAGCTGCCACTTCTCCAGTGGGCCGAGAAATGCCAGAGGCAAAAGAAGTAGCATGGAAAGTGTAAGTCCAAAGCCCTGGCCAGGTGGCTCGGCTAGTTAGAGCGTCATCCTGATACACCAAGGTTTAGGGTTTGATCTCTGGTCAGGGTACATACAAGAACCAACCAATGAATGCATAAATGGGCAGAACAACAAATTGATGTTTCTCTCTCTCTAAAATCAATCAATCAACAAAAAATTGGAAAAAAAAGTGTATGTCCAAGGGACAGAGGGAGAACACAGTGATTACTCCCATTTGACAGGAACAATGAGGCCTTTCTATAGATGATAAGCAGTTACTGAGAGAGAAACCAGAATTTTTCAGGTATATGAGGATGGGAGGAGACGAACAGGAAAGGGTTAGATTTCTGGTGAAGAGAGAACAGCTCTGGTCTGCTTTGCCTACAGCTAGGCAAACATTCGTATGTATTAGCCAAAGGCTCGAAAGGAATGTGCAAAAATGGGAGTGGTATCAATCTGTAGGATTCTGGGAAATGCTTTTCCCAGGGGCCAGCTGGAGTAGCTGAGTGGCCCCATGGGCCACAGGTTCCTGTGTGGGCTGGACAGGAAAGAGCTCCCTGAGAGGGACGAGCAGACCAGTTGGCTGGAGGCTAGGAGCAGGGGACCGGTGGCTGAGTACCTTGGTGTTGAGGATATTGCTGGCAATTCGGCAGAGCATGAGCAGCCCGTCTTCCTGCATGGACCACATTACTCGCAGCCGGGTCATCCTCTTCAGGGCGCTCTGGTCGGCCTCATCGTGGTAACGCAGACTTTTGCTTTTTTCTTCTTGGAGGTCTTCTAAGATACCAAGAGGAGAAGGAAGGGAGCTTATAACAACTGGTTTAGAGCTGTACCTCTGGAGAGGGGAAGGTCTCTACCCAGCTAGTCAGACTTGACCAACGGTATCAGTTATCAGAATCTCATTGTGCCTGGAAGCTATATAACTAACCATAAAAGACTCAGCCCTTCCTGACAGATTTTTCACCCTGTTCATCGTTTCTCTTTGGTAAAGTTTCACAGTGACAGGCTGGGCAGCCTGAATGCAGCCTCTGGTTGGTTATCTGCTCGTCTCCAAGCCTTCCTACTGTGGAGGTAAGCCCTTTCAAGGCACCTCCACAGAAGCTCATGGAGCATGCTTAGGGCAAGTCTGACAAAAGAGTGGGCCCCCACCATTCTGCTGCTCTCTGACCTCAGAGGTGTGTGAACTCTGGTGCACTGTGGGGACAAGGCCCATCCTACAGGGCTGCCTTGAGGACCGAACAAGACACAACATCTGGCACAATGTAGCTACTAAATAAACAATAATAGTCCCTAAGACGCTGGAATATTTACTATGTGCCAAACATTGGTTTAAGCTTTTTACGTATGTTAACTTATAATTAAAATAATACTTTGCAACAACCCTATGAGAAAGATATAGTTATTATCCCTGGTCTGTAGTTGCAGAATCTGAAACACAGCAGGATACAGCAACTTGCCCAAAGTCTCACACCTAAGTAGCACACCAAGGATTTGAAGTTGAGCTGGTAACCACTGGGTTTTCCAAGGTTTCCTCTCCTCCGGGAAGATACTGATGGCACTTTCACAAGCTAAACGCCATATGCTATGGCCAATTCCAAAAGACTGTCTGGTGATCTTCCAAATTAAGGCAGAAGAAAAGTAGGGTGGGAAAATTTGATTCAAAGTGATACCAGCACTGTATTTTACCTTGTAATGAATTCAGGTCTTTGTGAGCCAAACTGACCTGACACATGTCTGAATGGGCTACACTGAGGGGCTTCAATTGAGACAGGCTATTTGTTATAAACACTGGCCAAATAAACCACTAAAAACAGGTTCCTGTTTCAACATTGTTTTCATCTGAAATAGCTATCAGATCATTGTTAAAACACACAGACCACTTGGGTGATATAAAAAGTGATCTAAAAAATAAACACTGATCTCCTCACTGCCCTCCTTCACTATAAATACCGCCCAGATGAAGAATTCAAAACGGCAATCTAAAGGTACCACACTCGAGAGCTCAATGAGCTCTGAAGAGATTCTGCAGGCTCCAATGACTTCTGTCTTTCCTCTAATTTAAATACACAACAAACCTTAAACTTTGACCTGATTAGCATAAATGCAGATATTAAAAGGTAAACCAAAAGAATAATAGGATTTTGGCTGCTTATGATGAGGATTTTGCTAAGGAGTTTTGCTAAGATTTTTTAGGTTGACATGAAATTAGAAATTTTACTGAGGCAGTTACTAAGTGAAAAGGCTCTATATAATACAGAGAAAGCAGGGAAAACCTACAGGAAATCCAAGGATTTCTGTCTAGTAGCTGGATTTGGAAAATACGGCATCACAAAGTTAGCACTCTAAATTGAAGGCAGGTGGAAACCCAAGTCTGGGGGCAGAGGTTAGGTCTGGCTGCAATAAGACTGTTGCATGCCTCTGAGCCTGAAAGTGCAAAGACAAGGCCTAACAAATGCAAATAATCATCACTTAACCTTTCTTCTTTCTTTTGATCTTCTTTCCAGGGTCTTTCTTCAGCCGTTTCCGTTTCTGGCTCTTCCCGCCCCTCACTCTCTGGTTCCTGTCCAGCATGGGTTCTTGGTCAATCTCAAACTGCTCGTCCATGTCAACACAGAGCTCGGATCCTGCTCTGGCTTCTCCCCAGATATTCAACCTGCCACTGCCTAGAAATAATCACAGGAGATGAGCATTTCAAGATGAACTCTGCAAAGGCCAGAAGCCAAATGAAACATGCAGGAGCTGTGCTGGCCCTGAGCTAGTACCATGTCTATTCTAGGTAGAACTCCCTGCACACGTACCTCCAGCACCAAGAGGCAACGGGCGTTTGGACAGAAAAGACTGGAGCCTCACCGTGAGTCCATTCTCTGAAGTGGAATTCTCCTAAAAGGCAAGTGCAGCACGGGAATGAAGCACGCGGTTTCATGAATCCCCAGGAGCCCAGAGCTACAAATGCCCGGAGGTGTGCAAGTATGTGACGAAGCTGAGGAGGGCTGTGCAGTGGCTGCCAGGAGGCTGCTTCAGGGTGTGGGATCTCCTGTCCAGCCTCTTTCTTATTGCACATGCACTCCCTCTTGTATAACCTTTGTCTCACAGATTTTCTGCTCCTTCTTTAAAAAGGAATTTGTCCACGTCACAGAATAAATTACAATCA
Organism: Miniopterus natalensis; assembly: GCF_054644295.1. Classification (NCBI taxonomy): domain Eukaryota; kingdom Metazoa; phylum Chordata; class Mammalia; order Chiroptera; family Miniopteridae; genus Miniopterus; species Miniopterus natalensis. Next base: position 95,730,381 of record NC_142083.1, read on the forward strand.
GCTGAGAAGAGAAACAGACCAGGCAGATATTTAAAAGGCCTGATGTACTTTTGATAGATATGGAAATAAATATTTGTGTCTCTGGTCACTTGGTTTGATCAGTTCAGAAACTGTGAGCTGGGAAAGGGACAGGAGGGTGTGTGGGAATGGCAGCCCCCTGGGATGGTGGCTGGGATGTGGGCACCTACACCTGAAAAGTCTACCTTTTTGGCCTTGTTGATGATATAGCTGGTCCAGATCCAGTTGCGCTTTAGGTGTCCATAGAAACTAGAATCGAGCCCAGCGGCTCCCAGCCCATCTCCAGGGATCAAGGCTTCATCCATAACCTCACGGCTGCCCCTGAGATGGGAAATAAACAGAGAAAGAGCTCTCCTCAGAACTGGAGAGTTGGAGGGGGAGTGGCATTTTACACAACTTTTACCTTCCCAGAAAAACATCTGACAGAAGTGAAGAACTAGTCAAAACCTCAGATTTTTATTTAAAATTCCCAAATTTTGAATATTGGTAATTACTTCACTTTCTTTTTAAACAATGTGTGGGCTAACTAGAGTATGGCTGGTGGCCACTAATTTGCAGCCTCCACACACGTGACTAAGGCACTCCTGGTCTGACATCCGAAGCCCAATGTAGAGGAGATGGAGCCTGTGGGATGAGCATCACCCCAGCCCTGGACGTCGGGACAGTGGGTCAAGGGACAGAGACGCACGTGGTATACTCCATCATGGCGCACTTGCGCTCCAGGTTGTGCTTGTGGATGGCGCTCTCCTGTTCCTTCTGCAGACTGTCCTTCTCGTCACTGTCCTGATCTGAGTTGTTGTTCCTCCTGGCACGTGGGTGGCGCACCACACCTGGAAAACCAAACCAGCCCTACTGATGGCACCCTCCTGCTGTGGTTCTGGCAGGCCACCGTGTGCTGCTGGGTGGCTAGAGAAGAGTGGATTCCCTTTCTGTGACTAGAATCCCCAACCAGAGGAGAAGGTCTGAAATTGGTAGAACCTCTTTGCACAAAATGCCTTATAGCAAGTGTCAGAGGGAACAGAAGAGTTAAACACTGATGGGTGAACTGAGAAAAAGGTCTGTACTCAGGCTGAATGCCATTAAGGTGGGTGGGCAAGCAGGCAACCAAAGAACACTGTGGGCTTGGGGAGTCACAAGCAGAGGAACCCCATGCCTTCCCTCCTCGGGCGGAGCCCGGTGGATATGCTGTGTGCCAGCACAAAGGAAGCAGGAAATGAAAATGGCCGCACTTGGCTGTGGCTGCAGGGGTCAGTGTCAAGCAGGAATATGGCCAGATAGTTGGAGGCAGTGTCAGTTTTCCTGTGAGCAGCGGATGTTTCCTGAGTGCCGAGAGGTGCATTCACTTAGTGGAGCAATCACACTCAGTTAGTCCAAGATAAAGAAAACCCCATTTCTCATAAGAAAATATAAAATACTACTAAAACTGTTCCTTGAAAAAGGCATAGGAAGGCTATGATAATTTGCAGACCATCAAAGACCCTCTCATAACATGCTCATCTGGAGACCTTAGCTCAGGTGGGGGGAGGGATGTGGGGAGAGGCCATGCCCCCCATCTCTCAGCTAACTTTACAGAGACATCTGGGTGAAGCTTCACCAGCCTATAAGGTGGTGGTGGTGTTCCCAGTTTAGAAATGAAGACACTGTGAAACACACTGTCCTAAAATCAAAGGTTACAAAGAGCTTGTCCAAGGTCATGCATTTGAACAGACAGTGAACCTAAGAGGACTTAAGGTAGTGCTCCTCCTGTGCCCCACATGCTGCTTGCTAGGTGTGGGCCAGCCCAGGTGTGCCGAGTCCAAGGCTCTGCATGGGGCCCAGTAACCTGCATTTGGGCAGAACCCCTCAAATGTTTGCTAAATGAAGGGACAATAACAAAGAGGGATGGATGGAAATTCATCAACTGTCAACCCTGAAAAACTTTGGTGCAAATAACATACTGGCTCACAAATTTTCACCTAGGTATAAAATGCAGGGGAATTAGAGAACTTTAAAAATCTGCAGTGGAAAAAGTCCAGCTCACTAACAAATGTGAGGAGTCTGGTACACACTGTTCTAAAATTTGTCTGGACCCATTGAAGGCTCTAAATACAAGTTACACTGTTGGCACTGAACAATTCCACCAAACAAATATGTAATCCTGGCTGTGCAGAACTCAACATGTAACACTGATCTTGCAGCTCTGACAGAAGCAAGAGGATGCGATTTACCTCCCAGGTGCAAATCAAATGCCCGCCCGTTTTCTCCTGGTGGAAGTGGTGTGAAAAGACCAGCTGAAAACTGGCCTCGAGGAAAGCACGCTGACTGGAGGCTCCACAGCCTCCACCAACTCTCCAGCCCCTAGGTAAACACTTATGGGAGTCACTGTGCACCAAGCACTTTGAGATACCATGGGGAAGCAAACCAAATGTCCTGTGCCAACAAATCCACAGAATGAAGTAAGACGATGACAGTAAAGGTGCTGGGAAGGCTTTCTTGAAGAGGAGACATTTGAAATAGAAGTGGCCACCTGCAAGGTGAGCATGAGTTAGGGGACATTCTGGGGACAGGAAAACAATGGGAGCAAAAGGCCCCACCCAAAGTCCGACTCACCCACCACCAGTGAGTCTGTCAGTTCTCTCTCCTGAGCCTTCCCAACTTGCCCTCTATCACTGTCAGCAGTGCGCACTCTCTTGGACATGAGCCACATTCCCTATCTGGCCATTCTGCTTCTACTCCTGTGCCCTTGTCTGTCTTCCAGGGTGAGCTTTGAAAGATATAAGTGATCCTGTTACTCCTACATTACAACCACCCAATGTCTTCTTGCTGCTTTAGAACAAGCCCAAGCTACCATGTCCTGATGGCCCCCAGAGTCTGGCTCCTGCCCACTCCCTAATCTCAGCTGCCACTCTCCTTCCCACCCATGACGGCCTCTTCTGTTTCTCCAACTACACCTGGGGCCTTTGCACTTGCTGGTCCCCCTGCCTGGAATGTTCTTCCCCAGATCTGGGCACAGCCCGCTCAGCCTCAGCCTTCAGAACTCGGCTTAGATGTCTCTTCCTCAGAAACGCTGCTCCTGACCATCCATTCCAATGCCCTCAGCTCATCACCCTGTGTGCATCACCCTGTTTATTTCCCGCACAGCACTCATCACACTCTGGATCTGTGCGCATGGGGGTGTGTGCATGCATGTGTGCGCGCGTGTCTTCTTCACAAAAGTCTCATGAAGGTAGGGATGAGGTGTGTTCTCACTGGTCATGGTCAGGCACAGGAAATGCATGCTGAGGTGCATAAATACCTCCTGAATGAACACATAAATAAAGGCCAAGCAGAGCTGCTTGAGCTGAATGGGGGCTGGGATCCCTCCCCTTTCAAGGACTATCACTCTCCTTTCTAAGGGAGCCCCAAAGACAATCTAGGCCTGTGGAGAGCAGCCTGAAAACCATGAGGCAACATCTCGTCCTTTCCAACTCTAATTCCAGATATCCCACAGAAAGGAGGGAAAAGTGAGGTCCAGCAAAGACAGGTGGTACCTAAAGGGGTGTTGAGGCAGACGCACTGCAGATCAAACCAGTAGTTTTCCACATCCTGCATTGAATTCAGGACGTAAAAACGCCTTTCGAAGGGCCGGTTGCTGTGTGCAAGGTGGTAATGCGGGTCGCAGATGGTGGTATCGACAATAGCCGCACTCTTCTTCAAGAAAACGAAGATCTGCCAGAGACAGGGACAGGGCAAGGAGACTTCAGAATCGGCCTCGGGTTAGCCATCTGGGAACTGTACTGAACAGTCAGGACCACCTTCATTTGGGCTTGGAAGGTATTACCTGATCTTTATCCTGAAACTTTTCTGTGGGGCCAAACTGTAGCAGCCCCATGTAGCACAGCCTCTGAAGGTTCTCAAATACTGAAAAAATGTACCGTCTGGAAAAGAGGGGAGGGGCAGGATCCAATCAGACCAGTTAGCTGTTGTCAGAGGGTCTGCATGTGGGTGAGGAAAGCCCTTCACTTATCCTCCCCTCTACCTGGTGGGACCTAGAGGACTGGCCTCGGGCCTGCACTGTATTGAGGCCCAGAACCACCCCCATTTCCCGCACCCAAGGGCAATGGAGCATCAATTCCACACTGGGGGGTTGGGCTAGAAAGTAAAAGAAACAAAAGGACAAAACCACGCTAATACTTGCAGACTTCATCAGCAGATTTTTTACTTTAAGAGGACCTTGAAATCAAGTAATAAAATTGACCAGCCCACTTCACTTGCTCCAGGCTTTGTCCAGAAGGCTCACAGGTGGCTGACTTAATGAAAACCTTGAGTCTTCACAACCAGCAAGGCAGAAACCTTTCCTCTTCCTGGTTAACCATTATTCAGACCCTCGGCACTCTGCACTAGTTCCAGACCTCACCTCTTGTACAGAAGCTGCTGCCGGATGGGCCTGGGTAGAAAGCGGATCAGCGTGTGCTTCTTCAGAGGGTCATTCAGAAACTCGTCGAGGCTGTCCACCTATGAGGTGATTTTAAGGTCCAGCTCACCCTCAAGACCGAGTGAATTGCAAGAATTGTGAAAAAACACTCACCACTGTTTTCTGGGCTGCAGCCTCTTTGAACCTGCCTATTGGCCCCATGGTGACAGTGCTCTCTCCTTCTGGTCTCCCCCAAACCCCCCACACCTCTGCTTTCTGTCTTGGTTATCCCTTCTTTCCAGCCCATCTGCTGCACTGCTGGGTGCAATCAACAGGTGCCCTCATATACTGCTGGTGGGTACACAAACTGCTAATATATTTCCAGGGGGTGATACGGGGATATATTTATTTATATTAAAAAAAGACAAAGGTGGCAGCATAGGTAAATGCAGTACTTGGAACCTCCCAGAACCACATCAAAATTACAACTACAAAACCACCATCATTCAGAGCCGCCTGAAATTTTGTTGAACAGAAGTCCTACACCTAAGGACATAAAAAGGCACATCGAGACTGGTAGGAGGGGTGGAGATGTGGAACCGGCTGGTCCCACACCCACGTGTGGTGGATAAAAATCGGGAGGAATATCTTGGTTCTGGAGGTCGTCCTTGAGGAGCTAGGAGTCCCAGCCCCACACCAGGTCCCCTAGCCCAGGGTTCCAGTGCCAGGAAGAGAAGTCCCCATAACTTCTGGCTGCAAAAACCAGTGGGGATTGTGGCTGAGTGAGACGTAGGGCTGCTGGAGTCCCAGGCAGTTCACCTTAAAGGGCCCTCAGGCAGATTTTACTGGGACTCACTTGCTCTAAGCTCCAGCATTGGGGCAATAGTTGGAAAGGCACCAGGGACATATAGGGAGGAAGTGAATTGATTGGCATCAGGGTGAGAGATACGGAGGCAGCTTTCTCCCAGGCAGAAGTGCTAGCAGAGGCGACTGTTCCTTTGCTAAGCTCTCCGTCCCACAGAGCCAGCAGGCAGGGCACCATATCTGAGTCTCCATCAACCTGGCTGTCACTGTTTGCCCTGCCCTGGTGATTCCCCGAGACCCAGCATCATCCAACTTGTGGGCCCACCCAAGCTGTTTCCAGTGGCTTTTCCATATGAATGGCCTGCCTGTCTTGGCTCACACTTCAGACTTTCCTAAAACTCTTAAGTAAGCATTTGGCCTCAGCACACCCTGTACCTCTTGCTAAGTGGCCCCAGGCCTGTCACTAGTGTCAGCCAGCTTTGGTTTGCAGCTTGGACTCTCCTGGGCACTTCCAAACCCAGCACAAGTAGCAGCCATCTGCAGACTGTTTTGTAGCTCATGAACGGGGGGGAGTGTGTGCCCTGGGGAGGGCACAGGTGGCAGCTGACCTTGGTCTGCATCTCCCAGGCAGGCCCCAGAGCCACTGTACCTGGTGGACGGCTTCAGACCATGTCCAAGCACCACCCAACCGAAGAGACACACTCAAGGGGCAGACTCAGCAGGCACCAGAGCCCTGCTGAAGTAAGTCCTGCTTTGTGGGGTTGGCTCCTGCACAGCTGATCCTCCAGGGTGGTCACAGCCTGTCCTCACAGCCATTGGTCTAGGGGTAATTCTCTCCTTTTGGAGTGCCAACAGCAATCATAGCTCAACTTCAAGAGGAGGGTGCACACAGCCCACCTGGGGGTAGTGTGTGTGTGAATGTAAAGTGCCCCGCTTGGGTGATCGGGGGGGGGGGGAAGGCTGTGCCACTAGACCCTACAGGACACCTCCTACATTAGGCCACTTTACCAAGCCTGGGAGACATAGCAGCTCTACCTAATACACAGAAACAAACATAGGGAGGCAGCCAAAATAAGGAAACAATGAAACATGTCCCAAATGAAAGAACAGAACAAAACTCCAGAAAAACTAAACAAAATGGAGACAAACAATCTACTAGATGCAAAGTTGAAAACACTGGTTATAAGGATGCTCAAGAAACTTAGTGAGAACATCAACAAAGAGATAGGAAACATAAAAAAGGACCAGTCAGAAATGAAGAATACATTAAAGAGAATCCACAGTGGAGTAGATGGAGCACAGAATCAAATCAGAGATTTGGAACATAAGGAAGCAGGAAACACCCAATCAGAACAGCAAAAAGAAAAAGAGAATCCCCCAAAATGAGGATAGTTTAAGGAACCTCTGGGACAATTTCAAGAATACCAACATTCACATTATGGGGATTCTGGAAGGAGAAGAGTGAGCGAGCAAGGAATTGAAAACCTATGTAAAAAAAATGATGAAAACCTTCCCTAACCTGATGAAGAAAATAGACATGCAAATCTAGGAACCACAGAGAGTCCCACATCACACTCTGAGTGATGAAGTTATGGGTAATTTCTATTTTCTCCTTTTTCTGTATTTACCAAATTTCTAAAAACATATTTTATTGTTACACCATAATTATTTGTCTTTCTGTCTGTCTTATGGTTGTTCTATCTAGAACAAGTCTTTGACCTACCTACCAACCATCTATCCAATCTCCTATCCATCCACTCATTTATCCATCCAGTCATCCATCCATCCAGGCAACTGCAAGTCTTGAAGCATTTTTGCTTGACCAGGTGAGTGTAGGCCCTCTGGCCTGGAGCTGAGGGACTAGCCCTGTGATAACCTGGGAGTCTCCGGTACCTTGTAGCTGACTTGCACAACCTGGATAAAGATGGAGAGGGGCAGGCAGAGGAGAATGTCGCTGACAAGAGCCCAGCCGAAGCCAAAGTCCCTGTAGACTGGGATGGGAGGGACGTAGCGCATCCACGAGGCTTCATTCACATATACTATGAGAAAATCAGAGACAGGATCCAAGTCATGATGGTGATATCACCTCCTAGTAGGTCTTGGTTCTCTCTTACCACAAACTTGGACAAAATCCTACTTGTCAGGCAGGAAGCCCAGAGGTTCAGAAAGTTTGTGATCAGGGCGGTGTAGATATTCTGCTAGTTCAGACAACAAGGACAAGGAACCATCACGATTCCACTTTGGATCTCGCTGTTGCTTGCCTGCCTTGGGGCATCTCACCTGTCTCTGTGGGGAGCTCCACTTCAGCCTCCCGGACTTCTCCATCTTGGTTGTCCTTCAGTGAGGCATCAGAGGAGGTCTCCAAGTCTTTTCCGGAGGAAAGTGGGGCTCCAGTCCTGCCCAGCTCTTGCTTTCCTGTCCTTCTTTCACTGCTGGGGCCCAGCTTCTCTTCCATGTTGGTGGCAGGGTGCCCATAGATCAGGTACCACAGAAACCTGTGGATCACTCGCAGGCGAGCCATTTTGGGCAGAAATCCTATAGAACGCCCAAGTCCAGGAACTGAGGCAAGAAAGGGGGGAAGGCAGTGCTTAAAAAGTCCCAGATTCAAATCAATTCAATCCACTAAAAATCTATTTTGTGCCACTATGTCTCAGGTTCCAGGGAGACAGCAAATGTTCTTACTCTCATGGAAGTAAAATAATACATCAGATGGAAATAGCTGGTACAGAAAATAAATCAAGGAAGGAAGGAGGAGGAGGCCTGTAACTCTACAAAAAGGCCAGGGAAGGACTCACTGGGGAGAAGCCTTGAGTGAAGTACTCAAGTCAGTGACTGGGTAGGCCATACAGAGAATCTGTAGCTGTGCCACCCAGGGCAGTACAAGGTGCTGAGATGGGTGTGTGCCTGACACATCTGAGGAAGGGCTACAGGCTGGAGTGACAGGGTGGAGCAAGGAAGGAGGAGAGCACAGAGGATGAGCCAGAGTGTAATGAAGGGAGCCACCATGGAGGGCCTAACAGCACTCCATATAGAACTCCTGTCTTGATGGGAGTTGTGCAAAATATTCCAAAATCTAGGTTCTTTTGAAGTAGCTTATTTCTCTGTTGATACAAATAAAGTATTCCTCGGCTTTCCCCAGTGAGAGGGAACAGGTGAGAGTCAAGGGAGACAGGAACAGGCAGTAAGGACAGTGAACAGAGGACCCTCCTTCCGTCAAGCCTGGTCCATCTCAAGTGCATGTCCTGTGCAGCTGCACACACTTGTGCTTATGTTTCTCCTCCAGTCTGCACTTTCTAATTCTGAAACCTGGAGAGTAAGGGCCATGGTTCTGTGACTGGAGCCTTCAGAAAGGGAAGTCACACAGATGACTCCTCTGTCTGGAGTCCCCGAGTTTGCCACATCCCATACCAGGACACTTTTTCTGCTGACAAAGGCCTGTGCCCAGATAAGCTGCCTGTCCTCCCCACCAACACGTCTGTGACTAGGCGAGGAGCGAAGCACTGACTATAAAGCCCTGCCACTGCACTTGACCCCCACACATTTATATTAGAGCAGCTTAGTGCGGGATGAGGGAGGAAGAAGCTGTTAGAGACCGGACTCTGGGGAAATGATGGGAATGCCCAAACTTGCCAATGACTGTAACTACCAGATGGCTTATGGGGTCAGCAGAGGTGGAGCTATTCTGTGGTTTATAGAATATTCCAGCCCACGGATAGTTAGCCCAAGGAGTTAATCTTTGTAAATACTTCCTCATGTTGGGATCTAGAATAGTTTCTTTTTTTAGAGAGAAAGGGAGAGGGAGAGAGAGAGAAACATTGATCGGTTGCCTCCTGTATGCACCCCCACCGGGATTGAACCTGCAACCTGAGTATGTGTACTAACTGAGAATTGAACCCATGACATTTTGGTGTATGGGACGACGCTCCAACCAACTGAGCCACACCAGCCAGGGTGGGATCTAGCATAGTTTCATCTGAGTCTTGCAACAACCTTGTGAGGTATGTTGGGCAAGAATCACCCCCATCTTGTAGATAGGGGAATTGATGCCAGTGGAAGTCACATGACCAGCCCACATGACCCAGGGCCAGTAATTCAGACCTTATTTCCTCACTGTAGCCCAGTGCTTAAATGTAGAACACGAAATGACTCAAACTGCATCATGCAAACAACAATTAGACATTGACAAGAAGTTGCTTTTTACCTACAACAGGGTTATAATTTTTAAGCTGGGTTATGCCCATTTTCTCATCAGTTTTTTTCACCCGTCCACTTTCTGGTTTAGAGCAATCATTTGGCTGAGAGTCTCCTGATCCGCTCGGGTCCTCTTTTCCTTGACTTTCTTCCTTGGCCTCCCCTCTGGGCACTGGAGGCTGGGACACTTTAAGTCTGCAGACCAAGTACAAGACCAATGTTACTGAGAAAATCAAGGGCTAAGAGAAAGGACAGGGTCTGTCGTCATGAATCAGATGAAGCCATTTGGTCCTGTAGTCTCAAACTCAACTGCCCGCAGGGGCCTGGCAGATTATGTAAATGAATAAAATGTGCCAAGTCACTAGACATTTGGGAATGGTGAGGACCTGGAGAGTGCACCCCCATCTACAGGGTAGTTGGTGCCTTGTGAGGAAGGTGGCCTGATATACTAGATCCTCTGATACTTTCATAAATGCCAGAAATCAGGAATTTGATATGAAATTAATTGGCATCTGATTCAAAGTACATGTGGCCAATGCATGCCAAGCTGCGCAAACCAGCGTCTGTAAGCCAGAGCCAGACCTCTGCTCATCTGCCGGTCACCTGTGATTTAAACCCAGGTAAGAAGTCTTTCCCATACCTGATTTCCCTCTCAGTCCATTAGATGATTTATGGTCAAAATTAGAGATGTCAGAAAGGCAACTAGAATCGCTCTGAGCCATTATGAGATTGAGTTTCCCACATCACAGGGCCTGTGACTTGGAGCCCCCTGTCCACAATTAGAATATAACTAAAAATGTGAGGATTTTATTTTTTCTTAAAGAAACCAGAAAGTGATCCTTGTCAGACTAGGGGTCATGAACCACAAACCCTAACCCAGTGAATTCACTGACCTCACACAAGAATAAACAGAGCTTTTGTGAAAATGGCTTCAGGAATAAAGACACACTCCAGCAGCTTCACTGTGAACTCTTGTGGGTGCTGCTACTTGCCTGTTTGCTGTGCTTGAATTGGAGATCCGGAAGCGAACCTGTTCGATGGCACTTCTCACCAGAGGGTCGTTCTGGTCCATGGACGGGTGCACTACCAGATCCACCTGCAGAGAGAGGGCACAGTGTCCCAAAGGGTGGGAGGAGCAGAAGGGGGCCTTAGCTCCACAACTTGGCTTCCAGGGGAAGTGCTGATTACACCTGTTTTCATTAACATTCCAAAGGACAGGAAACTGAAGCAGAGTGAGTTGCTAAACAGTTTGCCATTGTCTAAATCCCTCAGCTCATCAAGCGCTAAAGTCTGCCATCCAGTAATGTGCTACTCCACGCAGATAAGGAACTCTAGCTAGAAACAGAGCTGCCTTCCCTGCAGTGCCCTCACTGGGTGTCAAGGCCCACTGGTTTCACATCGACCTGGTGGGCTGCTCCTGATGCCCCACTTCTGCTAGCTGAGAATTTCCCAGAAGTGCTCGTGAATCCTGAGGGCTTCCATCTGGAAAAGGTAAACGGCTTGCATTAATCTCCCCTCGCTGAGTGCCGTCGTGGGACTCCCGCTAGGCGCGCTTCTAAACAAACTGCAGAGGATTTAGAGCTGCTTTTGTTGTTTTCTCTTTTCCAAGGTACTGATGCTGAGCAGTTAGGGTGGTTATCACTTCATGAGGGATAACTGGATGACAAATGGAAATGACGGAGTGGAGCAGAGGGTGTGAGTATGACAGCTGTGCAGTAGATGGCAGGAACAATGGCTGGGCACCTGGACAGCCAGGCTTCTTTTTTGTCTCTGTCATTGGCAAGAGAGCATGGTAAGGTTTTCTAAATGGCTAACTCTGGCCAGCAGGCTTCGAGCCAAAAATGGCCTGCAAGGAGGTCAGTCACAGGGAATAGGCAGCAATGCCTGGATGGGGACTTCAAAAGGCTGCCTTGGCTCAGTCTCCTCTACTCATTTGTGAAATGGGGACCCCTCCCTCATGCCCTGCCAACTTTTTTGTGGTTTTGTGAGACTCAAATGAGACAGGTAATGCCCGGAGAACTGAAAAGCATTGTGCCAACACAAAGCATTCCTATTCCCCCACTTTCAACAGCCAAATGGCCCAGCCAACTTCCCAAAGGCCCAATGAGCAGGTGGCCGGATGCAGAAGTCAGGGCAAAGCTGATGCTGGGGCACAGCAACTCTGGTCCACGTGGCTCCAGGAAATCAGGAGGCCACCTGTGGTAGCCCGTGCTCTGGGTGTCAGAGAAAGTGCTGCTGCGACACTTAAGCATATTCTGGAGGCAGATGTACAATACTGCAACCCTTTCCAACTGGAAAATGGTGTACTGTTCAGTGGTACCACTATAGTGGTACAGTCAAACCTTGGTTCTAAAACGTCTCCCATCTCGAACAATTTGGTTCTTGATCAAGTTGTTGGGGGTGGAGCTGGGGGGGGGGGGGCAATGTCTTGGCTGTTGAATAAAACTTCGGTTGTTGTCACCTGACAACCCTTTCTTGCTGACACATTAGCATGAGAAAAAGCATTTCTCAGGCCACAAAGAGAATGCAAGTCAGTTTACTGCTAAACTTTGTGTTGTTAACATCTCAGGAAATTGTGCTGTGAATATTTTCGTGCTCATCTGCATAATTTTAAAAACATAAAAAGACCATCAAGAGTGCTGATGTTGCTAAAGGTGGGCAAGTGCTCATGAAACATTGATCACAGGCAACTGAAGAGGTAGAAAAATTGTTGATTATTTGGATAAGGGGAAAGCAGTTAGCCAGTGACAGCATTTCGGAGGCAACAATAAGTGGAAAAGTGAAAACGCTGCATGCTGACCTCCTGAAAGACACTCCTATAGGAGTGCTGAAAGTGACTGGTTTAAGGCCAGTAGGGGTGGTGCGGTACATTTAAGAAGTGTTTGTTTATAGATTAATCAGTACATTAGACAGTACTGTATATAAGATAGGGTAAAACAGGGAATCATTTGGGGGTCTGGGCCGGATTAATTCTATTTGCATTATTTCTAATGGGGAAAAATGATTTGTTTTTCAAACAAATCGCTTCTCCAACAGCCTTCCAGAATGAATTAAGTTCCAGGACCGAGATTCCAATATACTTGTAGCAAGAGGCCCCCAGGACTGGGCACCTTCATCTTTGGGTACTCACAGCACTTACTCCCCATCCCCACCCCTGGTCCACTCCCTCCAGTACTGCCTGGTGTCTACAGGGGATACCTTTGACAGATTGCCCCTCCCCACTCTTAGATGGGGTAAGGTTTTCTTGCCCTCAATTCATGCTCCGACAGGGCTGCCCATATGAAAGACCTGCTTTGTGAAGACCAACAAAAATTAGGTGTTGCAGCTGATGGGCTGGTGCTTTTGTCCTTCAACGAGAGATGTCAGCACAAGGACCTCCTGCCACTGCTCAAGGGGACAAGTGGCAGGCTGGCTGGGGATGGGAGAGGAACAAGGTCAAGGGCACTCACAGCAGACATAAAAATTGATGAATGCTGCCAACTTGTAATGGTAGAAAATGTGTTTCTGAAGTCATTTTTTGTACTGCTCTGTGTTTTTCAAATTTCAAATGTCTCAATAAATAAGATAAAGTAAAAAACAGAAATGACCTTGCCAGCTTATTAAGAAAACAAAACATCAAAGCAGACCTAGCTCTCTTATGGCAGAGATTTAAAGTGCAGACAGAAAAAAAAAGATCAGGAAATTACAAGCGACTATCCTGGCAGCACCATTCCCTTTGGTCCCAGTGCCCAGCTGGGCTCTCAAATTATTCTGACCCTGAAAAATTTATGCCTAAGAATACGTGTAAATTCACTGAGCTACAGTTGCTATGGGAATAGCCCCAAACTTTAAATTTTACAGAAACAGATAAATTGAGAAAGAGAGATACTTTGCTCCCCACTGGATGACCCCAGCAGTGCACGCTAATTGAGTCACAGCCATCGTTTCCTCTGGGATATATTTCCTCAGATCTCTGTGGAAAACATTCTTGCTGCTTAGTCTAAATTTTCCACCTCCTAAGTGTTGCTTAATTACTCCCCATGCTACTCTGTGGACCATCAGCATGCCTCACTTGCCCTCCTCTCTTCCAAGGCTTGCTGCAGGGCTGGACTCTTACCTTGGGCAGCACATGCTGTTCTAAGATCCAAGCACGTTATTTCTCTCTTTTGTTTGCAGCTTCCACAGAAAGTTGGGATGATCCCTGTTCCCCAAATTAGGAGGTATAACGGTAAATCCCAAGTTACTGACAACAAAGGAATGACTGAGATATAACAAGGATATGAGAAGCTAGACAAGAAAACATCCAGCAGCACCCAGGTGGCTCTGTGGGCATCAGGAGAGCCCATGGTTACCTTCTTTTTGATGCCATCCTGAATAACCGTAGTCCGATACAGTCTCAGGAGACCTTCCTCAGACAGGTTCCGCACCAGGCGGATAATGGACTTCTTACAGCACTTGGTGGACACCCCTTCTTGCTTCTCCTGATCCATGATCATTTTCTGAATCCTGTGGTATCACGAAACAGGCACTTAATATTTCCAACCTCAACATGGAAGGCCTTTCTCAACCCAGGCCACTAAGACATGCCTAATGGCATCCAGCAGAAACTAGGGAAGAATTAAAGGGGGTTTCACTATTGAAAGGTTGACTTACTGAGATTTAAGATCATCTCTCTTTGGGATAAATAGTTAGCAAAAGACAAGCCACCATTCTCAACAGCTTCACATTCTGAGCTTTTCACGAGGAACTCAAGAGATTACATGATCTGTGACAATGATGTCAGGGGAACAGAGTCATGATGGCAACCTGTCTTGACGAAGTCTCTATGCCAATTTTACACCCAGCAAGGAATGTTCCAGCTTACCACTGTCAACAGACACCCTCAGATCTGAAGCTCTTTGATTCCCCTCCTCATACACCTTACTCTCTAGATCTTACTGACTCACTATGGTAATGTTTCTAGAACACCAATGGGAATGGCAGGGACAGTAGGGACACTAGCAACATTTGGCCAAACCCCTCACTGCACCAAAGAGGGGAGCTCACAGTAGTATCTGCAGGTGGCGTCCCCATTGCCTAGAGAAGTCACGTCCTTGACTCAAGTGCCTTTTACGCTGGGTGCTGCAGACACCATGAAGACGCAGCCCAGGAGGTGGAAGTAACAGTGGGTCAGAAGGACCAAACCAGAGTGCAGAGCCGCTACATGAACAGAGGCACCCACACACAGAAGTTCTACTTGTGCCTTTTGTTCTTGCTTTCTTGTAAGATTTTAGCCCATGTTATTACCTGCCTAAGTTTCTTCTTACCCTTTCGCTGCCACGAAATTTCCAAGGCAGGCAAAAGGCACATGCAGTTTCCCCAGGACTTCTATTTCATGCTCAATCACCTCCCCTGTCCAGTGTGCTGATATTCCTCAATTTCTACACTTGGCAAATCATGAGAGCAAGCTCTAAATCCTTTCTACTACAAAGGGATACTATGATCTGTACAGGGAGGGGAGATTCAAATGGTTCTCGGCCACTTCTGCACTTGTGATGACTAACTGGTATGAGATTTATCATTTGTGTAAGACGACACACCACTCCTTACGTGAATAAGCTCTCGATTAAGCGGAGGTTGGTGACGGCTTCTATGATCAGATTCCTGCGTTTCAGCAGTCGGTAAGTTTCGTGGGGTTTGTCTTGGCCTGGGCCGTGCTTCCCGGTCTTCTGGGAACTGCTACTCTCCTAGAACAAGGATGAAAAGCACAAGAATACAAGGGGCTCAGCACAGTTTGGGGGACAGATACCACTCCTGCGGGTGCACTTTCCCTCTTTCTGGAATTTCTATGCCCATGTTTCAAGAGGGAAGCCAAGAGGATTATTTCCCCGAGGATTCCACCACCCCACTATTTCAATGCTTTGAAATGACAAAGGCATCTGCCAGCAGACAATCGTGGAACTTGATGAAGATCAGCTGGGTTCAGAACAGAACTCAGAGGATGTACTGCAGCACCTCCTGAGCAGCAGAAAGCGTTTGCTCCATTTCCTCTCGGTTCTTCCCCAAGAAACTGGCATACTGAGCACAGCTCCGTGCCAGTCACTGTATTAGCATTTTTTTTCATCCAAAACTCTCAACAACCTTATTATTGCAACTCCCACTTTATAGAATAGAAAACCAGGGCTCAGCGAGGTGAAGTAACCATCCAGGGTCATGGAGCGTGAATGCGCTGAATGCAAGCCAGGACAAGTTACATCCCAGGGGCTTCCTACTCCAAATCCAGGAAGCCATGGGAAATCTCTTTGCGAATAAAGGACAGAAGCAGAGGCCGGCTTCTGAGTTCAGAACAGGCTGGCCTAGGAGAATTAGGATGAGTGGCGAGGGAAAGATGAAGGGAGATGCAGAAAGATCAGTGTTCTTCTTATCCCTGCCAAAACGCCCACTTCTCTCTTCATGGCTCCTTTCTGTCCTCTAGGAGCCTAAAGGAACTTGGTTCCATCAGCTCTCTCAGATCAAATATTGTACAACCAAAATGGACACCCACCATGAAAGAAAATCCAATTCTAACATATTCCTTGCACACCACTTGGCACAAATCAGCACCACACAGCAGCTGAGGGTCTATTCTCCTGGATGCTGCCTCGCTCAGAGTGGCACTTTCAGGAGACTGAGAATGTGCTCAAGGAGACTGCTCATGTCGGGGTCACAACAGATCGCTTCCCTGCCTTCTGCTGGAGCTCCGGGGAGGCACAGTTCTTTCATTCAGGCATATAGAAAGGCTCGAGGGGCGACAGATTCAAAGATTCAAGAGGGGGCCCAAGAGTCGCAGAAAGACCTTTGTTCTTTCTTGCATTTCAGAGCAAACATTTGGAGAAGCACATGAGTAAATATGGCCACTTTGCTGGAGCGAACTGAAAACATGCTTTGCTAAGGGACCTATGGGTAGTATATGCCTCTCTACTCAGCAAGTATAAAAAAGGACGAGATCCTGCCATTATTTTGGGAACAAATTCCTAAAAGGAAGAGAAAGAGCTGAGCTATGAAGCAAGCAACAGGAGTTCTAGGACCTGGAGGGAGACACGTGGGCCTGATGAGAAGGCAGGAGGAGGGAGGAAGGCAGGTGAACCCTGGGAACCTGCTGGGATCCACCTGCATGCAAACCTAGGTTCTTCAGTCAGAGACAATACCAGTCATGACTTGATGGTGAGGAGTTACGGAATCCAACGAATAGGAAAGGGTCAAAAGGTGTTAGAAAAATCCAGAAAACCTTTCCCGTCCCACACCCACCCCTTCTGCAATAGGGAGAGCAACAGCACAAGCCTCCATACAGAAAGGGGGTGGAACTACACACAGGTGGGTTTTAATCCTCACGGTGTCATGAACTGAGCAGGCACCTCACCCAGTCCCTAGAGCCCCCACTGTCCTCCTCCTGGACCAGAGCCGATATTTGTCTCACAGGGCTGTTGTGAGGCCAGAACAAATGAGGAGGGGCAGCATCCAAAGCCGCCTGGATCACAGGTCTGTTCTGGGCTGAGTGCCTCCTCATCTGACCCTGTGCTTCTAACATGTAGGAGGTGCCACCAGTATCTGAAGCACTTTTAGGTGACAGAGGACAGTGAACTGAATCATATAATGAGAATGGGGTCCCTGTGTCAAATATCTTTTAATCTGTCCAATTACATTGATGAAAAAGCATTGGTTTGATTGTACTGTGTCTTTAACCCTATGACATATAACAGTATCTGGCCCGAATGCACCAATATAGTTTTATTTTCATTACATCTACTTTATCGTTTATCTCCTTTTATGGTGATGATACTGGCCTCTTGTCTAAAGCAGTTTCTCAACCCTGGCACTGCTGACATTTTGGGCTGGATAAGTCTCTATTGTGGCCTGTCCTGCACATTCTGGGATATGTAACAGCATCCCTGGCCTCCACCTACTAGATGCCAGCAGCACTCTCTCCCCACACTTGTGACAATTAAAAGTATATCCAGACACTGTCAAGTGTTTCCTGGGGTGCAAAATTGGGCCAAAGTGAAAATTGCTGATCTAAATTGGCCATGTACATTTTCCCTCCAAAACAAATTTAACTAAAAAAAGTAAGTTGTTGGAAATTTAACAACTCTAGATAATAGTGCAGGTGATTTGTGGGAGGGTGCAAGGCTGCGTGCAGGTGGTATGTAAATGAGCACTGTGTCACTCCCCAGAGCACCAGTTGGTATCTGACGCTTTTTGATTTTGTTGTTGTGATTCTTAAGCACAGAACTTACAAGGCTGATGGCCACCTGCTGCAGGCTGGTTTCTGGAGAAAATGCACCCTCGCTGTGGGAACGCACTCACCTTTGGGTTTTCAAGCCTGATCTCTTCGATCACAGCAATGTCGCCACAGTTACTATCCAGGCAGTGGGAGCCAAAGGCCACATTGGGGTCTGAGGAGCTGCTGGTGTCCAGGAGGCTGTCTCCACCGACAGAGCTCCGGCAGGCTTTCTCCTCAGCAGCTCCTGGGGAGGTTGATGGCTGCTTCTTCAGTGGGTGCAGGTTTACTTTCCAGCCACCTGGAGGGCAAAAGTAAAAAGAATGAACTGTGGCCACATCAAGAGGAGAGCGAGGGGGGCATTTATGTTCGGTAGCCAGAACAGACCCACATAGACTAAAGGATTCTGTGTGCTTGGTTTAAAGACGAGGGCGGTGGACCAAGCAAGCAGTGCGGTACCCCTCTCTTAGCTGGATACCAGATTTGCAAATCTGTCATCAGCACCACCCTCCACACATTAAAAATAACTAAAACTTCTGTAAGTCTTCTATAACTAAACTAAAAACCTGAGGCATTCTTAGGTTGTTGGAAGGAAGGGATTGAGGGAGCTTATGGAATTCCATTCCTTTAATAGTGAAAACACAAAAAAACATTTGCCAAGGAGCCAGGAGACAGACCACATGCTCGTCTCCTGTAAACTTATGATGTAATGTATGTGACACCAACAGGTCCTGAACTAGGACAGCACTAAGGACATTCTCAGATGTCTGCTGGACTGAATCGCCTGTTTTATGAAGAAAGCCAAGGCAAGGCGGGACTGCCGGCAGCTCAGACTGAGCACCCTTACCCTTGGTGGGGGTGGAGTGATGAGGCTGGGTCCCGAGGCTGATGCTCGAGGAGGTTCTCATGTCTGCTTGGGGTCCTCTGCCTCTCCTTCTGCTGCCGCTGCTGCTGCCCTCCTCCTCACTGTCCGACTCAGAGAGGAACGCGTCCTCTCCTTCGGGCAGGAGGGACTCCTCTGGCACCGAGGCCAAGCTCACTGTGGTCAGCAGCTCGCTCCGGGCTTTCTCCCTTTCATACTGCCGGCTTAAGTCGCTCTCCTCCGCAAACGCACAGGAGATGTACTTGGTGGTCCGCTGCCGCCCTTCGTCTTCCATGAATCCCTGGGAAGATGAGATGTGTTTAATCACATTCAAAAGAGGGCGCTGTAACACACAGGTGTTCAGGCGTCTATTTCCCGATCATGCCTGCACTCGCTCGCATCTCCTCCATCTCACTGCTTGGCCCCAGGTCAGCCCTATCGAAGCTTCCTCACACGTCTTCCTACCTCGCCATCCCTCAGGTCCTGCGTCCACAGGCCTGTTGGAGGCAGTTTTTTCAGTTGCAATCCTGAATGTGTGTCTCCTCTACCAGACTGGGAGCTCCTTGAGGGCAGGGTCCTAATGTGATCTTCCACATGTCCCCAGTGCCTGGCTCAGGACTAGGCCCCAAAGAAATGGCTAGTAAGCAATGAATGTTTTCTACGTAAAGTTCTATGGTTTCGAACTGTTACCACAGACTGGTGAGCCAGGGTCTGGGGGTCACTGGGCCCATTCAGCCACTGCCATGGGGACTGATGATGAGGTCATCACCAATCCACTCTCACTCCATCTTCTAGGACAGGGGAGAGGGGGTCTCCCAGGGCCCTTCATGTTAGAAAGAGTAGCATTTTTTATATACCAACCACATGCTAAGGACAGTGTCAAGTGTCCTGTAATCATTAGCTTGACTCTAATACTACCTTCTAGTAAAATGGCCAAAAAACTCACAAGAAGAGAGTGAGGCATAAAGGGCTGAGAAAGGAGGACACTGAACATGCATGGTTAGCCAGCTCACTGTCCCCAGGAGCCAGACAAGTAACATAAAAGAGAGGGAGGGCCAGGTGGGCCCGTGCAGCCTGGAGAGCACCCGTTTTGTCTGCAGGAGTGGTTGGACGCTGTGTTGCTGCAGCTGGTGCCCCACACAGGAAGTGGGGATGCTCCCTGTGCTGCTACATCTCCTGCTGACTTTTCAATGCTGACAACTCCTTCAGTTTTTGAGAAGTGAAAACCAACAAAGACCAGTGTTTGGCCCCCGGGCAGCCATTTGCCGCCTCGTTTTCTGACCCGCTAAGACATTCCTTCACAATCACACTGTGTGCACATCCAGCCCGTGAATCATGCGAGGACTCATGATGTTACCTTGACAACGTTGAATCTCTGAAGAAGACGACACAGCATTCTTGCTTCCAGCTTTCCCACATTCATGGCCACTCGGATTTCAGCTTGGGAAATTCCTTTCGTGCCTCTGCGCTCAACTGTGTGAAACAATATACTTGAATCCCAACCTCTGTACAGGAGCCATTCTGCACAAGTCAATTCCCACCCACCTTTTTAAAGCAGGCATTTCAGTGCAGTGAAACTAACAAACAAAATAAAATAAATGCCTCCTCTCTCCCCTCCCAAGACTCTCTGAGCACCACCACTAAGAGCCAGTTTTTAAGTGCTCACCATCTAAATGTCAAGTGATCAACTACTGATCTAAGTTCCCGCAGCAGGAAGTAAGTTCTTTCTCATGAATGGACTTTTTCAGATAAATGAAATGAACCCTTTTAAAAAGCATCCAAAGAGTTTTTAATTAAGAACTTTAAAATTTTCCATCTTTCTCGGTAGACTCAGAAGCACTGTGGACACCGATTACTGCACTGTCCTGTCATAGCTGTCAGTCAGCAAGGACTATGGAAGGAATAGTGCTATGTGGTCCCAACTAAATGACCAGCAGGTGGCTGTGCTTTAGCTCTTTCTCACCTAGTTTGTCGGCTCCTGCCCGGTCACATGGTCGCTGCCCAGTGCTATTACTGTGTCTCTAAGAAGCCCTTCTAAATTTACTGGGCTACTGGAGACTGGCAACTCCAGGAAGGAGCCTGGTAGGAGCTGGGGTGAAGGGCTAGGAGTCCCTCCAGTAAAATATTCGCACTGCAGGGCAGACTTCCTGGCAAAGCTTTTTGCTCAGAAATATCTTCCCCTTTATTTTTTGACTGATCACACACCTGAGGCCAGGAAAAACCAATCTGGATAAAGGAGGTTTTGCTGTGTCATGCATGTAGAAAAAGAAACATCAGAATGAAAAGCGGTGACCAGGATGTGTCCCCACACTGGACTAGCAACATGCTAACGGTGGGGATGAAAGGGTTCAGGGTGGCTTTTCCCAAACGTTCTGAGAAAGCCATGCTGAGAGGTGTTAACTGTTGATAAAAACTGCCACACGGCCCTCCAAAAATGCTGTGACTTGCCAGTGTACCTGCAGCTGAATTGGTTCTCCTGCAGTAACCTCACCTTTTACTGTTCCTCTCCCCACAGGGACCTACAGCCACACCTTCTATGATGGGTCACTGCTCTTACATGGATTTTAGGGGGTCTAGAGGAAAGCTGAGGAGTGAGGGTAGACAGATTTTCCCCCTTTATCACTGGAA
Organism: Miniopterus natalensis; assembly: GCF_054644295.1. Lineage (NCBI taxonomy): Eukaryota > Metazoa > Chordata > Mammalia > Chiroptera > Miniopteridae > Miniopterus > Miniopterus natalensis. The sequence continues at coordinate 95,751,471 of NC_142083.1, forward strand.
TTCTCTGCCTACAGTGACTCCAGACCAGTTTTAGAAGATGGTAGGTGGCTCTCAAACCTTCAAGTAATAACACTAATTAGCTAATGTTTTTAGCACTTCCTATGGACCAGGCACCACACCATGTTTTAATCCTGGTCCTCATCTAGTCCTCACTACGTGCTATGGTGGAAATTATCCCCATTTTGCAGATGAGGGAACTGAGGCTCGGAGACTTTGTTAAAGTCGTAAGAGCCAACAAGTGACAGAGCAAGGATCCAAATGCAAATCTGGTCCAAAAGCCTATACCCTTCAAGGGAACCACGGTGCTTCTTGCTGTGCTACAGCCTCAAGGGCGGAGCCCTCTTTTGACACATGGGCAAAATGTTCCTCGCCGCCAGCACTCAGGAGCTGCACGTGAGGTGTGAGGATAGGACCTACTGAGTTCGTAGGTCTGCGTGAGCATATCCCGCTCGTACACGATGTCCACGGGGGGCACTGCCTTGGAGACGACTTCCTCATCGTCGTCGTCGTCCTGGTCGTGGTCGTCCTCGAGCCTCCGTCTAAACTCCTTCAGCAGCTTCAGGCAGCGCACCATGACGTCGGTCCCTGGGAACACAGGCACGTTTCCAGCATGAGTGAAACAGTGTCAGGGGCAGGTGGGCGGCGGCTTCAGCAGAGAGAGGCCCAGAGAAGGGTGAGACACAGCACTGAGTTGGAAACTTTTAAAACTGCACGTCCTGGGGTAGAAGACCTGAAAATTTACTCCATAAAACTGCTTTTTGTTTTTAACCTAATTAGTGAACAAAGAAATGCAAATAAAAGGAATAATTAAGTGCCCGGTTAGTTCTCTTAAACAAACAGAGCCCTCTGCTTGAGGTAAGCTCCAGGCCTGTCTGTTCAGATTGTTGCCCCAGCCCCCAGAACAGTGTCTGGCACAGTACTCAGGACAGCACCCGGCACACAAGTAATGCTCAATAAGCAGTGATTGACCCTGCCTTTACCATTGCTAAAAACCTTGGCAAAACACAGCTTTTGAGGATCAAGAGCCATGTCTAATCACCCAGGCTGAAAATGTCAGGAGACTGATTGGGGCCTTTAATTCAGTTTCACTGCATTTATTCTGTGTTGGGCGCAGACCACACAGAGATAAATAAGAAATGGTCCCTGCCCCTGCAAAGGGTAGCATCTGAGACAGAGGCCAGGGAGCGCAGGACAGCGAATTGAGTTCTGGCTCTATCCTGCGTAAGCTGCTCACTTCTTTGAGCCTCAGGCTCCTCATCTATACACCAGGGATCATTCTAACAGCAGGGTTAGACTAACCCGGGGTAAGGACTGAACGGGAAATGCGTGGAAGTGCTGAGAATGCGAGCTGGCGAGGTGACCACTGAGAAGCAAGCTAGAGTGCTCAGGGCTTTACTGGCAGCGTGCTCTGGGCTGGTGAATGAGAAAGAGGCAGGATGGGGCTGGCAAGGGAAGGGAGAGGGAAGGTGACATTTGGGTGGGGTATTAAAGGATACATGAGAATTGTCTAGGCAGAAGAGCTCAGGCATTCCAGGGAGGACACCAGCAAAGGCACAGAGGTGTGAAAGACAGGCCCATGTGGGAAAGTGGTGTTTTTTATCTTATTATTATTTATCTTAATTATTGATAGTAATTACTCTTCATTTTCTAGTCAGTGTCCTTTAATCAGCTTTGTCACTTTTAACTTAAAGATTTCATGCTGTTTTTGACTGTTTCCCCCCAGCACCATTAATGTTCTAGGCTTTAAACTTTCCTGACCGCCCTTTCTGTTGTTTCTCTGTTTATGCCCACCCTTTACCCTTCTGGGTTTCTAATCTTCATTCTTCCTAATTCCAGTTTTCTGATCTCAAAGCACTTTTAAACATTTATTTTATTGTACTTTAATCCTTCTTAATATGGCTCATTCATCTTTTTTCTTAGCTTGTATATTTTAATCTAACTATAATATTTTAAATGTCCCCTTTTGTCATTTTAATGATCTTAATTTAGTTTGTGGTACCATTACGTGTTTCTTCATTTAACTTTTTATTTTTAACAGCTTTATTGGAATATAATTCACGTACCATATAATTCACCCATTATTTAAAATTAAATTTATTGGGGTGATATTGGTTAATAGGATCATATAGGTTTCAGTGTGTAATTCACCCATTAAAAGTGTGCAAGTCAATGGTTATTTAGTATGTTCACAAGTATGTGCACCTGTCACCAATTTTAGGTCATCATCATCATCTCAAACCCTTTAGCTATTGCCCCTCTGTGCCCCCACCCTAAATGCTAAGTATTTGCTAATCTACTTCTCGATTCCCTATACTGGACTTTCCCATAAATGGAATCATTCCATAATGGCCTGTTATGACTGGCTTTTCTCCATTGAATGGTCTTGGCCTTCTTGTTGAAAATTAGTTGACCACAAATGTGTGGGTTAATTTCTGGACTTTCGAGTCTATTCCATTGATATCTATGTCTATCCTTGTACCAGTACTACGCCGTTTTGATTACTGTTGCTTTGCATAAATTTTGAAATTGGGAAGTGTGGGTCCTCCTATCTGATTCTTTTTTTCCAGAGTGTTAGCTTTCTGGGTCCCTTGCAATTCCACATTAATTTTAGAATTAGCTTGTCAATTTCTACAAACCAGTCAGCTGGGATTCTGATAGGAAAAGAGTTGAATCTTGTGGACGAAAAAGGGGCCACATACTAAACCTGACAAGCTCAGGGGAGACCTGCATGGCGGCCTTACACACTCAGAGAACTAGAGTAACCACATAGGAAGGTCTGAAATTAAATTTTTTTAACTAAAAGCAGTTTATGGGGGGTAGTCATGGCCTAGGCTAGTATTTTTCTCTAACAAAGGTCAATGTTTACCTTAACTGAGCCTGTTGTCTTTTTTGCATCTTCTGTAACACACCTGATAATATACCTTTGGAATAGCAAAGAAATTTCCTTTTTTCCGGATCCCTCAAAGCACAACCACTGCACTAGAGCAGAGACCACAAATCCCCTCACTGTTGTCATGATCATGTTAATTGCTGACTGTTATCCTATACCACCCACCCATATAAAGGGAGTACGTGTCTATTCCTTTTACTTTTTATCCAATCCCAGAGATGTCTTGCTTTGCTTTCTCCCGGCTCCTTAATCTATCACCAATGAATTTCACGTAATCCCCTTATACCTCCTTCTTTGACTGTAATGTAAAAAATAAGGTGCAAAACTCCCATTCTCTGGAGCATTCTCTCAATAATTGCTTCCCGGCAATTGTTGACAGTTGGGCTCAAATAAACTGGCAAAAATCTCCACAGGTCTGAATGTCTCTTACATTGACACCTTGAGATTTTGCTTCCCAGAACTGTCATCAGTTTGGCTCAAACTCATAAACGTTCTTACAGGTTTGGACGTTTCTTTGACGACCTTCTGATCAGTTTGGGGAGTACTGCCATCTCAATGTTAAGTCTTCTAATCCATGAACACAGACTGTTTTCCCATTTACTTAGATCTTAAATTTCTGTCAACAATGTTTAATAGGTTTCATTTTGTACTTCTTTTGGTAAATTTATTCTTAAGTATGTGGACGAAAAGGGGCCACATGCAAGCCTGATGAGCTCAGGGAGGCCTGTGTGGCAGCCTTGCAAACTGAGACCTAAAGTAACCACAAAGGATGGTCTGAAGTTAAAACTTTTTAAATAAAGAGCAGTTTATGGTGCGTAGTCATGTCCTAGGCCAGTATCTTCCCTGCCAAAGGTTAGTCTTTGTCCTAACTAAGCCTGTCTATTGTCTTTTTGCCTCTACAATAACATATCATTAGAATGTCAATGTAATTTTCCTTTTTCCAGACCCCTCAAAGCACAGGCACCGCTCTGTGGAGACCACAAACCCCCCACATTGTTACTGAGTTGTTGACTATCCCACACCCACCTACTATGAGAAGTGTGTCTATCATTTTTTTTATCCAATCCCCAGGTTCCCCCGCTTTGCTTCCTCCTGCCTCCCTTATCTATCACCAGTGGATTTCATGTAACCCACTTACGTCTCCTCCTTTGATGGTAATGCATAAAACAAGGTGCAAAACTGCCATTCTCCAGAGCATTATCTCAATCCATTGAGATTCTGCTTCCTGGTGTGAATTGGTAGTTTGGCTCAAATACTCACAAAAATTCTTCATGGGTTTGATGTTTCTTACGTTAACAAATGTTTTATTTTTTTAAATGCTATTGTTTTCTTAATTTCATTTCTGGGTTGTTCCTTTACCAGTGTATAGAAATACAACTGATTTTTGTATATTCCTCTTGTTTTCTGCAAATCTTGTTGAACTGGATTAATTTTTTTAAGAATCTCAGGGTAACAGCTGTGGGAAGAGTCCACATCATAAACAGCCCCCCCCCCCACCCCCATCCTCTGCAAAGCTCACTGCCTGGTCACTGAACCTGGAAAACCTGCTCAAAGGACTGCCTCAGGCATCAGTCACAGGAAGCTCCACTTCTGTCAGCTGTTTCCAACTGTGATCCTTTTCTGGGTGATAACAAAGTTAACTTCCATTTCTCTTCCCTCCTTTTCTCAGCACAATTTAATAAACACAGAATGACCGGTAAACAATCGAAGAATCCAAATTTACAAAACAGATCAGTTCAGGTTGATTGTTTTCATTACCAAGGTTTTTTGGCTTTTTGCAAAACAGATCACTGTAGCTTTCTGTAATGCATTTGAAATAGCCTAAGTCCAAGCTCTTTGTTTATGGACTTTTAGAAACAACTCATATATATCCAGGCACACCTGTAAATTTACATCAAGTAATATATCATCTTTTTTTATTATTTAAGTCCTGTCTACTCCATAATGCCTTAGAGGGAATGTTTTATGTTAATTTTGCCAACTGGGACTACAAAGCTCAAGGCAAAAAAAGAGTAACACTGCATTCATCCCTTGTCTCCTGCACAGGAAAGTAACTGAAGTGGCACCTAATTAAATTAGATTTGCTGAACATTTACTTAGCATCTACTGTTTCAAGCAGACACTGCACAGGCATTAAAGATAGTTAAGTATGAGAGGTGTGTGGCCACCACCCTCAAGGAGCTCACAACCTAGTGTGACCTGGGATGTGAGGGGACTGCTGATGATGAGTCGGAGCAGCTGAGAGGTGGGTGACAAGGTTACCATGGGAATGAGATGAGCCTCCTGAATGGTCAGAATGAGCTCACTGTGCATGTGACAATCTAAAAATTCTGATTGTCATTGTCTTGGGTGCCTGCTCTCTTATTCCTACGTAAGGAGCTGAAGCCATCACTCTCCTTAGTACTCAGGCTGTGTTCTGAGTGACCCTCCTTTTTGGAGGGCTCATCTTCCCAGCACTACACTTCAAGGTTAACTAGGACCACTCACTGTGTGACAGCCCCTTTGAGCATGGACAAACCTTCAAGGTTTGGCGGATGACATACCAGAGTGAAGACAGTTGTGGGTTCTGTAGCGGGAAGCAGGGTGCCCTTGATAAATGGGGAAGGTGGGCCCATGGAAAGCAGGCAGTACCTCTCTGCTTTGCCAACTGCTATTAAAGAAATGTAGTTCAATGTTGCTTAATTTGATTTTTACAGAGAAGTTGAAAGGCTGACCTTTTAGGTAAAATTTCTGATTTTTAAATGCCAGAAACCAATTCAATTAAGACAAACACTGTGAGCCACACAAAATACATTGCTGAATATGGCCTACGGGCCACCAGCTTATGGCCCCTGCTCTGTGTACACTGTCTCCTGGAAGACCACGGCACTCTGGAAAGTTGTATTATTACCCCCAGGTAATCCCAAGGAGAAAACAGAGGTATAGAGAGGCCATTACGCCAACAGGAAATGGCAGAAGGAGAATTCTAGCCCAGGGATGTCTTACATCCAAGCGGCTAGTTTGAGCTTCCAGGGACTTTAAGCCTGGTGGAAGCTTTGCTCCATGGCTGCCTGCCCAACAAGAAAGGTTCTTTAACGGCATTTCCTTCTTAGCTTCTCTATTTATTAAATACAAAATTTCTCGTGTTTATTTTTAATGCCTTTGTTGCGACAGGCCAGGAAGTAAAAATGATAAGCTACTTTAAGCATTCAGATAATCATACTTCTAAGGCAAATGCTGGGGAATCCTCTAACAGTTAAGTCCCAGCACACCTTTCGGTTTCTGGACCCTTTTGTCCCTGCCACGGACCGAGCACTATTTCCTAGTTTCCTGTCCACTTAAAGGCTGGTGCCGCCCACTCTTTCCCGAGAAAAGTGACTAGAGTCACTCAACCAGTCACACATCTCCTCGGAACTGAAGGGACTGCTCTAGAAGGGCTCCCTATCTCTGAGGCGCTCCTTCCTTTGTCCATACACCTGTTGTATTGTAATATCTGTTACCAACTCCTCAGCGAGACTTTTCTCAGACACAGGGAAGCCAGGCAGGGTGAGCAGTGATTCCACTAAGGGAGGAAATAAAGTAAGGAACAGAGTTCCCTCAGACTGGTATTTCCATCACTCCGCAAACATGAACGCCTACCTCCTGCAGGCAGAGCTACGTGTTGGGTCTGTCCTCACTGAACATATTCTCCTAAGCTGCGGTGACAAAGCCAGTTTCCACAGGACACTTTCTATGTTCAAGCCTGTGCAAGCACACAGGCCCTAAGCTTTTTGTTCTTATATGCCTTTTGGTTTCCCTTGGAATTAATCACTTCGGTATTTTTTTCTCCACATTTGCTTGGTTTCCTATGTACCTGCCATTAAATCCAAGCTCAGACTCTGACAAAGTACAACTTCCACTAGACACACTTGCATGCACTAAGCATGGACTTTGCATGACTGCCATCCCTCCTGGGATCACCTGAACAGGCTACTCTCAGAGCCTGTCACCATGGTTTCCCTTTGTCATCTCCCCAGGGCTTTTCATGAGCTGCTGCTTCCTGGACCAGTGTTCTCCTGCCTCTTGGCTTCCAGAGGGCACGGAGATGGGAGGGGCAGTGTTTCAGATCTGCATTGTGAAATGCCCTTAGCCTCGCACCTGGTCAATGACAAAACTGAACAACACACTGTGGACTGGAAGTCTATTTCCTTCAGAATATTGATGGCCTTGCTCCAAGGTCTCCCAGTGTCAGTAACCATTGGGCAGTCTGATGTCTCCTCCCTGAAGACTCTTTTAAGTCAGATTTCTGAAGTCTCAGGGTGATAGACCTTGGTGTGGGGTTCTTCCCATTCATTGCGCTAGGCACCTGACAGGTCTTTTGATCCAGAACCTTTGTCCTTTAGATCTGGAAGAATTTCTTGTGCCATTTCTCATCCTCTCCTCCCCTCCACTCCCCCTGCACATACTCCCTCCCTCCCTCTCTGGAGCCCCTGTGGTGTGCATGTTAATTGCGTCTTTTGGGCTCAGCCTCCTTTTTTCAACTTAGCTCTCTTATTTCTTATTTCTTTTGAGTTTCTGTTCTTTCTCGAAGATTTTCTCAACTTTATCTTACCATCTTCCCTTCCACTACATCTTTTATTGCAACAGTCATGTTTCTTTTATTTCTAAGAGCTCTTTTTTATTTTCTGCATGTCCCTTCTTTATACCCTCTTGCTAGGATTTCATGGATGCAATCTCTTCTTTAGGATTCTTTTTTAAAAAAAGTTTTCTTCTCCTCAGTTTGTTTCCATTTCCTAAGTTTGTTTGCTTCTCTTACATTCATACTACAGTTTTCCTCAAATGTTGAGTGAAGCACTAGAATGCTGCCCCAAACCCGTGTTTCAGGCATTTGGAGGATGAGGAGGCGGGAGAGGCTGTCACTGAGTGGGCTTCTGTGAAGGGTGGGCAGGCAGGGGCCAGCTATTTTGATGGAAAACCTCCAAATTTCATTATCTAGATGACTTTTCTCTTGGACTGGTCAGCTTCTGCGGATAAGAGGCTTCTGGCCTCTGACCTAGGGGACTGTAGGTCTGGCTGTTCTAGGAGCCAAACTGGAATGGACTCTCACCTTTTAGTGTACAGAGACTGTCACTTGTCACCCAACCCCCGCTTTCAGCACAGTGCCGTTTCTAGTTGGGTCTCATCTCTGTGAGTCTAGAATCCCTCTGGCGCATCTTCTCTTGGGAGAAACCAGACCTGTGTCCCTGTGGGAAAGGGTTCCTTCTTGGCTGTGCACAGGATGGGAGGGGGCCCGGGGTACATATGGCTTTTCACAGACTACTGACCAATTCTCCTGTCTCCGACTCCATCCATGCCTGTGCTTTCAAAGGTACCAGAATCTCCAAATTTTCAGTTGATTTCCGGTTTTGAGGTGTCAATTCCTGGCTATTGCCCTTATCAAGCATTTAGCTTTCCCAGTCCACTCAGTCAGTTACCATTTGTCCATCTGCCTTTGAGCACCAAAATGTTGTTGATGACTCTCTATTGCCATATCCTGTCCTCTTCTTTTTGTACTTGTGGGCTTACTCCTTTTACGTCTCTTACCATCCCTAGAGTGGGATTTGGGAAGAATGTACCATCTTTTACTGAAAGCTCTGACCCTCAGCTTTTTTGGTTAATCAGGAGAGGTGAACAGCATGGGACAAAAATCAGGAATAGAGAAAAATAAAGGACTAGTGAAGATTTTAAAGTTTTATAGGCCATTGCCCTTAGTTTGACTTTTCTAGAAGATTTAATCCTACCTCTCCTGCTTGTGGATTGCTCAACCTTATGTAAGTTACTCAGCATCTCTATTTGTCTCATATGTAAAATGGTGACACTACCCGGATAATGTGATCACTCGGCACAGTGGGCACAGTGCACTTCAGTGGCTTAGTGCAAAAAGGACAAGATGAACTGGTTCTTTGAACACCATGACTTTGAGATGTTAGACGGACAGCCACATAGAGATGTTTGCTGGAAGTTAGAATTATTTTCATTTGGCAGACATTTCCTGCGCACTTTTTATATAGAAGATCCTAAGCCAGGCACAGAGGAATAGAGCTGAAAAGACAGGTGAAGTCATCCCACAGCAGGCAGACATGATCAGAGTGACAGCTGGAGCTTAGAAGGGCAGAGTGAAGGCCATCTGTGCAGCCCAGGGAAAAGAGCAGAGACTGCTTTTACCTTTCTTTGTCTTAAAAGGTCCACATTCAGGGTGAATCTCTTGTAAGGGAAGAGACACCACCTTCGCCAGACCAGCACTCAGCATGTACTGGTATAGACGCTTAAATGTCCTCTCGCACAGTCCCTGCCAAAACAAAATTTAAAGCTACTGTTAGGTACAAGAAAGGTGTCGAAAACTAAAGAATCATGTAAACGAATATGAGTTCGAGACCTGAGTTAATGAGTTAAGTTATCATCTTCAATGAGTACACACTGGTGGTATGAATGAGGAAAGACTGCTAAGCTACACTGTCAAGGGAAGAAAACCGGTCCGGAGCAATATGCTAACAAGTCCACCTTTTGATTACAAGACAGGGAAAGAGGTTTTCCTAGAGATCCTGCAAGGGGTGAGAATGATGCACAGGGAAGTAGACAAGGGAGGCTTCACTGTATACCTTTTCGAACTGTTTTGATTCTAATCAAGTAAGCATATTAATCATTAACACACACACACACACACACACACCTCCCACAGGCAGTGGAATATATAGAAAAAAATATTAAAAACATTCTTTAAATTTTAGTCTATCTGTGCAGTTTCATCATTCACCCCTCCCTTGTTTCCACAAGGGGATACAACCAAAATGACCGCAAGCGCATCTGAACTGCAGGGGTTACCAGCAACCAGCCTCCAGTACTGGCTATATCTTTTCATATCAAAGGAATTTACTTGCCAACACTGAAAAGTGAGACGAAGTGGATTTTTTATATAAAAATCCACATTCTGGCTTCTCTTGAAAAACAAAATCTGCCAATAAATCCTAGGACTGTGTTCATGGCAGCAGCCACTGGGAGCTGAGGACAGCTGCTCCCTCCAGATAGGCACACCGGTCTCCATGGTGCCAGAGCCTTCACGCTCTCACGCGGCCTTTGCACAGTGAGGTTGAAGGTCAGTTTCCATTTATCACCAATTTTGTGCTGCTTTTCTCTTATGACAGTTAAGAATAATATTAAATATTTCTTGAATCCATACTGATATCAACCCATACTTCTCCACCTGACCTGTCTGGCTCATTTAATTTGCCCTCCCTGCCACTGCTGGCATTTGATTTTGCTTACCTGATAGTGAGGTAAGTTACCACTGTTGGAAGTTATGGACTGAACAACAGGAGGCACTCATGACTAAGAGTTGTTAGTCAGGTCTTACAGGTTTCCTCTTACACTCTGGGAGACAGAGAGGAGGCGAATGTCTGTGGGCTGCTGCTGCCACACATGTGAAATGAGCTCTCAGACTAGCCAGCACTCTAGCTGTTGGATGGCAGAACGTATGGTTATCAAAGAAATACAGATGACTTGCATACAGCTCATTCAAACGCACTGGCTTGGAAATGGCATCTATCGTTAATCTAGCCTTCCCTCTAGCATCGTGGAAAGGCCCTTTGGAAACTCATCCATCAAACCCCAGCCTTCAACATATGGTCCTGAGCCCTGGCCCATAGTAAGATGTAGTCCTTCCTTCTGGGGAGCTGCCATTCAGAACTCACACAATCTGCCCAGCAAAAAGAGAAAGACACAATAGGAGCCCCATCCCCACCCCCGCCCAAAGTTAACATCTATAGTTAACTTCATCTACCTCATCTACAGGACAAGTATTCACTAAATCCTGAAAAGGTCATTCTGACCTCTATTTCCAGCTGCTAAGTGAATATCCCAGAAGATTCTCATACTCAATAAATCCTAAAATCAAATTTATCTCATCCTCACCCAAACTTGTTCCTCTTTCTGTACTCAACTTTATGCATATATTCATTCACAACTATTTGCTGAGTCTTTACTGTGGGCCAGACACCCTCCTCATGGTGGTGGGCTCAGCAGTGAAGACACGGTCCCTAGTCTCATGAGCGGGCCCTCAAGTTCCTGAGTGGTGCTCATCCACACCAAACAAGACTCCTTCACTCAGCTCTACATCCTAGCTTCAGTCACTCACCAAGTCTTGCTAGTGTCACTTCCAAAATGTCTCCCAGACATTTCCAGCCAGTCACCCACTGGGCCTGAGGCAAGAGCATCTACCTCACTGTCCCATTTCCCATCTCTTTTCGGTCCATCAGTTCATTTCCTGAACCCTCTTCTTTTCTGACTGATCCACTTCTAAACTGCTACCAGCACTTTATCAGGCTGAAGGCTAAAGTTCCAAGTCTTCTGTCTGGTACTCAAGACATTCCTTACGTGGCCCCAATTCTCCCTCCCAGCTGACCTCTAAAAGTCCCACAGCTCCTATAGCCCTATACCTTTGCGCAAGCCATTCTCCCGCACCTGAAATGCCATTTCTCCCTCACCTGAAACGCCATTTCTCCTGTCTACTTTGGAAACACTGGACTTTCACTGTCCAGCTCTATAAAGCTCCCAGCTCTCTGAAGAGAGCAGATCTCTCCTGCGGAGCTCAGACACCTTTCTAAGCCTCAGTGTGTGCTCATCCCAGCCCCTCCAGTTAGGCTACTCTGTGACAGCATGAGACCTGTCGTCCTCATTCATTTTTGTCATCTTAGTGTGGAACATAGTTCTGAGTCAAAGTAAATACTCTATTCAAGTTTTGTTGAATGAATAAATGAAACAATGCCCTGTAACAGTTAAATCTCGCTGCTTAGATAGTCCACAATGCTGGCCTGCGACCAGAGTGGCCCAGGCTCCCCCCCGGAGTGACTCAAGGCCGAGGGTTTCAGTCTCCAGCATCTGCATGGGTGGGACAAGAAATATAAAAACACAGTGGGCAGAGATAATCGTCCACTAAGCATGCAGGAATTTCCTCATTTCTATCAGGGTCTCTTAAAGGCCTTAACAGTCTTCTGTTTATTTTCCTACTTTTTTTTAAAATCCTCACCCGAGAATATTTTCTCCATTGCTTTTGTGGGGAGAGGGAGGGGGGGAGAAATATCAATGTGAGAGAGACACAGTGATTGGTTGCCTCCCACACATGCCCTGACCAGGGTGGGGGATCGAGCCTGCAACTGAGGTAGGTGCCCTTGACCAGAATTGACCCCAAGACCCTTCGGTGTGCAGGCTGATGCTCTAACCACTGAGCCAAACAGGTCAGGGCTATTTTTCTACTTTTGATAGAGACTCAGGGAGAGAAATATTTCTCTGTTACCACAAACAGCAGTGCACACATAAGGACAAGTCGCACTGACTCTGCTTCGGTGTCTGAGAGGTGACAGAAGCAGGGGGCCTGGGGAGTGGGAAACTGGCTAGTGCACAGCTGGCTCCAGCTAATTGTTGTCATGAGAGACTGAAGGCCCAGGCTCGCCAGAGCTTCCAATATTTCAAGGGATGCTGGATATCTAAATATTTTGGGTAAACTCTCAATTAAAAAAAAAAGCTAGATCAAGCATATTTTTAACGATATACAGGCGAAATATGACCCACATGCCTGGTTTGTAAGCTCTGCTTTAAAGACACTTGCGCATGCAGTCAATCTAGCGATAGGGAGCAAATCCCTTCCCCTCTGAACCACGAAGGCAGAGACTCGAGCCTCCCTGATACAGCACAAGGTGAGCAGGATTGTCCTGGTGTCTATTATCAGACTCTAAACCATGTTCCTTTGCGGACTAATTCCTGTTACCCAATAATCTGGATTTAAAATTTTAAGTTTCAAGTTCTGTTTTACCTACAGGGCAATTTTGTTTTCCTCCCATTTCTAATTTGGCTTTTTCTTAACAGCCACTGAAGATTGTTCCAATCAGACTGGAAGCAGATCACCTCTGTGCTTTCCTCCTCTCACTCTCACTTCCTCACTGCCTCGATTCTCTGGCCCAGTGACCAAGCAGGTCAGTGACTATTTTCTCCCCATGTCATCTCACCTCCTTCTTAGTAAAGCCACCGTTATGCCACTATAAAACCACTGGGAACAAAATTATAAGCTTAATAATGAAAGTAAATCTATATGCCCAGATTGACCACTCCACATGAAATTTTATAGCAGGTCTTAGAGCAAACCCCAGGGGGCAATGGAAGTCTGTCAAAGGCAAGAAGGATGTAAGTTAGGGACTAAGCAATTTTTTGCTTTATGAAACAAAGGAAAACCCCACTTGTTCCATAGTTAGGGATAGTAAAGTCCACAACAAGCTTTCAACTGCAATTCATTTGATCTACACCAGACAAAGACCTCCAGGCTGTGGTCCAGGTAAGCTCAGCCCAGCACACGGGAAGCCCAGGCAGCTCACCAGTTCTTCCCGCAGCTTTCCGAGTGTCTCCATCTGGTTACTGCGTGTGCTCAGCATCACCGAGAGTTTCTCCATGAGGATGTTGTATTTGCTCCTCCTGTGGGAAACAAAACGATTGTTTTTCAAACCTGCTAAAGACCACCTATTTTTCAAAGCAAGGTTTCAAGCCCAACTCCTGAACTTTACGGCTAGAGAGGCTGGGGCTATGCGTGGTCTGGTCTCACAGCCAAGGGTGCCTAACTAGTGGCAGTATACAGACTAGACTCTATGTCTAAAACTTTACTGAAATGATTCTTTAAAGTGCATTACATTTTGATAACACCTTAAAGTTTAGATTGACGTTTCCTTCTTAATCACTTGGTGAGGAAGGACAGGTTATTTTCTAAAGAACATAAGTTACTAAGCTTTCCTAAGATTCACATTCCTCCAACTCAGTGTTCTCCTCACTAGATCACGAAGCCCTGGTTTCTACTCCTGACTTCACTGGAGTGATGGATCCATCCTAATGTTGCATCTTTATTGTGAAATGGATGTCACAAAAAATGCTTCCAAGCTAAAAGCTACCAAAGGAAGCTATACTATTCAAGAGAGAAGGGCTCCTCACTGTGTGTGCCTGGGGAAGGCTGGAGGAGGGGTGCAGAAGGAGCCTTGTTGCCAGTGAAGCTGGGGAAGGAGAGCTTGGCTTTAACGGCCTACAGGCCTAGGGGCAGGGAGAGCTTATGTACAGGATCCAGAGACTGTATCCACTTCTCCATTTTCTTTGCCTCTCGAGGAATGTTGAAAGAATAAATGAAGACTCAGATAGTCACTGCACAGCACTAGTACCGAGCACTATGTTATGGCCATCACACAGAAGAGCAAACAGTGGTTCAGAGAGGCCAGGTGACTACCTAAGTCAGAGCGGGTTTAAAAAGATTTTTGACTTAGTTCATTGTTCTTTCTCCCACAGGGGCCACCACCCTCTGTTCTTTGTGGATCACAGGCTACATACCAGTCATGAGTCTGGCGATAAAGGTATTTAACCAGTGGACAGTATGACTAAATACTTAAAATGCGAGTTATCAAAGTATAATTCTCTCTAACATATTATTTCTAAAACATGGACTTGAAGCAAGTTCAGAATGACATTTTCACTCCTGGAAATCCTTAGTCAATAGTCTACACACGCATATCAAGCACTTCCTTTGGGTTAATCCCTGTGCTATGTAGTGGGTACTTCAACTTTAAAACTTATACTTAGTCCTGAGTGTTTACCCTACCTCCCTTTTGGAAGGTACACCTGGCCACTGGGTAGAGGGCAAGGCCTCTGTCATTTCGGGAAGGGTGAATCACAGAGTCAGTCCCTGTGGTCCAGGGAAAGAGTCTGCCCACTGCCCCCAACTCTCCCTTGACACACTGCCCACCTCCAGCAAGGAAGACTAGTGGCCAGCCACTGGGGCTCACAGCTGACTCACCCAAGGGCACTCATTCCAGGCCCTGCACCAGCTTAACCCTTCCCACCCTGGACTCTGCTCCTCCCACAAAGGAGGGCATGGGGTGGGTGATGTGTAGGCTGAGACCTCTCTTCTGGGTGGCGGAACATTTCTTTCCCCCATTCCTATGCCAACAGGGAGGATTAAAGAGTCAGAGGCTCACTCTCAGAGACCCCTGGTCCTCAGAAAGGACTGTTTTATCAGTTTGACATATTATCTGACTATGATATACAGCTAAATAGCAACAGAGTAATCATTTAGTAGAACCTCACTACCTCATGTACAGGTTGATTACCATGACTGCATGTTGCAAAAATATAATAATTTTAAATTGATACAATTCAACCTCAACTCTCTCACCACAACAAATCAAATTTGACTTATTTACTTTCATTTTTACATTCCCCCAAAACTTCACCAAAATATTAATTATCCCTACTGCTGGGCTGTGGGGCATAGGTATTGTTTACCTTCTTTTCTATAATTTCCAGGTCTTCTAAATGAGCATTACTTATTTTTCATAATCAGAAATAGATAGTAAATATCTTTTTAAAATGCTAAAGTAGTGTTCTGATTTGGCCTCTGACTTTTTAATAGATAATTTTTAAAGTCTGTTTTTATTGATTTCAGAGAGAGGGAGGGAGAGTGAGAGAGAGAGAAACATCAATGATAAGAATCACTGAACGGCTGCCTCCGGCATGCCCCCTACTGGGGATCGAGGCTGCAACCTGGGCATGTGCCCTGATTGGGAATCGAACTGTGACCTCCTGGTTCATGGGTCGATGCTTAACCACTGAGCCATGCTGGCCAGGCTTGACCCCTGATTTTTAATGACATAATACAATGGCTGCAATGTAGATGTAAGAGTGTTTTGGGCTCATAACACTTACCTGTCCACATGAAACCGGTTCAGGAGGAGGAGGATTGAGTGCTGCTGGGCTCCATTGGGCAACCGTATTACATGCGGCTGCATCGTAATGAGCCCGTTTTTGTTCAGAATCTTCCTGTGATAGTGGAGCTTCCCAGCATCAACCCTGGAGGAGAGGGTGAGTGTCATTTTGCTTTGTTGGTTGCTTTCACCTACCAATGTAGAGAGCCTCTCACCTGGACATAAATACCAGAGATACACACCTCCTATCCAGACAAAGTGAGGGAACAGTCTTCATGAGACAATGGCTTTGGAAAGAACAGCCAGGCCTCAGCCTAGGAGCAGGGAGGGCCCAGACCTCCAGGAGAGGTAGGTGGGCAGATGGAAGTAGAGGCCAGGGCAAACAGAGCGGGAAGGGATGGCCGGGATGGGAGACAATGAGATTGATAAAACGTGAAGAGAGAATCAAGCATGGATCTCTAATCCTATAATGGCCAATAATTAGGGTGACCATACATCCTGGTTTACCAAATGGCCCCAATTTGTGCCCACTTCCTTGGCGTCCCTTCTGGTCAGCTCCACCTTCCACTTTCAATGTCTGGTTTGGACAATAAATTATACAGTAACCCCAGAGTCTCTTCAAAAAGAAAGCATCGTGCTCCCAATCACCATGGATAGGGACTGCTGAGATGACAAGGACAAGAGGAACGGGGAGACTAGTCAGCAGGCTCCTGCTTAGACACAGGGCATAATGAACAGTGAGCCCTATCATTAAAGCAGAGAAGCAAGTCCCCTTCCCTCTGTGATTTTCAACCTTTTTCATCTCATGACACATAAATTACTAAAATTCTTTGGTACACCAAAAAAAATTTTTTTCCCGATCTAACAACAACAAAGGTATAATTTTGATTCATTCCCCTGGATGGCTATTATGTTAGCTGTTCTCGGTTTTCTATTTGAACAATCTAAGGGAAAAGAGGTCAGCGCTCCTGACTGAATAGTCAGGTATTACATGTTTTAAAAGTTCTTGCAGCACACCAGTTGAAAATTGCCGCCTTACTTGAAAGCAGTGCTGTGGAGGTCTCGCTGGAGCTCCCCCTGCCACCGGGACCGGCCTAATCGCTCCAAAATGCAGTAGGAGAAGTCTGGGAGTTTCAGGTCAGGGTCACCCTCCAAGCCTATCAAGGCCCTGTAACGCATGTCCTGAGAGGCAACGATGATCAGTTTCTTCCCCCACCTGCAAATCAGAAACAACACAGGAAGAAACAACTTCTTGATTTTAAGAAAATCGAAACATGAAAAAGCAGAACCTTGGAGAATCATCATTTTCTGCTTTTCCTTAGAGGTTCACAATCCCTGAATCAAGCCGGTTTAGAGCCAATGCCATCATTTCCTTGTTTAAAGCCCTCCCAGCCTTGCAGGCACTCAGATCAAAACCCAACTCCCCACCAGGGCCTGGAATGTTCTATACACCTTCCATGGCTCTGCCCCTGACCCACAGTGACCCTGATGGTCCTGAAACAAGCTGTTCCCCCTTCCCGGCTGCTCTTCCCCAGGGTCTTTAAGTGACTAAAGTGACTGATTCCTTCTCATCCTTCAGGTCACTCTCAGATGTCAACTCCTCAGGCCTTCCCAAAAATGGTAACCAGAGTCCATCCCCCACGTCTGACCACCATCTCCGTGTTCTTCACAGCACCTAGCACTCTTGGAAATGGAGATATGTATATTTAAGACCGTCCTGCCTGTCTCCCCTTCTTCAAATAGAAGCTCCGTAAGAGGGGGCACGTTGTTGGTCGACTTGTCCACCAGGACATCCTCAGAGCCTAGAATGATTTGGGTGCACAGAAGGAATATTTGCTAAGTGAATGAACCAGCCTACTAAACTAGACACACAAAGCAAACTTCAAGTCAAAAAACACTGAACTGTGTAATCAGTGGACCTGTACGTAGTCTGTTGAAGACCAGACCTTGGACAAATCATTAGTTTCTCCCACTGACTTGGTAAGTGAAAAATGCCTGAAAAAGTGGCCAAGAACACTTCCTAGCAAGGCACTAAGATACCCTGGCTGAGAATACTGATTTCTCTGCTGAGGCCTGACAGGCCCCACTATGTAAGACTGAGGCTCCACCACAGTGCTTTGTCTGCTAACTTAAATGCATGTCTTAGGCAGACTGACCCACTCCACTCATGTACTCCTGGGGTCCAAGCCCTGTGGCAGAGATACGAACAAGGGTGTGCAGGCAAAGAACCCTCCACACACTCACTGCTTGGCACTGAGATATACCCAATCAGAGGAGCTCCCTTTTCTGAATGAATGAGTAACCAAGGGTCCATAGATGAGGGCCCCATGGCTTGAGCCAGCACCTACTAATGATAGCCTATTGTTTACAGAGCCTGACCACAGGGTCTGCCTTCAGTCATATCACTCAGTCTGACTGTTCTGCTTCTTCCCACCCACTGAGATGCCTTTGCTTCTACCACCAACCAGGCAACAAGAAAAAAGAACAGACTGTCTTCATTTTAACTTAACTGCAGATTCCTTCACATTGTTTGTAACCTATAATTAGTCTTCTGCAGAGCTGTGGAAATTTGTATAGTCCATCTTCAAAAAGATGTGGCTGTGAACACGTGAGGGTCTGCATGTCACAAACTCCGGAACTATGCTCTCTCATCTCAAAGTAGGCTCACTAAGTTAAACTGAAGAAGTCAGTTAGAAGAAGGAAGTTGGAAAACTAAGGAACTAATTTTCTGCTTTAAAATGTACTCAGGCTCAGGCTGGGTGGCTCAGTTGGTTGGAGTGTTGTCCCGTACACCACAAAGGTTGCGGGTTTGATTTCTGGTCAGGGTACATACCTAGGTTGCAGGTTGGATCTCGTTGGGTTGCATACAGGAGGCAACAGATCAGTGTTTCTCTCTCACATCGATGTTTCTCTCTTTCTCTCCCTTCCTCTCTTTCTAAAATCAATAAACATATCCTCAGGTGAAGATTAAAAAATTTTTTTTAAAGTACTCAGGTTAGTTTACTACCCTGTATTATCAAATTCCACTGATTCCAATTAGCTGATGAAGTGACTCCTGCTAAGCTCAATTTGCAGACTGTGGTCACCATACAGGTAATCAAATACCGACTCAGCACTATGCAAAGTACCAGAGATACCAAGATAAATAAAAACAGTATCCACCTTCAAGGAGCTAAGTCTATTGAAAGAGAAAGAGAAGAAAATGACTCAACAATTGACATGATAGCTGCTCTGACAAAGCAGTTCTGGTGGTCAAGGCTACTAACTGGCATATATGAGGAGCCCCAATTCACAAGCTGTGTGTGTGACTACAGCTTGTGCACAGTAATTAGGGAAAACTCTCAAAGGAGGGGATTCCTGAGTTAGCAGTAAGCGGGGTGGGTGAAGGGTAAGGATGCAGATTCTGCAAGGTTCCAGAGGGACGAAGGAGCTTGCTCAGGGAAGCAAGTGGTGTGGTTTGTTTGGAGAGTCTAAGGTGTGGTGCAAGCTAGAAAGCAGAAGGCAGGAAAGCTCGAGAGGTCAGTGAGTCCACATCCTGAGTGGCCTTTCAATGCCATGCTGGGAGTTTAGATTCTGTGAGGTTACAACTTCAAATCCAATAGGCAATCAATCAATCAACATGGTTTTTAGGAGCCAACTTTGTGCCAGGTATATTCTAGATCCTAGAGATACAGCTACAAACAATATGGGCACAGTCTTGTCCTCAAGAGCTTATAGTCTGGTGAGGAAAGAGTGACACAAAAAACTCTTAGGATGTTTCCAAAATGTTGGTATTGAAAAGAGTGACATGCTGGAGCCCAGGCAATGGGAAGCACTCTCTGAGGAGATGAGTTGAAGGCTGAAAGAAGAGAAGGAGGTGGTGATGTGAAAATCTGAGGCAAAAGGAACAGCATGTGCCATTGCCCTGAGACAGAAATAAGCCTGGTGTGTTCAGGCTGAAGCATAATCAAAAGTGGGGCAAGTTGAGGGGACTGAGGTCAGACAGCTGGGTGGGCACAAGCTATGTCCTAAAGAGCCCAATGGGCCCTGGTCAGCAGGGCAGGCAGCTGCAGGGCATTAGGGGACTGGGTGGGGCATGGCTCATGGCTCTGGCCTACACTGTCAAATAAAAACTCAGTCCCACTGCAGCTAGACCTTGTGATGTTTCAAGAAAAGCTAGAAATCCTGAATTTTAAATATTAGCATTGAAATCAAACTGAAAACAAACAAAACACCATGCTGGATAAATAAGGTATGTCTGTGGGCAGATTAGGCCAGCTTGAAACCTCTGCCCTGAGTGACCAGGCCACAATATATCACAATGCTATCTTTAAAAAGACAACCCTCCATGTAGTACAGAAAGTTAAAAAGAGGACAGTCTAGTCGGCGTGGCTCAGTGGTTGAGCGTCAACCCATGAACTAGGAGATCATGGTTTGATTCTTGGTCAGGGTACATGTCCGGGTTTTGAGCTTGATGCCCAGCATGGGGCGTGCAGGAGGCAGCTGACTGATGATTCTCTCTGGTCATTGATGTTTCTCTTTCTCTCCCTTCCCCTCTCTGAAATCAATAAAAACATATTTAAAAAAAAAAAAAGAGGAGAGATAGCAAGAAGGGAGACAGTCAGGAGATTACATTAATTTGAGGCCAAAAGGGGTTTGAAGAAAAGTTAGGTAGACTCCACAGGGCTTGGTGGCCCACTGAATGTAGAGTCATGGAGAGAAGGGGCCAAGAGAGAGTTCCGTGTTTATATCTTGTATAGTCATGTGCATGGGGATACCCCAGGCCAGAATAAAGAAGCCAAAGAGAAAAGAAAAGGAAGAGAAGGCACGTTTGGGGTACAGGAGAGTGAGTGATGCTCTGTCTTCTGGGCACACTGAGTAGGCAGCAGGATACTGAAACATTACATGTGGTGCTCGGGAGGAAGTCTAAGGACTAGACAGGGTCACTAGGAGCAGCCAACACTGAAGGGGTGCAAGGAAGTTGGGAGTCCATATAAGAGCTGGGGAGGATCAGCGAGAACAGAAAAACAAAACAGAGAAGTAACGGGAAAAAGTCAAAGTCCCTAATGGTGTGGACGGGTAAAGGAGATAAAGGACCTAATAGTGTGCCAGGCTTGTTAATAGGGATCTTAGAGGACAAGATGTGGCGAAGTGACAAAGGCAGAAATGGACCACAGTGGGCAGAGGAGCGGAGGGGAGGTGAAGTGGGAGAAAGAGCGAAATGACTGCAGCTACTTCTTCCAAAAACATGGCTGCAGCCTCAGAGAGAGAGAGGTATAGTTACAGGCAATCCGAGGTAAGGAGAAGGTTCTGTTGGAAGAGGGACAAGCACATTAATGTGCTGAGAAGAGCTCTGGCAGACAGGCAGAAACTGAAAATAATGGGGAAAGAGAAGCTATGTGGCAGAGGCAGGAAAGCACAGGAGCACGAGGAATGGGAGCTGGGTGGGGGGGAGGAGAGAAGGGGTGAGAGAAAGGCACCTCGATTGCAGGGCCACAGCTTTTCATTTCCACCAAGGTGAGGGATGGGGAGAGGTGAGAGATGGGGAAAGAAGCGTGGGAAGTCTGCAAGGTGAGGAAGAAAGTGGATGCTATGAGACCTCGTACTGCCCAGTAAAGTGAAAAGGGAGGTGGGGATGGGAGCGGTGGGGGGTGGAGAAAATGACAACTCAGATTAGTCACTCTGGGAATCTGGGGTACTGAATGAAGACTCACAAAAGGACCACTGGGCAGCACAGGGCCCAGCTTGGACAGAGAATGAAAGGCATCAATCCAAAGGATAGCTGCCTGCTCTGCCCACCTGTGCTAGAACTGTGGACGCAAACGGAAAGGGTGGTAGGCTCCCCTGAGCAAAGTTAGCCCAAACAGGAGCAGAGCGAAGAAGGCAGAGGACTAGCTGAGTGTGGGGCCGACGCCCTTGGATAGACGCTAAGGCTGCAGACCAATCTGGAGTGGACTACACCTCAGACTTCAAAGCAGAAAGAGTCCCATGAGTTTTTGACAGCGTAAGTCAGTTACCTGCCAAAGGCTTCCACCATCGTACAGCGGGGCTGCAAAGACTTGGTTCTGATGTCATTGGTAATGTTCTTCCTCTCCTTAAAGTACCGGCATGAGCCCTGGATGCCATCCTTGTTTTCTAAGATCATATGAATGGGGTAGACATCCTCTAAAGGGTCCGGGTCCCTCTTGGACTCCAAAATTCCAGTTTCCAAATCAATTTCTTCATACCTAAGGAGGAAAGCACAAATACCAAGCCACAGCTAGCTTCAGAAATAATATGTGTCAGCATGTTCTGAGAACCTCCTGAAGAGATCAGAGAGAAGGAGTGAGATCACTCAGTCTTCCTGCCTTACAAATGCAGGTCATCTTGACAAGCAGTACTCTCTGCCCCAGAAAACAGAGACCTTTCTAGGATCCTCCAAATCCACTCCAGAAGCTGAATGATGGAAACCAGAATCACCATACTGGCCTGAGTCATGGCCTTTCGGTTTCCCTCCAAATCTGGTGCCTTGTCTCCAAACCACCAGGCTTGGACTTAATGACTCAAGGTTTTCCTCCTATAAAATGCCATCTTTCCATCTCTTTTTAACGATCTCTCTAGTACCTTCATCCATTTTTATGGTTTCAATCATCACCTGCATGTTAACAATTTTTGCCATTGAATCCTTAATACTGCTTCCCCCCTAAATATCAGTCCTGTCTTCAGTCACCTACTACACACTTCAAATTCAATGAAATCAAAACCAAAGTTGTGCCTGCTTCTCCCCACTTCCCACAGCCCCTCCTTGCCCTCCCCGGCACCACATTCTCCCAGTTGCCTCTCATCAACACCAGAGACATCTCTGATTGTGCTGCTTCTTTTATCCAGTCAGCCGAGTTTGTCAAGTTCTCCTTGGAAATCTTGCTCACACCCTGCACCAGTGGGAGCTAAATCCCCAATACACTTTTCAACCCTTTCTTCCTTGCCCTCTGTGACCTCTGCAGTACTTAACTCTCCATTCTCAAGCTGCATCTTCCCCAGCTCCCAGGACACCACTCTGGGCTGCTGCTCTCTCTCCCCCCTCCAACCCCATCTTTCCAGTCTTCTTTTGAAGGTTCCTAGCTGTCCATCCAGCCTTTAAATGTAGGTGCATCTCAGGGCCATGTTTTAAGGCTTCTAGTCCCACTATGTTCTCTCATGGATGATCCTAGCCAACAGCTTTAATTACCAGCCATATGGGAGGACTCCACATGTCTAGCTCAGTCCCTCCCTCTGACCTGCTTTCACTCCCATGAAGCCAGGTGTTTACTAAATAGAATCTTCACTTGCATAACCCAAAGGAACCTCAAACACAATGTGTCTCAGAGTACATGTAGGACCTGTCCCACCTCCCCCCAAGCTCAACCACTGTGCTGCTCTTCTGTGTTCCCTACCACAGTGAAGGGCATCAGTCTTCACCCAGGGGCCCAAACATCAGGAACCGGGGGGTTCCTCATCCTCGATTCCTACTTCTCCTTATACCCCACATTCAATCAGTCATAAAATCCTCTCGATTCTTCTGCCTCATCTCTTCATTCTCAACCCCACCATGGTGAGCCAAACCATAACTGGTTGCTCCTGACTGGAGAACCACAAATCTCTCAACTTTGCTTTACCCCTAATCTGACCCTCCCTTCAGAGGCTTCCAACTGTCCTTCTGATGAAGGATAAAGTGGAAGAAAAGACCATCGATCACTTCGCCAGTCCAATGTGGTTAAGGACAGAGGATATTCTGTACCCAGACTTCTTGGATTCAAATTCTGAGTTACACTTCTCACTAGCTGATGACCTTGAACAAGTCGCTTAACCTCTTTGGTGCCTCAATTTTCTCTTCAGGAAAATGGGGATAATAATACCTACCTCTTAAATACTCAGAAACCTAAGCATATATGTTCTTTTTTACAGGCAAAAGGAAAGAAACCATTATTTGTACAGTTGATCCTGGAAGATATATGGAGTTTGTATGATGCTGTCTTTTAAAGGTTAAGATTGTTGTAAAAATTAAATAACTTGCTATATGTCAGGATCTTAGAGCAGTCCCAGCTCCCAGTAAACATATATGTATGTGCCAACTACTATTCCTCATTTCCTACCTCCAGTTCTACACTTCAACTAAACTTAACCTCTCTTCCTTCGGGCTTTCACACTTGCTGTTCTCTGTTCAGAGTACCCTGACAACTGGCCAACTAAATCCCAGTCTCGTTTTGGACAGTATTACCTCTGGGAACCTCTCCTCTTCCTCACAATATAGCTTAAGAGCAAAGGCCCTGAAGACAGATGGCCTGGGTTCCAATCAGCACACTTATAATCTCCATAACTCTGGGCAGATTACTTATCGCTCCATGACTCAGTTTCCTCTTCTGCAAAATGGGGACGATAACAGCACCCACTTGATCGGGTGGCTGTGAGGATGAAGCGAGTTTAATCTCCTAGACTTCCCAGAACGGTATCTTAGAATAATATCAGGCCGATAATACGCGCTCGGTAAATTCTAGCTATTATTATTACTGCTAAGCTTGTCATTATGCAGGCCCTGTTCCTTTGGTCTCCAGTCCCTTTTTTTTTTTAATTTATTGATTTTAGAAAGAGGGAGGGTGGGGACGGAGGGGAGGGAGAGAGAGAGAGAGAGGAAGCGCGGGCGAGGGAAATCGATTTGTTGTTCCACTTATTCACGCATCCATTGTTTGATTCTTGTATGTGCCTGGGCATATGGGGACCGGCGCTCTAATGCAACGGAGCTACCTGGCCAGGGCCTGTCTCCAGTCTTGATCCCAACAGCTTTCTCGCTCCAAGCCTACCCTCCACCTTGGAGGAAATACTCTTTGAAGCTTGAATATCCCCCCAGTTCCGCTCACCATCACCTCAAACTTACACACGAACATAATGGGACGTCCCCAGACGGCTCCCAACTCCAGCCGACGCCTGGGCCCTCCCAGGCATGAGGGACCCTCAAATCAGCTTTACACAGCGCCCCCCATTAGACTCCCGCGTCTCCCGCGGCTCCAATCCTTTCTCCCGCCTTCCTTCCATCAGAGCTTGGTCCCCTCCGGCTCCACCAGAGCCCCGGCTCTGAGCCCGCCCGCCCGCAAGGCCAAGCCGCTGACCGGTCCTGGAGCTGGAGGTCGGGTCGCTCCCGAGGCTCCTCGTAGAAGCTGATGCCCGGGTGCGTGGCAAGGGCCCTCCACAGGAATTCCTGAGTGTAGGGCTCCAAAGGCAGCGGGAAGGGCGGCACTCGCGTCTCCAGACGGCTCCACAGCGCGGGCAGACACAGGCCATCAAGCCCCTCCAGGGCCACCTCGTCCAACAACGACTCCAGCGCGTCCATTGCTACTTCAGTTAGCAGCGCCCGGGGCGCCTGCGCACTACGCCGACTAGGACCCCCCCCCCCCCCGGGCCTGCGCGCCTGCGCACAACGACAGGCTTCGCGGGAGGCTGGCGGGCCCGGCCATGCCAGGAGTTCCAGAGCGCATGCGTGACGTCACCCCCTTTGAGGGCGGGCTCAGTCAGTGAAACTCCACCGCCATTGGCCCGGAATCCCGCAGTAACCAGGGGAACTGCAAACAGTGCAGAGACCGCTTCCGGTTTGAGCACCCGGAACCACCGCCTCTAGGGATGGACGGTGAGTGTTCGTTGGCTCCTCCGGGAGGTCGGAGAGTTTTTCTCCCATCTCTCCTGAGGCTCCCCCTCCCCCACCAGGGCAGAATCCTAAGCCACAGCCCCCTGGACCACCACTGCCTGACCCTAGGCGGCCTCAGGTCTGAAGGAGAGGAAGCCTTAGTGGTCGGGGATGGGGACCAGAGGCTGGGGGGAGTGGTCAGTGTTCCGCCTCTGAGCTGGGGTCGTCTCAGTGACGGGGCTGAGGTGGGAAAAGTAGAGGTCTGAGGAGGGTCCTAGGACGCGGATCTGCGGGAGATGGGGTTGGTGTGGCGGGGAGCGTCACTGTAGAGTGCAGTCCTAAGCTACTGGAGAATGGGACTTGGTAAGGGGGGTGGGGGGGGAGACTGGGGAATACTCTCTCCTGTGTCTCGATGTTAATCATTGGTACTGTTCGGTGCCACCTCGCGAAGCTTCCTAATGGCCCTTTGAGTTGCGTGTTGTTTATCCCGTTTTACAAATGAGGTTACTGGAGCTGCGAGAAGTGAAATAACTTGCCCCCCAGCCAGCCAGCCAGCAAGCGGCAGAGTGAGAAAGGAACCGAGACACTGCCTCTGGAGCTGAGTTACGGAGGTTGAGGCTCTGAAGGGGCCTCAGAAGCCCTTCCTCCCGGGGGCTGCAGATACAGCTGTCTGCAAGGGCACGTCCCGTGGGCTGGATTGGGCTGTGCCTGAAAATCAGTCCTTCCGAAAGGGAAGCTTCCCTCAGCTGCAACCCATTGCTTTCTTGGGGCATCTCTCATAATACCCCGAGGGCCAGTGGGCCTGAAGGCCAGGTGCAAGCTGTGGGCCATCATTTAGGGGTCCCTGACTAGAGTCTTGGAATTGACGGTTGGAAGCAATCTAAAAATAGGTTACTCTGGTATCTCCTTTGTAGATGGGAAGGCTAATGTCCGGAGAGGCTGGTAGGGTCTGTGCTGGTGAATTTGTTCCTTTGTGATACCTACTTAATGCAGTGTGGGAAAATTTTTTTAATTTTGTTATGTGCTTAAAAGACATCATTGCCCTTTGTACTTCAGAGATACTATAAAAACGTCATTTGCCAGCTTGCCCTGTGGAAAGGTCAACGTAATACTGCTATAGAACGATTCTCAAACTTTTTTGGTCTCAGGATGCCTTTATACCCTTACCTCAAAAGAGCTTTGTTTATGTATATTATATCTATATTTACCATATCAGAAATTAAAGCTGAGAAAGTCTTAAAACATTTATTTATTAATTCACTTAAAAATAACAACCCATTGCTTCTGAATATAGTAATACTTTTAATTAAAAACAGCTATATCCCTCCCCCCCCAAATTAGTAGGAATAGTGGAATTATTTTACATTTTCTTAAATTTCTTCAATGGCTGGTTTAATAGAAAATAGCTAGACTCTCGCCCTGGCTGGTGTGGCTCAGTTGGTTGAGCGTTGTCCCGTGCATGGACGAGTTGCCGTTCGATTCCCAGTCAGGGCACATTCCTGGATTTCAGGCTTGATCCCCAATCTGGTGCATGAGGGAGGCAACTGATCGATGTTGCTCTCTCACATCAATGTTTCTCTCTCTACCTCTCTCAAATCAATAAAAACATATTAAAAAAAGAAAGAAAATAGCTAGACTTTCATTTGGGCTTCAGCAACCAGACTATTATTATGTTGTTACTTTGGCTGATATGTATGAAAAAATAAGGCCTCTCACAGATATACAATTGTAACAGGAAATATTTTAATTGCCTTTCATGGTAACTGTTTGTGCTCTGTTACATTAAAATCCATTTGTCTATCTTGTTCTTCCATTGGATATTTTACCCATATTTTATAACTTAGGCATTGGTCATTTGGAAAATGTTACTTCAATGAGTTATGCAATGGCATATTATTACACAATATCAAAAAACACACATTCATTAATATCACCGCCTATCTCATTTTTTAACCCTTTGTGGTCGTATTAAATTTGGACATATGTGTCGTACTGGTCGGAATTAATTTCCATCGAAAGAGCAGTGATACATAACATGCAAGATTATGAAGGATAAACAAGATTTATGAACTGATACATGAATGGAGTTAAGATTCATACGGTTCCTTGCTGTGGTGGCTGAGAGCAGACATACGACCGGAACGGTAAAAAAGCTTTGGTGGCTGAGAGTAGACAAATGACCGCAAAGCGTTAAAAAAAGTTTAAGTGTTGGGAAGCTACTGAACTCAAGGTAGTGGAAATATGTTTTCTATTTGTTTACTCTTGAAAGCTTGAATTTTATCATTAGCAACAGATACTGTCAGTTTCCCTGAAGTAAAGGCTTACTTTAGTATTGGAAAAAGTATCTGCCAAACCACCCAAGCCTGAATAACCATAGTTTGTCTGTTCTTTCAAGTAGAAATGACATTCTTTTTTTTTTTTCCTTTTCATTGAATTTATTGGAGGTGACACTGGTTAACAAAATTATACAGGTTTCATGTGTATGATTCCAAAACACATCTGTACACTGTATTGTGTATTCACCACCCCAAGTCAAGTCTCCTATTATCATTTATCCCCCCTATACTTTCCTCCACTTCTCCCCACCCCTCCTCTCATTGGTAATCACCACACTATTCTTATACATGAGTTTTCTTTCTTTTTTGCTTAATCACTTCACCCAGCCCTCCAACACCTTCCCTCAACAGCTGTAAGGTTGCTGTCTACGAGCCTGTCTCTGTTTTGCTTGATAATTCATTTTGTTCATTAGATTCCACATCTGAGTGAAATCACATGGTACAGTACTTGCCTTTCTCTGACTGGCTTATTTCACTTAGCCTAATGCTGTCCAGGTCCATCCACGTTGTTGCAAAGGGTAAGATTTCCTTCCTTTTTACGGCCAAGTAGTATTTCATTGTGTAAATGTCCCACAGCTTTTTTATCCACTCATCTACTGATGGACATTTGGGCTATTTCCAGATCTTGGCTATTGTAAATAACACTGCAATAAACATGGGGGTACCTGTATTCTTTCAAATTAGTGTTTTGGGATTTTTTTTGATAAATTCCCAGAAGTGGAGGTAATTTCATACTGTTTTCCACAGTGGCGGCACCAGTCTGCATTCCTACCAACAGTGCATGAGGGTTCCATTTTCCCCACATCCTTGTCAACACTTGTTGATTTATTGATGATAGCCATTCTGACAGGTGTGAGGTGATATCTCATTGTGGTTTTAATTAGTATTTCTCATTGAACATCTTTTCATATGTCTATTGGCCATCTGTATGTCCTCTTTGAAGAAGTGTCTATTCAGGCCCTTTGCCCATTTTTAAATTAGATTGTATGCTTTTTTGGTATTGAGTTTTATAAGTTCTTTATGAATTTTGGAAATTAACCCCTTATCAAATGTATCATTGGCAAAGGTGTTCTCCCATTCAGTGGGTTGTCTTTTAATTTTGTTGATGGTTTTCTTTGCTGTGCAAAAACCTTTCAGTTTGATGTAGTCCCATTTGTTTATTTCTTCATTTGTTTCCCTGTGAGGGTGAGGTGCCGGTCAGGCTTCAGGTAAGGTGGGAATGTGTTGGCTTCCCCCAAGAGCCACACTACTCAATCTGTCCCAGATTTTGCCTTGACCTCAGCAGGGCAGAGCCATTGAGAGTTGGGTGGTTGGGTCCTCTGGAGCTAGAGCCTGGAAGATGGGTCTGTTGGAAGCCCCAAGGGTGGTTCCAGCTGATCTCCCATGAGAGGGAAATGCCAATCAAATTCACAGGAAAGTTGAGGGAATGTCCCCTGCCTCAAAGCCGTACAACTCAGTCACTGACACCCTGTGAGTCTTCCCAGACCTGTACGCCCTGGTCAAGGGCTGACTCCTCAGCAGGGCGTAAGCTCTGCAGGGTGGGGCGAGAGGGAGTCCAGAGGGTAGGTAGGGCTATTGCTTTCCCCCAGGCTGATGCTGCTTGGAGGGGAGTGCTACACCCAAGAAACAGGGCATGTGCAATGTGGTAGAATGACTTAGCATAGCGATTCTGGTCCCTTCAGCTCTCTCTCCAGAGCCACAAACCACAAACTCTCCTCAAATGACTCTCGTCTGCTTTGCCCTCCCTCTGCAGGAGCTCAGGGTGAGTGGCTGTGAATGAAATTTTGTACATTGGCCCTTGAATGGAGTCTGTGTTTCTAGCGGACTCCCATCTTTCCCTGGCGAACAGAAACTCTGCTGCTTTTCACAGCCAGATGTTATATGGGTGCCTCTTCCTAGCCTCGTGCTCTGGACTGGCAGGCCCAGGATGGGGTTTAGAACCCTGTCACCCCCCACCCTCACCCCCCGCAGCTGAAATATCCCCCCTACCAGTCTTGATGTGGCTTCTTCTGTAAATCCTTGGTTATAAGACTTCTCTCCAGCTAGTCTTCAGTTGGTTATCCAGGATGATTATTCTATAATTTAGTTGTAATTCCAGTTTAGTCCTGGGAGGAGGTGAGTTTAGTTTCTGCCTACATCACCACCACCTTGGATCTCTCTAAAAATGACATTCTATACAGTGTACAATGTATGGCTAGTGTAGCTGGCAACTCAATCACACAAGTGCTTTTTGGGATTGACCATTGTACTTGGGCTTGTAGCAGAAGTACTTTATGTGCACTCCCATTTCTTCACACAGAATATTTAAAAATGTGTACTCATGGGTTGAGATTTAATAAAATTCTTACAGTTTCTTTAGGATAGCCATAGTGAAAATGATTTTTTGGTTTGTTTTATTGTTAGTACATGGCAGTAAGGAACATAATGACTACTAGTAGTTTGGCGCCACTGCCTTGTAGCCACTCAGGCTACAGTTTTACCCACTGTTGCTTTTGCATCATCAGTACAAATGATCAGCACAGTGAAAAAGTCTTAGAATTATGATGAAAATAGTTTGGTTACAAACTATAGGTTGGTTACAAAAGGGAAACCTTTGTCGTCTTTAAGAAAGTATTTGCCCTAAGATTAGATTTAACATTCAGGGGATCCCTTTTTCCATTTCAGTTTTTTAACCTTTCACTTATATACCATTTTATAGGCACATATCTATTGGATAAAGCAATGCATACCTGGATGAATTGTGATTCTAGCCAACTAGAAACGCCAAGCCCAGCCTTAATTAGAAAGGGGTTTACTTCTGAAAAATCACAAAAGCTTAAATGTCTACCAAGTATCCCCAAACTGGATTTTAGCTGAGTTTATTCTTCATGTCCAAATCACCATAGCTTTTCACAGTATTTTTCCTGGCCCCTTGGTTTTGGCTTTATGATGCGGTATAATGTAATGGTGATAGTTTGGGAGGCCGTATAGCCACTTGAATTTGAATCTCAGCTGTGTACCCTCACGTCTCAGAGCCTTAGTTGTCCTGTCAATAAAATGGAGATGATGATGAAGTTTACCTTGTTTTGTTTGATAATCCACTGGTGAATCCCTCATTGTGGATTCAACGAGACTAGGCATGAATACACTGACTGTCCGGTCTAGCGTGTAAGAAGTGCTTCCCCATAGTAGCTAATGCTATCAGTATCTGCAAGTGAGCAGACTTCCTCCACGCCACTGACTGGAGGGGGGGGGGGGATCTGATGAAGCCCTCCAGCCAAAAATGATCTTTGTAATTAGCTTGCCCTTTGTTTAAAAGAAAACCCCATGTTTGACATTTTTTACTTTCATGAAGGTAAATTGGCAACGTGACAGAGTCTTCTGTCTGTGAAAAGGTTCACTTTTATGTTAAAGTCAAATTTCCTTCAGTACTTTTACAATATGAGATGGTCTGGAAAAAACATTTCTGCTCAGTTTTCAAGGAACATAATAATTAGACAAAAGTTCAGCACATCAATATAATTAGAAAGGGTTTTAAAGCTGCTCATTTGCTTTGCTCCCCCCCAGAGCAAATATTTAACATTTCCC
Organism: Miniopterus natalensis; assembly: GCF_054644295.1. NCBI lineage: Eukaryota > Metazoa > Chordata > Mammalia > Chiroptera > Miniopteridae > Miniopterus > Miniopterus natalensis. The sequence goes on from NC_142083.1 coordinate 95,782,596, forward strand.
TGTTTATACTGTTCATTTGCTTAGCAAACTCTCTCAAAGAATTAATAATGCTAAAATGAAATTTAGGCTAGCTTGTCTAAATAATCCCGAAGTACAAAAAGGCTGACGGTTGAATCAGTAAGATTTTGCAGAAAGTATGGTGTCAGCGTGTCTGGCCTCTTCTGTTCTTGTGTGGTGTTTACCTGGACTGCTGGTGATTTGTCCGTTCCTCTTACTACTTAAAGTAAGCCAAGCCAAAAAAATAAAATAAATTAAAATAAAGCAGGCATTCAGCAGGCAAAACAGATGCGGTGTCCATGTGGTCCCTGTGCCTGTTCTCCTTTCCTTCCTTGGCTCCCATGTTTGAATTGGAATCATTTCTTTTCTCTTGATATTTGCCGGCACTCATTCTGCCCTGTCACTTTAGCTTACAGGACTTGGCACATGATGTTTTGCTTAGTTTTCTTTAGGGCATCCACTCAGGGACTCCACAACATGTCAGTACCTTCTGGGCCCCTGAATCCAGAGATTTTAAGATGTGTAAGTGGAAGTTCATTGGACTAGTCTCAAGCTTTCCTGTGAAGTTGATTGTTATACATAGATTAAAAACCTTTTTCCTTCAAAAATAGAGATGTAGCAAATTTGAAAATGAATTCTTTATGCCAGAGGTTATGATTTGGGAGCCTCTGGCTGAAATAGCCCACGGGCATGTTTATTTGGCCTGTAATGCTTTGTTCTTTAATTTTTTTTTTTTAATATGTCTTTATTGATCCTAGAGAGAGGAAAGGAGAGTGTGAGAGAGAGATAGAAACATCAATGATGAGAGAGTCATTGATCGGCTGCCTCCTGCACTCCCTCGACGGGGGATCGAGCCCGCAACCTGGGCATGTGCCCTGACCGGGAATCGAACCTCGATCTTCTGGATCCTAGGTCGATGCTCAACCGCTGAGCCACACCCGGCCGGGCTGTTCTTAAAATTTTTGAATTAGTTCTTAACGTTGAAAAATTGGGAGATTTCTCATAAATATCTGATGATGATATTTTCTTTAAAATATCAATAAATACCCTAGCCGGTTTTGCTCAGTGGTTAGAGCATTGGCCTGTGGACCAAAAGGGTTTAGGGTTCGATTCCCAGTCAAGGGCACATACTTTGTTTGCATGTGTGGGAGGCAACCAATTGATGAGTCTCTCTCACGTCGCTGTTTCTCTCTCCCCCTCCTACCTCCCTTCTACTGTCTTTAAAAAATCAATGGAAAAATATCCTCAGGTGAGGATTAAAAAAAATATTAAAATATCAGTAAAGTCTGTTAACTCTGATTAGAATTCTGCATGGCCACGGTTCCCTCCCAGCTGGAGCAGAGTGGAGAGGGAGGTCTACTTTCCCCATTCACCACAGCACCTGTCTGACTGGCTTCCCTCATTACATCTGGTAGCTGTTTGGGGCCCCATATGCATTTTAAGTTACAATCCTGCTCTAGTTTTAACGTGGACAATTTTGAAAATCTCTGTGGACTTCATACTGTGCTATACTTGTCTCGTAGTTATAATTTGGAAAAAAAAAGGGGGATATATAGTATTCTTTTCCCTTAAGAACTTCATAGTCTGGTGAGAAAGCCAGACCTGAACAGATAGCTTGAAGATAACACTCTGGCCCACTGCCTGCTTTTATAAATAAAGTTTTTTTGGAATGCAGCTACACCCATTTGCCTACAAATGCATATAAATAATCTATGGCTGTTTTCATGCTTCAGTAGTAGAGTTGACTAGTAGAGATCACATGGCCCACAAAGCCAAAAATATTTACTATCTGGCCTTTCACAGGAAAAGTGCCGACCCCTGCCATGGAGGATCCAATTCAGTTCTTGAGATGGCTCAGTCTGATACTCACTGTAATTGTGCCTGCTTTACATCACACAGCTAGTAGGTAGCAGAACCAGGACTCAGCTGAATCAAGTCTACACCGTAGCATTCATCAAAGAGCTGTCTCAGCCCTGGCCCTGCCAGGATGTGGCCAGGTTCTCGCATTTGGAGAGTGAGTCTGCAGGTGAGGCGTGCCCTTCAGGCTGGTAGAAGAATAAACACAGCTTAAAGGGCACAGCTCCCTTAGGATCTGACCTTCGCCGCTCCTTTATTTCCAAGGAGGAAAACGATAAAGGAGCAATAAGGTTGCTTAGGAGGAGCTTGGAGCTGTTTACAGAGCGCTTTATGTAAGAATAAGGAAGTATCAGTTGACTTCAGCACCACAGGGCAACTGCTGATGTCCCAGGACGTGCTGGACAGCCTGACCCTGGAAGTCTTAACAGTTGCCCTGTGGACCTGGCACATTTAACTGGAGAATTTTCCTGGGGAAGCTGTTCCCCTCCCTTGCCCTATCCCTTGGTTAGTCAGCTCGTCTCCAGCCTCATCTTTAAATAGTCACCCACCCAATCTCATGCCCAGAGTTTTTATACTTGGCTGAACTGGGTCCATCGCTGTGTTTTCCCATATTTAAAAATAGAGATTTCCCATAAAAACCTTGCCTTTTCAATCTCTGGATAAAAGGATGCATTGGCCCCATGGGCCTGCCTTCTGTCACAGCCTGGTTCTCAGCACTGAACAGTGGCCACCTCGATGGTTGACATGTAATGACAGTTTGGCCTCTTCTGACTGGTGGTGCCAATCATCAAGTGCTCACTTTTTGCATTGAGAACATTGGCCTGAGCCTGCAGGCATCTGAGATTTCAACCCTTGCCCAAGGTACCTTGGAAAGCTGGCATCTCTTTGGCATACCATATTCTTTCCCACCTCCCTGCCTTGCCCGCACTGTGTTCCCTGCCACCTGTGCCCTTCTTTCAAGTCACCTGCACACTGTCGGTCATGGTGACTGGCATTACTTGCAGAATTAATTCTCCTGCATGGCAGGATCCCATAGCTCCTCGTGCATTGTGCTGTCGCAGGAATTGGCTCTGTGCCTTTCTTCTTCTTTGAGGGCAGAGACCCTTTCTTGTTCCTTTGTATGCCCAGCATTTGGCCCAAGGACTGGTACAGGGAAATGTCCATGAGTGTTTGCTGGGTTGACATTGTAACCAGGAAGGAGATGAACTGATTAGTGCCTTAGTGAGTTGTTGGCCGGTCTCCATAAAGCAGAGAGAGAAAAGGCACTTGCAGCCAAGCCTCCAGCCCAAGCTTCCAGAGACCTGGCTGGTTCCTCTTCCTCTAGTGGACAAGTGTGGTTCCCTCAGGCACTGTCCTTTGGAGTAGTTCAGTCCAGTCCTAATAATGTGCCCGGTCCTAGCTGCCTTTCCTATACCACAGCCTCTGTGTTTATTCTGTCCTCCCTCTCCTCAGCTACATTCCTGCCCTCCCCCCACTCCTGTCCCAGCAAAGTCACTCTCAAGTCCTGCCCCATTTTGGAACTTGGTGCTACCATAACTACCTTTAGCTGATGGATTCTTTGGAGACATCCCCTGACTTAACATGTCCTTTGAGGACAGGACAGTTATGGGTGAATGCAGCACCTGGCAGGAAGTTGGAGAGCCACAGCTGTCTGGTCCCCAACTATGGGACCCCTGTAGGCATGACCACACTTTAGTCTAAAGTCTAAATGAACTTGCAGTTTTGTGTGTGTGTTTCCTCTCCAAGGAGTCCCAAACTAATTAGGTACATTTTATGAACCCACCTAAAATCACAAAAGGTTAGAGCTGGAAGGGAATTGACATCTAGTCCAGGATTCCATTTTGGTGTCTGATGTATTTCAGGACCCGGGGGTCCCACGCAGGGGTCACCAGTTTAGAAGGCTGCGGGGGAACAGGAGGGAACATAAATGACTGCAGGATTTATTCATTGTGCAGCTCTGTGCTGATTCTTCCAACACCTAAGTACACCTTGCATACCTGGGAATATTCTTCATTTTCGTAAAGAAATCTGTTGTCTACTAATTTCTTCTTTTTTTATTTTTTATTGTTGACAGTATCATAGATGTCTCTCATTTTCTCCCTTTTTGCCCCCCTCCACCCAACGCCCGCCCCACCCCAGGCCTTCCCCATGCTATTGTCTGCGTCCGTGGTTATGCATGTATGTCCTTTGGTTAGTCTCTTCCCGTCCCCTCCACCTCCAGGCCCCCCCGGAGAGTTTACTAATTTCTTGAACTGTGCTTTTATCCATCTCTCCATCATCTATGAAATAGAGATAATGACTATGCCCTCCTCCTGGGGTTGTTGTGAGAATTAGCAGCGTTAATAGATGCAAAGCCTGCATACAGTAAGTACGTTGCCAGTGTTAGCTCCGTCATGGCAATGGTTCTCACTTTTGATGGAGACATGGGCATATGAGCCGTCACTTTCATCTTTCATCTTCTAGGGAAAGAAAAACTCTCAGATCTGCTCATAAATGGCAACTTGGACTTCACCTCAGTGGCAAGGAGGAAACCTGTGGGATGGGGAGCCGCAGGGCACCATGCCATCTAGGAGGCTATTGTCCTCAGTTCCTGACAACTAATGCCAGGCAGGCATGCAGGCCTTGTGTTGCCAGATCTGTCAGTTTTTTTTCAAAAGAATCTAGGACTCAGGATTTTTAAACGTGAAATCTCCCAAGATTTAACTGTTGGCTGAAAAAATATATATTTTAACGTTATTGAGACTAGACTAATGTCTGTGGGTTTGACTCAGCCTTTAGATCTAGTCAGATCACTGTTGTTTATCAGATATGGTGGCCAAGGCTTGGGGAGTGAAGTGCCCCTGATGGGCAGCCCAGGAGTGGGAGAACGGGCCCAGATCCATTGAATCAGATGAACCCCCCCCCCCCCCCCCCCCCGCTAGCCTTCCTCCAAATGAGCCCACTCAGTGAGAAGTTCTGCTGCTTGCTTTCTTTGAGATGGAGATTTCATTTTAAGCCTCTGGATTAGAACCTGGACAGAGAATAACATTCAATTATTCCCTCCCTCCCTCCCTCCCTCTGGGTGCTCGCTATCCATCTGAGCCATATTCTGGAGAAGAGTGGAAGGAGCAGAGCTTGTTGAGTCAGACTGAGGAGGTTCGAATCCTGAGGACTCCTTTTACCAGCCATGTGACTTCAGGGGAGTTAGTTACTTCATCTCTCAGTGCCTAGACTCTTAAATTGTAAAATGGAGATTAATAGTAGGACCTTCCCACAGGGCTGAGAAGCAAATTTGTTCACCTAAAGACCCTAGAATGGTGCCCAGCACTTAATAGGTCCTCAGTAAGAATTAACTATCATATCACAAGAAAAAAATGCATCTTTTTCCTTAGGATTCCAGGGGAATCTCATGTACCATTTCTCATGTTTTCCAAGGTTTGGCAGATCATTTTTTGGGGTGTGTGCAAATACTCAGAAGACACTGTAATTTGTATACATACACATGCACACATACAGGGTGGAACAAAAGTAGGTTTACAGTTGTTTGTATGAAATAATACAATAATTAATAAATAATAACAAGAATAAAACTTTGTGTTTCCTGTACTCACAACTGTAAACATACTTTTTTCACACTCTGTATTCTCATAAGTGCAGTGTCCTCACTTGTATTCTCTGGGGGACTGGGCTGGATGGATGGAGCTAGCTTGGGGTGTAGAGTGGGAATGGGTTTGGGGCCTTGTAGGGTGGATACAGAAGCAGACCAAAGAACATTTTGGTCTGGAAGCATGTTGTCATGTAGGCCACTGATTAGATTACAGAGGTGTGGTATTTACTTAATTTCACTATTTCAAAGGAAAAAAAAATCAATATTTTTCTGTGATCTCCAATGGTGTATTAAAATTACTTTGTCATTTTCACTTCCCCATCCCAGAAGGAGCAGGGGAAGGGTCAGGAAAGCACCTGGGAAGAGAATGTGACGTGTTCCCAGCAGTTCCAGAAGTTATTGTGCCTCCTGTCCCTTCCGGCATTGTCCACTCAGAACTTTGGTCATTCACTCACTCACGGATTCCAGAAAGGTCTACTGATGTCTGTTCCATTCCAGACACTGTTCCAAGTGTGGGAAATTCAGTGATTAAAAAGCCAAACAGCAGCCTCCAATTTCACTAAGCTGATATTTAGTAGAGGAGATAGGCCACAAACATATCAACAAGAAACAGATCAGATAAGTGCTATGCTTAAAGTCCCTTTTAAAAAAAAATGTTTTTATTGATTTTAGAGAGAGAGGAAGGGGGAGGAGGAGAGAGACAGAAACATTGATAATTGGCTGCCTCCTGCACGCCCCCTACTGGGGATCGAGCCCAGCATGTGCCCTGACCGGGAATTGAACCAACAACTTCCTCATGCATAGGACAGTGCTCAGCCAACTGAGCCACACCAGCTGGACCGTACTTAAAGTCCCATTAAGCTGAGATCTGACTGATGAGAGGACCAGAGGATAAGGGCCGAGGCCTCAAGGCAGGAAGGAATCCTGAGTCCAAGGAGCTGAAGGACTGGGGGGCTGCCGGGGTGTGAACGCAAGCAAGGGGAGAGATGAACACGGGCTGGTCAAGCAGACACGCAATATGGGCTTATTTTTAGATGGCTTCCGTGGGAAAAGCCCAGCAGGAGTGGAGGCAAGAGACCTACCAGTGGCTAGTGAAAACGATGGCGGGTTCACAGAGGGATGGCAGAGAGGAGTGGACAGGTTTGGGTGCCAGAGTGCAACAACTTGCTGAGATCCACGAATAGTCAGCTGTTTCTGGGTGAGGGAACTACTAAGTGCTAAGTGCCTGTTATGCATAGGGCACTATACTAAGTGTTTCACATGTACTATCTTAACCCTGACAATTGACTAATGGAAAGGGGACAGTTAGGATTCCCGAACAGGTAATGAGTGGCTGTACAGTGGCTATAGGCCGACCCTCTAACCACTGTACAGCATTGTCCCCAGGCTCTCATCTATTAGGGCCGGCCAAGAATGTACGGCTAAACATTCTAAACCAAGATAATTCACGCATTGGTGTGCAGGTTATAAATAACCATTTCCAGCTGGCAACTGTTGTTTAGGTTTGGGAAGGAAAAGAGGATCTTAGCGTGACTTGTTTATCTCAGGTAATTTGGCAGTAAACTGAGCCATGGGAATTTGAGTTACATAGGAAATGCAAAGGAAGAGTGACAGGGATATCATTCCAGGCTTTCTGAAGACAGTAACTTCAAGGCCCAGAGCCAGCCTGGAGGCGCACGTGGGGACTTGGAAGGAAGAATGTGTCTTACAGCCAACGTGTACCTGGCTTCCAGTCATGCTCTTTGTCTAATAGACTTCTGTTGTCATGATGAGATTTCCTTAAGGAGCCCCCCCGCCCCAATAAAAGGCTCCATGGCATTGAGATAAAGAAATAGTGGGAAGAGCCAGAGATTTTCCAGTCTTACCTCTCAGGTTGGAAACTAGAAGCCTGTTTTGTTGGGGTTGTACAGAGCTTAAATTTTTTTTTAAACTACTTGGCAGCATTTATAAATTAGAAGCTTTGCCCTGGCCAGTGTGGCTCAGTTGGTTGGACATCGACCTGTGTGCACTGAAGGGCTGCCAGTTTGATTCCCGGTTGCGGCACAGGCCTGGGTTTCAGGCTCTATCCCCGGTAGTGGGCGTGCAGGAGGCAGTAGATTGATGTTCTGCTCTTACATCTGTGTTTCTCTCTCCTTCTCCCTTCCTCGCTTTCAAAATCAATAAAAATCTTACCAAAAAAACACACACAACAAACCCAACAAAAACAACTTTCCATTAAAAAACAACCAGAAGCTTTCTCATAAAACTGGACTTCTCTGGAAAAATCGAATCCAACAAACCTGAGCCCACATTCCCATGTGGAAACCTGTGGCTGGAGCCAAATAATGATTCCCCATTAGGCTGGGCAGGTGGGCTCCGGGCTGCCCTGTTCCACCCTGCCCCCTTTTACTCTGCCACACTTGTTTTTGCAAAGGTTGTAGGTTGAAGTCAGGATCAAAGTTCGGGAAGCTGGGATGGGGCTGAAGGCTGTGGGGGTGGGGGTAGGGTGTGCTGTCAGCAGGCAGGCAGCAGGGTGTAGTGAACACTGGATTAGCAGCTGGACTGACTCTTTGCTAACCCAAGCTCTCCTTCCTTGCTCTGTGACCTTGGGTGGCTCTGTTGTTATAATTGATAGAGAATCCCAAGAGCTATTAGCAGGGGTGGAACCTACAGTGGTAGGTGCTCGGGAAGCACTAGGAAGCATGATTTCCAGACAACCTATTAAAACAGGCCTCGATGTTTCTTTCCCGTTTCTTTTTCCCCTTTTCCTTTTCATTTCTCATCTCATCTAGCCGTTTCATAAAATCTTTGCCCTCAAATAAATGAGCAGGTCACCAATAGCCTATTGGTTTAGCTAAGAAATTGTTGTTTCCTGAAACCATTTTGTCATTTCATTCTTATCTCTCACACATATACAGATTGATCTCTTAAAAGAAGGCAGTTTGTTCTCTGAAAATATCGTGTTCTCTTTCCCGCAAGCTTTGGGGTCCAAAGGTTCATGGAGGCTACTTCATCTCCCTGCCACAGACCACCCCCTCTCAGACCTCAGATGGAAGGCCTACAGCATTTCTCGTCATATTATATCTTTTAAAAGTTTGAATCAGCCTTTGGACATTTAATATTTTAAGTTTATTTTAGTTTCAAGAATAGGAAATAGATCCAAATAAATCATTCAAAAATAAAAACAATATAAAGAATATACATTGATGGCTAGCCGGCGTAGCCCAGTGAACCTAGAGATCACAGTTGGATTCCCAGTCAGGGCACGTGCCGGGTTGCAGGCTTGGTCCCCAGTAAGGGGTGTGCAGGAGGCAGCTGATCAAGGACACTCTCTCATCATTGATGTTTCTCGCTCCCTCTCGCTTCCTCTCTCTGAAATCAATAAAGATATTAAAAAAAACTAAACTAGTGTGATATGCATTCTTATCTCCCTCTTTCTTAGAGAAAAATTGCATGCTACGTACACTGTCCACCCCTTGTTTTTTTTCACTTAACACATGGCCATCTGTAGGATACGTAAGGAGTTTGCCTGTTCGTTCTCCTAACTTCATAGTATTCTACTCCATTGTGTGGACTTACCGTGTTTATTCAGCCAGTCCCTGCTCTTAGACTTACGGGTTATTTCTGATGTTTGCTATTGTAGGTAGTGATACAGTGAATTACCTTGTCCATGCATTTGTTTCCTGTTTGTGGAGCTGTTTCTTCACGGTAGACCCGGGAGTGATATTGCTAGCTCAAAGGGAAAAGGCATTTTTCCTTTGAGGATATCACCGAAATATCCTCCGAAGTGGCTGTGTCATTTTGTACTCCCAGCAGTGCTCAAAAGTGCCTGCTTCCCAGCACTTGCCAACAGTATATTGTCAAACCTCTGGATTTCTTCCAGTCAGATAGGTGAGAGAAAGTGGAATCTCAGTGGGATATTTGTCATTTAAATTAAATTACATAGATGTATAAAATGAGAGCACTGTGAGCTGTCATATTTGGACAACAGAAGAAATAAGCTGCTTTTAGTAACGTAATGAAAGCACCATCACCCCAGTGGGGAGAAACAAATGCCTTGTTCAAAACTCCTTTGTGATGGGGAGGTCCCTGCAGGGACCCTCTTTGCCTGCAGGATTTCCTCCGACTCACCTTTACTCGCCAGAGCCCAGCCCAGCCCTGCCTGCCAAGGCTGCGCATTTTCCCTGAGTGGATGGGAGTGAGTTCTGACTGCCAAGCTTGCCTTTCCACATTTGGCACTTTATGGCATTTGTCTGGCTAGTAGAGGGCTTCCTCCTCCTTTACCCTTGAGGAATCATTTTCTTCTAATCCCCTTATTAATTGCTTTAGGAGTCCAAAGTACATACATTAAAAAGCTGCGCCACAGAAAGAATTCCTTAAACCAAACTCCGTCCCTAGCCCATTCTGGCCTTCTACTTGTCTTTAAAGATCTGACTGTGGGCAGTGTTGCTTAGTGGATAGGCATGCAGGTCCTGGAGCTGTTCTGCCCAGACGCAAATGAGGGCTTCTCTACTCAATAGCTATGTGATACTGGGCAAGTTTCCTAACCTCTTTGGGGCCCGGTGCCCTCCTCTGATAAGTGGGATAATAACAGTACCTATTTCGTAGGGTAGCTGTGAAGAGTAAATGCGTTGATTTATGAACTTAGCCTGGAGCTCAGTGGGGGCCCACAGTAAACACCGATTAGGGCGAGCTCACTGGTAGTGGTGGTGATGATAGTGATGGTGGTGGTGGTGGTGACAGCGAGCTGCTGCTGCTCATGCTGAGGGTGTGGTCGTGATGATGGTGATTAGGAGCACCCTGAGCCCCGCCATTTAACAAGCTACATTCTTGTGACCTTGAGCATGGAGCTCAATCACTCACCCCCATTTAGTCTCTCATTTCATCATTGATTTGTAGCAATGGGAATAACACTGTTCATCTAAAGCGAGAGTCAGCAGACTACATACAGCCTGTGGGCCAAATCCAGCCTGCGCCCTGTTTTTCATTTTATTTTGTTTGTTTTAATATTTTTGTTATTAGAGAAAGAGAGAGAAACATCAATGTGAGAGTGAAACATCGACCGACTGCCTCCTGCCCGCCCCCTACCGGGGACTGAGCCTGCAGCCTTTTGGTGCACAGAATGACCCCCGACCGAGTCATACCAGCCGGGGCCCTGCTGCCTGTTTTTGTGAATAAAGTTCTGTTGCAACCTAACCACACCCGTTCGTTTATGTAGTGTCTGTTCTGCTTTCATACTGCAATGGCAGGGTCGAGCAGTTATGCTTGAGACTTATGACTGATAAAGTGAAAAATATTTACTATCTGACTCTTTAAAGAAAAAGGTTATTGGCCCCTGATCTAAAGGAGTGGTTGTGAGGGTGTGAGACACAAAGCCTGCGTGTAGACCTGGCACATATTAGGTGTTCAGTACAGTGGAGCGGCAGCAACCAAGCATTTTATTTTCATGAAAGTAAAATGCTCGGTTGTCCCCAACCCCTTCACTCTCCTCCAACCCCAAGAGGAAAAATAGAGGAAGTAATTACAATATGAATAGTTTAATTAGAAATACCGTAAGATGGTACTTTGCATATGTATTTTTATCATGTAGCATACATTTCCATATGCATCAAATATTACACATGCATGTTAGTCTGCAGCAGTGGGTCTGAAGGGCTGTGTCCTGCAGACTGTGCTTTTTGGGAGGTGTAAGGCTCCTTTTCGGGGGTATTTTGATGCTGATTTTCCTTTGCTTGATGGCTGCAGAAGCTCTCATCCAAGGGAGATACAACTCCCTTCTGAATGGTAGCGATGAATACTATTATCCGCATCTAGAGCAAAGTAAAACTGAATGTCAGAATTTCCCTACCACTGAAAATAAGTGCAGATAAAAATCTCCGAAATCATAGGTGGGAGAATGATACGATAGTTTAAAAAATTCAGTGCCTTCACTTCTTTTCCCCTTTTCCCCAGGCACACATCTGTTTTATAAAGTGAGGTACACAGGTATCGTTTTCATTCGGCTTTATTTATTGTTTCATGGCTGAATCTGGCAGGTCACCTTGCAAAAGAGAGGAACATCCCCTTAATTTTGCAAGCGGCATATATGTTAATGTTACTCCTTCCCCCTCCCTCCCTGAATTGTGAGCATAAAATGAGATCTAGGTAGGAGGGTCCTGAGGGACGGTCGGTGCAGCAGACGGGCGTGGTGTAGTCTGGGTCTGTCCATCCTTGGCAAGGAGGCTCTGCCTCCGCACTCAGTTGCCCGGAGGAGAGGGGCTCAGTGGTGTGAGGACAGGGGCGTTAGATAACAAATGCGTGTAATTAGAGCGAATTATCTTCATTGGAAAATAAGCACATTATTTCCCAGTTTAATGAATAAAGAGGCTTCTAATTAACTCCAGTAGAGAGATTTGCTTTCATATTTCAGTAGTTAAACTCTATGTTTTTTGTATTAATATTTAGTTTTTATGGCCCGGCTTAATGTTATTTTTTTCCTGTTCCTTATTGGTGTAACAGAATTTTATAGAAGAAAAGCAAACCCGGAGGTGATTCAGCCTAATGGTCTTTTTTAAAAAAGGAAGAAAGCCCTGGCCGGTGTGGCTCAGTGGCTAGAGCATTGGCCCACTGACTGAAGGGTCCGGGTTCAGTTCCTGAAACCTTGGTTGCAGGCTCCATCCCCGGCCCTGGGCGGGCATGTGCAGGAGGCAACCAATCCACGTGTTTCGCTCACATTGCTGTTCTCTCTCTCTGTCTCTCTCTCCCCCCTCCCCCTTCTACTCGCTCTGAAAAGCAATGGATAAATTAATTAATTAAATTAAACTAAATAAGGAAGAAAATATGGCCCAGAGAGATCCTGTTGGACCCGTGACCTATCTAGGGTGCCCTAACCCGTTAGCTGTCCGCTGGCCAGATCCCCAGGTGTGTGTTTGACCAGCACGGAAAGGGCCTCAGCTAGACTCTGGGGTCCACCATGCTCACCCTGGCCTAGCTCTGCTTCCCTCCTGCTCCCTACCCTTGCTCTGGGCCCCACTTGGCCCTGCTGGCATCTTATTTGCCTCAGGACTACTTCCGCTACTGAAAACATCCGTTTCTGTCCCTTGGTCTCCAGCCCACTCTGTCCTGTTCCAGCTCCAGGCCCAACTCCTAGCTCTGCATTACACGGCCTGCATTACCTGGTGTGTCCCTCCTCTGATGGCCAGAGCAGGTGTAGACAAGGGATTGTGGTCTTTCCTCCGAGACTCGGTCCCTATCTCTGTCTCTCCATAGGTCATCGCTAAGCCTTTTTGCTCCTGCCTTCTGGGGGCTCTTGGCTAATGGGACATGTGGTTGTGGCATTATCACAAATGGCCACTCGAGAGTGAAGCGGGACAGTTTGGGAGATCTTGACAATGTGCAGTGACTATCATTTTCTATTTTAAAACCAAGGCAATCCGTTAATTTTTCATCAAGGAATTATTTTATAATGGACACTTCCATAAAGTTCTGGAAGCTGCATTTAAAACAGCATATTTAAACATTCTGGTGTTGATCTGTTGAATTTATGCATGCCTTCAAATGGTAGGCTTCCAGTTTTCTGAGATAAGCAACAATTTTCTCTGAAATTGCCCATTATGGGAAGTGCTGGAATTCCCGCTAATTCCCATCTCTACCATCACCTGTGCCCGAGTTTGGGGTTTGGTACAGCACACTGGGGTGCACTCATCAGAGGTTATGTGTATGCACAGTGGAAGGCATTTTATAATCCAAACAATTTAATAAAAGTGCAATTTGACTTGGAAAACTAGAGTGTCGGCCCTTGCAGAGTGCAGATAATGTTCCAGATTAAAGAGCCGAGGCTTTGTTCATTATAGTTGAATAACACGAGTGTGTGAATTAGCATTTCCTTGCTGTTGGTTTATTTCAAGAGTATACCATTTTCCCATCATAATAATAGGCTACATTTTCTTAAAATCATTTGATTATGATTGGTCCTGTCTATCCAGTTTGCAAATAAAAAGCTTTTGTGGTGGTAAACTAGCTGTTTTAAAACAGCCTTAATTTCTGGTTCTGCTTTTGAACTGCTACAGGTCAGACTCTGCGAAAGGCTGAGAGAAGCCGGTCCTGCTCTCGGGAGAAAAAGGAGGTAAATGTCACCGGCAAGGGCTGGTGGGAGGCAGCTATTTGAAGGGACCTGAGGGAGCAGGTTGGTGACTAAGTATTCCTGGATCTTCTCTCTGAGTCTTTAGCTTGAATTCCTGACTGAATGGTAGTTGGCAACTAGAGCTATCAACCAGTGTTACTTGTAGCAATCGCTTGCGGAATGTATCAGTTAGCTTTGTCTGTGTAACAAATCACCCACACTTAAATCAGCCATGCATTTATTCACAATTCTGTGGGTCGGCAGTTTGGGCTAGGCTTACCCGGGTGGGTCTGCTGATGGGTGAGGCTCTGCTGACCTCAGCTGGGCTCACTTATTGCTATCACATAGGGGCTGACTATCACTTAGGGTGCTTTAGTTCCTTCCAATGTTCTCTCATCCTCCAGCAAGCCAGCCACATGGAGGTTCAAGGCTTCAAAAGTTTGAGAGTGGAAGCCGTAGGATCTCTTGAGTCCTTGGCTCAGAACTGGCATGGTCTCACTTCTGCCACTTTCTATTTTTCAAAGCAAGTCACAAGGTCAGCTCAGATTCAAGGAGTGGGGAAATAGGCCTCACTTCTTGATGGGAAAGCTACAAAATATTGTGGCCATTCTTGAAACCGACCACTCTGAACCCATCTGCTCTGTGCCAGGGACCAGGGCTAGGACTAAGGCGTGGGCGAGACAGTCCTTGATCTTAGGGTGTACACAATATATTGGAAGGGATGTGCAGCAGATCATCACAATAGTGTGGGAAAGTGCCAATGTAGTAGGAGAAGGGCAGAGAAAGTAGAATTTCAATGCAGAAAAGGGGTCACCGAACTCTGCCAGTGATTATCAAGAAAGGCTGTGCAGAAAAGCTGACGTGTAGGCTGCCTCCTGAAGGATGAGTAGTTTTCTGGGCCAAGTAAATGGCAATGTCAACATCGTAGAGACATGAATAGGAAAGTTGCAAGATCATCGAGCCTGAGACGGGAGGTGGTGCAAGGACTCATAGGTTACCTCAGGGAGGTCTCAAGCTCATGGGAGTTTAAATTTGAGTCTTAATAGTGGCAGGTAGGTACAGGAGTGTGAAGGTGTATAGCTCATCGTAACTACCAACCACTCCTGAAACCCGTCAGCACTTGTATACTAGCATTCTCAATTGTAAAGTTGACAGTTCAATGAGGAAAGGGAATTTCTCAGGCTCAGCTAGTTCCAGGGGTTCAAAAATGGCCACAAGCCTTGGTCTTTCTGTTTCTCTTTCTATGTCCTGACTCTGCTTCCTCTGTGCCGGCCTCACCCTCAGCGAGCTCTGAGGAGGCAGGTTGGGTTTGGATGCCCCATTTACTTTGCTGTGACTTCCATCTTCTCTCCTACTGTCCCTTTTCTCAGCTGCAGCCAGGACAGCCAGTGTGGGTTTTCTTCTTTTTCCATTAACCTACCTGGAACGAGGACCGGGGCATAACTTGGGAAGTTTGATGCTGCTGGAAAGATCTAAATGTCAGCCCCAGTGTGCAGTCTAGATGCTGAACAGGGTGGATTCTCCTTCTCCTTTCTGGTATGGAGATTTTTCTGGAAGCAGGCACAGGTGTGCTTGCCTCCTGCATAGTCCTAGAGACATGGGGGTGGAGGAGCCAGAACGGGAGTGAGCACAGCCTGCAGGCACCTGGTCTCCCTCTATGAAGTGCCCAAGGGTGGGGACCAGCCCCCCTAAGCCAGGAATGAATCGTTTAAACCTAACCAAGGTTTTAGGTTACAGAATAGCAGCATCCCATTTATCCACATTAAGTAGTTATCTGGGAAACCAGAAGCAGGGCAGCAGGTAACTAGTGGAAATACTTTCTCTCCCCCTCTGTCCTTGGCAGCAGGACTCCCCTAGTTACCACTTTGCCGCTACTCCCATCCCTGAGAGCATTTCAGATCACACTCTTCTGAAAAGTCAGAAGTGAGAGAAAACAGAGAATGGGGCTGTTTATTACAATATCCCCCTTTCACCCTGAAAGATATTTAAGGTGGCTTTGGGCCCTCTGAAAAAGAGGGTGCTGACTCTCTAACAGGGCTTTTGCTTGGTTAGAAAAACAAGAGAAAGAAATTAATACCAAGCTGCCAGGATGTTCATCCTGATATGTTATAACAGGCCTTTTGCACCCACCGCCTCTTTCTTCGTCCCTCCCTTTGCCCCTCCCCCAGCTGTGGAATCTGCACCTCCTGACCCTCTGTGCCTTACCCAGGATGCCAGCTATAGACCAAGCTGTGTCCCCATGAAAGGCGAGAAAGACGCGTGCTGGTTAGAACAAGTAGATGGGGACATGTGTGTCCTTGGGCGGTGAGGTTCCCGGGGCCAGCTCACACCTTGGCTGGTGAACCTGTGGTTGCCACCCCGGGTGGGGGTTGGGCACTTCAGTGCCTGGCCGCAGGCAACAGGACAAACAGAGGATGGGCGGCTGTTCCCAACGAGCTTGCCAGGTCCAATTCAGCCCAACGATGTATTTTATTCGGGCCACAATCTATTGCAATTTTTTAGAATTATGTATCCACATTTAGAAATTGGAGATTTCACGTGAAAATGCAGACTCGGGCTTCTTTGGGAAAATGGAGTATGACAACGGGCCCTTGTTCCTGAGGCCACGAAGGGCAGCATAGCCCTGATCTGGCACCCCACCCCCACCTCTGCTACACAGCAAACGGGTCGGAACTGCGCTGCGCAGCCTCCTTGCCGAGCGCTTTAGGGCAGTGGTTCACTAACATCACCCGGGAGCTTTTATATACCCTGACATCCAGGCCTCTTTCCAAACCAGTTAAATCAGAACCTCTGGCAGTGTGACCCAAACATCCGAGTTTTTTGACTGCCCCCAGTGGTTGCGATGGGCAGCCGCGGGTGAGAAGTCGTGGTTACAGGTAGTGACTAAGCCCTGCTCTCAGCCCAGGCGCTTCCCTGCGCACCACATGCCTGCCCCGCTGGAGCCCTCCTGGTGCTCCAGCCCTCCTGCTCCTCTCCCAGACACGACAGGCACAAGTCAAAGGAAAGGGAGACAGACATCACAGAGGAGACCCAGATAATGCCCCAGTGGTGCTGGAGGGGGAGAGAAGACTTCCTGGAAGAGGCATTTTGAACTGAGGCTTTGGAAGGGTTATAATCCTTTCTGAAAAATGTATCTTTAATGGTTGGCTTCGAATTGGTAGTTACTTTCCACGTAGCTGGTAAAAATATTCTCAGCCTCGTCTCTAACAAGTATTCATGGTTCCTGCCTGTGGAGATTATATAGTGTTTATGGCCCTTAGTCATGAATTATTAATGATTTTGAAATTGTGGTCATTGTAGTTTACTCAAAAATCATTAGGAAGTAAATTTATCATTCAGTGTTTTTTAAAAAAAGGAAACCACAGAAGGGAAAGAAATCTTTATTCATCACCCCCCGCCCTGTGTTCACACGGGTGCCCACTGGGAACACATCCTCCTGCTGCACAGAGGCGGCCACGAATTAGCACCCATGATGTGCCTCTGCAGCAGATCCCTGTCCTGTGACCTTGGACGAGTCTCTTGACCCCTCCCCTCGTTTGATAATGCCCACTCTGATGACTGGGTTATGGAGTAAAGGCAGCAACGTACTGAAGCACCCACGGTAGTGCCTGACCCATAGTAGGCATCCATAATGTTAGTTGTCACATAATTTTAGTCATTCCTTAGAGTGTCCAGTACTTAACGGAGAGAGAGTCATGCCCTTTGACAGAGAAGGCAGCACAAATGCGCTTCTCACCCAGAGGGCCTCCCTTGCTGCAGCTGGTCTTTAGGCTGACCCAGCCATCCAGGCTCCTGGCTGTGTGCCCCCAGGCTAGTGGGCCCCTGGCAGGTGAGCTCTGGGCCACTGTAAACCTCTCTCAGAGCCTCCTGGGATAATGGACTGCCTTTTTTTTTTTTTTTTAATTTATCTTTATTGTTGAAAGTATCACAGATGACCCCCTTTTACCCCATTGACCCCTTCCACCCCCAACCCCCCTCAGGACTTCACCACACTATTATCTGTGTCCATGGGTTATGCATATATGCATATAAATTCCATGGTTAATCTCTCCTCACCCACCCATTCCTGCCTTCCCTCTGAGATTCGTCAGTCTGATCCATGCTTCCATGTCACTGAATCTATTTTGTTCATCAGTTTATTATGTTCTTTAGATTCCACATATAAGTGAGGTCATGTGATATTTGTCTTTCTCTGCCTGGCTTACTTTGCTTAGCATAATTCTTTCCAGGCTCATCCATACTGTCCCAAAGGGTAAGAGATCTGTAAAGAAGAAGGATCTCGTACCCTTTGGACTGCCTTCTTTTCTAGCTGATTGGAGATGTGGGAAAATGCTCTTGACAGCACACTCACTTACTGGGCTCGCTTTGTAAAGGTCTGCAAAAGTCAGTGAACTCAAACACCTAGGAGAGATTAAGCTTTCCTTTTGCATGCATGTGCACACATATGTGCACACACATGAGTACACATAAACACTTCCTGCTATTATGCAGAGACTCCTTTCATCTCTGCCAGACAAAGCAGGAGATTGGGATCTCAAGAGGACACAACAAAGGAGGGAGTCCAGGATCCAGGGTACTCCCAGGGATGAGGTGCTCTGGAATGACCTTGTCTGGTGCCAGCAGGGTCACGCCTCCGCTCTTGTCTGATCTCTGCACCTTGTCCTTGTGTTGATGCACCTCTCTACTAGTTGTTCCTTCTCCCAGTTCAGAGACCAGAGTCTGATTGATCTGGCTAATCAATACTAAAGGGCATTTAGAGGACTCCTGACATCAGCTCCCTGCTGCCCACCCCCCAGTTTCCCTCCCAATAGGCAACCACTGTAATCAATTTCTTGTGTGTCTTTCCAGAAATATTCTCTGCAGAGTATATCCTTCTTGACCCCTACCCCCCCCTTCTAACATGATAGCATGAAACACACATTGTTTTGTTCCTGGGTTTTGTTTTCATGTAACAACATGTCTTAGAGGGCATGCCATAGCAGGACATGTGCACAGACTTCATTCTTTTTTATGGCTGCATAGTACTCTGTCATGAATGCACAGGAACATAATCCTTTATTTGAAACCTTTGGAGCCAAATTTTTTTTTAATTTAAGTTATAAAGTAGTATGACCCCAGTATGGCCTGGGACAGCACTCTATAATAAAATACATTAATATGTCTGTAAGAAAATATGAATATTTATACTAAGTGGGATAAAAAAAAAGTATAAATTTCACTTCAGTTCCAATCCAGTTTTGTTGCTAAGTAATTGCATATAAAGGATTGTCCATGAATATATTGCTAGTTCCCGGCGATGGCTGTCTAGGCTATTAATGGTCTTTGGCCACTGTAAGAGCGCTTTGAAGACGGTCCTAGAGCAGACATCTCTGTGCACATGTGCAGGAAGAGTCAAAGGTTAAATTCTTAAGAGTGGAATTAATGGATCAAAGGACATGTGCTTTTCTAATATTGATGTTTCTCCTCTGTCTCCCAGTAGTGCATGAGAGGGGCAGAGCTTTCTGCTCCAGGCCCTCTTGTAGAATGCTGGCCAGATTCGAGTGGGGCTGCCCTTGGCTGAGGTGCACACACCAGAACCATTCATCAGCTACCCTGTTGTTTCCTGGTCCATTTTTCTGTGCAGGGTGTGGGGAGCAGGGCACTGTTCTGAAAAGGACTTGGGGAGCATATCCAGCACCTTGGTTTCTCTCATGGTTCCTTAGCTCTGAGTACATGGCCAATTGCAGAGGGCCAGGGGGACTGGTGATTACAGTAAGCTTCAGACTCCACCAGCATGCAAACAGCGAACCCTTCCCTTTCCTTGTTTCAGTTCCCCGTGTTCCTGTAACTTCAGCCTGCTGGGGAATCCGGAGCTGTTGCTTCCGTATTTAAAGATCTCAACTGCTTTGTTTAAAAATTTTTTTAGAAAAAGGAAGAGAGAAAGACAATGTAGTCTGGTGCTGCTACATTACAGGAGCCTGCCTGATGTGACAGCTGACGTTCTGCATCTGTACTTTCCCTTTTAGTCCACATTTCTGGGCAGAGAAGAATTAAATCCATTTTACATCCAAGTGCCAAACGCATTCCCAGTTGTAAAGTTAGTGTTGTAATTCTTTCTGCTTCTTCAGGTCTTGGTCTCTGTAGCTTTGAGCACTGGGGCGTGGGGCCCTTGTAGCACTGACACCTGATTTCTGCAGGGCAAATAAGTCACATGGCAGGGTTAGAAGCTGTGTAGCAAAGTAGTTGAGCCTGTAACCCTGGAACCAAGCAGCCTGGCTTCCTAGGCCAGTGTCTTCACTCAGGAGAGTTACCTGTTCTGTCTGTGACTTGCAGAGAGTAGGGCCCTACAGAGCCTGCATCAGGCTCGCGGGAAGGACTCAGCGATTCAGTATACATGAGGTGCTTAGTACGGTGATGGCACATACTAGGTGCTCAATAAATGTTGAATCCTGTAATTTAGGACTGGCGGGGTTAGAATAGCCTGTTTAAAAAGCTAATCCTTTCAGAGTCAGTGGTGGACAAGAAGTCTTACCAAGAAAAAGTACAACATGAACTAGGCCAGTGTTCCCGCCTTGTGGTGCGATGAAACAGTACATAAGCCCTCCCATGAGAATGACTTGCCCTGAATCCCCAGCCTACTCTGAGAGCCCTGCAGCCAGGCTGGGAGCTTCAGGAAGTTTGTGTGCAGACGTAACCCATAACCCGAGCGGAACCACAGCAAGGCCAACGTGCCCGCCACAGAAAGCAAAGAGAACCAATTTCTGATAAAATGCCAGGAAGGAGATTGACATGTCTAAAACCTTTCTGGTATCAGCTTAGCTTCCAGCACAAGATTAAACGCTAGGGGAAAAAAAAACACCAGAGAGCTGTAATTTGGGACCAGAAAAAGATCATTTTGCCAGTTTTTTCTTCCCGAGTCTGTTTTGGTCAGCAGAGTGCCCTTCAACAGAGCATCATTAAAGTTTCCTATATCCTCGAATCTTAGGCATGAAATTGCATTGAAAGTGTCCCCCTTTACCTCCCCACCCCCAAAATCACTTTGTAGAAGACAGTCATTAGAAAAGAGAATGATACTATCTAAGGAAAGGAGGTTCCTGGGAATTACTATGAAAGGCATGTCTCCTGGGTGAAAATGGGTCTGTGAGAACTGCCCCTCAGTCTGGGGACACCTCTACAGGAGCCAGGCCAGGGCCATGAGAGTGTCAGGCCATGTGAGGTCCAGTCCTAAGTCACCACGTGGACCGTGGCACACTCACGCTCCCCTCTCTGGGCCTCCATCACCTCTGTGGTCGCCATGTCTCACAAGAGCCGATGGCTCTGTGACTTCAACTTCATTAGAGTCCATAAGCCATGTCTCTCCGACTGTTCAAGTGACAAAAAGCCCTCCTCAAACCAGCTGCAGCAAAGGCGGGAGTTTGTGGCCTCACCTAGCTGAAGAGTCCAGGGGCGGACCACACTGGGCATGGCTGGCTCCAGGTGCTCTGACGCAGTGCCTTCACTTTGCCTTCTTCCAGGCCAGGGCACTCGCCAGCAGGCTGCTGTCTCGGTGCAGGCTGGCCGCCGCAGCTCCAGGCTTGCTGCACCGAGGCCAGATAGCGCGTGGGGCGAGTGCACAGCCTCTGGAGCCGGACGTCCTGGGGTTGAATCCTGCCTCTGAGCCTCAGTTTCTGCATCTGCAGAATGGGAATAATAGTGGCACCTACCTTAGGGGTGCTCTGAACAGTGCCTGACATGTAGTGAACTCTGAAGAGGTGACAGGTGCCACTTCTTTGTCTTCTCCTTCCTGTCATAATTCTCTCGGCGACTCCAGCAAACTTGAGCAGCTCCCGTACCACAGGGTCAGCGGGGTGTCCGGATTGAGACTCCTGGCCAGCCTGGAGATAAGGCTCGCGTGTGGTCAACCCCGAGCTGATCACATGGCAAGGAAGAGGTTTTCTCCCAAAAGACCACCAGGATCCTGTCACCAGAAGGAGGGAAGGACAGTGGGCAGACCAAAAACAACAGCTGCCCCACGCTGCCACTTTGTAGTGGGAGTGGTGAACTGAAGCGGCCCAGTGTCAAGAATGCTTCCCGCCCCTCCTCCCAGGGCCCTGTGAGGTTAGCAGCACTGTCCTCACCTTGCCACAAGGGAACCTCGGCCCAGCGGCAAGGCCACCTGCCCCAGTTACCGCAGCGAGTGCAGGACCCCGAGCCGCAGCTCCATGTTCTGTGCAGTGGTGCAAAGTGGTGAGGGTGGATGGCTTTGGGAGGCAGTTGGGGGACCTTAAGCACGTACTTAACCATCCCCAGGCTCAGTTTCTTTATCTGTAAGATGGGTGTCAGCGACCCTTCCTCCCCAGGTGTCTGAAGACTCAGTGAGGTTGGGGGAGATAAATATGTGAAGCCCAGCCCCACTCGGGACTTGGGGCCACTTTCCCTCTTCCACTGGTTCAGAGCTGCAGGGGGTGACCCTTACTCCTGGGACCATAGGGCTGGACAGGTGAATAGGAGACAGGGACAATAGCTACCAGATAACTGGTAGCCTCAGCTTCCTCGCCTGAGAAGCCAAGACAGTTTGAAACTCACCTCCCCCCACTAGGTGCAGTTAATGAAGTCTGGATTCTAATTGCAAGCCTCTGAGGAGATTATGGGCCCCTCCCCGCCCCCCTCCCTCCGCCGATATAATTCAGAACCAAAGCAGTGAAGTAAGTGTAAGGAAGTTTATTAAGTTTTGAAGTTGTTTTTCCAGGATGACTACTTTGATATCTTTTTTTTTTTCCCAAAGAAACCTAAAATCTTTCAAAAAATATTCTTTGGGCCCCTGTACTTTGTTGGAGCCCTGGGAGAAGGCTTCACACTTGGGAGATGGAATGGCAAGAGTGGTCACGGGCAGGGAAGGGTCCAGGTCAGACTGCCTGGGTTGCGTCCTGGCTCTACGACTTAATAGCTGTGTGGTCCTTGGCAAGTTACATAACCTCTCTGTGCCTCAGTTTCCTTGTCTGAAGAATGGAGCTGAAAATATAATATCTCTTCATGGGGTGGTTGAGATAATTAAAGAATAATACATATAAAGTATTAGAACCATAGCTGTAAGTGCTGTTCAAGCGGATGCCATTATTACTCATCAGGTCCCGCCCCTGGGGCCTGCCCACTCCATGGCCCAGCCCCTGGGGTAGCTGGGGGAGGCACCCATCTCAGTGGGGCCTGCAGCAGACATTTTTCATCTCTTTCTGATTCCAGAACTGGTGCATGCTGATTGTGGAGTAATTAGGAAAGATAGGAAGGTGCAAAAATTAGTCATTATCCTACCGTCTAGGTAATCACTGTCACTTGTTTTGGTATTTCCTTCTAGCTTGTTTTTTTATGCAACTACATATATTTCAGAATTTGGATTCACAGAGTAAGTACTTTTTTGTTGTTTTTTATTTTTTATTTTTATTAAATATAAAATCTCTCTGAGATTCATCCATATTTTTTAGAAGTATCATTAGTTTATTCTTTTTTTTAAAATCCTCATCTGAGGATATGTTGTTTTTTGTGGGTTTTTTTTTTACTGATTTTAAAAATATGCTTTTTATTGATTTTTTTTAGAGAGAGAGGAAGGGAGAGGGAGAGAAAGAAACAGTGATGAACACTGATGTGAGAAACATTGATCTGCTGCCTCCTGCATACCCCCTACTGGAGATTGAGCCCGAAACCCGGGCGTGTGCCCTGACCAGGAATCTAACCAGTGACCTCTTGGTGCACAGAGTGATGCCCAACAAACTGAGCCATACCAGCCAGGGCTTTACTGATTTTTTTAGAGAGAAGGGAAGGGAGAGAGGGAGCAAGAGAGAGGGAAAGAGGGAGGGAGGGAGGAAGAAAGGGAGAGAGAGAAAGAGAAACGTCAAGGTATGAGAAAACCTTGATTGGGTGCCTCCCACACGTGCCTCTCATGCATGCCTGGACCAGCCACCTTCCAGTGCATGGGATGACACGCCAACCAACAGCCATACTGGCCAGGGCTCGTGACGTTTATTCTTGATCAGTGGTATAGACCTTCAATTATTCTTATATTAGAAAAATTAAGTTATCAAATAGTTTGAGTTCATGGTCATTAAAAGTTTCTAGTTTGTGCATTAAATAAAAACTCCCATTCAAATTGATGCCAATCCCAATCCTCTCCCTAGAAATAACCAGTTATTGATTGGATGTTCATCTTCCTAGACCTTTTTCTATTTGTACCGTTCTAGTCATTGTTTCAGTTGGAAATGCATTCGGGTGCAAATAACAGGAAACCCAACTAACAGTGGCCTAACCCAGGGGTCAGCAAGCTTTTTCTGCAGAGGGACAGATAATATATACTTTAGGCTTTGTGAGCCATACTGTCTTTGTCACAATAACTTAACTTGTAGCGTGAAAGCAGCCATAGTCAGTATTGAAATCAATGATTGTGGCTATGTCCCAATAAAACTTTATTTACAGAAATAGTCAGTGGGCTGTAATTTGCTGACTTTTGGTTTAATAATAGGGATTTGTTTGGCCCACGTGGTAAGAAATCTGGAAATAGCTTGTTAAGAAAAAACTAATAATTTACACTCCTACCAAAAATACCTGAGAATGCCTGACTCCTTAAAGCTTGTATATTAACAGGCTTTTATATTTTTGCCAGTACTCTTTGTTCTTATTCCTGTGTTTTGGGTAAATGCTTCTGCCTGATCTTACAGCTCACCAATTTTCTCTCTATCTGTATCTTCTCTGCTCTTCAGTGTCTTTTTAAAAAAATTTATCTTTATTGTTGAAAGTATTACAAATGCCCCCCTTCTCCCCCATTGATCTCCTTCCCTCAGTACCCCTCCCCCCAGTCCTTCACCCTACTATTGTCTGAGTCCATGGGTTATGCATATATGCATATAAATTCTTATGTTAATCTCTCCCCACCCACCGACCCACCCCCACCTTCCCCGTGAGATTCGTCAGTCTGTTCCATGCTTCTATGTCTCTGGATCTATTTTGTTTATCAGTTTATTTTGTTCATTAGATTCCACAGTAAGATCATGTAACACTTGACTTTCTCTGACTGGCTTATTTCCTTTAGCATAATACTCTCCAAGTCACACCATGCTGTCTCAAAGGGTAAGGGATCCTTTCTTTTTACAGCTGCATAGTATCCATTGTGTAAATGTCTGAGAAGATGCTTGATATGATTTCGGTCTTCTTGAACTTGCAGAGACTTGTTTTGAGTCCTAACATGTGGTCTATTTTTGAGAGTGTCCCCTGTGCACTTGAAGAGAATGACTATTCTGCAGCTTTGGAGTGGAACGTTCTGTAAATGTCAATTAAGTCCATCTCATCTGGTGTGTCATTTAGAGTCACTGTTTCCTTGTTGATTTTTGTCTGAAAGATCTATCCAGTAAAGTCAGTGGGGTGTTAAGGTCCCCTGCTATGACTGTATTGCTGTCGATCTTGCTCTTAAAGTCCCCCAGAAGTTCTCTTTTTTTCAGCCTGTGTGAGTCTTTTGTTCTGAGGTAGGTCTCTTGGAGACAGCATATATTTGGGTCTTAATTTCTTATCCATTCAGCTACCCTGTGTCTTTTGATTGGAGCATTTAATCCATTTATATTTAAGGTTATTATTAATAGGTACTTACCTATTGCCATTTTATTTCTTTATGCTTATGCTTCTCATTCTCTCTATTTCAACTTCTTATTACACTAGTCCCTTTAACATTTCTTGCAGTGCTGGTTTGGTGGCGATAAATTCCTTTAGCCTTTTTTTTTTGTCTGGAAAGCTCTTTATTTCACCATCTATTTTGAATGATAGCCTTGCTGGATAGAGTGGTCTTGGTTTCAGATCCTTCCTTTTCATTACCTTGAATACTTCATGCCATTCCCTTCTGGCCTGTAGAGTTTCCGATGAGACCTCATCTGACAGCCTTATGGGAGCTCCTTTGTAGGTAACAGCTTGCTTTTCTCTTGCTACCTTTAATATTCTCTCTTTGTCTTGAATTTTTGGCATTTTAATTATGATGTGTCTGGGCATGGGCCTCTTTGGGTATTTCTTGCTTCGGACTCTCTGTGTCTCCTGAACTTGGGTGACTTTTTCCTTGACCAGGTTAGGGAAGTTTTCTGCCATTATTTCTTCAAACAGGTTCTCTAACCTTTGCTTACTTTCGGCTCCTTCTGGCATTCTTGCAATGCGAATATTGTTACAGTTCAAGTTGTCCCACAGCTCCCTTAAACCGTCCTCCTGTTTTTAAATTGTTTTTTCTTTTTGGTTCTCTGATTGAGTGTTTTTTTTCTACCCTGTCTTCTAATTCACTGAACTGATCCATAGCTTCCCCTAATCTGCTGTTCATTCCTTCCAAAGTTTTTTTATGTCTACTATGTCATTCTTAATTGCCTTTATAGTTTCTATATCTTTTCTTGTGCTGTTGCGCATCCTTATAATCAGTATTCTGAACTCTGTATCTGATAGATTGCTTATCTCCATTTCATTTAGTTCTTCTTCTGGAGAATTCTTTTGTTTTTCATTTGGGGCTTGTTTTTTGTCTCCCCATTTTGGCTGCCTGTTTGGGTTTGTTTCTATGTATTAGGCAGGTCTGCTAGGACTCCCAGTCTTTTGGGTAGTCTCTGGTGCAGGCCAATGTCAGATGCTATTTGTGACTGGCCTTGGGTACCCTGTTTGAACTTTTCTGCACTCCACAGCTTCTGGTTTCCTTCTCCTGGGCCTGGGTATGTTTAGACAGGACCAAGACATTCAGCAAAGTTGGCTTTTCCAAGCCCTGCATCCAGAAGCAAATCAGGCAAAGACTCAAAGCACCCAGAGGCTGTTATTCAGTCTCTTAATGAGCCACAGGCTGTAGAAACTCCACAGGGTAGGGCCAGAGGTTTACCAGCAGGGTGGGGCAATTGCTTCCCTTCCAGGCAAAAGCTGCTTGGAAGGTAAATGTCTGTCTGAGAAAGATGCCCTCTGCAGTATGGGGAAATGACTCAGCACCGGGGTCCAGATGGGTGCCCTCTGAGATCTGTTCCCCCAGCCAGCCCCCTGGATTTTCCTCACACACCTCTAGTCCACTCTGCCTTGCCTCTGCCAGAGCCCAAGGTGAGTGGCTGCACATGAAACTTGGTGCGTTTACCCTTTCAGAGGGTGCCTGCATTTCCAGCTGTCTCTCCCTGGCAGACAGAAACCCTTCTGCTTTTCACAGCTAGATGTTATGTGGGCACCTTTATCAGTTCTGCTGCTCTGGGCTGGGGAGCCCAGCTTGAGGTTTAGACCCTAGAGTTCTCAGTGAGAACGCCCCCCAGCTGAGATATCCCTCCGGACCTTCAGCTGCTGCCTGTGGAAAGCCCAGCCAGCCCTCTCGTGTCCGCACTTCCTACCAGTCTCTGTGCGGTCTCCACTTTTCCTCCTTGGTTATGAGGGTGCCCTCCAGAGCTCATCTTCAGCTGCAGTTGATTATTCAGGATGGTTTTTCTGTATTTTAGTTGTAATTCCAGTTTGGTCCCAGGAGAGTGTCAGTGTAGTTTCCACTCAATCTGCTGTCATCTTGGATCTCTCCTTCAGTGTCTTTTAACTTTTCTATTCTGATGATTAAATCTTTTATTTATTATTTCTAATTAATTCTTTCCCATAATAGTCTGTTCTTGTTTGAGGGAGTCAGTGTCTTCTCTTATCCCTCTGAGAATATCAAACATATTTTAAATGCCTCGCTTGCATTGTTATCTCTGTTTCTTTGGTTGTTAGTTCTTTTGCTTGTTGAGTTGGCCCCTCTCTTTCATGGTGTGAGTTTTCCTGGAATGTTTGGTAATTTGTGAATATGTACTCTTCCATGTACTGTGATCTCCTGTTTCCTTCTCTGTCAATGCGGTTTCTTTTTACTCTAATTCGCTGCCAGGGGCTGTGGGCAGAGGGGAGGAACTTGCTACAGGAAGTGTGGTGCTAATAGTGTGTCTTCTGAGCACAGGATCTCCCATTCGCTTCTGGATATGTTTTGCCTTTCTGACCCAGAGACCCCCAGTCACATCTCCTACAAGCCTAGTGGACGAAGGGCCACCTCCTGGTGTCCCCATAGGAGTCATCAATCAAGCTCTGACATTTGACCTCAGGCCCTCCCTTCCCCTGGAGAATGTGTTGGCTATAGGTTTGCAGCAGCCCAAGACCACCTTCCCCTTTCACAGCAGCCCTTCCAAACCTCTGATTTGGTCTCTTTCTTTTCATTAATCCAGTTCTGGCTGCCATCCATTTCTCAGGCATTTCTTCCTATTTTTCCATGCTCTATGGATTTTAAGTAGTGTAATTTCTATGGACTTGGGAAGGAGAGGCTGATATGTGTACTTGCTCTTGGTCTTCCCAACTTGATTCAGTCTCTAGGTGTCTTTTTGGTAGAGTTGTCACCTTCCTGGTCACATTAATCTGGATAAGTTCATTTTTCTCTAAAAATACACTGTGTCAGAACCAAATTGAATATTCCAACTATGAACTGATCAGTGTAGAATATAGAGAAGGGGTAGAGAAGGGGTGTACTTTCTAATAAGAACTGGGTTCAAATATTAACTCTGCTCTCTATTACCGTGTCAAGTCCCTTCACTTATCTAAGCCTCAGCTTTCTCACTTGTCAGATGGGACTAATGATCATAATACCCACCTCATAGACTAATAGGGGTAACATTGAAATAGTGTGCTAAGTGTTTAATGTGGGGCCCGGCACACAGTAGGTGCTAAGACATGTTAGCTCCCCTCCATCTCTTGTTCTAACACAATTTCTAACATACTCACTGTGTGCTGTGGTGGTGGGAGTGTTTGGCAGCCACATTACACTGTTAGCTCGTACCGAGCACATCAGCTAAAAGCCCTGACTGTCGCATGGACTTTCTCCAGCCAGACTTTTCTCCCAGTGACTCTTCTTGTTTAGGACCTTTACCTTGGCTGTGATGCACTTCATCAAGCTGTTTTTCATCCATCTCTAGCCTGTAGAAGCTGATCTGAACCCAGATTTCGTCATTCAGTTTATTTTGTGTGACTCCCATCTGAATGTTACCCAGAGAATTAATAAACAGCCTTTCATAGTCAGATCCAGCCATTGACAAAATTATGGCCTGGGATGGGATCAAGGACAGAACCCATGGCATGCCACCCTCAGGGGAAGAGTAATTTAGATGCTGAGCAAGATGATTAATGTGTCCAGTTCCTGTAATAGTGTGTCCTCATGGCCTGATTATAATGATAATATTAGCAACCCTGGATTGGGTGTTATTTACCACGGGCCAGGCATGAGGAAAGCGTTTTTGATATATTAGTTTTATTTCCTATAACAAGTCTGCAAAGTAAGTCTTTGTATTACTTAGGACAGTGAAAAAACAAACAGCCCAAATCCAGCTTTTAGTAGAAAGGGGACTATATTACTTCATTATAAGGCTGTAAAGAGTGGGTGCTTCATAGAAGCCAAGGGCAGCCATGAGTCTAAGTGTCAAGATGTCAAGATGTCAAGGATGGCCCTGGCCAGTGTGGCTCAGTAGGTTGGGTGTCGGGTCTCATGCACCAGAGGTTGCTGGTCCGATTCTAGTCAGGGCACATACCCAGGTTTCAGGCTCAATTCCCCGTAGGGAACGTGCAGGAGGCAGTGGATCAATGTTTCTCTCATTGATGTTTCTCTCTCTCTTTCCCCCACCCTTCCTCTTTCTGAAATCAATAATTAAAAAAAAAATCCATATGCTCTAACATTGTGTGTATGTGTGTGTGTGTGTGTGTATACACACATATATATATGATGTCAAGAGTGGCTTCAAGAATGATGAACCAGTGCCTGGGGTCCTCTGGGGTCCCAGAAAATCCTCTCTATGGCTTTTACCTTTATGTCTGTCAGCATCTGTGTTAGTCTCACTTGGCACAACCAGCTTTCTCTGTTTCTCAGTTCTCCTGGCAGAAAATCATCCCACCAGCAACTCCTGAGCTCACTTTCCCCCTTTCAAGAGAGTAGTCAGGTCTTCCCTGAACCTTTTAGTCCAAATTCCCCAGGATTATTGGCCCTGCTCAGGTCAGGTGCCTGCTCCTGGCCCAGCCACCTGTGGGTAGCTGTGGGGCCCAACTGTCTGGACATGGCCTCCAGGATTTTCAGTGCTGTGACCCATCGCCATGGGGCAGGGCGATGTCCAGAGTCAAGCAGCACGATTTACAAATGATAGGGAGGCTCGAAGTCACACAGCTAGTAAGTGGAGGAGCCAGGACTTCATCTTGGTTTTGCCTGATGCCGGAGCTCATATTATTAATGCTCTGCTCAATATGCTGGGCTACATTGTCACAGGGTTGCTTCTGTGGTGGTGGCGGTGAGGGCTGGACAGTGTCTCAGGCTCGGAGCTCGAGGACCCACTCTGTGCCTTCACCATGGTGCAGTTAGACCAGGGCTCTGAGATCCTCGGAGGGTCGGTTTGCTGATTTCTTCTGTGGTTTGGCAGATGCCTCGGCCCTGCTGTCACAGCTCTGTGGAGGGACCTGGTGGTACTTGAGGCTAAGCACAGACGTTGGAGTCTAGTGAAGCGAGGTTCAGATTCCAGCCCTGGGCTTGTTCACTGGCAGCTCTGCCTCAGTGTCCACAACTGTAAAATGGAGATAATAATACATACTCTATCAGTTGTGATGCTTCATTGAGGTGAGACCTGCCAACCCCCTGTGGTCAGCATCGAGTCATCGACTCTACAAATGGTAGGGGCTATGAGTTCTGAAACACTGGGAAAGGACGGGGTCTGGAGGAGAAGGTCTTCAACTCACAGCGGGGTAGGGAGTGGGAGGTGGGCTGGCCAGGGCGTCGAGGAGGAAGCGGCACGGAGGCTTGGATAATGGATAGGTGGGGCAAGGCGGGTAAGAGCAGGTGCAGGCACCGGAGCACATACCGGAGTTGGAGGGACCAGCACGTAGTCTGTTGTGACAGAAGCAAAGAGTGTGTGTGGGAGTGAAGGGGGGTCGCTGAGGCCAGCGATGCAGACAGGGCCCGTAGAGAAAGTCCCTCGGCAGTCACTCCGCAGTCACCTTCAGGTAGCTTCTGTGCGCCAGGCGCTGTCCTGGGTCCTGGGATTGTGCAGTGAGCACAGCAGACAGAAACCCATGCCTTCGTGGAGCGTATGTCCTAGGGGTTGCAGGCAGGCACTAAGGAAATAAGTAAAATATAAAGGTGTCGGAGAAAAAAGTACAGCGGAGAAGGGGGTTGGGAGTGCTGGGAGGCCTCCTGTGAGAAATGGGTCCTGGGGGAGGCCTCCCTGCGCCGGCGGGCAGAGCCTAAAGGAAGTGAGGGGGAGAGGACACTTTGGCAGAGGGGACAGCAAGGGCTGGAGTCCTGAGGGTGTAGCCTGTGTGGCTGAATTGGGGGGAATGAGGGGCAAGGTGGCGGGAGGTGAGGACAGAGGGTAAAGCCAGGTCGATTAGGTATTGTGGCCATTTGTAAGGACCTGGGCTTGTCTGCGTGAGGCGGGTGCCACGGGAGCATTTTGGAGCCGGTTGGAGCAGCACGTGCTCACCCTGGGCCGGTGCGAGGGCAGGGGCGGGACCCATCGCACTGTTGCCGACCCCCTGGAGGTGGAGGGGGCTGGCACTGGGGGTAGAGCGAAGGTGCAGAGGAGGTGCTGCGCCCTGAGCATTGAGAGGGTAGAGCCACTTGGACTTGTTGTTGGATTGGATGTAGGTGGGAAAGAAAAAGAGGACCCAAGAAGGACTCCTAAGTTTTGATCTGAGCAACCAGAAAGGGCTTGGCCATCCCCGAGATGGGAAAGAGAGGGGGCAGCTGGTAGGAGGAAGGTCAGGGATTCAGCTTGAAACCTGTCACGGCCCGGTGCTGACAGCTGGGTGTGGGAATCTAATCGGGGGAAGTCCTTGTCAAGCAGCGCCTATTTCGAGTGTGGAACCATCGATTTTTTTTTTTTCTTTTTTGGAAAGGGAAGGTGGGTGGAGGCCATTAGTTATACAGTAATACATGAAAACAGCTTCTTTAGGAAAATTATTTTCAACCATCTAGATGAGGCTCAAATCCCTTTTGCCAGTTCCTACCTCTCCCCAATCCCAGTCTTCCCCTCCTGGAGTAACTGTTGTCATGAGCTTGGCATGCATCCTTCCAGACCTTTCTCTGTGCATCCGTGTACCTGAGTGTACCCATGAAATGCATGTCGTATTTTGGAGAGTGTGTATTTTAACAAAACGGGGTCATAATGACTGTGTTGTTCTGTAACGTGATTTTGTAACTTGTTACTTGCCTAACCTGCCTGAACTATATGCTTTCCATCCTGGGTGTTACAAATAAACCCAGTCCTTTAAAAAGAAAATCTCACTACAGTGTAGTATGGACAGACTGGGGGTTATTTAGCCATTTTCCAGCTGGAGGGCTTAGCATTTGATACATTCCTCCTCGCGCACTTGTGTGCGTCTTTCCAGTAGATTGCAAGGAGTGGAATGGCTGGGTCAGAGAAGACTGGGGCTATGTGGGGACTGGCTCTGTCTTGTTTTAGTGGATACTGCCACGTTACTCCCCAAAGTGCCCGTGGCACCTTACTTGCCAGCCACTGCAGGTTTTTAATGGGAGAAGCCACAGAGATGTGTGTTTTAGAGCAAATCCCAGCGGCAGCTGTGGGTTGGAAGGAGCAAGCAGGAGGCCAAGAAATGGTGGAATTTGTGGACTGCTGCTCTGCTCCTAAGAACCCGCATTCAGGCGACTTTAGGGGCTGGAAGTCTCTCCCACCCCCTTCCTCTCCTCCTCGGCACAAACGAAATACTGTCTCTCCTGCAGCTAGTACGCCTGGCGTCTTCCCTGTCAGCCAGTTCTTATTCCTAGCCGTCCTCACCAGTGGAGACATTGTAAAATCACTGTTTTTTTTAGTGCAGACCCACTTCTTTGTCACCGGGCCCTTACTCTGCTGCCAGCCTGAGCGCATTCTCTACCTGCCACCTGTGATGACCCTCAAGGGTTGGTGCACAGCCAGGGCTGTGATTGTCACCAGCCGGTGCCTGTTCTGAGGGTGTAAGAACAGCCCCTCTCCAGAGGCAGAGCAAATCCTACACCCAGCTGCTCTCCCAGAAACAGGTTAGCTCAGCCTCTTCCTACGCGGGAAAACCTTATGTCATCTTCCCTTTGCATGAAGTTCAGGTGGGTGTTAACTGTGTGGCATGAAACGCCTCGGGGTAGCTCAGGGAGCAAGCTCTAGGGGAACTATGAGTTCAGATTTTGTGCCATCCTGATTAGAAACCTCTGAATATTTCTAATCAGCATCATCTTAGTTGCTAACATTTACTGAACATGTATTATATGCCAGGCAGTTATGTTTATAAGGTGGATCCTTTTAATCATCATCGCCTCTTCTTTTGCATTTTTTATTGAGATATAATTTGCACAACACAAAATTCACCATTTTAGAGTGTATAATTAAGTGGTATTTAGTATATTCACAATGCTGTGCAGCCATCGCCACTGTCTAATTCTAAAACATTTATATCACCCCAGATCGAAACCCTGCACCATTAGCAGTAGCTCCCTATCCCCTGGCAATGGCTCATCTGCTTTCTGTCTCCATGGATTTGCCTATCTGGACATTTCATATAAATGGAATCATATAACATGTAGCCTTTTGTGTCTGGCTTCTTTCACTTAGCAAAATGCTTCCAAGGTCATCCATACTGTAGCATGTGTCAGTGCTGCATTCCTGTTTATGACCAGAGAATATTCCAGGGTATGGATACACCACACCCCGTGTATCCATCACGGACATTTGGGTTGCTTCCACTTTTTGGCATTTATGAACAGTGCCACTAGGACATCATTCCAGGTGGACAGCTGAGGAAGCTCAGGCACAGGTACCATCTTCCACTCACACAAGCAGGACAGGATTCTTGCCCAGGCACCTGGCTCCTCAGTCAGATGCGGACCATCTCCCTCAGCTGCTCAGCTATTGAATGAAGACCCAGGAATTGAGAGCCTATGTCACATACCTCCATGGCAACCATCTCTCAGAATTTAAAATTAGGTTCTGGCCCTGGCTGGTGTGGCTCAGTTGGTTGAGCATAGTCCATGCGCCAAGAGGTCGCCAGTTCCATTCCTGGTCAGGGCACATGCCCAGGTTGCGGGCTCGTTTCCCAGTGTGGAGCATGCAGAAGGAGGCAGCTGATTGATGTTTCTCTCTCTCCCTCTCCCTTCCTCTTTAAAATCAATTAAAAATTAAATAAATAAAAATTGGAGTCTGTGGTCCAAGGAATTGACTATACTTTTGGGACTTCGGTCTGTCCATTTGGAATTCAGGACTACTGGAAAGTCCTGGTTGTGTCAGGATTGCCCATTCAGTTCAAAATGCATTTATCAGTGGCCTTTGATGTAACAAGATTCAGTCCTGCCTAGGAGCTCATGGTCAAGGAGGAGAGATGTACAGTCTTAGGTCCCCAGGAAGCAGACTCTGGGCTGGAGACATCAGTGCAGGAGGTTGATGGGGGAGGACTCTCTGGAACAACATCTGGGGGTGGGTAAAGCAGGATTGGGCTAAGGGAGGAGTTGAACTGCGATGCAGGCTGTGGTGATCCCATAGGGAGCTTTAGGGATGGGTGGCCCTTCAGAGATGTTTCCAGCTGAGGTAAGAAGCCTGGGTCTTTGTACCCTTGGCTTCAACCAGTATCAGAGAGAAGGCATAACCTGGGAAAAACAGGCTTTCTGGAAGGGGCATAGTCGTGAGCTGCCAGCCACCAGCTCCTGACAGCTGCAGTGTGAGTGACCTGGGCCCATAGCTCAGCATCCATGACACATGCCTAGGCCTGTGTCCATGGTGGCTTCGATAAGTGCCCACCAGAGAGCAGTCTGTGAGGATGCTTCAGGAGCACAGCCGAGGAAGGGCATCACTCAGCCCTGGGTGAGCGTGAGCAGGGAAGAAGGGGCATCTTAGCAGTGTCATGAAGCCTTGAACCCAAAACCTTGCACCCAACTGCCAGCCTATGAGCTGCTTCTCGTGGATGCCTCAAAGTCTCCACACAAGTGCCCGAAACCAAACTCAGCCCTGCTTCTCCTCCTGCCTTCACCTCTCTGAGAATGGCACTGCTGGCTGTCCAGTTGCACAGGCCAGAAACTTTGGAATCATCTCCAATACTTCTCCCTTGCCTCCTTTTTCCAGCCATTACCAAGGCTTGTGCTTTCACCTTAAAAATATCTTCTCCCTGCCTCCTTCATGTTTCTGACACCTCTTGCCCAGCCGCCTCCTATGTGCCTCCCAGCACCCACTCTGGGCCACCTCCAATCTCTATTCCAATGTCCACCCTCCACCCAGTAACACAAAGTGGCTTCTCATTGGCCTGGGGCTAAGGGCAAAGCTCCCTGCTGCAGCCCACGTGGCTTTGGTGGTCTGGCCCGCTCAGCCCTGCGTCAGCCTCTGCTCCTGTTGCCCCAGCTCCTCCGTCGTTCCTTGTCCCTCCTACTCTCTGCTGACTCTCATGGGCACCCGCTTCACATGTGCATCCACTTTGCTTCGAGCACACTCCCCTCTCTGCCCCTAAATTAACCTGTTTGATAGGAGGTGCTCAGTAAGTCTGAAAGAAGGTAGGAAGGCCAGGAGGGGGAGGTGGGGGAAAGGGAGAGGAAAGGATCACAGTCCACATGGTCGGTGAGGGGGAGGGGTGAGAGGGAACTGCTGTGAACTGTCTCCTTTATGTTCTTGGGTCTGTGTGGTCTCATATGGCAAGAATGTGACTCTAGTGTGTGTGAGAACATTGACTGTGGGACCCCTGGACCCCACTGAACTGCCCTAGACTTGAGCATGAGATTTCACTCCTGACCTAGGGTTTCCCCACCACTCTGCACCTGTCATTGGCACAAGCAGGCTTTGCCCCTCATCCGGCTGAAAGCAGGCCTGGAAGGTCAAAAGCCAGTTCCCTGTGGCTCCCCCCTAGGATCAGCCAGCGTGCTCTGACCATGCTCCATCCCAGCCCCAGGCAGGCTCTTGGGTGTGCTTGCGTTGTGCAAGGATGCCCCCCCCACCTAGTGAGCTCCCTTACAGTTCAGCGGTGGGGGGAGTGGGGCACACAGGACTGCTTAGTGCCACAGCCCTGAGCAGGAAGGGGCTGGGCTTCTCTGAGAAACAGCCAGAGCAGGGGGTGGGGGGGTGGGGTGTGTGTGTGTGTGTGTGTGTGTGTGTGTGTGTGCAGTAGCTCCAGGCCCAACCTGCCCAACCCATAGAGACGCTCAGGAAATATTTGTGGAATAAATAGGAAGGGACCCCTGCGTGCTTGCCCCTGGGGGGAGAGGGAGTGTACATTTATGCCCCCAGGCTTGTCCTGGTGATGGATGCGCTCTGTGGGAGGTTCATTCTCTTAGAGGGAAAAGTTCTCCTGCTAGGCAGGGGGTGGAGGCAGAGACTGGGAGGTAAATTCCACCTAAGCTGCCTCTGTCCTCCCATCAGGCCAAGCGCTGGTCCTGCGGAAACGAGAGGCTATGACAGGTAACTGCAGCCCTAAATCAGTTTAGCACCAGCCTGGGAGTGCGAAAGCCGCATCCCTTCTCCTTAAGGGTGAGAGGCTATTCATGCCGCACACGTGCTTCCAGGGGCCCTTGCAGGCCTGAGTTCCATCCCAAGCTCTCAGGGGTAGGGCAGCGAGGCGAGGAGGGTGGCATCAGCCTCAGCCATCGTGACTCACTTAGAGCCTAGCTGAGATGATGCCAGGTCAGCTCAGACCCTTGCCATAGCTCCCGGCCACCTTACAGAGCCTGCACCATGGCCTACACCCGTGTCCCGCCCATCCCTCCCACTCCCCGCCTTGCTCTCTGCTCCAGCTGGTGGCAGCTGCTCTTCCTCTTACTTTTGTCCAGACTCCCACAGGGTTCTCTTCCTTTGCTTCCTTTGGTCTCCATTTTCTGGCCTTCTCTGACCTCTGGCTGAGAGAGCACCTCCCTCCTGCCCACACTCCTTCTCCTAGTCTCCGTGGCACTTAGCACTGTCTGACATACAACAGATTTGCTTATTTTTTATCTCCTGTCTCTGTTCACTAGAATGTGAGGCCACGGCAGCAGAGACTTTGATGTCCTCCCTGCGTGCCTCCAGAATAGGTGTCCAATAAATACGGAGTGAACGGGTGTAAAATGAGGTCAGTGCCTGCCACCTGGCAGGCTGCGGGGATGTGGAAGCTCTGGCCCCGAGTTTCCCAGTGTGCGGTTTGCAGACTTCCACAGCACGCAGGTGGCATGAAAACACGTGCCATTTTACTAGGTTCAAATTTATGCCTGCCTTCTGTTTGTGGCATTAATATACAGTCTCCTTTTAAGTTAAGCTCGTTTAAGATTTTCAAAAGAGAAGAATCTATATTTGCCAGCCTAAAAGTTAGTTTATAATATACATTGCACAAGAGGACTTTTCTGAGAATCAGAAGAAATGTTAATTATTTTTTAACAGATATGTATTGAAAATGATTTTTTAGAGAGCTATGTAAGAAAAACAATTTCTAAAGATACAGCATACCGTGTCATGCATCCAGGAGGAAATCCTAGAATCTGGGTCTGCATTGAGATTCTACAGTCCTGGAAAGTAAATATAAAATCTCAAGGTATGTATTGGTAGCAGTAAAAGATGGTACCCAGGGTAGCGTAGTAGTAAATGTAAGCCTAAGGTATTTGAGAAGTAAACCAAACCCCTCCTTGGCGTATCCATCTGGTGTGTGCAGGACATGTGATTGTGTTACCACGGATACCCTAGGCGAGAGAAACT
The DNA here is from genome assembly GCF_054644295.1 of Miniopterus natalensis. NCBI lineage: Eukaryota > Metazoa > Chordata > Mammalia > Chiroptera > Miniopteridae > Miniopterus > Miniopterus natalensis. The sequence goes on from NC_142083.1 coordinate 95,819,761, forward strand.
CAGATCTTTGCTGCAGTGTTTTGTGTCGTTTTGTTCCACCTCTAGGGGGCAGTATCAGCCATCCTTTAGGGCTCGATTGCTTGGCTTGTTTGCTAAGTAGGAATACTGACTGCAGAGTATTTGTTGTTCCTGTTTGGGGGATGGGAGTGCATCTGATATGTCACCAAAAGCAGTAAAAAACCTACTTAGAACTGTACTTTTTCATTCACCTAATCAATATGCATTAAAGACTTATTACACAGCAGTGAGACACAGAGAAGAGAAGCACTGAGAGGACAGAGGAGTTGACACTGGGGGAGGGTTTTGAAGGAAGAATAGGAGTTTTTTACTATAAGATACATCTGGATCACCTCTTATATGGGTGTAGGGCCATCATTGAGAACATTCGTTAAGGTATCATTTTAGGTCTCTACTAGATGCTTCTCTGAGACCTCGAACATGGCACAGACTTTGGATTCAGAAAGCCCTGAGTATCAACTCTACCACTGTACCACCGAGAACTCACTGAGGTGTAGAACACACACACACACATACTGCAAACTGGCCTGAGTAAAAAAAACAAATGTATTCGCTCTTGTGACTAAAAAGGCCAAGATAGTGCTGGCTTCAGGCAGTTAAACACGGATGTAGGTAAGAGGATGTGGTTTCTATCTGGCCTGTCTCCCTCTGTCCTCAGTTCTACTGCCTCGATGTTGATGTCGCTCTTGGACAGAACTCTCCATGGGACATATAAGGGTGTTCCTAGGGTGAGCCTAATCGGTTGACAGACATGGCTTCCTTTGTGTGGCTCTCGGGACTAGTAGCTAGGCTCCTAGTAGCTCTCAGCTCATGTCAGCTAATATTCCAGGGGAAGAGGGATAGGGGCTTGTCCAGCAGATTCAACCAGTCCTTGAGTTGAGTCTGTTGGCCTGGCTTGGGGCACATACCTAGCCCTGAACCTGTCACATGGCCAGGAGGCAGAATAGCCCGGTTGGCCAGGGGTAGGTCATGTGCAGGCAGTGTCACTCCCCCCCCCCCCCATGGACTGAGAGTGGAGGAGAGGTGAATTCCCAAAGGAAAACTGAGGTGCTGTAATCAGAAGAAAACAAATAGATGCTGAGCTTACAAAAACAACAAATGTCTGCTGCCCCCTTAAACGCTTTGTGGCCCACATGCAATTTGCTCCAGTTTTCAAAGCCTCAGTTTCCTCCTCTAAAATGGGGCCAAAGATCCTAGAGCGTAGCATTTTTTGCGACACTCACAATAAGACCCACAGAGAGTATAATAAATGGCAGTTAAGGCGGCCTGAAGCGTGGGCCCCAGTAATGGAGCATTCATTTATTGCTCAAAGGTTGGCCCTCAGTTCAGATGAGACGCTGAGGGGAGGGAAGGAGGGGAGGCAGAGTACCCCAGGTGTATGGAGGTGCTCTGTGAGTTCTGTGACCCTGACACAGGGTTTCCACAGCCTCATCATTAAACCATTTGAAATCATTGTTCTTCTCTGCTGAGGCCTGACACCTGCAAGGTTAAGTCCCGAGACAAGACATCAAGACATTCGCAAGCCCTGAAAACCGACACCACTCCCCAGCTGCTCGCTTATGCAGCTTGGGCTCTGCACTCACTAAATCAGCCTGTTTAGGAGAATTCCAATATTCTGGTCTCAGAGGAATGCGTGATTCCTGAAATATAGACTCCGCCTGGCTTCTTTAAACATAACTGATTCTTGGTGTTTCTTTCCAATTCCATTTCTTTCCCCCCAGAGAGAATTAATGATATGGCCATTGATAGAATTCCGCACCATCTCTGGGGCCAGCCTTCGGGATGGATAAAGATGATAGAATAACAATTGTGCAGCGAGGCTTTGCCTCTGCATCACATCCGAACTGCTTAGGCCCTTCACCTGTTAACTGGCACTTCCTTGGCACCCGTCACTCTAGTCAAACCCAACTTTTGGCCATGAACCTATTAACTAGCACCTTCTTGGCACCCGTCACTCTAGTCAAACCCAATTTCTGGTTCAAGCTTTTTCAGGCCCCCAAACCTTTTCCCCGTATTGCTCCTTCTGCCTGGTGTGACTGTCCCTTTTCTTGTTGCCCAGAAAACACTTCAACTTCAAAATTTCAGTTTAGATGTCACCTTATTTATTTATTTCACTCAGTCAGGATTTAGTGAGTGCCCCTGTGTGCCAGGCACTGTCCCGGGGGCTTGGAATGCACAAGTGGTCAAACACGGACACAATTCCTGCCTTCGAGGAAGTTTCATTCTAGTGCAGGGGCAGCTCAAGTAATGAAAGACATAATAAATCAGGTAAAGCAGGCATTAAGTCAGTGGGGATTGGGAGTAGGTGTGTGTGCACAGCCTCTCGGGACCTCCCAGGGACGGTAAGATCTGAGGCGAGCCTTGAAGGAGGTGAGAAATCTGGGTGTTTACTTGGAAGAAGAGCACTCTGGGCAGAAGGAATGGTGACCCAAAGCCCTGCGGTGGGAGCTGGGTGTTGAGGGTGCTGGAGTAGAGTGGTGGGAGGCAGCTCAGAGCTGCAAGTGTGCAGCGCCTGGTGGCCGTGGGGACCCGTGTAGAAGAGCATGGTTCCACTTACCTTTCATAGGGCCCCCTGGCTGTAGCAGGGAGAGCAGACTACAGGGGTGGGGGCAGGAGCAGAGGCCAGCGAGGGGCCTGAACCAGAGTGGTAGGGGCAGGTGGTGAGAAATGATCAGATGTTGGATATGCTGCAGTTTTCACGGGGAGCTGATGGGTTGAATGTGGAGTGGGAGTGTAAGCCAGGCTTCGAAGATGACTGCCAAGGATGGGGGCCTGGCCGTGGCCTCAAGGGGGCCTTCCTGGTTCCCTCATTCAGATCCTTGGCACCACATTTTAATATAATCATTTGTCTCCTGTTTTTGGTCTCATGTGCCTTTGGTAATCTGATGAATGGTATGGACTCTCTTTGCAGAAAAATACCCATGTGCATTCAATTGAATGGGTGTTTCCAGAACTCCTAGCAGGCCATTCCCGATGTTAGGGACTCTGGGCCACTGTGTATACCCTTGACTGGATGCACAACAGCAGGGGGTGCCAGTCACACCACTCCGGACAGGAAGGGGCCAGAGTCCTGCAGAGCAGTGCCTGGCTGGTGGTTGAGTACAACCTATAAGTTTGTGTCTGAATATACACTGGGTCAGAGCTTTTTTTTTTTTAACCCTTACCCGAGGACATTTCATTGATTCCAGAGAGGGAGGAAGGGAGGGAGGAGACGAGAGAGAGAGAGAGAGAGAGAGAGAGAGAGAGAGAGAAATAGATGTAAGAGAAACACCAGTCGGCTGCCTCCCACATGTACCCCGACTCGGGATTGAGCTGCAACCTGGGTATGTGCCCTGACTGGGAATCGAACCACGACCCTTCAGTGCATGGGATGATGCTCTATCCACTGACCATGCCGGCCAGGGCCACTGATCAGAGCTTTTGTTAAACCTTCATTGCATAGGTAACAGCCCCACAGTAAGCACTTGGTAAATGTTTGACAAACATTGCAAGACAGTGATGATAAACTTGGCACTTTATAAGGTTCTCCCACCTTTGTGGGGTGCCTTAAGTGTTAATGCCTCCATTTTATAGCCAGAGAAATGAAGTCTCAGTGAAGGGGAGGCAGTGTCTGGTGTCTGACCAACCAGAGTTGGGGTGAGGATTGGCCGAGTTGGTACTAAGTCAGCCTCAGCGATTGTCATCACTGAGCTAGATGTGGTGAAGCTAAGACAGGCCCAGGACCAGGCTCCCATGCCCTGTCCCCTTGCTTGCCCACAGTTCTGCCCTCCATGGATTTATAATCCGGCTGGGATTATAAGGGAGAACCAGAAAGAAAAGATCCTAAATTACTTCCACTTTTCTCCTAGTTAATCCTTAGAGCAGCCCTGTGTGGGAGTCATTAATATCCCCTTTTTACAGACAAGACTAGGCTCAGGGATGGTAAGAAGGAGAGATCAGGGGTGACTCGAAGTCTCCAAATCCCCAGATAATTAGTGAGCAATATGTATAGTTAAATGGTAACAGTTTAGCAGTTAATCATACGCTATTGAGCACTGTATTGTATATAATTTAATACCAATCTCAGGGTTTCAGAATGAGCTGAAGTGAGTGGGGTTGAGAATGTTGGGGACGACTTCATGGAGACTTCAGGAACTGAGCTGGGCCTTGGAGAGGATTTGGGTGGAGGCTGGAGGGGTTGGAGTAGATTTCTGGAAAAAGAGATAGAATGATTAAGGCATTAGGGTAGGACTGAGCATGGGTGGGGGTGGGGGTGGCTAGGATAGTGCTGTTTAAATAATGGAATCTGTAAACGTGAATGTAACTAACGTTCATTGAGGGCTCTCTAGGTGCCAGGTACTGTGCTAGGTCCTTTCCACTGTCACTGCATGCAGTCCACATTCACCCTGGGAGGGCAAGAAAAATCCTGCAGACAGGTACTGACTTTACCTCCATTTCGCATGAGGAACTAATGGCAGTGTTGGGACTTGGAGCCAGGCTGGACTCCAAAGCCCCCTGTTCTTCCCTGCTCAAGTTCAAATTACTCAAAGTGGGCCCACGGGCATTGCCTGGGAGCTTGTTAGAAATGCCCCCCCCTACCCCCCCAACCAGAGCCTGCATTTCAGCACAATCCCAGGTAATTGGTGCCCACATTAGCATTTGAGAGGCGCAGGCTGGTAAAAAGTTTGGCTGGATATATGCTTGTGCTCTTCAAGTCTTTCTGATGACGCCTTCCTCCTGGCAGAGGTGGGTAAATGGGTTTCTGGGGGGTATGAGGTGAAGGCCCAGGGCAGCCCACCACAGGCTGAGATCCCTTTGAAGTCTCCTATTTCATCTAAAAATGTGATAGAATGTTTCATTCCGTACTGTAATATACCAGTGGCCATTTAAATATTTCAAAATGGTTACGTGAGTTGCCTTAGAGGACCCAAGTTCCTGGAAGATGCCTGGAAAGGGTTCCCTTGTATCTCAAATGGGGTGATAATAACCACTTCAAGGCTGCTGTGAAGATCAGAGGGGACTCGTGTGTGGAATCGCTGCACAAACTGTCCCCATCGTATACATGTCCTTCTGGAAGGAGCTGAGCCTCCTCCCCAGACCCAGTGTCCTGCAACCAGCTCTCCTCAGGCCTCAGGCCTGGACTAGGAGCGACTCTCCGGATCACCCAGCGAGGGCGCCCATTGCCTTGTAGTCAGAAAGAGAAGTAAAGACGGAGAGAGACCCAGAAAGGTGAGATGGACAGAGACAGTGACCCTCCACATCTGAGGCCAAAGGAGGAAGGTAGCCAGGGAGGCCCAGGCGGAAAGCGTGGGGCGAAAGGAGGCTCACTGGGCGGTACAGGAGCAGAGGCGGCCCGGGCAGGAGGGGGGCCAGCAGCGCCCCCGCCCGAGCAGCTGAGCAGGAGGAGGGAGGGGCTCTTGCATTTGGTTAGGGAGGTTTGGGTCATCCTTGGGGAGGGTTCTGTAGAGCAGCGGGGTTCAAGCCAGGTTTTGACAGTTAAGAAGGAAACAGATTCTTTTTGCCTCCTCTCCATGTTAATCATTTGGGTTTTCACACAAATTGCATTTTTATTACAGATGTCTTGCTTGACATTTAAAACTTAATCCCTGTAATTTGTGACTAGAACCAAGTTGATATTGTCCCTTTAATCCATTCCTTGGACAAAAGTTATTTAAGAAACATAGAAAATGGCAAAGTATTGTTTATGTTATGATCCTGTTTTTGTTTAAAAGGATGTGCGTTTGTGTGTGTGTTTATAAATATGTATATATGTATATTATAAACAAAGAAAAACATCTAGAGGAATATATATCAAATTATAATGGGGATTTTACTAGTATATACATATGTCACTTTCATGTGTAGTTTCATTAATTATACCTGTAAAACATTATATGGTCAGATTGTGATTTTTGACATAATTCTTTGAGCGGCAAATGACAGAAACTCAGCTGAAGCTTGTAAAGCAGTAATCAAATTGCCTAGGGGTGGGTCCAGGGGCTCAAACGATGCCATTAGGAATCTCTCTCCATCTCTCAGATCAGCCATCTTCTCTATTGACTTCATTCTCAGGCAGTTCCAGACCCGCATTTCATCAGCTTGGCACTGCAGTGGAAAGAGAACAGCATTTCCCCAAGAGAATCAGCAAACCCAGGGCTGTCTTTCAAGGGCCTAGCTTGGGTTATGGCTCAGCCCTAGGCCAGTGAATCATTGTGGCTGGGGGAAGCACTATGTTGATGGAGGCTAAGGCCAAGGTCATGTGACCCTAGAGGAAAACAAAGGCACTTTCAAGGGCATCTAAAGAAGCCAATAAACTGAAAGAAGGGGCTGAATGGTTCCCCAAGGGGAACCCAGAGCTCTGTTGCCAAAAGGACAGGTGCAAACCCTCAAATGTCTGCTCTAAAGGGATCTTCACTCTCTGGGTCATATATTTTTGTAATGACTGCCTTGTTTATCGTAAGCATGCATTTCTCTTGCAGTGGCAAGGGAAAAACGAGATCCCCTCTTAAACAACTGATTTGGGTTGCATCTGGTTATAACAGTTGAGGAAAGTTAATAATGAGTGGGAGAAAAGAGTGAAGCCCAAATCTTGTCCAAGCGCTTGTTTTTATAGGGCATGGGAGGAATGAACAGTGGTGCTGGGGATTCGGCCTTCTTCTCTTCGTAGATCATTAGTTGTGTGTGTTCAAGACCCACTGGGACGTCAGACCATCTCTGGGGCTCTGGGGCTCCAGAGTGATGCTCCTGGGGAGCCAAGCCTGCGTCAAGGTCGGCCTCTGCCTCTCCGCCTCCTATGCTGTGTGTGCTTCGCCCGGGCCTCAGTAAATGCTCCCCTGCTTTCCCATATCACACTGCTCTGTTTCTTCATTTCAGGGTTACACTAAGGACATGGTGACAGACTTTGATGAGAAACATGATGAGTATTTAATATTGCTTCAGCAGAGGAACCGGTAAGACAAACCGCTCCCCGGCAGCCCTTAATATTAGCCAAATAAAAACCCTATTTAGATTTATTAACAGCACGCAGGCTCTGGTTCACATAGGAGTGGGATGCAGTCACCTCTACTCAGAGGTAGGGAATATTATCTGCAATGCCAGCTCCTGTTTCTCCATTCACTGATTTAATTGCGTCTCTTGATTGAGCTGTAGGAAACTGCTCCACGCGTAAGTACCCCCCCTTGCCTCCTGTTTCTGTTCTGGGAGAAGGTGGGTTTGTCATGAAAAGCTAGGATTTGCCAGGGCCTGTGCATTAGTCACCTCAAGAGCCCAGCCTGTGATCTTACAGGCTGTGCTGGTCTTTTGAAATCTGAGCCTGTAATCATGCCTTGTTATGTAGAGGTGGAGTGATTTTGCATTTGTGTTTGAAGTTGGTCCACATGTCACTTAAAGTTAAGTCAGCATGGATTTTGACTCTGGAGTGCTGGTTCTTGAAAGAGCTGGCAGTAGATGGACGATGCTGTGTTTAGTGACCGAGGTCACAGCAGTGTGGTCTGGTTCAAAGAGGCATCGCATCCTCAGTGCTGCTGAAGTCTGCAGGGCTGCGGAAGGTCATTTTCAGTTCACTGTGGTTTGTCTCCAGGCCTGGGGCCTGCAGTAAGCTGGGTTTGCAAGCTCAGATGCCAGGCAGTGAGTAAAGCCCGCTCAGTGGGGAGAGGGCACTGGGAATGTTCACAATCAAGTTGCTCAGCTCAGGCCAGTTGTTGTTTGTGGAAACACAGGCCTGGGGCCCATGGCCTCCAAGGTTGCCAGAGAAGCTGGAAATCTGGGCGTGTGTTGTGAAACCTCCTTTGTTTTAAAATGTTAGTAATGGATTCAAATAAAAGCACGAAACAAACAGAAGAATGCTGCAGGCCCCTGAAACAGACCTGCAGGAGGCGGGAGGGTTGGGTGCTAATTGGACCTCTGTGTTATGGGAATGACAGCCCAGGTAGTCTTGCAGGCCAGGTAGTCTAGGGGTTGTCATCCTGAACATGGATCAGCCCTTCTCTGACTGGCGGTACTCCTGGTGCTTGTCACCTGGGGCCCGAGTGGCATGTCGCGTGGGACAGATTTTTATGTGCAAGATAGTGGCATGTGTTGTAGGAGTTTAGTGTTCCTGCCCACTGGCTCCTTTTCTAAAGTCTGCTGAGACCCCAATATCTGACGACAGCACCTGCCTGCATTTCTGGATGCTCCCTGGTGAGGTCGTACCTCCCCCAGTGGGGAACCTGTGAATAGAAAACTCTCTGGGACCAGCCAGAAATGCCTCCTTTGCTGGAAGGCATTGTCCTCTGCCCAGATGCTCTGTGCCCATCTCCCTCCACCGCCCGGTGGCCTCCAGCTAGAATAGTGGAAGGGTTGTGCTGATTGGCCCCATGTGGGTTTTTTTCATTGTCATGAGTGCCATGGAGCAAAGTGTTTTTTATTCAGTTTCTGGCAGGTGGGTGGTGCCCCCAAACACCTGAGTCAAATACTTGTGACTTCTCTGGGATGAGAGTATCATATGGGCAACTCGCTTCTTATTAAATGGGGATCAATAAGTCCATGATCAAAGAGGTACCAGCCTATACAGCTGTAGGAGAATGTCCAGTGAGCAGGTTGCAGTGCAAAGGGAGTTAAAAAATATATCAGAACTGAGTTGCCTTAAATTTTGGGGACGTGTTGTCACCAAGAGGGAGCTGGCTTGATGACAGGAAATGAGAAGATAGAACTAAAATTAAACACCTAAAAAGAAAAAAGGGGGGTGCACCTGAGCTCTCATCAGGTGTTGCTTTAAAGGCACCTTTTCTGGAGTGCCAGCCGTGCCAGGCGCCTCGCCCCATTGTCATTTCATTTTTTCCGCCTCCTACCCAGCGAGGCAGATATGGTTATTGCACCCATCATTACAAACAAAGAAGCGGCCACCAGAGCAGTGCAATGTGCCGAGGTCACGCACCCGGGAAGCCGCGGAGCTGGGCTGGCCTTTCTTCAGTACGTTTTGTTTGACATTGTCAGAAATAATCAAGAGGAGAGAAACCTGCCGGCATGGCTGGTGGCTCTAAGCTCATTATGGAGGGAATTTGCAGGAATAAACTGCAGTTTACTTTTACTGGGTAGGAAACGAGCCTCTGAGCTTGACACTGTGCCTAGAGGGAGATAAAAACCCAGGCTGCTGTCGGGCCTGAGAAGGGGGTGGGCGCTGCGTGAGTTCTCAGGACAGACCTCCCAGAGCACAGCTGCCCCCAGGTGCTGGGAGACGTTCTTCTTTCACTCCTCGGTGGGAGTTGGCGGGGCGCCTTCTCAGTGCCTAGCGTGACCGCCAGTATGAAGAACACTGTGATGAGGAGGACAGACTGCCTCAGTGCGCCTTTACTGGAAGGCACAGAAACCCAAGGTAGATGGACTTTAAGCAACAAGGAAACTTACTGGCTCATGAAATTACAACCCCAGGATAATACTCTGGCTTCAGGCATAGTTGCATCCAGGTACTCAAATTATGTCACGGAAATCAGTCATTCTCCATCTGTTGGCTCTGTTTTCCCACACTGGAGTCATCTCAGGCAGGTACTTCCCTCACAGAGGCCCAGGTGGCCGAGAGACGCCGCATTTACGCCCTCCCTCCAGGGGAAGAGAGTGCCTCCTTCCTAACAGTTGCACAGAAGTGCTGATGAGGGCTCCCATTGGTCAGGCTGGGGCCCCATTTTCATTCCTGAGCTAATCACCCCTTTGTCTGGTGAGGCAGCTTGGGCTGACTGGCCACTCCTTGGCCACCCGTTAAGCTGGGGTGGGGTGGGTCTCACCCACACTGTGTGGAGTAAGGAGTGGTTTAAGTAGGCAGCTATGCCTCTCTAGGGCTCTGATTGGAAGGTGGGGAGAGGGGCCGGGCAGGCAGAAAGAACAGGTGTCTGCCACACAGCCCTTGCCCTGAGGAACTCCCCAGGCCTTGGCAGGTGAGCACCAGGCCACCTCTAACTTGGCCAGAAGAAGCAGAAAGTGGTCATGTGCTCCGGGAGGGGCACAAGGGAGGTTGGGGAGGCTAGGGAGATGTGGCAGCTCCATTTGCCCTGCACAAAGCCTCCCTGAAGACACTTAGTGACCTGGTCATTCACCTTCCCAAAAGATGTAATCATGCCCAGCGGGACTGATGAGAGAGCAAGCAGAGTGACCAAAGGGCTGAGGTGTGAGGAGGGACTGAGGAGCTAATGGCCAGGGGGGCTGTAACACCCACCTCTCAATTGTGGAGGGGGGCCATGGCCAGGAATCCAGAGGGGGTATTATTTGCTTTCTGGAAAAGGTCTTTGAGGAAAACCTGCCCATATGTGAAGTGAACCCACTGCCTCAAGAGGAGATTCAGGTAGAAAGAAGGAAGGAGAGAACCAGCATCCCGTGGGGGCCTCGCATGGGCTGGTCTCTGAGCTGGAGCATCAGCCTGGCCTCCATTCCATCCCCATGACAACCCAGAGAGGCGTCGGCATTCTGGGTCTCATTTCATTTATTTATTTATTTTTATTATTTTAATCCTCACTCGAGGATATTTTTTTCATTGCTTTTCAGAGAGAGTGGATGAGAGGGGGAGAGAGACAGAGACATCGGTGTGAGAGAGACAGGGTTGCCTCCTGGGCGCGGCCCGACTGGGGATCGAGCCTGCAACAGAGGTAAGTGCCCTTGGCCAGAATCGAACCTGGGGCCCTTCCGTCTGCAGGCTGATGCTCTGACTGCGAAGCCGGACCGGCCAGAGCTCTTGGTCTCATTTTATAGTAGAGGAACCGAGGAGCTTGCCCCAGGTCACGCAGCTGGGAAAGTGGCAGAGCCTCCAGTACAGAGCTGGAGCTTCGTTCCCCACACGACCTCACCGCCGCCCGCACGTATAGGGGTGGGGACATCCTAGAGAACCAATACCAGAGCCTGTGCGCCACCAGGTTCTGGAAGGCGTGGCAGGCTTTCAGCACCATTGCTCTCTGCTTCTACATGCTTCAGGGCTGGGCTCCAGTGCCACCACTTCCATGACACCCCCAGCTGGGAGCCACGGAACCCTCCTCTGAACCCTCCTTGCTCAGAGCCCTGTGGCATGATACCTGGTAAGGAGACAGGAAACAGTGGGATGGGCTTTGGAGCCTCCCAGACCTAAATTTAAATCCTGGCTGCTTCCTGGGCCCTCTGACCTTGGGCACATTCATCTATAAAACAGGCCAACGGTAGGACTTAAACCCCAGGACCAGGAAGGAGTGAGACAAGGTACTCGACAGTCCACAGTAAGCCTGCCACCGAGCATGATTTCATCATCATCTTCATCATTTTAGTGTTAAACGTGCCTTCTCCGAGCTGACATCCAGATAGTCCTCGGATGCCTGATCCTTGGAGAACCCTCAGGTGACCTTTGAGTCATGAGGTCCAGAGGAGCCATGAAGCTAGTCCACAGTCGCACAGCAACCTCAGCGCCTAGAAACCGGGAAAGCTCAGTCCTTGGCCCAGGCACAGTCAGGTTCGTGCGCAGCGCACTGCCTGCTCGCTGAGCTCAGCCCAAGTCCTCTCACCACCTGGGTCCCAGCTTGTGCCCCGGCCACCCAACCATCAAGGGCGTCATGTTCCCGTCACTTCCTTATGACATCTTGTCTCCACTTCCTTTTCTGCACAAAAAAGCTTTCTGTACAAATGACCCAGAGGTCGATACGGCAGGAAGTGGCAATGGTGCCTGCGCCGTGTGTTAGGCACACGGTAGTGTGTCAGGAAGCGCACCTGTGCCGTCTCTCCTTGCTAGACCTGGCGTTCCTTGGGGCCACTTGTCCCAGAAGTAGGTCTTGAGAGCGTTCCTCACTGCTGGTGCGCAGCATGGACCCCCATGCCCAGGGCTCAGACCCTGATGGCTGGGAGAAAGGGACTCACAGATACTGTGCTGTACTGTGAAACAAACCAAACCCGTAAGAGAATCGTGGGACTGGGCTGTGGGGCGGCAGGGCTCCCTCTTCCATAGGGCAGGGACTCAGTCTGATGTCTTCGAATGCCTTTACCTAGGGCAGCTTTTTATGCAAAGTAGGCTATCAAATTTTTTTTAAACCATTTTTCTTTGATCCGGTGTATCTTACTGATGTGCTTTGCTGCAGCAGAGGAGTTCCTTCAGCGATTCCTTTCACAGTTTGAATAATTATCTCCTCATTTATCAGCTTCATAAATCCACATTTTCATAAATCATCCTGCTTAAAGAGAGGCCCACGTGCAGTGCCAGCCCGGATTCTGGGGAGTTGGATGCCACCATGACCATTAAGGTAGCATCAGGAGACAGGCGGTCTCCAGAGGGAGGTTCAGGCAGACACTTTCTGCTAGGTGGTCAGATTCTGACCTGTCCCCCCAACGCTGGGGCCTCCCAGGGCATGGGCTCCCTGCGGTCCTCTGCCTGGAGACTGCTGGTGCCTTCGGAGGGAGCCCTGTGGCTGTTTGTTCCAGTGAGTGCAGCTAATGCTGTGTTTGGAAATTGTCTCTTAGTTACTTGTTTTCCTTCTGTTTTATGCTGTTGCCTCTCAGTCAGGCATCTCCTAGGCTTCCGAGGCTGGCAAGAGATAAGCAGTCTGTAATAAATGTTCCTGCCATGATGGTTGAAAAGATGGATGTAGCAACAGTTCAAGAAACATTTAAAAACAAACAAAGAAATCACCCATAATGCCACCACACTACCTTAAAACTGACTTGATTTTTACACTTATCATCTTCCATTCTGGGTCCACAGCACACTTTCCTCCAACTTTGCACTTAACCACATATGTACCGTGTTTGTTCTGCCATTTTCACCCATTGCTGAACAGATCCCAACCAACACCCCATGTTTAGACAGATTCTTCATAATTATAATGGCTGTGTGAGAGCCCAGGTTCCACTTTCCTGCTGTTGGACACTTGGGTTGCTTTCAGGGTTTTGTTATGACTGATCGGGAACAATTTGCCGGAATGTACTTACTGAGCATATGGCATTTTCTATAACTCACAGAACCTTCTCAGAACCTTACCTCTGAGAAGGTTCTGTGAGTTACCAGCAAGTCTAAGTTTGCCAGTTTCAACATCATCTCACTAGCTTTAGAAGTTGTCTTCATTATGATGAAGACTCTGCAGCCAAATTGCTTAAGTTTGTACCCTAGCCCTGCCACCATACTAGCTGTGTGACCTTGGTCCAGTTATTTGACCTCTCTGTGCCTGTTTGCTTAGCTACGAAATGGGAATAATAAATGCAATTATCCCGTAGATGGTTGTGCCGACCCTCATGGCTCACAGTATTCCATATTTGTGAATTCATCTGCTAATTAGAATTTATTTGCAACTCCAAAATCAATACTCTCAGCGCTTTCACAGTCATTCAAAGACATTTGCAGAGTGGCAGAAAATTTTAGTTGCCTGACCCTGGCACGTTGTCAGCCGAGGGGTAGAAGAGGGCAACACGGCCTTCTGGTGTCAGCTCTCACACTGCAGACAGGGTCCTTTCCGCGGCATCCTTTCCACATTCTTGTGCTTTTAGGTGGTGATCCTGCTGTTAAACGGGCCGCAGGCATAGCGCTGAAGTGCTCTCTAGTGCTGCTGAGTACGAGAAGGCTGAGGGTGGTGGTGTTTCTTACAGAGAAAGTTCACGTGTTAGGTAAGCTTCATTCAGGGGTGAGTTACAGTGCTGCTGGCCAGGAGTTCAGTGTTAATTCCTCAACTCCATATTAGATAAGGTGCCTTCCTGCAGAAACACTCATACAGCAGGGCCATGTATTGATCAGTTGGTGAAAACGTGGACCAGAGGCTCTCAGGAACCAAACCTGTGTTTTCCCCTAGGAGCCATGTCACTGTTCACTAATTCTGTGTGTGTAGCAACTTTATAGAATGTAACTGCCAAGAATATTGCGGCTGGACTGTTGATGTGAAGCATTTAGAACAGAGTTCAGCATACGGAACACACCCTATGCGTGATTACTGTTGTTTTCTAAAATTTACATTTTGCCAACTTGGGAGGAACTTACTTAATCACCGGGGAAGGAGGATGCACCCCTCCTGCCATGCTGGTCGTTTGTCTGTTTCTTCTTGTGCGGAAATAAGTCTAGTTGGTGTGGGGTGCGTGAAGGTGTTTGCCATGAGACTGAAGGGCCTGGCGTCAGACGGGAGCCGCTCTGGAGGGTCTGAAGAGGGCACCGCACACCTTTTTTGGGGCATGAGCAGGGAAAGGGCCAGGCCGGAGGTGTGAGGCTGCGCTTTACAGAAAGCTGAACCGCAGACCCGGCTGTGTTCAGGCCAAGGCCCCTTTAGCCTATGAGTGTGATAATCGCATCATGAATCTTGAACAAAAACCTGCATTGATATATTTTTAATTGCATCAGAATATAAAATGATGACAGTCGAGATATCGGGGTGAGTGTTTGAGAGCACATTTATTTACTGAAGCAAAACATCAGTCTGCCTGGTCTGCTGAGGGGCTTCTCATTTGTTGGTGTGTTTGTTATGTGAAATCTCTCACAAAGGCTTAGACCCTAAACCATGTTTGCTCACACATTGAACCAAGTGCGGTTGTCCACACAGAGCGGAACTGCGTGGCCCTGGGACTGTCCCTGGAAGCCCGGGCTGTGTGGCCGTAGTGTGCACACTGCCCACTTCCTGTCTCAGCCACTGTGGGGCAAGGATATGCACCCTTATTTGTTGCTGACATGCCCATGTTTGAGCCTCAGAATGAAATCAGAAACACCCCTGCAGGGCCCGAAACAGTCTTCCCCTCGCTGCTTCCCTCTGTGTGTAATGGGCTTCTTAGAGGCTGTTTGTAGAAGAACAGCCGGGGTCCCGCCACCCAGCCTCTGATTATCAGAGCAGCGGCTCTGTCCCTGCGTGGGGGTGGCAGCTCGCCCAGGCTCATATAATGAGGATGAAGCGATCATTTTTCTTGCAGGATATTAAAGCATTTGAAAACCAAGGACCCTGTGCAGCTGAGACTGGAGCACTTGGAGCAGGGCTTCTCTGTCTACGTCAATGGGGCCAATTCTGAACTGAAGACGTCGCCACGGAAAGCCGTCCACCCCAACTTCTCCAGGAGTGCCTCGCATGCTGAGGGGACACACGGTGAGCACAGGCCCTTCCAGGCCAAGCAGCAGTTCTGTGAACTCATTAGGAACAGTTGAGCCACGTCTTATGCACATAAACATACCAGCAAATAAATAGTTAACTATACCCGTTTGGCCAGAAAGAGAGAGCGTGAGAGTGAGAGAGAGAAATCCTTTTTTATTTCTTTTAAAACCAGCCTTGGCCTCCACTACCCCAGGGCACAGGTGGCCAGAGCAGTAAATTCCTGGCTTTTATATTTTCTAGTTCTCAAGTGCCTGTAATTTAAGGCAACGTCTAAGATAATTTTGATTACACTGCATTTTCACTCAAAATGTCTTGTCTTTAATACCTAAGCCCTGTTTTGATCCCACTGTTCAGCTTTGAATTTAGTTATTCCACGCTCTGCAGGCTTGAAGCCGGTTTCATGTGTCCTATAATAAAAGCACAGAAAGTCCATGAAGTAGAATAGAAAGCACCATTTTGTCTTTCTGTGCCTTTGTTTCTTCATCTTTAAAATGGGACTAACAAGGATGCCTATACTTACGGTGCCAGAGTGGCCTTCTGAGCGGGCTGCTTTGCCTGAAAGGCTAGTATGCTATGGAGTTACAGGAAGAGGAGTTGGAATGAGGCAGAGCTGGGTTTGAACCCTGTTCTGCTGCTTTCTTGCTCTGAGACCTCCAGCAGTTAGTTCCTCTCTGGCCCTCAGTTTCCTCTCCTGTAAAATGGGGATCATTATGCCCATGTTGCAGGCTTGCCAGGAAGGTTAAATGGCATAAGAAATGTAAAGTTTCTGGCACACAATAATCTTGATTTGTGTACTTACCATAGGTATGGTAAAATCCCAAGCCATTAACAGACAGTGAAAGTGATGTCCCAAAACGGTCCCTAGGAGAGTTACTGCGGTTCAGGTTGGAGTTTGGCATGAGCTTCCTAGTCCCCAGGGCACAGAGGAAAATGGGATGACTCTCTTAGCTTCCATGGCGGAGGAATCCAGTGATCTGCTGCTACTTAGGAGAAACAGGCCTTTCTCAGTCTAGGTTTCAGGGAGGGGCAGGTAACAGGAGCAGTACGTTCACTCATTCAACACATATCTCTCCCCTCTCCCCTCTTTTACACAAATGCTGGCTATGTGCACACTGTCCTGTACCCTGCTTCTATGCCGTGGAGCTTGTTCCTTTTTTATATAGACCTGCTCTATTTGGCTGTACGTTATTACACATATTACTATCATTGCATTTTTGCTGGCCATTTAGCTTGTTTTCTAATGTTTTGCTGCTACAAATGGTGCTACAGTGAATAACTTCGCAGACAGGATTGTGGACACGCTGACGTGTATTTAAATGTAATTTACGAAACTGCCATCAGTGTAAACTTGCCATCGGTGCCTCACCAAGTCTCCTCCCTCATCTCTGGTGCAGATTGTGGACGAAGAGCCCTGTTTCGAGAAGCTGAAGAAGTTTTAAGACGCAATTCACGGACAGCCCCCAGCAGAGCCCAGCGCCGTGGATGGCACCAGGTCAAGCCCTTGGCCCCAGCTCCGACTTTAGAATAAGGAGCAGGATTATTGCTGGAACAGAAACATAATCAGGGCATTTGGAATCTCTATGGGCAGTGGGTGGGCTGGCTGGGCACTGCAGTGGTGCCTTCTCTGCATGTGGCACTGGCCTCTGGAGGGCAGAGGAGCCCGTGGGATCCTCCAGCCTCTCTCTCAGCATGATCCACCCTTCTGGAGTATCGTAGATCAATCTCACAACCCTGTCATGATGAGTCATCCATCTAGCTGTTTTTTATTGAGCACCTTACTATGTGTCAGGCATGGTCTTAGATTCCAGGAACGCAGCCGGTGAGTAAGACAGCACCTGCCCCACAGACCTGAGATGCCACTTTGGTTGCTGCTGAGGCTGCTGCTGCCAGCAGCTTGCATTTTTGAGCTCCTACTGGGTACCAGGTGTGGGCTCAGCTCCTGTATGACTCCTTCCGTTTGCCCTCACAGGAGACCTATAGGGTAAGTTCCAGTGTCCTTCCTCTTTTAAGGGAGCTAAGGAGTCGAGTGCTCAGAAAAGTCAAGTGAGCTTTCCAAGGTCAACTACCAAGAAGTGTCAGAATCAACATTCGAACCCAGATCTTTGGCCCCAAGCTTGGTATTCTTGCCCATGTGGTCCTCATACCTCACCTTGCAGTTACGCCTTCCCAGGGACCTGTCTGTCACAACCTCCACTGCACATTCAAATCACCTGGGAGTTTTAAAAATACTGATGCTCAGGCCCCACCCGCAGAGATTCTGACTCATTTGGTCTGAGGTGAGGCTTAAGCAGTGG
The DNA here is from genome assembly GCF_054644295.1 of Miniopterus natalensis. Lineage (NCBI taxonomy): Eukaryota > Metazoa > Chordata > Mammalia > Chiroptera > Miniopteridae > Miniopterus > Miniopterus natalensis. The sequence goes on from NC_142083.1 coordinate 95,837,084, forward strand.
TGTATATATACTCTAATCCTGTGCTCACCAAGATTGGGACGGGCTGCTTATAGCTTTTTGTACTGTATCATATGTATAGTTCTACAGGTAAATACTTACATATACTTTATTGGCCCATCTTTGCAATAATCCATAAGTGTGTAAGTCCTCATTGTGCCACTGAAGAAATTGTGTCCAGAGAGGTAAGGGGACTTGCTCAGAGTCACACAGCTGCTAAGGGAGAGGGTAGGCTGAGGTTTCAACCCTGGACCTGTGACTTCAAATCCAGTGGTCCTCCACTTCTCTGCAGAGACATTTGTGGGTCCCTGATTAAATGGGGAAGGGTGTTCCTGCTAGCTCGCTCCAGGGCCAGTGAGCAGGGCTTGCCAGGCACAGAGCCTGGAGGCCTCCTTTGTTGCGAGTTGCCCAGAGCAATGAATGTTAATTTCTCATTCATGGCGCCTTTCTCCACTTCTCGCTTCAGACCATCCTTCTAGTTGTTCTGAGTGCCTTCTATTATCAGGAGCCATATTTGCATCCTGGACTGTGACTTAATGGCTGCTCCAGACTCTGTGCAATTTAAAAGACTTGGCCTGAGATTAATCAGCATCCCTCCCCAGTCTCTCCCTGTGGTCCCACACTTCATAGGGCTTAATCATGGCTAATTTCCTGGCTTCCTGATGCCATAAATGCTGTAATTGTCCTTCTGCACCTATCAGTGAGGGGTCAGCCAGTGCCTAACAATAGAGCCCACGCAGGCTATTTTAATCAGAAATGGATGTGATGCAGGGCATTTGGTGCTTACAAAAATCCTTGGCTGGCAGAGGATGGGCTCTGAGCTGGGCCTCCAGGAACAGCACCCAGCATCTTATCAGGGACCCTAGAAAAGCCGCTGCTTAGGACGCAGTAGGGAAGGTGTGGGGTCAGCATCAGGAATGTGTCACATTAGCTGCGATCCAGGAATGAAGAAGCCACTGCCACAGCCATTGGCCTCAGAGCAATGCTGTGCTTGCTACAGCAACACTGTGAAGAGAGACCCTGTGTAGCCAAGGTGGAACATTGTTGAAAATCCCATCGCCTCCACCACTGTGCCAAGCGCAGAAACAGCCTCCACCTCACTTCTACTTTCCTTTCCTTGCTTTCCCTGCTTGTGTGAGGCCATCTGATGGGCTCATGTGAGTTGCATCCAGAACCGCAGTTGAAGGTAGTCTGGGGAAACAGTACCTGGCTTTCTGGCCTCTAGTGAACTGGAAGACATCTTAGGAAGAGAGTAGAATGGGTGCTGGGGTCAACCCACCCCCCACCATTACCGATGAGACCAACTCTGCTCCCCCCTACGCGGTCCTCTGGGACCATCCCTCAGACATATAGACAAACCAGGGAGCATTCAGTGGCCATGTTGTGAAAGAAATCACCCAGTAATCTAACAAACAGTTATTACCATGGGCCAGGGACTGGGCGGGGTCTGGGGTTAAAAACAAAAAATCAGATAAGGCTCCGTTCCTGCCCTGGAAGATCCTGCCCTGAGGATGTGGGAACTGCTAACCTGGGAGGAAGACATGACTGCTGTTTCCAAACACACAGAGGGACCAGCTTAGTGGATTCCAAAGTTATCAACTTTAGCCTGTGGGCCAAAGTTGCCCCCAGATCAGGTTTTTTGAACTCACACAGTTTAAAAAGACTTAGTCACTTACTAACATTTAAATTTAAAAGATTTTATATAATTTTTAAGAAGCTCTATTCCTGCTTCTCTAGAAAATGGGAAGATCTGGCCCACAGACTGGGCCGCCCTCTCATCAGGCAGCCACTATGGGGGAGCCTAGGAGTGGTCTCCCTGCTTAGACATGGCATAAGCCTGCTGGTTTGCTACAGTCCCCACCACTCCCTTTAGGGTCCCAGAACTGAGGCCCAGTGGTAGTTGCATTTTGTTATAAGCTCTGCTACGGTTTCTCTTACATCTTTCCATTTCCCACCTGGCTCTTTGGGATATTTGGACCTGTGTCCTCCGGGGAGTAGAAGGGAAAGGGCTTTGGAGTCAGACAAACTCCTTATTAGCTGTGTGCCCTGGAGCTGGCAGTGTGACCTCTATGAGCTTTGAGCTCATCAGCAATAAAACCTCCCGGGGCTGCTGGGAAGGATGTGCTCATAGTGTGTCAGGTGGTCCATCAGGGGGATTCTGCTCATGCTTCAGGTAGGAGCCCTTGGTGGCAGGTGACAAACAAGTCCAGAGAAGTGGTTAAGAGCACAGACTCAGGCACCCAGATACCCAGGTTCAAAGCCTTGGCTGCATCACTTACTAGTTGCACTGTCATAGATGAGTTGCTAAACCTCTCGTTTTCTCAAGTGTAAGTAGGGTTGATAATGGTACGTGTCTTATAGGATCAGTAATGAGGTTGTGACGAGCCAGTGTTTGGCGAGCATTTCAAGCAGTGCCCCGCACAGAGGAGGCATCAGTAAATATACAGCTGCTATAGCCAGTGCAGGGGCACTGACGATGAGGGCAGATGCAGGCCAGGCCCGCTCCCCTGGAGCTTGCATTTACGAAGTGTGGGTGGTCCAAAAGCAAGCAAACAAGCAAATAAACAAGTGTGTGAGGGATAGGAGAGTGGAATGAGATGGGTGTGTCTGGGGGAAGAGTTACTCTAGAGAGGGTGGCTGCAAAGGCTTCCCCAGGGGATGCATCTGAGCTGACTCCCAAAGATGAGAAGGTCTGGAGGGAGAGTCCCCAGGGAATGGCACAGCGAGGACAGTAGGAAGTGGGGTCAGGCTGAGAGGAGGTCGGAGTGGCCAATGCACAGAAGTGCAGAGGGCAGGCTGTGAGAGGTGGGGGTCCCAGGTCCAGGGGCTGGATCACACTGCCTGGAAGATCCCTGGAAGGAATTTGGATTTTATTTTAAATGTGAGGAATTCCCTGGAGGGTTTTCAGTAGGAGAGTGACACGCTTGGGCTCGTGCTTTGGAAAGATCCGCAGCTGCTGGGTGTAGAAGGGCCGCCGACAGGGCCAGGTGGCTGCGGAGGACCAGGCGGAGGGTTTGCAGCAGGGCTCCCTGTGAGCCTCAGTTGGCCTCTTTCTCTACAACCTTCTCCATTCATCATCCTTCCACCTCTGTTCCCTACCCCCAGCTTTCGCTATCCCTTTGGCTGTCCCGACCCATCGGGAAAAGCCACTCATTGCTGACGTGGCCTTCTGCACATCAGTTTCTCACTTCCTCAGTATTTGTCTGTTGTCATTTTCCAAGGGAGAGACCATCGGAATCTCTCAGCCTGTCTCTGTTCCTTGGGTCATGGCCTGGACTGTGGGTCAGCCTGGATAAGACGCCCACTTCTGCCTGGATGGGCTGTGACAAGAGGTGGGGCCAGGCCTGGCTATTCAGAGCCTGCCTGCCCCAGAGCTGTTCACTGAGCTGGGACTGGGCCCCCTCGCTTCCATCGAGGAGGCTGTCGGCAAGACAGTGAATGGCGTTGATGTGCCAGCTGCACTGTTACTGTCTTGAGGGAGAGAGACTGGATTGGTTTCCTTTGGCCCCAAGTAGCAGAGTTTAGAAGCAAGTTTGTCCATAATAGAAGTACTTGGGGACAGATTGCGGGTGTGTAGGAAAGAGGTGAAGACAGTCTCTCTACCCTTTTGAATGGGCTTTACTGTCCTTGGAGGCAGCCAGGGGTCAAGGTAGCAGAGTCTCCAATAGCCAGTGGTGGCCAGTTCCCAAAAGCAACCCCACCAGGGGAGGGACCACAGCCCTGCCCTGTCCTTCTGTTAGTCCGCTACCCAGCAGGAGGGACAGATGGGGCCACACAGTCATCTTGCACATTTGCACGGGCCAGGTCAGCAGGGGCACAGCAGTCCCAGTGCAGAGAGCCCTGCAGTCACAGTCTACACCCGCAGGCCCCATCTCCTTCCCCAGGCACCCGTGCACTCTCCCACCTGTCTTCTTGCCGGTCTTTCTCAGTGACTCCCCTAAACTCTTGAGTCACACATCCCCTTTCCACTGACCAAGCCCAGTACCTTTGCTTCTTCCAGTAGAACAGATTTCCCTTCTTAGGGTCTTGTCCAGCAACTAGGAAGCACTTTTGGATAGAGCTCCCTTGATGGAGGCTCACCAGCCTGAGACTCCCTGGGCCACAAAGTCAGAGTGAGCTAAATGCTGGCGCAGAGGCTGACCAGCTCCACCTGTGAAACCCTTCTCGGGACTCTCCAGTTTTCTGGAAAACCGGCGAGGTGAATGGTGCTGCTTTATTGGGCCTCTAAGTCGCCACCTCCACTGTGGAGTGGCTGGTGGTGATAAATGGGCTCTGCTTGGTACTCTCTTCCACCGCGCCCCCCCTCCCCCGCCGCCACTTCTTGGCCTTAGATCTTTCTGCTGCTATCCATGGATTAAGATTTATGGCTTCCTCGGCCTTGTAATACGTGGGTGGACAGCGGCCTAATCAACAGAGCCGTCGTTTACCAAAATGCTGTCAGATTTGATGAAAGTCATCGGCTCTTAGCATTAAATTGGTGGTGAAGGGATTGGCCTTCCAGCAATTTACTGTGGGGTGGGCTCTCCTTAAAGGCCTGAAAAGCAAATTCATGACAATTATTACAGCAAAGGCTCTGCTCTCACTGCGCGGCTGTCCCTGGGTTCCTGTTGTGGGCCCGGCAGCTTAGGTACCCCTGGGAAAGCTCACAGTGAAAATGTGAAGTGTGGGCGCCCTTTCCTTTGTTTCCCTCTTTCTGAGTTTTCAAAACCCCTGCAGTGAGGGCAATAAATGAAATAACCCATAGAGCCTTGGCCTTTACAGTGACCTTGCATGACACAGTGTCGAGCACTTTTATTTGTAAGAGATCAGACGAATCCGGGAAGAGCACATCAAATAAGGCAGATTTACTCCCCACCCGGAGCCTGCCTCTGTGTGCTCCGAGCTCTCCTACCTCTAGAGGGAGCCATTTGCATACTGCACACCCTGCACCGCGGAACAGAGCAGCCCCAGCCTGGATCTTTGTTTCTAATTGACCGAGAGCTTTATGCACACCTCTTAGGACACTCTGCTGAGAGGAGCAGCAGCCACAAATAACTCTGAGCACAGTGCTGTCCTGAGTGTGGCTGAGTATAAACACGCTGGCCTTGGGCTGGCAGGCTGGAACATGGGTGTTTGGGTACTGGGGCTTTTACATTCTGTCCTGGTCTATGATTGATACTGCAAAGGTCTACCCAAGTCTGGGCCCTGGAAGTGGGCAGGAGAGAGCAGCTGCTTAGCAACGCCCACTGGGGGTAAACCAGCGTGCCAGGCAGGGAGCCAGCCAGGAGCGTGGGCATCATCCTTGCGAGGGCGTGAAGGTGGGAGGCAGGGAGCTGGCATGCCTGGGGCTGGGTTGGAACCTGCCAGCCTTGCGCTCTTTCTGGGGAGGTGGGCACCATCATGTGGGCAGGGCTGCTCTCCACCTTCTCTCAGTGGTGGCAGAGGTGCCTCCCTGGGTCTGAGGCAGTAGAGCCAGCCAGATGGAGGGACTATTTATTCCCCTCTCTGGTACCCACTCAGCGTTTAGTTTCGTCACATGTTGCTTCATAAACACCTTCCATATGTGTGCTGTGTGAACTCCTCGACGGGCCAGGGCATTGGTTTTGAGATGTTTTATATCCTGACATGTACGTAGTCAGTACTCAGGACTCGCTGATTAACTCCCTTAATGCCTACTGTATACCTGTCTCCTGACGTGTTGGTGGGGCAAGCGGTTGTGCTAAGCTCCAGGGAAGGGAGAGGGATACTTTTGGGGAAAGGGAGGATGGGAAAGCTGTAGAAGAGAGAGAGGTATGTGAGCGTTCCTCCTTGAGCGTGGGAGCCCTTTCTCACATTTATAATTCAGATCAGGCTAGCAGAGCTACATGAAATCCAACTCTTTTACTTGCCAGTGGGAAAACCCATTCAGGCATGGCTGGATCCAGGTGCTCAGACAATGTAGCAGGGCTCTTCTCTATCTGTCAGCTCTGTTTTTTCCCCATGTTGCCCTTTTTGGTACCAAGATGGCCAGCAGCCGCTCCCAACTTACATTCTGTCATCCTGCTATTGCATGTCTTTGGCTCCCCTGACCAGCCACCCGGTGACTGTGGGCCAGTGGCATCTAATGCTCAGATTGGCCAGGCCAGGGTCATATGCTCCACCCACACCTGGTCTCCGTTACACGTGGACACTTGGATTGGGGTCTGTGGGGGGAGGATTCACCAAAAGAAAACCAGGGTGCTTTTACTAGGAGACTGGGGAACGCATGCTGGGTGGGCTGAGACAACAATACCCCTAGATCTCACGGCACTTAAACTTCAATGTGTGTGTAAGTCACCTGGAGTCTTGTTAAAATGCAGATTCTGGTTCCCAGGTCTGAGAGGAGCTTGAAATTGTACATTTCTCACAAATCCCCAGGGGAAGTCAGTGCTGCTGGCCCGTGGATGGCACGTGGAGTAGCTGGGCCCCAGTCCAAGCCCTCCCTCTCTAGGTAAAGGAACAGATCCAGGGAGGGGCCTGGCTGGGCCCCCTGCCCAGTAGGCTTCCCTCGTGCCCTGCCTCCTTCCTTGCAGGGTTTCAGCATTTGGACAATTTTTGAGTGGTTCCTGGGAAGGAGGGAGCACACTCTCTTTGAAGGTGTCATGGAAAATCCATCTCTGTAATGAAATCCAAGGCTTTTGCAGCTTCCCCTGGCCTTAGGCAGAAAAGCCCCCAGGAGTCTCCTCGCCTGGAAGCCCCAGGTTTATATGTCCTGTGTAGTGCTACCCTCCCTGGCCCCACCGCTGATGCTAAGAAATGCTCTGAAAGCAAGTTTGCAAAGCCTGGCAGGCAGCGCGGGTGGCCTGAGCCCAAGGCAGCGAGGCTGATGGTCACGAGCAAGGTGGAGTGGAGCGCTCGGTTCCAGAAAGAGCAGGGCGCATTGCCAGGTGACCGGGAAAACACCCTGTGGCAACTTCTCTGCGCCTCTTCCACCCCCCTGTTCCCTGACAGGGCGGCTCCCACCTGCCTTTTTCAGGCCCTTATACTCTCGCAAAGATCTTTTCCTGGAATGATCGATAGCTCAGTCCCTGTTTCCCTTTCTGAGTGTTGACAGTCTCAGGAATTATTTGTTTCTCCCCAAAGGCACTGTAGTAGCACAGGCTGGGCACGTGCAGTCAGCTGGGGTCCGAAAATATTAAATGTAAGATTCCAGAAATGAACAATTTATAATTCTAAGTCACGCACTCTTCGGAGTAGCAAGATGAAATCTCACGCTGTCGGGCTCCGTCCTACTCCAGGTGTGAATCACCCTTTGTCAGCACCTCCGTGCTGTGGAAGTGGCCTGCCTCTTAGTCACTTAGTAGCCACCTCGGTTATCAGGTCCACTGTCAAGGTACCCCAGTGCTTGTGTTCAAGTCACCTTGTCCTACTTAATAATCCCATAACTTTTATTATAGTATATTATTATAATTATTCTGTTTTATTACTACTTTTGTTAAACTCTTACTGTGCCTAATTTATAAATTAAACTTTATCATAGGTTTTGTATATGCCCAGAAAAAACCAGCATATATAGGGTTCAGTACTACCCGTGGTTTCAGGCATCTGCTGGGCTCTTGGAACTTGTCCCTTGTGGGTAAGGAAGGACTGCTGGATAGCCTGGTGGTTTAGGCCTAGGGTCAGTCAGCAAACACCAGCTCGTGAGCCAGATTTGGCTACAGCCTGTTTTTGCAAATAAAGCGTCTTTGAGACACAGCCATGCCCATTTCCTAGGCATTATCCATGGCTGCTTTCAAGCTATAAGGGGATTGTTGAATATTGTGACAGAGACCATATGGCTGGCAAAGCCTAAAGTGTTTACTTTTTAAAGGAAACATTGGCTCAACATTGATCTCTGGAGCCATACTGCTGGGGTTCAAATCTAGGCTCTGTGGCCCCCTAGCTGTGTGACCTTGGGCAAGTGGTTTATAGACTTGTGCCTCGGTTTCCCCCTGTGGTTACCGTGAGGAATAAATGAGCAAATAAATGCACCCAAAGCACTTGGAGTGGTGACCAGTTTGCATTAGTGAAATGGCACCTGGTGTGAGGGCAGTGTGGCCATGGATGAGAAGGGAGTTCTGTCCTGACCACTGACTGTCCCGCAGGTTCCCCAAGCTCTGCTTTGTAAGCTGATGGCTGAGTTCACTGTTTGCAGGGGAGCTGAATCTTGCCCTGTGAGCAGTTCTAATGCTGCCGGGTGAGGGGAAATGCATGTCTTTCACTCTCCCTCAGCTGGGTAACTCAGGACACGTGGCTTGGTGGCCCTCTTCCTTCTCTCAGTACCGGGACTGCATTAGGGTGACGCCCGGGAAGGTAAGTTTTAAGGACCCTCCCTCCTGGATTTGTGCATGTGCAGAGCACCCGCGAGGGAGCGCCTCCTTAACTGTCGCTCCCCGGGCGCCTCGCTTGACTTGCCTGCCCACCCAGTGCAGCCAGCTCTGATGCCAGCATTGGAACTGGAGCAGTGTCTTCTCTTGACTCAGGGGTCTGAACAAACCTGTCAGGAGTCTGCTTCAGTCTCTCAGCTCCGTGTCTCTGAGTTAGGGGCAGGATGGTCCCCAGCAGCTCCTGGTATACCTCACTTTAGCTTAGCACCCCTGGGGAAGGGAGCACCTCCTCCCCACAGCCCTAGCAGGACACCTAGGGCTACTCATTGGCTGCCACAGGTCCAGCCCATCCCTGAACCAACTGGCCAGGGCTGTGGTGGGGACAGAATGGGCTGACTGACCAGCCCTGAGTCACCTTTCCGCCCTTGGGCCTCACCTGGACTGCAGGGGGAGGAGGGAGGGAGTGGACCTCCAAGGAGAACCAGGGAGATGCTGGACTGAAAAACTGCAGGCACCTGGGGCCAGAGAACAGTTCTGATTGGCCCAGTTGTCAGGGGTATCGCTATGTGTGCAGGAACCAATGTAGGAAAGAGGTTGGGGTGAGTGTAGAGAGCTTCGCATGCCTGGTACATGGTTTAGGGTACAGGTTTGCTGCTAAAACAGAGAGGCCCAAGTAGCAGTGGCTTGAACAACATGGAAGCTGATGTCTCTCTGACAGGACAGTGGTGGGCAGCCACCCTGCTCCTCGAGGTCACGGAGGAGCCCAGGCATGAACTGTCCTTTGCTCCACTGTCCTCCTAATGTTGCTTCCTCTCACAGTTTTGGCAGCTCACCACCACCTCCATGTTCCAGATGGACAATGGACAGTTGTGCCCTTCCCTTTAGGGCAAGGGTGGGGAACCTGTTTTCTACCATGGGCCATTTGGATATTTATAATATCATTCCAGGACCATGCAAAATTATCAACTTAAAAATTAGCTATGAAAAAAGCTAGATTTATTGAGTTTTGAGTCCCACCAGACCAAATGATTTCGTGGGCCATATGCTGCCCGTGGGCCGGATGTTCCCCACCCCTGCTTTAAGGACACAACCTCAAGGATGTGCTCACATGGTTCCCCAGCTACAGGAGAGGAAGGGGAGATGGACGCTGGGGGCAGCCTGCAGTCTGCCACACGGGCCAAGGAGTGGGTTTCCCAAAGAATGACCCAAGGAATGCTGAGAGGAAGAGAGGCCCCACAACACACAGTTTCCATGGCCCAGAAAGTATGAGAAATGTTGTATGCGGTGTTTTATTTTAGGATATCTACAAGTGTGTGTAGAGGGTGGGGGAGGGGCCATAGTAAAGGCCCTGAGAAGCCTTGAAGGAAAATACCCAGGGTTTCCTAAACATTTGATCACAAAGCTATTTGAGAAGTTTAACACCTGCTAAAATTCTATAGGTAAGTTATTTCAAGCCAAAAAGTTGCTAAAAAATTCACCTGAACCCACTTTGGGCAGTAGGAACTGGTAAAGACTTCTATGCAGAGGTGGCTTGAGCCGGCCGGCTGGCTGGCCTGCAGGGGATGATGCTGGGCCGCGTGCAGGACCGCATGCTGTGCTGTGCACAGACACGCCTGCGGTCAGCCCCCAGCAGGCTCGCCTCAGAGGGATCCAGATGTCTGTTCTACCATATCTGAAATGGTCTGAATTTTTGTCTGTAGAAATCTGTGCAGATCAGAACAGAAGCTGGCCCACGGCTCCACATCGAACCGCCTCTGGACTATTTTGAAGATTTTGAGCCACGTGGGGACGTGACTGTCAATGCAAAGGATGCTTCTGGGGGTCATCCACAGGTAGGAGTGGCCTCGGCTCAGTGCTACAGCAAGTGGCAGGGCACCTTCTGTTATTTATTTCTTCCTTCCTGGAAAAAGAAGAGTTCTTTTCTATGGAATGACCCAATGACCTTGTTTTGTACCCCATCCATAGAAATGAGATTTTACTGTAAGCAAAATTGTGGACTTTGTTGCCTTTAACACCTACCTCCCACACACATACACACAACACACTCACCCACTTGCTGTTGAATCAACCAAACAATCCATGCTCGTGATCAGTCTGCAAACAACCAGCAGTTTCTCTTAATCTGAAAGGCTGGTTTATGGCTGAGTTCAGTCTGTTACAGCCCCAGCCCCAGCCCATGTCACAGGATGCGTATATGCCCTTCAAGCAAGAGGCATGGTCGTTCCCGCTTCTCCTTCGACCATTTGATACCTCCTGTTACATGAACATGTATTCCTTCCTTTGCAAGCTCCCAAACTCCCTGAAACCTGGGAGCCTGTCCCTCACAAGCTATTAAGCCCCATTAGCATTCCGGCGCGCGTGCTCAGAATCAGCAGAGCCCTGCTCCGCCAGCGCTGAATTTCGCCCACTGTGAGTGCTCCACTGTCCTTCTTTCTTTCCTTTTCCTCCCCATCTTGAGGGGGCTCCATATGCTTCACGGTCAGTTTCCCCATGGAGTTATTTTCTTGCTAAGTGAGTAAAATGGCAGCGCCAGTTTTCGGCAAATGCAAAGCCATAAGAGATGCAATCTGAACAGGGAATGAAAAACACGTGGCTAAATATCCTCAGCCACCTTACTCTGTTTGCAAGAGCAGCCTGAAATGGAGCAAAAGGAAATGCATGTCTGCGTGTATACTTTTCATCTGACCTCACTGTTGAAACACACCAGCCTTTCACCCTCAATTACATCCTTAGTGAACTTCAATTTCTTGGCGGCTGAGTTCACAGCCCGCGTGCTGCAGATGTGTCCTGTTGGCCGCCACCCCACTGACTTGCACAGTGCTTTCAAAGGTGTGAATTACTAGCTGACATTTAAGAATCAGGAAATTCCATGTCGAAGTCTGAAGTTGGGCCTTCTCTTAAAATCGGAAGATTTGGGAATTTGGGAGCCACATTCTTACACAACAGCAGCGCCTGAGCTGAAGAGCAGCCGTCCCCCTCAGAGGCATGTGCTCCAGTGTGCCGCAGTCCTCAGCACAGGTCCCAGGCGCCGTTTTCCACACTGGAGAGAAAACAGACAACCGATGAGTCTGTGATATGCCAGGAGCTGAGAGGGCTGTCAGAGAAACAGAGTGGAGGAGGCGCCGGGGGAAGTGGGCAGGGGCTGCCGCTTGATGTGGGAGGGCAGGGGCTCTGCCTTGATGAGCTCATGTGTGAGCAGAGGCCTCAGGAAGCCAGGGAATGGGCCATGTGGAGAAGAGCATTCCAGGCACAGGGAGCAGCAGGTGTCGGAGGCCCTGAGGCAGGAGGCCAGTGTGGCGGGAGCCGAGTGCGGGGTCGAGGAAGAGGAGGGGAGGCCGGAGAAGCAGGCAGGGCTTAGACCACGTAGGGCTTTGAGAGCTGTGGAAAGGATGAGGGATTTGACTTTGAGTTGGGGAAAGCCATTATAGGGTGTTTTGTTTTGTTTTGCAGTTTAGCAACTCCAGTGAAAGGAGGGCACCTCTTTCCAGAGAGTTCACCAAAGTGCCAGCTCTAATTAGGTTGGCCTTCCTTGGGCTGTGTATTGCAGTGGGTGATAAGGCTCCATTTAACTACATTTAAGTATCAGGAATGAAATAAAATGTACATTTTTTTCTATTATTGAGATATCTTCCCCCCCGATAATGCATGATCAATATAAAAAATTCAAATGGTACAAAGAAAATAAAAGTCCTTTCATAATCTCACCATCCCAGAGATCATTTCTGTGAATAGGTAGGTATGCAGCCACCCAGATTAAAAATGGCACATATTATATCCAAGAGGAAATTGTTATCTGGAATGTTCTTTCTGGCCCACCCCCAGTGAGTGAGTTGTATTTCCCAAGATTATTTATCTTGTCAGTCCCTGAGAGTAGGATAGGCCATAGGAATGCCTTCTCTGAGTTTTCCATTGTGTGGATCCCAGAGTGGGATGAGTTGGGTATTTGTATGCAATTAAAATTTAGTGTTTTAAAGTCGTTGTTACTGGCTAATACATATAAACAACTTAAAGACCTGTCACAACCGGTGTGCCACCAGTAGGTCTGCCATGGCCCATAATGTGTGGACTATCATGGCCCATGACAGCTCACCCACCAGTTGGTACTTGGTGATTTAGGCAGTTGTGCCATCGTTGGCCAAGCATCCCCACTGGAGTAGCCCACCCACCTTGTCCCCAATAGGGCTCCGGGGCAAATCCCTTCAGTATTCATTAATTTCAGTGGTGAGACTTGGAAACATGAGGGATCATTTTTAGAGCAATTCGATTGCTTGGGTACTTCTGTTTCAGGTTACCATGTAATTAACCTTTGAGTGAATGCCTTTTTTTCTTTACCTTTTTAAAAAAATATATTTGTATTGATTTTTTTAAAGAGCGAGGAAGGGAGAGGGAAAAGGAGAGAGAAGGAAAGAGGGAGGGAGGGAAAGGGAAACATTGATGTGAGAGAAAAACATTGTTGTGAGAGAGAAACATTGATCGGCTGCCTCCTTCATGTACCCCGACTGGGGATCAAGCCTGCAACCTGGGCATGTGCCCTGACCGGGAATCTAATAGGCAACCTTTTTGGTGCATGGGATATTGCCCAACTAACTGAGTCACACCAGCCAGGGCTTTTTTCTTTACTTTTTATTGTTATTTTCATATAAATGGGATCATACTATTCATACTATTTGATAATCCCACCATTTTTACTCAGCATGTATGGCCATCTTAATGCACTGGTCCTCACTCAGCTCAGGACACGGTTTTGGGAGTTGGTGGCCCGAGTCTGAATCCTGGTCCACTTACTAGCTTGTTCCTCAGTGATGCTGGTAAAGCAGGGATCAGTTTGATCAGATCAGCTGTGGGATCTAGAGCAGAGAACGACTTAGTGAGGGGAGAGATGGGAGGCATGGAGGCCAATAGACAGAATGAGGGCCCAGCATGTCTTCAGGGATGTAAGTTGCTTTTAGCATACCCAGTTCTCTCTGCTTGTCCCTAGGATTCCAAATCTCCCACCAGCACCACACCCTGTGATGCCAACTTCTCCCTTCAGAATGCACATGGACATCCTGACCCTACAAGCAGTATGGACAAAGAAAGGATCCTCTTAACTATTCAGGATGTAATGGTAAGACCACTTTTCTGCGTCATAACCCTGAAAGGCCAGGGTCTTTCCCTTAGCCAAGCAGCTGGGCCATCGAATGGGCCCCATGAGAGATTCTTTGTTTATATTTGGGAATACTACAGGTAACAACAGGATTTGGCTTTAACAAAAAAAACTTCTGGCCCACCCAACTTTTTCACCTTTTTCACACTTTTCACTCAGTCCCTCAACACCCCAGAAGATTTAAAACACATGAGAGATTTGGCTTAATGACATTATTTTAATTTATTTTCCTTTTGATATAAAATATAGATTTCTTTTTTATTTTTCAATTATAGTTGATATTAGATATTATATTAGTTTCAGGTGTACAGAATAGTGTTTAGACAATCATAAACTTTACGAAGTGTTCCCCTTGATACATCCAGTACCCACCTGGCACCATACAGAGTTATTACAATATTATTGACTATATTCCCTATGCTGTACTTTACTTCCCCATGACTATTTTGTAACTACCAATTTGTGCTTCTTAATCCCTTCACCTTTTCACCCAGTCCCTCAACACCCCCACCCCTCAGGCAACCATCAAAATGTTCTCTGTATCTATGAGTCTGTTTCAATTTTGTTCATTTATTTTGCTGTTTAGATTCCACATATAAGTGAAATCATATGGTATTTGTCTGCATTTGACTGACTCATTTCACTTAACATAATACCTTCTAGGTCCATCTATACTGTTGCAAATCATAAGATTTCATTCTTTTTTATGGCCGAGTAATATTCCATTGTATATATGTACCACAGCTTTTTTATCCACTTGTCTATTGACAGGCCCTTGGGCTGCTTCCATATCTTGGCTATTGTAAATAATGCTCCAGTGAACATAGGGGTGCATGTAGTCTTTCAAACTAGTGTTTTGGTTTTATTTGGATATGTACCTAGAAGTGGAATTGCTGGGTTATAAGGCAGTTCCATTTTTAATTTTTTGAGGAATCTCTGTACTATTTTCCGTAGTGGCTGCACCAGTCTGCATTCCCACCAACAACGCAAAGGGTCCCCTTGTCTCCACATCCTCGCCAAGACTTGTTTGTTGATTTATTATTGATGGTATCCATTCCGACTGGTGTGAGGGGGTATCTCATTGTGGTGTTAATTTGCATTTCTCTGATGATTAGTGACACTGAGCATCTTTTCATATGTCTATTGGTCATCTATATGTCTTCTTTGGGGAAATGTCCATTCAGGTCCTTTGCCTGTTTCTTTAAATTAGATTGTTTGTTTTTTTTGGTGTTGAGTTATATGAGTTCTTTATGAATTTTGGATATTAACCACTTATCATATATTATTGGCAAATATCTTCTTCTGTTCAGTAGGTTATCTTTTTGTTTTGTTGATGATTTTCTTTGCTATATAAAAACTTTGTAGTTTAATGTAGTCCCTTTTATTTATTTTTTCTTTTGTTTCTCTTGACAGAGGAGATATATCAGAAAAAATATTGCTAAGAGAAATAATGACATTATTTTAAAAAAAAGAATAGTAAAGGCTCACATTAAATGAGCACTTACTAAGTGCTGAGCATTGTGTTGAGTGTGTACCATCCATCATGGCATCACCCTATGAGTTAAGTGCTAAGTATTTTCATTTCATTTTATAGTTTGAGGAGACTGAGGAGTAGAGAAATGATGTTGCTTGCCCAGGCCTCAAAGAAGCCGAGACTGGAAATCCAAACCCCATGACTCCCGTTCCTTGGGATTAAGAAGCTGGGAATGGCACTGACCTGTTTTTGCTTCTGAAGGTGCCCATCTGTCCACAGGGGCCCGGTCTGTGGTGAATATTATTGATATTCTGCCTGGGAGCAAGGTGTTTAGACGGGGCCATCCATCAGTTATGCTTAACTGTTTTAAACAATGATCGAGAAGACCTCTCCTCTGCCAGGTCTCTCCCCAGTGACCTCATTGCTGGGAATGTTGAGGAAATGTTTTTCAAAAATGAGATTCAATGAGTAAACAACCAGACAAACCCAAATTGAGGGACAGTCTACAAAACAACTGGCCTGGAGTCTTCAAACATGCCAGTGGCATGAGAGACAGAGGAAGGCTGCTCCAGACTAAAGGAAGGTAAAGAGATCCCGTGATTATGCTACGTGAGGTCCTGGGGAGGAGAATTGCTATAAATTTAAGGATAGTTTGGGGGCATTCAGAAAAGTAGAATATTAGCTATATTATGTTAGATAATAATATTGCATTGATGTTAAATTTCCCAAATGTGGTAATTACGTTGTGGCTATGTAAGAGGAGGCTCTTGTTCTCAGAGACTCCTGCTGGAGTGTGTAGGCACAAGCGTTCCTGATGTTCACACTAAGGCATAAACGGGCCGGAATAAAGAACAGGCCATACGAACTGAGGAGGCGCAAAGGGAGAGGCGAGAAAGGGAGAAATGGGGCAAAATGCTAGTGGTTGGTGAATGTAGATGGAAGGGGCTTGGGGTATTATACTATTCTGATAAATTTTCTATGGCTTTAAAATTTTTTCAAACTGAAAAGTTTTTTTAGTAGATTCATTAGAGCTAAGCATCAGCAAAGGAAGAAATAGAGCAAAGTGAAAGAGGAGACCTAGCCTAGAAAAGCTGAGTAGGACGGTATCCATGCCAGTTTCCTGACTGTGCTGTTGTGCTACAGTCATAACAGCGAGATGTTGCCGTGGGGGAACTGGATGCAGGGTACATGGGATCTTTGTGTATCGCTTCTTGCACGTGGCGTGTGAAATCTACAGCTCGCTCAAACTGAAAAGTAATAAGTAAATAAATAAAATAAGCCCAGATGCCCAGGTCCTACTACCCAGAGGTTCTGTTCGCATCCTGAGTTTGGGCTCAGCATTGTACCTCGTTTTGAGCGCCCCACATGATGACAATTTGCAACAATATTTGAGAACCACAGTTCAAAGAAAAGAGGGCTGTGGATCTCAAAATTTGATATGTGCAAGGATCACTAAGGGCATTTACTTACAGTGCTATTTTAGGTCTAATTTTTAAGCTACCAGGATTTGTGCATGGGAGGTAGAACACTTTTAACAAAGAGCCCCTGGTGGTTCTGAACCAGAGGCCTGAAGAGCAGAGTCCACTTGAAATGGAAGGAATGCTTGGAGATGTCTTAGGCTCTTGTGGCTTGGATTTGGGGGCTATAAAAGAAAGAGGTCAAAAATTTACATTTAAAATCTCATCTATACCATACAAATCGAGGTAACTATAAAGTAAAAAAACAAAATAAAACAACAAAAATCATCGAAGGTTCACAAAAAGCCAGGAAGGAATGGGAAGGGGCTCTGCCCTTGTCTTCAAACTCGTATCCTGCACTTCTGAAACTTGGGTGGGAGATGCCACGCAAAGAAATAGTAATGAAAGATGCAAAAGCATATTAGCTCCAGACAGTATCTCCTGGGTCACTGACCCATTTCTGTCCAGATATTGTCTATTAGTGTCAAGAAAAGACTAAATTATATTCAACATACTCTTTTAAGAAGGCAAGGAAGTCTTAATATATTTTAAAAACATTTTTATAGAAAATTATTTAGGTTTTTGACTCTTTAAAGATGTGAATTTTAGATAAATAGAAAATTAATTTTGTGTTGTTATATTAAGACATTACTAAAATCAAGGAAATGAATATGAACCCTTCATATTTATCATTTTTTCACTTTCATTACATTAAAAATATATTTCAACTTGAGGAAAAAACAATCTCGAGAAAATAGGGCTTGTAGGAGAGGATTCTTGTTAGTTATGACTTGAAAAAATTATGCTTAAATTCAAGATGAGGAGGGTAGAAACATAGTGATGAATGAAAGAGATGGGCCAAAAGGGGAGGGCTGGGACCTGTGACTGCAAGGACCAGCTTCAGATCGCGACATGTTTCATTGACTGGCCTGGTGTTGTGCTGTGGTCCTGATTGTTTCTGTTTTATTTTGAATCAAAAAACTTATTCTGAGTGTGCTTCCTCTCATTTGCCCTGGTCCCCACCACTCTCTATTATGACTCTGAGACTCATGTTGCTGTTTTACATCTTCTAAAGATGTTGGATCTTGTGACTCCTGTTTAAGGGAGTAAAAAGAACAAGTAACTGAGACTCAGCAAGCCTGGAGCAGCTAGTTTGGGCTTTTCCACCAACTGTAGGGCCTTGGCTAAGTCACAGTCTCTGAGGCCCCGTTTCCTCCCCTTTGAAAAGAAGGGGTAGATTAGGTATTTCCTGTGCTTGTCAGCTCTGAAATTGTAAATCCTAGGTTGAGTTTATAGGAAAATCCTATTTCTGATTACAAAATCCATAGGAGTAGAAGGTACATAATAGTTCATGGAGCCCCCCACTCATCCAAGGACTCCTGTAGGTCTTTTACAAATTACATATTTAGGGCTTGAAATACCTTCTCTACCCTAGATCTAAGCTTCGTATTGGCAGAGATGTGTGCTGTTTATTTGCCTGCTGTGTCCCTGGTCCTTAGAAAAGTGCCTGGCATAGAGTTAGTTTGTAAATGAATCTTTGTTAAGCGAGTGAATTGAATAACTGACTGAGTGAATCAATGAGTGAGGTGTGGTATAGATGGTGATTTGGCACCCTGGGCAGCCCTCCCTGCTGAGTTCGGTCATTACATCACTGAGTTACAATTACTGTGACAGTATTTTCCAAACTGTGACTCAGGAAACATAATCTGACAAAGAATTTTTTTGCTGCTTGGGATAGAAGAATCAGTTTGAGAGATAGAGTTTGGATCCTGAAATATTGGGATCACTGGCACATGGTGCCAATTAAAATGGATATTTTCAGAGACATGAGCAAGGAGGGCGGGATAACAAGCACAACCCTTGGCATAGAGTGCTGGGGGTGTCGGCAAGAGCCTTGACACAGCTCGGCTGACTGTCATCATGGGGAAGTGGGCACAGTGGTGCGAGGCTTTCTAGTTTTAAGAGAAGTCAGGTATCTGAGTTTCTTTGTGTTCGATTTCTCCCCGCCCCCTCCCTTTTTTATGTTGGTAACTAATTCACAATTTTCTATGGATCAAAGGTAGAAAATGGCCATATTTGGCTTTCAGGCCATCAGCTTGAAACTTCTGGTTCAGACAATGAAGCTTTGTTGGTTCATGACAAGAGAGGAGGAAGAAGTCTTTCTCCTTCCCAGTGGCACTTTAATTAGTCCCTCTGTATCCAGAACCATCAAGGGCATGGCACCCTGAAGGCACCCAGAGATGCCCTGGACAGCTCAGATTAAAGGATAGCCTGGCTGATGGCATTAGGAGGGCTCTGGGCAGGTGAGTCAGACAGCACAAGGAATAATTCAGTGATGTGCATGAATGATTCATGTGGAACGATGCTGAACAAGCACTAAATGCCCGTGAAAGGCAGGCCCAGAGGGAGAGATGTGATCCTTTCACCCAATAGAGCGTTTCTGTAAGTGAAGCTAGTGGGTGGTATCTGACTTACTACAGCATCTTTTTCAGTCCTAATAAAAATAAAAAATGACCTGTGGATCAATATTGGAATAAATAATGTCTTATTTCTTGCGTTTGTAGCCTACATAGAATTTCTTAGGTATTTTAACATTATTTTTCATCATTTTATATAACATCTAATATGTGAGTGATTTCACTTTAGAAAAGATTCAAACAATTCAGAAGTAAACTGAGTAGAATATGAAAAGCTCTCTCCATCTGCTCAAACTGTGCCCAGCTTTTGGTTTTATTGAGCATATATACTTTGTTTATTTTGTCATTCATTCATTCATTCATTCTTTTCTATTTCAGTTCATTTCTACTTTTATCTTGATTCCTTCTGTAAACTTTTTGGTTTAATTTATTGCTTTGGTTCTACCTTACCCCCACCATATATCCTGGTTTCTTAAGGTAAATGTTTAATTTATTTATATTCAGTCTTGTTTTCTAATATGTCCATGTTAAGACTATAAATTTTCCTCTGAACACTGCTTTGTCCTTATCCCACAAATTTTACTGTTTATGTAGTGTTTTTATTGTCATTTATTTCTAATTAGTTTGTGATTTTAGGGGTTTTTTTCTCCTCTCTTTATTTAGAAGGTTTTTTTTACAAATGATCTAGGTAAATAGTTTTTTGTCTATTTTTGTTTTCCTTTTGTGTTAATGGCTAATTTTACTAATGATGATCAGAGAACGGCTTATTTGGTTTGTTTTTTTGGACATTTCTGAAGTTTCGTTTGTGGTCTCCTAGATTGTTTTTATGCATGCTCCATGGTATTTGAAAAGAATAATAATTTTCTTTTTGGTACAAAGTTCTCAATCTGTCTATTAAGTCAAGCTATTCATTAAATTATTTAACCTAGGGAGTCTTAAAGTATGGTCCCATACTACCTATGTGAGAATCACCTGGACTACCTGTTAACAATGTGAATTCTCATACCCCTCTCAAAGATGCAGAGTTGGATCTGGAGGGGGATGGAGTGTCTGCATTTCTCATAAGACCTCCAGGAAGTCCTTATGCTCATTAGCAAATCACTGCAATAGATCCTACCTAATTTTTGTCTGTTTAATCCATTTGATTTCTGTGAACTTGTCAATTTCCCATAATATTTACCTGTTTTTGCTTTATGTACTTAAAATTTCCGTGCTCGCTTTGGTAGCACATATACTAAAACTGGGACAATACAGAGAAGATTAGCATGGCCCCTGCGCAAGGATGCCACGCAAATTCGTGAAGTGCTCCATATTAAAAAACAACAACAGTAAAATCAAATCTCTGTCATTGTGTGCATGTAGAGTCAAGATGTTTTCTAACAGATAGTACCTTTTATCCATATGAATATGTCAATGTCAATGAGGTCTTTGTCCCATTTAAAGCAGTAGATGGGCCTTTTCAATCTGAAGGCGTGTCTCTTTCTTTAGCACTGGAAAATTTTATTATTATTATTGTCTTGCATTGTGTGTGTTCTGTTCTCTGGAGCATCTGATGGACACATGTTGGCTCAGATCTGTCTTTTTAAGTGTCTTAATTTTTCTTTCAAACTTTCTTTTGTCTTATTATACTGTGTTCTTATAAAATTGTTTGACTTGATTTTCCAGCGCACTTAGCTACCTTTTATCTCTTTCTACTGTTCAGTTGATCTTTTAAAAAACGTTAACAAAATTAAACCTTTTAAGATCTCTATTTGTTTCTTTTTCATAGATGAAAGGTCCTCTTAAGTCTCTCCAGGGGTATGAATTTTCTGTGTTCTACAGTCCTCCTCTACCTATACTATTAACCCCTTTCCTTGGGTATCAGTTCTTCTATTAATTTGGTGGCTATCTTTCAGGGTGTTGACTTTTCCCAAATGTGTGTTCATTCTGGCTGGCTGCTCATCCTTGTATTTGAGAATCCCACTTCCTCTACTCATTTTGTTTGATGTAACCCAACCCTGGAGATTGTGGGGTTGGGCACAACGTGCTCTTGGAAGCTGTGGGCCTTATCACCTCTTCCAGGTTTGGGAGCTCCTAGCCTGTCTTAGGGACGGTGACTCCTGTAGGGGGCATTGTCCTGCCTTCTGGCTCAGTACCCACACACCAGGCTTCAGCCGGTGGGTGAGCACCTCTGTGCTTAATGCAGCTGGGGGGAGGGGTGGTGGTGGAGCTAGCAGCCTTAAAAGTAGCCCCAGTGAATGCCCCAGGGCTTTCTTCATAGATGTGATCTTTGCTCTCTGTCTTACAGGAATTCCTCAAAATGTCTAGTCTGCCTGCAGCATTCTTCCTTGTTTGGCCTCTATCCCGCCATCCCAATTCCATTCCCTACCGCTCTGGGCAGGCTCAGGCGAGGCACCCATGGGCCTTCCAGCCAGGTAACAGTCAGGCAGCCCCAGTGCCTCTGCTTCCTGAGTCCAAGCTCTTGCTCGTATATCACTCTACTCCCTCAGACCGGGATGTCTTTTCTTCATAATGATGGATGTTAGAGACTGCTCCAAGGTGCTTCATAAATAAATTTAGCTTTGAATGAGAAAGTTAGGGTTCAAGTCACTTCGTTCGGGGAAGTTTGTGATCTAGGAGCTACCAGGCATGAGGCATGGGCTGGTAAGCCCTGGGTTTGGGCTCTTGACACTCGTTATAATTGTAATTTCTTCTAGAATGGCTGTCTTTGTTGCCAGATTATAAATTCCATGAGAACAAGGACTCTATCTGTCTAGTTCATTGCTCTGTCCTAGTACTTAGCAGTCTGACCTGCTAATGGGGACAAATACATTCAACAATAAACATTTGTTGAATAATGAATGAATGAAAAGAAGGGCAAGTTAGTTTATACCCCCTCAGTGCAGAGTGAAAATCCTTTCTGGCCAGGCAGGTTAATATAAATGAGTAAAACAGCTCATATAAGGCTGTAGGAGCAAGTGGGAATTATTGCAACTAACAGTACATGCCGGCTAAAGGCGTTCACATCCCAATTTTATAAAACTGCCAACCAAATGAGAGACATCGCTGGGGTTGGCAGGAGGAGGGGTGTTTGCTGCAGGCCAGTGACCTCTGCCCCAGGGACTGCTGCTTCCTCTGAGGACTGTCTTAAAGCATGTACTGCGGCTTCATGGCCTAAACATTTGCTCTTCCTGTAGGCAAAGTCAATCGAATCTGTGAAACAGGAGAAATGCTGTCATCTCACTTTTAAATTTTCTGTAAAAACCAGACCTCTGTAAGAGCAATCATGAAACACTGATTCATAGCTATTATCTCATTGTGTCCCTTCAACAACCTTGTCAGCTTGTCAGGGCACATTTTCCCACAGTAGAAGTGGGGGCTTGGGCTTAGAGACTTGTGTGGGGACACAGGGCAGCTGGAGTGGGCCCAGAACCCAGGCCCAGAACTTGCACCTAGCTGTCCCCTTTCTAAGGGCAGGAGGAGTTTGAACACTTAGCCCACATTTTAACATGATGAATGGCCTCAAGGCAGCTTTGTGTCCAAAGCTCTCACAGGCAGGTTTCATCAGATCTATGCAAGCCTGGGGACAGTCACTGAGCCCCTGACTTTCCTCCTGCTCTAGAGACCACTTTCTTCCAACGTGTTGGTTCCAGGAAAGGAATAAACGTGGGCACGTGGCAAAGATCCTGGGCTTTGGAGTCAGATAGTCATTCATCCAAACGGGCTCTGCTGTTGCTAGCCCCAGGACCTTGGGCCGGCACTTAGGTGCCCTGGGCCTGTAAGAAAATGGCTGCAATGGGATAAGGTACGGAGAGAGGTGAGCTTGGTAACTGGTAGCTGCTGCTGTTGGTGTCATAGTTATTACCACTATCACTGCAAACAGTTTTATGGTTGCCAGGTTCCCTCTTTTCCTGGCCCAGCAGAAAGAGGCAGAGGAGGTGCGCGAGCCCACCATGCTGCGTCTCAGCCACTGGCTACCCCCGGCCCCCTTCCTGCACCTCCTCCCGGGCTCTCCTCGAGGAGGCCAGTTTGTGGGCACCCACTATCCCTTCCCTCTGCTGTGTTTCTCACCTGGGCTCTGTGCAGAGGGCGTTCTGTTGAAAGGGCTTTAACTTAACATTTTAAACACTGAATATTGAAACTGCACATAACAAGGCCGCAAAGCACAGCTATAAAGTCACCTACTTTTCACAGAGAAAATTCTGGACGACAGCTTCAAAGCAACTGGTAGAGGCCCCAGCACAGGTTCCCTTTGAAGAATCAGCAGGTTGGCCTTCAAAGCCATCCGCCTGAGGTCCTCGTCCTTCCAGATGGAAAGGTTTTGAACGGCGTTCTGCAGGGAGCATTGCTCCTTAGCTCATCTCCCTTTGCCCCTGGAGCGGGTGGTTTGGGATCACAAGGGCAGTGCAGGGGCAGAGGCTCCTAAGTTTTGCTCACCTGGCACGAGCAAGTTCTTTTCTTTTGTGAGGAAGATACCAGCCATGCGGAATTTAGGCTTCATTTTAATGTCTATTTATAAATACAATTGTGGCATTTAAATGTGTATTAATTTAACAGAAGCAAAACCAAGTTGAAAAAGGAGGAATTATTGAAATTGAAATTTATTACGAGAGATTTTACTTAAAATATCTCATCAGTTTAACAGATTATAAAAGAAATATTAAGAGGTCAGAGTTGCCATCTTTTCAAGCTCTGTTTCCATTTAAGGTGGATTTGGACCGACTCACTGCTGCGGGAAATGAGGCGGGTGCCCGCCCTCGCTGCTTCCCGTTGGCTGAGCTCCGGGCCTGGCTTGGGGCACTGCGGCCTCCCGCAGCCGCGTGGGCACGTGTCTGGGGCACTCAGCCCCTCGACGGCCCCGTGCCCCCATTTGACCTGCCGCCGCAGCTTCTCCAGGGCCGTGCTCCTTATTTTGACTTCGCCCCCCATCGTCTGGTTTTGTCACCTAGGAGGTTTTCTCTGAGATGGACACAGGGGTGTTATATGCCCCAAGTTTCTTCCTGTAGAGATGGGGGGCCTGTTGTTTTTAAGTCTGGACCACTTGACTGGATAAGTTAGACACCTTCGGGCGCCGAGGGCTGCTGCTCGCCGCTCTCTGAACACTCCTGCGGGGACAGATGTGTTCCAGGGCTGGGGACCCAGGGCCCTCCACACCACTCTCCCTCCCATTACTATGGGGAGTTTATTTATGTGCAAGAGTGGGGACAGGATTTAAACATAAATGCAAATATGTCATTATTTTCTAATTACAAAGTTAGGAATGGGCTTATAAGAAAAAATTAAGAACAAAGTAGAAAAGAAAGTCCCCATGTCACCCCCAGGGAAAATATTGTTAATAGTTTAATGATTGTTTTTCCAGAGCTTTTGTGTGCATAGAAGCTAGCAATTATTTTTAAAATTGGGTTTATACTACATGCACATTTTTCGACATGCTTCTTTTTCCTAAACGTGTATCTTGCTATTGAGAAAGTGCACACAATCGACCTGGGAGGGCTGCCCGGAGCTCCTTCAGTGCCTGCCTATGAGCAGTTTAACCCACCTCTTACTGGTGAACATTTGAATCAATCTCTATTATAGCGATGCCTCAATAATCTTTGTATACTTAAAACTGAAGGATACTTTTCTAGAGGGACTTGGTCAAAGGGTATATATGTACATAGTTAATTTCTAGTCAGTCATTTCTGCCATCTCTGCCTCCAGAATGCATCTCCCGTCCCCACCTCTGCTGCCACCGTCGTCTTCCCCCTGCCCGCAGCTGCGACTGCTCGCCCCCTTTCCACCTGGCCCCAACTCTCAAAACCCACTTGGTGTCCAAACACCATGGTGATCCTTAAAAACAGAAATCAGATCACGTTCTATTTCTGCTTAGCACCCTTCAGTGGCCTTTCACTGTCCATATAGCAAAGTCCAGACTCTGCCCTGAGGCCTATAAAGCCCTGCCTGGTGACCCCTTCTGCTCCCTGCCCTCCCTCCATTGGGTGTGTACTGCCCTCTGGCCATTGCCGCCTGCTGGCCTTGGCCTCCACTGTTCCTCCTGCCTGGCACACTGTGCCCCAGACACTCACTGGGTGGCTCTTCGTCACCCAGCCTTCCCCAGCCCGCTTTCATCAGGGGCTCCCTCCGCCCACCCATTCTCTGTCCTGTCCCCAGGCAGGCCCTCTCCTTCAGAGGCCCGGCCCCTTCTGAGATGCCTTCTCTGTTGCTTGAGGCAGTGGCTGCTTGAGGCTTTGCCACCTTGTTCCCCAGCAGCCGTGAGTACATTAGCATGGCTGTTGCCAATTGTGCCCCCCCCCCCCCCCCCCCCGGCATTGATGGGACCATTCTAACAAGTGGGACCAGCTTAAAGGCTCTAGGCCTCCAGTTCTCCAATTTTGAGGGGACTTCAAAAGTTCAGTCACTTAAAATGTGGGGTTGCAACATTGTGAAGGTAATGAAGAGGCTGGCCATGAGTTCGAGAATCCTAATGCCCCATCTAAATCCTTCCTGGAGCCGCTGTGGTTGGTGGCTCTGCTCTACCTTAGACATCAGTGGCGATGACTGCGTGCCCTGGGACTGACTGGGATTTCCTGGGCAGTGACAGCAGTCTCCCAGCTCGGAACATCCCAGCTAGCTGGCACCCATGTTACTGTTTTGTTCCACAGTGACTAGGCAAGAATACTGGGGCTCCGGAGAGGGGTTTGCCCCACATTGTCTCACCTAGTCTTGCCTCCACCCCTGCAGAACATAGAACTGAAGCTGACCCCATTTGAGACTGGGGTTTGGGCGAAGGACAGGAGCCAGCTGCCCATCCTGCTTTAACCGGGGTTCATGTTACCTACCACAGGGTTTTACTCTGCCTACCTATCTTTCAGGGTTACTGTGAGGATCAAATGAGAGAAGGAGTTGAAAATGTTTTGTAAAGCACAGAGCGTTATTCCACTGTAAAGGATACTAGTTTTACAGTCACTGAAACTGCTATTAAACAGCAGGCCACCCAGGAACTCAGGTTTCCCTGTAGAGGGGCAGGAAATCTGTTGAGCTCCAACTGCCCACCACAGTCAGACTTTGAAGACATGAGCCATGACCTGAGTCTGGCTTCCGGAAGGTTGCACGGGCCACCTTAGTACACTCAGCTAGAGGGTCTTGTTATCTTTTTAAATGCTGTTGATGGTGCATGCTCGCTTTAGTGCAGGGCTTTCAACCTCACCACTTTACATTGGACCAGAGAGTTCTTTGTTGTGGGGGACTGTCCTGTACAGTCTAGGATGTTTAGCAGCATCTCTGGCCTCTACCTACTAGATGCCACTGGCACTCCCTTTCCCCTGTTTTGGCCAGAAACATTCCCAGTCATTGTCAGAAATCCTCTGGGTTGCCAAATGATCCCCAGTTCAGATGACTGCTTTAATAAAACCATTCTGTGAGGCCCATTTTTATGGATGTTAAAATGCAGATCGAAGGAGTTAGTAACTTGTTAAGGGTCACATCACTAATGCCACCTCCAGGGCATGTGGGTGCTCTCCACCCCTTCTCACAGCCACTGCCCAGTCACTGACATAAAATAGTCATTTAGAAAATGTTTGTCAAGCACCTACTATATGGCAGGCAGTGTTCTGTTTGCTCAAATAATTATCACAGATACTTGGTACTGGGCAGGATGGGAGGGAGGGAGTGTAAAAGATGGACAGCTCTGTTAGTTTTCCTATTGCTGTTGTCACAACTTACCACAAACTTAGTGGCTTATCTTACAGTTCTAGAGGTCAGAAAGCCAAATTTAGTTTCACTAGTCTAAAGTCAAGACGTCAGCAGGCCTGTGCTCCTTCTGGAAGCTTTAGAGGAGAATCCCTTTTCTCCTTCCAAGCCAGCAGTGTAACGTCTTTTCTCCTACCTGACCCCTGTTCCATCCTTATAGCTTCTCTTTCTGACTCTAATCTTCTTGCCTCCCTTTTACAAAGACCCTGTGACTACATTAGGCCTATCTGGATAGCCCAGGATAATCTCCCCCATCTCAAGATCCGTAATTTAACTGCATCTGCAAAGTCCCTTTGCCATGTAAAGTAACATTCACAGGTCTCAGGGATTGGAACGTGGACATATTTGGGGGCCATTTATTCAGCCTACAACAAACAGTCTTCCTTCTGGCCCCTAAATATTTATTTCTGTCCTACATATGAAATACATTAATCTCATCCCAAGTTTTCCAGAAGTCTCAACCCACAATAGCATCAACTCCAGTCCAAAATATGTCTAAGTCTCATCTGCTCAAAGTTCCCAAATCTCATCATGTTTATCATCTCAATTAGGTACGGGTGAGACTCTGGGTATAATCCATATTAGGGCAAAATTCCTCCACCTGCGTGCTTGTGAAACTAGAAAGCAGTTTTCTGCTCCGAAATACAGTGGTGGGTCAGGCCCAGGAAATTGCCATTACAACAGAGAGAAAGGAAAAGAGAAAAGATGTCACCAAACCCAAGCAATTTTGAAACCCACGGGGCCGACGCCATTAGGTTTCAAGGCCCAACAATAATTCTCTGCTGCTCCGGGATCCGCCCTCTGGGCCCAGGGCTGCACTCCTGGCGCCGTCACCCTTCTCCCAGGAAGGGTACAGTGTGCTTGCAGCTAAGTAGTTTTATCTGCCTGCTTCCTGCCTGTAGAAGTTTGGGAGTCTGACAGCCTTCTTTTATTTTCTCCTTTCTCTCATTCAATGCTAGCTGGCAGTGTTTCTGCGAAAAACATGTGGGTCTCCTCTGTATGTCTCTAGAATTCATTCCATTAGATAAGAAGTTTCTTTATAAATCTTGCCTGGCTGATCCCATCTCTATTTCTGGCTCCTGCTGAGATGTCTAGGGGGATCCATGAGCCACATATCTAATCTCCTCAAAGAGCCCTCGGTGTGATTGAATGCTCTAAACTTTGGATGCTCTGCAATCTAGCGAAAGGTTGTTCAGTCACACCCTTGATTTTCTCTCCAGGGTGTGCTTTCTGACAGGGAATCTCCTAATTTAATGTCCTTTGCAACCTGGATAGACTGAGAGTTTCCCAAATCATCAAACCCCAGTTCCTTTTTACTCAACAGTTTTTCCCTCAGTCTGTTTCTTTCCTCTCACATTTTTTTCTAAGCAGCAAGAAGAAACCAGACTGTATCTTCAACACTTTGCTTGGAAATCTCTTCAGCTACATATCCAAGTCCATCATTTACAGAGTTTCACTTACCGCGTAACTGTAGACCCAGTTCAGCCATGATTTTGCCACTGGGTAACGGGATTTCCTCTCCTCTAGGTCCCAATGACATGTTCCTCATTCCCTCACCAGCAGCTCCTTTAATGTCCACATCCATCATTGGTCTTTTTAGGATGATTTCTCTAAGATGACAGTGCTTCTCACTTCTTCAGGAGCCCTCACTGGGTCACAGGGCCAGGGATTAGGATTTGGACATCTTTGTTGGGGTCATCATTCAGCCTGCCACCACCACTATTAAGTTTACTGGTCAACCACCAAACCTTTATTGATGGTTTCTCCTTTTCTTATGACTATGTTAGACATGATGAGGGCTACAGGGTAGTCTAGCGAGGCTGACCAACCATACTGGTCTGCCCAAGTAGTCTATTTTGCACTCTTTGTCCCAGTGTAAATGTGGTACTGTTCTTTCTCAAAAGTATCCTGGCTTTGGTGATAAATTTTCTGGTCACTCTTCTCTTAATTCTTGGCTTTAAGGTTGTAAATCTGCAATTGTGTGGAGACGAAACATATGAAAAATTGTCAAGCAGTTATAGTTAAGTGCTAAATATTCTGACATTTAGGTGCTTCTGAACATCCTTCAGTATACAAGACAGCCCCCCACAACTATCTGCCAGACATTTAGCATCTGGAATTTCAGGATCATCTGGAAGCCTTTGGGATTTCATATTCAGAGTATGGTCACTGGACCAGCAGCAGCAGCCTCACCTTGTTAGAAATGCAAATTCTCAGGTTCTGTCCAGAACCTACTGGATCAGAAACTATGGATGGGACCTTGCAATCTTTTTTAACAAGCCCCAACCAAAACATTTCACATGCACACATATATCTGTGTGTGCACATGCATGCACATGCATGCATCTGTGCACACGTGCACACACATCACATCCATGTGCACATGCACATGCACACACATTCTTAGTGTGTGTCCCAGGCATGTGAACAGCACAGTTAATACTGTAAACACTGTTCTGTTCAGAGTTGCTCGTTTGCCCCTGCCCTTTGTTGTCTCGTCTTCAAAGTGAAGACAGCACATGGGTTGAGATGATTTTGGTAAATGTTACTTTGGCAGGAATAGTTCTCTGGTTCTAATGATCTATTTCAAATGAGTTTTTATCAAAGTGACATATTTCATTTCTCGCTTTTCTTGACTTTTGGCAGGAGCTAAGAAAAAGCCTGGAGCTTAGTGTAAATCTACAAAGGAAACAAAAGGATTGTTCCAGTGACGAGTATGACTCCATTGAAGAAGACGTGCTCTCTGAGCCCGAGCCTGAGGACCAGGCACTGGTGGACTATCCCAGGCACGACCCCCCTCTTTCCCGGGGGGACTCCGTGCAGAAGGATGTTCCCGAGGACCAGGAGACAGCAGCACACCCTCTGCAGGACCCAGACACCCTCGTGGTGCTGGAATTTAACCCGGCTTCCAAACGTAAGCCCTGCCTCATTCCTATGTGGCGTTTCTTTGCCTTTGATATCTTTGGCTCTAAGAGCAGAACTTAAATTTCCAGCTATACTTTGAATTCAGCTTTGAGTAGACTGTCCTACAGGCCAGAGAGGTGTATCAGTCAGGATTCTGCTGATTGCAAGAGGCAAAGGCTTCCAGATGACCCTGAAATACCAGATGGTACGTGTCTGGCAGTTGTGGGGGCTGCTCTGTGCATTGTGCGGTGTTTAGCAGCATCTACATGCCAACTGGCCTAAGCAAAAGGGACTGTGTATTGGCTTGGATAATTGAGGAGTCCAGGGCTTAGCAGGACTCATTCTGCTCCCTCCCTCCCCCCTCCCTGCCCCCTCCCCCCTCCCCTCCCCCCTCCCCTCCCCTCCCCTCCCCTCCCCTCCCCTCCCCTCCCCTCCCCTCCCCTCCCCTCCCCTCCCCTCCCCTCCCCTCCCCTCCCCTCCCCTCCCCTCCCCTCCCCTCTTCTCCTTTGCCTTTCCTTTCTCTGTTCCTTCCCTTCCTCCCTCTCATCTCTGCCTTCTTTTGTCCTGTCTTAGTACCATTCTCAGGTAGGAGCTCCACATGCAGACACAGAATTGAGATATTGGCTTTGCAACTCCATCAGAAAGTGGATTTTTCTTGTAAAAGCCCCAGCAAAAGCCCCAGCTCTGGGTTTTAAACCCACATTGGGTCACATCTCTGAACTAGTCAGTGTGGCTGTGATTGGCCAGGTCCAGCTATGGAAATGGTTATCACCGCCCGAACCACAGGAACTTGATTTTCCAAAGGAAGGTCTGGAGAAGGGGAAAGCATGCTGGGCAGTTGGCAACCGGGCTGCCCACCGGGGGGTTTTGGCGCGGCGCGGGGAGCGGCCTGCCTGCCAGCTGGCGCGGCCTCTGCCTACTCCTCCTGCTGGCTGGGCCCTGTTTTTTGAGCCAGATATCGAGACCAGCCAGGTGGGCAGTGTGAGTGAACCTAGGGGAGAGAAATGAGGAATGTGTGCCTGAGCCCTGAGTGTGTTGGTCTACTCTGGCTGCCGTAACAGGCCAGCCCAGGGGCGGCTTAAACAGCAACAGGAGTTTATTTTCTCACAGCTCGGGAGGCTGGAAGTCCAGGATCGGGGTGTTGGCAGCCTTGGTTTCCTCTGAGGCCTCTCTCGGCTTGTGCATGTCTGTCTTCTTGCTGTCTTCATATGGCTTTCTGTCTGTGTGTCTGTGTGTCCTACTTTCCTCCTCTTATAAGGACACCAGCTGAGTTGGATTAGTTAGTGCCCACTACAATTGACTTGTTTTACCTTAGTCACCTTTTTAGAGACCTTATCTCCAAACATAGTCACATTCTGAGGTACTGGGTGTCAGGACTTGGGGGGACATAATAACAGGCAGCCACACCCAGTGGTTGATGTCGCCAGAGAGGAGAACGTTGGTTCCTCAGATGAGCTCTCATGCCCCTCAGACGTGTTGTCTCTCACCTGCAAACCCTTGCTGGGGCTGTTCTCTCTGCCTGAATCACCACATTTCCTCTCCTCTCCACTCTGAACCCTGAGGCCTGGCTCCCAGCTTTCCCCTCAAGACTTAGCTCAGAGGCCGCTTCCTCCAAGAAGCCTTCTTTGCTCTCCCAGCACGGCCAACTCTTGGCGCCTCCTCTGCTCCCACAGCATCATCGTGGTGCGGGTCTCGTTGACCCCAGTTGTCTTTCTCCCCCTCTAGCCTGTGAGCTCTGCCAGGGCACAGGCCAGCTCTTACCCTTCACCGCATCCCAGCAAGCAGCCCTCACCTGGCACATTCGAGAGCTCAGGAAATCTTTGTCAAACAAATGAAGGAGCTGCGCCCACGTGAAGCAGCTGGTGGCCGAGGCAATGTGACTATGCTTCCATGTGACCTCACTGGGTGTACATTGCAGTGGATTGTGTTTTCTCCAGGAGGTGGGGAGGGAAGGGGAGGACTGTCAGGAGGTTGACCAAGCCCCCACCCTGGAAACGGGGGCAGCATGGAAGTTACCTCCCGGTGGGAAGGACCAGGCCACAGAGGGAGAGCAGTTGGACCCAGGCACAGTTTTGTTTTATTCAATCCTCACCTGAAGATATTTTTTCCATTGCTTTTCAGAGAGAGTGAAAGGGAAGGAGAGAAGGAGGGAGAGAGAGAGGGAAAGAGAGAGAGGGAGAGAGAAAGAGAGAAACATCGATGTGAGAGAGACACACTGATTGGCTGCCTCCTGCACACGCCCGACCGGGACTGGATCGAGCCTGCAACCGAGGTACGTGCCCTTGACGGGTCTCGAACCCAGGACCCTTCAGTCCATGGGCTGACGCTCTAACCACTGAGCCGAACCGGCTAGGACTGTTTTAATTTTTAACCCAGGCACAGTTTGAGAGGGATACTGGGGCATAGAACAAAAAGAGAGAACTTTATTTTCTTGACATTTTAGTTTGGCAGGCCCTGCGTTAACCACGGTGATGTCTGGTCTGTGAGCGCACGGAGGGGTGGCATGCTGCCTCCTGCTGCCACCCCATCTGCCCTCTTTCATCAGCAGCCTCTTCTTGGGCCCCAGCAGGAGACAGATGCCCACTGAGAAGAGCAGGAGGGAGGCTCAGGGGCCCGTTGTGGGGTATCTCCAGACTCCAGCGTGGGGTTGGAGTTCTGAACTAATCCTAAGCATTTACTCAAGACCAGTCAGCCGGCACCTGGAGAGATGGGCTTGTTCTGGGCTATTCGTCTGTTCATTCATTCATTCATTCATTCGCTGGGCACGTGTCATGCCCCAGTAAGGGTGCTGGGACAGCCGGGCCCAGTCCCCTTTTCTATAGCGCTTCATCCTAGCAGGGAAAACAGACAATAAGTATATAAACACATAAATAATAATAACTGCCAATGTTTCCCGAGTTCTTATTAACACGTTCCAAGCACTGTTCCAAGGGCTATAATCCTCACCACAGTTCCAAGAAAGGCACTTGTCTTATAGATGGGGAAACTGAAGCTCGGAGAGGTCAAATAACGTGCCCGAGGTCACAGCTAGAAAGGGGCAGAGAGGGATCCAGTCTCCCGCAGGCTGAGCTCAGAGCCTGAGCTCTTGATTCGTGGGCTAAATAAATAATTTAGGTGGTTACAAAGTGACGCTGGGTTTTGAGGAGCCAGTAAGTACCCCACCCCTCTGCTTTTCCTTCTGAGTTGTGCGACAAATGAGAGAGAGGCACAGGACTCTGACAGAAGGAGGGTAAATTATTACCTTTCCAGCTGATAAGAGCTGGATTAGTGGCTACTCAGGAATGTCCCCTGAAGTAGAGAGACCCGTACCCCAGATGTTGTCAGAGCTGGACTGTGATGGCACCAGCAAGGCGGAAGGGCCGTTTGCCCAGAGAGCGCTGGGGTGGCTGGAGAGGGAGAGGGGCTGAGCCGCGATGGCTTCCTGCCCCTGCCCTCTCCCATCCTGTTTGCCCTCCTCGGGAGTGGGAGGCAGGGAGTGAGCAGCACAGAGAAGGGCAGAAAGGTTTTTTTCCAATAACTGGGAAAGGAGAGGGCTGGGTTAGCTTAGGAATTCAGAGCCTGGAAAGTGAAGATTCTAAAACAGGACACTAGTTGGGCTGGGGGTCAGAGAGGGACACTGGTAGCTGGAGTGGCCAGAGAAGCCTTCTCGGAGGAGCTGATTTTTCAGCTGGGACAGGAATGAGGAGGAGGGAGCAGCATGCCAGGTGCAGGGAACAGCAAGCACAAAGGGCCTGAAGAGAGGGGAGAGCTTAGTGTATCCAAGGACAGAAAAGGACCAGGGACTATGGTATAGGATGAGGCCAGCAGTGATCCCTTTGGAGCCCTA
Source organism: Miniopterus natalensis (assembly GCF_054644295.1). Lineage (NCBI taxonomy): Eukaryota > Metazoa > Chordata > Mammalia > Chiroptera > Miniopteridae > Miniopterus > Miniopterus natalensis. The sequence continues at coordinate 95,870,315 of NC_142083.1, forward strand.
GAAGATACCTTTTATAGACTTTGGTGGCTGCGGCAGACCTTCTGGCCACAGTTTCTGCAGGGCTGTCTTATGGAGAGGAGGTGGACCGTAGATAGGGAGTTAAGTGGTTAAGGGCAGGGCTCTGCGCCAGGCAGCCCTGGTCAAACGCTGGTCCCATTGCTTCCTAGCTCTGTGACCTGGAACAAATGGCCTGACCTCAGAGCCCTGCTCTGTAATGGTGTGTATTCGTTTCCTATGGCTGCTGTAATAAATTATCACAAACGTGGTGGCTTAAAACAACACAAATTTACTGTCTTACAGTCTCATAGGTCAGAATTTTGATGTGAATCTCACTGGGCTAAAACCACAGTGTCAGCAGCACTGTGTTCCCTCAGGAGGCTCCAGGGAGGGATCTGTGTCCTGGCCTTTTCCAGCGTCCACAGGCCGCCACTTTCCTTGGCTCAAGGCCCCTTTCTCCGTCTTCAAAGCCAGCAATGTCTCCTCTCTGTGCCTTTCTCCCACAGTCACACTTCCCTCCGAATCCCCTCTTCTGTGTGTGTGTGTGTGTGTTATTGTGTAAAATATACATAGCATAAAATCTACCATTTTTGTCATTTTTAAGAACACAATTTGCTGTTATATTTTTTCTTTTTAATCCTCACCTGAGGATATTTTTTCCATTGCTTTTCAGAGAGAGTGGGGGGGGAGACGGGGTGGGGGGTGGCTGAGAGAAACATCGATGCGAGAGAGACACAGCGACTGGCTGCCTGTGCACACGCCCGGGCCAGGGCTGGGGATCGACCCTGCAACCAGGGTACGTGCCCTTGGCCGGAGTCAAACCCGGGACCCTGCGGGCTGACGCTCTAACCACCGAGCGAGACCGGCTAGGGCCACAATTTGGTCCTAGTAAGGGCACTCACGTTGTGCGATCATCACCAGTCTTCAGAAGTTTTTCTTCATCCCACACCGACACTGTCCCTCTTCCAGTTTTAAATCCTTGTGATCACATTGGGTCCCCTGGGGTAAGCCAAGGTGATCTCCTTATTTTGACATTAGCTGATTAGCATGGTTCATTCCCCTCTGCCTTGCAACCTAACACATTCACAGTTCCAGGGATTAGGACGTGGCCATCTTTGGGGGCCATTATCCTTCCCACCGCCTATCTTCCAGGACGGCTGGGGGAGCAAATGAGACAGCGTGTGCCAGGGACCTAACCCGGTGCCTGGGCACTCAAGAGCCCGCCACTCTTACCGTCACCAGCATATTTCCAGCACTTGGGGAGCCAATCTTGTGGGCATGTGCCCCTCTCCATTCTTTGTCTTGTCCCATTGGACACGTGGGTCCTCTGTCACACTGGTCTGCATTGGGCCCCGGATGTCAGGGCAACAGGGAGCAGCTACTGCAGAAAGTGTAGAGAAACATGAGTCCTTCTAAAGTCAAGAGGGGACGGTGGAAAGGTTAGTGCAAGTCTGACACACCCCACGCAAGTCTCCAGCATCTACCGTGAGCTCCCAAGAATCCTGCGGGACCCTTGATCCTGGAATTCCTTCTCCTCTGGGCTGCCACAGGCCCCCAGGATCTCCTCTGCTGGGACGCGCCATGCTGCGCTTCAGCAGGCGCTTCCCAGCTTTCCTGCCTTCCCAGGCCGGGGCCCTGCATTCAGCGCCTAACTCTTCTGCCTGCCCCTGGGCTTCATTCTGTGTAGCCACTGCTTCCCTGCCCACAGGGCTGGTTTCTGCCTGTGCTCTGAGCAGCCCCCTCCTTCTGCTCTTAACTGCGGGCTCTGAGGCCCTGGAGCCGTCTTCCTGAAACTTGAGCCATTTGCAAACCTTCACAATTTCTTGCCATCTCCACAAACTCCCTGTACTCATTTTTAGCTGTTATTTAAACTGGCACCTTTCTTTTCTCCTGCTCCCCTCTCCTCACCTCCTTCCCCTCCTCCCTCCTTCCCTTCTTTCCTCTTTGCTTCTTTCTTTTGTGATTCTAGGATCGTACCAAGCAATAATAGTCACAAAATCAAGGGTTGATATGCTGGTTACATTTTTTCTCCATACATATTCAGGCATATAATTGCTTAAAAAGTTGTTTGCCCACATGGCATCTGGAATCACCTCCTGTCCCACCAGTGGTCCAGGTGCCTCACCGTGAGAAACATTGTCTGGCTCCACTTACTAGCCCAGGTCCCAGCCGCTCACCTGCCTCAAAGCTTCCAGCTGTCAAGCCTTCCAACATGCTGTTACCAGCTCCGTGCCCCTGGTAACATCCTTGTCACCCTCAAGGGCCCTCCTCATGTCTGCCACACACCTGCCCATCCGGCCTCTAGGCTGCATGCTCCTCCGGCCCTGGTACCAGAGCCCTTCTTCTGTCCCAGCCCTGCCCTCTGGTCCGTTCAGCCGCCCTTCCCTCGCAGGCTGTAAAATGTGCTTCACTGCATTCTTTTGACTCCAGGGTCCTCGGTCACACCATTATTCTATGTATCATGCTGCCAGTTAAACCCACCACCTCATCGATTGTAAGACTTGTCTCTACTCGGTAGGGGTTCAACAAATATTTGTTGAATGAATAAGTGAATGAACAAATAAGCAGATGCCTGAGCAGAATGTCCCAGCTCTGCCTGCACTCGGCATTTGACATATAAACCATTGTTTTCCTACAGGTAATAAAAAGGAAAGGAATTTGTCTGCGAAGCGAAAGGACAACGCTGAGGTCCTCATTCCCAGCAAACCAGAGCCAGACCTGACTCCCCCGCCCCCCACTGTGTTCCCAGACCAGGAGAGGCCATGTTCAAGTAGGAGTTCCGAGGGCCCCGGGTGGGGTGGGCCTGGGCCTGGGCCATTCTCAGTAGGCGCTGTGATGGAGGGGGCCCCATCTCGCCAAGGTCTGAGCTGACCTTTTGCAAATGAATTATAAGTCAAAGTCTCCAGAGAGAGAGAGAGAGAGAGAGAGACGGGGTGGGGGGGAGATTGAGATTATAAGGAGTTGTCTCCTGCAGTTATGGAGACTGGCAAGCAAATCTGCAGGATGGGTTGGTCGGCTGGAGACCCAGGAAGAACTGATGTTCTAGTTCAGGGGCCATCACACAGGAAGGACCTGTGTCACAGGTGAAGTCTAGAGGCAGTGGGGAGAACCCTGTCACTCAGGGAGGCTCAGTCTCTGTGTTCCATTCAGGCCTTCAGCTGCTGGCAGGAAGCCCACCCACATTGTGGAGGGCAGGCTGCTTTAGTCTGCCAATTAAAATGTTAATCTCCTCTAAAAACGCCCTCTCAGAAACACCCCCAGTAATGTTTAGCCCATGGATCTGGGCACCCGTGGCCCCGCCCAGCGAACCACAACCATCACACCTACTTGCTTGTTTGGTGATCAAGGTGTGGTTATAATTGAAAATTTATTTTTGTTTTTACTTTTCAGTTAGTTTGGTTACTTTATGGAGGTAATAATACATGCAAATGGTACTAAGGTACAAAAGAGGTTATGGTGAAGAGTCGGGCTGCTGCTCCTCTAATGAAATGAGAAGTCACACTGATTGAGCACTAACTGTGACCCAGCCACTGCTGTAAGCTCCTACTTATGTAATTTACGTAAGTAAATTATATAAGTAAAGTACAGTCCTATAACTAGACTTGGAGGTAGGTGGGTGATTGTCCCCATTTCACAGGGCAGGTGATTCACACAGCTGGGGTGCCCTGGGCAAAATCCAGCCCCAGCCAGCCTTGTTAGACAGGCTGAGCCCGGGGCCCTGACCTCTGTGGCCACAGCATTTCATCCGTGTTTACTGGGGAGTTTGAGGGACTGTTTTCTGCCGGGACAGGCCAAGGGACCTGGTGGTGGGAACCAGCCCCTCCCCCCTAGTCCCAGCCTGGAGATCTGGACCGGTGCACTGTGAGCCCGAGGCCTGAGGCTTGGAGCTTTTCCCAGAAGCTCAGGGCAGACGGAAGAGGGAGGAAATAACAGTAGCTACCACTGACTTGGTGAGCATCTGCTCCATGCTGTGTACTATTGTCTTGGTTTGGATTCCCCTGGAAATAGGCTCTGAGATAGGGACAAGTAATTTATTTGGGAAATGGTTCTTGGTAGGGGACAGGAAAGGGAAGGAGCCAAAACTGGCTTCATTACCAAGCAAGTTTACTGGGCGAGTGGAGTGCCACCTGCCTGGGGAGTTCTGGGGTCAGTGCTGAGCACAAGCTCCGACATTGGCCACTGCTCCCCACCCCAGGGGTGAGGGAGCTGGGCTCCTCCACACTCTCCCTTCCCGAGGGCTGTAGGCTGTTCCTGGGGGTGCTGACCCTCCAGCACTCTGGCTCTGAGTGTCTGCTGAGAGACTGGGGACAGGGCAGCTCCAGGCATTCTCTGATTAACCCTTATCACAACCCCAAACCCACCTGGGGGAAGAGACCGCATAACACAAGACAAGTCATTTTAGATGGCAGGTGATAAAAAGAGTGGCTGTAAGGCAGAGTCCACATCAACCCATGTAACTGAAAGGTGCAGCTGTGGTGTGATGCTGAGGTGCAGCCAGACACGGGTGATTAAATGGCAGCATCTGCCTCTCTGCCTCTGCTCTGCATTCTTCTCCATGCCCTTCAGCCTGGACAGGCTCACAGGGGTGGTGCAGTGGCCACCAGCAGCTCTGGCCTTACAGCCCACCAGCCCAGCAACCCTGGCAGAAAACTGGCCTGGCACACTCTGCAGCCTGACCAGCTGGTGCAAATCCTGTCTTCTACCTCCAGCTCTGTGACCTTGGGCGGACTCCTCAGCCTCTGTGGGCCTCATTCTGCCATCTGCCACCAGGGATGATGGCACCCTCCTCGAGTGTTGCTATAGGATTAAAGGGCTGGATAGATAGACTGCTTAGAGGAGCACCTGGCTCAGAGCAAGTGCTTGGTCAGGGTCCGCTGGTACTGTTCTCAGAACTGTCAGCAGAGCCTCGGAGCTGCTTCTCATTGCCTGGCTTAGGTTGGGGGAGGTTCTGTGAAGGAGACACTGGTGCTGTCACCAGAGGCAGAGGGAGTGGGTGACAGGCAGCAAACTCTCAAAACTTCCTCATGGATACTATTACCCTGTTCTCCCATTTCACAGATGAGGAAACCGGGGCTGAGAACATGAAAGTTACTTGCCTAGAGTAACAGACAGGACAGTGAAGCCAGGTTTCACACCCAGGCTTCAAACCCTGTGCTCTGACCAGCTCTGCCAGGCTGCCCACCCTGGGGCTGGCTGACCACCGGTGGCTTTGGAGGCACCTGGGTGTATAAGCCCTGGCAAGCTCAACTGTGACTCCAGAATGTTATAGCTGCAGGTTTTCAGTTCAGTACACAGAGCCCTGGGTTGAGGAGTTGAGGTAGCAAACGGGGGCTGGCAGCAAGCGTCCGGGGGTGTGCCCTGGGCAGGGCTAGAGAGTGAGGCTGGGCCACAGGGCCCAGGCCTGGGGCCCCCAGTTAGGGCATGCTCCAGTTCACTCAGTCCAGTCCTGGATGGGATTGGCAACAGGTCATTGTCGTCTTTGACCTCACCAGAAACCTGGATGTTGAACACCTACTATGTGCCAGCCCTGGTCCAGGCCCTGGTGATAGGATGAGCAACACATTATCCCTGCTCTCATGGTGTTTATGTTTTAGTGGTCAGGGATAGGTTACAAACACAAAGGTGGGGTGGTGACAGTTACTACCAAGACAGCAACTGGGTGTGGCTGGGCAGTGTGGTTAGAGGAGGCCTCTCTAGGAAGGGAAGACTTGAGCTGAGATCTGAACGATTTCAAGGACTAGCCCTTTGCAGAGGGGAAAGCCTGTGCAAAGGCCCTGAGGCAGGAAAGAACTGCTCAGTTAGCTCAAGAATCGGAAAGAAGGCTGGAGGTTGGAACATAGGGAGGCTGAGATGAAGTCACAGAGGTGGACAGGAGCCAGAACATACACTAAGACCAGGAGAAGAACTCAGTGCCAGGCAGACCGCTGTGACTTTGCAGATAGGGCTACGTGACCTGGTTTACATTTAACAAGTTCTCTCTGGCTGCCACATGAAATGTGGCCTGTTGGGAGCTGGGGTGGAAGTGGGGTGACCAAGGAAGAGACCACTGCAGGATGGAGAGGAGGGTGGTGGCTCAGTCTGAGTGTCACCAGTGCCTGGACTCGGGACACTAATGGGCTTGCTGAGGAGTTCATTGTAAGCATAAGATTAGTTGTGAAATTTTATCCTGCACAACCTGGGGCAAGAACCTGGGCAGTGGGGAGTCTGCTGTGATGGCGCAGGAGAGTGAGACTTGGCAGTGATGGGGGCCCTGGCTTATCACTTGCCTGGGGTAGGTTCTAAATCTGTGCCAGGAGCAAAGGAGACTCAAGCAACAGGAGCTGGGCTCTGGGTCTGGACAAGCTGTGAAGTGCTAAGCCCCCTGCAGGCAGGCTGAGCTGCTAGCCTGTGTGCTGCCTCTGCTGGGGGTGAGGCTGGAACTGCAGGCAAACTGGGCCTGCAGGTGGGACAGGGTCCTCGCACGCCTCGCACGCACCACCATGAAGAGCCAGGGTCCTGGGGACTTCTTGACAAAAGCCAGAGCCTAGATCGAAGCCTGATGGGGCCTGAGTAAGGTAGAGGTGGGAAGAGAATCACTGTTGAAGTGATGTGTTGACAAGGGCATGTCAAGGTCACGGTAGCTGATAGGGTAAAAGAGCCACTGTGTTTGTAAATAGGTAATGGAGACATTGTCTATGGGGTGAAGACATTGTCTATATAACATGCAAGGTGTCAGAAAAATCTAGTGAGTTTGGGATCTGTTAGTTTTGGTCAGATGAAGATCTGGGAAGCTGGGAAGAGAGAGGAGAAGGGCCCTGGGACAAGCTGTAGGCCCGGGTCAGCTCTTAGAGCTCCAACAGCTAGTGGAGAGTATGGGGGGCAATCCCGTGTGACATCGTTTCTTCTACACCTCGACTGGCTCCACTGACCTGTGCTCCAGTTGCCAGTCTGTATTGCGGGTGTTCACTCTGTGAAAAACAAAAATGGCTTTTCAGAAAGTTCCTCCAAAATGAGTTGTTAAAAAGAAATGGAACCCAGAGTAAGTGTGAGCAGCATGGTGGTGGCCAGCCATCCTGCAGGCTCTCTGGGACTCCCTTCCTTCATGGCATGCCACCACCACCAGATTTTGCATATCTCAGTAATAAAACGAAGAGCCAGCATTTACAAAGCACCGAACCAGCTCCCAGGCCAGGTTCTGTGCATGCAAATGCAACCTTGCATTTAATTACCCAAACAACCTGTGTGCTAGGTACCGCTATTGTCAACACCATTGGCACAGAGATAGCCAGTACATGGTGAAGCCAGGGTTTGAAACCTGGCTGCAGAGCCTCTGGCCTTGACCTCTCTATTGCATGGCCCTTCCTGTGCCAACTGAAATGTCATTTGTTTACTACTTACCCACACAGCCTAGTCCTGGGCAATAATGCCTAAAAGTCACAGGCTTGAGTCATTTGTTATATTTTTTCTAATGCTCATTAATATAAATATATAACTAAATATTTTTGAAGTTAAACTCTGTACCAACTAAAATCATTTTGAACACTGTTTTAGTTTCCTAGGGCTACCGTAACAAAGGACCGCAGTGTGACTGGTTTAAACAACAGAATTTTATTGTGTCACGGTTCTGGAGGCTAGAAGTCCAAGATCCAGGTGTCATCAGGGCCGTATTCCTTCTGAAGGCACTCAGGAAGAAGCTGTTAACAGCCTCTCTCCTAGTTTCTGGTAGCTCCTTGACCCATGGCAGCAAAGCTTCAACCTTCACATGGCACTGTCCTATGTGCCCACCTATCTCTGTGTCCATGTTTCTCCCTTTTATAAGGACACCCAGTCATATTGGATTAAAACCCACCCTAATGATCTCATCTTAACTCAATCATCTGCAGGTACCTTATCTCTAAATAAGGTCACAAGTACTAGGAGTTAGGATTTCAACATCTTTTGGAGGAGACACAATTCAACCCTTAGCACATGTTCATGTACAGCATTTTGAGAAGTAGAGCTTAATTAACTAATTTATAATCTGCCTTTCTCCAGATGGTATGTAGTGCAAAACTTTAACAAGTATGTGAGGAAATGAGGGTGAAGAGAAAACATGAGAAGGAAAACAAGATGAGCAGACAGATGCCTGAGGGGGTCCCAGTTGTGACTCGGAGCCTCCTGGCCAGCATGGCAAAGAAGCATGCAGTTACATAAAAAATGCACGTCACTTGTTTCATCTCATAAAAACCAGATTGCCGGTTGTCCCTGGTACTGTGTTCTTAGAGCAGTTTATCCATCGGTTCCCATAAAGAGAACACTGTTTGAGGAAGTGGAGTCTTCTTTTTAAAATGGTTTGGGGCTCAGTCTTTATCTGTTAAATATACTTGGCTCCAACAGAAGCCAAATTTTAAGACAGGAAAGTTGAAAACCACGGCATTGTCACCACCCTCACACTGTAAAAGGGATCACAGGTAAAGTGAGGATTAATTTCTAAAGGTCACAAAAAGTACAAGTGGTTAAAGCTACTCTTGGAAATACCCCAAAGTGCTGATCAAGTGCAGCACATATGGCTCTGTATAGAAAACGCCATACAGATACATCACCTCTGAGTAAGCCCAAGAGTCATCTCTCTTGCAGGGTGTAAACAATCACAGCTTCCTGGCCAAGCCCCAGGTGATGCAGGAATGGCTTTGTTTAGGGTCTGGGTTGCAGGGAAAGTGGGTGTTTGTAAACACTGGCATTATGCTCAGGGCCCTGGGATGTTGACATCTCCAGAGGCATAAGGAACCTGAGACTTCCTGAGAGGACAGCAAAATCAAACCAGCTCACCATCTTCCAGGCAAAGTCTGGCCTGCTTACATGCTTTACCTGATATTTGTTGGGGCTTTCTTTTTGGTGCATACAAAAATCAGCCTTTTTATATCTTCCTGGTGAATTCAACCTTTTATCACCATGTGTTGTCTCTTTTTCACTCTAGTAATGCTTTTTGCCCGAAAGTCTACCAGCTTCTTTTGGGTTAGTGTTTACATGGTGTATCTTCTTTCATTTTTTCACTTTCAAACTTTCTCTTGTAAGCAGTGTGTAATGTTTTTTATTTTCATCCTCTAACAATCTATGCATTTTAATGGGTACATTTAGTCCATTTACATTTAATGTAATTGCTGATATATTTGAGTTTAAATCTACTATCTTATTGTTTACTTTTTATTTGTTCTGCCTGTTTTATGTTCCCTTTTCTTTCATTTCTTGCCCTCTTTTGAACTGATTACTTTATATTATTCCCCTTTTTCCTCTCTATTAGCTTGTTAGTTACACATTCTTTTATTATTCTTTTAATCATTACCAGAGATTGCAGTGTGCATTCTTGACCTATTAGAGTCTATTTTAAATAAACAAATTTACCACTTCTCATTCAGTGGAAGGACTTTACAGTTCTGTAACTCCATTTACTCTCCTCTCAACTTTAATGCTATTATTGTTGTGCATTTGAATTCTCTCTAGATTGTAAACCTCACTAGATGATGTCATCATCACATCATCATTATTATTTTACACGGTCAGTAGTATTTTGGATTTGCACACATTATTAACCTTTCTGTGCCCTTCACTCCTGGCTCTTTCCAGGTCACCCTGACTCTCAGACTGTAGCCCTGAGTTTGTTGCCAAGGTCTTCTTAGCTTCCCAGCCTTGCAGCAGCTCTTTTCAGAATCAGCAGTACCTTGAGGGGAAACACCTTCCAGGTGCTAGGTTCACCTCTCTGGGTTTCCTTCTCCAGGCTGCCATTGGCTCTGTACTTTGTCACAGCCCTGTTTGCTTTCCATGCTTCAAACAGATTTTTACAATATTTCGTCCAGATTTTCTAGTTGTGCTCCAGGGAAGGGTTGGTCTGGATTAGCTAATCTGCCATTACCAGAATATTACCAATTGCCTGCACTCTTTAAAAAGAGCTATTTCTCTCCTTGCCCCTTTTTCTTTGGCCAAGATCATAAATTTGAGTTGGGTCAATTAAATGTGCATATGATGCAACTCCACAAGAGCTGAATTCCTTTCTATCACTGCAGTTGCCCCTGGTTCTAAGGAAAAGACCTCATGTGCTGTATTACTCTGGTCTTTACCCACAAGCCTTCCAAGAAACATCTAGAGACCTGTTGTTTTCTTGAGGGAGAAAGTACATTAGTCTTTAATGCAGAAAGTTTACTGTCCAAGTTGTCAGAGTGCTCTATAGAAGTGATATATCTGAAACGCTTTTCCAAGACAAGCTGCCAACCATAGAAATAACATTACACCCCTCAGTGTGAGTGAATTAGAAGACCCCGACAGGCCTGCAGTTAGCACTTCTGTCAGGAAAACCTGCAGCAGAAAGACCATTCTGCCAAAGTCCAAAGTCTTATATTTGTCAGTGTCATTATTAATAGCAAATGACAGAAATCCCAACTGGTTGAAGCAACAAAGGAAAACATATTGCTCACTGACCTGGAAAGTCTGGGACTATAGATTTCACTGCAGGCATGGTGGGATCCAGGTGCTCAGATGATTATCGCCAGGAAGCTATTTCTTTATCACGTAGCTCTACTTTCCTCTAGGCCAGTGGGTCTCGAACTTAAATGTGCCTTAGAATTTTTTTGCAAAGCAAATTAAAACACAGATTGTTGGGCTCCAACCCCAGTTTCTAATTCAGTGCATCTAGGGTGGAGCCTAAGTATTTTAATTCCTAACAAGTTCCCAGGTGATACTAATGTTACTGGTTCAGGGACCACACTTTGAGAACCACCTCTCTAATCTCAGGCATGGCCTAGAGATGGCCCCCAGTGGCTCCGGGCTCCCTTTCACTGGCTTAGCAAGCCCAGGGGAAAGAGACTGCTCCTTTTCCTAATACCAGAAATCAGCTCTCTCCTGAGCCAATCTCCAGTCTCCGTGGTCAGGGAGGGGAAGTTCTCTCATTGGCCAGGCTGGGCCAGGAGTGGGGTCAGACCTATCCAAACCACAGAGACTGAGAAGAGAGGGGGTTACCCGGAGGAAAACCTGGATGCTGTGAAGGTCACTGTTGCTGGAAAAACAAAAGCAACTGCTGTTTGTTTCATAAAAAAATTAACTGCACAGCATTTTGCTACAAATTCTTCAGGGGCAGGGTATGAGCAGAAAACTGGAATATCCAAGAGGAAAGAGTAGAAGTCATTTAGTTGGGGTCGCAGGGGAGCCCTGATTTCCTTCCTTGAAAATCATGTGTGTTCCTGGGCTGGAGAAGAGACAGCAGCAGGAGGAGGGTATTAGGAGTCACAGACACACCCTGGCTGGTTTGCTCAGTGGTTAGAGCACCAGCCCTTGGACCGAAGGGTCCTGGGTTTGATTCCGGCTGTGGGCATGTACCTCGGTTGCAGGCTCGATCCCCCGTCCTGGTCGGGGTACATGCGGGAGGCAACCAATTGATGTTTCCCTCTCACATCAGTGTCTCTCTCTCTCCCCCGCTTCCACTCTCTCTGAAAAGCAATGGAAAAAATATCCTCGGATGAAGATCTAAAAAAAAGTTACAGACAGTACCTGTTCATGGAGAGGCCCCAAAAGAGCTTTAGAGATAAGAACACAGGCCTTTTACAAGCTGTGTGTATCAGCTATTTATTGCTGCCTAACAATCTATCCCAAAATGTAGTGGCTTAAAACATGAACCCTGTTATTATTGCTCAGGAGTCTGCAGGTGGGCTGGATGGTTCTGAAGTGAGCTAGTGGGCAGCCGGGCTGGATTGTCTCAAGTGGCCTCACAGATCTGGCAGCCCAGCAGCCCCAGGACCTCAGCTGGGGACTAGTCCCTGCTCCATGTAGTCTTATTGTCTCAGGGAGGCAAGAGAAGACATGCCCTAGCATGTAAGTGCTTTTTTAAGACTCTGCTTGGTCATACTTGCCAGTGGCCTGTTGGCCAAAGGACGTCACCAGGCCAAGGCCAGCTAGGGAACTTGACTCCACCTCCTGGTGGGAGGTTCTGCCCCATCACAGTGCAGAGGGGGGGGGGGGAATGTGTGGCCATTTGTCAGTCTCTTACACCAGGGGAGCACATTGTCTGATGAGGCTGGGCCATCTCAAAATGCATGGAGGCTGTGGAGTACCCAGCACTCAGTACGCAGGACCAGGGTAGACCACTGTCCCAGGGTGTGGCTTCCTTCCCACCGCCCAGCTGGATTTTAGAGAATGTGGGCTCTCAAGACAAAACAGGGCTAAGTCAGCTGTTTCCCTGGACCTTTTGCCTCACAAAGTCGTATACAATTTCCAGGCTGACAGGCATGTGGCGACAGGGATTGGGGGTGCACTGTGGATACTGAGGGCCTATGCCCCGTCTATAGGGGGCACCACTACCAGCTCCAGCCTATGATTGTCACATGGGAATGCCAGTCAAGGTTGCCAGATCATACGATTTTTCAGGAGATGCTAGAAATCCCAGTTTTTCTCTTTTTAGAAGAAAGCTTGGCATCTATTTCCAATTTTTAAAAAATGTTAAAGGCACACAACACACATCTGCAGGCTGGTTTTGGCCTGTGGGCTGCTGGCCTATGATCTCTATGCTAAACTCTTGTCCTCGGGTGTCATATTTGCCGTCTCAGTGGGTTCCCAGGTGACCTCAAAGGCCCCTTGCATGTGGTAAGGGGCGGTTTGGCTGAAACTGAGTTTGAGCATTTCAGGTCACAGCCAGCGGCAGGAACAGCCACCTGGCTGGTGAGCCGACAACAACCCTGCGTCCTCTGTCTTCTTGGTGACATGTGTTGTATTCATGGTAAATCTCCTGAGTGATCCGCTCTTTGTTTCTCGGTGAGAGAGATGAACCCAAGTCCCTGAAGCTAAGGGAAAGTGGCGTGAATAGAGGAGGAATGGTTTTCAACCAGAAAAGAGCAGTCTGGGATAAATTAAAATGTGCAGTTCGGCTTTTGCTAGGGGCACAAGTTATCGTGTGAGTAAATACACTCTCTAGATCAGGGATGAGAGTAAGTGCCCCCTCCCCGTGTGTGTCCAGAGCGGTGCCGAAATGGCTCACCCCAGTGAGCAGTGACAGCTTCAAACAGAGGTAAAATGTTGTCACCTCGAGGGTCGTGAGGATCACACAGTAAGCACAGCCGGGCAACAGAAACGTGGTTCAGGAGGACGCAGCGCTGTGGGCAGCTGCTTCTGGAAGCCGCTGGTGGGAGAGCTCTGGCAGCACAGCTGCGGAGCTGACCTTCCCTTGGAGAAAGGTGATTTAATTTTGAAAAGCATCTTCTTAGCATAATATGACTCTAAGGGCACAGGCAGGGCCAGCCGATGATCAGGTTGCCGGAGGAGCTCCCCCTCCCAAATGAAAGACTCGTGGTGCAGACAAGACTGGGAGAAAATGCCTGTCTTGGTGTCCTTTCCCTGGAAGAGGCGGGCGTGGGGCTGCAGTGGCCAAGGACAGGTAGTTACCTCAGGCACGTGTTCCACCCCAGCCCAGACCACTGAGGCATGTGGTGGCAGGAAAAAGGTCAGGGTCACCACGCAGGCCTTTTAGAACGACTTTATAGGGGCTGCATGTGGGACATGGAGAAGGAACTCATGAATTTTAGGCACTGCCCAAGCTGTCCACCAACGCTGGGGTCTGCCCTCCCCCTGCTCCCCACCAATGGCAGAGTGATGTGAATTTGTTTAGCTGTACTCATGAGCTCAGTCCCTTATTTATAGAATCATCTAGAGCAGTGATTTTCAGTCTTTTTCATCTCATGCACATAAACTAATTACTAAAATTCTGTGGCACACCAAAAATATATTTTTTGCCCATCTGACAAAGAAGTAGGTATAATTTTGATTAATTCACAGTGGATGGCTATTGTATTGGCTGTTGTCATTTTTTATTTGACAATCTAAGGGAAAGAGGTCAGTGCCCCTGACTTGATAGTCAGCTGCTGCATGTTTTAAGAAATCTTGTGACACACCAGTGTGCCGTGACACACTGGTTGAAAATTGCTGCTCTGTGGGATCTGAGGGGTTACAGTATGCTTTAGGGATATGCACAAATACCAAGACTGACAACGCTTGGGGTTGAAATCACTTTCCATCCATTCATTTGACAAAAGCCATAATGCCAGGTGCTAATAAGCAAGATGGGTGAAAAGGAATATGAGGCTCATAGAGCTTAAACAGCCTCATGAGAACTGAGCCCAGGACCTCTCCACCTTCACTGCCCACCACACGTCCCCTCGTCCCTCGCTCCAGCTCCCCTTGCTACTCTTCTCTCTGCCAAGCTCTGCCCACCTCAGGGCTGTGGCACCTGCTGTTCCCTTGGCCTGGAACAGCCTCCCCATATGGGCGTTCTCAAGGCTTACTGCCTTGAGGTCTCTGCTCAGATGTCACCTTCCCTGACTGAGTGTCTCAAATAGTGTCCTTCCCCTCCTGGCATCTCTGGCCTTTGCCCTGTGTTGTTTTTCTTCCCAGAACTCATCACCACCTGCCAGTATGTCCTGTGAGCACCTGCCTGCTCCATGTCTGTCTCTGCCCGTGACTGAGGTGTGTGAGGACAGGGGTCTGCCTGTTGTACCCACCTCTGAACCCCTGAGCCCAGAGCAGCGTGTGATTGCACAGCACGGTCAGGGTCAAGAGCCCATGTCCACCCTGCTGGGAGGCATTTCTGCTGCAGCTCCCCTCGGGTGAGCATGTGTTTGCAATTCAGGAGTCCCGTGCAGCCCCCATGTGGCTCAAGACCAGGCCCTTTAGTTTCCTTTCACTCCTTTCTCCTGGCCTCCCAGCTCCTCCAGGGACCTCATCTCTTCCTGCTCTGATCTCAGGTAGCCCTCAGCATCCCCTTACCCACCGTGCTTCTGGCACAATAAGGATCCCGCCTGATAGCTTGTTAAGCCGAGCTCCTTCCAGTTTGTGCCTTCCCTGTCTGTTTGCTTTACCGTCTCTCCCTGGTGCTGCGGAGCAGCCAAGCAGCTGATAGGAAGGGCAAACAGGGAACGTTAACGCAGCCTGACCGGGCGAGCAGAGTCCCCAGGCCACTTTGCAAGCAGCTCATTACTTTTCTGTCTCCAGGAGCAGCGCCGGGGCAATGACAAGAGTCCATTAAAGTGAAAATGACCCATGGCTGTTTACTGTCCAGGCCGGCCGGCCGGCCATAGGCGCATGAGGGTTGCTTTGGGTGCCCTTGACCCCCTGGGGAAGCAGCTTGGCCTGTATCAGCCAGCCCGTGGGCTCTGTTGGTCATGTTTTTTAAAAACTGGAGTATGTTATGAACAAATAAAGCTGCGGGGGTTTCACATAAGCTTCATAGATGAGCTTTTCCTGAAAAAATAAAACGGCTATGCTAGGAGCCCGGCCCAGCAGGGCAGGCGTTGCCGCACGGTCCGTCTTCCTCTCCGTCTGCCTCCCCTCGTCCCTGGGCCGCTGCGTTCACAGCCCCCCTCCTGCGCACCTGGTGGGAATGGGTGGCCCCTCATTTCAGTTTAGCTTTTCCGTAAAACTCCTCGTCCCATCGCCCAGCGCCGGGCTGTGTGCCTCCTTCCCTCCCGGACGGTGCCACCCCTGTCGTTGCTGCTTGAACTGTCATTCAGACGCAGCGTCCTAACAGGACATAGCGGGATGGCCACGTGCTCCAAGAGGAACCTCATAATCTGCAGTGATGGTTTCCTGAGGCCACGAGGATGGAAGGATGCTGTTTTTCAACAAGCCTTGAACCAGCCATATATATATATATATATGACCCCAAGAGATCACACCTGTAACTTTCCAGTTAGTTTGTTAGAGTCCAAACGTCAATGTCAATCTTCGATAGTGCTGTTAAGTAATGCGATCCAGTTGCCCAGGCGCTCTCCCCACCAAACTCCAGACTGTATATGTGTGTGCCAGCTCAGCAGCTCCACTATGATGCCATCACATCTCAGAACCAACCCGTCCAAACCTGAGCCCCTGCTCTTTGCTTCTAAACCTGCTTCCCGCACAGCCTTCCCCAGCTCTGTTGAAAACAATCCCATTGTCCATTTCCTCAGGCCCAAACCGAGTCGTCCTTGGCTCCCCTCTCTCCCAGCCCCATCTACTCGTCAGGAGCTCCTGCTGGCCCTGTGTTCAGCATGGATGCAGGGTCTGACTGCACTCTGTACCCCTCCTCCCCTCTCCCCTGCCTCCCCTGCACCACTGCGGCAGCCCCTAACCGGTCTCTGATTTGACCCTCACCTCCCTTCAGCCTGTTCTCCACCTGAGTCAGATCAAGCCGTCCCCTGCTCTAAATCCTTCAGTGGTTTCCCACTGTACTCAGAGCAATGGCCTTACAGCGTCCTTCGAGGCCCTGTGTGACTCAACCTTTCCCACCCCTCTCAGGCCTCTCTACCTACCTGCTACTCCCTCTGCTCCAACCCAAGGTGCCTTGCTGGTCCTTGGACACACCATGGGCCTCTAGCTTTGCCGTGGTGCCGGGACCATGCTTCCCTGGTGCTCCATGATGCCCACCCTGCCACCCCGCACCCTCCATCTCCTTTGCTCTGCTTTTCTTTTTTCCATGGCATTTTCTGCTAACACCCTATACTGTTTATTCTTTCTCTGGCTATTGTCTCTCTCCCCAAGGGTGGGGGATCTTGATCTGTCTGATCACCGCTGTGTCCCCAGTGCCAAGAACAGAGCCTGGCAGAGAGCACTCAATAATTATTTGCTGAGGTGATGAAATTCGCTAGGTAAAAGCCTCTTTCAGGATACTAATAGGAACATGTTGAGCAGTTTTTAAGTGGAATTTTTTTTTTTTTTATATAGAAAGAATCCTAATATAAACAATTGAGAGGATGTTATAGTGAGCCCCATGAGTCTATTACCAGCCAATTTCATTTCCTCTGCTTCCCAGATGATTATGGGGCAAACTCAAGTCAGTGTATCATTTTACTGAAGATATTTTAGTATGCTTTTCTTTTTACAACTACATAGTACTCCACTGTTAGGTAGATATGCCATAATTTATTTTATCCAGCAGTCTTATTGGACTGCTTTTTGCATATCACTTTACACTTTATCAAACCAGTTTTTCACTATTGGAACTTCCAGAGTCAACCATCCCTTTGCAATACCTTTTTTTCTTAAATCGAGGAGTAATTTCTTTGTAATTCTTGTTGTCCCTGCAAAAACAAAATAAAGCAAAAATATTTCACAATATCCATCCCTCTCCATGATATTACATATTATTCCTTATAGGCACTTTGTTAGAGGGTTAATTTTTAATAACTTTATTTCAATATAATTTCATACTCAAAGGAAAGTTGCAAGGATAGTACAAATGACACACCCATAACCCTTCTCCCAGGCTCACCTGTTGTTAACATTTTGGCTCAATTGCTTTATAATTGCTGTGTATGTGGGGTTCCTTAAAATATATTTTTATTGATTTCAGAGATAAGAAGGGAGAGGGAGAGAGAAATAGAAAGATCAAAGATGAGTCATTGATCCGCTGCCTCCTGCACGCCCCCCACTGGGGACTGAGCCGCAACCCAGCCATGTGCCCTGACCGGGAACTGAACCTCGATCTCCTGAATCATAGGCCGATGCTCAACCGCTGAGCCACGCCGGCCAGACTATGTGGGTTTTTAAAAATCATTTGAACCCGGCCGGGCGTGGCTCAGCGGTTGAGCGTCGACCTAGGATCCAGGTGATCGAGTGTTCGATTTTCCAGTCAGGGCACATGCCCGGGTTGTGGGCTTGATCAATGGCTCTCTCATCATTGATGTTTCTATCTCTCTCTCTCCCTCTCCTTTCCTCTCTCTGAAATCAATAAAGATATATATTTTTAAAAAAATAAAAAAAATCATTTGAGATTTTAAAAAATACATCATTCCCCTTTACCCCTGAACACTGCAGTATGTATAGTTGTCCCTCTGTATCTGCAGGCGATTGGTTTCAGGACCCCCGTGGACACCAAAACCCGATGTTCAAGTCCCTTAGATAAAATGGTGTAATGTTTGCATGCAGCCTATGCATGTCCTCCTGCGTCCTGGAAATCACCTCTAGATTACTTGGGATCCTTAAGACAGTGCAAATGCTGTGTACACAGTTGTCATTCTGTATTGTTTAGGGGTAATGACGAGAAAACGTCTGAGCATGCTCAGCACAGATGCATCTGCCATAGGCCTGACTACGTAGGACATGCTTGAATCTGTGGACGCGGAATCGCAGACACGGAGGGCTGACTGCATCTCCTAAGAACAAGGACAGTCATTCTATGTTACACTTAAGTTATGAAATTTAGGCTAATTTAGCATTAATACACTACTGTTATCTAAGCTACAGACTGTGTTTGGCTTCCTCCCCTTGCTACACTAATGTTCTTTCCAGCTAGTTTTCCCACCCACAGTCCAGTCCCAGGATCCACTGCATTCAGTTGCCATGCCTGCCAGGCTCCTTTAATCTGGAACAGCTCTCCAGACTTTCTTTGTCTTTCATGACTTTGACATTTGGGGAGAGTACAGGCCCATTGTTCTATAGATTGTTCCTCAACTTGAGTGTAATAGTTTTTAAACTGCACTCTGAGAATGCAATCTAAAGGGAGAACCCGGATTTTCTGCCCCCAGGACCTGGAAGCCGAAGAGAGAGACCCCTATCAGCAACCCGAAAACCTGTGCTCCAGGCTGAGGACCCGCCCGAAGACGCATCAGCTGTGCTCAGAGCCATCCAGGTGGAGAATGAAGCCCTGCAGAGGGCGCTCCTGAGCAGGAAGGCTGAGGCCCCCACCAGCCCACTGCAGGTGCCCTGGGTTCCCTGGTTCCCTGGCAGGGGGAGGGGACCAGGTGGTGTCTGAGCAGTGTTTGCACAGAGCACTTGGTGAGGAGAGTGATGTAGGCATCTGTGACTTCACGCCAATCTGCACATTCATTGCTCACTGACCTGCCAAAGGTTCCGTTTCCTCCACCTTCTTTCTCATTTTCTGTTTCCTGCAGAAAGTCTAAGTTGGATGCTAATATGCCTCCAATCCTTGATGATTTCCCTGCAAACCCTGATACCTTAGGCTAGGGTTGCAAACTGTAGGTAAGAGAAAGAATAAATGACAAGCTCTGGCTTCTCTGGAAAGATCTCATTCCCCAGAGCGTGAGCCTAACAGGCCTCTGGGTCCTCACCACTCCTGCAGTCCTGCCCGGCCTCCTTCACCTGTTCAGAAAACCTCCCTGGCCCTGAAGGTGTTTGAGTTTGTGCCAACTGCCTTGGGCTTTGAGCAGTAAGCAGGAGGAGTGGTGGGTGGATCAGGGCCCCTTGGGGAGCCAGGGGCCTTGGACGTACCTCAGTGTACACATCTTTTCTCAGAAGCATGTTTTCTGACTCGGCCGCTGAAACCTTTGATCTTAGCTTGTCCCACTTGATGCTCACAGTAACCCTGAAACGGGCTCGCTGGCCTCATCAGCCCATTCTATAGAGGTCCCCGATGGCACCAAGAGAGGAAGGGTGGCTCACTCAGGCTATGTCTCTGGAAGTGGCCCAGATCTGCCTGCCTGTAAGCCCGGGGCCCCATCCACACCACCAGTTGCTTACCAGTTTCCACTACAGCCTGTTCTTTGGGACGTTCATTGAGCAGCACCTGTTGTCTGTTTTCCTGGAGCTCAGTCCTTTGTCTCTGTCTGTGTCTATGAGACCTCAAGACAGTCCCTGTGCCTTTTTGCCCTTGTCTGTCAGTGAAGCACACACAGTGGATGGCTTTGTTCATGACATGTGATT
The DNA here is from genome assembly GCF_054644295.1 of Miniopterus natalensis. Classification (NCBI taxonomy): domain Eukaryota; kingdom Metazoa; phylum Chordata; class Mammalia; order Chiroptera; family Miniopteridae; genus Miniopterus; species Miniopterus natalensis. The sequence goes on from NC_142083.1 coordinate 95,889,938, forward strand.
ACATCATTCCAGGACATGGAGGGACCCCCAGAAAAATTGTGGACCAGTCTACTGGAGCAGGAGGAGAGCACTGAGGTCAGTGAAGGTCCAGGAGGAACAGCAAAGCCCGTGCCCACAGCACCTGACGCTCTCCAGAGCCTTCCTCACATAACCCCAGCAGATCCTCACTGTGCTCCCGAGCACAGGTTGTTCTGCCCATTTCACAGGTGGGAAGACCTGGCTGCAGTGGCTTGCCCAAGGCTACAAGTGGAAGCCAGAACTCAGCCAGGCCTGCTGACTCCAGTTTCTTGTTACATTTCTATTTCCTGACAAGACAACACCAAAACGGATCTTAGTGTTCTAAGTAAATAAATTATAAATTATAAATTATAGCTATATCTACCCAGGCCAATTAGGCCTATCTCTGCAAATACAGATGGGAATTAATAAGATGCCCAGGAATGTCTTGGTTAGGTTGTGCACCAGCCTGTGCTGTGTGCTCAGAATACAGATCAGATTAGCCCCTGGCCTTGTGAAGCTTGCAGACAACAGGCAAACAAAGCCGTAAATAAACGGGACTTCAGAGAGAGATGACGATAAAAGCTGACTGGGTCTGGGATGGTGGCTACCTATGGCAGGGTGGCCCAAGTAGGCCCCTTGGAGGATGTCCCGCTTGAGCTGATCCCTGTCTATTAAGAAGGAGCCAGCCGGCAACAGGAAACAGCATTTCAAGTAGAAGGAACGGGAAACGCTTTGGAGTGAGAATGAGATGGCTGGACCCGGGAGCAGGAGGAAGCCTGGATCGTGGGGCAGGAAGAGGGGGTGGGAGAGGAGAGCGCACCCGGTGGGATAGGACGGTGGGCAGGGCAGTGCCGAGAGTGCTGCAGCGGCTTTCTCTCTGTGTCCCTCTTACTTGTTCTGTTATTTCCTGGTCGTTTTAAACTGTCCCTGGCTGACATTTTAATGGGTCTGCAACACTGCCCACCCTGTCGTTCAGGATTTCTGGGTGACCTGACCCCTGACCCACAGGGTTTCCAATGACTAAAATCACTTGCAGACAGAGCGCAGAGCACATTTCCAGTTGAGGTGATATATGAAAAAGAGGGGAAAGGGAGAAAGGGCCTAATGATGATACTGGAATTGTCCATGGACTCCATTACTTTGTAGCAGATAGAACAGGGGTTGAGTTGAGATGGGGAAAGGCGTTGATGAAAATTATTTTATTTTTAATTTATTGATTTGAGAGAGAGAGAGAGAAGCATCGGTTTGTCGTTCCCCTTATTTATGCATTCATTGGTTGATTCTTGTATGTGCCCTGATGGGGATCAAACCAGCAACCTTGGTGTATGGGGACAACGCTGTAACCAACTGAGCTACCCAACCAGGACCTACTTTTTTTATTTTTTATTTTCAAGGGCCCTTCAAGCTTAGGCAGTGGGAGAGAGAGAGAGAGCGTGCTCTCAAAGGTATGCACCTTGAGGGAAGAAGAGGGGGAAAGGCACGGGCCTGAGAGTGAGAGTGAGAGCACACAGGAGAGAAATTTTTCAATAGCTCATTGAAGCAAATTGTTTCCTAGGCCCTCCCTGATCATAAGAAACTGACATCCCTGACTTTGCAAAGCTCTTGTGAGGGATTCTAGATCTCATCAGCCCCAGGCAGACACTGTCACTCTCATTCCTGTCCCCTGCTTCCTGCAATGGGACTGGTGGCCTGCAAAGTATGTCCCTTTGACCATGGCTCTGCTGTGTCTTGGGCCAGGAGGGCCACCCTGGACATCTGTTTAATAAGCTTTTCCATCCTCAGAGGCTACCCATCACCGTGGTGACCAGCACGCAGGAGCCACCCAGGGCAGCAGGGGGAGCCAGAGCCGTCAGCGAAGCCATTGACCGAATTGGCCTTTTGGGGAGCAGGTACTTGGTGGTGACTTCAACACAAAAACAAGAAACCCATAGCAGTGCAGCCATGAGGACCTGAGGTTTTTCTTTGCTTTTCCTACTTACTCCAGACCATTTAAAACTGCTCCTTTAGACTGTATCCTCTCTAACCCCCACCAGCGCTAAAATGCAAAATTGACTTGGTATCTCTGAGGCAAGTGTCTCTCTGCTTGTTCGGTTCAGTGCAACCTGTGTAACACACCTCAAAGGTCCCCACAGAAGACCCCACACAGCAGACGGTGGTGAATTGTTCCTGGATGGCCTGGGGTGGGGCTGGGGGGCTGGTGGTCCAAAGCAGCATCCTTTGAACCTTCTTTTCTCTATTAACGTTTGTTCTAACAGCGTTCTGTTCCATTACCATGTGGCATCAGTTACTGGAACGGTCAAGTATCATTTTAAAAATGAAGGCTTTCCTCTAGTCTTCAGGCAAAATCGATCTTCAGAGCGGCGCCAGGTTGAGCCTGTGCTCACAAGCGCACACTGGCCCACTGCCACTGCCCGGCCACTGCCCGGCCACCATGCAGAGTCTGCTCACTGTGCGCTGTGTGCGTGCCCGTGCCAGCTGGGGGGTGGGTACGCAGCCTTAAGCAGCGCACGTGGGGAGCATTTGCAGACGACACTGCTGGGTCTGGAATGCCGTAGCCTCAGACACGTGAGGTGCAGAGTGGTCTCTAGGCCAGCAGTTGGCAAACTTTTTCAGTAAAGGGCCAGATGGCGAATTCTTTAGGCTTTACACTTTCTGAGTGTTTGTTTTCACCATCTTTTAAAAACGTAAAAATCACTCTTAGCTTACAGGCCATCCAAAACCAGGCCACAGGCTGCATTTGAGCTCCAGGCTATACTTTGTGGACCTTGCTGTAGACTCTTACTGGTTACCAGTCAGCGGGCCATCTTGCCCATGTGGTTTTTTTATTTAGCTCCAATTTCATCACTAATGTTACAGTTACTTAACATTATAGAAGGAGGAAAGCATCCCATGTGCACCTTGAGCTGTATGTGGGGTGAGTGTAGTTGACCCTTGAACAACACGAGTTTGAAGTGCACGGGTTCCCTAATACGTGGATTTTTTTCAATAAATACACAGTGGGCCCTCCACATCCCTGGGTTTTGCATTCATGGATTCAGCCAACTGTGGATGAGAAGCAGTATTTTTGATCCAGGGCTGAGAGCCCGCGGCTGCGGAGGGCCGGCTGTAGCACTGTGCTACAACGTTTTATATGAGGGACTTGGGCACCCACAGATTTTGCTATCCGCAGAGGATCCTGGAGCCAATCCCACACGGATGCTGAGGGACTGTAGTTCAGTTTGGGGGGAGTCAAAAGTTATATGCAGATTTTCAACTGCATGAGCGGGGTGCGGTGCCCCTGACCCTGCATTGTTCCAGGGTTAGCTGTACCTTCTCACATTGTTCCGTCTCTGAGGCAGGACAGAAGTGTGGTGCCTTAGGTGGGACTGTTCTCTGGGTGTATTATGTGTTACCACCTGTTTGCTAAAACAAATCACATTTCAGGCAACAGCAGAAGCTCCTGAAAGTCCTCCAGGCCATCGAAAGTGACTCTGCCCATGTGAGCCGGGTGGCTTCACCAACCAAGGAGCAAGTGCTGGACCCAGAGGTGAGAACCTAGGCCCATGGGGATTTCCAAACGCCTTCAGTGTCTCCTGAAAGCTGAGGTGGGCAGGGCCCTTGGTGTACTCACTCTGTTCAGTGGGATTGCTCTGTCGGGGTAAACTCAGCATCTCCTCCCGCGTCTCCATGCCCCCTCCTCCCCAGCACACAGACAGATGCATGGTGGAGCAAGGAGCCTCAGCCTGTCCACACAGGAGGAAATATAAATAGCACGTGGGCCCAAAGGAAAATGTCCAACATCACTGGCAATCAGGAAATGCAAAGTAGAGCAGCCTGCGTGTCCCATCGGACATCTGAGTTAATAAATGATTTTGATGGTGACCTCTGGTGCTGGCAAGGTTACAGGAAGCTGGCGGTCCTGCCCCGCTGGCAGCAACATGAACAGCGGGACGCTGTTGGAAAGCAGGAAGGCTGGACTTAGGAAGAGCCTCAGAAATGCTCCTGTCTTCCAGCCCAGTAACCCCCCTTCCTTCCCTGAGGAAATCACTCAGCAGAAATAAAAAGCTGTAGGCACAAAGGTGTCTGCTGCCGAACTATTGGAAGTAGAGAAAAATGAGGAAAAAACCCAGAAATAACATAAATGTCTCTTAATAATGGAGGTAATCAGTAAAGTGTGATATATGAGCATAATGCAGTAGTATAAAAGGATGGAAATCATCATTATGGAGCTTACGCAGATAGAAAATGTTAAGGCTACAAGGTAACTGCTAGAGGTGACATTAATCTTCATCTAGTCCAACGTGACTGCAGCGACTGTGCACAGAATCGGCCGGGAGTGTGGACGGAGCCGAGCATGCTCTGGAAGGAAGGGCCTCAGGGCGGTGGGGTAATGGGCGACTCTCCGTTCTTTCGTGTCACTAGATGAGTGTCCCGGCACAGCCTTCTCACCCCTCCCTGTATCCAAGCCCTTCATATTTGGTTGGTGGCCAGTGAGGACTTAACATGAAGCCTCCCAAAGCCACATGTAGGACTCACGGCAGCAGAAAGGGCTCTGCACCACCCCCACAAGTTTTGGCTTTGAGTCTGGCATCACCGTTTAAGGGGTGTGAGACCTTAGACAAGCATCTTAATCTCTCTTGTCCTGGGAATGTGTGGCTGTTGAAGTGGGTAAATAATCCACAGCCCAGGGCCCATGGTGAGGCTGGGCAGGAAAGGCTTAGGAGAGTGAAGGGCTCCATGCCTCATTCAAGGTTAAAAGTTTGCCATCTAGAAAGAGCTAGAAAAGTCGAAGCTTTGTTCCTACTCCATGGAAGTGGCTTTCTTAGCTGTGAAGATCCTAAGTGTGGTGAGACTTTAGTCACATTGGAAACTGCCTGGATTGATCGAGTCTCTATGGTATAGGAGACAGGAAGCTTACGGCAAACTCACACAACAAAGAGAAGAAAAGTGACAGAGTCTCGTAGTAAATGCCACAGATGGGACCGGGTGGGGTTAGTCCAGCAGCTCAAACCGTGTTTCCACAGTGTCAGCTGCATCCCTGAGTCCCTCCTCGCCACCACGCCCAGTCCCCGCTCTGCTCTTTGCCCTGTGACCCCTCGGTAGCTGGAGAGGTTCCCACTTCTTACTCTCTCACCCTCAGACCCCACAGTCAGGAGAGAAGGGCTGTCCCCCTCCCCCCCACAGATCTGAGACTGGGTCACGTACCCATCACTGAGCCGCTCCCTCCGGTGGCCCAGGGGACAGGACACACTGGATCCCCAGACCGGTCAGGCTCCTCCTGGGGTGGGAAAGGGTTCATCCTATACCTCATGGCTGCGGAGAGAGAAGGGGTAACTTCCGCCAAGGAAAGTAGGTGGTCCTGGTGAGAGGGTGGCAGGGAGCTTCCCCACCAGTGTTTGCCTCAGACCCCCTCAAGGGACCTAAATCACGAGATTCAGAGCAGGAGTAGCCGTGGAGTTGCAGCACTGACAAGTTGTGACACTTCCTCAGAAAACAGACTTTTCAGCTCCTTCATTTAGAAACTCCACTGCGGGAATTTGCACATTTTAGATTGCACAGGGTGGGAGATCCAGCCGCCCCTCTGCGAGGCAGCTCGCTGCCCATCTGGCCCTCCTCCCTGCAGCCCACAGCCAAGGTGCACAGTGCTGCTCCCCCACATTCCCACACTGCGCCCCTGGCAGTCAACACCCCTCACAGCACAGCCTCTTAACCTCCCAGCCCCCCACTTCAGCCAGGCCAGCTCAGGTCTCTCACCGACTCAGGCCCAGGGCAGCAGAGGGCTCAGCTGGGGCCCTGCACGGCACAGGAGGAGGAAGCCTGGGGGCTGTGGACTGAGCTGATAAAAACAGGCCCTGTGTTCCTTCTGGGAGCTATGAGCTGACCTCCCTCCCTCCCACCTTCGTCTCAGTCCTCATCGCGTGGCAATCAAGGCTCCTCCAAACACATGCTGAGAGCCAGAGCACGTGTCGCTGGCTATTAATTAAAAAAACAAGTAGGAAACATTTGCTGTTCATTTGCTCAGCTCCCTGCTCACAGAACCATTGCAGATTACCAGCTCTAATTACCAGGGGGCATGTGCACGCAGGAATGCGCCACTTTCCGAGTGACTGATCCATGGCGACCAGCGCTGCACTCAGTGCCCAAGGGACCTCCGGAGGCCATTCCACAGTGTGGCCTTTTACTGATGGCATTCATGCAGCCTCTCAGACCTAATAGTCTGCCCGCAAGGAGGCAGGCCTTAAAACCAATGAAGGAGAGCCCTGGCCCATGACTCGGTTGGTTGGGCATTGTCCTGTACTCCAGAAAGGTTGCAGGTTCAGTTCCTGGTCAGGCTACATACCGAGGTTGTGGGTTTGGTCCCCAGTCGGAGCACAGCTCCCTCAGATAGATGGTATCATCTCAGATTCCTCAACTAGACTGAGAGATGTCAAGTGACTTGCTGGGGTCTTGTGTTATCTACTGTGTTATTCTGCTGGTCCTGCCCTAACAAAATACCGCAGTCTGGGGCTTAAATAACAGATTCATTTTCTCACACTCCTGGAGGCTGGAAGTCCATGAGTAAGGTGTTGGCAGGTTTGATTCCTCCTGAGGCCTCTCTTCTCGGCTTGCAGATGGCCGCCTTCTCCCTGTATCCTCATGTGGCCTTTCTCTATGCACGTGCATCCCTGGTGTCGCCCAGATTTCCTCTGATAAGGACATTGGTCAGAATGGGTTAGGGCCCACTCTGACGGCCTCATTTTAGCTTACTCACCTTTTTAAAGGCCTTATCTCCAACTACAGTTAAACTTTGAGGTTCTGGGGTTAGGGCATCAGCATGAATTTTGGGGGGACCTGCCCAATTCAGCAGAATTTGTGACATGGCCTATAGGACATGAACACTTGGTAGTGGGGGAGAGACATTCATGATGTGCAGACAGAATCTGATGCTTTTTAAACAGGAAACACCAAGTGCCAGAGTACACAGTAGCTGTGTTTCAAATCTTCTCAAATATGAGCTCATTTAATCTTCATAATAACCATAGGTACTGGGCACTGCCCTTTTTCTCAGGCACAGAGGTTAAGTAGCTTGCTCAGTGGTAGAGCTGATTTCAGCCTGTCGTGTGTCATCTCTTGACGTCATGTTTCTCTTCTTTAAGGACAAGTTGAGAATGAAAGCAGAAGAGCCGAAAGATGCCATCTACGTGACAATGGAAATCCTGTCCAACTGGGGCAGCCCGGCGTGGGTGGGCCTCACAGAAGTTGAGTTCTTTGACCTGAACAACACAAAGCTGTACGTGTCACCTCATGACGTGGACATCCGTAACACGGACACGCCCGGGGACCTGGGCCAGCTGGTCAACAGGAACGCTGTAAGTGGGGGTGGGCCAGGGGCGCGTTTTGGCTGGTGCTTCAATACATCTCTGCCCGCGACACGTCGTGGTGAAGGTGTGGGTACGAGAGGGGAAGGGGAAAGCTGTCTTCCAGTCACTTCTGTGGGCCAAGTGGGAAGGAGCCCGAGGGAGAGGTGCAGGTAGAGGCCTCCAAACTGTCCCCCGAGCTCTTTCCCAGATCCCTGCTCTGTGGGGTTTCTTGAGAGAGGGGGACAAGGAGGAGCCAATTCAGCACCTTTTCTCCATCTTGCAGTTTACTACAGTCACCATCCAACGTGGGACCTTGGGGGTCACTGAGGTCAATGCCCCGTTTTGTAGGTGAAGAAGCTAAGGCTTTGAGAAGGGCTTTGACCTAGCCAAGGTCACACAGCTGGAAGGTGGTGGGCCAAGTGCACATCCTGCAGCCTAGCCGGGGCCCATGCCCACATCCCCTCAGGGTCCTGCTTCCCTAGGGCATGGAGTACGCACCCAGCAAACGGGGGACATTCCTTTTCTTTAAATATCTAACAGGGTTTTAATGAATAAAAAACACTGGCATTTTCTCATGCCACTGCAAGTTGGGCAGGAAACTGAACTAACCTGAGACAGGATGCCCGGCAGTGCCATCTTTGCCTGCTGTGCCTCCCGTCCTTCATCTCCTGGGAACACAGGTGCCTCTGGGCCACGGAACTGGGTGGACAAGCGATGGGGGCCATGGGAAGACTTTCCCTTGGGTGCTCTTTTGTACCTTTTAAATTTCCTTCCATGAACCTGTGAGAAAGTATTGACAATGAAAACAGCTACCACATGTTTGGTTCTTGCCTGTCCCAGGCACAGGCGTGTGATCTGATTTATACCTAACAGTACACAGGCTTGAGGAGCAAAGAGGCCTGGGTTCATAACTTTGTGACCACGGGCAACTCACCTCACCTCTACTCTAATTTCCTCATCTATAAAATGGGGATCATAATACTACTTACCTCGATGCAATGTTGTAAGGATCAAATGTGAATATCAGAGCTTGGTACCATGCCTGGTTCTTCCTAAGGGCTCCAAAAGTCAGCTAGTAATGTTTTCATTATTATTATTAACAGTATCAGTACCACTAAGAAGTAGATATTACTATTCTCATTTTAAAGGAAAGGAAACAAGAAAAGGGGCTTTGAAATCCCCCAATTCTAGAGTCCCAAGTTCTGGTCTTGGGTGATTTACCTGCCTCTCTGAGTCAGTTTTTCTGCCCCCTGTAAACGGAAGGGAGGCGTGTGGATAATCCATTTTGATTCCTAATTTCTAGTAACAGAAACTTTAGCAAATTCTTTGAAGAACAATTTCTTGCACGACTTTTGAGGAGCTGGTGTACTCACTGTCTCCAGGTCAGAGGAGGACAGCCCATGGTCATGGTAGGTTCCAGGCAGTGTTCTGGGATGTGTGTGCGCTGAGGGTTTGGCTGTCTTTTGAGGGAGATGGGCTGTGTTCTGTTGGTTGATTAGTTGGGTAGTTGGTTTGTCATCACTCTGCTGGAGACATCCAATCCAAGAGAGGAGAGCTGGCGGACCAACCTGGCTAGGAGGCCAGCCACCTTGATGCCAGAACAACCAAGGTGCCCCCGGGAAGGGAGGGAATCCTCCCGGAAGAAATTCAGGGTTGTAACTGAAAGAAAGGCAGGATAGATGCTGGGTGGCTGAGAGGCACCACCCCTCCACAGGGTTGGACCAGTGGCGTCTGCACCCTCTGCCCTCCTAAAGAGCAGCAGCTCTGTGATCCTGAACCTTGAAAGAAACATCCCACAGGTCACAGCACTTGATACCCTGGCCTTGCCCGCCCTGCTCTGCTTCCTGCTTCCAGTCCACAGGCTACCGTGTGTGTGTGTGTGTGTGTGTGTGTGTGTGTGTGTGTGCTGCTGGGGCTGGGGCTGGGGCTTGCACCAGCCCTTGCCTCCCCTCTCCCAAACCCCTTTGCACAAGGCAGTGGCATTTTGGAAGCCTGCTATACAGAGCAGGGCATACCAGGGCCTATAAAAAGCATCATTGAATTTGATGGGGCCCAATTCTGATGATTACTCTCCCTTTTCCTCTGTTCAGCAGAGGCTGATGAGCTTTGCCATGTGAGAGCAGTGAGGAGTTCGGCCCGTGGTTTTTGTGGGTTTGCGTTTTTTATTTTTGGCCCTGAGGTTGGGACTTGAGGCGACTGTCTCACCCTGGGCTATTAGATCTCTGGGTTCAGCTGTGGGTCAGCTGGATTCCTGTTGCCCTGGCCTGGGGCCTCCCTGGTGTTGTCCTGTATGCCGGGCTCAGGGCCACTGTACACACTGCCTTCTAGAACCATCCAGTTCACTGGGTTCTCTTAAAGACCCACAGTGTGCCAGCCAGGACCCAGACATCCCTCATTTAATCCTCGCATGGACCTTGGGTTACTCTCCATATCTGATAAACGAGGAAACTCAGTCTCTGGGAAATAAGTGACTTGCCCCCGGCCACGCTGCAATGCAGTGGTGGAGCTGGCTGGGAGCTGAACAGAAAGTTAACTCAGCTGAGAGCTGAGTTAAGAGAGAAGCTACTCGAATGGAGCTGAGTTAGGGGCATGTGAAAGAAGTGGGCCCCACATCAGTGCACAACCTCCGCGCTTCACTGCCCACACCGTGTTGTACTGGCCTACCCCAGGTCCACGGCTTCAAGAAGGCTCCAGATTTATGCGCCAGCCGTGCTTGCTCCTCTGAGCCCCTGACTGGAAGGTTAATTCCCTCTTGACGTCTCTTCTTGGATGTCTGTGGACATCTCAGCCGTCGGAGATCTAAAACCTCAGTTTTGATTTCCTTGCCTGTGCCCAAATCTCTTCTTCTGCGACATACCTGTGCTATCTGCACAGCTGCCCAAGCCTGGCACTTAGAGTCTTCCTTGATTGCCTCCCCCCACCTTCCAGCATGCCAGCAAGTCCTATTGATTCCACCCCAAAAATAGGGCTAGATCTGGCTGGCCCCTTCTCCCTTTCCACCAATATCTCCCAAGTCTGATCAGCTGTTCCTTCTCACTGGCACTATTAACTGGCCTCCTTTTTCTTCTATTCTTGCCCAAAGCACTCAATTTTCTACTCTGTATTCAAAGTGATCTTTAAAAAATATCAGCTTGCATCCTCCCCTGCTTAGAACCACTGCCATGACTTCCTGTTGCTCTGAGAAATAAAATCAGATGTGTCCCCAAGGCCTGGGAGGCTGTCTGTGAGCAGGCCTCCAGCTCCCTCCCTGTCTCCAGCTCCCTCCCTGCATCACAGACAGAGCTCCAGCAGCCACCGGCTTCCTTCTGCTCCACTGACCTGCCAAGTTCATTCCCGCCACCTCTGGGCTCTGCCCTTGCTGCCCCTCTGCCCAGAACATCCTTCCTGCAGATTCTCACATGGACAGCTTCTTTCTCCTCAGTTAGATTTCAGCCCAAAGATCACCTTGTCAGCAAGACATCCTGACTCTACAACCTCCAGGAGTCCCGCCCCTCCCCACCCCAGGCTCTATCATATCATGCCTTTCCATTTTCTTCAGAGCAGTTCTCACTGCGAGGAATGGTCCTGTTCACTTGTTTATTATCTGTCTCCCTGTCCTGTTCACACTCTATCCCCAGCACATAAAAGCACACAGTACATTTTTTTGAACTTTTTATTTGGAAATAATTATAGACTCAGAAAATTGTAAAAAATAATAATAATACAGAGAGCAGAAGAACAAGAGAGAAAAACCAGTGAAGTTAAAAGTTGTTTTTTGAAAGAATAAAAAAATTAACAAACCTTTAGCTGGACTGAAAAAAGGGGGGAAAGATTCAAATCACTAAGTTCAGGACTGAAAGGGGACATTACTACAGACATTCCGGAAATAAAAAGTATTAAAGGGAATATTATGAACAATTGTATCCCAACAAATTAGACATTCTAGATGGAATGGACAAATTCCTAGAAAGGCACAAATTCCAAAACTGACTCAGGAAGAAGTAGAAAACCTGAATAGACCTATAGCAAGTAGAGAGATTGAATTAGCAATCAAAAAACTTCCCATGAAGAAAAACCCAGACCGGATGACTTTACTGGTGAATCCTACTAACTAAGGAATTAACACCAGTTCTTTACATTCGCTTCTAAACTATAGAAGAGGAGGGAGCACTTCCCAGCTCACTCAATGAGGCCAGTGTTACCCTGATACCAAAACCAAAGATATCACAAGAAAACTACAGAACAGCATCTCTTATGAATATAGATGTAAAATCCTCAACAAAACACTAGCAAATTGAATCTGACTGTTTAAAAAAATATTTATACATCAAGACCTAGTGGAGTTTACCTGAGGGGCACAAGATTTGTTGAACGTACAAAAATCAATCAATATAACTTATTAATAGAATAAAGGGGAAAATAACCACATTACATCTTAATAGACCGAGAAAAAGCATTTGACAAAACTCAACACCCTTTCATGATAAAAACAGTCAGCAAATCAAGAACAGAAGCAAACACCCTCAGCCTGACATAGGGCATCTTTGAACACCCACAGCTATCATCGCACTTAGTGGTGAAAGACTGAAGCTTCCCCCCAGATCAGGAGCAAGACCAGGGTGCCTTTTCACCACCTCTGCTCAAGATTGTACTGGAGAACCTACCTAGGGCAGTTAAGAAGAAAATAAAAGATTGCAAAGAAAGAAGTAAAACTACATTTGCAGGTGAAATGATCTTATATGTAGAAAATCCTAAAGAATCCACAAAAATCATTGGTAAAGCTAAAATTAAGTTTAGCAAGTTTACAGGATAAAAGATCAATGTACAAAAATCAGTTGTATTTCTATACACTATCAATGAACAATCTGAAAAGGAAATTAAGAAAACAGTTGTATTTATTATAGTAACAAAAGCATAAAATAGTTAAGAATAAATTTCACCAAAGAAAGGCAGGACTTCTACATTGAAAAGTACAAAATAGTAATGACAGGAATTAAACACCAAAATAAATGAAAAGACATTCGTGTTCATAGATTGGAAAAATTAAAAGTGTTAAAATGGCAATGGTTCCCAAATTGTCTATGGATTCAACACAGTCCTATGCAAATTTCAGCTGCCTTTTTTTGTGTGAAAATTGACAAGCTGATCCTAAAATACAGGAGACCCAGGAGACCCAGGAAATTCAGGAGACCCAGAATAGCCAAAACAGCATTGGGAAAGAAGAAAGTTGGAGGACTTGCACTTTCCATTTTCAAAACTACCAAGTTACAGTGATCAAGACTATGTGGTGCTGGCGTAAGGATGGATATAAGTCAGTGGAATCAAATTGAGAGTACAGAAATAAATTCATACATCTACAGTCAATTGCTTTTCAACAGGATGCCAAGGCCATTCAATGAGATAGGAATAATTTTTTCAACAAATGGCGTTGGGATGACTGAGTTTCCAAATGCAAAAGAATGAGGTTGGATTCCTACCTCACACCATATACAAAAACTAACTCAATGGATGAAAGACCTTAAATATAAGTGCTAAAACTCTAAAACTGTTAGAAGAAAACATAGGTGTAAATCTTCATAGCCTTGAATTTGTCAACTGAGTCTTAGATATGACACCCAAAGAACAGGCAACAAAAGGAAAAAATAGATAAATCAGACTTCATCAAAATTAAAAACATTTTTGCTTCAAAGGACACTATCAAGAAAGTGAAAAGACAACCTATAAAATGGGAGAAAGTGTTTGTAAATCATATATCTGATAAGAATCTAGTACCCAGAAAGAAAAGAACTCTTACACTCAACAATGAAAAGACAACAATCCAATTAAAATAGGGCCAAAGTACTTTGGATAGACATTTATCCAAGAAGATATACAGATAGCCAGCAAGCACACGAAAAGATGCTCGACATTATTAATCATTAGGGGAATGCACATCAGAACCACAAAGATACATCATCACTTCACACTCACAAGGATGGCTTTAATTCTTTAAAAAAATAAAAAAGGGAAACAAGTATTGGTGAGCATGTGGAACAATCGGAACCCTCATACCTTGCTGGTGAGAATGTAAAAGTAAGGTATAGCCACTGGGGAAAATCATCTGGCAGTTCCTCAGAAAGTTAATGTAGAGCTAACATAAGGCCCAGCATTTCCACTCCTAGGTATATCTACCCAAGAGAATCGAAAACATGTTCACACAAAAACTTGTACACAGATGTTCACAGCAGCACTACTCACAGCAGCCAAAAGGTAGAAACAACCCAAATGTCCATCAGCTGATGAGTGGATAAAGAAGCGTGGTGTGTGCGTACAATGGAATATTATTCAGCCATAAAAAGGAATGAAGTTCTGCCACATGCCCCAACATGGATGAACCTTAAAAATATTGTGCCAAATGAAAGAAGCCAGACACAGAGGCCACATGGCGTATGATTCCATTTATAGCGGATGTCCAGTGTAGGGAAATCCATAGAGACAGAAAGTAGAGTAGGGGTTCCATGGGCTCAGGGGAGGCAGAATGGGTGATACAGTGTGCTGGGAAAAGGCAGTGGCGATGGTTCCACAACCTCGTGACTATACTAAAAAATCTGCTGAATTGTACGCATTAAAATGGCGATTTTATATATGCGAATCATAGCTCATTTTTTTAAAAAGTACAGTAGGATCTCATATGCCCTTGCCCAGCTCCCACAATGGTAATATCCTCTGTAACCGTAGTACATTATCAGGCCAGGAAATTGACATTGGTACATTGGTATAATGCGCAGACCTTCCTACACTCATTTATGTGTATGTATAAGATCTTTGCAACTTTATCGCATATAGATTTGCATAACCGTCACCACCACTGAAATACAGAACGGTTCCATCACCACAAAGGACTTCCCTGTGCAACCCTTCACAGCAGGGGTGGGGAGCGTCCGGCCCACGGGCCGTGTGTGGCCCGCAAAATCATTTGGTCTGGCCCTGCCAAGGCAACCGCAGGTGGGACTCAAAATTCAATAAATCTAGGAGTTTTTTTCATAGCTGAGTTTTAAGTTGATAATTTTTGTATGGCCCACGAATGATGTTATACATATCCAAATGGCCCTTAGCAGAAAAAAGTTTCCCCGCCCCTGCTTTGTAGTCACATGCCCCCACATCCGTCCCTAATACTGGTGACCACCGATCTGTTCTCTGTGCTGCTTGTCGTGTCAGGAATGCTATATAAATGGAATCATACTGTATGTAGCCTTTTTGAGACTGACTTTTTCACTCAGCATAAAGCACTTGGCACCCATCCAAACTGTTGTGTATGTCAGTAGTTTGTTCCTTTTTTATTGCAGTGCCGTATTAAACTGGGCCTACTTCCGAGGCCAGTCGCGTCTCCCTGCGGGTGGGTGCATGTGTGTTAGGTTAAGCTGGGAGAGAAAAGCACCGTTGAAAGTGGCCTCCTCCGGGAGGCCTTCCCTGACCATCCGTTCTAAAATAGCCCTCTCACTGGCCATTAACAATTCTCTCTTATTTTTGTCACCCAGCTCATCCCTGCTTTGTTTTTTCTTGGTGTTTTTACTTGTTTGCCTCCCCTTCTGGCACAGAGCTGAGACCTGGAGGGCCAGACCCCTGCATCCCTCTGCATCTCCCTCAGTGACTGCTGCACACCATGGACTCCGCAGCTGTGGGCGCTTGCCTAGCAGAGCTGTGGGTGCCTCCCTCAGCCCCTTTGCCCTTCCCACTTCGGTGCCGCAGTCTGCCCCTCAGGCCACCAGCACTGGTGCTTCTCCATGGAGGATTTTTTTCTGGCCCCCAGGGCCCACTTTGCCTTGCATGCAGCACATGCAGACTGGAGGGGAGAGCACCCAGCTCCCTTGTTCTGGGGTGGAGTCCCTCTGAGCGTCCTGCGCACTGGCTCCGGATTCCCCGTGGGGCTGAGCTCCGGGCGCCCACAGGAGCAGCTGGTTTGGATGAGAGGGGCTGCCTGTCCCCAGAGGGGCTGCCTGTCCCCTCTCATCCCCCTGCTACCACCCTGTCTGAAAAAACTCTTCCCTCTGGAATCCTTGCCTCGGGGCCTGCTCCTGGGGAATCCTGACTAGAACAAATGGATTAATGAATTGAAAGCCTAGGTGAAAGCCGCACTCCAGCGCTTTGGCAGACCACACCGTGGCACAGGTGTCCCAGCAGACTCCGCCCAGGGCTGCGAGGACTGGCAGCGCCAAGGCGCCCTGCCTGCTGGCCCGCGCTGGGGTCCTCCCCGCGAGCCTGGGGTCCGTCCTCAGCAGCTCCCACGGGCCTTCCTTTCCTCTCTGTGGAAAGGAAACATCAGAAGGCTCGGTTGCTAATGAGGCCCCGAGTTCTCTTCAGACTCATGTTCTTTGACTTTGAACACTACGATTCCCACTTAGCCCTCCTGGTATTTCTCCTGCTGACAGAAATGTGAAGAGAAATCGATGGCAGCCCTCTCACCAGCGGCCAAGGGTCAGCCTCCACTCTCTGCCTTTCTCAAGCAGCTGGTGACCCACTTTAGGCCCAGCTCGGCGCAGGAGTGAGGCTCACCCCCGGACTCGGAGCTGTGCTATCTTGAGCCCTCCCGGCCACCCAGAGCACTGGAAGTCCTTGCAGAGCTTGAGAAACTTGCCAGAACAAGTCAGAACCCCTTGAACTCATCTCTCCCCCTGAACAAAAGCAGCCTCCGCCCTCCTGAAAGGGGCTGTTGTCACTGGAACAAGCCACCTTTGTTCTTCCCGGCAGCTGGAGCCTGGGCCTCCATCTCCTGGGGGCCGGCAAGACCCAGTCAGCCAATCTCCTCCTTCCCCAGCTCTGTCATTTAGCAGGCACGGTCCTGGTGACAGGAGTCTGTTGAGACATTTTTAAATACAGGGCGATGCTCCTATTTAATAAAAGGGACAGCTTCAGCCAGTGTCAGAGATGCAGTGGTGGCTTATTGGCACATGGGACTTGCAACTGTTCAGCCCCTAAGCAGAGACCCTAAACTCAGTTGCTTGCAGGAGCCAGGCAGAGGCATAGTGAGGGAAGTGAGATGTGTGTAAAACAGTAGGGAGTAGTGGAGACTGGGGCACCAGAGAGCACCTACCTACCATGTCAGGGACCCCATGCTGTCACCCACGGCTTCCAAGTCTGCAGAGAAGCCAGGAATGCAGCTGGGAGGAGTGGAATTCCCCTGTCTTCAAGTTTGGCAGCGAATTTGTCTTTTTTTTTTTTTTTTTTTTAAAGAACACTCATGAGCCAAACAAAATAGCTGTGCAGGCCAGATTCCATTTACAATCTTTTTAAAGCTTTAATGAGAGGACTGATATTAGGAGGTAAATTTCACTTATCCATTTATTCATTCAACAAACCTTTTATGGCATTTGTCTTGTGCCGAGGAATTGTGCTAAATACTAAGGGTTCTGAATGAATTTGACGGGGCCACTTCCCTTAAAGAGCTCCCAGCTGAGTGTGGGGGTAGTGAGATGGACCTGAAGACAGGTCATTGTGGGACACTGAGGGAAATGCTAACCTCAGATATTGCAAGGAGCTGCAGGTGCACCTGGGAGACAGAGTAATGCGTCAAGGGAAGGGGTGACAGTGGGGACGAGAGCACATTTGGGCTGAACTTCCCAGGTAAGAAAGACAGGAAGAGTGTTGCACCCAGAACCCAGCCTGTGCAAAGGCACAGAGGCTGAGCCAGTGTGGAGATGTCTGGGAGCAGCTGAGAGCTTGGTCTGAACAGAGAGTAGAAGAGACATCCGAACAGACAGGCGAGGAGGCCACTCTAGCTGAGAAAAGTCCCCAGATTTGGCTTTTCCATCGGCATCAAAAGCACTCATGACAAAATTTTGCTGGCATGAACGAGAATGACAGCAAGGCTTTCCTGCTCTCTGCCCCTCTGGCCATGAGAGCGGCCTTGGCCATCTGGCTGGTGGGCTGTGGAAACGGCACACTGGGGTCCTGAGAGAGACAGAACTCCTGCAGCAGTACCACTGCTCCATCCCAACAAACGCCTGAGCCAGTTTATTTTTCTATTTAAAAATTTTAAAAAATTCAACAGAGTTTTACAAAAGAAAATAAAAAACTCTGTTTGCCAGGTTTATCAGATAAGGCAAGTGGTGGCTCTTTTCCTGTCCTTCCCTCTAGTGGTCCCCCTGCCCCCAGTGCTTTCCTCAAAGCTGATTAAAATAAAGCCCCCTGCATTTTAAATTCAGTCTGGATGGCTTTGAGCCAGGCATGAGGGTCAGTCCAGGTGGAGTGAGATTCAAGACCTTCCCGCCACCACCCCCGGATTATGTAGAGAAGGGGCCTGGCTGGCCGCCTCAGGTTTTTATCAGGGAAGAGTCCCTGCTGGGGTGCTTGGGGAAGGGCAGAAATGCACTGACCACTTCCCTCTCTCGCTGGTGTTCCAGAGCAAGAAAGACCTCTCCCTGTGGATGTGCCCCTTCCACCCGCCGCTCCAGCTCTTTTTTGTTATCCGCAACACGGGACTGCTGCGTGCCTTTGGTCTGGCCAAGATCAAGGTTCGGAATTACTGGACGGCGGATGGCGTAAGTACCAGGCTCTGATTCCTCCCTGGGCATTTGACTGATGAACGCACTTAGTGCTACCTAATAGCCTGATTCCTGAAATTGCAAAATAGGTACATGGAGGCCATGTGGGGGGCAGCAAGTGCCTGCAGGGGCATTTCACAGAGCCACTAGGAGCAGAGTCTCTGCTTGGAGGTTTGGGAAGTATAATCAGGCCACCCTTTGGGAGAACTGGAAAAATAACAACTGAGGTTCAGTTTTAACAATTAAGGAAACAATTTTAACAGAGAAGTTATGTAACATGCCCCAAGTCACACAGCCAGTAAGCGTCAGAGTGAGAATTTGAACCCCTGCAGTCGACTGCAGGCCCATCCACTTAGCCAGCTCTTCTCAAACTGCAGTCCACAACAGCTGCCGAGGGACCTTGCTAAAATGCAAGGTCTGACTGCGCGGGCCTAGGGCAGCCCAAGCTTCAGCGTGTCCAGCCAGCTCCCGCGTGCACTAGCGTTCCTTGCGCGTGGGCCCTGCTCTGCAGTTTGCTACCCTTCCTCTCCTCTGCTCTCCCACTACTCCCTACATCCTGTCCTTATGATAGACATGGGGATGAAAATTGTTCTACTTTCCTTTCCAGTCTGCTATAAGGGAAGTGATAGGACAGGCAAGATGATAAATGGGACCCCATTCTGAACTCAGACTCAATATTATTAGAGGGGTACTAGGGCATGGTGGGGAGTGTGGCAGACTGCAAGAACAGGCCACTTTTGAGCTTGAACTAATGGTTGCCATGTAGGAATGCCATCCAGCGCTGCTGGGTTTTCGGAGCATTTCCAGGGAGCTGGGAATCAGATTTTGCTATGAGCCTTTCTGGTTTGTGAATGTCAGTAGATAATTTAAATTCTTTTGAAACCACTATATGGTTAAAACCGAACTCATCTTTGGGCTGGAGCTTGCCTGCCCCTGGGGCACGTTGGAGGGGGCCTGCCTCAGGCTGGAAGAGGTCAGGGAAGGTACTTGAAGGAGCACATACCTGAACTCTTCAACTAACCTCCATGGCCCCTCCCCTCCTGCTCAACTCAACATGCCTGCCTCTGGATCACACTCCTTAAAAACCTAGATGGTCACTGTCTCCAGGAAGCCAGCCTGACCCTTGCGCTACTTCTGCACCTCACGAATATGTCCCGTCACCCTGTGCTAGGATCGATGCCTGCCTCCCCCACAGTACCGGGGCCTCTTGGGAGGAGGGCCTGCGTCGTCTCCACCACCGCTCTGTTCAAAGTAGAAATGCATGGTTGTAGAATGAATGAACGGTTCATTCCCAGGAGTGATAAGCAGTTGTCTTCCCCCTTTTGATATCGTGATGAGAGACTGAGAGTAAAGCGTTAGGACACTGACTCGAGGTCATGAGCAGGTTAGAGGCAGACTGGGGATCAGCCAGGGGGGTCTGTGCTTCCCCTCCTTCCTGTCTTCCCTTCCCCACTGCTTCCTGCGGATTCTCCCAGCCAGCAGCCACCTAGTGACAAATATCTGCGAGGCTCTGGGACCTGGAGGCTGACAGGGCTCTGTTCATGCTTGACGCTGCACGCTGCTCAGAGAGGTAGCAAAAAGCTGCCTCTGATTCCTGTTTTCCAGTTTTTAAAAACAAATACCTAAAGTGAAAATTTAAGAGCGAGTCCAGACCACTGGAATAACTGAGGAAGTTCCCGTGGGAGTGTCAGCGGCCTCTGCCCCACAGGCCAGCTTGGCTCCCTGTGCGCTTGGGGGCTGTCCCCAGACCCCGAGTGCAGCCCTAGCCCTGCATGGCCACAGCGCACACCTGCATCGAGGGCCGCGTCCTCACGCCCGAGCCTGCTGGTGCCTCCTGGTGGCGTCCCAGCCTCTTCAGGAACGGGGGATGAGGCAGCGCTGGCTGCTGGGGGCCTGTCCCTCTGCCGCGTCATTGAATATGTATCTCAGGCCAAGAAAAGCGGATTTTCTGTGGTGGATTACAGAGCGGCTAAGCTTCATTCCTTGGGGCTGAGGCATGCCTCTTGAACCTGCACGCAGCCTTCCCTGTGTGCTGAGGACATGAGGGCGGAGCGGGACATCAGGGTGGCGCTGGGCGCTTCGCAGAGCCGCTGGCTGGGGGATTGGAGGCGCTAGGCATTCCCACACAGTGGAGTGTGGAGGGCTGCAGTCCCGGCCGGGGCACCCCACCCATCTGCTGCCAGAATCCACCGGGTGGCAGAAAGCACAAACGAAGGCCACTGGGTTGGCTTGAGGTCACGTTCTCTGCAGAGTGCTCTTCCTGTGCATTTTAGAGGAGATAAAATGGGAGTTTACAGAAAATACAGCTCAGCCTGTTAATACAGTGAGTTGTGCATGGAAATCCAAGGAGGAAAAGTTAGAAGTGGGGAGCTGACCCAGCCACGGCTTCTTTAGAATATAGGGAAAGAAATTGCTAGAAAATAAGCTCAGGCCCACTTTCATGGGCACCTTTCCCCTCATCAAGGGCTTAGGGGAGTGTGGCCTGGCCCAGAGGAGAGGGCCCGGAGGGGACAGTGAGGACACGGAGGCTAGGATCCATCGCGCCATCGGGCAGATGTCTGTGCGTCACAGCTGTCCTCTCCAGCGCTGCATGCTAGGCAGGCGTGATGCGCTCAGTGACGATTCAGGCGTGAGCAAATGAGTCATCCCGGTGAACCCCCAGCAGTTCCGCAGGGAGGTGGTGTCAGCACCCCCCCCCCCCCCCCCGTGTAGATAGGAATCAGACTTGCATAGGGAGGTCCCACGGGGCACATAGACTGGGTCTCTTTTGCTCCCTCTGCTTGGAAATGGCTGCCTGTCTTAGGAAAGACCTGGAACCTTCCTTCTAGTTCATCAAGGAAAAGGTGCCTGAGTGATTCGTGACGTCTGCCTTGGGCTCAGGAGGAGGGCGTGGTTGGTAATGGGCTTGTCACGATTTTTGACATTCCCCAGACTAAGTGACTTGCCCAGCTAGTGAGCTGTAAGTGACAGAGCTTGGAAGGGAACTGAAGCTTGGAAGGTCTGTTCGTTTTTCTCCGGTTTTCTCAGCTCTGCTTCCCCTGCAGAGCAACGTCTGTTGGGAGGAAGGAACCAATAGTCTCCCTTTTACAGTATGTAATAACCCATCCAAAAAGTGGGCTCCCAGCAGCTCCCCACCACCCACCTATTTTCCTTATAACAACCTGTTAGTTACCTGCTCCATGCTACCCCCCCTTCAGTAGAACAGTCACACTGCCACCATCTTCACCCACATCACCATTGGATGTCACTGCCAGCCTGGCTGCAACAGTGAGTGAGGCAGGACGGGCACCCAGGGGTGCATTTTATGCACAGAAATGTGCTTAATAAGTAGCTTATGATGAATGAATAAATGAATGCATGCATGCATAAAGGAATGAATGGATGCTAGATTTCCCTGGTGGCATGATTCTGTGACACGTCACGGTGGTCTGGGCTTGCGCTGCCCAGTAGAACTTTCTGCAGTGTTACTAACAAGATGCCACATCCTGTCCTGACCAGGACAGGAGCCACTAGCCAGGGCAGCTGTTGAGGACTTGAAATGCAGCTATTCAGAATCTGCATTTCATTTTATTATTTATTGTAATTGAGATACAATTAACATATAACATCGTATTAGTTTTAGGTATACAGTGTAATGATGTGATATATGTATATATTATGAAATGATTACCATAAAAAGTTTAGTTAACATCCATCACCATACAGTTACAAAAATGTTTTTTCTTGTGATGAGAACTTTTAAGATCTACTCCCTTAACAACTTTCAAATATATAATGTAATATTATTAGCTATAGTGACCCCAGGACTTACATGTCTTATAACTAGAACTTCGTGCCGTTTGGGCACCTTCACCCACTTTTCCGCCCCTCCCCACACACACCCTGCCTCTGGCAACCACCAATCTCTTCTCTGTATACATGAGTTCAGTTTTTTTTAAGCTTCCACATATAAGTGGGATCATGCAGTATTTGTCTTTCTCTGTCTGACTTATTACTCAGGAAGCCATCAAGGTCCATCCATGTTGTTGCAAATGGCAGGATTTCTTTTTTATGCCTGAATAATATTCCATATTGTGTATAGTGTATATATGCATGTATATGTCTATATATATATAAGTATATACATGCATATTATGTATCACATCTTTTTAATGCTTTTATTGATTTCAGAGAGAGGCAAGGAGAGGGAGAGATAGTAACACCAATGATGGAGAGAATCCTTGATCGGCTGCCTCTTGCACATCCCACGTGGGGAACAAGACCGAAACTCAGGCTCGTGCCCTGGCCATGCCTGCCTGGTCCACGGTTCGACGCTCAATCGTTGAGCAAATACCGGCTGGGCTGTATCACACCTTTTTGATCCATTCCTCTGTCACTTAAGTTGTTTCCACGTCTTGACTACTGTAAATAATGCTGCAGTGAACGTGGGAGTGCAGATATCTTTTCAGGACAGTGACTTCATTTCATTTGGATAAATACTTGGGGGGGAATTGCCCCACGCCACTCGCTTATCTGCTCAGCGCCTCCGTCTCACAGCAGAGGCCTGTCCATCGCCCAGGCTTGGGACCGGCAATCAGACGCGCTGGCTGCTCCCTCAAGCTCACTCTCAGGCAGAAGGGACCGGGGGATCGACAGCAAGTCACAGTTCAGTGGGGCCAGTGTGGTGACACTGCAGAGCACCTTGGGGTAGCCACAGTCCGCTGCCAGCAGGTGCTGCCCAGTGCATCTTGGGAAAACCATGACGCAGAGGCTGTGCCTGGCCCTCTGATGGCAGCTCCAGACAGATTTCAGTTGGCTCATGAGGCATTTCCAAAATTCTTTTAATTAATTGCCAATATTTACATATCAGGAGGCTTTACCTGACAATGTAGATTTTTTTCTTTTTATTGAGAAACTGGAAGGTCTGGTGACACCAGGCTACGTGCACACCTGGAAGCTTAGGTCGAGCTGAGTCACAGCGTCACTGTCCCCACCTCCCCTGTTGTCCCCTGGATGCAGCGGCACAGCTGTTCTTACACCTTATTACCTCTCCCATTTGTGATGCTCCCCTGGACCCTGCAGACACACGTGTTGTTGACTCCTCTGCTCTCGTACCCCAGCACCAGCTCCGTGGCTCCTCCCTCCTGGAGGACTTAGGCAACTTTTCTCTCCCTCTGGTCCCTGTAAAAGTCTTCTCTCCTCTATGCTTTTGCTCCTGCCATTCCCAGCACCTGGAGTGCCCAGCCCGTTCTCTTAGACACCTGCCTTTGGCAACGTCAAGGTTCTGCTAAGTCTGTCTTCACACACAAGCTCCGCACACCCTATCCTGCCCGGGCCCCTTCTGGTGATCTCTGGCCACACCCTGTGGGCACCAAGTCACTGCTTCCCTAGGGTGTGCCTGCTTCCTGAGCCTCTGATGTCCTAAACAGGTGCCCCTGGCTAAATCCATCCTGCAGATGTACTCTGCTTGGCCCTTACAGTGTTATACAGCATATGAAACATTTGACAACGTTGGAAAATTGGCTGTTGATGAGCTGGCAGCACTCCCAGCATGGCATCCACTGTCTGGAGCCAAGTGGCCCCTGCCCACTCTGGACCTGTGGGTGTGCGCTGTTCTCCAGCTCACCACAGTCACCATGCCCCCCACAACTGTGGTGCCTCAGCATTTGAGTTTGCTACCCCTTGCTCAGGGGACCCTTTAACAAATTAGCTGATATACCTAAAGTCCTTTGAGCACTGCCTAGCACGTAATGTGTGCTCCAGAAACGTGAGCTACCATCACCGTCTTGTACCCAACCCACTGCCTGGGTGTATGTACCTCCCAAGCCTTGTTGCTCAGGGCTAGCATGCCCAGGACCCCTGTTCCCCTGAGGCCTGGCCCCCTTAGCATGGACTTGCTTTCTTCTTTTGCATCCCATACAGGCCAGGACCCTAAAAGGGCCCATGTGGTATTTGTTGGATTGAATGAAATTGCAGAATTGTGTGCTGGGGTCAGACCAGATCTAGAGGAGTCTTGACCTAAGGCAGCGAGAATAGCTCTGGGCCCCACCCCATGGAGCATGGGGTTCTTTCTGGGCCTGCTGCCAGCCTCCACCAGGAACTGGGGAGGTTGCTGCACCAGACCTCAGGGGAGCAGGAGTCTCTGGGCCACGCTAGCCTGAGCAGCTAGGCTTGGCAGGTACATGCATCCAGGCAATGGGTTGGGTACAAGACAGTGAAGGTAATTCACGTTCCTTGAGCACATATTATGTGCCAGGCAGTGGTCAGAGGACTTTGCATATCTCAGTTCACTTATTCCACATGGCTGCCTATGAGATGGTACTGTAGTCAGCTCCATGCTAGAGATGAGGAATTTGCTGGTGCGCACTTCACCCTCGGGCAGTCTGGCACCAACCACACAGTCCTGCCTTTCCATGGAGAGACCATGGTCACTGGAGAGCTGTGCCCTGCCTGGGGCAGCCATCACTCAGCAGGTCAGCACTGGCCATGATGCCAGGTGGCCTACATTTTCAGGAGACACCAGAAATGCACATTATTATGTGAAAGCTCCCAATTTTTAGATATTATCAACTAGTTCTGGAATTTTTAACTGCTCCATGGGCCAAACCAGTATAGATTCAACTGTAGGGCCATCAGCTAGTGGCCCTGTCTGTTAGGTCCCATCCACACCCACTGTCCTCTGAGTCTCTGATGTTAGGGGTGGGGGATATCCGAGTGGTTGGCCCAGAGTCCAGCATGTAGTAAATTAAATGTTACTTGTTAGGTGTCCCAGTGTCTCATTGTCGTTTTCTAGTTTCTAGATCACAAAGAATGGTTTTCATTGGTCTTTCTCCCAAGGGACAGGTAAAAGGCCATTGAGGTCTTCTCCCCATAAGACAGCATTCAAGTTCAGATGCTCTAGGAAGGAGCAAGTTTAGTTCCCCGAACTAGGCCTCCATATAGACAGGAATGGGCCTGCCCTCACCCTTGAAGATGTCCATCCAGGTGAAGGCAGGCTTGGATGTTGGGCACTCCTCGGGTAACAAGTGCAGAAATCCAGGTTGTAAGCCCAACTCTGAGAGCCCAGAGGGGGACCCTTGACTCGGCATGAGGAAGAGGGAGGGGGACACCGGGAGGACCACAGCTTTCTGGAGGAGTCAGCCCTTGAGCCAGGTCCCGAAGCCCGTGAGTAGCTCTCTGGGCAGCAGCAGCTCACTCCCAAAGCCCCCCTTGCCCTGATAAACTGAAGGTCAGGGTAAGTCTCCCAATCAGCCCACCGCCCCAGGGCCCTCCTGTTCCTGAGTCAGCACTGCCGGGCAAGGGCCAGTAGCTTGTATTCTCCCTCCCAGTCAGTGACAGAGCCGCTGGAGTGTGGGACACCAGAGTGTGGCCTCACAGGCTGTGCATGAATGAGGTCAAACTTGCACACACAAAGGCTTTGCTGTAATGGGCATTCCCTGGCGCTCGGCATTTAGGCCCAGCCAGTGCTCTGCTGCAAATGGTTTTCTTTGGGATTTGTCAGCTGTGTATAAGGCAGGTGTTTGTCTCTGGATGAGGGAAAGTGCCTTGTGAGTGCCAAGACCACACCTCGCTTGGGTGGTTGTCACAATGGAACCGCCTGTCGGTCTTTGCCGGGCAGCTCGTTGCTCACTGGAGGATGCATGTCATTGGACGCCAGGCCAGGGAGGAAGGTGTCCTGGCCAAGTCAATAAATGGAAATAACATTCATATTGTTGTATTAAAACTGCCTTACTGTCTCCACGTGAATGGTCCTGGTCAACTGTAAGGAAGGAAAAGTCAGGAAGTGGGCCAGGAAAGATGTTCCTGTTTCCTCTGCGCCACTGAGTTTCCAAGTGTCCCTTTGAAAATCCATTGCAGAAGGACTTCAGGAGAGTGTCAAGAAAGGCATAATAGTAACTCATTAAACAAGAAGAAACTCTCAGCACCAAGGAAACAAGGGGATACACACACACATACACACACGCACGCACGCCAGGACCGAGTCCTGGTTATTGGAAAGCAGGAAGCAGGCTGGTTATTTAGGAGCAAGAGAATCCCCAATACCGAGCTTTACTGTGGGGTGCCGGGGGTGTGGACCTGCCAAGTCCCCCGCCCTGGTTTCTCCACCGGGCACACACTCATCTCTTCATGGTTCTAGCAGCACCTGTGAGGATTATGTAGGAAAAGCCTGGAAGGACACAGCATGCGCCCACGCGCCCCCACCCAGTGCCCACGGCAATTGCCTTTGTGGACCGAGGAGGGAGCCAGGGTGTGGGTAGCAGAGGGCTGGTCTGCGGGGAATATTAAAAAGGGTCAGTGGGGCTCCGAGTTTTGCTAGGTGCGGGTGGTTCTGCCAGTGGCCCCAGACAGGCCTTCTCCTGGTCTAGCTTAACCGAAGGGAGGCAGCAGCGAGACCTCAGGGGTGCCAGCCAGAGTGGCTCACCTCGTACCTGCTGTGTGACCTGTTTCTTCATCTCTAAGATGGGCCCTAATGCCCACCTTGTAGAGTTGCTCTGAGGACTGTGTGGGACAGCGCAGCCTTTTATTTTTTACACTTGGCATCCCGAGAAGTTACTACTGCGTGCTCCCCCCTGGGATCCCACTCTGGTGATCCTCGGGGCAAACCCGCCCACAGATATAGCTCATTTGGCCTGCAGACTGTTGGAAACTGCAGAGAGGAGGACAATCAGGCCGGACAGGAGCCTCCCAGCTCCCCACGACCCCCACCACTCCCCGTGGTTTCCTCCCTGGCCTACCTCTCTCCTACCTGCCTGGCCCTGTGGGCACTGGCGGTTGCCCCCTGCCCTAGCCTGCTTCCCTCACTCTGTCCCTTCTCAGCCAGATGTCCTGGTGAGAGCCAAGCAGCAGACGGCTAGAGGTTAGATGGCCCTCCAGACTGTTCATGAATGGGGGACAAACACATTTTGGACACCAGACTTCCGTTATGAAAGCCAGGATGCCCACCTCGTGACTGCTGGCCTGGAGGCCTCACCTCCTCTGTAAATGAGTGTTTCTGTCTCGCCAGATGTTTCCGTGGCAGTAATTTTGCAGAACTGGCCGTTGAAAGCTGCCCCTGCTGTCCTTCTCAGACGGCTGTTTCCTGATTAATGCGCATCACGCACCTGCTCTGCGCCTCTGCTAAACAGGGAGCACATCGTATAAACACGTAAAGCGGTGCTTTGAGAATCGACTTTCCTGACAGTCGGCAAATAGCTGCCATCCCGAAACTGGATGACCGAAGCCGAGTCCTGTGCTCTACAAGGGCTTGGGGGGTCTCGTTCCCAGTTGCCACGGAAGCCTCCACGGCAATGACCTGGTGAACCAGAAATGTAGTTAGAGCTTACTCACCTAGCTGTCAGGAAGGTTAAGGGGGGAGTAAGTATAGATGGGGTCTCGGATCCTGCTTCCCAAGAGCAGATCAGAAGCCAAAGCCAGATGGAAAATGCCCTGGGAATGAAACCAACAGGTGACCATTTTTCTGGCCAGGCTGTTCTCAGAACATTGTTAGAGAGCAGTGCTGCCCTGGGAGAAAAATTCTTGTGTTCATTCACTTATGATTCCCAAGTAATTGTTGAGAACCTACTGTGTGCCAGGTACCAGCTGGGCCCTTGGACAAGATTGGACAAGGGCCCCTGGTGTGGAGCTTAACTTTAAGTTGGGAGACAATGAATAACTTAAAAAGCTGATAAGGCCATTTCAGAGACAAGAAGAAATAGAACAGGCTGATGGAATAGAGGGGATGGAGTGGCGAGGGGCTGCTCTAGAGAGAGGGCCAGGAAGATCTCTCTGAAGACAAGAGGGAGCCAACTTTGCAGGTATCTGGGAACAGCATTCCCGGCAGGTGTGCAGGTCCCGAGGTGCGAGTGAGTTGGCAGGATCAGGGAACAGCAATCAGACAAGTGTGCTGGGAGTGGAGGGAGGAGAGAGTGACAGGGGCCAGGAGCAGGGGCCAGATTGGTGGGCCTTACTGGCCATTGAAGGGGGGTGGAATTTATGTGTAGAATGAAATCACGGGGATTTTAAGCAGGGGGCTGCCATGACCTGATAAGTTGTTTTAAAAAGATAGACTGGCTGATCTATAGAAAATGAAGTGTGTGCCCAGCCGACATGGCTCAGTGGTTGAGCTTCGACCCATGAACCAGGAGATCACGGTTCGATTCCGGGTCAGGGCACATGCTTGGGTTGTGGGTGCAATCCCCATCATAGATGTTTCTATCTCTCACTCACTCTCCCTTCCTCTCTCTGAAATCAGTAAAAACATATTAAAAAAAGAAAAGAAAATGAAGCATGTGTCTGGGGTAGGGCCGCAGTGACAGTGCAGAGTAGAAGTAGAGGAACCAATTAGAAGGTTACTGTAGTGCTGCTTGGAGAGATGATGGTGGCCCGGCAAGGAGGCAGCACATGCAGGGAGGAGAGGTCAGATCCGGAAGGGGTTTTAGAGGTTAGAGCTGTGGGACTTCTGGACCCTGGCTATGTGAGTAAGAAAGCAAGAGGAATCAGGGAGGACTCCTGGGTTTTGGGCAACCAATTGAATGGTGCAGCCGTTTTTAAGATGGGAGGAGACTAGGCTTGAGAAAAGTTAGTTAAGAATTCTGTTTGGGGCATTTTAAGGTTGAGACACCTGTTGGGTATCCAAGAAGAGGGGTTATGTGGTCACTAGGGGCTTAGTGAAGAGGTCAGGGTTGAGATTAAAACAATCAGGAGTCGTCAACACAAAGATGGTATTTAGGTCCTTGGGCCTGGATGAGACCACCTAGTGAGAGAGTGCAGGAAATCTGGAGGCCCAGGGTCGACCAGCCATCCAAGGCCCAGCTGAGGAAGAGGAACCGCAGAGGAGCCAGGCTGGGCAGCTGAGGCAGGAGGAAACCAGCCCAGGGCAGAGCCTGGAAGCCCGGGGAAGGAAACCCACTCAGGAGGAGCAGCCGACTGCACGGATACTGCTGCAGCTGCTCTGCCTGAGGACTGAGTTCCCTGTGGACCTGGCACCTGCTGGACCCCCAAATTGACTGTCCAACCAGGACACATCTGAGAGTGGAAAGAGGCTTCTATCAGTGATTATCCAGGAAGACAGGAGTAAACTAGAACTGTCCCAGGCACTCGGGGAAGTTCCTCGCCCCAGGTGTCTGCCCTTGGCAAGGTGGGCTCCACATAGAGATGGAGGCAGCGGCCTGACTGCAGTGGGGCAGGGCCACAGGCGGGGGGGGGGGGGGGGGGGGTGCGCAGCCAGGGCAGTGACCCGAAGGGTCTGCTGTCAAGGCAAACAAATGGTGGGGTACCCCAACGATGAAGTAGCCCTCAGCAAAAAAAGGAATAAAACTATTAATTCAGACAACATGCATGACTCTTCAAGTAATAATGCTGAATGATAGAAGCCAGGCCAAGAGGAGTGCATAGTGCACAAGTCCTTTTATTTAAAAAGGAAATGCAAACTAATCTAAAGTGACAGAAAGCTGATGTTGGTTGCCTGGGGGTAGAGGTTAAAGGGGAGGAGGGATTACCCAGGGATGCAAGGAAACTTTGGGGGTGATGTGTTCATTATCTTGATTGGGGAGAGGATTTCATGGGTGTACACATGCGTTAAAACTTACCAAGTTATACACGGTAAAAATGTACTGTTTACTGTATGAGGTATGTATTATATTCCTCGATAAAGCTGTTTTTTAAAAATGTTTTTATGTAAAGAAGAATAGATAGCAGGGCAGTAGGAGGAGGTGTGGTTTCGTTTTCAGCGTTAACGAAGAACTGTTGAATACCTGCATGGTATGTGGGTGCGGGGAGGAGACAGGAAGCCTAGCTGAGGGGTTCAGAATGCATCCCATTGGCCTGAGGCCTCCACAATCCTGTGCAGAGGAATCACCTGGAGAACCGTTACACACGCAGTGCCCACAGGGCCCCCCCGGGCCCCCTGACTGCAGGGCGGCCCAGGTGGGGCAGCTGAGCAGGCTGACAGGCAGCGCTCCGGTGCTTCCACTCTCTGCCTTTCTGCTGGGGGTGGGGGCTTTCCGAAGCCACAGTGTCCCCAGGAGCAACCTTCAACAGCAGGGAAGGGAGCACATAGATAACGCCCCCGCCTCCACCTTTGGAGGGACACTGAGGTATCTTCTGTGGGTTCCTAGGAGCGCCCTGGCGGAATGGAGCCCCAGTCGCCTATAGCAGTGACCAGCTCAGATACCTTCCTGGGGTTTCCTCTGTCCCTGTCTGACTCTCCCACTCCCTCCTGGGAGTGAGCACCTTACCTGATAAGCTGCCTGCACTCAGTCCTTGTCTGGGCTCTGCTTTCAGGACGCCCATTGAGCCAGGGAGCCTGCCTTCGATGCTCATGTCAGGCCTGTCTGCTGCCGAGGGCCCAGGAACCGGCCTGTAATGAAAGCTGCTGTAGGCAGTGGAAAGACCTGAGGGTCTGGGGGGGAGGGGTGTTAACAGGGCCAGATCTGCTCTGGTAGGAAATTACCTCCAGTGGCAACGTGAAGTGAGGTTGGAGCAGCAGAGACAGGAAGCAGGGAGACCAATTAGCAGGCCATTACAGATGTCCCAGCAGGAGGTACCAGTGACAGAGACTGTGGAGGCCGCCTCTCTGTGAACATCCTTTGATTTATGAGTGTGTAAGCTTCACACAGAAATGAGACTGAGCCTTATTTAACGCCCCCAGTGCCGAGGCTTGAGAAGCACACGTTTCTAGCATTCCACAATCTTCTATCTTCCACTTTCAAAACCTGGTGCATCAGTCTGACATCACGCATCTCCGTTCTGTTAAATTTTGTGTTTTCAGGATCTTGACGTTGGTGCCAAGAATGTGAAGCTTTATGTCAACAAAAACCTCATCTTTGATGGCCAGTTAGACAAAGGAGGTGGGGAGGCCCCTGCTGCCCAGAGCATCCTGGTCAGCCTGAAAGGTGAGCAGGCGGAGGGAACGGAGAATGAAACGGATGCCCACTCAGAAGACAGCGGCGGTGCCCGCGCGATGGCCGACACAGATGGGGGCACAGAGCTCAGCATCGTTTGCTTGCAGCCAGCTGGAGCAGTCGTGGATGTGGCGGTTTCTTCACCGGGAACTTTATTTGGTGAAAGGATGAATTCTCCTGATTGCATGAGAGACAGTCTGCCTAAGTTAGAGGCCGACTGCAGCGTGTTAGCAGCCCCAGCCGCGGTGGGCTGCGAGCCCAGTGCTCCTGCACCAGGGCCCCCTGCGGAATGCCCCCTGCCTGACCTGGAGCTCTCCCCGACTCAGCAGCTGGAAAACCTCGCAGGCAGAAAGGCCTCTGAGCCGCCAGGGAAAACCCCGGCCTGGCTGCAGCCCTCTTGCACTGGGAAAGGCAGGAAGCAGGGAGGCAGGAAGCCCAAACCCCCCTGGCTGAGTCCTGAGAAGCCACTAGACTGGAAAGATGGGCTTCTGCCCGAGGATGGCATTGGCGAGGGTCCTGCAGAGGCCGGGGATGAAGGCCCCAGGCATGAGCAAGGGCGGGCTGGCAGCTGGAATGCCTTCTCAGGGGAGAGAGCCCAGAGGGTGACCCCCAGAGTCTGCAGGGATGACTTTGACATCTTTGACCAGCCCTCCAACAGGGAGCGCCCTGCTAGTGGGAGGAGGGGCCCGAAGAAGGACGCCCTCAGCAGCGGTCACGGTGATGGCTGGCCCGCAGGCAGAGGTAAGCTCGAGAAGGGTCTGACTGGGGGCCATCATCCCTGCGGGTGGCTGCTCATTGGCACCAGGCCACTTTGCTCCCTGGACCTCAGTTTCCTTATCGGCAAAGCGAGGGGTTCTTCTCGCTTTGGGTCACAAATTAC
This sequence comes from Miniopterus natalensis, assembly GCF_054644295.1. Lineage (NCBI taxonomy): Eukaryota > Metazoa > Chordata > Mammalia > Chiroptera > Miniopteridae > Miniopterus > Miniopterus natalensis. The sequence goes on from NC_142083.1 coordinate 95,921,496, forward strand.
TCTCTCAGGAGCCACAGGGGTGGCAGCAATGAGTGAATTGGGCAAGACATACTTTGCATGTTAAACTTATAGATATATTTGTCATTGCCACCAAGATACGTCCCTTTGTTCACTTTTTCTTTAAATACATGGCTTTTCGAGTCTAAACTTGGTTATTCCACCTTTGATAGAGACACTGGTCTCTAATTACTTCACTTTATTCTTAACTGTACTGTTAGAAAAATAACACAAGTGTGATGATAAATAGCAATTGACTCTTGCCTGGGTTTTGGAAGGACATTAGGGAGTGGTGAGGACTGTGGCTAACTGGAGCACACAAGCCTAACTAAAGAGGGCAGCTGCTACTTCATTCAGGCTACTTTCAGGAATGCAAGGCCAGTGTGTTGGATCTCCCTTTCCCCTTCATTAAGAGAAATCAGAAATGTAGAATATTCTTATTTTCAGCATTGGTGACTTATGATTATTTAAAAACCAGTGTGAGTGTCAAAAAAAGAAAATACATGTATGCTGGCAGGACTTACCTGCTTTGTGAACTTTGCAGTAGATCATCTCTAAGGAATCTGAAAGGAGGGTACCAGAGGCTGGACTTCTGAATATTTCCACTCAGATTTGGCTACTGGGAAGGAGTGTAGCATAGCAACTAGGAGTCAAAACATTTGAATCCAAACTCTGTTACTTATAGATTTGGGACTCAGCAAGCCAGGCACTTCTGCTCTCTGAGCCTCAGCACCTTTGTCTATAAAATATGGATGAACACCCCCTTCCCAGTGTTGTGAGGGGTGAGTGAGATGATAACTTCAGAACAGTCACCAGAGCCCGGCACGTGGCAAGTGCTCCACAAGTGGTGGCCATTTTTCCAACATTGGCTTGTCGGTCCTTTATCATCCACAAGGCACTCAGACCTGCCAAGGCAGGGCTCACCCCTGATCCTCTATTTAACCCCACCCTGCATCACAGAGGAGCACGAGGCGTGCGGTCGGACTGCCTGGGCATCAATCCCGGTTCCTCACCACCGGTCCTCGTCATGGGTAAACCTGAAACCGCTCTGAGCCTCAGTCCTCTTGTCTGTAAACTGATGCCAATAAGACCCGCCTCATGGGTGCTGGGAGGATCGGATGAGGTCATCCATGTGCAGCACTTGGCACAGTGCCTGGCACCCAGAGCACCCAGCAGATGTTGGCTGCTGCTTATCATCGTTGTCGTCATCACTGCCCAGCCTGTGACTCTGCCCCTTGGCATATCTGTAGGTGAAACTTGTGTACAGTTGACCTTTGAACAATGCGGGGGTTGGGGCGCCAACCCCTTGTGCAGTCGAACATCCACATATAACTTTTGACTCCCCCAAAGCTTAACTACTAAGAGCCTGCTGTGGACTGAAAGCCTTTCCAATAACAAACAGCTGATGACCACATGCTTTGCATGTTGTATGTGTCATGTAGGTATTCTTACAATACAGTAAACTAGAGAAAGGAAATGTTACTGAGAAAATGATATTGAGGAGGAAATACGTGTACAGTACTGTACGCATTTACTGGAAAAAATCGCATATAAGTGAACCTGCTCAGTTCAAACCAGTGTTCAAGGGTCAGCTGGCTATATTTTTTAGTGAGTCACATGGGCATCTACTCTGTTATTGTCTGGGAGACAGACCCCAAGGTCTGCATTCAGGCCGCATCTACACATAGAAATGTGAAGAGTCTGGGCCTCTTTCAGACTCTGACGTGTCACTTAGGGCACCAGAGCAAGTCCGTAAGGCCTGAGTGTCTTCCTGCTGGCTCCCCAGCCTTGCCCACCCCTGCCAGGACTCAGCCTTGCTCTGGGTATTTGGGGACAGTGGGGTGGGAGAGGAGGACCTAGGAGTTTTTTGAGGGCAGGCACTGTGTTATCTGTGATGGGACCCCAGGCCCAGGTGCCTCGCTCATGGTGGGTCCCCCGAGTGTGGAAGGAACAGTGGGAAGGAGGGACTGTGGTGGCTGGCACGGGGCATGCTTCAGTGAGCCAGGCCCTCAGCCAGGCACGGTACTCAGAGGAGCTCATTTAATCCTCATGCCAGCCCCCTTTTATAGATAAAGAAAATGTGAAGTTTCAGTAACTCTCTTCCGGTCACACAGCCAGTACGAGTTAGAGCAGAACTTGCACCCACGTGGTCCTGCTCCAGCATCCACACTTGAATCACTAAGAGCCCGGCAGTTTGGAGCTTTCCTGGTAAACAGACCCACAGAGCTTCTGGGAGTTGTGAGGTGATGGCATTATTCTAAAGTGTCCAAGTTTGGAAGACTTTGTCTCGCTTTAATTTCGGTCCAGACATTTTACTGCTTGGCTCAGTGACACATTAAGAAACTGAGCCCTTAAGATGTCATGCTTGTTAAGCCAGACGTGATAAAAAGAAAAGTTGCTTCAAAATATTAAATCACCCATTACATAGAGCCAGACCCCATAGCCATGCCCTCGGGAAAGGTGCAGCCGAGCCTTCCATCAGTGCTGGTAGAATGCATGGCTGCCAAATTCCTCCCTAGGACTGGAATTGTCACCATAAGACAGCCTAGAAATTCTTTTGTCCAACAGAGCGTCTCATTGTAATGACATCTGCATTTCGGAAGTGTCTTTATCAAGGTCAGTTGGCTGCAGGTGAATGATACCTCGCCAGCCCAGTTTGAGCAGTAACGGGGGTGTTATTTGGAGAATGCTTGAGGAGCTCCTGGCCCCCAAGCTGGAAACTGTAGTTGCTCATCACATGGGATTGGGAGGAGCAACCAGAAAGCTGGCAGGCACCAAGGAAGCTTCCCCCTGTCTGTCCAGGCTGCCAGGCCCTACCTCTGCTTTCCACAGGCCCCTTTCCCTCACTCTTCTTGGGGGATCAGCTTTCTCTGCCTTTGTGCACACAGCAGGAAATGGCCTTGTAGCCCTAGAGTGATTCAATTTTCTGGCTCTGTTGCCAGCAGCCAGTGCCAAAGTCTCAGGGGAGAAGCTGATTGGCCAGCTCGGGTCAGGTGTCCACTCCTTGTTCAATCAGCTACGACTGGAGGGCGGTTCACTGAGAATAAACATGGCTCTGTAATATCTCACCGTGTACATTTTCATGTCCTATTTTAGTAGCAATTAGCGTATGCCTCATGGTGGTGCCATTGACTTTTATACACTGAAGTGCAGAACTCTATAGTTCATGTTAGTCTCAACCCAGGAAGAGTTTTTCATCTTCAGTCCCATCATCTCATATCAGTGATCCCTCCCAGGCTGTGCTGACTGCAGACTTAAGCAGCAGCTTTCTGCTGCCCATTCAGATTTCCAGGTGGGGGTATTGACCAAGGACAGAGCACTGACCCCAGCAGCTCCCCAACCCCCAGGGACTAGAGTGTTCTCCTGCAGACAGAGGGGAATGCAGGCCCCTAGCCTGCTGTCACACCTGCGAGGTCTAGGAGAGGGCCTGCACCTCTCTGCTATTAAAACCCAGAGTACATCTGGGGGAGAAGAGGTCAGAAAGCAGATGTGGAGTGAAAGCACCACATCTTTACACCCCGGCAGGGAGAGACAGGCTGAGTCCCTGACTCGTGACGTTCGGTGCTGCTTCCTCGGTGCACTTGCAGACTGACCCAGCCCATTCATTTCAGTCCATGGAAATCAAATACAGTAAACCGAGCATGGATGATCCATATGGGAAGCCCCTTCTGCCAGATGTTAAGCCTCAGGCCTGGAAGAAAGGATGGAAGAGACTCCTGGGGTCTTTTTTGTGCCAGATGACAGGTGCGGGAGAACTGGCAGGTGGAGAGGGAGTCCCTCCGCCTCCAGGTCTGAACACAGGTGGGAAGGTGATGCCGGCTGTCCACCCCTTTACTGGCAGCGCTTACTGAGCACTTCCTTGCGCCAAGTTCTGTGCCAGGCAGTGGGACACAGCAGGGAACAGGGCAGAGCAGGCCTCTCCGACGAGGAGGGTGACAAGAGCCAGCTACCTGGGGATCTGAGGGAAGAGCATTCCTGGCAGAGGGCACAGCAAGGACAGAGGCTCTGAGATAAGAAGAGACCTGGTGTGCCCAGAGAATGGGAGGGCCCGTGCAGCTGGAGTGGGTGAGGTCGAGAAAGGTAGCAGGGCCAGCTGGGCGAGGAGTGGATTGTCTTTGATCTCCCTTGTTCTCAACGTGGCAGAGATAATGCCACTTAGGGGGGTGGTGACAGACTCCATTTTAGGCACATGGACTTTGAAGTGACAGAGTGGACATGTCTGGACCTTCTGGGGCTGTTGGCATTGGAAGGTGGTGCCCAAGGGTGGTACAAGTTCTCCTGAGCCACAGGAGGAGCTGGGCCTAGGACATCTAGTGTGGAGTGAGGACTGAGGAAAGATTGTGGGCTTGGATCCCTGTGAGCCTGGAGAAGGTCTTTTCCGTGGAGGGCTGTGGAAATTGTGGGATTCGTGGATGAAGAGACAGAAAGCCACCAGGCATGTGACTTCTTTTTTTTCCTCTTTAAATATGTCTTTATTGATCTCAGAGAGAGGAAGGGAGAGGGAGAGAGAGAGATAGGAACATCAATGATGAGAGACTCATGATCAGCTGCCTCCTACAAGCCCTCTATTGGGGATCGAGGCCACAACCCAGGCATGTGCGCTGACTGGGAATCGAACTGTGACCACCTGGTTCATAGGTCGACCCTCGACCACTGAGCCATGCCAGCTGGGTGGCATGTGACCTCTGATGCAGTTGGATCCCAGGGCTTGAACGATGTCATCAGGAGTCCATCTCCCAGCTCCTGTTCTGCACGTTGGCCTCCCTCTCGGGCAGGCTGCCCACACAGGGCAGCGATGGCCACAGGCAACTGCACACCTACCTTCCACCAGCTCAGCAGCTCCAGTTTAAAGAGAGCCCCTCTCTCCCTTGGTTCATTACATGAGCCCAGCTTGGAAATATGCTGTCAACATTCGCCTAATCTGAATGGCCTGAAAATGGGGGGATCCCCAAGCGAAAACCAGGATGTTGTTCCTAGGAGAAGGGAAAGTGTAGTGTGAGGGGGCAAAACAGTAACTCGACAGAGAGGAGGCAGGTTGCAGGGGTGAGAGGGTGGTGGGGATGGGGTTGCAGTTGCTGCAGTGGAAGGAGGGAGACACAGATTGGCCATTTCCCTTTTCTCCAGGCCGGAGAGATTTATGCACCTCTGCAGGCAGAGAGGGAAAGTGCCTGTGGGGAAGGAGTGATTGAAGATTCTGGAGAGAAGAGATAATTGATGGATCCAGGCCCCCTAGGAGACAGGCAGAAAATGGAGTGCAGGGCACGGCTGATATGAAAGGAGAAAAACCAGAATGTCCGTGTCACCAGCTGCTGTTTTTCCAGGATGACACCCTTAGACGGCACTTAGCCATGGTGCGGCCATCAGGACAGGCCACTACTTGATGCGCACGCAGAGAGCGGGGCCTTGAGAGGCCACCCTCTGGGGACCAGGCCCCTGCTCGCCACATGCATGGGGCACATCTTCAGCTCTCCAAGCCGATCTGGCCGTATGTGGAAGTGAAGTCCTTTCCGTGTAATGCACCTGGGTTGTTTCAGCATTTTTCTGGTTGTAAAAATAATACACATGGGGAACTTAGAAGATAAGGTGACAAAGGAGAAAAGAAAAGCCCTTCCTGCTCACCAGCAGGGAGATAGTATTAGCACGTCGGCGCAGGCTGCCCACGCTAGGTAGGCCACATCTAAAATGGCATAGCTGGCTTTTTCTCATCTCACTTCCTTTGACAAGCCTTTCACTGTCACTAGGCAGTCTCTGAAAGCACTGATCAAGTTGAGTGACAGGGTAGCCTGAGGAGTAGACCCTGGGGCTGCTGACTCGGGTCACCCGCAGCAGCACAGTGCTGGTCATGTGGGTTTGAAGTGGAGACTCTGGCAAAGGCTCGAATACAGCCAGATAGGCCTCCCTGGATGTGCACAAGGCCGCATGCTTAGAAAATTCAGCACAGTGAAAAATACTTTGCTTTTTGTAAAACAACTAGGTTCCAGGCTTGGGTGACCAGAAACAATTTTCCGCCAGCCTGAATGTGTGAGACAGGAGACCGTGCTCTGTGCCCAGACCGTCCCCTGCAGTGCGGGATTTTAACATCTCTGGCCCCACCCGTCATGCCAGGAGGGTCTGTGGGCATTGAGACAGCCAAGAGCAGCCTCACCAGTTTCTAGAATGACCCCCTAAGGGCGGCTGTACCCCGCCAAGAGCCACTGGATGAGACACTGTCTAAGGGTCCCCACTTCCTCACGTGTCACTACTGGGGCTTCACCCCTCCTGTGCCCTTTCTTCCAGAAGATGCCTGGTCCACCAGGATGCCACGGTCCCAGTGGCGCAGCGAGCAGGAATACACACTGCACGAGTCGTGGAGCTCCCTCAGTGCCTTCAACCACTCCCACCGAGGACGCATCTCCAACATGGAGTTCCAGGGGGACATCCTGGACGAGTTCCTGCAGCAGCAGAAGAGCAGCCGGCACAGCACCCAGCCACCACCCTGCAAGGAGCAGCCGGCGCCCAGGCAAGGGCAGGATAACTGCCCCATAGACACAGACAATGGGGACGACTTTAAAATCCCTGTCTTGCCCTATGGCCAGCACTTGGTCATTGACATCAAGTCTACATGGGGGGACAGGCACTATGTTGGCCTGAACGGAATAGAAATATTCAGTTCCAAGGGAGAGCCCGTACAAATTGCCAACATCCAAGCAGATCCCCCTGACATCAATATTTTACCTGCTTATGGGAAGGACCCTCGTGTGGTCACCAACCTCATCGATGGGGTGAACAGGACGCAGGACGACATGCACGTCTGGCTGGCCCCCTTCACGCCGGGCAAGCCCCACTCTATCTCCATCGACTTCGTGCACCCTTGCCACGTTGCGCTGATCAGGATTTGGAATTACAACAAGTCGCGGATACACTCCTTCCGCGGTGTGAAGGACATGGAGATCCTGTTAGACACACAGTGCATCTTCAACGGGGAGATCGCCAAGGCCTCCGGGACCCTGATGGGAGGTACAGTATGTCTGTGAGAATGTTCTTGAAGCCCCTTGCTGCGTGCTGAGGCTCTGGCTACCCAGTGGCAGATGGGTCTCTCCTCTTTCATAGACCTGCCCACTTGTCACCTCTGCAGGGTGGATGTACCAGAGCTGACTTCCTTAAACTCCTGGGCTGGGGATGTGCCTGAGCCTGAGAAGGGCGAATCTTTTGCGAGGTGCTGACTGAGGGAGCTCTCTCAGGAGAACCCAAGGGCAGGGAGGGGTGCGGGATATGGGCAGGAAAAGCTGAGCAGGGATGTAGTGTCGGGCAGCCCAGCTTCAGCCTGAGCCAAGGGGAGCCCCGGAGTGTAAAGTGCAGGATCTCTCCTGCCTTTAGGTAGACCGGCAGGGATTCGGAGACCTGCAGACTCCTGGATAGGGGCATAACTCCCATGTCTTTCCAGGCAGGGCTCCCATCCCTCCCCGTAAAGGTCAACAGGAATCTGTGTGGGGTGACACCTGCTCCAGTGCGCCCCCACACTTCGTCTCAGGACCCATCGCACTGACTCCCATCAGGTCTCTGCTTTAGATCTGTGTGGTTCTTACGGTGCATGAATCCACTTGCCAATGTATGAAGACCAACACCTCTCTCTGCACAGATGGAGAACTGTCGGTGGTTTGGGGTTTTATAGCACAAAGGTTAATGGTTCTGGGCTCCTGATCTACAGATCATTGGGATTTGGGGTGAGTTGAGCCTTGTCCTCCTTGTAACCCATTCAGCCCCAGAGCACTTTGGAGACACGATCTTGTTCACGACCGATGACGACATTCTCGAAGCTATATTCTGCTCGGATGAGACGTTTGATGTGGATGTGGAGACCCTGTGCAGCCTGCAGTGCGAGGAGGCTCTGAGGAGGCCCAGCACGGCCGACGGCGATGCGGAGGAGAGGCCCTACACCCAGGCCGGCCTGTGCGCCCAGGGCCAGGTAGGGCTGGGGCTGGAGGGGTGGGGAAGCGGGGTGGGGCGGGCTGGAGGGGTGGGGCTGCCTCCAGAGGTTTCTCCTGACTCGAGCAGAGCAGGAAGAATGAAGATGGATCTCCTTGAAGCTGCTGTGCCACCGTTTTGACATGTCCCATTCCTCTACTTCGCCTTCTGTCCTGCGTCTCATATTTCATCCTCTGATGATTTTTATTTTAGTTAGTTATTTTTTCATTTTTTCACTAAAGTGAAAAAAGTATCCAAGCTTTAATCCAAGCCAGGAGAAATCCATTCTGTCATCTCTGGAGTTTGGAGGTGGCAGTCTTCGGGGTTTTTGCTCTGGGTTTGTGTTTTGATCTCTCGTCATTTCGATGGGAGGATGGGAGATGCTTTTAATGGGCAGACTTAGAATTAAAATAATGACAGTCCCGGCAATCATTTCGTGCTTGCGAATTGTGACTCAACCCTGTGAATCCCTCCTGACAACCACTGGAGTGGAGACCAAGGTTCAGACAGCCTAAGGGGCGTGCCTAGGGTGCGTAGTGGGAGGGCGACACGGCTGGAGCTCAAATGCAGGACCCCAAAGTCTGTGCTTTTAACTGACAATTTTCTTAAATGTAAGATGACCTTCAGGGCAAGGGTCAGTCCAAATGAAAGAGCAGTAATGAAGGTGAAGAGACCCCAGGTCTCCAGGGTGTCCCCAAGGCCATGAAGAGAAAGGGTGGTGGAGGGGAGGTGGAATGTCTAGAAGCCAGAGGACAGAGGTCTGGCCACCCAAGGTCATGACCATGCATTGCGGCCACACGGTCTGTTGATTCCATGGTGTCCCTGGGGCGAGGCTTCACTTCTAAGGGAAGCAGCTGCCACTCCTCCCAGACAGGAGTTGCCAGGTCGTGTTGACAGTTGTTCTGATTTTTTCAAATGAGGCCAGATATCTGGACTTTTATGTAAAAATCTCCCAATTAAAAAATGTTAGCAACTAATTCAAAATGTTTTCAAAACTTCTGTGGGCCATGAAACATGCCTGTTGTCTGGATTTGATCCATGGGTCTCCAGTTGGGAGTTGACCATGAGGCCTTTGATTTGCCCAGTGTTTTCCCAATGGGGAAGTCCCTTCTAAGGGCCTCTGATGAGATCCAACTCTGTGAGGGGCAGGGAGGGACCACTCTCTTGTCTTAGAGGGGAGGAACCTGAGCTCATGGAGGGGGTACTGTCAACATCAGGGTCACACCTCTAGAGAGTGGCAGGGCTGCACCCACCCTTCTGCGTGTTAAGGTCAGTGCATCCACCAGGGGTCGTCCTAGGAGGATGGGAGGCTCAGGGAGGGCAGGGTACCAGGGAGGCCAAGAGAAGGCACAGGGCACCAGGGCAGTGACCTTCCTCACCCTCCTCCCATAGCCGGACTGGGGCCTGGAGAGGCTGTTGCTAGGGGCTGGGCCATGGCATTGGTCAGATTGTCCTTGGGATTGAAACACTACCCTCACCAAAACTCTGCGATCCGGACTTCACTTCCTTTGGCACCTCAGCTTTCCTGTCTGTAAAGCAGTGACTGCGCTTTTACTCTAACTCATGATACAGAGATCTAATGAGCAGTTTATATGTGAGACCCAAGAAGTGGGGTGTTGCAGCCCGCCTGGGCTGTCTACAGACCAAGGGTGGTTCATCCTGGCTACCCATGGGAATGACCGGGAGCTTTGAAAATGCACAGACCCCGGCCCCAGGATTCAGAACCCCTCTCTATAGCTTAAGTTCTTCTTCTCCCTCCCCCCCTCCCTCCCTCCCTCCCTCCCCCCCTCCCTCCCTCCCTTCCTCCCTCTAGCTGACTAGATAAACACTGATAGGGTCTTTCTCTGGTAGTGTCAGACTCCTCCCCTACCAGTAAGAGCTTCTCACAAGGGCTCAGACACATGAGGGTTCCTGGGCCTGTTCATACTACCAGTCACGAGCCTCCACAAAGACAGAAAACACAAGAAAAGACACAGGGACTTACCTGGGCAGCAGTAGCAGGAAAACTTACTAGCCAGCCAAATGGGCATCACTAAAATCAGCCCCTTTCCTCTGCTTCTCCCCTAACTGTGTGCAGGTCCCAGAACTAGAGCTGCCAGCCGATACCCCTGTCCCCGAAGTTGCCACTCCAGAACCGGGCATCTACCACGGGATTTGTGAGTACCCTGTGCTGGGCAGTGTCAGGTGGAAGGAGGACCTTCAGGGGTTGGGGAAGTCCTGGTCACCTGGGGCAGGGTCTGCACAGAGATGGAGGCTGTGGGGCAAGCGGGGCCGAAACCAGCAGGAGCGAAGAAGCCTGCCTTCTCCCTGCCCCAGGTGGGCAGATGCCAAGTCTTCTGAGAAGTCAGAAATTTGGATTTTTATGTGAAATCTTCAGCTTTTTAAATGTTAGTAACTAATTTTATAATATTTTAAAACAACCAATGAGCCAAACAAAACACATGCTATGTATTTGGCCAGCTGGCCGCCGGTTGGTGGCCTCTGAGCAAATCCCATCTGGGTTTTACCATGTCTGTTCTCTCGTCTTTCCCATCTGACCCTGCGGCCGCTCCTCCTACTCCACGCACCGCAGGCCAGCCCTCTGCCTGCATCTGGGACTCTTCAGGCCAGAGGTGGCAGCAACTGCAGTGTCCTCTCTCCTGCTCCCTGTTAACAGGGCTCTGCGGCTCACCCTCTTGCTCCTCGCTGCCTCACCTCCTGCTCTCTCTTGCCTCTGTGCACGTCATTCCTTCCAGTTAACTTCTGACAGGAGATGCGCCGTGCCATTGTCACGCTCCCTCTCCCCACCTCCCCACCATCATCTCAGGCCCCCCCACTGTGCCCAGTGAGAATTTGTCCCTCCCGCACTCGCCCCGCAAAGACCAATTACCTCTTAGGAGAGAGGAAGAGGCCTTTGAGTCCTCGCGGCCCTTACGTTCCAGGACTCTCTCAAGTGCTTTAGGACAACAGAGTAATTTAAAAGTCCAAGCGAGTATAGGCAGAGCCTGATTGGAGGCGTGGCCTCACCCCCTTTCAGCTACCATGCTGGGGCTCCCCTGCCTTACCTCTTGGGACATTCACAGCTTATTCCCGCCACTCTCTAGATTAGGTCAGGAAGCTGAGGCTCAGAGAGACTGAGCATCCTCCTAGGGCCACACAGCTGGTACTAGGGCCAAGAATGGAACTGAGCATCTGAACGCAAACCCCCCCCTCACTGAGCCCTGGGCCTCAGGGATCTCGCTGTGAAGCGCCTCCCAGCAGAGGTCTGTGTGTGACCTCAGTACCCCACAGAGCCCAGGTTCTGGAAGACACTGGTCATGCCTTGTTGTCGGCTCTCCCCTGCCGTGGTCAGGATTCCTCTTCCTCTCCTCCTCCCCGTCCTGGGTGGACAGTGGAGACTGAATTCAAACTGAGTTAAACAAAAAAGGGAATTTATTGGCTTATGCAATAAAAAGGTCAGGGGTTGCTAGTTTCCCACCCAGCTGGAACCGGGTGTGCAAATGACGTCACGAAGGCTTGGCATCTCCCTCCATCTCTCTGCCCTGTTTTGCTCTCTCTCTCCCTTTTTTTTTTTTTCTTTTAATATATCTTTATTGATTTCAGAGAGAGGAAAGGAGAGGGAGAGAGAGATAGAAACATCAACGATGAGAGTCACTGATCGGCTGCCTCCTGCACGCCCCCGACTGGGGATCGAGCCTGCAACCCGGGCATGTGCCCTGACTGGGAATTGAACCGTGATCTCCCAGATCCTAGGTGGATGTTCAACCCCTGAGCCCCGCCAGCCGGGCTGTTTTGCTCTCTCTTGCCCTTTCATTTAGACTCTGTTTACATTTACCTTCTGCCTGGAAAACACAACTAAAAGAGAACTTCTGTTTCCCACTAAGTTCAACAACTATCCCAGAATTACATATCCTCAGCCTGGCATGGATCACAAGCCCAAACATCTTTAAACCAGTTACTGGGGCTCACAGGACTGGGAGGGAGTGGGAGGTTGAGGTGGAAAATGCAGCAGCCAGGCCTGGACCAAGGGCCCATCCCTGGAGCCAGTGCTGAGCACTGGCCACGCAAACTGCTCTGGAGGAGGTCAGAGTGCAGCGACGAGAGGAAGGAAGGAGGGCCGGCTGGCCAGCCAGAAGCAGCGCTGTCCCCTGCACCTGATTATTTCCCCAGCGATGCTGTCTGTAAATGTCTTTCCCACTGAGCCAGCTTCTGACCTTTCTCAGAAATGTGATTGCAGTGCCTTAGAGTAGAGCTCAGAGGCCTTTTTTCTGCAAGGACAGTGCAGTTTCTCTGCTCTCCACTCGGTAGGGAGGCAGGAGGAGATGTGGGCCAAGCACCCTCTGCACGTCTGAGCCTGTGATTTCTGAGTCTCTCTTCTTGAGCCTCTGGCTTTTTCCTCTCTCTATGCAAAATCCTGAAGCCCCTTGACCAGCCTGTGTGCATGAGGAGAGCTCTGGGGAAGTTACTGGGGATCTGTTGGGCTTGGTAAATGCGGCCAGTCCTGTTCATGCTTTGAAAGGGGATGTGTGACTTGTGAGTTTGCAGATGACACTCATTTTGGACATTTTGCACACATCGGCAGTGGTGAATAGGAAAGGAGCTGAGAGAGTTGAACCCTGCACAAGAAACAACTAAATTAATTTCTGTGTATATAAATACTAATTGGTACACCAGAGGCAAATGAATGTGGAGCATGGCTATGAGCTCAGAGGAGAGCAGTGGCTTTTGGAGCCACCCCGAATTCCATGGCCTCGCAGAGCATCTTGCCAGGCAAACAAAGGGAGAGCTGGGATGCTGTGTCTTGCTTTCACGAGGGGAGCTGGCATTTGTCCCTGACACTGATCCCATCACCCAAATCTGCCCCCTCCTCCTTCTCCAGGCCTCTTCCATCTCAGGGTCTCAGGAGCGATAGAAGAGTGAACAAAGTCAACAGAGTTCCCGCCCTCAGATCTTCCATCTTAGTGGGAAGACTCATTAAAACAAATAAGTTGGTGTGGACTGTATTGTCAGGTAGCAGTAGGTGCTGCGACAAAAGTAAAGCAGGGTTTAGAGAGTAATGGGCCCCGCGCCGTTTGATCTCAGGTGGTTGGGGAGGGCCTCTCGGAGGAGAGACATCTGAGCAGAGACTCACGATGGGGACAACCCAACCCACACTTCAGTGGCTTACCACAGCCCTCACTCATGACTGGCTCGTAGTTCAGTGGCTTGGCTGGGCAGTTCTCCTCTGAGCTGCTGGGCTGGCATCGACTGGGCCTGCTCACGTGTCTGGTCAGCTGGCAGGTGGGCTGGCAGCTGAAGGATCTAGGATTCCTGCATGGCAGGCAGTTGGGAGGCTTTTGGCCGGAATGACAGGGCGATGGGGCTTACCTGTCTCCTTCCTGCGGCCAGACCCCGCGTGTGGGGAGAGAGGGCGAGCCCCAGCGCGCATGTGCTTCGCAGCCTCGCCTTGCAGTACCTTTGCTTCTGTTCCGTGAGCCAAAGCAGATCGCATGGCCCAGATTCCGGGAGTGGAGAGACTTCACTCCTGGGTGGGAGAAGCAGCAGAGCCGTATTGCAAAGAGGCAGGGGCGGGGTGGGAGGGGTCTGTGGCCACTTTCATGCTACCAGTGCTGGCCGTGAGAGCTGTCATGTGCCTGTACCATGCTGGGCACACGTCGTCTTTACCTGACCCCACGATGTGCAGAGTTACCCTGGCAGCATGGCGAGCAGAAAGATCTGGGGCTGAGTTATACAGCGTATGTTGGGAATGACCAGCATGGGACAGGAAGCAGAGCTCTGGGGAGGTGGCATGGTGTGGCAAGGTTTTACATGGCCTCACAGGGATCACCGGAGACCTCCCTGGGCCTCCGCCTCCTCATCTGAGCCAAGACGGGTGCGAGCACGTCGCACCCTGGTGTTTTCTTTCAGCGCTACAGCGCCGGATTCTGTGAAAGATGCAAAAGCGTGAATCTTTTGAACACAGCCACCCAAAAGGGTGGTAGATAGGCTCCAAGTCCCCCAGGGGTGGAAGACCTCACTGGTTCTGGTCCCGCCCTAATGGGAGACCACTAAGTAAAGAAGTTCCAGCCAGATATCTGGACAGGGCCTGACAAAGAGGTTATTTGCTTTGAGCTTTCTGGGCAAATAGATGACTCACCTGGGCCATTGTGCCCCAGGCCCATGGAAGATCACTTCTAAGAGGTCTCCAATGGAACAGGGTGCGGCGGGGACGAAAGGGTGGAAGTGGTCACTTCTTTTATCCTAATCCACGTGAATCCGCATGATGGTAGCCAGTTTGCATAAAATATCCATTTCCAGTGCTGTGGCTTGCTGATGAGCTGCCTCCACTTACTCACGGGTTTTATTCTGTCTATAACCCCTGCTATGTGCTAGGCGCTGTGTGTGGCAGGCTTTGGGGGGCAAAGCACAACAGATGGGATTTCCGTCCTTGAGGAGTCAGTCATCTGGCATATTTAACCAAATGATCACAAGATCGCAGTGGTCACCAGGGTGTGGAAGGGGAGGTTCACAGTGACACAGCAGGCTGTGAATGGAGGTTTGATGTAGTCAAAGAAGTTGGGAGGGCTTCCCTGAGGAAGTTAGCTGGGATCTGGAGGATGAGCACATGCTAACCAGGCCATGTGAGTTCCAGAGAGAGAACAGCATGAGCAAAGGCCCTGTGGTGGGGAGAGAACCTAAATGAGTGAGTGAATGTCTTAGTGGAGCCAGGAACCCCTGGTGCAAGATGGGGTTAGAGAAAAGATGGAAGCCAGATGGGCAAGGCTTGTTGACCAAGCATCATGGGAAGCCACACTGGGTGTTAAACATCAAGTGGGATGACCTGATCAATAGGTAGAGAAAGGATCCAGGGCTGTGCGCAGGTTTCAACAGCACTGGCCCATTTATCCCGCTAACATTTCCTGAACATCAGCAGTGTCCCAACCCGAGGCCACCTGAGGAATGGTGCGGAGCCCAGCCTGAAGGCACTCTCATTTGTGTCTGGGTTTTCAAGCTGGCCGAGTCAGATGCTAAAGACCATCCCTCTTCTCGTCTCCATCTCAGGTGCCTCCTCCAGAACTGCGGTGTTCATGGCCACTTTCTTCCTGTTGCAGGCCTTCAGCTGAATTTCACTGCCTCCTGGGGGGACCTGCACTACCTCGGACTCACAGGCCTGGAAGTGGTAGGCAAGGATGGCCAGGCACTGCCCATCAGCCTACACCAGATCTCCGCCTCCCCCAGAGACTTAAATGACCTCCCTGAGTACACGGATGACTCCCGCACCCTGGACAAGTAGGTGTCATAAACTTAACTCCCATGCAGCAGGGGCATGGGGACCTGTCCTGCATCTTTGACTTGAGATTTAAACAAATAGCAGCCCCTCTTCCACCTTCTCCCAGCCAATCATGAGGTCTATGGTCATCCCATCTTACAGTCAAGGAAACCAAGGCTCAGAAAGGGAGAGGACCCCCCCCAGCACCACACGGCTGGAAGTGGCAGGCAGGGTTCGAGGCCAGGTTCTCCTGCTTCCACTGTGTTCTCTCCACCATGCTTAGCTCCAGCCTCAAGCACAGTGGCCCAGGTTTACATATGAGCGACCTCGCCTCTCAAGGACAGAAAGCTGTCCCCTCCTGAGACAGAAGGTGATTGCTGAGGAAGTCTCTGCACTTCCTTCTGCACTTGCCAGATTTCATGAGCCCAGGTTGGGTCGTCAGTAAGTGTACAGACCTCAAATACAGCGTCGTCCTATGGGGTCCAGAACCTGCAGAGTAGCACTGTTTCCCCTCAGGACAGCTTCCTGCCTGGCCCTGCCTAGGTGTGTGAACCAGGGGAGCCTAGGGGAGTAGAGAGGTGAGAGTTCAAATCCTGCCTCTGCCCCTTGCCAGCTGGTAAGTTTCTTAACCTCTTTAATAATAACAGTAATGTTAATAATAACTAAAACTATATTTAAAAAAAAAAATTTATAGCCATTTTTTTTAGCAATTGTTAAATGCCAGATGCTAGGCTATGCTAAGCAGGTTACAGATATTCATCCATTTAACGATATGATTGATAGGCACTCATGTGAACCCATGCCAGCTGAGCGGCAGAGTCATGATTAGAACGCAGGTCCTGGGAGAGCACCCGTGCATGTAACCACTATGTTATACCTGTTCCTCCGCCTTGGTTGTCTTATCAGGAGGATGGGGACAACAAATCCTGTGGCTGGAGGGTGGGAAGGGGATTGCCACATCACAGCTGCACCCTTGCCTGGCTTTGAGCAAGTGTGGGGCCCACAGTAGACCCCTCCCTGCTCCTGTGAGGTACCCCTTCACCGTGACCCTCATGACCTGCAGCTATTGCCTACCCAGGGGCCACTGTGTGCGCTGCATTTTGGCAAGTCACACGCCTGCCTGCTTAGACTTGAAGTCCATGGACCCAGCTCCCGGCTGCACACTCTGCTTGTTCGTGCACGCCCACCCTACTGCCCCTCAGCCCAGATTACACTGCAGCAAATCCCAGGCCTGCTAGGATCTCATTCCTAAATATTTCAGTATGTGTCTCTAAACAATAAGGACTTTAAAAAGAAAACAATCTCAGTACTATTATTTTACCTAAAACAAAAATTAACAATCATTCTTTAGATTACTAGATATCCAGCATATCCCTGTTTTCCTGACAATTTTTTTTAATAGATTATTTCTTGAACTGAGACCCTGATAAGGTCCCTACATTGTGATTGGTTGATTTGAAACCCAGTTTAAGGTTTATACAGTGTGATTGGTTGATGTGTCTCTTTAAGCCTCTTGAAACTTCTTGCTTTCCTTCCATCTTTTTTCATTTTTCAAATAAATTACCTTTTGAAGAGACTAGAGATTTTTTTGCCCTGTAGAGTACGGATTTTACTTGTTGCATCGCTGTGATATTGTTTAACCTGCTCCTTGGGCCCCTGTTTTTCTTATAAATTGTTTCTTAGATCTAGAGGCCCGATCAGGTTGAGGTTTGGTTGTTGGGGTATGGATGTCATTGTTTATTCCCTTCAGGGGTTGTCAGGCTTTTTGTGATGCTGGTGGCCAAAGCTCAGAGGCTGGGTGCATTACTTTATTAGGGGTTGCAAACTGGTGCTACACTGATCCTATCATTCCTTTTTTCATCAGTAAAGAGAAGTTTTCCCTCAATTATTTGATTACTCTGAAGTATAATTCAAACAGAAAAGGCAGTCTAAATGCTCAATTCCTTCCTTTCATTTTTTAGTTTTTAAAACAACAGATTATTTCTCTAGCATCCTTTAAAATGTATGCTTATTTTTGACTGTCATCATCATGGATTTAAATATAATGTGTTTGGGGGGCTTCAGTCTATTGTGGTTTTTATCCTATTGATGCTCGATTGTCTACTGGGAGCGCCTGGATCGTTTTTAAATAGTAGCCTCTGACAGCGTCCCTGCTCTCTAGCGTGACAGGACATTCCAGGCTCATTTTATATATTTCTTTTTAAAAAATTCTTTTTATTATATAAGTTTCAGGTGTATTCATCTTGTATATTTCTTCTCCCAGACATGGACTCAGTCACTTCTCCACAAAGCCCTGGCTCCTTCTAGTGGGAAATGGTGTTTAGAGACCATAATCTGGCCTCTTGGAATGCTCATGGCTACCAGGTTGGTCAGGCTTTTTCGTGGACAGAGCTGAGCTGGGAAGTATCGTTTGGGTGTTCTTGAGGGTGTCTATAGGACCTCCCTTCACCTGTCAGCTATAAATGCTTCAGCAATTCTCTCTCCTCTCAGAACTGGAAAGCAGTTTGCTCTGGAGGCAGCCACATTTCTAGGACAGAGAGGTAATTGCTTTTGGAAGGAAATAGAAGGTTCTCAGGTGGTAGTCCTCAGTCCACTTGATTTCACAACACCCCAGTGTTAAATTGCTGAATTTCCTCAGTTTTAAGGTGCCAGCCATTGCAAGACACACCATCCATCAATTTAATAGCAGGCTTTCAGAGAGAAAAAAAAGAAACATTACCTCCTTGGAAGAATGCTTAGATTATAAGATTTATTCCAAATCTAAAATTTTAAATGTGAAAGGAAAAAATAAAGCCTATCTGAAAGTACAAGAAACAGCCCTGGCTGGTGTGGCTCGGCTGGTTGCGAGTTCAATTCCCAGTCAGGGCACAGGCCCAGGTTGTGGGCTCAGTGCCCACTGGGGGGTGTGCAGGGGGCAGCAGATGAATGTTTCTCTCTCACCTCTCTCTCCCTCTCCCTCTCCCTCTCCCTCTCCCCCCCTTTCTTTACAAAATTAATAAGGATGTCCTAAGGTGAGGATAAATAAATTAATTAATTAATTTAATTAAATACAGGGGACATGGCAGCAGTGAGTTTCTGCCAGTGCGGCAGCTTCAAAGCCACAAGGAAAGTGAGGGTGAGGCCCTGTCCCCAGGCCTCTCAGTAGCAATGCCAGACAGGCCTGCCAAGCCACAGGGAGAAGGGTGGGGCTGGGCTGGGGGGCGCTGGGCTGCCCAGGGAAGTCAGCCGCAGTACAGTCTTGAAGACAAACACTGTAGAGCTGAGGATGAGGCAGGATGCCCGAGCACGGGAGCCAGAACCTGACAGGACAGGAGTGCAACATGAGCAAGGCGACAAGCTCAGAACAGGGGCCTGAGGGTGCTGGGCTCCCCCCTGAGCTACCCAAGCTGTGTGGTTACAGCTCCCCAGAAACACCTGCCCCCGTGCTTGTCCCAGGCCCGGAGCTGCCAAGTTCACTCTGGCTTCAGCATCTCTCCCAGCACAGCGAAGAAGGAACGGGCTTCTTTCAAATGCACCATGGAGTCAGTGCAGCGCTTTACGGAAGTCCCGGGGAAGTGCTCGCCTGCCGCCCCTCCGGCACTGTTTCACCTTCGCACGTCTCTCCTGCCCTTGTCTTCATTTTACAGCATTAAGATCAGGGCCCTGCCGTCCCGCAGCCCCCTCTCCCATGTTACTCTCCAGCCTCGAGACTCGGGCATTTGAACAACTGTGTAGTTTACTGAACCTGTCCCCCGTTTTGACACCTCTTAGGTTATCTTTTTTTTCTAACGTAAATAATAAGACTGTAATGAATATCTTGGTGCAGACGGCCTTTCCAACGTGTTGATGGGATTTTCCTTAGGGGAGAAAATTGGGTTCACTGGGTTAAAGGGTCCCCCTTTTAAAAATGTGGATGATCGCTTCACGGCGCCTTAAACAGCACAGACTGTTATTTTTCTTCCTGTTTTATTTTGTTTCATTTCACAGATGAGAGGTGGCCCCTCACTGTTGATTTAATTAGTCTCGCCTCCCTGATTTCTCCCCCTCCAGACAGGCTCCTGCCCGGCAGGGGCCTCAGCGGGGGGGGGGGGGGGGGGGCGGGGTGCAGACCCCTCGCTGGGCCACGCGCGCCTCACCCTCCTCCCTGCTGCGCGCAGGTTAATCGATGGAGCCAACATCACGATGGAGGATGAGCACATGTGGCTGATCCCCTTCTCGCCGGGGCTGGACCACGTGGTCACGATCTGCTTCGACAGCGCCGAGAGCATCGCGGGCCTGCGCTTCTGGAACTACAATAAATCTCCCGAGGACACCTATCGAGGGGTAAGGGGGGCAGGTGGCCGAGCTCAGCCCACTGTCAAGGAAACGGCGCCTTGATGAATGGCTGGCGTGGCTGCCAGAGAGGAGCATAAATCCTCCAGAACTTTCCAAATGGCCATGGGGGTTACAGCCAGGGAGAGTGCCCTGCTGTTTCCTCCTTCTGCAAACAGCAAATGCATCCTGAAGAGCCCAGCAGACTCCGGAAACTGGCAGCTTGTCTCTTCTGGGGCTTCTGGGGTCCTTGGGCCCAGCCCTCAACCCGTGGTGGTCAGCTGCGCCCCGTTGTTCGTTGAGTGCTTTGGGGACCAGGCCCTGGGCTAAGGGCTTCTCAGGAGTTCATCATATTTTTGGATATTTGCCCTACTTCTGGGAGGCAGGCATTACTACCCTCGTCTTTCAGGGCATCAAAAATTGAGGTTCAGCCCTGGCCGGCGTGGCTCAGCGGCTAGTGCGTCGGCCGGTGCACTGGAGGGTCCTGGGTCCGACTCCCGATCACGGGCACACGCACCTGGGTTGCAGGTCTGATCCCTGCCCTGAGCCAGGGCACATGTGGGAGGCAACCCAGCGATGTGTCTCTGGCACATCAGTGTTTTTCTTTCTCTCTCCTCCCTCCCCCCTCCCTTCCACTCTCTCTAAAATCAATGGAAAAATATCCTCATGCCTTAGGTGAGGGGTAAAAAAAAATTTTTTTTTTTAAAGTGAGGCTCAGACAGGTCCAGTCACTCACCCAGGGCCGCGGAGCTGGAGGGCAGCTCAGTGTCCCGCCGAGGGCTGCTGCTGGGTGTGGAAAGCAGGCCCTGCGGGAGGCGGGAAAGGGGGCAGAGATGCCCCTCCTGGCATGGCTTTCCCACCTGTGCCTGTGAGCCGTGACACAGCCACCTTCCCGCTCAGGAGAAACGGTGGCGGTAGGTCACCAGAGCGCAGCAGAGCAGTCCCGGCGCCGGGGCCACAGGGCCCTGAGTCTGTCTCTCCTCATCCGTGCCACCTGCGTTACCTTTGGAAGGTGGCCAGCTTTCCCCCGCCCTCCGCTTCCTCTTCTGTAAAATGACAAGGAGGACGATACCTGCCTCAGGAGGGTGGCCATCACCCTTTGCCACAGGAAAGCTGACAAGGCCAGGACTTGGCCTTGGGGCCTGTGAGCCCAGGTCTGGGCTCCTGCGAGCCACAGAGTCCTTCCGCAGGACCCAAGGGGCCTGGAGGACCGTGGGCTTTACCACATGGTGGCTGCCCCCAACCCCCAGGTGCTACCCCTCCCTCCCGAGCAGCTACAAAGGGTGCTCTCAGGTTCAGCATATTTAAAAAGTCAGGTAAAAAAAATTCTTATGCTCCAGCTCGTGCCTCTGGTCTCTCCATTCTCTTGAGTGAATCAATCTTTGCAGTTGATCTTCTGTGACCTGGAGTCATGTGCTGGAAACTTTGAGCTCAGAGCCCTGCTTCCCAGTCTGCCCCAGCCCCCCATCCTTGGTGCCAGTGCCAAGTGGCCCCGTGGGATGAGGGAGATGGGCCCAGTCGGAGAGGGCAGACCCTGGAGCAAGTGTGGTGGAAGCTGTGCCCCCAAGAAAACTAATCAGATGGCCACCTAAGTTGCTCCTGGGCACCCTGGTGCCTGGCCCTTGACTGGAGGTTAGATAGAGCCAGGCCTTGGACTCCTGGAGACGAGGCTCGAGTCACAGCATGTCCTTCGGCAAATTGCTTTGCCCTCTGAACTCCATAGTGAAGATGGAAGTGATAATAAAAGAACCCGCCCCCAGGGAATGAGCGGTGGCCTGGGGAAGTCAGGAACACGTCCTGGAGGGGATGGTGGCCCCAGAAGAGGGACAGGGCCTTCCTGGGCCTCTGCTTTGCTCTGTCGCCAGCTTCACTTCCAGGCGGCTTTCTCCACAGGGCGCACCTGGCAGCTCTAGGCCTATGCAAGCTCCAAGTCCAGCAGAAGAGGGAGCTCCTCCTTTAGGCACCAGCAAAACCCAGGCCTCGTGCTGATCATTCTGGCCACGCTCCATTAGGCTGGCGGTCACATGGCAGTGGTTAGAGTTCTCAGCTTGCCCAGGCCAGGGTCACAGGCCCAGCTCTGGGGTCAGGGTAGGAATTAGGTTTGGAAAAAGTAGAGTGGAGATACGGTGACAGCTTTGGGGCCCCATATCCAGCCATGCCTGAAGCCGTCACCCTGACTGACATAATAGGGAGCTCCCTTAATGCTGAAGCAATGGAGGGCTCCTGGAGCACGGAGTCACCCATGAGACCGAGGGCCAGGCCCTTTTCTCCCTGCGCCGAGGAGCCCTCTGCATCTCCCAGAGCTCCGGGGTGTCACATTCCACCACTTTGGTCAGCAGCTGGGCCCATATTGCTAACCATGAAGGAGGGGTAAGGTGCCAGGAGCCTTGATTCCAAAATGTGTGGTTGGAGAGGGAGTGCTGGCTTGTCACCCCCTCTGCTCACTCAGAGCTGAGCCACCACACATGCTGCCATTAAGGCTTTGAGATTTACTGCTAGACTTGGCCATCCGGCTGGTGAAATCTGGCCTAGAACAGGGGGCCTATTGGCCCAAATCCAATTGATTCCACAAGCTCTTAGTAAACACCGATTGAGTGCCAGGCCTAAGGCACATAGAGATGGTCCAGCTGGGGGCTCTGCCACCAAAGGAGACCCACAAACCACCAAGGACACTGCTAGGGAGCCTGTGCCCTGAAAGGACGAGCTAAGGGCGTGAGGAGGAAGAATGGCAGGGCTGGCCCCATGGTGCCATGTGACCAGGGTTCAGGGAAGGAGCAGTGCTGGGCCAGGCGCTGTTCTGTCCCGGATACTTGACCTAAGTTAACTCAATATTGAGCCCATTTAACAGATAAGGACATTGAGGCATGGAAAGGATGTCAGAGCACTTGAGTCCCTGCCCTTGCCCACCATGTCGGACCGCCTCAGGCCGCTGTGACCTGGAGGATGTCTGTGTGCTCCACTCACCTGCCCTGTCTCCTGCTCTGTGGAGGCTCTGCCATGACTGCAGCTCCAGCAGCAGCGGTGTCAGCACAGGCTGCTGTCCTCCATGCCGCGTCCTTCTTCAGGTGTGGCTTTTCCTTTGCTAGGCCAAAGTCGTCCACGTCTCCCTGGACGGCCTGTGCATCTCCCCTCCAGAGGGCTTTCTCATCCGGAAGGGACCGGGCAACTGCCACTTTGATTTTGCTCAAGAAATCCTCTTTGTGGACTACCTACAAGCCAGCCTCCTGCCCCCGCCAGCCCAGAGGTGAGGAGCGTGCCACGCAGGTCCCCCATCGGCGGGCGCCAGCTCTGCGCCGCGCTCTGAAGTGTCCACCTAGAGCGTTTGGAAATGGTGATCAAACGCGTTGCTTTTCAGCTTGGCTGTTTCTGAAGCCAGCCAAGCCTCTCCGGAAGCCTGTGGGATGCACCCACCTGGTCTGGGTGTTTGGGTTTCTCACAGTCTGGAGCGCTTGAGGTTTTAAATGCTTCGTTACGCTTCCTGCTGGGAAAAGAGGAGCCTGTCTGCCTGATTCCACAAACGCCCGCTGGCTGGTTCAGGGAAAGTCCTCCCTTCTCTTATTTCTATGTTCCTTAGAAAGATTCAAAGAGAAAAATAGGGCCTAACATTTCATGGATTCACTGGGGTTCCTTGGCCCCGTTCTCAGCTGCGTTAAGTTCATAACCATTTGTAAATGCCACATTAAGGCCTCTCATTTAAACCCCCTGATGTCCAAACGCCAGAGGCCAAGTTCTCAAAACAAAATGAGTTTCCCTCCACCGTAGGTGGGAACAGTCACTTAATTATAACATTGCCCTTGAAATGGGAGGAAACCAGGCCAGGGCTGGAGGGCTCTGACTGCAGACCAGGGAGAGAAGCCCTGGAGGGAGGAATATGGAGAAGAGCGAGCTCTCCCTCCAAAGCACCTGCTCTGTGCCAGATGCTTTATATTCATTCATGTAGGGACTATTATGCCCATTTTACAGATGTGGGAACTGAGGCCCCAGCTAGTGAAGCCACTTGCTCAGGATCAGGAAGCCAAAGCCTTCAGGGTGCTCCCCACCTTCCAGCCTTCCCTCCCTGCCCTCCTCCCACCCACCCCACACTCCCACCCCCCTCCCCCCGACTGCTCTCTGTGGCAAACAACAACCCCCCAGCCCCTTTCCACCTATGGCCTTTGTTCTTGGTGCTCCTGTGCTTGGAAGGTGAGGCTCTGACTCTTCCCATGCTTCCTCCTCCTCAGCTCAGACATCGCCTTCCTGCCCATGTCCCCTTCTCCACCCCATGGCCCCATCATGTGTCTTGCTCAGCAGTCAGCACAGCATGAACCTTCCTTGTCCATGAAGGGGCAGTACATGGGCTGGTTAGGAGAGCTCTGGAACTGGACAACCTCGGGTCCCATTCCAGTTCTGCCTCCTACTAGCTGTGTGACCTTGAGCAGGTTGTTTCACTTCTCTGATCTCGTTCCTCATTCACGCCGCGGGAAATAAGTGCACCACTGCTCGGCTAGTTCTGAGGCACAGAAGAGTCCGTATCAGTCAAGCCCTGTGCCCGGGTTGGCCTCACTGAGCCTCCCGGGAGAATGGGAGCTCTGTGCGAGCAGGAGCTTCTGCAGCCCCCCACCCCCGGGAATGCTGCGCTGACCAGGCATTCGAGCCTTGTGTTCTGCTTACTGGTGCTGCCTTGTGTCTTCTTAGGCTCGACACAAAAAGCCTGGAGCGAGCGAGCATGGACTACGAGGCGCCGCTGATGCCCTGTGGCTGTATCCTTCCGCATCCCCTCTGCACGTCCTTGGCCTGGGGGCCAGGCTGGAATCCAGGGACAGGGCAAGGCCCTTGTGGCCCAAGGCAGGGTCTGGGCCTTAGCTGCTGGCCAGGGTTTCAGGCAGGCCTCAGCCTCAGCAGAGGGAGCTGAGCGGCCACGCAGGGAAATCTAGGAGAGGTGGGAGGGTTCCCTGGTCCTGGAGCACACTGGGCGCTGCTGGGACTGGGGCAGCACTGGGTCCCACCCCCTAGGGGGTGGGAGTCACAGGAGGCAGCACCAATGACTCCAGCCCGAGGGGCCAGAGAAGCTGGAACTGACCCCAGGGACTAGACTGGGGGCTGCCCCTGGGACCGGGCAGGGAGGAGCTGAAGACAGAAGGAACGATAGCTAGTTCACTGGGCCCCTACCGAGTCCCGGCACTGTTCACAGTGGGTTGCCTGCATTAACTGACTGTATTAGTCCCATGTGGTGGGTACTGCTAGCATCCCATTTCACAACTGGGAAAACCGAGGTGCAGAGAGGTCAGTTACTTGCCCAGGGCCGCATAGCTGGGTGAGTGGACACAGGCAGCCTGGCTCTCTCACTGGCCTGTTCTCCTGCGAGGACTGCCTCTGGCTGTGATATTGCCCGGGAGCCACCTGCCACTCTCAGGTCTCCTGCCCAGCCGGCTCCTGGGAATGTTGGCAGTGAGCGGGGGACTGCTGCTGGAGGGCTTGGTGCCTGGTAGTGCAGTGGTGGGTCACCCTGCACAGCCCATCCCTGTCGATGCTATGAAGGTCCAGTGTCCCCCGCCCCCTGCAGCAGCCAGCCTACTTGAAATGCATGGAGGAGGGAACAGGTTCTCTGTTCTTGTCATTTTGCAATCAGGGAAACTGAGGCATGAGACAGTTTGAGCCCTGGTCAATTTGTTCAGCCCCATACAATGAGTTTGTGACACAAACGTGTCCCCATTCTTCCAGCCCCCTTCCTGGAAAGCCCTGTCCCCTCCTGTCTCCTGGGGCCTGGAGGAAGGTTTCGAATTCTTACACACACACACACACACACACACAGTTTAAATGAAAGAAGGCCTGATGCCATATATATTTTGATAGGATTCAGTCTCTGTGAGTGGAAAAATCATTTTTTGCTCTTGTTCATCTATATAAACCAAAAAAATTACATCCCTATATTATCTTTGTCATTGTTTACTTTGGTCTCAGACAAATCAAGCTGTTTTTCCTTAATAACATGTCCCAGTCATTTTTCAGTTTCAGCTCCTGACCAGCTGGGGCGACCCCTATTACATCGGTCTCACTGGGCTGGAGTTATATGACGAGCGGGGAGAGAAAATCCCTCTGTCGGAAAACAGTATCCTTTCTAGCAGCAGGGGCTCCACCAGACTGCAGGGAGCATGGAGAGGCGGGGGAAGGAGCAGAAGCCTTGAATGTAGAGGAAAGTGTCCCTGTAGGATCCAGACCTGGGATTAAAAGTGCCAGTGGGCTCTACTTAGAGCCAGATGCTGACCCTTAGGGGTGGGCAAAGCAGTGAGCAGCTCCAGTCATGCCTAACAAGGGATCCTTGGCAGGAGTTCCACAGCAGAGTCCTGTGGTCCAGGGAATTGGAAGGGGCTACCAACTGCGGCCCCCCTTGGAGAACCACAGCACTTTGGAGTTCTAAAGGCTCTGACAAGTCCTGTAGGGAGCAACCTGTTACACTGTGTTCAATTCAATGTATCCTGAATTTGTTGACCATGGGACCCTTTGTTCATGGAAGGCCCACACAACGATTTGCAAACTGTTAGCCCAGTGAGTTTTTAACTATTTTAAATTGGCATTTAAAAAAAATCAGTTTTCATATGAAAACCCCAATCTTCAGCTTCTCTTGAGAACTTGTCAATGCCAAGCCACAGTCATGCACTGTGAAGGTGGCTGGACATGAGTATCGGCTACCCTTTCCCCCAAGCATGCCCTGGCTGATCTCAGTCCTCAGTCCTTACTGTTCTCTTCCAGGCCCCCGAAACCCAATGTTAATATTTACTGAGGCCTCCTCTGTGTCAGGCACTGTGCCAGGGCTTGTCACATGGTATCTCATTTTCCCTCACAACGATCTTGTGAAGTGGGTGCTGTTATCCCCATTTTACAGATGAGGAACCAAGACAGAGAGGCTGAGTAACTTGCCCAGGGTCACACAGCCAGTGAGTGGTGGAGCTGGGAGTCTGACTCCAGAGACCATGCTCTTGACACTGAGCTGCCCTGCCTCTCTGATGTAACCTGCCTGACCCCTCTGGGTTCTTGGTCTCTGACCCCGACACACCACCCTAAGGACCTGCCAGAGCAGGTCAAACCCCAGAGCCTGCCTTGCATCTCTTTGGGGTCCCTGGGTTCCAATGGGGTCCTTTTCTGCCTTCTGCTGGTGACCATCCTCCTCACTTGGGATAAATGATTCTTGCTGGTTTTGATCATTAGGCCCCATGGTTGTACTAGGAGAGCTCGCATCCAGTGTCCCTTGAGGCCTCCCATCTCTGCGTGGTTTCCTCCCCTCTCCTTGGGACCGGCCTCCCAGCCTCACACTCAGCCCCACTCCCTTCGGCCTCCATGCCCTCATTTCCCCAGAACTTGTCTAATTTGGCTGTCACTGCTCAGGCCGCTCCGCTCAGGCTGCTCTGCTCGCCAGCTCCACCCGAGCCCCGCAGTCTGTGGTGGAGGTGGCGGCCGCGAGGGTGGCGCAGGGTACCGAGCACACTGCTGTGAGTTATGGCAGCTTAGAGCCTCCTCAGACATCGCCGCCTTCCCCGACAGCGTCAACTCCCTGGAGGGCGTGTGCGGGGACGTCCGGACCCCTGACAAGCTCATCGACCAAGTGAACGACACCAGCGATGGCAGGCACATGTGGCTGGCTCCCATCCTGCCTGGCCTGGTGGGTTCTGGAGGCTCCCAGCCCTGGGGTGGACTGGGAGACTTCCTGTCCCCGGGCTCAGTGACACATCTTCCAGACCAAGTTAATTTGGAGCAAGTCCGAGTACAGGGGAACCGCCATTAAGGCTCAGGTGTTTGCTAACGCACCTAAGGGTCAGCTTTTCTGGGCCAGCGGTTCTTTATCTTTGCTGTGGGGAGGGGGGCATATAAGGGACGCCAGGGAGAGGAAGGGCCACATGGGACTCTGAAGCCGAGAGGCCCAGTGCAACAGGCCGGGGGCTGGGCATCCGCCATGCGGGCATCATTCTCTGATGCCCTCCCCTGGCTCTGCGTCTCTCTAGCCCACGCTGGCCTCTCCGGAGACATGCACTCCTCCTGCGCCTTCCTCGTGGCCCCGGGCACTTGACCCCAGTCATGCCCTCTCTCTGGCACCAAGTCTGCCTGGTCATCTCCTCCAACCACCTGACTCAGTTTCCCCAATCCCAGACCTGCAATTGGTTCTCCTTATCTTTTTCCTCCAATGCCTGACGCAGAGCCGAGGGGTGCGCCTTTGCCACCTGGGCCTGGTTGATGGTGGGGAGGGAGGAGAGAAGCCAGGAGATGGGACAGGGGCTTAGCACCCTGCCAGCCTCTTGGCCACAGGGCCAGATGCCCGGACAGCGATGTGTAGCAGAGTCTGGGGCGTCTGTGTGACCACTGACGCGCCCCCTTTTCCACTCCGTGGGATCGGGCAGGAAGATAAGGGGTACACTTTCTCTCAAAACACCCACAGGAAGGGCAGTATCCACAGTTCTGTGAGGGGGGGGTTCCAAAGCCCTTCCCCCAAATCCCCGGCCGCTCCATCAAGGGTCCATCAGCTCCTTTGAGGGTTTATCAGCCCCCTGGCCCCAGCCCCACCATTGCAAAGGGGAGTACACAAATCGATCAGCTCTTAGACCTGGACCCCAAAGTTGTGGCCCCCAAGCCAGTCCAGCCTGCTGCCGTCGTGAGCTTGGCCAGCTGCATTTGCCATCCTCTTTCACTTGGGGCACTCTGAGGATGGCCACAGCCTGAGAACCGGGGCAACACTGGGCAAAGCAGCCTGCAGCCTGTGGCCCACACTGAATGCTTGTCGCTTGATTCTGTCTGGCAAGGAGCCCTGGTATTTGAGAGTCTCTGTTGGGGAGGGAGGAGGGGTGGTGATTGGGCCCCATGTCACTAGCCCATTCTGCCTCTGATCTGGACCCCCCCACTCCCCACAGAGATTCAAAGACACACTGAAAATGACCCCGCAGAGCCTCAGGGCCTGTCTGCTGGGCTTTTCATTTACGATTCCGGGAAGGACAAACGGGTCACGGCTGTGCCAATTGCTGGGCAGTCAGTGCTCCTTGACTCAGGAGCCGAGGCCCGTCCCCTCGGCCACGGTGCCCCAGGCCGTGTTTCTGGCCTGCCCTGGGGGAAGGGAAGGGTGCACCCATTTCCCTGCGGGTATTTAAATAATGGGGGCCGTGCCAGGCCCAAGAAAGCAGGCCCTCCAAGAGCCAGCTCAGCGGTTTGTTGCAAACGCAGCCACACGTGACCTGACTCTCGATGGGCTTCGAGGAGATGAAAGGCGGCGGGAACCCCTGCCCGGTGGCCCCGAGCAGCCCAGGCTGGCCCACGTGGCAGGCACTCCGCCCCCGCGGGCTCGCCCCCACGCCTGGCGCCAACACCCAGCCCGGAGCCCGTGTTTGCAAACATGCCTGTGGTAATTAGTTCTCCCTGACAGGTGAACCGGGTTTATGTGATTTTCGATCTGCCTACCACCGTGTCAATGATCAAACTGTGGAATTACGCGAAAACACCCCATCGAGGGGTGAAGGAGTTTGGCGTAAGTGCTTATTAGCTGGCTTTTTTGAGATAATTATGATCGTTGGTAATTAGGCCACCGGCAGTTATCGTTTGATGCGGTTTGATTGACTTCTCTCTGCTGCAACCTGAGACACACATGCCTGGTCCTCCGTGCAGGGAGATTTCCCGGCCAACCGTGACTCGAAACCTCCGAGTGATTTGAATCATCGCTCTGACAAAACAGAAAGTGGCTTTTCTTTCATCTTTTCTTCCTAAATTGTACTGATTTAGGGGGTTCTTTGTGCCGGGAGGGACTCTGGGTTGGGGACAGGGGCCCCCGGGGGCCTCCCAGCTCTGCCTCGTGGGCTAAGGGTATTTCAGTCCCTTGAGCCTCAGGGACTAATGGCCTGTGCCTTGTCGGTGGTTGTGAGGATCTGAAGTCCTAGCGCAGGCCAGCACACAGTAGGCCAGGCTCGGCACACAGTAGGCCAGGCTCTGTGGAGTGATGCACTTCGCCCAAGGTCACGTGTGGGAGGGAGGAAGGGACCTGTCAGCCCTGCCACAGAGCCCCTCCTCTGTGTCTGTTCAGCTCCTGGTGGACGACTTGCTCGTGTACAACGGGATCCTGGCCATGGTGGGCCACCTGGTTGGGGGCATCCTGCCCACGTGCGAGCCCACGGTGCCCTACCACACCATCTTGTTCACTGAGGACGTGGACATCTGCCACCAGGAGAAACACACCTCCATCAGGTGCGTGAGCCACCCCCAACCTCCCAGCCAGCCCTAACCAGGACCGGTGGCAGGGACACAGCCTGGACCCGATCGAATCTTGTCTCCCCCTGCAGCAGTCAGGTGGAGGACCAGGACGTCCAGATGATGAATGAAAACCAAATCGTTACCAACTCGAAGAGGAAGCAGAGTGCAGCTGACCCAGGTCCGCCCCGGTCCTCTGCCTGGAGCCCCCCTCAGGAGTCTGGGCTGAGTAGAGAAGGAGCTGGCAGCATTGCACCCCCCTCTGGCCCCTGCCCGCCCTCAGACCCCTCTTCTCCACCAGAGCCTGGCTGGGGGCTGAGGAGGGGCTGACAGAGGCAGACCCGGGCAGCATGTGCCCCCTTCCTGCAGGCCCCGCGTGGCCAGTGCTGCAGAGGAAGAGGCCGTTGGGCAGAAGCATATTCCCAAAGGGGTTGCCCTGGGTCATGGCAGACCGGTAGAGGGTAACAGGGCGAGGGCTTCTCAGAGGAGGTGGTGTTTGAGCCGCACAGGACAGCATGAGCGGAGGCCTGGAGCGGTCAGTGGCAGGAGTGCCCTGCTCAGAGGCTGCTGGGAGCTGCAGGCGGGGGCCGGGCCTCCAAGGGCCTAGAGTGGAAACCCAGGCAGCTCTAGACTCCAGCCTGAGGGTGCAGGGCTGCCCTCGGTGCAGCAGGGTCATGCTGATCCCTCTGTGCTCTCCCTCCTCAGCCTTACGCCCCAAAACCTGCCTGAGCGAGGAGACAGCAAGGCGGCGGCGGTGCTGACCAGGGAAGACGGGAGCGCTGGTCCTCGGCCGGCGTGGGGCTCCCTCGCTAGTCCCCACTCCGCACCCGTTGTCCCCGCGGCCCCCGTGTCGGCCAGCCTGGACCCCGGCAGCTGGAGGAGGGCTGTGGCGTGGAGGGGAGCCCGCTGGGGAGAAGGAGCTCCAGGGCGGGGTGGCCTGGAGAAGGCGGCAGTTACGGGCGGGCGGGCGGGAGGAGGCCAGGCTGCTGCCTCGGGCCTTCCACTCTGCCCTGCAGGGAGCCTGGGGCACCCGGCTCGGGGCCTCTCCCGTAAGATCCAGAAAAACGGCAGGCGTCCACGCAGTCCTGCCTGGGTCCCCTGAGCCGGGTCTGACTCGGGCCTGGACAGCGAGGTGGGCTGGGGCCTCCCATCCAGCCCAGAGCCTGAGCAGGCACAGCACAGGGGCCAAGCCTCAGACATCAACACTCGGGGGGGTGCCCGGAGGCTCCACGGACAACTCCCTCTCCCCCCACACGCCTCTGCCTCATTTGGGGGATGGTGGAGCTGCCGAGAGGCTGGGACTCTTCCCTGGACCCCACATGTCTAGCCAGGACTGCTGCAACCTCCTCACTCATCCGTGTCCCGCTAGGGCCCATTGAAAAGGACAGATCCCCTCTGAAGAACTGCTTCTGCAGGGGTCCCTGTCCCCTCCTCAAGCCCGAGGAGGGATTGGCCAAGGGCATGTGCCCCGCTGAGGAAAGGAAGGGAGCTGGACCCACCCTGGCAGGCCAGGAGCTCGTCTCTGCGGCGCTGCCAGGCCCAAATAGGACCTGCAGGCTGGCAGCTTTGCGCCCCAGGGCCAGCGGGGCCTATCCACATGCCCTCTGGCTGCAAGGCAGAGAACCAGGGCCAGAACCCACCCTCAGCCCCCAGAGGCTACACCCGTCCACATGAACCCTGGAGGAGGCGCCCTCCCTGCCCCCCCTCCCCGTCCCTAGAGTGACAGCGGTGTCTCTTGCTCGCCTTCCTCCCTTCTGTCCACGTCTGTGCCCTTGGAGTCAGGCAGTGAGGGTCTTGCCACCCAGCCCACTCTTCTCCCCCTTCCAGCAGCTCCCCAGCAAGTTGGAAACGTGCCTTGCACCCCAGCCGAGTGGAGCCCAGAACACATCCATTTCCATCTATGTAACAAGCTCGGATCAGGGACCTAATTGGTTTCCCAGTGGTAGGTAATTTCTCGTTCCCAATATTAATCCGCTGTTTTCCTGGCACCCAGCCCGGCCGCGCGCGTTACTGTACTCAGAGTACGTTCCTATGCAACCGAGAACCCAGCAAATACTTTACGAGCCTTGCAGCTTCCTCGGGCAGCTATGCAAACGAGCTTTTCATTGGGAGCGAGGGTCGATGTGAAGATAAGGCATTGTTTCTCCCCAAGAAGATCCATCATCCCTGTAGCTCCCAAGCCCCCTGCTTCTCCGCTCACCTCCCAGACTCGGCGCCTCCAGGGCCCTGGACGCGCAGAAGAGCTGACGCCTGGAGAGGGGGCTGATCAAAGGAGCTCTTAGTGACCAAGGCCAGCGCCAGGCCTTACAGGGAGGCCCGCCGTCCACCCCGCCTGGGGCACCGGCACCAGCTCAGGTCAGCTTTGCCGGGAACATTGCCCAACACCAGCACGCTTGCTCCTGGAGTCTCAGCCGATGTTTATAGTAATTGTATGTACCATGCAATTTCGGAGGAAAGAAAGGCTGTTATAGGCATTAACTCTAAAATAAATTTCTATTTTTTTCTCTTGCAAAATCAATAAAAGATGTTATTAGTAATATACTTTGGCACACTGGGTTT
This sequence comes from Miniopterus natalensis, assembly GCF_054644295.1. Lineage (NCBI taxonomy): Eukaryota > Metazoa > Chordata > Mammalia > Chiroptera > Miniopteridae > Miniopterus > Miniopterus natalensis. The sequence continues at coordinate 95,953,711 of NC_142083.1, forward strand.
GGGGTCAGAGGTAGCCCATGCTGCCTCCAGGAACTGAGCCAGAGTCCACTGCAGGCTGGCCAGGTGGCACAGGGGATGTCCCCTCTCTGAGCTTTGTTCCCCCACCTGCAGATGGTGTCATGGTCCTGGTGCCGCCGTGGTGCTGTGTGAAAAACAGATGCTATAAGCGCATACATATATAGTGGTTATTTGTGCTTGGTACTGACTCATTTAACTCACGTAATAACCCTACGGGGTAGGCACTACAGTGATCCTCCTTTTATAGATAAGGAAACTGAAGCACAGAGAGGTTGAGTAACTTAACCCAAGATGCACAGCTATTAGGCGCTGCACAAATCCTGAGATGACCACAGAGAGCTGGGTGAAGCCCCCCGGGGCCGGCTCTGGGAGTCCCTTCACCATGGGTGGACCCCGGAAGCCCACACCCAGGTGCCTGATTCTTGGCCCCCACTTAGGTTCCCACTCCCCTGCTTCCTTCTGGCAGCTCTTGGCATTTGGACAGAGCAGCCCCTGAGTGGAGGGAAGGTTCAGTTGAAGGGGTGGGGCATCTGGACTGCAGCTTGGGTGCCAGCAATTGCCTTGGCGATGGATAAGTGTGCCCTTTGGAAACCCACCTCGATCACTGTACCAGGGTGAGGGGAGTCCCTCTGTCCATCCCCTGCCCCCATTGGCAGAGGATGTCAGGGCCTCTGGCAGGCCTGCTCCTGCCCCCCCCCCAAGTTCCTAGGAAGGCAGCAGGGCCCCGCTCTGCGCAGGCAGCCCGGTGCTGGAGAGCCCTCTCCTCCGTCCCCCTGCGGGTGTATATCTGGGCCAGCCCTGGAGACCCTCGAGGGCAGGCAAGCCCTTTGGCGTTCAGCTATGGGTGGGAGGCCAAGTGAGGCGCCCCCATTTCTCAGCCACAATCAACCTCTCAGCCACCAGCCAGTGCCCTTGGCCTGGGTCCCTGTCATTCAGGGAGCAAAGCTGGCCTGGGAGGGCCTGGTCAGCAGGACAGCCCAGTGCCAATGGTCCAGCAACACCAGGTCTTTAAGGTTTTTAAGAGAAGCCAGAAATTTAGGGGTTTAATTTATTTTTAATGTAAAATATAACTGAAATGTTGGCTCAACTTAACCAAGCAAACAAACAAACGAGTGTGTCAAATAAGACTGGTGACAAGTCCTGTGTAGCCCCCACCCCCAGCTCCCACCCTGCCCCCTCAGCTCCCACCCTGCCCCCCCAGCTCCCACCCTGCCCCCTCAGCTCCCACCCTGCCCCCCCAGCTCCCACCCTGCCCCCCCAGCTCCCACCCTGCCCCCTCAGCTCCCACCCTGCCCCCCCAGCTCCCACCCTGCCCCCCAGCTCCCACCCTGCCCCCCCAGCTCCCACCCTGCCCCCTCAGCTCCCACCCTGCACCCTCAGCTCCCACCCTGCCTCAGCATGAGCACCAGCCCCCCCCCTTCCTGGCCCCCTGAAGGCTGCAGTCCCCAACCTGTGGCTCCAAAAGGGAGGTAAAAGGAGGAAGGAGATATTCCTGGACCCTTGTGGCCTCCCCTCAACCTCCATGGGCAGAAAGGCTGGGGGTCAGTTGGGTGATCTCCGTATGCTAGAGGTGACAGTCCCCACCCTTAACTTTGGTGAGAGAGCAGAGGCTTCTCCCCCCACCTCCTGCATCCCACCCTAGCCCCTAAGTACAAGGTGTAAATTAGCCCAAAGCTGCAGCCACCAGGGGCCCCTGGGTGCCAACAAGCCCAGGCATGGACTACTGGGAATGAATCTTAGCCACAGCAGACAAGAGGCTTAAGGAAGGACAGGCTTGGGTTCCCAGAGGAATCTCTCCTCGGACCTCTGTGCCCTTGGGGACCTGCCTTCTCTGTCCAGCAGTGTGAAGGGCCTGCTTCCAGCTGTCTGTCTGGCTCCCGTTCCAGCACTGGCTCCACGAGCTCAGGAGCCAGAGCCTGCCAAGGCCGTTTCTGCAGCTGGACAGGTGGCAGATGCCCCACTTCCAGGCACGACTGCCCAGATATCTGTGTCCTTCCCCAGGCCTCACCCTGCACCCCCACTGGGGCCAGGACTGTGAGTGAAGTGCGGGTCACAGTCTGGTGGTTCAGCCTCCTCAGCTTGGGCTGGCTTTGCTGGTCTGTGCAGTTCCCCTCGTCTCTGGAGAAACTGGAAGATCTGGCAGCTCTAGTCCCACATTACTTGATAGCCCTGAGCCTAGATCACCACAGTCCCCACCAGCCCCAACTATCTCCCACTGGCCTACTTCCCTCATTGCATTGCCCTCCCAGCCCCACATACATGAGTTTGCACACCTGAGACCGAGGGAGAAAATGAATGGGAGGAGCAGGAGGGAATGGGGTGACACTGCTGTGGGGCCCAGAGTGGGTAGGACTGTATCCCCTGGGCATCAGGCTCAGCTACCTGGGCATGCAGAGGACTCTCCTGGGGCACTGGGACTAAAGCCCTGGCATTGAATCAGGCCACAAGCCCAATCTAGGGTCTGGAGGAGGCAGGTGGGGCCTCTGTCCAATGGGCCATGTGTTGGGGCTCTCTGCACGTCTATGCCGGCATGTCCCTGAACCTCGTGTGACTTGTGGCATTCATGACACCACTTCCAGGCTCCCAGGATCTGGAAAACTGCCCCATTCACAGCCCCTGCTGAAGGGGCAGACTTTGGCAGCCATACTTATGATAACAGCAAAAGTAATATCCGCCACCAAACCCTGAGCCCTACCTCTTGCTCTGTGCCCTGAGGTTCCGTCACTGCAGGTGCATATCAGTGCCGGACCCCGAGATCTTCTCGGCAGGTTCCCTTTCCCTAGCCTGTTGGTGATGGGGAGCAATGGCCCTGGGGGTGGCTGGCCAGGTTCAAGTCCCACCTGCACTGCCTCCTAGCTGTGCTTCCCTACTCAGCAGGGTGCCAGCAGCGCCTGCCCTGTTACCCTCATTTTACAGGTGTGCAAACTGAGGCTTTTATAGCAGGTGACCTGGGGACTGAGGGGTGGCTCGTTTCAGCCTGCCCAACTCCAGGCCTGGGCTCCTCCCCAGAGCAACATGGCACTACCTCCCACTGGCCTACCTCAGCTTCTGGGACACCAGCCATCCCGGCGGCCTGGTCTGCAAAGGGCACTGGACCTTGTGCAGAGGTTGTCTCCCTTTCTCCGAAGTCCTCGCCCTGTTCTGTTGCATTATTCCATCCCCTCCCCCAACCAGCCTCTCCCTCGCCCGGCCTCTCCCTCGCCCGGCCTCTCCCTCGCCCCGGCCTCTCCCCCCCAGCCTCTCCCTCCCCCAGCCTCTCCCTCCCCCAGCCTCTCCCCGCCGGCCTCTCCCTCGCCCCGGCCTCTCCCTCGCCCCGGCCTCTCCCTCCCTCAGCCTCTCCCCCCCAGCCTCTCCCTCCCCCCGGCCTCTCCCTCCCCCCGGCCTCTCCCTCGCCCGGCCTCTCCCTCGCCCGGCCTCTCCCTCGCCCGGCCTCTCCCTCCCCCCGGCCTCTCCCTCCCCCCGGCCTCTCCCTCCCCCGGCCTCTCCCTCCCCCCGGCCTCTCCCCCCAGCCTCTCCCTCCCCCAGCCTCTCCCCCCCCCAGCCTCTCCCTCCCCCAGCCTGCCTGCGCCCTGCCCACCCCCACACTCACTGGGAAGTCCCCAGGGAGGGCCAGGAGGTCTGAGGAAGGAGGCTGGGGCACAGACTCGCCACCCCAGCCTTACGCCATGGAGCTTCCCCGTGCAGAGGCCCCTCCCCGCCAGGTCCTGCCAGCCTCTGGCCACCAGCCCGGCCACCAGCCTCCCCGGGGCAGAGGCTCAGCCAGCGTCAGTCCAGGATGAAATGTGGCCCAGGAAGCAATTACCAGGGTGGCGGGGCCGGCCGTGCTGGGAAGGGCAGGGGTCCCCGCCGTGACTTCCTGTCAGTCGGTGCAGTAAATCCCCACGCGAGGAGATTGGTTTTTCCTCATGACTGATGTCCCCGGCCGGGCTGTTTGTTATTCCCACGGCTGGCCGTCCACCGGAGCAGCGGTTCCATCTGTTCTCTGCCCCACAGCCAGGGGTGAAGGGGTGAGTGGAGCTGAACCCCAGCCTCCGAGCTGTGTGCTCCGGGCCACATCTGTGCTCTGGGGACAGGAGCTTTTCTGATTCATCCATCCGTCCACCTTTTCCTGATTCCCACCCGGGCCCGAGGGGCCCAGGGTCCCTGCTGCACGGGTCAGAGCCCAGTCAGGAGCCTCAGACGAAGCCCAGCCGGGGGAAGGCGCCCCTCACACCCCTCACGCCCCTCTCTCATCTCCAAGTCACACTAGCACCACTTCCCTCCACCCCTAGTGCCACCACTGTGGCCGACCTGCTGCAGCTCCCTCTCTGGCTGCCTCCCCTGCCCCACACCCGTCCCAGCCAGGATGACTTCCCAGCCTGCAGAGCTGCCAGGCCACCTCTAACGCCCTCCGGTCACCATGGTTATTATAACCCTTATCTAAGTTTCTATTAGTTGTTAGTCACTTTTCTTTGAGGTTCCATTAATACATTTCAAATATATTTTTAAATCTTTTTGGGTCAAAATACAATATTGTGACTGCAAACAAACAAACAAGCAAAAGCCCCCATATCAATGGCTCCCTGCGGACTTTCAGGTGAAGGTCAAACTCCTTGTTATAATCCACAAGGTTCCCCACTCTGACTCCAGATGACCGCTCAGCAGCAGACCCAAGCTCCAACCTGTCAGCCCTATCACAGCGCCACACAGCGCTCCGCAACCCCAGGGCCTTTGCATGTGCTGTGGCTCCTGCCCACACCCCATGGCCGCCTCCTTCCTCATCCTTCCTCCCCCCTGCAATGGCCCTTCCTCTGAGAGGCCTGCCCTCACCCTCCAGTTTAAATCAGGTCTCTCCCTAGTTGGCTACGCAGCGCTTCTCACATTCTGAAGTGACATTTTTGTTGTTAGAAGTAACTCAGCAGCCCCAGATGCTTTCCTCCATCCTCACTGCCTCCTAAGCAAGGGGTCAGCACACTGGCCGCAGCCGCTCTCCCCAGGGGATGGGCCTCCCAGCTTGCCTGTCCTCAGGCCTGGCTGCCACTGACGAAAGCCCATGAATCAAACTGACGTTTCCATTACCAAGGGCCGGACGGGCTGGCTTCGGTGGGGAGGGTGGGATGACTGCTCATCACAGTCACCAGCCGACAAGGGACATCAGCCCAGAGACTGCCTGAGGTCTGGGTCTGCCCATCAGCCCTCCGCTTGGGGAAGGGCCATGGCCCTGAACGCCCTCTGCATCTGGGGACAGAGGGGGTGACATGGGCAAACGAGAGGGCAGAGCCCATCTCAGGGCACCGAGCCAGTGCAGATGTGGATACGGGGCCAGGATGTGCCCGGGGCCAGCACGTGCACACACGAGTGTGTGGGTCCAATGGGAGCACACAGCGTTGCGTGCCGAGGACACACTTTAGCACACCTGCACATGCGATGTCCAGGCTGGGCCTGTGCACTCAAGCCCAGGGCATGTGCCTGCAGGGACACTGGGGGCAGGTCCAGAGCAGAACACAAGAGCCACTCTGGGCTGTGGGTCAGGCCAGCGTATGGGGCAGATGAAGGGCACTCACATAGCCAACAGCCACTCAGTGATCAGAGCGTGTCCGCTGGGCATGGGATGGAGCCGGGAAAGCCATTTCCAGGGGCCGGTGGAGGGGCCTTCGCTGCCCCCTGCAGCCTTCTACGTGCTCACCCAGGCGTCCCCTGCCTCCCCTAGGTGGTCCTCCCTTCTCCCGGACTGGGGAGCAGCATGTGCTCCCTGCGCAGAGCAAACCTCCCGGTGACTCTCGGTAGGGACCCATTGGGAATCACTGAGCCTGCTGGGAAGTGCTTCCTTTCGTCTAACCAGCAGCCTTCTTGCTGCAGGCTCCATAAGACTGAAAGGCAGCCGGCTCTCACACCTTGCCCAGCAGGTGCCCAGGAGGGGACAAAAGGGCTTGAAGACTGTGTGGCCTGTGCAGAGAGCGAGTGGCCCTCGCTGGAGCCGTCCGCATACCATAATCACATACCACTTGCACAATTATTTATTTAACAAGGTTTGTCTTTAAGCCGACTCTTTCTTTTACTTAAATGCCTATTTTGGTTTCATCCTAAGTGATAATATCTGTGAACTCTTGGCACTGCTGTGCCCGTTACACATTTTTTTCCTAATACACATTTACATAAACACAACTATTAAAATAGATTAAAATTTTGCCCATGTGCCAACTAAAACCATGTCCTGGACCTCTGAGGTCCACTTGCTAACTTCGGAAGGACCTTGGGTGGGAATGAAGAGACCTCAGATGCCAGGTGTCCGGGCCAGGCTCCTGTCCAAGGCGTCCCTGCCCAGCCCCAGGTCTGCAGCAGCTCTTCTTGCCCAGAGGCCGAAGCCCGCACTCCTGTCTGACAGTCAAGGCCTTTGCAGTTGGGCCCCAATCTCTCTCCCAGACCCATCTCTTGCCCATACAGTAGGTCCAAAATACTGAGCAAATGAAAGATGGATTAATGAAGCACTCGCTTGACTAATCAATGCATGAATGAATGAATGAGCATCCACCTCCACCTGGGAGGCCCCCAGGCCCCTGAGACTCAAGACATTTCCCACTCTCCCTTCCTGCCACATCAGTGCACCCAAACCTGTTGATTTCCCCTCCTGACCAGCTCCTGAATCTGCCTTCTTCGTCTGGTCCCTAGGGCCGCACCCTAGTCTCCTCTCAAGTGCAGTCAGGGTGAGGAAGGGAGCCGGGGCTCCCCCATCTTTTCTCTGCCCACACTTCGGTGACCTTCCTAGGCATGCAGTTGGGCGCTTTGACTCTGCTGACCAGGACAAAGTCTGAGCCTCCTAAGGGGCTTCGGGCCCCTCTGGCTTGGCTCCCCTGACCCCTGCAGCCTGCTTTATCGCCACCTTGCTCCCCTCCCTTCTATCCACACCTGCCATCTAGACTATTCTAAAGTTCCTACATGTTCCCAACTGTCTTTCCCTCTACACTTTTGCCTGTCTGACATCTAGACAACCTTTATGTTTTAGCTTAAGTGTCATTTTCCCAAAGGAGCCTCCCCTCACCACTACCCCCAGCCCAGCAGGTGCTGCCTTGGGCCCCCACAGCCCCCCACTTCCCCTCATGGCAATAACAGCCAACACTGACAGAGCACTTACGCTGTGCCGGGCCCTGTTCTGAATGTTCCAGGAACATCAGCTCATTTAACTCTCAGAACAACTTTAAGAGGTAGTTATAATGATCACCCTCCTATGCCCACGGGGATGGGGCACAAGAGAGGTCAGGAAAGTTGCCCAAGGTCTCCAGTGCAGGGGCTGGAATCTGAACCCAAGCTGTCTGGCACTTCACACACTGAACTATAATCGTCTGTCTAGTCACCTGTCCTGCCCATCTGAGCTCTGCGAAGACAGACACCCTCACTGGATGGTTCAAAATCCTATCTCAAGAGCCTACCACAGTGCTTGGCCCACAATAGGGAAACAATGGATTATACAGCTGGGCAGACGAATATATAGATGGATGGGTAAACAATGTGGATGGGTGATGCATAAAAGAAGGATGGATGAAGGTCTGATACAGGGAACTATGGCAGCTGATGGGAGGATGACAGATGAATGGATGATGGATGATGGATGGGTGATGGATGATGGATGGATGATGGATGGATGATGGATGATGGATGGGTGATGGATGGATGATGGATGATGGATGATGGGTGATGGATGGGTGATGGATGATGGATGATGGATGGATGATGGATGATGGATGGATGATGGATGATGGATGGGTGATGGGTAAATGGATGGATGATGGATAGATGATGGATGGATAGATGATGGGTGATGGATGGATGAATAAATGAATGATGTGTTTATGGAAGACTGAAGAAGACCATTCTCTGCTTGGGAGAAAGCTCTAGAAATCCTCTAGGAAAGGATGAGGACTCTTGGAGCCAGGAGTCTTGGTTCAAGCCCCAACTCTACCATTTGCTAACTTTGTGATCTTGGGTCAGGTTTCTTCATCTCTGTGACCCTAAGTTCCTTTGTCTTCATAATAAGAATCTGTTTCCCCAGGCATCTAAGCCCTGGGATTTGATATAAAGGGGCTCTAGACACAGGGTAAAGGGTCCCCATAGGGGTCAGGGTGGCTTAGGATCTGGGTGTGAGAACCTCTGTCTTGCCCACCCCACATTTCCCGTCAGCCTGGACCCCCATCTCACCCACCCTCTGGCATCCAAGGCAGCCTGAAGCCTGACCCGACCCCCAGCTTGGCTCTAGGCTTCCTCCCTCTCACATCTCAGTGTCTGACCCTGACTGCAGCGCACTCAGGGCTGTCTCACCTGCAGGCTCCTTGAGGACCTGAGAGGATGGAGCCACGAAGGGGCAGCCACAGCCCGGAGAGCAACTGGCCTCCACACACAGCAAGAAAACAGTTTCAACAAGCATTTATTCAGCCCCTGCTGTGTGCCTGCCGTGTGAACCCCTGCAATGCCAGTGCCACTGCCCCTCCTTTATGAAGCCCACCTAAGTCCTGCCCCCCAAAAGGTTATGTGCCACTGGGCACCTCCTGAACTGCCTAGCTGGGGGGCCCAGGCTTCCAACGGCCAATGTCTGTGTTTTTCCTGGCATCCCAGCTGTACCCAGCAGGGCCCTGCATGTGGCAAAAGTTAGAAGTTGCTGTTCCAAAGTTGCTCTGTGCAGCCCTGCGTATCCCACAGGCCACGTCAGCCCCATGGCTGGGGCCCCGAGACCCAGGCGGCGGCGGGCAGGGCAGGCCCAGTGTCTCCCATGCAGGCTGGCTGAGTTCAGAGCACACAGGCCGGGTTTCGGTGGCGCCAGACCAGTGGTCTTGTGGCAGGGGCTGGTGCTGACGGTGGCCTGAGGTCTGAGGGCAGGGCTGGGTCTCGGTCACACCCAGTGCCCCAGGACCCAGCACTGGCGGCTCAGCTCCGCTGCCTCCTGTGCAGAGCTCCGGGGCCAGGAATCGCCCATGTGAGGCTGGTGTCCTGCCAAGAGACGGGGTGGTCAGTGCTGACAGTGCTTTCTCCCCGCACAGCCCATCTGCCCACTGCCCCACCAGCTCGCCACCCATCCACACATCCACGCCCCACTCCCTCTTGACAGGCCTTCCGACGCTCCTACCCACCAGCTGTCAGCCCACATCCACTTCTCACCCCCTGTCCCACTCTCCAGCTCACCCTCCACCCCGGGTACCCAGCTCTCCAGGCCATCCCGTGCCCCCTTACCAGCCGTCTACCCACCTAGACGTACACCCGCCAGTATCCACAGCCATCCACTTCCCAGCCCACAATGCATCCACCGCCCCACTCACACCCTGTTCCCACCCTCAGTCGCCCACAGCCCACTCACGCAGCCCCCGCCTGCCCCCGCCCCAGCACAGCGGCGCCATCCATCCTCCTACCACCCCATTAGCGCTCCCACCAGCCCGCTGCCCACACTCACTCCCTGCAGCCCAATGACCACGCACCGCCCACCCCGCCCACCCCGCTCCAGCTCGCCGCCCTCTGGCCGCCTTCCCAACCGGCCACCAGGTCCCCACCCCCCACCAAGCCCCATCCTCCTGCCCCCAACTCACCAACACGCCCACCCAACAAGCCACCACTGCACCCACCACCATCCCCGCACACCCGCCTGCCCTCACAGTCACCCGCCCACCACGCCATCACCCTCAGGCCACCCCCCCTTTCATCTCCGCTTTCCTTTCACGGGTCCACACCTCAGTGAACCACCGACCCCTCCCTGCTCACCCGCCTACCCACCCGCCCGTCTCAGCGGTCCTGCAGCCACCTCTCCCCCCACGTATCCGCCCGCCCTGAGCCCCTGTGTGCCTCCCAGTGCTCGGGAGCTGCGGGGGGGGGGGGTGGGGGGTAGGACAGTGCAGTCGAATCCTCGCCCAGGTCCTTGCTTGGCCCAGGGACAGCGGGTGTGCCCCAAGCTGACGCTGAGCGGCTCCCTGGGCCAAGGCATTGGGCGGAGACTCCACCCGCCCGCTGCCCGCTGCCCCCACAGGAGCAGGAGCTGGGGGGCGCGCCCTGACCGTGCCCTGCCCGCGCCCTGCCCGCGCCCTGACCGGCCTGCACACCCGCTTCCCTCGGTTCCCAGAGGCTTGCTCCTCGCCTTCACCAAGCGTCTTTCTAACATGCCAGAAACATCTCCATCTCCACTGAAGGCTACAATGTCCTCGTACCTGCTGTGATCAAACCCTTAAGGCCCGGCGCGTCTCTCCTCCTACAGGAAGCCCACCGTGTCCTCTCCCCAGCCCTCAGGGGTCTCCATCCTGGAACCCCCACCCTGACTGGCTTTCCCCAGCTTCACCCCCTTAGACGGGGAGCCCAGGAGAGCTCTGGCTCACCCCAGGGAGGGGAAGCAAAGGGAAGGCGCCCTGGAGAGCGAGGGAGGAGCGGACGGTGACTGACCGCCACCTAGATCCTTGTCTCAGCCGGGAGGCAGCCACCACCGTTTCACAAACGAGGGAACCGAGACTCAGCAGAGACCAGCAGCCACCTTAGAGTTCGCAGCTCCTGTGGAACTGGCTCGAATCAACTTCCTCCTGATTCCAAACTGTCACGTTAGAAGGAATTTGTTCCATGTTCTTTCCCTCCCCTGAGCTCGAAAGGACGCTCAGGCATTCCTGTCACCTTTTAGGTCAGACAGGCTCTTCACAGTGAGCCCCTTGAGGTGGACATTCCTGCTGAAGCCAAGCTCCTGCTTGCACACCTCCAAGGACAGGCTGCTCATGACTCCCCCACCCCAGAGCAGCTCTGAGTGTTGGAAGGTCCCCCCTAACAACAGAGGCTGGACGGCGACAGGCAGGAATGAAGGTGGTCACGCCAGCGACGGGTGCGTGTTTTCCCCCCTCCGGCTTGTCCCCCATTTTTAATATTCCTTAATGTTGGCTGGAGCTCTGCTAATTTTACTATATTTTTTAAAGAGATGGGAAACATTTGGCGAACATTCTGGAATCATTTGGCCTCAGGAAAAACATTTGTTTTGGCCTCGACACTGAGACAGTTGCATTCTTTGGAAATGCTCGCTGCCAAGGTATAGGAGTTTGAGGTTTTTTTAAAACCTAGAAGCAAATATTTGGTGCAGAGGAAGATCTGATTATTTTTCTAAATGAGGGCTTAAAAATGACTAGAGTTGTTCTTACCACTGCTAACAGGCGGAACCTGGGAGAGTTCACTGGAACAGAGGAAAGGTGATCACGTGCGTATCTTTGAGGAACAAAAAGGCTGTGATCCCTGCCCTTCCTTATGTTAAAATCGCGCTCCTGTCCCCTGGGTCCAGAGGACAAGTCACTAAGGACCGGGCCTCCTCCCCGCTCCAGCCGCCCAGTAGGGCTTGGGGCTCAGAGCCAATTCCAGGGGGGTGCGGGGGCCCAGAGCCAATTCCAGGGGGGTGCGGGGGCCCCACCAGCCCACCAGGACTCCCCACTCCCCCCCCCCTCCCAGTCCCTTTACTTTGGGGCCAGTAAACAAAAACTCTACACTGTAGACTGAGGAAGCTTACATCCCGCCTACTGGCCCCGCGACCCCCCAAATGTGCTGAGTGGCCAGAAGCAGCCAGTCCTCAGCTTGGGACAGCGCTGCTGCGGGGACGTGAGCGCCGATCTTCCAAAAGGGTCAGAGGAAGCGAATCGGAATTTCAAAACAGGATCTCCTGGCTTTTAAATGATAACAACTATGGTTTTTAAAAATTTAAATCCTCCGTGGGCGGGGCGGAATCTCTCAGGCCGTTTCTGACCTCTGTTTCCCGCCTGCGTCTGGTCCCTGGGCCCGGGGGGGCCTTCCCGCCGGCCTCTGGCTGTTGAGTCTCCACTCCTCTTTGAGACACTCCCCCTTCTGTGTCCCCCCAAATACTGCACACCCCGCTCCCCCTGTGCTTGCCACTTTGTGTTGCGGGCGTCTCCCCAGCTCACCTGGGGAGTCAGGGCAGGCGGAGAGCAGGCGGCTTCCTCCCGGAGCCCCGGCCCCCAGCACCCCCAGCACCCCCAGCACCCCGCTGGGGGGGAGTTAGTGCTGAGCCGGCTTCACACCACAGGAAGCAGGGGCGGGACGGAGGGGACCTGGGCGGGAGGGGTGGGCTTCCCAGCCTGAGGTTCTGTTCACTGTGGGAGGCTCTTTGCTCAGCTGCTCCTCCTTTGTGGGGGGAAACAACCGCACTTGGAGCCTAATAGTCAGAGGTTCAAGTCCAGGCTCTCCCACTTACAAGTTGTGTAACATTTTTTTAAAGCTGTGTGACTTTTGACAAGTAACTTGACCTCTCTGAGACTGCAAACAGCTGTGAGTTAGAGAGGAATCAATAGGACCCCTGCATAGAAACCCTTCATCATCCAATTTCAGATAAATGTGAAAATAAAATGTCAGAACTAGGAGGTGTTGGGTTCATCAGCCTCTCCTCACAGATGGGGAAGCTGAAGCCCATAGGTGGGGAGAGATTTGCCCAAGGTCCCAGTCAGAGGGTTGGTAGCAAGTACTATGTTTTCAATTCCCTTGAAACCTCCCAGGCTTGGCAGAGTACTCGGCACATAGGAGGTTCCCAGATGTGATTTCTCCCTCCTCCCCTTTCTGTTAATCTTCACTGAGGATATTTTTTCCATTGATTTTTAGAGAGAGTGGAAGGGGGGGAGGGGGGAGGAGCGAGAGAAACATCAATATAAGAGACACATCGATTGGTTGCCTCCTGCACTTGCCCCAACTGGGGGCCAGAGACTGAACCTACAACCCAGGTATGTGCCCTTGACCTGGAATCAAACCTGCGACCCTTCAGTGTGCGTGGGGTGATGCTCTAACCACTGAGAATCACTGGCCAGGGTTCTCTTTGCTTTTTAATCCAAATATCAAGAAGATGAACGTTTTTAGCATAAGTCCCTTCCAGTCTTAACTTCCAATCCTCCGGTGGGAAGTCACTGTCTTGGACTCTCTCCAAGGCACCCAGATCCAGGGGATCAGCTCTCAGCTCTGCTGAACTGAATGAAATCACACCTAAAACGGATTCATTCTGTTGGGAGGGCCCTTCAAAACCAAGAACGCCAAAGCCACCACAATGTGTAGATGGGGAAACGGGCTCTTAGCGGGGAGGCCGCTTGCCCAAGGTGCTCTGAAGGCCGTAGGGGAATTAGTGAGGGTGGGCAGGCTTTGGGGGTGGGCAGGTGGCTCCTCCGGGAGCTCCTGACCCCATAGCAGCCCAGCCTTGAGTGGGAAGAGCCAGATCCGTTTAAACAGAAGTGCCTTCCGGAGACCTACCCCTGTGCGAGGTGCTGAAGGCCTCTTGGGGACCCGTGGCCCATCCAGAGCCTACACTTTGGCTGCCCAACCTTGAACCCTGGCCTCTAAAAAGCTATGCAATGTGGGGAGAGATGGAGAAATGAATCCAGGTGAGCACCGAGATGTCTGGCTTTGGAGACCCTTCAACTAGTGACACCACCATCCCTCTTTCATTGCCTAAAGTGTCACAACCTTGGCAAGGAGCACCCCTGGCTGCCGCTCCAGTTTGACCCTGCTCTGTAAATCTGCACCTGAGGTGGATCGTATCTGCTAAGATCCACTTACTCTTCCCTCCCAGCTTCCACCCTAGGCCGGATGCAGCATGAGGCACGGGCGAGCTCTGCTTTAATCCACCACAGCGTCCAGCGCCTGGCGCAGTCCCGGGCACAGTGCTGGGAGTACAGAGCTGCTGAGCGAGTGAATTACGGGGGATTTGGACAGGAGAGCGGGTTCGTGTGGGATCCTCGTGGAGGGAAAGGTTGGGTTTTCTGGTCTACCACAGGCGCAGACTGTCTTAGAAAACCGAATGGGGGCCCCCGTCCTTCTCTTCACTGGAGTCCATCTTCTCGGACCCCATGTTTCTGGGCTAAAACATTCTCTTTTTCACACTTGAAATCAGGCAGAGTCCACTTAACCCACCACCTGTCCCCACCTGAGCCACTGATTCTTTCATTCCCTTATTAAACATTTGATGAGCACCTACTGTGTGTCAGCTCCATACTGGGTGCTGGGTCTACAGACATGAGTGAGACACAGACCTGCCCTCTGGGTGTCCATGGTCTAGTGAGGGAGGCAGACACGCATGAAGAGATGGTGAGAGCTCTTCCTGGGTGACATCCCAGAGCCACCTACCACGCAGCATCGGCTCACTTAATCCTCAGAAATAGGAGTTAGGTCTCAGTACTATGCCCATTTTATGGATAAGAAAACTGAGGCCCACATAGGTAAGTCTTCTGTCAAAGGTCTCACTGCTAGGATTTGAACTCAGGCAGCCTCATGCCAAAGGCTGGGCCATTAAATTCTGCCTCATAGATGTGACTGCCTGGCCAGAAAAATGCAGAGGTGACCGTGACCACCTCTGGCGGGGTGAGGAGGGGGGCTGGTTGCTGTCCCAGTCATTTGAGCTAGGCTTTGAAAGCACCTGTGAAGCTCAACAATCCACTGGCTCGTTTTTTTGTCAAGTGGAGGAAGGGAGCAGACCACCTCAGGCGGAAGGAACAGGGTGTGAAATAGGCTCTTGGCAGGTAAATGAGGTTTCCAGGAGGTGTGAAAGCCCTGGCAACGCTGGCGGTTGGCGGAAGCAAGGAGGTCTGGGGAGCAGGGCTCAGGGCTGGTGGGGTGTGTGCGTGTGTGTGTGTGTGTGTGTGTGTGTGTGTGTGTGTGTGTAGGGTTAAGAGACTCTGCAGGCTTCCTTGAGGGGAGGGTGGGGGTAGGGTCCATCCTGGCCCTGGGGGTCTTATCATCAGATTTACCCGAGCGGATTCCTGGCCTGCCCCACCCAGAGCGCTGCATTTAACCACTGCCCCCAAGTGTTTTTGGGGATCGGGAGTGATCGGAAGAGTCTTGCCTCGGGCAAAACAGGCATAAGAAGCCGAGTGGCACAGCTTTAGTGTGGAGTCGCCCAGACTTGTGACCCAGGACAAATAGCTTGGTTTCTGGGAACCTGAGGATCATCATGTGTAAAATGGAAACACTCCTCCGAGCCAGCGCGACGTGAGGACCAAGTGAGCTCAGTCACCGCAAGGCACCGGTGACGGACTAAGTGCTAGGCACCGGGACTGCCGGTGAATGTGGCAACGAGGCCGTATCCTCACGACATTTCCATCCTGGTGGAGAGAGAGTTCACCAAGACGGACTCAGAGGATGAGAGGCTGAAAGCAAGATGAAGCGGGGTGGGCTCGTGAGGTCTCTGCGGGACCTGCGAGAGGGGTGGCCTGGCACCTGACGCCCAGCAGGTGCCACCATGGGAGGCTGTGAAGCTGGGAGGGGCGACGAAGACATGATCGAGTTTGTGTCTTAGGAGGGTGGATTGGCAGGGAATTCGCCCTAGGAGCCGCAATTTCCATCCAGAAACCGCTAAATAGCCCAAGCAAGGGACAAAGTGCAGATTCGCTCCTGGTAGCAGCTTCAGAGGGACAGGTGCTGGCCGGGGGCCGAGGGCTGCTCAGGGTTTGGTCTGCGGAGCAGCAGAAACGGCACCACTGGGGACTTGATGGAAATGCGGGATCCCAGGCCCCGCCCAGCCCTACTGGGTCCAAAATTCAGAGACGGGCCTGGCATTTAAAGGAGCCCCCCACCCCACCCCCTGTGATTCTGATGCTGACATTGGCTTGGATCTCTCAACCCAGTGCCAGGCATCTCCAAGCTGCAAGTCCGTCTGTGTGCCCAACAAGTTGGCATCGATACTGATTTCAGAAATAGTGTCTGTTTCCATTTTAATAAAGGAGCAGACTTGAGCAGGACTCCATTGGGTTTGATTTTGATCTAATAAAAATGCCAAGTTGCTCTGAGTCCAGAAAAGTCTTCCTTGCAATTCCCTCTGCTATTCTGAGGGCAGCAGAGGCAGAGACTCGTCTAGACGGAGCTCCCAGAAGCCACCTCTGTACCCCGCGAGTGACAGCCTCTCGCCAGCTCAGCCGTACAGACACACCTGGCAAAATCAAAAGCTTGTCTTGGGCATTGAACTTGACAACTGCAATCAGTTGCAAACCCCAGTTGCTCCTGAAAGGAAGATGCAGACACCTGGACCATAAGGCAGCAGCCTCTCCATCAAATGTCACATCTGATGTGCTTCTGAGCTAGCTGGTGGCACTGCAGAGCCCCCAAGGCAAGTTTCAAGAGCAAGCGCTTTCCTCGGGGAAAAAAAAAATGTGGCAGAATCCATATCACAGTAGCCCAAGAAAAAATAGCACATTTGGAGCAGTTAAGATAACCAAAAGTTCATGTCACTGTTTACGTAAAAGTGGCTGCTCAGGTGGGAAAGAGTGGGAGAAAACGGGAAGTTTAGAGCCAGGGATTGAGCACCTACTGTGTGCTACGCACTGTTCAGGGTACAGATGTGCCCAAAACAAGACAGATGTCTATTCTCATCATGGAGGAGACCTCGTGGAGAGAGACAACAGAACAGAACTCAAGCATGTAAATGCAGAAGACGGTCTCAGAGAGGGACAGACACTGTGACGAACAGAAAACAAGGCGACAGAGGGCAGCCGGGGAAGCTTCTCTGAGGAAGTGGCCTCCCGGCTGAGACTTAAAGATGAGACGAAGCCAGCCCTGCAGAGGTTTAGAGGGAGAGCATTCCAGGCAGAGAGAACAGCAAGTGCAAAGGCCCCGGGAAGGCAATGTTTTGTATGTTCGAGGAAGGAAGGCCAGGTGGCTGGAGCAGGAGAGGAATGGGGTTGAGGGTCTTGGGGGCAGAGCGGGGACAGCCCCGTGCTCAGGGTAAGGGGGAAGCTCTCCACCCAAGCTGAGCTGTATCCCCAGGGGACCAAAGATCTCAGAAAAGTCCGTTTGCCTTTCAGTGCCTTCGTTTTTCCATACGCACAATAGCCGCCCTTCCCTCCAGGGCTGCGACAGCCACCACGTGAGCCGGCTGTGAAGTGCTCGGCGGAGACCCGCACACAGTAAGCGTGTAATAACCCGGGCTCCCGGCATTCCTCCCCCCGGTCCCTTGTGCCCGAAAGTCATTCCACAAAATCTGAGCAGCTGCTTGGTGCAGGGATATTGCAAACCTTGCCCAGGCATTTCCAAAATATTTTCTTGGCCAAAACCCCACTAGCAGTGAAGAGGCTGGTTCTGGAGAAGCGTTGTTCCCCTGGACGGTCTGATGGGGCTGCTTTTCTAGCCTGTGAGCTCCGTGAGGAGCAAGTCCGCCGTGGCTGGGCCCTGTAACCACATATCCTGCCAGGCCTGGTGGATGGGGCCTGCCCAGCATGTGGACCCACTGACTGTCATGTGGAGCAGGGACCCTGGTGGCTCAGGGTTTGGCCTCTAGAGCCAGATGGGCTGGGTGCAAATCCCAGCCCTGCCACTTCCCGGCACAGCCATCACTTCCCTGGGCCTCGCCGTCTCAATCTGTAAAATGGGGCTGTATTTAGGATGAAATGAGTGGATAGACATGAAGTCCTCAGAACACACAGAAGGCTGAGGTATCATCAGACCTAGTGGGACTGAATCCTTCTCGTTGGTTATCATCAAGGCAGGTACCAGTGCCACAGCTGTAGAATTTATCAGGCTGGATCGCCCTGGCTAAGTCCCTGCCCCCAGCCCTCCTTCCCCTGCACCCCCCTCACCCCGGGCAGGAGGGGAGCCTGCACTGACCCCCATGTAGCTCCGGCCACCCTGTACAGCGGTGGCTTGGGAGCCGCCCAGCCAGGATCACACCTTATTTCTCTCCGTGCTTCAGTCTGGGCCCCACCCAGGGAAGCATCTCTAGTAAAGACCTGTTGACTAAGTGAATGATAAATGGCTTTCTTGTGGCCACAGAGGCAGCCCGCCTTAGGGCAATGAAAGTGACCGCAGGCGGCCACTCCAGCCCACTCTCGGGCGGACTCCTCCCTCAGCTCTGACAGCAGATGAGGTCATTTTCCACCTCGTTCCTTTAACTCTGGGTCCCCAGCGCCTCCCGGGCCCCTGGGAGAGCAGCCATGGCTGCGAGCTCGGCCGCCTGGTAAAGGGCACCTGGCAGAGGCGCTATGGGTCTGAGGCTCGCTTCTTCCCCGAGAAGCTGGGGTTGGGTAACCTGGGGGGCAGCCGACAGCTCTCCCGCTGCCTCCCACGACTTCTCTTTGAGCCCCAGGGAGTTAGGGCCTCATGGCTTCACTGTGTCTCCCCACCCCACCCATTCCCCCTGAAGGGTCCCAGCAGTCTCTTGCTTTCAACTATCTCTGTCCTCAACCTACGCGCCCCTCAGATTTGGTGCCCCACAAACCCGTCCTCCCCACAGCACCCTGGTGGACCCACTGCTCACCTCCAGCTGCACAGGGTCCCCACCCGCCTCAGGAGGATCACGCCCCCGCCCCACCCCAGCTGCCTCAATGACCAGGGATAGGGCTGTCACTTGGGGGGGGGGGGGTGACTCAGACCCGTGTGCTCTGCACTGGCACCCAAGCCCCTCACAGGGACGGGTGCTGATCCGCTGGACAATGTGCCTTTCACGCCACCTGCCTTTCCCAGCTCAGCCCCCCCCCCCCTGCTCCTACCTGGACTTTCTGAGGTCACCAAATAAGCTACTTGCTGTCAAATCCTTATCTCAGGACCGGCTTCTGGGGGAACCCAAACTAACGCTGACAGTTCTTCCAGAGAAGAGCTCTTGAGCCCACCCACTCTTATCTTTGTTCATCTCCAGCCCCACCTGCTCCCACCCCCTGCCCCCCACCACGCGGCTCCGTCTGGCTGTCCTGCTCCGGGGCTGGGCACCCCAGGTCCCCCTGCCTGGAGGGCTCCTTGTGTCTCCGACTCCCTCTCATCCTCTTGGTCCCAGCTCCTCGGAGACGTGGCTCTAAAGGAGCCTCCCGTCGCCACCTTATCATCGCAGGTTCCCTCCCTGGCGCCTGAGACGGTCCCGTTTGTTTCTGGGCTCACACCTTACCGGGCTCTCTCTCCCCTCGGCTGCTTGTCCCATGAGGCAGGGCCTAGTCCGCCCCTGCTCGTGGCCCCGGGTCCAGCACCCAGCGTGGGGCCAGCGGGAGCAGACACTCAATGAGTATTTGTCAGGGGAACGCGAGATGGAGTCCTGCGCGGGCTGCAGGCCCAGCAAACACACCCGAGGCCTCCCCCTGCTCAGGAGGTGGAGCGGGCACCAGGTGGGGCAGAGGCTGTGGGGCCTAGGCTGGGGTGGGGGCCTTGTGCAGGCCCCTGACCTTGGGTCTTCTCATTCTTAACTCCAGGGCTTCCTGTTAGGGCCACACTGGCTCCCCTTTTGGCCTTTCCTCCTCCCAGCTCCCCCGTTGCCCCCAAACAGGGCCCCAACTTCTTTCCACCCAGGGTGTCCTGCCCACTCTGCAGGGAGCCTGGGGAGGCTCAGCCCAAGCAGGGCAGCCAGTGGCACTCTACCATGAGCCAGGGGCTCTCAGCCTTTGTCCCTACCATACGCTTCCTGGGCCCCTCTGGTAGGTTTCTGTTCCCCTCTGTTTTCTTTGAGGCTGGTGCTCCCCAGCTGCCCCCATGCCCTGGTTCTTGACCCCTTCCTCCAGGAAGCCCTCCGCCCTAGCACAGATACCGGTCAAAAAAGCATGGGATGTGAGCCCAGTGTCCACCTAAGAGCCACCCCCGGGGCAGGTCATCTTCCTGGGCTGGTGGCTCCTGCAGGAGTTTCTTTCTTCAGAGAGAAGACAGGGCCCTCCCCTCCTCCCCAAGCAGGCCTCCTCCACACTCCTCTCCCTCCCCACTGTCACCTCCCTGACTCGGCTGGCTCGACACAGCTGCTGTTCTCTCTTTAGGCCAATGGCTGGCCCAGGCCTGGACTCAAGGCGCGGCTCCCCTGCCTGTCTTTGAGCACCCCGGTCCCCCGTCCCCCGCCGGCAGAGGCTGCTGCGTCAGGGCTCAGGGGAGGTCCGCCGGGCTCCTCTCCAGGGTTCCCTCTCCGCACACGGCCCAGAATCTGCGCGCCGGCTCCTGCAGCTGAGGCCACTTACGGGCTGGGTATCTCTCGTGGCGGCAGTCCAAGCGAAGGTCCTCCTCCTCGCCCCTGTCCCCCTTCTCGATCCTGGAAAGTAAAGAAGCCAAAGGCTTGTGTCAGAAAGAGCCGCTGGGCTGCCCGACACCCAGGACCTGAAGACGCGGAGCCCCTCCCGCTGGAGCACATTTTGCAAAGCCGCTTCACGCCACCGCCCACGAGACCCTCACCACCCCCGTGAGAGGGGCATCATTATTTCCAGGTCACTAATGAAGACACTGAGGCACTGGGAGGTGATGTGACCCGTAGGTGCGACGCAGCTAATAGCTAGCGGCAGAGCCGGACACAAGCCCGTGCACCCTCACAGGGGGCTGTCCAGTCACCTGCAAAGGGCAGGTTACAAACACATGTGCACGGTTTGATTTGTTTCAAAAAGTGCGCGCTGATATGCACAAAAATTACTTGGCCAAATATATACGGAAACCTAATGGTGATTAAGCCTAGGTAAGGAGACTACAGAGGGTTAAATCTGGAGCTTCCTTTCTCAAATTACCTGTTTTCTGATTTGGGGCAATGGACTTTTATCAGCTGTGTCACTTTGCTTAGCTACATCAAAACACTTCCCAAAGCCATTTCTGCATATGGACAGAGCCCTGGGCTTCTCCTCGGGCCACAGTGCTTGTCCCCGCGGGCAGCTGGGAGGGTTCCTCCTGCCTGGCTTCCTACTCCTCTGGCATCTCAAGATGACTGCAGCTCCACGGGCAGCCTCTGAGGGGGTGCCAGGGGCTGTCAAGCCCAGTGCAGAGGCTGACGGGGGGGGGGGGGGTGCAGACTCTGAAATGCGCCAGACCGAGGCCCTCACCCCCATCCCACCAATGACTGGGCCAGGGAGTGGGCCCACATTGCACTCACCCATTTGTAACCCTCATAAACCGCAGGGCTCCATGTGGCCCAGTCCAAATGCATGTCACCTTTAGAGGAACAGTCCGGTCCCCTGAAGAAACCACGGCAATCGCTATACCTCCTAAGAGCACCGAGAGTACTCCCAACTCCTCCTCTGGCCGATGCCCTGGTATGTCCCCCCTTCCTCTTTGCCATTCACTCGCCTTACAGCTGTCCCGAAACCTCTCTCCCCGGGTCTCACTTTCAGAGCTTCCCCCTAACGCTCTCCAGGGCCCTCAGCGGCGCCTTCCCTTCCCTTCCCTTCCCCCACCCTGCTCTTCCACCCACTGCTGCCCTCTCCGCTTGCCTGCAAGGAAATCTCCATCTTCTCCGAGCAAACGCCCCCCCCTTCACCCCTTATTCCTGGCGGCACAGCCACATCCAGAGGACGCATGGGGAAGGTGGCGAGCAATGCCAGGAATGGCCTTAGGAGAGGGGAGACACTCCTGCGCTGGTCATCTCGGTGCCCTGAGATCGCTCCCTCACTCTCAGCAGGGACTTGCTGAGGTCCTGCTCTGCGCTCTCTGACCAGATGGCCTGTGTAGGACAGAAATGTCCTCTTCACGGTCTCTGTCCTCAGAGAGCCTCCCGTCTACCTCCCAGAGGCCGCCGGGGCTGCTCACACTGTCCGCATGAAGGGACCAGGCCTGGCTTCGCGGGGAGCAAGCTCTGGACACAGCTCTTGGTTACAAAGGTCTCTGCCTGGGTGGCCCGAGGGCAGCACTGAGGCCCGAGGTCAGATGCTACGGGGAGGGTCCACGTAGGGAAGATGCTCCCTTTTCTGTCTTTTACTGGAAACATCTTTGTTACGTTCCCTATAGCACAGGTTTTTTTTAAAAAAAAAATTCCATCCCCATAAAGAGCAGAGTTCCCTGTAATTACGCCTCCATGTAGTAGTACTTTTCAGAATTAATACTTATATTAATAGCCTCAAATTAAACACGCTTTTTCGCAACCTGATTTTTTTAACTCACCCATAAATTTCCAACATCTTTCTATATCAGTCCACGTAAACCTCACTCATCTTTTCTCCTGATAGTTGTTTGTGAAGAAAATAAACAATATTCAATACCCTATTGATCAATGTTTAGGTGTTTTCCCAGTTTTTTCACTCTCCCAAGCAGCGCTGCGTGTTCACCCAGCAAGCTGTTGGTTCCCCGACCACAGAGGTGCTCAGGGCTGGAGGGTCACCAGTCATGAAGCTGCGGTGGCTCAGCAGCTGGGCCAGGTCCCCACGCCCACCCTCACCCCGGAGCGCCACCTCCTGCTCACGTCCAGCGCCTGAGTCAACAGATGCCAGCCCTGCCACACCGCCTGCGTTTCAGGGCCTCCAGCCTGAACCCATCCCTTGATTCTCTCAGGCTCCCAGTGCTCAGGGCTTCTTACCCTGAGGTCAGCTCCTCCAAGCCTCATGCTGGGCATCCCCTGGGCTCTGCCTGGGGAGAGGTGCTGGTGAGCAAAGGAGCTGATGTTTAAGGCAAGAACCAGCTCCGTCCGCCCAGCATGGCCCCTCCTCTGCCTGGTCACCAAAGCCTTGCTGCTAAGACACCCAAAGTTCAATAGTTAACATATCAAACACCTGCAGTGAGTGAGCAGCTGCTGGGGGCCGGGCCTTGTGCTGCCCTTGGGGGCCACAGGGACATGACTCCCAGAGGTCCCTGCCCTTGAGAAGCTCATGCCCGTTGCTCACATACACACAATCACCACGGAACGGCTAAGGTTAGGGCCGGAGGGTGTCAGGAAGGGTGGATAAAGGCACAATAGCCGTCTAATCCAGGAGCTGGCAAACTTTCTACAAAGGTCTGGATGGTAAACATGTGAGGCTCTGCTGGCCACATGGTCTCTGTCACAACGACTCAACTGCCCTCACGGTTCCAAGCAGTTGCAGAAAATACGCAAATAAATGGGCATGTTGTTCAGTTGTTCATTTACAGCAGGTGGTGGCTGGATTTGGCAGGAGACAGTGTGTTAACCTCCGGTCCAGCCAAGGGTTCTCAACTTGGAGACCCACTGAAGTCCCCTGGGGAGTTTTAAATGACCAGGTGATGGGACCTTGCAGCCAGGGTTGAGAACCACCTGTGCTGGGACCAGTAGAGGCTTCATGGAGGAGGCGACCCTGGAGCTGATGAAAGCCCACAGGACGCGCTCACTCCTCAGAGCAGAGCTGGGATCCACGCGGGGCTGCCGGTCTTTCTGCGGCCCTGTGTTACCACCTGGAAAGAGCTGGTTTCACTGCACAAATGCGGCCTTCACCGCCAGATTCGCCAGCGGACAGAGCACACCTGCAGGATCTTAGCAGCCATGTAGTGAGTGGCTGATGTTTGACAGGGTTACGGCAAGGGCTGATGGCCCTCCTGCAGGAAGCCTGGAGGACAAGGGGGTGCTTGGGGTACAATGGAAACCTGGGCCCTGCAGGGAGGAGGGACTGGAGCTGAGCGCAGCTCACCCTGTGCAGTTCTGTCTTCCAGCCCCGTGACTCCCCAAACTGACTGACTGTGCCCACCGACCCTCGAGGAGCTCGTTAAAATGCAGGTCCTGATTGGGCAGGTCGGGGTGGGGCCTGAGATTCTGCATTTCTAACAGGTTCCCAGGTGAGCCCCGGATCACATCTGAGGAGCCACCCCATGCTGCTGGGCCCCGGATCACGTCTGGAAGTGTGGGGGCCTCCACTAGGCTTAGGCCCAGTCATCCCCCCATGGCTCTAAGCTGCTGTCAGCGGACCCAGGTCTCCAGGGTGCTCCCCACAGTCCTGGCTACCGAAGGGCGTCACCAAGGAACCGGCAGTAGTGACGGTCAGCGGGGCATGAGGTGCCCGGAGCCCTGCCAGCCAACGCCCTCCCCACTGCCCCTCGGGGGGCTGATACTTAGGAGGAACGGGGAGCAGCTGCCCTTCCTCAGTCTTCCCTCTCCCCTGAGGGTCCCCACTCAAGGACCCGTCTGCGCTTTTTGCTTTTCTTTCTCGGGTCTTGGTCAGCCATCTAATTGATCGAACTGTGGGAGCTGGTGAGGGCTCCGGTGCCAGCTCTAATTTCTGGGCTCCACTCTCCTCTGGGGGGTAAACAGCGGTTTCAATGAACCCCAATAAAGAGTGAACAGATGTGGGGTGCCGCTGAGGAGCAACACGCAGCTCGGGGGGACAAGTGGGCACAAGGAGCTGAGGGCCCGGGCCCCAGGGCAGAGATCTCAGACACAGTCGCAGCGGACAGAGAACAGTAATTTTTCAGTGATCCATTCACAGTAGAATAAAGGATGGAATTAAAAGGAATGTCGGCAAATAAATGACCACAGGTAGGAAATGAAGGCTCCATACAGCGCAAGTGCCATTCCAAGATAGGGGAGAAAAAATGGGTTTTTAAAAAGGTTCTTTTTTCTTTCCCCATTTTATGAGAAATATCATCCTAATACGAAACATTCGGGAACTACAGAGAAGATAAAGCTATCCGCAGTGTCGGCGCCCTCCCCTAATCTGTGCGGAGTTGACAGTTTTGTCTCCCTTTTCTCCAATATTGGGTTTTAAAAAGAAATGTCTAGATATGATCAACTTGAGATTATTTTCAGAACTGCATGGGAAGAGATTATTACTTAGGAAATCAGTCACGAGCATTAGTGGAGCCTCACCCGAAACCCCACCCCACCCTCAGCAGCTGCCAAGGGCGCTCCAGGGGCCCCCAGGACAACGTGGAAACCTCCAGACTTGGTTTCTTTCAAAAGTCCCTTGCACAGCCTTGGCTACGAGGAGAGCGAACCGGTGGGCAAAGTCACAGAGGTGGGCACCTCTGGGCTCAGTGACGCTCAGGTTGGCTGGGGAAAGGGTCATTTAAGGCAGCTCCCAGAGGGCCAAGGTCACCTTGGCCTGACAGACTGGCCAGTGACATGGCCCAGAGGCTCCTTCTAAGAGGTCTTCCTCTCTGCTCTCTCTCCCCATCCATCCCTGTTTCTGAATAAAGAAAGGGAGTCAGCGTGTGCCCTGCCCCCGAGATGCTGCGAGGGGAGGCTGGTGAGAAGGCCTCGGGTGCTGTGAGAGGACAGGCAGGGTTGGTGGGTTTAGAATCAATACTGGAGGTTCCACCTGAAGGCCCAGAGTCAAGGCCAGGAATGGGGGCGCTCCAGGCAGAGAGGAGGGCAGTCCAGAAGCAATGTGGAGGCAGAACCACCAGTGTGGGGAACTACAGAGGTCCCGAGGGGCTCCGTGTGCAGGAGGGACCGGGGCCACAGTGAGGCGAGGTAGCCCCTGAGACTCACGTCGAGGGGCTGGGCCTGTGTCCTGGAGCTGTAGGAAGTCACTGCACTGTTTTAACCAGAACGATGGGGGTACAGGTTCCTGGTCATCTGCCTGCTAGGGGAGGACACCCGAGGGGGCAAAGTCGGGTGTGGGATTAATTACGTGGGACCTCCATGGGGGAGGAAGGGTGTGGAGACAGAGACATGAGCTAACTGTAGGGACGTGCGCTGGATTTGTGGTGAGCTGGGCACGGGGTGTCAGGATTGCAGATGTCTGCCTGGCACAAGCAGGATCACGTGGAGAGAGACACAGAAATAGGCCTGGGTTTGGGGTCACCATCATGAGTGGGTCCCGGCCATGTTGATTTCTAGTGTCTTTAAAAATCCAAAGTGGAAACACTGAGGATGCGGCTGGATATGAAGTTGGGGTTCTGGGGTGGACTGAGTGTGGGAGTCCTGGGGCAGGGTGGCCACTGAGGTCAAGCGAGGAGAGAAGAGGGCCCAGCACTGACCCTGGAGCGTGGTCCTGTGACAGAGCAGGGGAGAGCAGCAGGCCGGAGAGGCACAGGGAGGAGGGGAGAGTGGAGAGCCCGGGCTGCTGGGGGCTCTGTCAGGGGACTGGGGGGCGCAGGGCCGTGCTGAGTGGCAGGTGAGGAAGTGGAGACAAGCCCTTCCAAAAGTTTCCTTCCAACAGGCAGCAGAGCAGAGCTGCTTGGGGGTGGGGTCCCTGCACCCCTTTCTGTACTCAGGAAGGGGGGTTGGGGCAGGTTCCTACTCTACCTTCTCACCCCAGCCTCACCCCAAAAGCTGTGGAAGGGTGAGAGATGAGAGCCAGGCCCCACTCCCAGCCCCCCCACGCTCACACCACGCCAACCTGCCTAGATGCGCTCTTCCTTCCGGGCCTTGCTCCTGGGGGGCCTGTGCCTGCGACGCCCTCTCGCACCCACCGCCCACCCGCTGGTGAGCGCTGCCGCCCCGTCTTAAGCTGGGCTCAAGGGTCTTCTCTGCGGAGGCTTTTCTGCTCTTTACCGCCCTGTGGGCCTCAGCCCCCTCCCCCCACTCACCTGGCGCAGACTCATCAGGGCACATGTATTCTGCTGCACTCCTCAGCCCCGGAGCCAGCCCCCCAACCCCGGACTCCCCTGGTGCCAGGCAGAGACTATTGATCAGTCCTGAGCGGCCGCACATCACCACGACGGACTGTGACCTTGTTCAAATCCAACTCTGGCACTTACCAGCTGTGTGACTTTGGGCAAGTCACTTCACCTCTCTGTGCCTTGATTTTGCAACCATAAAATGGGGATAAATAACACCTACTACCTCACAGAGGTGGTGTGGAATTACCATCTAAAGCATCTAAAGGAGGGCCTGGCACAGGGCCAGTAACACGTGTCTGTTGTGGTTATTAATATGATTATTAAAGTCCTAACATCTAAAATGCCATCTCCACCTCATGCTGAGCTAACCATTCTCAAGCTTTATACTTTGCATCAGTAGCAGAAGGGACACAAAACTCTCTCACACACAAAACTCTCTCCATGCCCAACACATTGCCTGGCTTATGAAATTTGAGCCTCCCCAGGGGGCCAAGAGCTCTGGCTC
The DNA here is from genome assembly GCF_054644295.1 of Miniopterus natalensis. Lineage (NCBI taxonomy): Eukaryota > Metazoa > Chordata > Mammalia > Chiroptera > Miniopteridae > Miniopterus > Miniopterus natalensis. The sequence goes on from NC_142083.1 coordinate 95,980,349, forward strand.
GCCCACTGTGGGTCAGAGGAAACTGGCCCAGAGGGGTGTGGTGCCCTGCCCCAAGTCACACAGCAGCAAAGCGACAGAACTGGGAAACTCACAGAGGTCGGGGGCCTCCAAACCCCTGATCTTTCTACAGCACCCCAGGACCCTAAGGAGTAGGGAACGTGGGTAGGTGGGACCGTGGCTCTCTTCCCTGTGTCCCTGGCTGCGGTTTGGGGAATGGTGACCACGGCAGGATCTCAGCCCCGCTTCTGGGCCACCTGCAAACCTGTGCAGAGGTCTGCCCGTGTGCTCTGAGCTCTTTGCAAGGAAGGCACCAGAAAAAAGACAGAAGAAATTAGAACAGCCCAGCTGAGCTGAAATGCTCTCCTCAGAGAAGGGAAATAAAGTTTGATGAACCTCTGCATCATGCCGAGTTATGAATGTGTGAAGTGATATTCTGCACATGTGCTGGGAAGCAGCCATCTCCCACGTCTCTGGGACCATTTGAACTGGGGCACCAGCAAACGGCAGCTTCGTGGTACAAAGCGATCCTGTTTTCTGCCTCAGCAAAACAAGGTTGCCTATGGGTGTCCCAGCTCTCCCACAGCCGAGGTGACAACTGGTGCTGTGTTAATGTGACTGGTTTAGACATCAGGCTGTGTATGCGGTTTCGATAAACATTTCTCAAGTGCCTACCGGGGGCCTTGTCTATGCCAGTCATCACCCCCTTCCTAGTGAACATGCTCTGGCCACAGCCGTGGCCGAGGCAGGCCTGAATTCCAGGTCAGCCTGGCCTCCCTGGACACAGGTGACTGGCCTGGGTCTGAATACCTGACCTGGGACTTTGGCATGGGGGTGCTGGGATGCTGAATCTGCCTGACCATAGTGGGGCTTGAGCTGAAAGGGCATGAGGCAGTCAGGGCTGAGGTTTCCAAAGAGAACAGTTCAGTCGATCACACACACAAAAATTTAGTGAGCACCTACTGGGTGCCTGGCCCAGTTCTAGGTGCTCAGAATACAGTGACAATACAGTAAAGCCTTTCTATCATGGAGCTCAGTCTACAAACTATCAAACAGGTAAACAAAGAGAATAATGTTAGACTGTACAGGTGCTATAAAAAATTAGCAATGGGCTAAAGAGTGACTAGGACAGGGTGTTTGGGGGGTGTGCAAGTTTAGACCAACTGATTAAGGAAGACCTCACTGAGCAGAGGCCTGAGTGAGCCGGCCAGGTGAGCATTCCAGGCGGGGTTGAGCTTGCAGAGTTCAAGGAACAGAAAGGAGGCCCATGTGGCAGAGGAGAGACAACAGCATCTATAACAGTCAGAAAGGGGTCTCTGAGTGGCCCCCATCATGTGACTCCTTAGGCTGAAACCCTTCCACGTGCCCCACAGAGAGTCCAACTCAACACTGCCCAGCCTCACAGTCTCCTTCCCCCTTTTCCTCCTCAGACTCAGTCCCGGGGTCCTCTCACCTCCCTGCCACTGAAAGGCATTTCCCCCTGTTCAGTCACTCCCCCAGAAGCCAGCTCTGTGATAAGAATTTGGGTAAGGTAGCTTATTTAGGAGGTAGTCCCAAGAAATATGCTAACCACCTGCCCATCTGTCCTTCCACCCATCCACCATCCATCATCCACCCATCCACCATCCGTCATTCACCATCCACCATCCACCATCCATCTGTTATCCATTATCCATCCATCATCCATCATCCACCCATCCATCATCCACCATCCATCATCCACCACCCACCACCCACCATCTGTTATCCATTATCCATCCATCATCCATCATCCACCATCCATCATCCACCCATCAATCATCCATCATCCATCATCCACCATCCATCATCCATCATCCACCCATCCACCATCCACCATCCATCATCCATCATCCACCCATCCACCATCCACCATCCATCATCCATCATCCACCATCCATCATCCATCATCCATCATCCACCCATCCACCATCCATCATCCATCATCCATCATCCACCATCCACCATCCATCATCCACCATCCATCATCCACCATCCACCATCCATCATCCATCATCCATCATCCACCATCCACCATCCATCATCCATCATCCATCATCCACCCATCCATCATCCATCATCCACCCATCCACCATCCACCATCCACCATCCATCATCCACCATCCACCATCCATCATCCATCATCCATCATCCACCATCCACCATCCATCATCCATCATCCATCATCCACCATCCATCATCCATCATCCACCCATCCACCATCCACCATCCATCATCCATCATCCACCCATCCACCATCCACCATCCATCATCCATCATCCACCATCCATCATCCATCATCCACCCATCCACCATCCATCATCCATCATCCATCATCCACCATCCACCATCCATCATCCACCATCCATCATCCACCATCCACCATCCATCATCCATCATCCATCATCCACCATCCACCATCCATCATCCATCATCCATCATCCACCCATCCATCATCCATCATCCATCATCCACCATCCATCATCCACCCATCCATCGTCCATCATCCATCGTCCATCGTCCACCGTCCATCATCCACCATCCACCATCCATCATTCACCATCGACCATCCATCATCCATCATCCGCCATCCCATCATCCACCCATCCATCATCCATCATCCACCATCCACCCATCCACCATCCATCATCCATCATCCACCATCCACCCATCCACCATCCATCATCCACCATCCACCCATGCACCATCCATTATCCACCCATCCATCACCCATCATCCACCATCCACCCATCCACCCATCCACCATCCATCATCCACGATCCACCATCCACCATCTGTTATTCATTATCCACCTATCCATCATCCATCGTCCACCATCCACCCATCCACCCATCCACCATCCATCATCCACCCATCCATCACCCATCATCCATCATCCACCATCTACCATCCACCCATCCACCATCCACCCATCCACCATCCACTGTCCACCATCCATCCACACATGCACTGGTCCATCCATCCATCCACCCAACCATTCAACCATCCACCCACCATTTATTGTCACCTCCTCTATGCCCAGCTGGACACTGAGGACTCAGGTGATCAGATTTGGTCCTGGCCTCGAGGATCTCTCCCAGCGGCCATTGCCAGTCCCACTGCTGGGACCTCTTCTCAGTGCTGTGATAAGAGTCCAAGACAGAAACCTTGGTTCAGCTTTTAGGTGCCCGTCTTGGTTCTAGGAAACCTGGAGCCAAATGGCAAACACTCCAACTTGATTTCCTTCCTGGTTTCTCAGGCTCCGATTCCCTAAGCTCGAGGCAGTCACATGCCCCATAAAACATTAAAATGTCCCAGATGTTCCAACATAGTGGAGTCCAAACTCTGCCTCGCCCAACCTGCCCTCCCATCCCCAACACTCCGTGGGACCACTCAGTCCAGTTCTGACTGGAGCCCTGTGGCCACTGAGGCCAGACCCTGGGCTTCAGCCTCCAGTGGCACCAGAGGGGACCCATGTGCACTGACCTCTCCCGGAAGTACTTGATGGCCTCGGGGTCTATGAAGGTCGGCTCCTCCCGGTAGCCCTGCTCAAAGACCTTGCGCTTGTGCCGGAACTCAATGACTGTCTTGGTGTAGGAGTTGAGCGTGGTGACCGAGGCGGCCATGCAGCAGGTAAAGGAGCCCCACGCCAGGCTGCGGGAGACAGGAGAGAGGTGCCGGTGAAACCTGCCCACCTGACATCACTCACCCTGCGCGCTGCCTCTTCTGGGCCAGACCTAAGCAGGTGCCGGGCGGAGACAACAAGACTTGGTCCTGCCCCACACAGTCTGGTGCGGGGGCAGCACTGGCTGCACAGGATGCCGCAGACATGGCAGAGTTCATGACGAGGGGACAAGAAGAGAGCGAGTCATCCCGCCCAAGGAGGGTTACCACAATCAGCTGTGCTTGCGCTGGGTCTGGGGGCGAGGAAGGGCTTGCCAGGGGGCAGGGCATTCCAGGAAGAGGGAAGGGCATTCCAGGAAGTGGGAAGGGCATTCCAGGAAGTGGGAAGGGCATTCCAGGAAGTGAGAAGGGCATTCCAGGAAGTGGGAAGGGCATTCCAGGAAGAGGGAAGGGCATTCCAGGAAGTGGGAAGGGCATTCCAGGAAGTGGGAAGGGCATTCCAGGAAGAGGGAAGGGCATTCCAGGAAGTGGGAAGGGCATTCCAGGAAGTGGGAAGGGCATTCCAGGAAGTGAGAAGGGCATTCCAGGAAGTGGGAAGGGCATTCCAGGAAGTGGGAAGGGCATTCCAGGAAGTGGGAAGGGCATTCCAGGAAGTGGGAAGGGCATTCCAGGAAGAGGGAAGAGGGAAGAGCATTCCAGGAAGAGGGAAGGGCATTCCAGGAAGAGGGAAGGGCATTCCAGGAAGTGGGAAGGGCATTCCAGGAAGTGGGAAGGGCATTCCAGGAAGAGGGAAGGGCATTCCAGGAAGTGGGAAGGGCATTCCAGGAAGAGGGAAGGGCATTCCAGGAAGAGGGAAGGGCATTCCAGAAAGCGGGAAGAGGGAAGAGCATTCCAGGAAGAGGGAAGGGCATTCCAGGAAGAGGGAAGGGCATTCCAGGAAGAGGGAAGGGCATTCCAGGAAGTGGGAAGGGCATTCCAGAAAGCGGGAAGAGGGAAGAGCATTCCAGGAAGAGGGAAGGGCATTCCAGGAAGAGGGAAGGGCATTCCAGGAAGAGGGAAGAGCATTCCAGGAAGAGGGAAGGGCATTCCAGAAAGAGGGAAGGGCATTCCAGGAAGAGGGAAGGGCATTCCAGAAAGAGGGAAGGGCATTCCAGAAAGAGGGAAGAGCGGGGCAAAGGCGTGGAGGCATGAGGCGCAGGGAACACTGCACAAACCGTGGGAGGCTTGGGATGCTGGAGGAAGGGAATGTGAAGAGATTAGTTGAAGTTGATGAAGAGAATAGATGGGGCCAAAAACCCTACAAGCGGGTTGTCTGTGAGGGTTAAATTACCTGAGTTCCTCTGTTAAGCACCTTGGACAAGATGCTTCACCTCTCCTTGCATCCATTGTAACGGGCATAACAAGAGCTCCACCTCACAGGGTGTTGAAGGATTGAAGATGATCCATTTAAAAGCTCTTAGAACAGAGCCTGGTACACAGTCGGGGTTCCTGAAAGGTTTGCTATCATTCCTACCATCACAATCACCACCATCTTTACTACCCACTTCTGACTCGCTTTCCCGGCTCTCCCTCTGAGAGGCTAACTTATAACGACCTTCGCGGCTCCACACGTCCTCCATGCGCAGCTGGGACCCTTGGCTGCACTCACCTGATGTGTTTGCTGAGCCAGCCAGAGCTGGAGAAGCTGTCCCACCACATCTGGAAGCAACCAGGAGCGTGTGCCTGCCTTGCGGTGGTCACACCTGGTCTGGCGCCCAGTCAGTTCCCCAGTCTCTGCCTTATGACTGTTTCCTCCAAATCAAGGGCTCAGTTTTGCTGTTTCGAGCCCTGCCCTGTCCCTGAGCCTCCCTTCTGCCGACCCTTCGAGTCTCTTAACATCACTCCCCTGCATTCCTCAAAGCGAGCACAGCCCGCCTCCCACACCCTCTGCTCTCCTCTCGGTCCGCGTCAGAACACCCAGAAAGAAAGCGTGGGAATGCGAGGGTTCCGCCTTTCTGCCAGGCATCTCCAGTCACCATCCATCCCTCGTTGCCAAAACCATTAAAGGGTCCCCCTGTTCTTTCATGATACAGAGCTCATTTAGATCTTCCAGAAGCTCTGACGATCTGTCGCAGACAGCTGTGGGGTGTCAGCCTGGCCCCTCTAAGAACTTCCTTGGCCACCCAAGGGTCCAGCAGGTGACCCCACCCCCTGTTCACAGATGATTGGATAAGGGCTGAACTTCTGACCAAAGCTAGTTTAATCGGATAATCCCTCCCTTGAGCAACGAAGTTCAAGATTCTAGCCCAACCTGGGGTGTCCGTCTGAACCAGAGGGGTGGAAATTCAGAACCTGAGGGTGGAGAATGAAAAAGCGGCTTTTTTCTGGGATCCCATGTTGGTTTACCCTGACCCTCATCTATGTTAAGGGACCACTCGTCCCCTCCTCTCCAGCCGTGTGATTTGTGTGGAGCACATGCCCTAGGCCTGGCCAGTGAGAGTGTCGCCTCCCTTTGGCCACAGTAATTGGCTCAGGATGGGCACGTGGCACCAAAGTCTGGCTTACGAGTCTCAACCCCAGGACTTTTGCTAAAGCTCTCAGGAAACAGGGCTCTGCTTTGGTCCGGAGCGGGGTTTGAGCCAGGAGCTTCTGGGGACTGTCTTGCCACCATGCAACCTGAGATGAAGCGGACTCAGAAGAAAGGAGAAAGGACCTAGATCCCTGAGCTGAAGCCATCGTCCCTGGGCTTTGCAGTTGTGGGAACACAAATTCCTTTTTTGGATTTTTTTTTCCTTAGGCCAGTTTGAACTGGGTTTCTGTCATTGGCAACCAAAGTTCTTATATAATTACTTTCTATAAATTCCCTTTTTTGCACAAGTTCACTTTAAAGTGAATTTTTAGCCTTTATGACCATGGACCTTATCTATGACCAGGTCCGGCTCCCCACTCTGATGACCCAGCGAAGGAGCAGTCCTGCCCATCACATTTCATCACACCCTGCAATACTCTTGTGGCTTTTAACCTCTTATTTAATATTCTTTTTTTGGGGGGGTCTTTATTGATTTCAGAGAGAGGAAGGGAGAGGGAGAGAGAGATAGAAACATCAATGATGAGAGAGTCATTGATCGGCTGCCTCCTGCACGCCCCCTACAGAGGATCGAGCCCACAACCCGGGCATGGGCCCTGACCTGGAATCGAACCTCGATCTCCTGTATCACAGGTCGATGCTCAACCGCTGAGCCACACTGTCCAGGCTATTATTCTTTGTTTTTAAATTAAGTTTTTAATTTCAAGGTAATTACAGACTCACAAGTTGTTGTAAGAAATAATACCCGTGGACCCTTTACCCGGTTTCCCCAGCGGTGACATCTTGCAGATACAGTGTAGTATCCATCAGGATCCTGACACCGGGACAGTCAGGTACAGAACGTTTCCATCCGTCACCACAGTGACCCCTCCAGGTGCATTTTAGTCACTCCCACTTCCTCCCAACCCTTGGCAACCACGAATCAGTTCTTCATTTCTATGATTTTGCCATTTTAAGAATATCATAGAAATGGAGTCACACAGTATGTATGTCTGGGATCGGCTTTTTCCCTCAGAATAATTCCCTGGAGAGTCATCCAAGTTGTGTATGTAGCAGCGAGTTCCTTTATATTGCTGAGTAGGGTTCCTACCAGCCATGTAAGTTTCTCACTATTGTTTTTTAATTTTATTTATTCATTTTTCAATATGTTTTATTGATTTTTTTTTTATTGAGAGAAGAAGGGGGAAAGAGAGAGGGGGAAGGAGAGAGATATGAGAGAGAAACATCGATCTGTTGCCTCCTGCATGCGCCCCAACTGGGGATCGAACCCGCAACCTGGGCATGTGCCCCGACTGGGAATTGAACCGGTGACCTTTTGGTGAACTGGGGACAACGCTCACCCAGCTGAGCCACACTGGCCAGGGCTCGTCATTTTTAAATTTTCAGTCTGTAGCTTGTCTTTTCAACCTCTTAACAAGGCCTTGCACCGAGCAGAAGTGTTTAATTTTGATGAAATCCAATTTATCAATTTTTTCAACACCTTCGACGGCAAGTCCAAGAACTCTTTGTCTACTCTAGGCCTAGACCCCAAAGATTTTTCTCCTATTTTTTTCTAAAAAGTTTATAGGTTTACATTTTATATTTAGGTCTGTGATGCATCTTGAGTTAAGTTTTACATAGGGTATGAAGTTTAGATCAAGCTTGTTTTTTGGGGGGGTTTTGCCTATGAATGAATATCTAATATAGCTTGAGCACCATTTGTTGAAAAGGCTATTCCCTCCTCCACTGAGTGGATTTGCATCTTTGTCAAGAACCAGTTGGGCACCTTTGTGTGGGTCTTTACCCTGTTCCATTGATCTGGGGGTCTGTTCCCCACCAACAGCACACAGTCTGATTACTGTAGCTATACAGTAAGTCTTGAAATTGGGTAAACCAATTCCTCCTACTTTATTCTTTTTTTTCAAAATTGTTTTAGCTATCTTAGTTCCTCTGCCATTCCTAACAGGCTTTATAATAATCTTGTCTATATCTATAAGAAATTACACTGACATTTTAATAGGAATTGCATTAAGCTTGTACACCAACTTGAGGAGACTTGACATATCTACCATAAACATGGTATATCTCTCCATTTATTTAGAAATTCTTTGATTTTCTTCATTGGCCTTTGTGGTTTTCAGCCTTTAAATCCTGAAGATGTTTTGCTAGATTTATGACTAAGTATCTCACTTTTTTCAGTGTAAACATTATTGTATTTTTAGCTTTATACAACTGTTCATTGCCAGTTTATAAAAATATAATTGATTTTCATATTTTTATCTTGTATCCTGAGACAATACATTAAACCCTCGATTTTGTGGACCTCGATTTAACAGACTTCAGATTTAATTGACAAAATTTCCAGTCCGTGTGTCATATGTGAAAATTAACACCTTGTTAATTTTAAAATGTTTTTAACCAAGATTTGCTTATAATTAAGTTAACAGGTTATTTTTGTTATTAATTTGCTATTTTTAACAAATTTTAGTGAATAGGCCATATGTTGGGAAAAACACTGTAGTAATCTTGCCGATATAAATAAATATTACGTATCTACAACTGTAGTCTACATATTTAAATCCAGAATCACTGCTCGTAAACAATGTGTGACAAATGATTAGCACATGATCACACTGCATTGAGTGAGATAATTGGTTCTGTTGTCTGGTGGAGTGGCTTTCTGCATCAGTTTTAACTCATGCTGGCAGATGTTCCGTGTATGCTAAACCACGTCCCAGCCACGTGCATTTGTTTACTCCCGGTGACATGAATGCACACATTTTCTAGACCCATTCAGTATAAATTTAAAATTACAGTAATACATACAGAAAACTTTTCTGTGAAATTAAACTTTTCATACATACTTAATTTTAATGACACAAACGTGTCTACGTAAGTAAAAACAGGTAAACTAACAAGTTTGTCAATTTTTTAACATACGCATTCAGAAAACCTACTTTATTATATAACAGACTTTGGGCTTTAACGAACACCCCCTCACCCGAATTAGTCTGTTATATTGAGGTTTTACTGTACTGAATTCATTTATTAGGTCTAGGCATTTTTTTATGTATAGCTTTCTTGGATTTATCTGCACAGACAACATGTTATCTGCAAATAGGTACAGTTTCCTTCTTCCTTTTCAATCTGTATGCCTTTTATTTACTTTTCATGCCTTATTGCACTAGCAAGAGCCTCCAGCGCTGTGTGCAGTACACGTGATGTTACCAGTCCTAGAGAGAAAGCATTTAATTTTCACCGTTGACTATGATGTTAGCTGTAGGTGCTTAGGTAGGTGTTCTTTATCAAATTTAAAATTTTCCGCTCTATTTTTAGTTTTCTGGGAGTTTTTATTTAAACAAGAATGGATGAATTTTGTCAAATATTTTTTTCAGATTGATTGATAAGATCCTATGATTTTCCCTTTACGTCCCTTTATTCTCCCCCATTAATATGACTGCATGAAATATTTCCTCTGATTTCATTTAGAACTGCATCAGACTGTGTTATAATTTTTTGTTTCAATCATCAAACATAATTTTGAAACCTCAAGAGGAAAGTAAAATTTTCTTTCTTCTTTCCTGCTGTTCCAAGATTATCTCTTTATGATTTTTTTTTTTTCCTGTTCAGAGAACTTCTTTTAACCCTTCATTTAGGGTAAGTCTGCTGGCAACACATTTTTTTAGTTTTCCTTCATCTGAAAATGATTTCCCCTTCCCTTTCCTGAGGATATTTTTGCTAGAAACAGAAAACAGAATTGACAGTTCTTTCCTTTCAGCACTTGAAACATGCTGTGCCACTGCCTTCTAGCCTCCGTTGTTTCTGGTGCAAAATCTACTGCCATTTAAATTGGTTTTCCCTACAGTTGAGGTATCATTTCTCTTTTGCTGCTTTCAATATTTTTTCTTTGACTTCAGTCTTTAAAATTTGACTATGATGTATCATGGTATGGATTTCTTTGGGTTTATCCTGTTTGGAGATTCACCCAGCTTCTCAACTCTGTAGCTTTATGTCTTTTAAAAAATGTGGAAAGTTTTCAGACATATTCCTTTGAGTGTCTTTTTCTGCTCATGGAACTTCAATGTTACCTCTTTTGTTATAGTCCCAGAGGTCCTTGAGGCTCCTTTCATTGACCCAGGTAGGAAGATTTTTTATCGCTGCTGGGCAGAGTGGGAGTTCTGGACCCTTAGGCCTCTGCAGATAACTACCCTGGCTGGAAGGGACAGGAGTGCCTCATTGCTGCTCTCCCAGTGGCCTCCGCTGACACCACGGGGAGGGAGGTGGCCTCATTACAACTGGGCAGTGGTAAAAATCCTGACTCTCCACTGCTCCTCTGATACCACCCACGCAGGGCAAAGTTTAAAAACCTTCAGCTCCAGAACACCTGCTAGTGTTTGCAGCTTGCACTTCTGAGCTGGTGCAGTGAGGTATGTGGGTGGGTGGCCTGGTTTTCAGAGCCAAGAGCAGAGTGGACACTGTGGGGAGAAAAGGAGAGGGTGATGGGGAGGGGTGGCTGTCAACCATCCTGTATCGTCTGGGAGCTGAAGGGCAGGGTCAGGAGACATTGGGTGAGCAGATTCAGAGACACATGCATGCCACCCTGAAACCTACCCCAGGCCCTGTTCAGTGGGAAGGTTAATCGATTGCTGAGGATCAACTGCAGGTCACCTGCAGGTCAGACGGCACAGAGTCACTGCGCAGAACCCCAATGTCCAGGCCACCCTTAGTGCCCAAAGGCTGATGGGACAGGAGTTGACGACTGCAGGTTCTGGGGCCCAGCTCGTCCATCCATGGGTAGCAGGGCACCCGTGGGCAACCACATCTCCCCTTCCCCGCCCTGGTCTTAGAGAAAAGGAGTCCAGAGTCACCTGCCTCGGGGGAGATGAGAAAGAGTCAGAGCTTCTTGCTGACCACACAGCCGCTTAGCGGTGACACAAGCAAATACACCCTTTCTAGTGGCTCTTTGGAGCCAAGGATCTTCTGAGGTCACAGCAGCAAACACCTCCCATCACCAACCCCCTCCAAGGGATCAATATGCTGAAATGCCAGCTAAGCCCTGCAGAGAGAGCAGGGCAGCCTAGGGTCCCCAGAGAGAGAAAGGGCCAGCCTGCTGTTTTCACAAGGTCTTGGAGACTGGGAAGTGGGGGAGGGGAAGGGAAAAGGGTAGCAGTGAAGCCACTGCACTCCGCACAGATGGGGCTCCAAAAGCAAACGGAGAGGCACCACCCTCCAGGGACCTGGCCCAACTTGCTACTCTAATGTTGTGTGACCTGGGCCAAGTAGCTTTGCCTCTCTGTGCTTCTAGCTCTTACATGCCACAACTTGATAATGCTCCACTACCCTCTGTCTACAGAGTGAAAGCTTAGGATTTCACTGTTTGTGCTGTGGGAGGGACCTCTTTTCCATTCATCTCCATTTTGATCAAATGCAAAACAGAAGTACAAAGTGACTAATTTTCCACTCTCCCACCATCACCAGGAAAACTGACACGTGGATATTCCAAGTAGAGGCCACACACTCAAATTCCTGAGGGGTCAGGTGCATGACTAAGTGAGGAAAGTGTGAGTAAGCATAAGGCAATAGGGAGTGGTGGGGACTGGGGTGAACTGAAGAGCATATGCCCCATCTGAACAGGGCAGCTGTTACTCAGCTGCAGCTGCCTGCTGCCAGTTAGGCAGGGGCATATCTTCTAATGGTCAAGAGAAGCCAGAGACCTGAATCTTTATGTAAAATGTTTACCTTTTCAGATGTTAAAAACAAATGTGAACTTTTAATAACACCATGGCAGGCCAAGCAGAACATCTGTAGGCTGGGTTCAGCCCTGGGCTGCTTGCAATTTGCAGCCTCTGAGGCTAATTGTGTGACTTGGGCCTTTGCCCTTTGTGAGGCTGTATCTTCGTCCAGCCAGTGGGTATGGTAACTCCTCTGTGGGGGTCAATGGCAGGACTATACAGCTCAGGGCTTGTAAGCATCCCCCACTGTGCCTGGCACAAAGTAGGTGGCACCAACCTTAGTTTTATCCTGACCCTGGGGGTGGGGAGGGTTGCCTTAGCATTATCACAGTGCGACCCAGAGAACTGAGACACAGAGCTGAGAAAGGAGCAGGCAGGAGGGCTGGAGGCTGGGGCTCAGGACGAGGATGGGGTCCCAAAGCTTAGGCAGGGCCAAAAGACGGGGTAGAGGAGCGAGGGGAGATGTCAGCCAGGGCTGGATCCTAACAAAACACTAAACTTCTGGGAACAAAGGCCAGCAGAGTCCAGGGTGGGGTGGGCTTGGGGTGGAGACAAAGAGGAAGGACTGCTTGCCTACCCACTGGATGTCATCCTCTTGGACATTTGGGTCAGGTGCCTCTCAACAAGCAAGAATGGCATCCCCAAAGGCCTAATGTCACTGTCACCGTGTATAACCAATTGTCAAGCACTCACTGGGCACCAGCAGCTTGGCCCCATGAAACCTGCATCACTACGATCCCCACTCCAGAGAGGAGGGAGTGGGGCTCACGGGGCTGGGTGCCTGCCTTTAACACCACATCCCCGAGCACGTTCCCTGTGCCGTGCGCCCACAGGCATGGCTTCGTGGAGTCCTCATGGTAGTTTGTCTCCAAAGAGGGCCCCCTGAGCCACTCCTCCTGGGCTGGGAGGTTTGGTGCAGCCCACTCTCCTCAAATCTGGCCCATCACTTGCTCTTGAGCAAGAGAATACGACACAAGTGACACTGTGTAACTTCTGAGGCAAGATTATAAAATAAACTTGTAGCCTCCACTTGGATTGCTGGGAACGCTTGCTCTCCGCAGGGGCCCAGCCGCCGTGCCGGGGAAGCCGCTCCGGCTGACAGCCCTGGCAGAGCCCCAGCCCCAGCCCCAGCACCCCGCGAGCCTCCCGCCAGCGCTGCCAGGGGCAACCTGGACGCCCCGCCCGCCGACACTGGCCTGAGGCGTCACGGAAGGCCCCAAGCCAGGCCACCCAGCTGAGCGCAGTCGACCAGTGAACCATAAGACATAATCATAAATTCTCATTTTACACCACTACATTGTGGTGTGATGGGTTATGCATCAAAAGAGAACTGCAGCACCACTCACAAGGCTCCGTGTGGTGGGAACTCAGGCTGTCCCCACGTCACAGCTGAGGACGCTGAGGCACGGGGAGGCTATGCAGCTTGGCCAGGGTCCACAGCAGGCAAGGGGCAGGGGCAGGATCTGCTCCAGAGGCCTCACCTCAGCCAGCGGCCCCCAGCAGTGCACGGTGTGAGTGAGGGCTAACCCACCTGGCTGAGGTCAGACTCCTGGCCTGGGCCTGTCACCTTCCTGAGCAGGTGTCCCTCCCAGGAGCTGGCGCCCCCACCTCCTGAGCGCCCTCAGCCTGTTCTTCCCTCCTGGGCCCAGAGACAGAGGCTGGTGCTGTCTTGCCTTGGAACTGGTCTCCTCGCTGGTGCCTGGGGCTCTGGGGCCAGAATTGTGACAAATGGCCTCACACATATTAAACAAGAGAGATGACACTGCACCGCCCTGGCAAGGCCCCAGATGCAAGGGATGAAAAATGGGGCTGATCTATCTTGTAGCCTCGGTGACAAGGAGAAATGGACCAGCCCTAATAGGGGCTACACATTGGGCCCCAGTCTCAAATAAGTCAAATGGGAATTCACTGCCCCTTGGGAGGCCCGCCCGAGGGAGCAGAGGAGCGGGCAGGGGACTCGGCTTCCGGGAGAAGAGGGTCCCACGGCCCACACCCCCAGGCTCAGTTCTAGGCACTGATGCCAGGGTGAGCCCAGGGGCTTCGGGAAAGAGAGGCCTGTGGGAGGAGGGGCTTCAGAATCCTGGGCCGGTGACAACCTTGCTGAGCTTCAGTTTCCACATACGCAACACGGGGTTATTGTCCGTGTTACATCTCATATCAGTGACGGTGACATCGGAAGAACTGGTGTTTACTGGGCCCTTGCACATGTCAAACAGCGTGCTAAGCACACGGGACCTGTCCCTCTGTTACCCCATCATCTCACAGGGCAGCACACAGGGCCGACCGCCTGGGCTCCCCCCCCAGCTCTGCCACTCGCGGGTGGATCCCCCTGGACGCATCGCTTCAGTTCTCCGTGCCTCAGTTACCCTCCACGAAGGGCCTGCCTCACAGCACAGCTGTGACAATGACACGCCAGTGCTCAGCACAGGTAGGAAATTATTACACATGTGGCCGACACTCAGAAATGTTCGCACCCTTCCTCTGTCCCCTTCTCGAGCTCCTGGTGAGTATCTTCCGAGGTCAAGATCTCAGGAAGGAGCTGCTGGGGGTGGGGGAGGAGGGACGGGTGAAAGGGAGTCAGGGCCTTAGCTGGTTGCCCTGCAGTGGATCCACTTAAAGGGCATCAGGGATGGTGTTGATGGGCCAGGGTCGCTTTAAGGCTCTGTCTTTCAGAGGGCAGAGCCACGCAGAGAGGAGAGAGGGGCGGAGTGTGTCAGGAGCCCCCAGTGGCCTGCACTGGGGTCTGTCTTAGTCATAGCTCCTCCTGACCCATCTGACCACCTTTCCCCGAAGATGCCCTCTCGCCACCAAGTCTTTACTGTTCGCCATCCCCATGCACTATCCTGTTCCCTCCTCTGCCAGTTTTCCCGGCCAGATTCCCCCTGAGGACCTCCCTGCAGAAGCTGTGTCCATGACCCTTTCTTGTTCCCACAGTTGTATGTGGTGACACTCCCTGTCCCCCATCTCTTCCCCCACAAACACATCATAGCACCGAGCACGGCTCCCTTGACTCAGTCCCTCAATCCCATTGCAATACTGTCTTGGCACTGCTGTCTCCCCCTCCCCCGCCGGCCTCCCCCACCTCCCCAACCTAGGAGACTGGCTGGCCCCCCGTGAGTGCTCAGTAAGTGCCTGTGAAATGACCGAGGGGATAAACGGTGCTCAGCCAGCCAGCAGGACCAGACATGTAAACTCTGTACTGGACAACCAATCCTGGCCTTTGCAACAAGCATTCCTCCTTCTGATAAAAGCCTGCTGCACCCCCACCCACCCCCACCCCCAGCTCTCCACTGGAGGACCTCCCCTCCTCCTCTCTCTGTCCCAGGGTTTGGGCGGGGCCAATACCCCGGGACTCAGGTGAGAGCAGTCCAGCCTCCTTGGGGTCCAAATCACTGGCTGAAGGATGGTCACATCACTTAAGCTAAGCCCATGAAAAGCATAACCAGGGTTTTGGCTGGAAATGTTGGAAAGAAGCCCCACGGTTGCTGGTGTTGCCACATTTGTAAGAGGTAAGCCTAGAGCTGAGCATGGTGACCATCTCGGCCATCACCCGGGGAAACACGCTGCTTGTGAGTGGGACCAGCGCGAAGGGAGCGAGACAGAGAAGGGGGGAGCGCTGCGTTCCAGCGAACCCCGATCGCCTGGGTTAAGCCGCGCCTGAAGCAGGCGCCCTGTGGCTCACCCAGCACCCATTCCGCCTGCTCACCAGCCCTGTGGCTCACCCAGCACCCATTCCACCTGCTCACCATTCCAGGGTCTGGCTCAGTCCTAGCTCCAGACACCGGCCTGGTCAAGCTGAGCCAACAAGCTCACGACCCTCCCCCAGTCATGGTGACGGTTCAGGAGAGAGAAAATGACCTGAGTTGGGCTCGTCCGAGGGACGTTTGGGATCTTAGTTGATGCTGGAGGAAGAGAAGCCCTGTCTCTCCCTGGGTGTGAAGGAAGAAGCAGCGGCCGGAGGGAAGCCTGGCCGGGCACAGAGTCAACATGTGAGGGGCAATGCTCAGGCCACCGCAGAGGAAGAGAGCTCAGCCCGGATGGCGACAGCGATTCTGGATGAAACGTGTCCTGAAGTCCATACCTCAGCTGCACTTTCCATTTTCAGGAACCCACCTATTTCCATGTTGCTTAGACTAGTGCGGGTGGGTTTGTCCTGTTACAACCCACCCCCCTACCCCCACCCCCAGCTGATCCCCCTGGACTTTTCGGTTACATGAACTAATACAAACCCTTGTTTACTTAATCCGGGGTGCTGTTACTCACAAGCAAAAGAATCCTGAGTGGTTCTGCCTTTCACACACCACGCTCTGAGGTGCGGACTCCTGTCCCCTGTGTTCAAGGCCCCTCCCTGGGATCCTCCTAACCCACTGGACCCCCCAGAACCCCCCATGGCTGGCCTGCCTTAGGCCTTGCCAGCTTCCATCTCCACCTTCCACACCAGCCTCTAAGACAGGGGCTGGCAAACGTTCTGTATAAAGGGCAGGACAGTAAATGTTTTAGGCTGTGCGGGCCATTCAGCCTCTGTCACTACGGCTCACCTCTGCCACCGCGGCGTGAAAGCAGACGTCGACTATATATAAATGATGAGCGTGGCCGTGTCCCAATAGAACTTTATTTATGGACACTAAATTTGAATTTTATGTAATTTTCACATTTCACAAAATATTATTTTGATTTATATTCAAGAATGTCAAAGTATAAAAACTATTCTTAGCTTCAGGGCTGATGGAAACCGTGGTGGGCCGGATCTGGTCCACGTGGCAGAGTTTGCCCACCCTGGCTCCTGGGTCTCAATGCCTGTGTCCTCTGGGCTACCCCTGCCTTCCTCTGTCCCCCAACTGGGCTGAGCTGCTGAAGTCCCAGCAGGTCTCGGGGCTCTTGTGTCTAAAGGTCAAAAGCCACTTACCAGAAGGACCACCCGTAGTCCCAGGAATGGGGCCTCCAATCTTCAGGGCCGAGGCTCACGGTGACCTGGAACACCTGCGTGTACATCATGTGGGCGACCATGCCCAGGAGGCCTGTGGGGCGAGCAGAGCAAGGAATCAGGGAGCGAGGCGGGGCCTGTGCACCCTCACGGGCGTGAGTGCCGGGCAGAGCGTGGGCCCCCTGGGAAGGACGTCGGCAGGACCAGAGCACAGGGGGCCAGAGGGGGGCTGTTTGCTGAGCCTGCGTTTGAGCCGGAGGGCAAAGGGCAGCCTGGAGAAATTAAAGCAAGGGAGCAGAGTCAGACCTGGGTGTGGATGGGCAGACTTTCTGTTAAGAACCAGAGAAGTCAATGATTTAGGCTCTGTGGGCCGCTTGGTACCGTTGCAACTATTCAGCTCTGCCGTTGTAGAGCAAAGGAGCCGTGGACAACGGGAAGTGCAGGTCGTGGGGGGATTTAACCCGTGGGCTATAGTTTGCTGACAGAAGGTCATTTGGGAGAAGGAGCTTAGAGAGTATTTTTAAAACCTCAGGTCTTAACTCACCAGACTAGAGGGTCAGGAAATCAACCTCAGGGATTGCAACCAGCGCTACCAAAAAAGGACAGGCTGGAATAGAGATATCCACTACCATCAAACGTAGCAGGAGTAAAAATTGTTTTGTATGTGCATGTGTGTGCGTGTCCGTGTGCATGCATGTGTGTGTGTGCATGTGTGCGTGTGTGTAGTGATTGTAATAGGAACTGTTTTTTTGCAGCTCGTGGTTAAAAATCTTTGAGCCCACTGGCTGGGAGAGTTTTGATTCCAAGGGGTGTGAGTGAGAACCCCCTTCCCGCACATTTCCCCACATAGCCCCGGGCAAGGCACTTCACTCCTCTGAGCCTCAACCCTGTCCACCCAGAGATGAGGACTGTGGCAGCCGAGGTGAAGAGAGGGTGAAGTGAGGAGCAGGGAAGGGTAGATGGCAAGAGGAAGAAAGGAAACCTGTAATGCTTAGGCACCTACTGTGTGCCAAGCACCCAGTCAGACTTTTACTTCCATTATTATCTCTTAATCTTCATAACAACGCTTTGAAGTATGTGGCCCTGATCATTGAACTTACTCCAGAGGCTCCTGCACACGTATGTCTCCGTCTAGTCACTTGACCCCAGGCCTGATGGACACAGAGGACTCAACAGTGACATAGAAGTGGTTATCTGTGTCTCCGGGCCGGGCTCAGCCTCGCGTGGACACTTCCCACCGCTCTCTGGCCTCAGGTGAGGGCTACTCTCTAGGGCTGCCGGGGGCACTGGAGTCAGGAAACGCAGGGAGAGGGTGACGGCAACAGGTGCCGAGTCCCCTCAGGAGCCCCTACGCGCTCGGCGTGCCCAGGCTCTCTCTGCCAGGCCTGGGGACCACCCAGACCCCCATCCTCAGTCGTGCCCAGCAGGTGTGCGGGGTCCCCTCTGCCTCGGCTCTGTTGGAAGGAGGAGACGAGGCTGTGAGCCGTACAGACAGCTTATGTTTATTCACTTGACACAACTTTTGGCGAACTTACATGGGATTCCTTGACAGTGACGCACCGTGACTGATTGATTCCATCAGTCGGCGGTGTCGAAGTTGCTTCCAGCTTTTTGCTCTCTAAGCAACGCAGCAACGAACACCTTCTGCAAGCCTCATGGAACCCTCCCCGGTGCCTGAGATTCTGAAGCGCGATCTCGCCCGTTGCTGGTGGAACACGAGACCTCAACATTGCTCCAAGTTTCCTGCTCCCCTCGACATGAGTGAGCCTGGGCGTTTTGCACGGCTGTTCACCATTCCTATTCCTCCTTCCCTGCAGAGGCCCGTCTGTGTTCTTTGTCAATACTCTTTTTTCTCTTTTTCATTATCAATTGGTAGGAATTCTTTAGCTTGGATGCTAATCCTGTCTGTTGCGTGGACTACAAATAGTTTACTGCCTGTCTTTTCCCATGTACAGAACACCTCTTTTTTTTATTAATAGACTTTATTGTTTAGAGCAGTTTTAGGTTTACAGAAGAATTGAGCAGATGTACAGAGTGCCCATGGGCCCCCTCTCCCCGCCCCAGGTGGTGGGGGCCATTAGTTACGACCGATGAGCCAGTATCGACACTTCATTAGTGACTAAATCTATAGTGTTCATTAAGGTTCACTGTCTGTGCTGCACCGTCTGTGGGTTTTGACATGTGTACAGCGACATGCCCCCACCATGCCCATGCTGAATAGGTTCATAGCCCTAAAGTTCCCCTGTGCTTCACCTATTCATCCCTCCCTCCCTCCTAAGCCCTGGCAACCACTGATTTTTTAATTGTCTCCATAGCTGTGCCTCTTCCAGAAGGTTATGTGGCTGGAATCGTACAGTACGTGGCCTTTTCAGACTGGCTTCCTCCACACAGCCTTGAGCATTTCCGTTTCCACCGTGTCTTTTCATGCTTGATCGAGCCTTTCCTTTCCTTGCTGAGTAACATACCATTGTCCCGACAGGTTATTTATCCATTCACCTGCTGAAGGACACCCGCATTGTTTCCAATTTTTGGTGATTATGAATAAAGCTGCTTTTGTCACACATTTTGATCATTGATATAGTCAAGTCAATCAGTCTTTTCCTTTCGGACTTGCATTTCCTGTGTCTGATTTAAGAAAACCAACGCCATACAGAGTCTCCTATATTTTCCCAGCATACTTATAGCTGTTTGCTGAATTCCCCTAGAATTTATCTTAGTGAGTGGTGGAAGGTAAGGATCTAACTTAATTTTCTTAAATGAATAGCTAATTGCTTTGAGCCCTTACAGAAGGAACCGATCTTTCTCCACTGATTTTAAATAACACTTTTACACCACATTGCAGGCCCCACAAATACACGAGTTTATGTCCTATCTCATCGCTCTGTTCCATGGCTCGCTCTCTGTTCCTGTGCCAGTGCCGCACTGTTTTAATTAGTGTAACTTACAGCAGAGGCTGTTACCTGGAAGGATACGTCTCTCCTCCTCACGGCCCAGTGCTCACTCCCTCTGGGACGGCTGCCCTACCCAGGGGCTTTGCCCCTCAGGGGGACCCGGACCCCTTCCTTAGTCCCCACCAGTCCCTTCCTGAGGACTGGACCTTGCTCTCCAAACCTCAGTTGTTGCAGCTTCTTTGGTTTCTTCCTCACTATGCCAGTCCAGATGCTCTTTGAGTTACCTGACCTCTCAGTGCCTTTGTTTTCTCATCTATAAAATGGGGACAGTAGCAGACATCGGCACTTTCAATGAGTATCCACCAAAAAAGGAAAATAGTCATGAGAATGACCATCTCTATATCAGGACAGTGGGGACAGGTCAGTATTTTACTACAGGAACTCTCAGCCAGACCCAGAGGCTGGGCCCAGCCTGTTGGCAGAATAATTAATTTTCTGAATTGTTAGTATAGAAAAGCATTGATTTCTCAGTGGGATCCATTTATCCTCAAATCTGAAAGGCCATGCTTTAAGAAAATTCAATAAATGAAATTGCAATTGGTGAGATTCTCGAATTGCACTTTAAAGATTCTGCTTCGAAAGTCTGCCCCTCGCCCGTGGTTTCTGGAAGCGTACACACGGACCAGAAACATCTGTCACAAACCCTCAGCAGAAGGGACTGTTTTCAACTTATCTGAATTTTAAAAATGACATTTTGACGAGTTAATGAACCTCCTAACTTAGGGGCGACTAAATGAATGAGGCTCTCCTGCCGAGAGGCTTCCCGGTGTGGACGCGAACCAGGAAGGCTGCAGCTGTAAATCTCCCCTCCCCTGGTTCCCGAATCTCCCCACTCCTGACAGCAAAGTGGAGCTCCCAGCCCGTAGGGCAAGGCAGGCATGGCCCCTCCCTTCCCTGGGGTCCCTGGGGAGCACTGGGGGTGGGGGATGCTGGCCAGGGCTCAGTCAGAGCTGGGCTGAACCCAAAATCCAGAGTGGGAGGAACTGTGGCAACTCCCAGCCCTGTCCTCACTGGCCAGCCCGAGGAAGCTGGAATCTGCTGTCAAGTCCAGAGACGCTGGGGTGGGGCTGGAATTAAGAGACAATGTCAGGAGGGTCAGGAGGTGAGCCCAGAGTAAAGCAGGGGTGAGGCTAAGTGAGAGAGAGGGTCCAGTTTCCAGCTCTCACTTACCAGCTACATGACCTCACCTTTTTGTGCCTCAGTTTCCTCAACTCTAATATGGGGTTAATAATAGCACCTGCCTCATAGATTGGTGTGAGGATTAATGGCTTATACTTGTAAAGCTCGTAGAACAGTGCTTGACACATAATAAACCCCACACAGTGTTTCCCGAATGAATGAATGAATATCCAGGGAGGTGACACTGAAGCAGAGGCTTGAATGGGTAGCTGGAGGCGGCCACGTGGAGGTGTGGGTAAGTGGGCAGGGCACAGCCTGACCTGTTGGGGGAAGGAGAGAAGGCACCCGCCGAGTGAGAAAGGAGAGGGTGGAGATGGTCAGGAAGGTGGGCAGGGCCCGGTGACCCAGGATGTCCTGGGCCACGGCGAGGACTTTGGCTTCAGTTCTAAGTGTGATGGGAACCAGCAGAGGGTTTAAGCAGGAGTCTGATTTAAGACCATTCTGGTTATTTTGTGAAGACGATGGGGGTGGGAGCCAGGAGGTTGCTCAGTTGAGAGGAAGTTCCAGTGGCTTAGACTGGAGTTGTTGACATGGGGCCCAGGGCCCCCTAGAATCTAGGGTGACTTCCAAGGTTGTGGTTGGAGCAGTTGGGCAGATGATGGTGCCATTTACTAAGAGGAAGAAGATGTTTGGGTGGGTGGGACTCCGTTTGGGCTGTATTTGTGTGAAATGCCGCTTTTATATCCAAAAGGAGACACAAGCAAGCAGCTGGGTTATGTAAGTGTGAGGTCCAGGGAGCAGTCGGAGCTGAGCTTGAGCTGCACGGGTCCCTGGCATGCGGAGGTCGGCCACCTGGAGAGATGGGGGAGAGAAGGGCCCTGGTGGAGCTGGGTCAGGGGAGCAGAGGGGCCAGCAGAGGAGCCCAGGAGAGGTCCGGCTGCAGAGAACCGGAGGCAGGGAGGACACATGTCAAGAGCAAGGAGTGGCCCCTTGGGTCAGAGATGAGGGCGGAGCAATGACTGCTGGATTTGCCAGCATGGAGGCCGCTGCGGACAGCCGCCTGACTGGAACCGAGGAGGAGATGAAACAGCCGGTGTTGGGGAGAAGACTTCGAGGCCCCGCCGGCGGAGAGGCATAAGCAGGGGGAGACCCGGAGGGGCCGGGGCTTGGGAGGCCCCGCGGAGGGAGGCAGAGAGCCTGCGCTCGCCTGAGTGGGGGGCACTGCGGGAGCCAGGGAGAAAGAAGGCCGGAGGGCGGGAGGTTCGAGAAGGCGAGGGCTGGCTTTTGCTGGGAGCTGGGACAACCTGCCCCAGGGACAGGGAAGGAGAGTATGTGCCGCAGGGCCCAGCACTGGGGCAGCTTTGCCTCCTTCCTCGGCCCAGGGAGGCCCGGCCACCACTGAGAGCCAGATCGCAGATGGGGTGCTGTGGGGAGGGGGGAGGCCGGAGACGGTGTGAAGTAGCCTCTGCAGGGAGGGGAAAAGCACAGACGCCCGTGGGCATGCACGTGGCCTGGGCAGCGCTGCGGGCCTGAGCCCCCTGCACACGGGGCACCTGTGAGGCTGGGCAGCAGGGCGCGGGGCTCTGTGTGAGAGAGAGTCGGCCTGGGGACGCGGGGCAGGGCCTCCTGAGGCTGGGGGACACCTCCCTGGGGGAGGAGCTTGCGGGGTCCTGGCCCAGGTGAGCCCTTCTGAGGAACTGCCGCCTGAGTGCGGGGCTCCTCTTGCTCCTGGCCGCCCATCCTTTGCAGGGTTTGGATGGATTATGCTAATGCCACGCTCCATTTAATTGAGATATCGGGGAGGTGGCTGATTAATTAATTATAATAGAGTTTATTTTTAAACATGCTGTCTAAGCTGTTACTCAGAACACTTGGAGAACACTCATGTCTAAACAAATATTCTCATGTACGTGGGCAGGATCTGGATTTGCCAACATCCCACGCATGTTGTGTCAGGGACATGGCCTGACATCAGCTAGTCACCAACATATATTGAGCACTTGCCCTGCACCAGGCCTCCTCCTTGCCAGGAGCACAACTGGGAACAAGAGACCTGGCCTCCTAATGCCGGGGGTGTAGGGGACAGGGGGGTGCAGACAAACAGGGGCTGCTGTGTGGCAGGGCAGCCAGCTAGAGAAACCCAGGCCCAAGGAGCCCAGCTGGGGCTCCGGACGGGCTGAGGTGGGAGGTCAAGAAAGGCTCCTAGAGGTGGTGACATCCATGTGAGAGCTGGGGGTCAGAGGAGCAGGGAGCTGAACCTGGCCATGGAACCAGCCCCAGTGGAGGCCGCAGGCAAAGCTGGGGCTGCAAGGGGCCTTCGGTAGGCTGTGTGGGCGTGAGGGCTGCCCTGGGGGGGTAAACCAGGCCCTGCACAGAAAGCTCCGAAGCCTGTGGGGGAGCCTGGACTTTTCCCCGAGGGCAAGGGCAGGTTGCATAACTGTAAGCAAGGGGGCGGAAGACCTTTCCGCTGCTGTGTGGCCAAGGAGACCGGTGGGAGCAGGGAGCCCCAAGGGCAGTCAGCCCTGGGAGCCAGAGGAGACCAGGCCAGGGGCGCTGAGATGAGGAGGTGGGTGGGCAGGCGCAGGGCGGGGGGCCCAGAACACCTGGCACCGCTGCGGTGGATGAATTCCCAGCAAACCCGCGGCCACGGGAAAGCCCTGACTGGAACAGGGAAGGACTGGGGGAACTGGTGGGCCTGACCCAATTAATGCTGGCCCTGAAATCTCCTCCCCCAGAAAGAAAAGGTTGAGATCCTAAAGGCCAGCATCTCCTGACACCAATCTGCTGGAGCAGATGGAAAAATAAATCCCTTTACGACTCTAAAATCTCCAGATGGTTGTCCCGGCGGAGACCAAAGACTGACTGTCCCTCGTTCCCTCTGCCCAGGGAGGACCCACGTGGCAGGTCCCACCGCACATTACAGCATCCCCACGAAGCTGAGCTGATGCCGGTTTAAAGTTGCCCAGATCTATTTTTAAAGAACAGGCTATTTTTAGATACTCTCCCGAGATCCCGCAGCCTCTCTGGATAGCATATTTCAGGGTTTAAAAAGTCCCTGCTTACACATAACCTAAATCTTTCCAGCTCCAATTTAAGCTAATTTCTTGCTGCGCCCTCTGAGGACAAGGGGTGAGCGGTTGGCATCTTCTCGAGAGGAGCCTTCCGGGAGCTCGGCAATTACCGCCCGCCCCTCAGCCTTGTCTTCTTGGCAGCAGATCATCCCAATTACTCCCCCTTCTCCAGAGGTCTCCTTTCAGACCACTCGAGTCATCAGCATCAGTCTTGTTTGGATTCTGCCCATTTCTCTATTTGCCTTATAAAGTGAAGTGGCCCAAATCGGAGGCGGCATTTAATGGGAGACCTTGTCATTTCAAGTAATAGGTTAACTAAATCTCCCCCCACCCCAGCCTTGTGTGCCCCCCCATCACCTCCATCCAGCCCTGAGGCAACGAATGGGCTCCGACCCTCCCCCCAGGCGGGGCCTAGAATGCGTCAGGAGGCCAGGACCCAGGTCCTGGTGACCACTGGGGTAGCCCAGGGCCGTGGTGGTGGAATGATTTTTGATATTAATAGGTATGCCTCCCTCCACCCCACCCCACCCCCCGCCCCAGCATTCCCTGTGACCCTCCTTTTTTGGGTAACTGGATGTAAGGCCTTCGTGCCTCAGGGCATAGCTGTGACAGAAAACAGGAGTCAAGTCCTTAGGGATTTCACAAGGCCACCTGCAGGTGTTCGAGGAAAAGGTTTGGGAGGACATATGGTCAAGCACAGCTGCCCTCTCTCCCCTCAACCTGGAAACCAGTAAAGGTGACGGGGAGTGGGAGTAAGGGGAGCAGGAGGGGAAGATGCAGGGGTCCCGGAAAGATGAATCCAGCTACTGAGACGTGAGCAGGGCAGCCCCAAAGGGCCCCCAGCCTCCACCTCAAGCAGTGCACACGTCCCCGGGAGCACAGGGGGTGAGGTCAGCCCCGCAGTTTCCTTGTTGAATCTGAGTG
The DNA here is from genome assembly GCF_054644295.1 of Miniopterus natalensis. NCBI lineage: Eukaryota > Metazoa > Chordata > Mammalia > Chiroptera > Miniopteridae > Miniopterus > Miniopterus natalensis. Next base: position 96,005,254 of record NC_142083.1, read on the forward strand.
GACAGAGGACATCCTGGGAGTCGAGCCACATGCCCACAGACACAGCCGGTAAGTGCTCTGTTCAGAAAGAAGACGTCCACCCGGGTCCCGGTCCTTAACCAACCCCACTCTGATGCCCTTGGGTGCTCAGAAGCCCCCACAATGGCAGACGGGCCCTCTCACTTAGAGGGTGCAGGTGGTAAAAAGAGGAGGAAGTCCCCCGGCCTGCGCGGGGGTGGGAATGGGTAAAGCAAGCCGGCGATCTCACCCAGAGGCCCAGGACGGGGGAGGCCCTGGACGTGCACACGCTCCCCAAGTCCAGCCCGGCCCCTCTCCCCGCCTTCTCTCCCATCTGCACGTGCCCCCACTAGACACAATGGCCTGAGAGTGAGGGAACCGTATCATTTATAGCCCAAACCAACACACTTTTCAGAGTGAAAGGGGCACAATTAAAAATTACCCTGGGACTAGAGGAGTCCAGGCACTCAATAATGATGGCAGGAAAAATGAGTGAGGGAATGAGCCCAAATCTCTCCAGGGACCCCTTCCAAGCTCCACCATCTACCTGATGCGCACACAGCCTTGTTAGTGTGCCCATTTCACAGGTGAGAATTGTGCTGAGGAGAGGTCAGTGCCCTGGCGGACACTGACGGACCCAGGAGCAGCATCCACCTCTCTTTTTTGCCCAACTTTCTTTCATTCATTCATTCATTCATTCATTCATTCATTCATTCATTCAGCGTGTAACTAACTGCTGAGCGTCTGCTACGAGCCAGGCACTGTGCTAAGCAAGGGCTGGAGAAAGAGACAAACGGGGCCCACGGGGCCCTTACCTGCTGGACGCTGACACTCCAGTGGGGGAGACAGACCAAGCAGAAACAACCGAAAGGGTCAGAGAGCTAGAAGATGGGAGGTTCAGCGGCCACAGGGGCCCACATCTGCAGTCCTCAGCTCTGGGGCTCAGGGAAGTGGTCCCTGGGGTGGCGCGTTTCAACTGAGCCCGGAGGAGGAGGGGGAGTTGACCAGGTCGGAGCTGCCCAGGGGTGGGCACACCCCTCTGAGAGCTCGAGCTTCTCTGAGACCAGTTCTAACTTTCAGCGCCGCTGACCACATAACTGCTGCTGGCCGGCCGCCTGTGCGTTGCAGGGTGTTTAGAAGCCTCCCTGGCCCCTTCCCATTAGATGCTGGGAACAGTCACCTCCCCTCCCCAAGTCATGACAACTCAAAGTGTCTCCAGACATCACCAATGTCCGGGGTTGGGGTGGGGGCTGAGAGGCAAAACGTCCCCTGTTGAGACCACTTGCAGATGCCCCGTAAACATTTTTACAATGGTAATGTGCTTATTTTGACAGCTCTCTTCTATGCATTGAAAGTGATCCTGGCTTTTCATGTCTGGCAGTGATCTGAAGCTTCCTTTCTGAAAAATTTAAGTTTTGAAAAAAGTGAGGATTTAGAGGAAAATGCTAAGTAAATAAAAGCACGAGACTTGGCCGCAGTTGTGGAGGGAGAGCGCACGTGACTGGAGTGTGAGAAATGCTGAGTCGGGGAAGACTGGGCGCGAGGTGCCCAAGGGCACTGAAGGCTGTGGCGTGCCCCAGGGCACCAGAAGTGCCCCATGATGCTGTGACATGCTTGGGAATCCCTCGGGGGTGCCGTGGAGAGTGCACCTTCCCCTCTGAGGAGTGAGGCCAGCTTTGCAGCCTGGCAGCACCCTGCCACTCTAGGGTTGGGCACCAAGGGACTGAATCAGCTAAACTTTTGGGGCCCGCGTAGCAGGAAAGATAAGGATCTTTAAACACTGCAGGAATACCTCCCTTTATTGCGCTTCACAGACATTGCATTTTTTTTTTTTTTTACAAATTGAAGGTTTCGAGCATTTCGGAGTCATTTTTCCAACAGGCTCAGATGATGGTGAGCATTTTTCAGCACTAAAGTTTTTTTAATAAAGTATTTTTAAATTAAGGTCTGGGCCTTGTTTTTAGACATAATGCTACTGCACACTTACTAGACTACGGCGTGGCATAAGCATCACTTTTATTTGCACAGGGGAACCAAAAAATCCAGGTGCCTCGCTTTATTGCGACATTCGCTTTATGGCCGTGGCCTGGAGCCGAGCCCGCAATATCTCTGAGGTGTGCCTGGAGGCCCGCGCTCTGGGGCAAATGCATTATGAAATCACTGGGGGGGGGGCAGCTCGCCGGACAGCCCACCACACTGGCCTGGCCTGGGCATGTGCTCATAGGCCACTGGGCAGGCCCCTCTTTGTGGCTTTTCTCTCTTTCTGCCTGTTTCTGTGTCTCTTTCTCTCTGCTTCCTTCTATCTCTGCCTTTGACTCTTAGACTCCCTGCCTGGGTCTCTGCCCCACCCCACCCCTCTCTTATTCTCACGGGAATATCAAGTTAAATGTGCCCAAGTTACAGGCAGGAACATCCCCTGTATTCAGGCCTCAAGCAGTGGCCTCCCCATCACCTCCCATTTGTCCTACGCAGAGGAACCTGTGATGGGCCGGGGCTGAAGCTTCAGTCTGTGCCGCCCCCGCCGGCTCGCTCCTCCTGCCTCAGCACCGGGCTGAGCCCTTCATAAGCAGCCTTGAGAACATGCCTCCCAGAGCTACCCTTCCATCCCTCCCCTCGCATTAGCTGAAATGCAAATCCTGCTCTTCTGGCCATTTAGGCTGTAAGTGCTCTGAGCTTCCACACTCCCCTGAAGCAATGCTGTGATACCATCCAATTAGTTCCACTGCCCAAAAAGCTGCCTGGGCAATCAGAAAATGAGACGAGCGGCCGCCTTGCTGCAAAGCCTCTGGAGAGCAACACCTCTTCCTTTCCCTGGGCACTTCACAGCAGTTGACTATCGCACGTCTCATGTAATCCTTACCTTCTCCCAGAAGGGCTAGGTTTGGTTACCAACTATTTGGTAAATGAGCAAGTGAAGTTCAGAGAGGTAAAGCAATCCACCCGGTGTAACACAGCGTGGAAGGAGTGTGTTGCCAGACTCCAAGTCCACATGATTTACCATTCCATCACAGCCTCTTCCATTCATTCATTCATTCAACAAATATTTATTAAGCACTTACTATATGCCAGGCTCCCTTCATGGTTCAGGAAATAAAAGAGCATGTAAGACAAATAGGCTCCCTGCCCTCACAGAGTTGATATTCTTATGAAGGAAGATAGAAAATAAACACACAAATTTAAAATTCAGAGTTTAATAAATGCTATGAAGGAAAAGAGGGCTCTGAGGAAAAAAGTGATGGGTTAGTTTGGCCAAGGAATTTGGGGCAAGCCTCTCTGGGAAGGTAACATCTCAGCTGAGACCTGAAATCCTGTTTGGCAGATGCTGAGGAGCAGAGGTGAGTGGTGGCTTTAGACTGGCCCTGGGGGGCAGATGGCAGCTGGAGATCCTCCAAGTCCACCCTGCCTGCCTCAGCAACACTCAGCCTCACGGCCACAGGCTGCAAGCTTGGCTGCCCTGCTCCTGTCCCAGGCCTCCCAGGGTGGGGTCTGTGCAGTGTCCCTTCCTTAGGCCTACTCCAGGAGCGGCCCTGTACAACCCACCCAATACCCCAAGCTTACAGAGGCCTTCCCCAGCCAAACTGCCAAGTTCCCTTCCCAGCTCTTGATAGTCCCCTAAGGCTCCATCATCACCCACCTCTCCACCCCAGACTAGACCATCTCTCCCACCCCCATTTGCTAGCTGGGCCTCTTCCCCCAACCAGCAGACCTCTCAGATGCCATCATGGGAGGCAGGACAGTGTGACTCAGGAGTCAGGCTGCCTGCTCCAAGTCCTGCTTCTAACACTCACTGGCCCTGTGACCTGGGCAATTCTGTTAAATGCTTTGTGTGCCTCAGTTTCCCCATCTAGTTATGAAAATGAGCTGTGAGTATGTAGAACAGTGCCTAGAGCATAGTCACCACTCTACAAATGTTGGGGCTCTGCCAGCAGCTATCCATGCCCCCACCCCCTCAGACTCCAAGACTCTGGTCCCAGTGCCCTGCCTGCCAGGTCCAGCATCCTCGGATGCTGACAGGTCCTGGAGCTCTTCCCACTCCTCTGGATCATGCTCTCCCACTCCTACTGGTTCTCCCAACATCCCAACCCCACCTCCCACTCTCAGCTTACTCTTTTCTCCCACCAGATGGAGAATGTCTGTGTCCCAGGTCAACTTTATGACATGCTTACTGCTATTTCTGCTTGGTCGTAACTTGTTCCTGCAAAGAGGATTCAAGAATGACATTTGTGTCGTCATGGAGAAGGATGGGGAAGAGCAAGTAACCAGGCATGGAGGAAGCTTTAAAAGAGTGGAGTACTTGAGGCACACTTGGGGGCAGGATGAAGGCCTTGCTGAGTGATACATCAGCTACGTGGTGACTAATAAGAAGCTACCATCATGGAGTACTTGATGGTGCACACCAGCTAGGAATTTTCCATGCACCATCTCATTGATTGTTCATGGAAACTCTATGAGGGAGGAACTGCTATTAGGAAACACTATTACCTCTCTTTAACTGATAAGAAAACTGAGGCTCAGAAAGGTTAAAAACATATGTGGAGGGCCAGGTGGGCTAGCTCCAGAGTGGGCACTCTTGAGTATTTCTCTGCTGCCCCATAAAGGGCCAGGTCCTTCAGATAAATGAGATCATCACTGCCCTCCCATGCAACCAGAACCTCAGGAGAAGAGGTATGACTAAGCATGATGACAAGAAAAATGAAAATTTGTCTTGGGGATGAGGAGGGATGAGAGTCACCAGAGGCAGCCTCAGGTTACCAGGAATGAAACCCCGAGAGAGCTGAGATCAGGAGGATCAGGTCAAATGTGGAGCTCCTGGAAGGCACTGGGTGGGGACCCAGATATTGCTTGTCTTGTTACTGGTTGACTTTTATGTGGTCTCCACCCCTGGAGTTCCCAGGCCTCGCCAGAACTTGAAATGTCATGTGGGCAGTGTGTGGCTTGGCTCTATCCAGAGGGAAGGGAATGAGGAGCCAGCAGCCCCTCATTCCAGCCAACAAGATGCCCTGGCACACCTGCCCAGACATCACTAGCCTTCAAGTTTCAAACATCAGCCTGACACCTGTCCATCTTCTCAGTACAGTCATCAATATCTATATGGCCATCCAGCCAGGAAGAGACCACTGGACTAGAGTCAGGCACAGGGTTTGAATATCAGTTCTTCAACTTTCCAGCTGTGTGTCTGTAAACAAGTCACTTAGCGTCTCTAAGCCCAAGTTTCCTCATCTGAAAAGTGGGAAGAATAAATATCCGTTCACATCCATTCATACAACCCTTATTCCTCGAGCACCTATTGTGTGCCAGATTTTTCTAAGTCTTGGCACAGTGGAGAGCAAGACAGAGTCCCTGTCCTAATGGAGCTGACATTCAAGTGAGGGACACAGACAAGAAACATGTAATTTAAAGGAAGAACCAGAGTGAGAAGACGGAGAGTGACTGGGGGAAGTTACTTCAGATGAGATCATTAGGGAAGGCCTCTCTGAACTCAAGCTGGACCCCAAAAGATAAGGAGGAGTCAGCCGGTCATGAAGAAGGCTAGGGAGAGTCTTAGGCAGAGGAAACAGCAATTGCCAAAGCCCTGGGATGGGGAGAAGGGGTCAGTGTGGCTGGACCCTGGAGAGTGAGGGGTTGAGGGGGCCCAAGGAGGTGGGGATGAACTAGCTTGGGGAGGGCATGTTATTTTATTCAGATCATAGCAAGAAGCCACTGGAAGGTTTTAACTGGGGTGTGTGTGTGTGTGTGTGTGTGTGTGTGTGTGTGGCACTTCCCCCATTTGTAGTCATGTTACACATAGTCAAATTATACACAGGGCACAGTAAGTGCTCAGTAAATGTTGGGTGACGCTTATGTGGTCTCCACCCCAGTAGGTCTCAAGCCCTCAGGCTTCTCCAGGCCTTGTAATGTCAGCATGTAGCTCAGCTTTATCAGGGGGGAGCATGAAGGAGCAGCAGCCTCTCCTTCCAGGCCATGTGTTCTCTGTGCTCTGTCCTTTGGCAGATTCTGCAGCAGGCCATCGTCTCAGAGACAAATGGTGGGCAAGTGCAGCCTCAACTCCTTGTCTCAAAATAGCCATCAGGGAGTTTACGAGGCCTGGGAAAAGCGCACAGCAGCTACCATTTGTGAGAAGAGTTTTCCAAGCATGGAGAACTGCCGTCAAGGGGAGTGTTCTCCAGGGGCTCTTAGATGTCCCAGCCAGCTGCATTGGCAGGAAAGCCGTCTGGAGGGGGGCCGCACTGAAGAAAGACGGGAGCTGGGGGGGTAGCACAGCCCGTTAGTGTGAAACAGCCAGGACGGGATTGCAGGCCCAGGCAGGGGCCAGGAAGGCAAGGGCATGGAGGAGCTCAGAGGGGGCCAGCAGGAGGGCCAGTTCCTTGAAGGGGAATTTGGCAATAGCTGTTGAAACTGAAAATGCACTTTCCTTTAAAAAAAAAAAAATATATATATATATATATATATATATATATATATATGTATATATATATTATTTTTAGAGAGAGAGGAAGGGAGAGGGAGAAAGAGAAACATCGATGTGAGATCGGAACATCTCGATTGCTGCCTCCTGCATGCCCCCTACGGGCGACTGAGCCCAGGACCCAGGCATGTGCCCCCATCAGGAACTGAACCAGCAACCTCTTGGTGCACAGGAGGACACCGAACCAACTGAGCCACACCAGCAAGGGCAAAAATGCACCTTCCTTCTGACCCAGCAATTCCACCCCCAGGAATTTACCCTCAGACACATTTGCACTTGTGGGCAAAGGTATTTGGACAGAGATTCGTGGCAACAGAGGATTGAAACACTAAGAGTTTACCAGCACGGGCTAATGGACCCAGTGACGGCAACAGAAATCCACGTCTCCACCCTCTGCCGCTCTGCGCCCTCCCTTCTCTCCAGCCACCCTGCCTCCCTGGTGGCCCTTGAATATACCAAGCGCGTTCGTGCCTCTGCACCTTCCCCTGTTTGAGTGTGGGCTGCGCTCCCTGACTGACAGAAGGTAGCAGACATGATGGAATGTCACTTCTGACATTAGGTGTCTCTTTAAATTTTCTAAAATTGATTTTATAGAGAGGAAGGGGGAGAGAGAGAGAAACATCGATCAGTTGCCTCCTGCACAGACCCTGACCGGGGACTGAACCTACAACCTGGGCATGTGCCCTGACCAGGAATTGAACCCGCCACCGCATAATGCTTGGGACAACGCTCCAGCCAACCAGCCGCTCCAGCCAGGGCCTGACGTTAGGCTTCTTCCATCTGGGCTCTCCCTCCTGGCTCACCTGCACTGGATGAGGCAGGCTACCATGCAGTGGGCCGTTTTGGGGACCAGCCGCATGGCATGGCAAGGAACTGAGACTCTCAGTCCAAAGGCCCGTGAAGCTGCAACAACCATGGAAGTGAGCCTGGAGATGGGTCCTTCAGCCCCAGGGGAGGTGACCGAGCCCAGGCCGACAGCTTGACTGCGACCTCACAAGAGGCTTGGAGCCAGAGTTTCAAACTAAGCTGTGCCCAGATGCCTGGGCACAGAAACTGCGAGATAGTTTATATTTGCTGCTTTAAGCTGCTAAGGTTTGGGGTTATGTGTCACACAGCAGTAACTAGCTAATTCAACTTCCTTCAGGTTTCTGCTCAAATGTTCCTTGACCATACGCCCTCCCCTTATGAGAGTCCCCATGTTTATAGCACGTATCACCCCCTGACATGCCATTTGTATATTCATTTATTAAATACCCTTCCCTCCCAGCACGCCAGCCCCGAGAGCAGAAACAGTGTCTGCTTGGTCCACTGTTGTGTCTCCAGGGCCTTGAACAGTGCCTGGCGCATAATGGGTGCCCAGTAAATACTGGCTAAGCTACTAACCAGTGAATGGAGAAGAATTAGGTAGATTAAAATATGCTGACTAAAAATGACCTCCAAGAAATATTAAGTGAAAAAAGCAAGGCACAGGAAAGTAAGTGTATTAAAAATATTTCGAACGATTCTGGAAGGATAGACATGAAATTGGTAACAGTGGCTGAGGAAGGTTTCATAAAGGAGGTGTTTCCTGCCCTGGGGCTTGTGGAGAAGGCAGGGGGAAAAGAACAGTATTTTAAGCAAAGGAACAGCATGGGTCTCCTTTGGAGACCAAACGGCACTAGCGTCGGCTCTCTTTTGTGAGCCAGCCCAGCCCCACACACTGGGCTCCTGGCCACACTCAGCTCCAGTCCAACAACCTCCTGGGACCCTCTGCTTCCTCCCTACCTCAGTCCTGCTCTGCACAAGGCATCTGACTCCTTCCTGCTCCTGCTCCTGCTCCTGCTCCTGGCTTGGACCTTGGAGTGTGTTTTCTTGAGCTGGATTCATCAAGACAGAATCATCCACAGGTCCCTTTGACTTTATACCCTCCTGGTCACCCTGGAAAGCGTCCACCACCCCAGTACCACCTGGGTGTGCTGTTTGCTGGACAGGAGCTCTACAGGCCTTCTCAGTCCCTGGGGGATTCAGACGCTGCCACATGGTGGGGAGTGGAGGTGGAAATGGCCGCACTGGATAAACATGATCAGCAGGGCTTGGATGTGCTAGATTCAGCCCTCAACCCAGCCCCAGCCCCAGCCCCAGCCCCAGCTCCAGCCCCAGCTCCAGCTCCAAGCCCAGCTCCAGCCCCAGCCCCAGCCCCAGCTCCAGCCTCAGCTCCAGCTCCAGCCCCAGCCCCAGCCCCAACCCCAGCCCCAGCTCCAGCCCCAGCCCCAGCCCCAGCCCCAGCTCCAGCCTCAGCTCCAGCTCCAGCCCCAGCCCCAGCCCCAACCCCAGCCCCAGCTCCAGCCCCAGCCCCAGCCCCAGCCCCAGCCCCAGCCCCAGCCCCAGCCCCAGCTCCAGCCTCAGCTCCAGCTCCAGCTCCAGCCCCAGCCCCAACCCCAGCCCCAGCTCTAGCTCTCTGTCTCTTCTTGTGCTTTAACCACAGGCAGTAAATGCAAAATGCACTTTCATAGTGTCTCTCTCTCTCTGTCTTTCTCTAGCTCTCTCCTGTTTTTCTCTGTATGTCTCTCTGCCTCTCTCTTCCTCTCTAACTCTGTATATTGGCATCTCTGTTTCTGTGTAGCTCTGTGATTCTCTGTCTCACGTACACACACATCGTTCCCTCTCTGTGTCTGGTCGGGTCTGTGCCCCTTCTCCCACCTGAACTACATGCGTTGTCACTGTGATACCAAATCACTACTACCATGAAAATCCCCAAGCTGCCGTGCTGTTACCAATTCTGTGACAGTCATCATCCTGAGAGCCAACAGCAGACCATGCTCTGGGCTAAGCACTTTATACACGTTCCCTCTTTAAAAGCTTGCAAAGCCCTGTATGGCAGGAATGACTGTTACCTGATTTGGGGGAAGGGGCACCTAGGTCAGGGAAGACAGAGAATGTGACCAAAGGCACACAGCTGGTGGCAAGGCCAGGGTCCCCGCCCAGGCAGCCTGCCGTGCATCCCTTCCCCTCAATGTGGCTTCTCGCCTCCACTTTTCTAGACCATAATGGAGCACTTGTTAGGGAGTCTCCAGCCTCCACCCCAAGAATGAGCTCAGGCTGATGAGGGCAGCTCAGGCCCAGCCCTCCTCCATTCACTGTCAGTGCCCACCCTGACAGGGGCAAGGAGACAGCTGACTGTTTGAGGGGGCAGGACAATTTTGATGTCTCCCCCAAGCACCTCCCATGACATACAGACACCCCCTTGAGTTACTATGAGAAGGTTTCTAGTACATTCCTCTTGTCAACAAGCATTTACAAAGGCCAACTCTGAGCCAGGTACTAGGGACACAGGAATGACAAGACAGACCCAATCCTGCCCTAAACAGGAGAGTGCCTGCACATGGTGACAGAGTAGGAGGCCCTGGGAGCAGAGGGTGGGCCTGGCTCCCACCAGGTCAGTCCTAGGCAGTGCCATCTAGCAGGCCCCATGCCAGGAGCTGCCCAGGAAGTGCTGCAGTCTCCTTCTTTCCGGTCGGTGAAGAACTCCAGCCTCTCCACTAGGCCCTGGCCCACCACGTGTAAGAGACTCCAGAGTGCAATAGGCCTTTGGCCTCAGTTTCCCTGCCTAGTTCCCTGCCAAGGCCACTGTCCTGGGCTGGATCTTGTGCCTGTACACCCCCAACTGGCTGGAGTCCTGGCCACCAGGAAGAGGGGGGCACAACATCCTGAGGCTCTATCTCCAGCTACCCAGCCAAACTGCTTGGTTTCCGCCTAGGGCCCTGCCCCCAGGCCCTGCCACCTCCTGGCCATGCCCCTCAGAGTTCAACCTCCACTGGGAAAGCGCCTGGGCCTCCTTGTGTCTGCCAGAGTCCAGGCCCTGAGCTCCTGGCATCTCTTGCTACACCCACGCCACTCAGACGGTTAAAACTACTAGAACCGAGCAGTTCCAGCACCATGGGTTTTACTTCCAATTTTTAGAAAACTTATTAAAAATTCTTGCTTCCTCCTATCCCCCGAAGCCCAATTTCTGCCTGGCCTTGTGCCTGGGGCCAGGCTCATTTGTATGAAAGGCCCAGTGGCCTGCATCTTCCCCCACTTCTAGCTTCAAGAGATGCAAGGATGTGGCAGCATTCCAGTGGCCAGTCTCAGAGGCCGAGGAAGGACACAGCCGGCCCCCCTCCCGCCCCGCCTCCTAGCTCAGGCCGGCTGCCCCCGCCGCTGACGGGCCTGCCGCCCACTAGCGTCCTCAGACCCTCCGCAGGCCCCGGCTTCTAACACTCAGACTCATTCGTCCAACTAACCCTTACTGAGCGCCCTCCCTGTGCAAAGCGTCGCACCGGCCACGGGGGACGCGGCTGTAGGGCACGGCCACCCCCCCAGGGCTAATGAGGAGGACAAGATAAATAGTGAGGTAACGTCGATGAGTGCAAACACTTAAGTGGAAATATATTCCGACAGCCATGACCGAGAGCTGGCAGCCCGTGGGCCAAAGCCAACCTGCAGCTGTTGGCTAGAGCTGTACAAAGTGATGGATTTTTGGGGGCCAACATTTAAAAATCTGGAGGATTTCCACTAAAATATGAGCGTTTTGGCTTCTCTTGTGGAAATCAGAAACTTTGGTAACACGGGGTCCACATTTCCCCTGGGTGGCCCTCAGCTGGAGCTGACCGAGCTATGCTGCACGGGCCACCCCACTGGTCCCCCTGTCGGCGGCCTTGGCCCCTCTGCAGTCGTCTTGCTCATGTCCTCACTCACGTTTCCTTCCAGGCTGTAGAGCATTTACCTGTCTGACCCCCGAAAGGGACCAGAGGGAGAGAAGAGGTCAGTTTCACCTGGGCTTGAGGACAGCCTTGGATGGGGGGGACATGAGCTGCGGGCTGGGCCTGAAAAGACCAGCATGTGTCCCCCCGAGGGAGGCAGGGGCAGGTGGGGATGAAGTACCGAGGCCTCAGGTACCAGGGACAGCCCGGGCAAAGGCAGGAGGAGTTAAACTGCGGCCTGGGCCTCCCAGGCCTGCTGGCTCGGCACTGCTGCTCTGGGGGGCTCCTGCCTCAGGACTGTCCCGGTGCTGCCCCAGGTCTCCTGGGATGCACCCTGGTCAGGCAAGAGCAAGGCTACAGGTGAGTGCAGACCACAGGCGAAGGTGACATAAACCCAGAGGTTTCCAGCTGGAATCTACTAGATCATCACGAAGGCACCCTCTCACTCTAACTGGAACTTAAAAGAAAACACGTCTTATTCTGAAATAGTTGTAGATTCACAGGAGGTTGCAGAGAATGTACAAGGAAGCCTCATGCACCCTCCCCAATGTCACACTCACACAGTGGGTGTGGTCCTAGCGGACAGCATGACGGCCGAGAAACTGGCCCTGGCAAACCCCACAGAGCCCGTCCAGGCTGTGCACTCGGCTACGCCTGTGCCCACGGTGTGCGTACAGAGTGTGTCTGTGGAGTTAAAATCTCACGAGGGGGGGGGCAATCAGGAAAAAAGTTTAAAAAGTGGAGCCGTCATGAAAAAAATGTTGAAACACTCTCCAGGCCGCACATCTTGGCCGTCTGCTTGTGAGTCAGAGGGAGGAGGCTGCCCAGCTGGTAGAGGGGCGGAGCAGGACCCTCTGAAAAGGCACTCTGATCACCTTATGGCCTGCTCTAGAACCATCGCTGGCTCCCTGCTGTTGCCAGGGGAGGCCTGAACTGCCCAGCATGGCTGCCTCTCCAGCCACGTCTCTCCCCAGATGTCCCAGACCCGCAGCTCACGTCACAGCTACAGAAAACGAATGGTCCGCCTGCACTCTCTGGACCCTGGGTGACTGATATTTGTGTATGTTGCAAAATGATCCCATTGTAAGTTCAGTTCACATCCATCGCCTCGTGGTTACATATTTTTCTTAGGATGAGAACTTTTAAGAGCTACTCTCGCAGCAACTTTCAGATACGCAGCACAGTATTCCCGACGACAGTCACCATGCTGTACATGCCATCCCAGGACTTACTGGTCTATAACTGGAAGTTTATACCTTTTGACCCCCTTCACCCATCTCTCTCAACCCCTGTCCCTCATCTCTGGCTACCACCAATCTGTCCTCTGTACCTGTGAGTTTGGTTGGGGTATTTTTTGGTGGTTTTTTTTTTTTTTTTTTAGACTCCACATATAAGTTCAAGTACTTGTCTTTTCATTTAGTATCATGCCCTCAAGGTCCATCCATGTCGTCACAAATGGCAAGATTTCCTTCCGTGTGGAGGCTGAACAGTGTTCCCTTGCATGGATATATCACGTCTCCTTCATCCACTCATCTGTGAGGGGCCCTTAGGCAGTTTCCAGGTTTTGCTATTGTAAACAGTGCTGCAGTGAGCGTGGGGTGTAGATAATCTCTTCAAGAGAGTAATTTCACTTCCTTCAGGTAAATATGTGGAAGCGGAGTTGCTGGATCATATGGTAGCTCTATTTTTAATTTTTTGAGGAACCGCCATACCTAAAGTTTTATTGGAACTTGCCCTTTCGTATTGCCTACGGTTGCTTTCAACAGAAGAGCTGAGTAATTGCGACAGAGACCTCACGGCCCGCAAAGCCTAAAATATTTACTGTCTGGCCCTTTTACAGAAAGAGTTTGCTGACCCTGCTCTAGAACATCTTCTACATAAGAGCTCAATAAATTGACTGATGAGTGAGTGAACCCATGATGGGGATTACTATTCTCAGAACTCCACCGTTGCAATTCATTAAGAACACGCACACACACACACACACACACGCACACACACACAGACACACACGCACGCACAACTGTATTCCAGACTTCCTCCCACGGTGGAGGGTCCCCAAGGCCTAGGAGCTGGAGAGGGGGTTACTCACAGGGCTGATTTGATTGTGGGTCTGGCACAGTGTGGGCTCAGTAAGTGCTGGTGTCTTTGCTACTGTGTTGCTCCTGGAGAGGAAGGTGATGAACAGACCCAGTAGGATGGAGGGAGACACATACCTGGGGGGGGGGGGAGGGAGAAGGAAGGAAGGGGGGAGGGGGAGAGGGGGAGGGGAGAGGGAGGGCAGGGGGGCTGAGGGAGGGAGGGGGAGGAAGGGAGAAAGGGGAGAAGGGGAGAGGGAGGGAGTGGGGTAAGGAGGGAGGGAGAGAGGGAGTGAGGAAGGGGGGAGGGAGTGAGAAATGAATGCAGAATGCGTGCTGCATGTCCCCCGGGCCCCCTGCACTTGTCATCCTGCTCGGTCCATGTGCACGGCAGGGGCTTTCCCACCTCGGCACCCACCCTTTCAGGCTTAATTCAATGCTGAGTCTTTCTCTGTCGGCCCCAGTGAGAAATGAACACTTATACTCCCCACCCCCCAAACCGTCCAAACCCAGCCTGGCCTCCAGTCCCTGCTGCCCACCCACGACAGTCACAAGGTAAACAAAGCCCAGGCGCGAGTCATCAATGCAAAATCAAGAAAATATTTCTTAATAAAGGCCCGTGGTTCCAGCAAGTGGAGAGAAGCTGAGGGGAAACGGAGCAATTTGGAGGAGCGACAGCAGGGAGGGCTGGAGCTGGGGGCGCGATTTCTGCCTTCAGCAAGATGGGGGAGATACGGACCCTTAAAAACGAAGCCTGGGTTCATGGAGTAGCACCCCTGCAGAGTGCCCATAAGTGGGGTGAACAGACAGCTTCTCATCTGCCCCGGGCGCTTCTGACCGTGCCAGCACTGTTAATAAGGATGCTGGCACTGTCCCGGACAAACCAGGGCCCGCGGTCACCTACCTCGATCCCCTCGCGAGCGGTGTCACCCTTGTTCCCAGGGCCCAACCCTGTTTAACAAGCACGCACTGCATGTCCACCCGCTCCCCTGGATCCTCATGCGGGCGATTTCATTTCATTGCTCACACCCATCTTTGCGCCGCTTTTTCAGATGGGGACACAGAGAACCTAAGTAACTCTCCAGGCCACAGTTTAAATGTGGCCCAGCTGGGGTGGCAGGCAACGCAACAAATTAATATATATCCACTTGACAGATAGATATTTACTGAGTGCCCAGCACATCCTAGGCACTGTTCAGAAAGCAGGAGGGAATGGGAAGGGGGGGCAGGGACACCCTCTAAGGAGGGGACGTGGGAGTGGAGACCCGAATGCACAGGGAATGAGCGGGAGGGTGTGGGGACATGCGGGAGCCCTGTCCAGGGCTGGGCAGGAGCCGCTCGGAGCTGAGGCCCCGCGAGGGGGGCTGCGTTGCGGGCGATTAAGGTAAAGGGCCAGGCAGAGGCCGCACTGTGTAGTCATGGGAAAGGGTTTGGACTTGATTCTACAAGTGTAACATTTGATAACTACCCACCAGAAATGACAAAATCAGGCCATAAGAAATCCATAAAATGGTCACATGAGGCCAAGCAAGACTTCTGTGTATTGTTCAACACGGAGGGGCTGCACGCTTGGTGGATATCGGCTTTGCGTTGAAGGGGAAGCAGAGTTGGCCAGCCCAAAATATGATTTAAGATATTGATTACTGTAATTTGGTTATTTTTAAGAAATGAAAGACTTGGGAAGAACCTTTGACCTTCCCCCCGTCTAAGAGAATTTAGGAAGGGAGCCGTCATCATAGACAGCTATAGTTTAACATGAACTAGGACAGGAGGAACCTAGCGAGGCCCCTTGGATCAAAGTCCTCTCTGTGTCCCCTTGTTAAAGATGGCCCAGCAAACATTTATTTTCCAAATATTTACTTTTCATGTCCATGTGAATTGCCTTCCTGCCCTTTGAAGTCCCAAACGACCACCCCGTGCCCCCTTCCCCTCAGCTCAAGAGGACATAAGCTTCAACTCCCCGATTTGGCCTAAGGTCTTAGAGATCCCCCGTATGTACATATATAATAAATGTGGTCATTTTCTCCTGTTAATCTGTCTCATGTTAATTTGATTATTAGTTCAGCCAGAAGAATTTAGAAGGGTAGAAGGGAAATTATTTTTTTTCTTTCCCCACAAGGCCAATTGCAAGTATGCAAACTGATCAATAGGCAAGTGGTATTGTATTTTAAGATGTAAATTCATCTTTTCCTCCCTGTATTCCCTCCCCTTCCTTTCCCTTCATTCAGTGGGTAAGAAACTCTGGATGTCCCTGTCCCAGAGGTTTTGCAGGAAAGGGGGAAGCAAAACCCTTCCCTCTGGTTTTCATCTCCGGAAGCCTAATTTACGGGGAGATTAGGTCAGAGACCTCCAGGGTAGGGGCAGAGAAAGAGAAAATTTCCTTCCAGCCTTAGGACCAAAAAAGAGTTGGAATCTGGAGGGGGTGCGGCTGGGGCAGAGAGGGAGCTGAAAGTTTGCAGTGATGCCTTATTGTCTGGTACAATGGTTTCAAACATTTTGAATAAAAAGTTAAGCATAAGGTCACCATGTGACCTAACAGCTCCTCACCTAGGAAAATACATGTCCAAACAAGTACTTATACACGGATGTTGGGATGTTTGTGGCAGCGTTCTTCATATTAGCCAAAAAGTGGAAACAACACCCACGTCCATCAACTGATACACAGAGAAACAAAATGTGGTCTATAGGTGCCACGGAACATTATTCAGCAATAAAAAGGAATGGAGTCTGACACATGCTGCAACATGAATGAATGTAAGACACCATGCTAAGTGAAAGAAGCAAGTCGTAAAAGACTATATTCTGTACGATGCCATTGATGCAAAAGTTCAGAAAAGGCAAACCTATGGAGATAGAAAGTAGGTCAGTGGTTGCCTAGGACTGGCTGTGTTGGTGAAAAAGTGAGAGTGGCTGCTAGAAGGTACAGGATTTCTTTGAGGGTGGGTTGATAAAAATGTTTTAAATTACATTATTGAGATGGATAAAAGCCATAGATTATGCACTTGAAATGGGCGAACTTTACAATATGTAGGTTATAGCTCAATAAAGCTGTTAAAAAAACATTTTAATTAAAAATCAGGAGATTTTCCTAAAAACCCAGATTTTGGCTTTTCTTGAATGCCATGCATATTTCTCCATGGCAACAATTCATTCCCAAGTTTACCACCATCCTTACATTCACTGCTGTGTGACATCTGGCTGGCTTTACTCTTTTGTCACCTACATGGTCCCTGTGGGCATTGGACTTGAGACCTCAATCTGGAGTGACAAAACCACAGGTACTGAAGTTACCAGCTTCATCCTCCCATCTGGCCCTGGCAGCAAAGAGCCTTGTGGACCCGAAGGGACCTTATGGACGGAGCTCAGCAGCAACGCACATGGTCTCTTCATAGTAAAGCACACGGGGTTTGAAGCCAGGACTGTCACTTACCAGCTCTGTGCCCCCGTTTTCTCAACTGTAAAATGGGGTTAATATGGCACCTACCATCACACAGGTTGGAAGAGGTGATGGGTTTAGAATGGTGCCTAGTACATAGCAGGTGCTCAATAAATGGGAGCTACTGAGCCCCTAATTTCTTGTCTGCAATTTCAAATTCCCAGAAGTTCTGAAATCTGAAAGCATCTTTGTAACTCACTTTGGCCACAAAACCTGACTTGGTCTGAACTCATGTAGCAACAAACCTGACCTGAATGGGTGTAGGGCTACTCTCTGTCTTTATCTCCCCTAGCATGAATATTAGTGGGTTTTACTGCAGAAATATGAATGGGCCTGCTTACAGGGTGCCACTCCAGCACTGGCCGGGTGTTATGTAATGGATAGTTTCAGAACCTGAAAAGTTCTGAATTCTGGAGCACATCTAGCCCCTAGGTTTCAGGTCAGAGGTGTGACCTGTGTGATAAAGAAAACGATTAGACTGAACCCCACCCCCTCTTCCTCTGACATTGCACAGGACAATTGTTGTACAGACCCAAGTAAAGGCAGAGGGGAGAAAGCCCGGAAAAATTCTAAAGGTAAGTCTGCTACTAGGCCAGAAGGATGAAAGCGTAAATTAAAATTAAATTCCTCTCCAGAAATGACAGGGCTGTGGCACTCCTTGCCCACCTGGGTTCAGGGGCTGAGAACTGCTGGCCAGGTTAGTTTTAGAGGACAGCAGGGATTGGAACGGGGGCTGGAGAGAGGCAAGCCTGGGGCGGCCGTAACCTGCCAGGCCTCCCTCCCAGGGCCGAGCAGGCCCAGCCCTCTTGCACATGCTTTAGGCACTTGCCCAAATCAGAGAAGATTGTCCAGGCTCCTCCCTCCCTCAAGTGCTGGGCTCCAGTCTGCCCAACAAAACACAGGCTGCAGGCAGGTGAGCCCATCTGCCCATGCAGACCCCTGGTTATATAATAAAGAAGAATTTCACTGACCTTTTCCTTGGTTCCTGGGAGGGAGACTCTCAATCCTAGGGATTTCCTGAGTAACAGAAGTGTCTTTGTTTGTGAGCCCCTCTGATCACACCCAAGTCTCTGCTAGTGAATGAGATGACTCAGGATGGGGGCTGGGCGCCAGAAAGATCTACCCTGTAATTAAAGGGTTAGGGCTTTGAGCCAGCCTGACCCCCAGGATGGAGGTGGGGGGCTGGAGATTGAGCTCAAACACAGTCAGTGATGCGATCCATCACACCAGCATTAAAGAAGCCACAGTGAAAACTCTGGACCACAGGCTCAGATGAGCTACCTGGTTAATGAAACACCGATGCGCTGGGAGGGTGGGGCGCCCTGATTCCACGGGATGGGTGTGGTGGGCACGGAAGCTCCGTGCGTGAGACCCTCCCAGACCCAGGGTCTCTTCCTTTGGCTGCCCCCGATTTGTATGCTTCGTAACAACACTGACCCTAAGTGCAGCACTTTCCTGAGATCCATGAATGGTTCCCAGGGGGTTGTGGGAACCCTAGCTCTGTAGCCACCTGGTGGGAAGTGAGGATGGCCTGGGGCCCCCTGACCTTACAGCTGGCGGCTGCAGTGGGGCTGTCTCCCTGGGAACCGTGGCACCTGCTGCCAGCTCTGAGCGGGTGGCGTGGGAACTGGACCGCAGTGCACCTGCGGGTGTCAGGACACCCCTCTTGGCCTTGATTTGACTTCCCGTGGCAGACACTGCCAACCCCCCTCCCCCCCGCACCCCCTTGGCCTGTGCCACAGGTAACCTGCAGCTTTGGTTGGGCAGATCCCATGTATATGGTGGCTTCCTTTCTCAGACACTTGCTTTCTTAGGTGGAGAGGCTAGAAATTCTGGGGGTTACTGTCACAGGAATGACCCTAACTAGTGATGGACAGGAGCAGGTAAATAAATACCCCTTGGGTGGGCAGTTCTGAGGGTGTCTACGGTCTCTCAGAGGGTCCCAGGCAGGACGAAACCCAGCAGCCCTCAGTGTCACCTGCCCATCAACACTCCCTTCGTTGGCCTTCCCTGCATCCTGTCTCACGTCCCACTTTTTCTCCATAATTCCTGGGATCACTTCCAGGATTTGCAGCCACATCTTCACCTTAGGGAGCCCAAATGAAGACTTCTGCCACTGCTGGGACTGACCTCCCAAAAGCCTCCCAAGGTGACAAGCCATTGGGACTTGCAGTCAGCCAGTTCCTTTGGGCAGCCACCTGCCACCATTGCACATAGTCCGTCTGGTCCATGGCTAAGCCCACACCATGGGTGTGCCTAGAGACCCAGGTTTGCTAATCAGATATTTTATCTTCAGCGTGGTGACTGGTTCGGAAATGAGCCTATGAACCTAGCTGGTCCAATCACAGTCCTCCTCGGAATTTTGCGAGGGCTCTTTCTACCTCTGGAATCTTACGTAAGCCTGGAGCTGCCTGCGACCATCCTCTCTCCACACGGGCGGGCCTGACTGAGAATAATGCTGGCACAGAAGTAGGCAAAGTTTGGAGGTCCGGACAGATTACTGATGACATGGTCACCTGGATGCAGCCATGCCTGAAGCCTAATAACCCTGTGCTTTTCAATTACAGGAACCAGTAGATTGCTACCACCACCACCCTTCTTCCCTTCAGCTGGCCTGATTGGGTTCTTGTCAGCTGCAATCAAAAGACTCTTTAATAATATGGAAAACTCATTCCTCTGACTCAGACCCTCTGCACTTTCAGGCACAAAATAATACACACAAGTACTTGCTCTCTAAGATATGGGCAAGAGAACCAGTCGGGCCAGAGCAAGGGAACTGAACAGAGGGGGCTCTGGGCAGGGGTTCTTCCAGCACAGGCCCAAGGTGGCAGGTGGCTGGTGGCACTAGGGTCTCAGGAAACTCATCCTATAAAGTTAAGTGGCAGTTTGCGGTAAGAAGTTACAAATCTCCACACCAAGCGTGAGCGCCAAGAAGAAGCCAAGGAGTTAAGTGAAGGGGAGACTGGGGAGGAGTCTAAGACCACAGGGAACTGTGACTGGGGGAAGCTGCGTTGACAGCCAGGGAAAAGACACAGCAGATGGTCCCCAGCTCACAGTCACTCACAGGAGGCAGCGTCAGACCAGGGCGTGAGGCAGATGGCTTGCAAACGCGCCTTCTTGAAACGCACATGCTTCGTGGCTCCCGGGGCTGGAGACCAGCCCAGGGGAGCAGTGCTTCACCCTCCTCACATCTTGGTCCCTGAGGACTTTGGTGGCCCCGCTGGTGTGTGCAATGCAGTGGGATTTGCACGCTTGGACACCAGGCCTGCAGGTCCCCAAGCCTCTGTCCAAAACACACTGGTAGTGGCCACCTCACAGGCTCGCTTTTCAGCTCACATCTCACTCTGCAAATGACTCCCACAATTTTTATGTGTTTCTAATGCTTCTCAATAAAAATTCTCTGAAGTCACTTCAAAAGCATAGGCTAGAATTTCTTCAAAGGAAGACACATGATTTTAACTTTAATTTCTATTTGAAACACCTGCAAAACATTCACATTTCTGTCACACTACATTAAATTACCTTTCAATTTTAGACTATTTTGCATTTTAAAAAATGTATTTTTTTATTGATTTTTAGAGACAGAGAAAGGGAGAGAAAGAGAGAGAAACATCAATGTGAGAGCAGAGCGTCAATCCCCTTATCGGGGATGGAGCCCACAACCAGGGCATATGCCCTGCCCAGGAATTGAACCGGGAATCTTTTAGTGCCCGGGGTGTTGCTCAACCCACTGATCCACACCGGCCAGCGCTAGATTATTCTGCATTTTTAAAAGGGAAATTATAACAAAAAAATTTCAAATCACACATGACATATATAAAATAACAAAATAATGTTGAATTATTTTGGTTAAAGGTTAAGAATTTAATTTCAAGATTAACAGTGATGTGCTGTGCAGTTAAATATATGTTTTATTATGAAACCAAATATGCCAAGATTACATAAAAAATAAAGTTCTAGCTTCCTGGATTTCAAAGAGCTGCCTCATCCTGGCTCATTTTTTGTCTAATTACAAAATTCCCTTTTCTTTTTACTTAACAAAATAGGCTTGCTGCCTTCCCCACAAGGCCCAACCATTTCCTGGGAATGCACATGGAATCCTCCGAATGACCTTCTTTTTTCCTAAGGAGATCAGCCTCCTTCTGGGGAGGAGCTGGGGGAGAGCAGGCATCTTCCAGCCTGCCCCCCTCAATCCTGGGATATAAGACTCTGGTCTCAGGGGAAGGGACAGCGTGTCTCCTCGGAAGTCACAGCAGCGGCGGGGGCGGAGCTGGGTTGGAATTGGTCCTGAGAGGAAAGCTGTGGCTCCGTGCAGGGCCCCATGATGACTTTCATGGGCCTGCTCCTCCATAAAAGGAATATTAACAATTACATTTTATGACTGCAATGGCATAAAGACAAATATAATCCAGTCTAGGTTCGTTCTTATGTCTTCATTATTATTAGACTCATATTTTCTTCTGATTTTAAAAACAGTCATAATTGAAGTATTTTGTAGGTCCCTAGAAGTGCTGTGACCTCTGGTTCTGGACCAGTGGGGCGACAATCTCAGCCTCACCTCTGGCCCTCAGGCCAACCTGCTCTGCGCAGCCATCCTCTGCCAGGAGCCTGTGGTCGGGGAGGCAACCCTGTTGGCCTGGCCCTGCCACTGCTCCCCCGGGGCTGATGCCCCCGAACCCCTGGCCCCAGGCTCACCGGAACGGGACCGGTCCCTGGGCCATGACCCGGCCTCAGTTTATTCAAGGACAGCTAGGAAAAATAACGCCACTCATGATAGCCCGAAGTCCCACCCTAAACCCTGTTGAAAGCCTTCTACGTGGCAGGCTCTGGGGCTCAACAAGTCACTGGCTATGTGACAGAAAGAGTTGGTTTTCCCAGCTGCAGAATGGACATGCTAGTCCCGCCCTCCCAAGGATGTTAACACATGTGACAAGCTTAGCCCAGGGCCGGCACACAAAGGCACATCAGTCGGCGTTGGCTATCATGACTAATCACAATCAATGGTTCCTTATAATTCGTTATTGGTTCGAGTAGGGGCTGCCCCACCTCTGTTTTCTCCTCTACTCTCAAAGGCACTGACCTTGGGCCGAGCACCCCTCAATGTGAGCTGGTCCCCCTGTTCTCAAGGGGCTCCCAGCAGGCCAGCTTCCCGGTTCCTGTGCCCCGAGGGTCGGAGGTGTTGCTCTCTGCTGGTGTCCCGTTTCTCCCTGGTTTATCTTCTCCCAGGCTCGAATGCACAATTCTTTCTCCCCACCGCCTGCTACTTCGGTCTTATTACATCATCTGGCTGCTACATACTTCTCAGGGACTGTTTTCTCAGGACTTAAAAGTCTTCTCCCTCCTGCCCAGTCACTCCTGCAGCTCGAGCCTATGAAAAGACCATAGGGCTCTGAAGTCAGCAGGAGCTGAGTTTAATCCCAGTTCCATAATTGACCAGCTGCATGACCTTGGGCAAGTCAATTAACCTCCCCCGGCCTGAATTTTACATCTGCCTGAAATTACAGAGACAATCTTATTAATTTTTTTTTTTTTTAGCAGTGAGAGTCCCCCGCTTGAAGGAAACTGGGTGTTTTAGTTTTTTTTTGGAGGCGTGAAAACTGTTTTGTACTTTTTTTTTTCTTTACTTAACCCTTTCACCTTTTTCACCCAGCCTCTCAACTCCTCTCCCCTGTGACAGCTGTCAGTCCGTTCTCTGTATCTCTGTCACTATGAGTCTGTTTCTATTTTGTTCATTAAATTCCACATGTAAGTGAGATCATATGGTATTTGTCTTTCTCTGACAGGCTTATTTCATTTAGCATAATACTCTCGAGGTCTATCCATGCTGTTGCAAAAGGTAAGATTTCCTTTTTTTTTATGGCTGAGTAGTATTCCATTGTATAAATGTGCCACAGCTTTTTTATCCACTCATCTACTGATGGGCACTTGGGCTGCTTCTAAATCTTGGCTATTGTAAACAACCCTGCAATAAACACAGAGGTGCACATATTCTTTCGAATTAGTGTTTTGGGTTTCTTTGGATATATTCCCAGAAGTGGAGTCACTGGGTCATAAGGCAGTTCCATTTTTAATTTTTTGAGGTAGCTCCTTACTGCTTTCCACAGCAGTGGCACTGGTCTGCATTCCCACCAGCAGTGCACTGGGTTCCCTATCTTCACACCCTCTCCAGCACTGGTTGTTTGTTGATTTATTATTGATGGCAGCCATTCTGACAGGTGCAAGGTGATATCTCATTGTGGTTTAATTTGCGTCTCTCTGATGATCAGTGACATTGAGCATCTATTCATATGTCTCTTGGCCATCTGCATCTCCTTTTTGGAGAATTGTCTATTCAGGTCCTTTGCCCATTTTTTAAATTGGATTGTTTGGGGGTTTTTGGTGTTGAGTTGTATAAGTTCTTTATAAATTTTGGATATCATTCCTTATTAGATGTGTCATTGGCATATAAGTTCTCCCTTTCGGTGGGGTGTTTTTTTTTTAATTTTGTTGATAGTTTTCTTTGCTGTGCAAAACCTTTTTAGTTTGATGCAGTCCCATTTGTTTATTTTTTTTTTCTTTTGTTTCCCTTGCCCAACAAGATATATCAGAAAAACTATTGCTATGAGAAATGTCCAAGATTTTACTGCCTATGTTTCTTCTAGGATTTTTTGGTGTGTTTTTTTTTTTCTTCTAGGATTTTTATGGTTTCAAATGTTACATTTAATTCTTTCATTCATTCTGAGGTTACTCTTGTGTGTGATGTAAGAAGATGGTCTAGTTTCATTTTTTGCAAGTATCTGTCCAATTTTCCCAGCACTATTTATTGAATAGACTATCTTTACCCCA
The DNA here is from genome assembly GCF_054644295.1 of Miniopterus natalensis. Taxonomy (NCBI): domain Eukaryota; kingdom Metazoa; phylum Chordata; class Mammalia; order Chiroptera; family Miniopteridae; genus Miniopterus; species Miniopterus natalensis. The sequence continues at coordinate 96,028,777 of NC_142083.1, forward strand.
TTTATGTTTTTACCTCCTTTTTCAGACGTTAATTGAACATATAGTCGTGGGTTTCTTTCTGGACTTTGTAGTCTAGGCCATTGATCTATGTGTATGTTTTTATGCCAGTACCATGCTGTTTTGATAACTATGGCCTTGTAGTATAGTTTGATATCAGGTAGTGTGATTCCTCCAACTTTGTTCTTTTTTCTCAAGATTGCTGAGGCTATTCATGTCTTTTGTGGTCCCATATAAAATTTTGGAATATTTGTTCTAGTTCTGTGAAATACACCATTGGTATCTTGATAGGAATTGCTTTGAATCTATATATTGCTTTGGGTATTATGGACATTTTAATGATGTTAATTCTTCCTATCCATGAGCATGGTATACATTTCCACTTATTTGTATCTTCCTCAATTTCTTTCTTCAGGGTCTTATCATTTTCCAAATACGGATCTTCTACATCCCTGGAATAATTCCCACTTGATCATGGTGTATGATTTTTTTAATGTGTTGCTGGATCCGATTTGCTAATATTTTGCTGAGGATTTTAGCATCTGTGTTCTTCAGGGATATTGGCCTACAATTTTCTTTTTTGTAGTGTCTTTATCTGGTTTAAAATTAGGATAATTCTGGCCTTGTAAAATGAGCTTGGGAGTCTTCCCTTCTCCTGAGTTTTTTGGAATAGTTTGAGAAGGATTGGTGTTAGTCTTCTTTGAATATTTGGTAAAATTTACCTGTGAAGCCATCCGGTCCAGGACTTTTGTTTGTTGGGAGTTTTTTTTATTACTGCTTCAATTTCATTAGTTGTAATCAGGTGAAAACTTTGATAAGCCCTTACAGGTAGAGGGAAGAGCCCCACAACCCCTACGACTCTCCCCTCCCCCCGCAGAAGCGTGCTTACGAAACTGGAGATGGTTGCTTTGGGCCACCACCATCTTTTGTGTTGTGACTGGAGTAAGCTGGTTAAGGGGAAGGGCTGGATGCTTGGGATAACAAAGGGGGTTCTTGGAAGTTTAGTGGAGGGGAAGAAAAGGAAAGATGAAGCCACTGACAAGACCACTACAGAACATCAAAACCCTCACCCAGCTCTCCAGTCTCATCTCCCAACATTCCTACTCTCCCTACGCTCTGCCCTCCAGCCATTCTGAACTACTTGACATTTCCGAGATACGCCACCTCACTGGTCCTTTGCCATGCTGTTCTCTCCACCTGGAATACCCTTCCCAAGTTGCCCATCAAGCAAACAGTTACATTTTTTCCAAGTCTCAGCTCAAATCGTGGCTTTCCAATGCCCCACCCTACCCATTCTCACCCCCGGGTGCTGCTCCTGCAGGACTCACCATGCTGGGTACATGGAGGTCAGCCCACTGTGCTGTGGTCAGTTGGCGAGTTCCTCTCACTACCAGACAGCAAACTCCAGGAGGGCAAGGGCCAAGTAGTTTGTTTTCCCTTTGACTCCCCCACACTTAGCACAGCGCCTGGGGCCTAGGAGGCCTTGAGTGAATGTCAGCTGAGTAAATGGATAAAAGGTGAAAAAAGAAAACAATAAACAGGGTATCTGCCTAGACAGTTGGGAGTGAGGTCACCAGAGGCCCTAATAGGCAGTGTGCTCTGAGGGTCACTGTTTTCCTTCTTTTCTCTCTTAGTTTCTTTTTTCCCCTTTGACTATTATGGTTATTTCCCGCACCCTGGAGTGACAGGTCACATACTTTTTGATCTACAGAATGTGCTAGAATTTCATGAATTCTGTTCTCTTTTCTTTGAGGGCTCCCTCTGCTATACATACACCTCAATTAGGGGCGATTATTTCCCTACCAGAGGCTCAGCATTGCAGCCTCATTAAACAGAGAATTCTTCCAGTGCACGAAGACCAGGGTTAGATTGATAGAAATTCAATTTACACTGGGCTTTTTAGGAGCAGCTGTCTCACACGGCCAAGCCACCACTCTATCTGTCAGGCTACCTGAAGTTATAGCTATAGGTCCTTTTATTCCCTCCCCCACACCCCGCTTAACCCCTTGTGACCTGGATCTGCTGAAACTATTCTGGGCACCTGGCCACCTAATCCAGTGGCTTTTTCTTGGAGTCCCCCCATCCCCAGCTCCCTGGGTTATATGATGCCACTGACCATCCTGTTCTTCCTGAAACCCTGAAATCCTTGGCTCTGTGGCATCTGCCCAGGATCTCTGCCCACCTCACACTGGCCCCTGAGCTTCTGGGTGAGTTTGCTGAATCAGCTTCCTGCCGGGCATCTCCATGCGGATGTCTCAAAAGCAAAAACACTAAAGCAGATGAGTGTTCTCCACCCCAAAAAGGCTCCCCTTCTATATCCCTGTGAAAGCCACCACTGCCAGCCCATTCTCACAACCACCTCCCTCTCCCTAGTGCCACAGACCCCTCCATCGCCAACCATGGGACATCCATCTCCTGAATGCATCTCAAGCCACTCCACCTCTCTCACCTCTCTCAGCCACCTGGGAGCTTCATGAGGGCTGGAACTATCTGATCGTTACTATCACCCACTGTTTATTAGCACCGTGCCAGGCACATGACAGACACCAATAAGCACGTGCTGAATGAGTAAGTGAGCAAATGATCCCATTTTACAAATTGCAGCACTGAGGCTCAGAGAAGAGGAGTGACTGGCCCAAGGTCATCCGGATGGAACAACCAGGACTTAGCCCACTTTGCCCCCACTCTAAGCATGGGGCTGTTTACGGCGCGTCCTTGCCCGGCCGGGGCCTGGGCCTTACCTGAGAGCACCGTGAAGACGGCGGCGAAGGCATTGAGCTTGAGCCCGTCGATGACATTGCTGGAGTGGAAGAGTTCGAGACACATGAGGCTGAAGCCGACCACCAGCAGGAGAATATAGAGCACCTCGGAGACCACTGACAGCCACAGCACCCCTGTGACAGAGGCAGAGCTGTGAGACGCGGGGCACGCAGGGGCAAGCTCCGTGTGCACTCCACCCCACGCCCTTGGTCAGGGGATCGAGTCATTTTAGAATAGACCTCAGCTGACTAGGGTACGACCATCGTGGCCACACACCCTCCTCACAAGACTGGCTCGGGAATCCCAGCCAGTGTGGCATGTGACCACGAAGTGGGCCCGTTCAGATGGGCGGGAAGAGCTCCTGTCCTGTGGCTATGCCCGAGCCTCTCTTTCTCTTCTCATCTGTTAGATGACTGCCACCCGGAGCCATCCACAGCCAGGCGGGCACCTGCCTTAGGATGAAGCTGACACTGTGGTTACTGAGCAGAGCTATAGAAAGGGGACCTCACTGGACCAGCAACCACCAGCCCTGAGTCAGTGTGACCTGCAGCTATGAGTATCCCAACTCACACACATCCTGCTTGCCCTCAAGGGACACCTGTGATTTTATCTGCCCTGTGCCCTACTCCACTTTTTTCTCTAAACCACCACTGCTACTCCCACAGCTTCGACCTCCCGGTTCTCCTAGGAGCTGCCACCTTCTGCTGTGGTCCCACCCTTCTGGACACAGCTGATCGGTTCGATATGATCCTGCGACCTAGAATTGGCCGATCGAAGCCCTTCTCCAGGAATCTGTGCCTGGAAACACAGACCGAGGCAGAAGGAAGGCTCAGATGAGATCCAAGCTCTCTGACAGTGTGAGCGCCTGTTCCAGCTGTTCCTGAAGGCCAGGCGCACTCCTGTCCTTCCAGTGGTTTGGCTGTTCAAACCTACTTTGTAGTCCCTGAGATAGCACAGCTCTCTTCCCCTAATTGCTCCAAATTGGGTTCCCATCATCTACTACTTAGTTTAGGGGCCATTTTCTGTTTCTCCCCTCCTCGCCCACCCCCCTTCTTCCTACATGCTTTTTATTTGGAGAGTCCCTGCCCTCTCTCCATGTAGGCAGTTCATTTGCAGCTGAGCCACATCCTGACTCCATGGTTGGGCACATGACTCGTATCTGGCCAGTCAGAGCTCCATGTGCCCCTTGACTCTAGTCATGGGTTCAGGAATGAACCTCTCTATGCCTCAGTTTCTTCACCTATAAAATGAGGGTAATATAACACCTACTCATAGCATTGTGCTGTGAGGATTCAATTACCACGGCACTGTAGAGCTCGAGCGTAGTGCACAGTGAGAGCTCAGTGCATGTTGTATGGGAGGAACATGGGGGGGGGGGGCTGGAAACAGAGCCCAGGGGCTCTTGGGTGAGGTCAAGGCTACAGACAGAGCAAGACGGAGAAATAAAATTGTGGGAGCAGATAAGATTTCTGAGGAAAAGGGTGGAAAGTAGAAGATGAAACACATCCCCGTGACTTGTCTTCCAGACTGCGCTAACCACATGGTCTGAGCAAGACCCATACTTCAGAGAAAGGACTATGAACCAGGCTTGCCCAGTCAGAGACGAACACATGACCCAAGTCAGCTCAACAAAAGTCAGCCACGGGGCTCCTGCTGGAACTAGTAGGGAGGAAAATTCCTTCCTTTCCACTGGTTTTGAGGCTAGGAAGATGTAAGGGTAGAATTGGCTGGGTCACCAGGTGGCAGATGTCAAAGAAGGCAAACCCAAGAGGCAAAGGAAGATTGTGTCCTGGAACATTGTTCGAGCCCCTGGATCCAGCCATGCCTGAAGCTGCCCGTCGTCTGTTCTTTCAATCACATGAACCAATTAACACCTTGTCTTTGCCTAAGCCGATTTGAGGTAGAATTTCTGTCACTTACAACTAAGAGTCCTGATCTTCAGCTTTTCTGTTCTCTGACGCTGTCAAATGTGTTCTTTCCTACCTCTCTGCCTTTGCACAAATTGTTCCTTCCACTTGGACTAGCCTAGGGGCACCCAGCATATATGAAGCAAACACACAGCAATTTCAGAGCCCCTGTCTGCTCCCCAAGGAAGAAGGCAGGGTCTCAAACACCGAATACTATCTAGCACAACGGGGCTTTCCGAGCTATGGAGAACTTGTGTGTGTGTGTATTGTTTTTTCTCCTTTCTTTTTTTTTTTTTTTTTTGGTTGCTACAGAAATATCCCATCTCCTGGGCAATCCCTTGGATTTCTGTAAAAGAATAATATGCATTTGGCAGCCTGGGTGCTGTTAAAACACCCCCTGGCACGGCACACTTGCAGCCTCCCAGGCCCTTCGCTGGCCCGGGGCCCACCAGGCTGCAGGGAGTGGGGCAGGAGATGCAGGGCAAGCTGGGCCACCTCTCCCCCCCAGCAGCCTTCACCTCCAGCTGCTGCTGCGCCTCCCCAGGGTGGCTCCCTGACTCACCTGCCTCCCCTGCGCCGACCCCTGCCCCCCAGGGGCTCTCATCTGCCCAGGGGGACCCTGGGCCAGGCCTCCATGCCCCACGCCCTCCCCTCCCAGCAGGGCCCAACGCTGCTTTCAGGTGGGACAGCTGTGGGGGTGGGATGCTCGGGAATATCTCAGGTGCTGGCTGGGGTCATGCTCTTTATTCCCACCAGATTTATTTCCTTGTTCTGCCCACTGGGCTCAGAGCATCCGTCTGAAAGCTTCAGCCCACCCAGGCCAAGAAAATTCATAACAATAAGAGCTGTTGTTGCTATGCCGATAGTAGCAACAGTAGTCGCAAAAAGAGCCACCGTTACTAGGCGTTCATCACGTGCCAAGTCGCACTGGCCGGCGGTCCCCCACCCGGCCGGTTCGCACCTTTCTTTAGTGTTCCTCTCCTTGGAGGATTGTCCTTGGGCAACTGGAGCCTGTTCTGCCATCTTCATTCAGAAAGTGCTGCCAACTTACATTTCCCTCTATGCTGTGGTCCGCCAGCAGCTGACCCGTGGCCCTGTCCTGTGGCTCTGGCTGTGACAACCCTGGGATGTGACCCACACTGCAGACTCACACTTGCCCCGGGGTCAAGACTATAGCTGCTCCCTGGGTGCTGCTGACATTGTCCCCTTAGTCGCCTTCCTCCCTTCCCTATCCTGCTTCCCAACCGCCTTACTCTCTCATGGGCATTTTCTTTATAAAAAACCTGCCCAGATCCTCATTTCAGGGTCTACTTTCAGGGAATCAGACCTCAGACACTAATATTTCCCAATCCTCCCAACAACCTTGCAAGGTCATGAGGTAGCACCCGTTTTACAGATAAGCAGACTTAGGCTCAGAGGGATTAAGCAACTGGTCCACACAGCTAGAGAGTGGTATAGACGGGATTCAAACCCAGGCCCCTCTGAGTCCAGGAGCCACCACGGGTAGAGAGCTAGGCTGGCAGGGGGAGTGGCCACTGTGTAATCATTCTCCACGCTCGCAGGGGCCCTCCGGGTGTGGGGCGCAGCATTCCCCAGCCATGGATCTCACCTAGCGTCCCAGACAACTCCTGACCCAGGATTCCTGCAAGGTGACGGCCACGAAAGGGGAGGGGGAGGGGGAGGCTTCAGCTCTCAGCAATCCCGAGCCCAGCTGGCCACCAGGTACGGTGGGAAGGAGGCCACAGGGAACAGCAGGTGGGTCTTGAGGACACTGGAAGCCAGGCCGGGAAGGTGGGCTGCACCCATGCTGCAGAGACAGGTGCCATCCTGAAGCTCTCAGCAAGGGAAACTTGTGCTGGGGCCGCTCCGGAAGGGGTGTGGGCGGGGAGGCCAGCTAGGGGCTTTTGCGCACTCCGTGTGAGGGATGGTGGTAGCCTGGGTCGTGGCAACAACGGGAGTGGGGACAGGCGGGGAACCTGATGGCTCCCGAGGGGTGGGCTCGGCGGCCTGCTGACCATGAGTGTGGTGGTAGAGGAGAGGGAGGGGTCCAGAGGGGTGCCACGCTTCCAGCGTGGGCAGCTGAGAACGAGATGGTGCTAAGGCATGAAGATGTGGAGGCCGCTGGGCATGCGGCGTCTGTGCCAGCTGCAGGGCGTCCAGGAGGAAGCTGCCATGCCACTCCGGCAGGGCACAGGCGCTCACTAAATGCCCGCTGTGGCTGTCCACTAGACGGTAGCTGGAGGTACGGGAGGGGATGAGGTGCCCGTGAAAAGCATGTGGAGCAAAAGCAAAGAGTAGGAGGTGGGATCCGCTGAACATGAATAATCCAGGGAGGGGCTGTGGAAGGGTAGAGACACCAGGGGTGTGGGCCCGTCCCTGCCCACAGCGCTTCCTCTGAGCACATGCCCACCTGCCAGAGGGCTTGCCCTGGTCTAGAGCCCACCCCTTTGCCGCAGGCGGGGGATTGACACCTCCCTGCCGGCACCCAGCAGCCCTCCCCGGGCCTGAGGGAGGGAGGGGGTGCTACCCCCAGTGGGCAACACGGGGAGGGAGGTGCTACCTGCGTGGTGTTAAGTGTGTTAAACCACAAGGTTAGAGTGAGAAAGCTATTCACTTTCCCATTAATTTTTAAATAACACCTCAATCAAAAGTCTCTATTTGATGCTAATGTGTCCTTAACACCTTTCCAGCACTTGTTAATTGTTTAAGACAACGAGAAGCTCGGAATCCTCAGCAGTCTCTAGACAGACTTGAAGAACATTTTGACAGTTACTTTCTGGCGGTGATCTCCGTCCTCCCCCCCCCCCGCCCCCGCCCCTGGCCCCGCCACCCCCTCTCTGTCTTGAGCCGCTTCTTTGGCTGTGGCTTCATCTTCCTGCCCATGACCACAGCCCCGAGGTCCAAGGTCCACTGTCACAGCTGCAGCTCTACAGGCTCCGGTTCCCGCCCTTTTCTCCTCTTGCCCAAGGCTGGTGGCAGCTCCCCTCTGTCACCAGTCTGGGGGCCCAGTCTCCTAGCCCTTCCCACACCTCTTTAAGTAGTTATTTCAGTGCCTTCATCTGAACCATTTGGGGAATTCTGTTCCCCTCAGAGACCGTCCCTGACACATGGTTTTTATGCCAAAGGATCTAAGTAGAGCGAGGATCTAAGCCAGTGGTCTCAGGGTGGCTGCCTGACCCGGGACAGCAGCACTCGGGGACTTGGGATGTAAATTCTTGGGCCTCACCCCAGACTAACTGAATCAGAAACTTGGGGGGGGGGGCAGGTCCTCCAGGTACTGCTGATGTAGACTCAAATACGAGCACCACTGATCAAAAAAAACTCCCTCTTAAATGCATGTATAAAAGAGTGAGTCGACCTCAGGAAAAACTGAGTCAACGCCAGACAGTAGGTGTTGGCGTCTGGCAAGTAGAGAGCAGGTGGATGGCAATAGTGGAACATGGTGCCGGGCCTGGCCACCACTAGTGCTCGCTCTCATGAGTGCTGTGGGCCGCAAGGAAGGCGGGACAGTGGGCCTGCAGCCTCCAGGAGGGCCCGCGGGCCTTGCCTTGGTGACACCGAGAAGGCTCACTAATCACAGGGATGACTGCTTCAAGTCTCTGAAACTTGCACTGGTGGCTGGATTTGCAGCTGAGAGCGGTGACCTCCAGGAGCAGAAGAAAAATGATTTCTCATCAGGTGCGGGGCTGTGGGATGACAGCTAATCCTGTGAGCTGCACTTTGGGCCTAGAAACCAAAGAGCTTTGTGATGCCAACTCTGACCCGCCATTGATGGAATCGATGCGTTTACAAGAACAATTTCCCTTCGATTTCCCTTCGATTTCCCTTTGCCTGGATCCGGATCCCACCCTTGCTAAGACAGTTTCCACAGCCGGCTCCCTGGCTGACGGGGAATCATGGGTGAGAAGCTTGGCTGGGGCCTCCCCTCTGTCTCTGGGCTCCCGCACATGAAAAATGGGCATAATAGACTTGTCATGGGCACTCAGTGAGAGAACAGCTATAAATCATACGAGACTGACACATGGAAAATATTCAAGAAAATTAAGTATTACTATCACTTTCTAATAAGTATAATTATTAGCAATTATTATAATTATTATAATAATTATGTGAGGCACAGGGGTGAAGAGCACAGGCCTGGGCCAGGCCACCCAGGCTGGCTCCTGGCTCTGTCGGTCACTAGCAGGGGGCCTGGGAGAGAGAGAGAGGCTCCCGCTGAACCTGTTTTCTCACTTGTGAATTGGGGATACAGTACCCACTTCATGGGCTGCACTGATGGGTACAGTGCTTGGGGCAGTGCCTGGCACGTAGCCCATGTCGCATAAGCACGGCTGGCACTGTTACGGCTGTTGTCGTCACTACCAGGGAATGCAGCAGAGGAGGCGCAGGCTGAGACGAGCAGGTGCGGCTCAGCCACTGGGCAAATAAAACCCTTACGGGAGCGGAGGGAATTGTTGCAAAATCAGATGAAATCTCAAGACGCAACGACATTTCAAGAGAAAACATTTTTCCCCCCAAGCTCATCAGTTTAATATGTCAAATCAATAAGTCATGGCAAATGGCCGCTGGCTGTAGGCTCGGTGACACGCTCCCTGAAACCCAGCATGTTAAATCATGTAAATGACACGGCCGGGACCCCTGAGGCTGGAAAAGGCCCCCTGACAGCTGCTGTCGGTGAAATGTCAATAACGGAGGCTCAGAGAAGTCAGGGGCCTCGGAGAGCCACAGGGAGGGACTCCGGGGGTCACTGAGCTCCCAGCCCTCCACCTTCAGCTGAGAAGTTGGCCCAGAGAGCAGTTAGGGTGCGCCTATCTCAAAGCGGGTGGGGAGCGATCGGGGTGGGGGGCCAGTCTCCCACCTCCGGCTGCTTGGTGCAGCGTGACTGGGGAGTGGGGTGACTCTCTCAGAGGCACGGGGATTGAGGCTTGGGGGGAAAGGGGCTGCCTTTCGGAGGATCTGCACTGCACGTCAGCAGCCCTGAGCTCCAGCCCTATGGCTGTGGGACCTCTGGAAGGCTCCCATGCCTCAGTTTCCCTCTCAGACAAGCTGCCAACAGACCAAATCCAGCCCTCAAAAATGTCTTGTTTGGCCCACACAGTATTTTAAAAATATCTGAATTCATTATCAACATTTAAAAATAGGAGACTTCCCATAAAAATACAGATTTCTGGATTCGTTTGCAAAATGGTTAGTTGGGGCAATATTGGGCAGGCATCCACACATGATGACCGTGGGGCTAGGCTGGGGCTGCCCCTCAGACAGAGCGCGAGCTCTGGCCGCTGCAGACCGCCTGGTGCCCTCACCCTTCACAGCCCCTGCCTAACTCTCGTGAGCATTGAGCTTACAGTCCCCCTAAAATGATGTCTAGAGTCACTTCTGTCCCTGACATTGTGGCGAGGCAACATTTAAGACCCCGCAGGGTCCTCCCTGCTGTCTACATGCAGGAGTGAAACACCCAGCAAACTCTCAGCTGTCCAGCTTTCCGGGGAACAGTGGCTCCAGCAAACACTGTGCCACCCCACACATGAGGGTGCCAGTTTTCAAAGAGTTAGATTAAAAGGAAAGGCATTCAGCTCTAAAAATATGCCCAGACTGATTTAGCGGAGCCAAGAGCAGGGATGTGAGAGCTACTCCCGAGTCACCTTGGCCGTCCCAGCCCCACATCCGTCCCCCGAAGGCCTGAGAGGCCCTGTGAGAGGCCGAGGTCACTGGGACCTCCTTGCAGGGCGGCAGACAGAGCCCTTTGGACTTTGCCTGGAGGTCACGTGGAGACCCTCGGTGCTGGCACTCATGGGACGTATAAGGACAGTGGGAACGGGACGCCACTGCAACGCCAATCAGTGTGCTGCCTGGAAACACAGGGCCTGGGTGGGACCGCTCTCTGTGTCACCATCTTTTCTAGACTGTCCTCTCCTGGAGCCTCACCACTCACAGCCAGGTCCACAGACCAGCAGCAGCGGCCCCTGGAGCCTGCGGGAAACACAGACTCTTGGCCCCGCCCAGACTGGCAGACTCAGGATCTGCCTTTCCACCAGCTCCCCAGTAATCGATGCACAGTGGGCGTGGGGAGCACTGCTCTATAGGATGAAGCTCAAAGGCCTCCGGGCGGCTTCCAGTGCCCTTGACAAGGGGCCTCCCAGTAGCCCAGTTCCCCTGTGCCCTCAGCACCTGCCGCTTGTTGAAGGTCCTACGTCTCCAGCAGGCCCCAGCCTGGGAGTGTTGTCCCCTCTGGAGCAGCTGCGTAATGGCCTGCAAAGGTACCCCTGTCCTAACCCCTGAATGTCCCCATCCAAAAGTCTCTTGCATGGCAGAAGGGACCTTGCAGGTGTGGCTGCGATTTTGAGACAAGGACATTATCCTGGATTGTTCAATGGACTAGTGTAATCACAGGGGCCCTTAAGAGAAGGAGGCAAGAGGGTGAGAGTCAGGAATAGGAGATGTGATGACAGAAGCAGAGGTCAGAGTGATATGGGGCCACGAGCCAAGGGATGCAGGTGGCCTCTAGATGCTGGAGAAAGGCAAGGACATAGGCTCTCCCTGGAGCCTCCAGAAAGGAAGGCACTCTTCCCAACACTTTGATTTTAGCCCTATAGGCTCATTTCAGAATTCCAATCCCTAGAACTGTAACATGCTAAATCCATGTTGTTTTTAAGTCAAGTTTGTGCTAATTTGTCATAGCAGCAAAAAGAAACTAATACATCTTCTCTCTTCATTGAACCTCACCTCCTCCAAGAAGCCTCTCCTGACCCCCCCAGGCCCTGCTGTGGCCCAAGACAGACCCAGCGAAGAAGGAAGCTTCTCCCCACCTCCAGGGAAATGCCTCACTGAGGTAGAAGAGCCTGGGCTTGAGCCAAGCAGGCCTGGATTTGACTTTGCACCCTTCCCTGATCTCTCTGAACCTCAGACTCTTCTGGGCAAGTTAAATGAGACCGTGGCTGCAAGCCCCCAGTGTAGCTCCTGGACACTGCAGGTCCTCTGTAAGCGTTGGTGTAGCAAGCTGGCGTGCTGGCCCAGAAAGACTAGTCTTTCTCCGCTCTAACCAAGGGACGAGCTAGTTTACCATTGGACCAGATCTGACGATGCCTCATTGCCCCCAGAGTTCTGCAAGGCTCCAGTCCCCGTCAATTTAGAAATGACTTCGGCAGGCATGCCCTTTAGAAATGGCTCTGTGGAATCCGGGACAGTCACTGAACATTTGAGATGTGTCACGGTGACCTTGGCCTTTGGCATCACACACAATGACCTTTCTTTCTCTTTAGGATCCAGAAGCTGGTCTCGAAAATAAGCTCTAGCCACACAGGCTGGGGCCTGGGGAGGAGGCTGGTGGGGGAGTGTGGTGGCAAGGACACGGACGGCCAAGGTTGAGCTCCGGCCCCACCGCAACCCCCAGCACCTTGGGAAAGTCCTCTGGCCTCTCTGGGCCTCCCCTTCCCCATCTCCAAAACGGGGTTGCTGCCCAGCCAAGGAAACAGGGCCGGGGAGGTCAGAAGTTGTAAACTAGGCTGAAGACAAGTTTTTGAGATTTTTTTCTTTGCTTTTCTGGGTTTTGTTTGTTTGCTTGCTTTCTCTGTCTCTGCCTCTCTCCGTACGTCTCTCTACCTCTCTCTGTCTCTCTCTTTCTCCCTTGGTATAGGCGATATTTTTAAAATTTTGAATTAGATGCCAACATTTAAAAACGGGAAAATGACATGAAAATCTAGATTCTTCTGCAAATCTGGCAACGGGGGCCACATTCCCACGTGAAGACAAAGGCTGGAGCTGGGTGGCCGCTGCTCCCTGCAGGCGGCAGATGCTGTCCAGTGTCCACAGTCCCCGCCCTTCCCTGTAGTTTCCTGCCCTGGAGGCTGCGGAGGCGCCGGCATGGGCTGCCAGGAAAGGCATTGCATCAGACGGGCCTCCAGACCCCCTCTGGTCCCTACTCCAGCTGCCAGACTGGAAGCCCGGTCCCCTCAAAAACACATCTGTGAACACACAACGGCACTGGTCACCGTGCAGGGGAGAAAAGGCCACGTCTGCCTGCCATGCGGTGGCAGTAGGCCCACGGGTTAAGGGCATGGCCCACGGAGCCAGGCCACCTGTAGGCAAAACCCCAGCTCTGCTGCTGACTTGCTGTGTGACCTTGGGCAAGTTACTTCACCTCTCTGAGCCTCAGTTTCCTCATCCACCTCAGAGGGCGGTTGTGAGAACTGAATTAAATGAGATCTGTAAAGAGGCATAACCCAGGCTTAGCTCATGGTAGGCCGCGACGACGCTAGCTCTTTCCATTTAATGGAGGAGAGCCTGAGGCTTGAAGAGAAGACAAGAACCCGTCCGTCTCAAGCCTGACAGAGCCAGGCTGAGTGGGGGTGGGTAAACCCTGTCCAACTGGGTGATCAGGGTTCAATATTCACCCAGGACCCTCAGACCACACATGCTCTTGCCCATTGCCCTTTGCCTCCCTGGACCACCTTGCTGAATCCGGGTCCCCTGAGGCCCTGATGGCTTTGACTTGCCCTCCCCGATCCTGACCTCTGAAGAAACTGTCCCTCCCCCCTTAGACCCGAAAAGCAGCAGTCATTGCACCAAACTCAGACTCTGTCAGCTGCTATGCAGGTGCACAGGAACAAGACTTGAATCCAGCCCTCCAGGAACCCCAGATTTAACCCGAAGGGTGACACACACCCAGTAATGACGACCGTGTCACCCAAGCAGTGCCAAGCACCTAGCTGGGCCCTTGCAAATAGAAATTCCTGTCATCTCCACAACAATCCTATGACTTGGGTGCTATTGTTATCTCCAAGTTATGGATGAGAGGAAACAGGGACACAAAGAGTTTAAGTGCCCAGCCCAAGATCCCAGCTACTAAGCGGTACAGCTGGTATTCGCAGCCGGGCCAGCCCGGTGCCCCCTGCATGATGAGCCAGGATGGCCTCAAGGCCTGATGCCCCCTGGGTGGCCCAGCTGGTTCCTTCCCACAAGCATCGGTGGCAGGCGCTACAGACTCCACCTTATAGGCAAAGAAACTGAGTCACAGAGGAGGGAAGTGGGTTGCCGAGGTCCCACGGTGGTGGCGGGGAGCCAGGCGTGGTGCCAGCTCTGTCTGAGCCTCCAGTTCTCTGTGCCCTCTGCCGGGCTCCTGTGACTCTCCAGGCCCGGACCCCTGTGGCATCTGACGAAGCCAGTGCTTTCTCTGAGCAATGTTGTAAACAGATAAAATAAACATACAGAGGGTTGCAAAGGGAAACAATCATATTGAAATGGAGTTATCAAGACATTTAGAAAATCAGATTATAACACTAACCTGCGTGCTTCTTTACTAACGCATGAAATACCAAAACCCAGTGCAAGTCCAACAGCTTCCCCAGCTCGGAAGTGGGGAGGGAGGAAATGTTCTGAGACCTTCGCAAACTCTATAACGTGACATGAAAACTCTGCCATTCCCATCGGCGACAAAGTCCCAAGCGGGGCTAGGACTCCGTGCTTGTGAGGGTAAAGATGTAATATTTTGAATTCCCTGAATTCTGTCCAGGGGAAACTCTTGGGAGTTTCCAGGTTAAGAATATCTGCTTGAAACAACGGTTCTCAAACTGGTAAGTGCTTGTTAAATGCATATTCCCAGGCTGGCCCTGGATTTTGATGCTGCAGGTGAGGAGGCTGAGAGGGACATTTTGAGCAAGCGGCCCACGTGGTTCTAATGCCTGGGCTGTATTTTGAGACAGAGGTCTTTTAAAAATGTAAATATCATCAAGCTGCCACCTTCCAGAGATTTCCCATTATAGTTGGAATAAAGTCCAGCTCCCTGCTGGCTCTGCAGGCCCCGCCTGGTTGTCAAGCCCTGCCTATCTTTTGACATCCCCTCACCCATCACGCTCCAGCCACCTCAGGGCCTTTGCACTTGCTGAGCCCTCTGTCCAGAAGGCTCTTTCCCAGCTCATATGTCACTGGCCATTCCATCTAAAGGAGCCACCACCCCAACGCACACTGCCACCTTCTATCCCTCATCCTGCCTTTTTCATTATTTGAAATGGTGCTATCTCTTGGTTTAGTTCTGTGAGGTCTGCTCCCCTCCGTCATGAGAGTTTCATCGGCCAGGATTTTATCAGCGCTATCTTCTAGAACAGTGCCGGGCACTGGCACAAGAATGAATAGATGTTAAAAGAATCATTAAAGAAATGACCCAAGCCAAGAGAAAAGGGGGTGATGGCCAGGCTCTTTCAGTGGCAAAGAAGCCCAGGGAAGAAGCTGCGACAAGGACAAAGGAATCGCCAGATGCCACGCACAGGTCAGGGGTAATGAGGACCAGATGAATAGAGGACAGGGCTTTGGAGATTCCGGCCCCTCAGGCGACATTCTGTGGGAAGGGAGGCAGACTCTTCAGAGAGGCCCATGCTGAGGGACTCTGACTGCAGGGACAGGAGAGGGTGGGTGGAGGGGCTGGCAGCGCAGACCCCACGTGCTGGTGATGAGAAGCTCAGGCCCCAGGCCTTGGAGGGCGGCTCAAGCTTCAGCACAGAGGGAGGGAGACGGGGAGGTAGCAGTTTAGGGGGTTGGTGATCTGGATTCTTTAAGTGACTTACTCACTAACAAAATTTCAGTGGGAAAGGGCAGGGTGGGACAAGAGCAGGGCTCTGGAGCTAACCAGAGTGGGTTTAAATCCCACCTCCTCCACCTACCAACTGTGTGACTTGGGCAAGTTGTTTAAATCCTGCTGGGCCTCAGTGTCTGCATCTGTAAAATGGACACCCAACAATGCCCGCCTCAGGGCTGTACTGAGGATTCACGACCTGCTGCATTGTGAGTGCCGGCAGGTGTGAGGTCATCTCCAGTTCGTGCTGCGCTGCGGGATGCTGAGGCGGGATGCTGCACGCACGGCTGCTCCCAGCGGGCGCGGGCCCAGGAGGCACCCGCAAGCACTGATGGCTGCGGGAGCAAGAGGTTCTGGAGGAGCAAGAGGGGTCCCGGAAAGGCAAACAAGCCTGGGGAGCAGGAGTTTAGGACCACAGGAGTGGCTGGACCACAGAGGCCAAGTGGTGAAGGGCCAGAGCAGGCCAGAGAAGGCCACTTTATCTTATGGACAGTGGGGTCCATGGGAGCCTCCTGCCAGGAGAGTGGTCAGATCTGGGGGCCCAAAAGATCATGCCAGCTGCCACCCAGAGAGAGGAGGGAGGAGCAAACCTGGAGTCAATCAATGCTGACCCCTGGGGATGCCACTGCGGGGAGCCCTGCAGGCAATGGTGGAAGCTGTGGCCAAGGCCTTCAAGCTAGAATGTGCCACCAGTGCACCAATTCCTGCAGAGCAGCCAAGCGTCCAGGGTCAGAGGACAGAATGAAGCATCACCCTCCTCCCCAAGCTCCCATATTTGGAAATTCAGACACCAGGAGGGCCCAGCTGAGGCCCAGACGCTCTGAGGTCCTCCAGGAAGCCACCGAGTATGCATTCCAGCTGCTCAGCATTCACTCACCTGTTGGGGTCAGCAGGTACCTGTGCAGTGGCCTTTAACTCCCTCCCACCACCTGGCCTCATCTCCACCCTTTACCCCCTTGCTCACTTCCTCCTAGTCATACTGGTTTCCTTGTTGCTCCTTAAATGCACCAGCAGGACTCCTGCCCCAGGGCCTTTGCACATGCCATTCCTTCTGCCTGAAATGTTCTTCCTTGGATTTCCCTCCCCTCCTCTAAGTTTTGCCCAGTGTAATTTCTTAGTGATGTCTCCCTTGATCCCACTATTTAAAATTGCCCACACCTCTCCCCATCACTTCCTAGCCCCCTTCCTTTTTTATTTTTCTTCCCAGCATTTATCACCTTTAAGCAGCCAATGGGATCTTTCTAAAATGTAAATCAAACCTCCCTCCTTTAAGCCCTCCAATGTTCCAAAAGGTTTCCTATCACATTCAAAATAAAATTCAACTTCCTCCCAGGACCCTAAGTGATGTGGCCCCTACCCACCTTTCCAGTCTTATCTTCCTTCCTCCCTGAGCCTCTTTTCCATCCACAAATGCATAAAACTCCTTCCCACCTCCGGGCCTTTGCATATGCTGTTCCCACCTTTGATAGAAACATGGATACAAGAAATCTCCTACTTTCCTCCTTAAGTAAAGGCACAAGCACAATAATGAATGGGAGTTGACACTCTGCTTCCATGTCAGGGTGAGAGCAGGACCTGGAGGCAACTGCAGCATCTGGAGGCCCCTATTCCAGGCAAAGGAAAGACTGAGCTCAGTTCCAACCAACTGGTGGGAGTATGTGAACAATGTTGCCAAATCCCCCAACTTTTCAAAAGAAGCCAGAAATCCTGATCTCTACGTGAAACCTCCCCATTTTGAAACATCAGCAATGGATTCAAATGTTTTCAAACACCACATGAGTCAGTTAAACACAGCTGAGGGTGGTGGGGCCCTACGACACCAGTGCACAGCCCTTCGCAGACCTAAAACCCACTCACAGCTGTGTCCACGCCACTTCGATTTTCAGATGGTAAAATCTCCCCCCAGGGAAGGAACAAGAATTGAACAAGGTCGCACACACACAGCTTCTAGCGGCACATTGGGCTCCAGGTTAACAGACATTCCTTTACCAGGTTCTTAACAGCAGACATTCCTCCTACCAGCATGAGGCCACATGGGGGGGAATTCAAGTTCGTGTCAGCATTTTTCCTGCACACACAGAATAAGGGGAAATGTCTGTGGGCAGAAATCGCTTCGGGCTTATCTGCAGGGTATGTGAGGGGCTATCCTAGCACAAAGGATGGACCTCTTCGGAGCAGGACATTCATCCCGGGGGCGGGGAGGGGCAATGCCTGATTCTGCCAGAGCCCCTCCTGCTCTAGAATCTGTATTTGGTTACCCCGGAACCAGAAAACTTCTTTTCTCTTACTACCCCTCTCCCCAACCACTACCTTGGCCACAGGGATCCTGGTTTCATCATGCTAACAGAAGATGCTAAAAATATCTAGACTCACCAACTTCAGGGGGGTTAGCTCTCATCCGGGAGGACCCACAAAGCCTTTGCCAATAGAAATGGCATTTCCTTTGGTATTTTTAAAGATCAGAGGATCCAAGAAAATATGCAAGCTGGACGGGCCTTTGAGATTGCAGCTTCGAATGCCTCATGTTTGAGGTTTAAAAAAAAATGTTTTTAAGGAGGCCCAAAAGGTTAAGTTTCCGGACAACTCACAAAACAAGAAACAAATGCCGTTAAAATTACATGGAAGAACAGATTCCAACTTACTAGTCATAAAATTAATTTAAACTTTATCCGTGAGATAGCGCTTCTACCTGGTATATTGGGCAAAGGTTTTTTTTCACAAAAGAGTCTCTGGTAGAGACGGTGAAGGAAAAGTGGGTTTCCGCTGCAGGGACACTTCCTTCTCACTGGGTAGCCGGGGACCCCCAGGTTCCCCAAGGCCCCTTGCAGATGGGAAGGGCCGTGTGATGGGCTGGCCACCGGGCTCTGGGCAGAGATATGCATCACTTTCTAGTAAATGCAGAGAAAAAGTGGTGTGTGACTCTCCAGCTCTCACCCCCGCTTGTGGGGGGTCTGGGAGCTACATGCTGAGATGGCAGTGGGTCCATCAGCCTGAGTCCCTAAAGAGGCCAAGTTAGCTTCAGCCTCGAGACCTTTACACTTAGCTGTTCCTTCTGGAATGTTCTTTCCTCTTATCCTCACATTCAGGTCTCAGCTGAAATGCCAACTCCTCAGAAAGAATCCAGATAGGTCCCAGTCTATCCACCAACCCAACCTTCCTTTCCCCAGAGCCTCCCCACTCCACTATCTTGCTTGTCTTCCTAGCAACTTTCTCATTTTAAAATGATCATAGTCTTGGCTCAATCTCTTCATCTGTGAAATGGGCAGTTGGACTAAAAAGTTCTTAAGGATCCTTCCTCTCCAACATGACTCCCAGGACCCTGGTAAGTACTAGCACCCCATCTCCACCACCACTCCCACTCCTGTGCCTGGGCCAGCTCACATCCCTTTTGGGCATGGAACCTGGTTTTCCTTCCGGGGACCACAGCTCCCCTCACTCTCAGCCCTTGCACTGTGGTGTGGTCCAGTGGGGCTGACCACCCCTCCCAGTTCCAGCTGGACTCTGTGGCCCAGGCCACAGTGATGGGTTCAGGGATGGACACATGACTCAAGCAGGGCCAATCAGAGCCAGCCCTGGGACTTTGGGAAAGAGGTGTCCCTTGCCATTAGGGGCTGCTAAACTAGGGAGAACTTAAGCCTGCAGCTGTCAGGGGCATCTCTGCCATTGCACAGCCCACTCAGAATGAAGCCAGCACAGGAAGAGGGAGCCGCCGAGACAGGACCTGCCACCTGAGAGCATGGTGGGCCCAGCCTGCATGCCCCAGATCGACCCCGAGTTACTTGAGCCAGCAAGCGCCTCCTTTGGCTCAAGCCTGTCGAAATGAGTTTTCTGCCTCTTGCAGCCAAAGCAGCCTTTAGCCTCCACTGTCCCTGTAAGGCTGTCTACCGCAGCCCCCGGATTGTTTGCTTATTGGTTAGTGTCCCTCCCGGGCTATGAGCTCCCCAAGGCTCTGGCAGGGCCTCCGGCCTCTGCCCCTCCACTGCCCTCCGCAGCCCCGGCTGAGTGACCGAGGAGACAGCAGCTCCAGGCCCGTAATTGGGGAGCTGTCCTGTCAGTCCTAGAAGCTTCAGACTGTGTGATCTGAGCAATTAACCTTTCTGCAGAGGCCAAGGCCAATTACATCCTGGGGGTAATCTGTGACATCTGTGTAACAGACCGAGCGCCTCGGCCTGACACCGCGGTGTTTACAGGGCAAAGGCGCCACTGCTGCTGGCTTGGTGAGGCCCATGTTCTTCCTTGTGCTTGGAGCAGCTGCCCCCTTCCTCCTCTCTTCCCATTGGCCCCTCCAGTTCATCCTCCCCGAACTTGTCCCCTGTGACCTCTGCTACCTCATCTGCAGCTTGCCCACCCCCGCCCTGCAGCCCCCTAAGCTCCCTGTGCGGCAGATTGCAGACATCTGTGTCCTCCGCGGGAGCCCCCTGCTCAGACCTTGGGCTCAGCCACGTGACTTGCTGGGGCCAGCGGGGTGTTAGTGGATGGGACACAGCACGTTGCACAACGGAGGTGCCCTCTCGCTTGCACCTCTGTTATTGCCAAAGGTCATGCCCAGGCTAGCCTGCTGAAGGCTGGGGGATCCACAGAGCAGGGCCATCCCAGCTGAGGCCAGCTTGGGCCAGCGACACTCAGACTACACCAGATGCCTGAGCAAGCGGGCCAAGAGCAGCAGGACACCCAGCCAGCCTCCCCAGGAGCCTGAGCTAGCCACACTGGTTCCTGCACACCCCCAGGGCTGTGCTCAGACACAGCATCACTGTGGCAACAGATAACTGATGCATCTTCAATCTCCACAAGTCCCTCGAGCCTTTGAAAGCGCTCTCCTCCCTGCCTGGCAGTCCTCCCTGTCATCACTCCCATCTGCCTGGCCAACTCCTACACATCCTTCAATACTTGGCTCAAGCGTCTGTCCAATGGAGGCCATCAGCAACCCCCTCCTCCAGCTCCAGCCCAGGGCTCGGGAGCTCATTTTTTTGGGCCTTGCACTACTCTGTTAACTCAGGCTGGAGCCAGGTAGTGTGGGTCAAGTCCTGGCGCCATCACTCACTAGCTCTGGGGGCCTTGGGCCCATCATCTCACCTTTCTAGACCTCAGTGTCCTCACCTGCCCAGATAACCCTTGGCAGGGGCTGAGCACAGCTCCTGGCACAGTGAGTGCGCTTCCACCCAGCTGTTACCCTGTTACTCTGGGACTTACCGCGTCACAGTGTAACTGCCTGCCTCCCTCAGGGACTCTGGGCCCTAGAGGCAGGACTCGCCTCTTCTTCAGCACTGCCTGTCCGTGGCCTGGCCAGAGACTGATCCAACCCCTGCCATGACCCTGTACCCCACCCAGCTCCGGTCAGCTGGCAGAGCTCATCCTCTGCAGGGGGCAGTAACAGTCCCATTTTATTGCTAAGAAAATCAAGGCTCAGAGAAGGAACGGAACATGCCGATGATCATGGAGCAGTTAAGTGATGTACTCCCTTCCATACTGGTCTGATCCATATTTGGGACAAAAATAAATGCTGTGATATCCAAAAGAAGTGAATGGTTCTCTTCAGTAGAAATAATAATAATAATAAACTAATAACTATTATAAAAATTTACTCTATTACTGGTGCTGTTCAAATCGATTGACCTATTTCAACTGATGCAATCCTCCTAAAAGCCTCCATGAGGTATGTACTATGACTATCCTCATTTTATAGACAAGGAAACGAGACGCAAAGGTTCCTTGTTCTACCTAAGGTCACACAGCTAGTAAATGGCAGAGGCAGGATTTGAACTGGCTTCCTTGTGCTATGGAGCTTTCTAGGCCCTGAGGCTGAAGGGCTCTTGTGGGGACAGGATCCAAAGGGTTGGGCTGGCATCCCAGGACCACGTTAGTCTGCGGGCACTGCCCTGTTCTGGGCACAGCCTGGCTGCCCCAGCACGTCCTCTAGTCGATTTTTTTTAAGGAAAAGAGTAATTTGGGTAAGCTAGAGCAGGGGTCGGCAAGCTATGGTCCACAGGCCAAGTCTAGCCCACCTCTTGGTTTTGTAAATAAAGTTTTATTGGAACACAGCAGCGTCCATTTGTTTATGTATTTTGATGGCTGCTTTCACGCTACAATGGCAGAGCTGAGAGTTGTAACAGAGACCATATGGCCCACAAAGCCAGTATTTACTATCCAGCTATTCGCGATCTGGCGCTTTTTATAAAAAGTTTGCCAAACTCTAGGCTAGAGCAATGAGCCAAACTCACAGATTGAACTTAATCATTTTAATTTTTTTAAATGTTTTTAAAATTTAAAATTAATACATGCCCATTGTGAAGAATTTGGAAAATATAAAAACAAAACAAAAAAAAACAATTTCTGTATAAGGTCACCAGCCAGCAATAACTATTGGTAAAGTTGGGGGCTATTTCCGTTCTTGTTTTTACTGCATGTGTAAGCCCCCCCCGCCCCCCACAGCATTACCAGGAGCACGCTGATTACGCGATTTTGTACCCTGCTGCTTTCACTTAATGTCATCTCAGGAGCATTTTTCTGTGTAGCTTAATTACACTCAACTTTTGCTATTATAAGTAATGATGCGATTAGTATCCGGTACACACATTTTTGTTGACAATATGAAATATTATATAGTCACCCAAAATTAACTCTTCGAGGAATTTTAATGATACAGAGACTGTCGCGCTGCATTATTTATACCAGCAAGGGGACTGGAAACGATACTGATGGCCCTGCAGTAGGAGACTCCTTATAGGAACTTGGGACATCGCTGGGTGCACGATTCTGTACTTAAGTGTGACGATCATAAAGAATGGAAAGCGGCTTCCTTCCGAGCCTCGGTTTCCTTATCTGCAAAGTGGGGGGTGCCTCAGGTGTTTTAGGAAGGCTCAAGATGATGGGACTCCAGCACAGACATGCCTGGGTACAGGTTGTGTCCTCTATGGTAGAGCTATTGCTACTGAAAGGAATAACATACGCAGGGCGGGAAAGGCTGCAAGCAGGCCGCCAGGTCAGTCCCGCATCCCACCAGCTGTTCACTATTTTGAATATGGCCCTGGCCACACCCGCATGTAAGAAAAAATAACAAGCGGTAAAGTGGCAGGCGGCACTCTTCCGGCTCTGTCATTACTGTCCCCCATGTCATTTGTGTGATAATCGAAGGGCCGGGATCTCAAATGGGCTCTGATGAGAGCCTACCTGCAACCAAGAAGGGAGCGAATGGCCCCTGAGTGCAGACGCAATTAAGCCACCACCGCGCGGGTATCGATCGGAGCTGAGGCCACTGCTGGTGGGGCTGGAAAAGCATCTCTCCGCAGAGAGAGAGAGAGAGTGTGTGTGTGCATGTGCACGTGTGCAAAGTTGGTTTCGTGAAACAGGGAGCAGAGCGAGAGGAGCAGAGTGAGTGGGGCCTGAACACGTGGCGGGCGCGCTTCCAGGAACTCTGGTGATTTACGGGGAGTTTGCCAGACTTCTATTTCAGATATAAAAGAAATATTTGAAAGCAAGGAAATCCATGAAACACAGGAGGCCTTGTGGGGCCATAGATAAAGAGCGGGCATACAGGGCAGGGCAGTGAGCAAACAGACCGCGGTGGAGAGTCAACCCGCTTCCCGGAGCGCGGCCCGCGCAGCCCTCATTCACCGCAGACGCTGGCTGAGCACCGTGGCCGGGCGCTGTGCGGTTTTGGAGACATCGCTGTGAATGAAACAATGAGTCCGCTCCCTAGCGAGATCGAAAATAAACAAGCTAAGAAGTAAATGAGATCCTTTCAGGCAGTGAAGCCAGAGCAGATTGGAGCCAGATGGTGTGGGTTCGAATCCTGGCTCTGACTCTTCCTATGCGGGACCTCGGGCAAGTCATGTAACCTCCGTAGTGAATGCTGCTGGCAGCTGCCCACATCCCCCTTGCAGGGGGAGCAACAGCCCCTGGCTGCTGTGACTGTTGGCCACTAAAGGTTTACGCGGCCAATTCAGCAGAAAACTGAAGATTGCCCTGGGCCAAACTGGAGCCACCTCACCTGAAAGGTTAAGTTCATTGCCTCTAAGCCCCAGGCAGCCAAGGAGGAGAAAGGCCCTGCCCCTCTCACTGAAGGTGGGCCAAGCTCTGGGGAGCAATTCACTCTCCAGCGCTCCCCCCAGGGTCAGGCTGAAGCTGGGCCCTCAGAGACCACATCTCTGCTTAGACCTCCCCTGCCCTGTCTGGCTTCCTTCATTCTCCTCCTGAAAGTATCACCCCCCAAAAATCATGGGCCCCAAAGTCCCCTCTAAGGCTCTGTTTGAGGGAACCCAGCCAAGAAGCTCATTCTTCTTGAGATGGGGACAATAGCACCTCGCTCATGGGATTGTTGCTGAAGATTAAATAAGTTAAAGTTTTTATTTTCCCTCCGCTTTATTGAGATATAATTGACATATAGCATTGTATAAGTTTAAGGTGTATAACATGATGATTTGATACACATATATATTATGATATGATTATCATGAAAAAGATGGACCTATTTCTACATATGCTTAGAACAGCACGTTGTAAGTGCTATGCAAGCATTCATAATTACTAATAAAAATTGCTCAATGCAAAAAGGTGTCTAAGAGGCTACATGAGTTAAGAGTGTCCAGGGAACGTGTCTGTGAGGAGGTCCCATCTCAGCTGGGATGGAGAGGAGTCAGCCAGTGAAGAGCTGGGTGAAGAGAAACCCACGCCCAGCAAGTGTAAAGCCCTGAGTGGGGACAATCTTGCTTTGTATTTGTCCTTGCAGCAGAAAGGCCGGTGTGGCTGGGAGCTCAGAGGGTTTTTAGTAAGGGTGTAGACTCATTTGGTTTCCATTTGCAAGTCACTCTGGCTGGTGGGTTGAGAATGCATGTATTTGTTTAACAAGTATTTTCCCGTGGCCTATTTTGTGCAAGGCAGTGTAACAAGTAGAGTATTCTGAAGGATTTGAAGATGAACCTGACCTCAAGGAGCTCAGATCCAGAAGAAGCAGTGAGCCTGGCATCAGTTCTCCACAATCTAGAAAGTACTGTGTGCAGACACTGATGGACAAATGAAAGCTGGGGGAGTTGGGGAGGGAGCTGCGGGCCTTAAAGAGCGACAGGAATGTAGACATGGAGAAAGAGAGGATATTCCAGGTAGAGGGAACAGAATGAGCAGAGGCACAGAGGTGGGGAAAGGTGAGGCTGCTGAGAGCAATTTAGAAATCCAATTAACCTAGAGCACAGGGTGCCTCCCTTAATCTGAGGCCAGAGAGGGGAAGTGCAGACAGGTTGTAAGAAATCTTGGGTGCCAGGGGAGAATTTGAGCATTTCTCCCAAGGCAGTGGAGAACTATTCACAAGATTTTGAAGAGATGAGTTTTAAACCATCTGTTTGCTGCATATTGAATATAAAATGTATATCCGTCATCTTTCAGTTGTAATTTTATCAGCTGCCAAGTGGAAAGGTAGGTCTAGCTTCAGAAACAGCCTGATTCAGGGCCTGCTCCTCTAGCTTTTGGCTCCACCTTCCACATTGGGGCTTTGGTCTCAGGCCCCATGCAGTGTCAGGAAAGCTGCCGGCAGCCCCCCAGCCAGTGGAGTGCGGGCAAGTCAGCTGTCAGGGGGAAAAAAAATCCCTGATCTGTGGCAAATACTTCTACTGTGGCTATTTGGAGCTATCAAAGTGATGTCACAGCACACCTATGCCTATATCCTACCACCTTCAACACCATGGACACAACGCCTTTGTGGGGGTTGCAGCAACCATTTCATTACATCTCAACCTCTGTGAGGTCATAGATCCATTTCTTGACCCATCACCTTGGCCAGGGGACCATGATGGTGTAGGCCTGGCTCTCATGCTCTGCCCTCAGCCCCAAAGCACATGGCCTGAGCATAGGAAAGAAATGATGACAGCCCCCCTACACACACAACTGGGTGTGGTTACCAGAAGAAGGGATGCTGGGTCGAAGCAACTGCAACAGATTGTGAGAATCTAATGAGAAAATGGCCATAAAGACTCTGTAAAGTGGGAAGCCCCGCATAAGCTCCTTAACTGGCTGGACATTTTTATTCTTGCTTTGGTGCTCCAAGCTGCTGATACATCTGACTTAAAGTCCCATAAAATGCTACAGGAGACACCTCCGGGAACACGTGGCCGTGAGACAAATGCTTGGCAATTCCCTCTCCTTTACCCGGCAGACATGGCTAATTGATCATGGCCCTCTCCCACAGAGCCACCCGGCGCACGATCCTCCGCCACGGGCTGTCCACGCGGGCCCAGCAGCCAACAGAGGGAGAAAGATGAAATCCTTCCTGTTGCCATCCTTGAGCTAGTCCAATTCCATCATGAGCCAGAGTAGACACAGGCCCAGAGAGGGATACAACTGGCCCATTTCACTGAAAAGGTTATTAACGGAGCTTCCAACTCTTGATTAAAACTGGGAACCTGGGAACATCCAAGATGACTCACATGGAGGGGATGAGTCAGAGCAAGGAAGGTGCAAGGGTGTGGGGATGCCCAAAGCGGTGACGGCCTCTCCCGCCGCTAGAATAAACCCCGAATTCCCTACCACGGCCTTCAAGGCTTTCCGTGACCTGGCCCCTGCGTCCTCTCAGGCTTCACCTCCTATCCTCTCCCCTCCTCCTCCGTACCCCATCCACTCTGTCTTTCTGTTCCTCAAAACATGCCAAGCTCAACCCCCATCACTGTTTTTGCAGGATCTCCCCAAGGGGAACCAAACCCGTTCACCAGCAGCTGCAAGCTGACAGCTCACTAGCTTAGCCCGAAGCCCAGCAGAAGGGCTCCCCTTCCCCAGTAAGTGCAGCAAAGCCTCCGGCCTGAGTCTCACCAGCCTCCTTGAATCCAGTGCCCACACGGCGGCCAAGAAGACGGAAAACTCTGACTCGCCCAGCCCGGATCCCGAGCCACCCCTGGGGCGTGGAGTCGGCCTCACCCCGACCACGCAGGCTGGAGTGCTGGAGGGGTGGCTGCCATGCAGAAATTTCAGTAAGTGACAAAGGAAGGGGAACGGCCTCCACGTTCCACTCCAGATGACAACGTGCAGTCCCTGTCATCTGGTTTTCACCTGGAAGGAGGATTATGAGAGGCAGGACATTTAAGTGCTTATGCCTTGGCTGGTGTGACTCAGTTAGCTGGGTGTCATCCTGTGCACCAGAAGGCCCTGAGTTCGATTCCCAGTCAGGGCACATGCTCAGGTTGCGGGTTCCGTCCCCAGTCGGGGTGCGTACAGGAGGCAGCCAATCAGTTTCTCTCTCTCTCTTCCTGTCTCTCTCTCTCCCTAAAATAAGAAAAACATGTTTAAAAATACACACTTATATATCTCCCAGGACCAAGAACAAAGGGTGCAGAGGTGCGTGGCTTTATCCCAGCTCTCCCGATGAGGGTCCATCCAACCCCTGACAAACGGCATGTCCAGAGAGGGCTGAAATGGGGGAAGACTGAGGAGTCTTGCCTGGGCGAAGGTACCTCTTATGACATGATCAAACGGCCTCCTCTGAGGCATACTTGAGGCCCTACGTTGCCGCTGTCTTCAAGAGGACAAAAGAAAAAGAAGATCTCGGTCATATTCTAAGCTACCCTGAAGTGCTGAGTAAGCCGCACCCCCCACCCGACCTGGGGCCTCGAACAGAGGCCCAGCGGAGTCATGATCAATTAGCAATGTCTGCCCGGCCGGCGTGGCTCAGGGGTTGAGCATCGACCTGGGATCCAGGCGACCAGGGTTCGATTCCCGGTCAGGGCACATGCCCGGGTTGCGGGCTGCAGCCAATCAATGGCTCTCTCATCATTGATGTTTCTGTCTCTCTCTCTCCCTCTCCCTTCCTCTCTCTGAAATCAATAAAGATATATTTTTTAAAAAATAAAAATAAAACAAACAAAAAAAAAAACAATTAGCAATGTCTGCCACGGGCAGAGGAGTGGGGACGTGTCTCCTGGGTACTCGCTGACCCCAGTCTGGGATTTTCTTGGACTCTAGTATGGCCGCCTGAAGCCAAAAAGATTCCCACCTGGACCTGAGCTGTCAGCACCTGTGGCTGACTTAGCTGAAGCGAGCAGCATCGCTCGGTCCTTGTTGAACAGGCGAGCAGCGCTGCCAGGAGTCGTGGGGAGCAGGCCCCCTCCAGGGGACCCGCTGCGCCTCCCACCCTGCACCCCGGCTGCCCAGCCCTCTCTCTTTTATCACCCCTCCTGCTGCAAGTGTTTTCCCCACTTATTATCTGATCTTGCAAAATGGGAATGAGCCACGCTTTGCTCGGGAAAATGCAGAGCAGCCCAAGAGCGTGGGCTGGCCACCGGGTACAGCCGCCTGCCGGGGAGCCGCTGTTCTCGCCACACGCTCTGCCACCCTCCCGGCGGCAGCCTGCAGGAGCCCTGTGATGGGCTGAAAGGCCCTCGGGGAACCTGTAATTAAATCCCAGAAGATTGCCGCTTCTCCTGCTCGAGGGGGGAGGAAAGAGCAAGGCACAGCAGGAGTGTCCAGACAGGGCTGAGCGGAGACAGCAGCTGGGGACAGAGGCGGCTTGGACTGCAGGGGCCCAGAGCAGACAACGTGGGGAGCTGGGGGTATGTTTAGTCCCTGGGAATGGGGGCCAGATGAAAGCAGGTGATTTCTGCCGTGCTCAGGCTGAGAAGGACTGGAAACTTTCACATTCTGTCAAATGGAAAGAAATCAGCTCAGGTCCCTACCCATTCTAAAATTCTATTACCCATCAATCTACCTGGTGAGAAAACATTTGCTGTGGCCAGAGCCTCTTTTCAAAGCATAAATCCAGTTGTATCATTCCCCTGTTGCCCTCCCAGGCCCGCTGGTCAGCTGATATGCACCAGTCCACCGTCCTGATGGTTCAAATGCAGAGGTGAGCAAAAGGAGGTTTACAGTTTTCCTATGGAAAATAATACAATACTTAATAAACAATACAAGAGTAAACTCCGTTTCGCTTACTCACAACTATAAACCTTCCTTTGCCCACCCTTGTATTGAAATACTTTCATATCAGTTCACACCAATAAATACTTGCTATTTGAGCACCACCGCCCCGCACCCCGGTGTCCCCCGACACACTGCTCCCACCTCCCTCCAAGACCTCAGGTTCCCTCCCAAGACTTGCCGCAGCACCATGGCCAGCGCCTGTTCTTATGGCTGGTGCCCATGGGTTGTTAAAGATCTTAAATATCATTCCTCCCACTCTTTAAAGTCCATAGCCTTTCACCCGGAATATCCTCTTTAACTCTCACCCCACTAACTTTTCCAGCCCTCACCTCCCACCACACAGCCACCATGAACCCCAGCGTCCTGAGTACAAGGCACATTCTCCCCACCCCCCCCACCCCGTATTTTCCTCTCCCTCCTCTTTCCTCCAAATCTCCTACCCATCCTGCTAAAGCCTTTTCAGTTGTGCCCCAGTTTATATCACTGGGCTTCCTGCCCACTCAGGGAAGTGGCTTGATAGCTCGGGTCATAACAAGATCTCTGTCTTGGTTTCTTCTCCACGGTCCCGTCTTGATGATGTGTCTGAGACGGTAGCCCCCTCCTCAGAGGAGTACTCGGCTCCAGCTGTACCTGACACCCACCGTTTCTGGCAGCCGCAAGAGACAGGGAGAGAGATTGAGGCATTGGGCTGTCACATAGCTCAAACCACAAAGGGGGTCTCCCGCCTTCCCCTAGCCCACGGTGTCCTCGAAGCAGCTGTACTAACGAACAGACATCATAAGCGAATTCATCAACATCCCACTTATTTACTCTGGTGGTGACCGTGCCCATGGCCATCTCCCTTACTCACCACCCCTCCCGCCTGCCCTGGAAGTGACTCATTTCTCTCCTCTGCCCTACCCTAGCTCCTCCATCTCTCCTGCGGCCACAGCAATGTCAAAACTGCGCTTTCCACCTCTTTATCATGCCGGTGTCTCCAAGTACCTTGCTGCACAAGATATTTGTCTAATTCCATTGATCCGATGCATTATATTTCTCCCAACAAAACAGAACTACAAAATATTTCTCAGCAAGCATGGCCTTATCATTACGCTTTTCCCTTCACATACCTATAACCGAATACATCTTATACACTTACGTAACCTAACAAGTTTCCACACTCAGTTACAATAGACGGGCCCTGATCGATACCACCAATCACCCCCAGAGGAAGATGGAGCTCCCGATGCAGAAGCTAATCCGACACCTCCCCTTCTCCTTTCCCTTGTCCACTGGGCACTTAGCTGTCTCCGGCCCCGTTTTCAGCACTGCCCGGCCGGACAGCCCCCCCGCCCCAGGCATCCCAGGGTTCGCGTCCAACAGTGGCTGAAACTCAATGCCACACGCCAGCCTTCCCCCCAACACAGACAGTCAGAGGCACCCCACGTTGATACTCAGAAACCCCCTTTCCCCTCTGACCCTCCACAACCGCTTCAACATATCAGCACTTAACCGTACCCGGGAATACACAGGACTGACCAATTGAACCCGTGTTGACTGGCTGGGTAAAGCCTGGAGTTGGGAGGTGCGCTGAACAAGGTCGTAAAGCTTTCCCCTGTTGTCCCTGACCAGGGTCCAGTCCCTACATGCCACTCGGAGCACCAGAGCCGTCTGAGCAACAGCTGCTGGGCTGATGTTTCAGTCTCTGTGCCCCATGTGGCTCCAGACCCCCCTCCCCCCCCACACACAGGATGAGGACCCTCTCCCCCCACACCCCTGGAGCACTCTGTCAATGCCGTGCCCTATGGCAAAGGGAGAGATTGCACCAGAAATCCACGGGGCACAGTATGCCACAAATAGTACTGTGGGGGCCCGTTTTAGGGACCCTCAGAGAGAGTGTACCATGGCGGCTGGGAGCTCAAGCTCTGGAGCCAGCTGCCTGTGTTCAAATATTGGCTCCACCGCGTACTAGCTCTGTGACCTTGTGCAAGTTACCTAACTTCTCTGGGCCTCAGTCTCTGCAAATGGGAATAATAATAGTACCTTCCTCAAGGGTTTGTGAGGACTAACTCAGCTTCATACTTATATTTACACATTTAAAATTTATGAATGTTACATTTATATTTATAAAGTACTTAAATCACTACGAGTAAAATTACATGTATACAAATATACATGTTACATTTGGTATATCTATATGTATTTATTGAACTACATAGTCAATCTTATATATTACAATACACTATATATTATATTATATAAAGTATATTTAGTATAATGTATATGGATGTATGTGTACATGTGCATGTGCACACATTACTAAAGGTTGCAAGAAGTCTGGTGAGAAATTAACAAGTGTACCACCCTAACCCTGGCCTGGTAGCTCGGTTGGTTAGAACATCATCCTGATACGCCAAGGTTGAGGGTTCGATCTCTGGCCAGGGCACATGCAAGTAGCAACCAGTGAATGCATAAATAACTGGAACAACAAATTGATGTTTCTCTCTCTCTCTCTCTCCCTTCCTCTCTCTCTAAAAATCAATTTAAAAAAATGTTTTAAACAAGTTTACTGCTCAGCCAGCGTGGCTCAGAAGTGAGTGTCGACCCATGAACCAGGAGATCACGGCTCAATTCCCAATCAGGGCACATGCCCGGGTTGCGGACTCAACCCCCAGTAGGGGGCGTGCAGGAGGCACTGATCAATGACTCTCATCATTGATGTTTCTGTCTCTCTCTCCCTCTCCCTTCTTCTCTCTGAAATCAATAAAAACATATATATATACACACATATACATATATATACGTATATATACATATACATATATACATATATATACATAAACATATATACATATATATATATTTCTTTTTTAAAAAAAAACAAGTTTACTACCCCAACACAGCTATCATTTTAAAAATTATTTTCTTCTGAACTTTTTCACTCGCATACATTTTTACCTCATGCTGGACCTACAATTTTGTGTCTTGAGTTTTTTGCATAAATATTATAAATGTTGCTTGGTGTGACTACACAGCCTTAGAGTTCCTTTTTAATGGCTATATAATATGCCAGTGAGTAAACAGGCCTGAATGGACTCAGCTATATCTGCTAGGGTGCTTTAGGCTGCAAGTAACAGGAAGCCCTGATTCAACACCTTAAAACAACAGGGAATTTTCTTATCTCACATAAAAGAAACCTTGGAAACAAAGCATCCCTGAGCTGATTAATTTAACAACTCAACAATATTATCACAAAATCCTTCCCATATTTCTGCTCTGCCATCCTGCAGGTGATGGATGATGGGTGATCCTAATTGCGAGCCTGTGGTCGCAGGACTGCAGCAATCCAGGCTGACGTGGAGGATGGGCGGACTCTTTCAGCTCTCCTTAAGGGTAAGAAAAGCTTCCCACGGTCCCCCAGCAGAACTGGGTCACACACCTACTTCTAAGCCAGTCACTGACACTGGGACAGGATAACCTTGTTGACTTAGACCAACCAGGATTCACTCCTGGGCTCCGGATAGAGGGTCACATTACCCAAGAATAGGCACGTGTGGGTAACTGAACAAAACCAAAGTCCTTTAGAGGAGGAGGGTAAGGCTAAGGTGGACAAATACTGGGGAGACAGTTAACAGTATCTGTTTTGTTCCTCACTCGGACACTTCACTTACATCTAACCTGGAGAAGCAATTAAGTCTGAGTAAAGAGATTAAAATTCTGACAGGAGGTGGCCTCTGAGCAGGGCTTTGAAAGATGTGTGAGCGTCAATCAACAGTGGGAGGGGCCAGCCTTTCAGCCCGAAGTTCCAGCCTGAGTACAGTCAGAGGGGCAGTCAACTGGGGGGCATTTTCCAAGAAGAATGAGTGTCCCTGGGAAACTGAGGTGTTGGGTGGTGAAAGTGAGGAGGGGTGGAATGGAAGGCCAGATTGAGGCCAGATTGAGGAAAGTGTTTAAATGCTGATTGAAGGAGGCTGGACTCAGAACTGGGGGGTGGGGCATGGGAAGAGACACAAAAGAGTTGAGCTTTGGGGCAAAAACCTGGGTGTGGCTACAGGATGTACAGCAGGGGAGAGATGGGAGAACAGACCCCAGTCAGAAACAGGTCACGGTCATCCAAGGGCGGTGCTAGGTTCACCCCCGGCAGTGCTCAAGGGAAGGAGGGGAGAGAGTCTGCTCGCCCAGGGCGTGAGCTCCACAGGGCCAGCGGGCTTTCATGTTAGGACCGGGGCCCGGGGGCAGTGGGTGACCAGATGAGTGGGCATCACTAACCAAGCCCCCAAAGAAACAAAGGGAAGACCCTACCAAGAGCACGGGCCTGCGGAGTGCGCGGAGTCCCAGATTTCCAGGCAGGGTGCCAGCGCCTCTAACGGTGACAGCCCAGGAGGCCCAAACAAAAATGCGTTTATGAGGAGAAGGGGAACATTAGCTGAATGAAATGGTGTGCACTGTTAAAGTTTAGGAGGCGTGCTCCGTGAAAGTTTTCGTACATTAATTGAAGTGGGACCTCTGATTGGATTTCAATAAAACCGGCGTCACGAGTGTGAGACAAAGAAAAGCCGTGACAAAGCCTCATCTACCATTCTTGCCCCTCTTCTCCAAGGACAGGGTGGACACTAGATCGAAGCGTGGGTGCCATCGCCCAAGTGCTCCACAGCCACCAGTCCAGCAGCCAGTCGGGGCTCAGGCCTGGCTCCGTGCCACGTGGGAAAAGCTCTTGGTTTATTTGTCCCACATGTGTTCATTCATTTACCCACAGACACTGCTTGGTCCAGGGGGCTAGGAACAGAGCCACGATCCAAGTAGCTATGGTCCCGTCTTTACAGAGCTCACGGTCAGTCCAGTGGGGGAGGCGGGCCCGTACAACACGGTTGATCAGATGCTTTGACAAGGAACCCCGGCGCAGGAGCAGTGAGCTGGAAGACGCGACATCTGGGGCGAGGACTGGGGAGTAAGAGGGAGTCACCCAAGTAGAAGTAGCCAAGGTTGGCAGGAGTGAGGTGCCTACCGGATGCAGGCAGTCAACCCTCCCATTTCACTATCACGGCAACACTGTGAGGTGGCTGTTGCTACTACTAGCCTTGCTCTTCAGACGAGGAATTGAGGCTCAGAGGGTTAAGGAACATGTTCGGAGACTGATGCCAGTCCCAACCCCTTGGCCTCTACCTTGAGCCACCCTCCCTCACCTTTGCTCACCCAGATGACTGCGGTGTCTCCCAGGCCCACTCGGATCCCCCTTCAATCACCCTCCCTCCTGAGCCAGAGGGAGCCTTTGAAAATGGGAATCTGACCTGTCACCTCCTACCCCATCCTTCAGTGGCTTCCCTAACTGTTCAGATGGAGGAAAGACTCCTCACTGTGGACCACCCTCAGACCCCTCCCCAATGCCATCTCCTTCAAACCACAGGCCCTTTACACATGCTGCTCTCTGCCTGAACACTCTTCCACACCTTTTCCCCGAGCTCCGACCTTAGTTCTCAGTCCATCTGTCACCTCCCCCAGGCCCACAGAAGCCACGTGCACTGTCCTGTTTCATTCTCTCAACAACTCTGCCAAGTGGAGTTCCTAATAGTCCCAGACTGTGGACTCCAGCCCCAGCTCCCCTGACTCCAGAACTTTCTTCCCCTCCCCAGCTCTGCCCATGTCCTCAAGATGTAGTAAAATTAACATCTGTGGAGATGCCGCCGCTGGGGGAGGCTCTCACTTAGAGTTTGGTTTGGTTTGATCCTTACCTGTCTCCTGGCCCCCGAGCCCAGTTCTAAGGAAAGGAAAACAAAGACCAGGGCGCCGTGTCTCTCAGGTCCCCCTGCCCCAGGGAGAGGCCTCTAGCTGGGTCCCCTTGGCTGACCAGAAGGCGCCATGAAGGCTGGTCAGAGGGGCCTCCAGTGGCCCGGGCCCGGGACCAGGTGGCAGGACTTAACTCCAGCAGCTTCGATGCTGGTCAGAGGCTGAGGGCCGCCTTCATCTCCCTCCCAGGAGGCTCGGACACCAGCCCGGAGCTCAGTCTATAAGCCAGAGCCTGGCCGAGGGGTTCGAGTCTGGCTATGGGTGTCTGTCCCTCTCAGCTCTCCTCCTAATGAACAAGGAAACTGAAAAATCTTTCCTGGTCACAAAATGATAATACACAGAGTGAATTAAGGGGAGGGGACCTGGGAAGGAGTGGTTCTCAGCCCTGGCTGTCAGAGGAGCTTTAAACACTAAAGGAGCCAGGGGTCCTCTCAGACCTACTGCATCTGAATCTGTTGTGGTGGCCCAGGTACTTGTGTTTCTCCAAATCTCCCCAGGTGGCTGGACCAGTGCACTAGAGGATAAGTGGCCCTGGGAGGTGACGAAGGTGAAGTCACAGTTTGTGCGGTGGGATCGCCCAGTCCCTCCTCCCTTCTGAGAACACCTGCCTGGCTTTCCTTGGGGAGCCACCCCTCCCCCACCCTGCCCCGTGGTTTGGAAGTCAGCTCCCAGCCCCAGGGATGCTCACGTATTCAGGCCTGGCCGAGCAGGGATTTGCATCTCCCTAATGACAGTGATTAACTTAGGAAAGGCACGTAGCCCAAGTCATCCCAGTGAGAATCAGGCCAGTGGCTTTCGTGGCTGCTGCGAGGAAAAAGAGCTCTTTTCCCTCTGGGATTGCTGTGTATGGACCCTCCAGTAGTCATTTTGCCACCTCTTGGAAAGAGCAGGTCTGAGAATGAAGCTGTAACAGAGGAGCTGCAACACCAACAGCTGAAAAGGAATAGATTCCAGTGAGGGGGTTTGAGCCTGGATCCAGCTGTACCTGAAGGTTGCCTTTCAGTCACTTGGACCCCCAAGTTCCCTTTTCCCTTTCAGCCTCCGGAGCTGTGTGGTTTTTAACAGCCTTGACTGGTGGCGATAGGTCTGCTCCCTGATGAGCTGGGTGAGGTGAAGCTTTGGCCAGATTCCAATCCACAGGCCCAGGGTGAGAAGATGGAAGGCAGGCTCCCAGCTGTCTGCCCTCCTCCACTACACTCCTTCTTCCCTGCCTCCTGCAGCCCAGGTCACACCCCAAAAAACAGCCTGTACAAGGAGCAACAGCCAAGCTGCTGCACAGCTGGCACCCCTATGTATGCAGCACCCCTGGGAATCTCGCCCTGTGTTAGTCGGAGACCTGGCCTTGAGCCCCAGCTCCAACTCTTAGCCAGGGATAAGACTTGCATGGCTCTGCGAGTGAGGGTCTCCTTAAATCTCAGTCCCAACCTGCTCCTGAGGCTTCGGGCAGGTGACAGGACCCCTCTGAGCCTCCACTTCCTCATGTAAAACTCTAGTTGTTTTACAGAGTGCCTACTGGGTGTCGGAGCTGCTCTAATTGCTTTTCTGTAATGCCCCACTGACCCCACGCGACTGGCCCCTCCCCTCTGCTGGGTCTTCACTCAAAAGACGGCTTCCGAGAGGGGCCTTCCTCCACTGGCCTGCTTACATTGCAACCTTCCTGCTCCATGGCCTCCTTAGCACTTCGAGTCGCCTAAGTACCCTGTGTGACATATTCGTTTCTTGTCTGAGACCCCCCCATTGGAATGGAAGCTCCAAGAAGGATTGCTTTCCTTTCTTTTTTTTTAATCTTCAGCTGAGGACATGCTTTTATTGATTTTACTGATTTGAGAGAGAGAGAGAGAGAGACATCAATGTGAGAGTGAAACATCGATTGTTTGCCTCCTGCACATGCCCCAACCAGGAATAACTTGCCCCAACTGGGGATCAAACCCAAAATCTGGGTATGTGCCCTGACCGGGAATTGAACCGGCGACCTTTTGGTGCACGGGGCGACTCTCCAATCAACTGAGCCACTTGGGCCAGAGCAGCATTGCTTTCCTTTTATAAACTGCTGTATCCTAGGGCCTAGCATGTGCCCGGCACATAGTAGGTGCTCAATCAATGTTTGTTGACTCTATGAATGGATTCAGTCCTCATAAGCACCCAGTGAGGTATGTTCTGTTATCAGCCCTGACATGATATCATTACTCTCGAAAATCCAATGTGTAAGAGGCCCTGGGTACACAGTAGGTCCTCGACTAGCATGGTTCAGGAATGCTCTTTTCTTTATTGTAACCTGAGAAAGAAGACCTGTGTCCCAGGTCACTCATAATATAGCAAATAATGTGACATCTGTTTCATCATTCAGGTTCTCTGTGGGACCAATCAAGGAAGAGCAAGTGTCCCACCTCAGAGCTGCCAGTGAAGGTTAAGTAATAAACGCCAAGACAAAGCACATGAACCTGGACAGCTTTCTGGCTGAGGTCTCCTGCCTGGGCCCGCTGCGGGCTCAGCCACACGGACGCCCTGCTCTGACTCAGCCCCACACACCTAACGAGCAGCCTCCACTCTGCTGCTCCTGCACCCCCCCCCCCACCTTTCTCCCGGGAGAAAACACACAATGGGAAGGATGTGAAGGGGCAGCTTCCAGGAGCAGAAACTCAAACCTGAGAAGCACGTGAAGAGACACTCAGACTCACTACTAATCAGAGAAATGCAAATTCAGGCAACGAGACATCGCTTGATGCTTTCCACTGATTAGACGGGCAAATATTAGAAAGCAGGATAAGGCCCAGGTCAACGTACGGGTGCTGGTGTTCATTCTGCAAGTGAAGTATACATCCTACTCTCTGACCCCGCAGCCCGGCTCCTGGCTGGACCCCCAAGGACATTCCCCCGAGGTCCTTAGGAGAACTGGCCTGAGGATTCCCTTGCAGAATCATCTGTGGTCACAAGAAGCAGAAAACACCGTGTCCCTGGACCTGACGCTCAGCACGAACATCAGCAGGAGTCGGTAGGTGTGCACACAGCCGCGGGGCGGGTGTTAAACGTGGAATACGTGAGAGCTATAACATACCGCGCCCCACAGGATTGCTGTTCAGGGAGCATTCCCACCCTTCTCTCAGGCACAGCACACTTCCCCGCCCCACTGACTTGGGGCCTGGCTGTGTGACTTACTTGGCCCGCTGAAATATGGACAGAAGTGACCGAGTCTCAGTCCCCAGCCAAGGCCAAGAGGATCACAGTTTCTCCCACCCCTCCTGCATTTCTGCCATTGCCATGAGGATATTCTCTGGGCGGATGCTGGCCCCAGAATGAGGGGACACGCACAGAGCAGAGGAACCAAACCCACAGCCTGGAGCCAAGCCCAGGCAGCCCGCAGCCCGCAGCAGTCACCCACCCAACCCACAGACCCACGCACAAGAAAAACATTGCCTGTTTTGTAAGCCATTGAGTTTGAGGGTGACTCGTTATGCAGGGGCCCCCTTTATCCGCAGGGGGTATGTAAGACCCCCTGCCATGCCTGAAGCCACAGATGGCTCCAAAGCCTATATGTACGATGATCTTTCCTGTACACACGTACCTCTTCGTTTAAAGGAAGCACGTTGCAGCTGCTTTGTCATATCTGAACGGCCACCATCACTGCTCTTGCACTTTGGGGCCAGGATTAAGGAAAATGGGGGTCACTTGAACACAAGCACTGCGATAGCCCAACATTGATCTGATAACCGAGCCGGGTCTAGGGCGGGCGCGTCTACACTGTGGAGGGCGGGGCAAAGGCTCCTTCCCGCCCCAGGGGAAGGCAGCAGGACAGCGCGGGGTTTCACTATCCTGCTCAGAACGGTGTGCAATTTAAACCTTATGAATTGTTTATTTCTGTGATTTTCCACTAAATATTTTCAGACAATGATCGAGGGTAGGTAGCTGAAACTGTGAATCTGGGGGACAACCGCACCGCCTTCTTGCAGAAACAGCTAATACCCTTACCGTTTACATAAACATAAGGTATGCAAAAGTGGCACGCGTGTGAGAACGTGCACGGACATAAATATTTTAAGCAGAATTGAGAGTTGCTGGAGTGGGAGGAGGAAATGGGGAGGGGAAAAAATTAATCGATCGGTTGGAAACTCGCATGGACACGGATGATCACTGCCCTGGCCTGAGCAGCAGGATCGGCTCCCGCTGGGCTCCTCGCCAAAACCAGTCCTGAAGGCAGGCCCAGTATTGTCCTGGGGCTGGCGCTCCATGAGCACTTGCTGAACCAGAGGCTAAGATTAAAAATCGGAAGGTTTCTCTGACCCTTTATACCCCAGAACCTTCCTTCTGGATGGAAGTTTCCCTCTCCTGGTCAGCATTCAAGTGCCTGGAAGAGGGTCCTTGTCCAAGGTCCTCTCAGCTACCCTCCCCCTCGTTTAACTCCAAGCAAACCTCCAGGGCAGGGACGTCATTGAGGTGCCCGAAGGGAACTGAAGGCTTCAAAAGTGAGCTATGAATTTCATTTCCAAGGAAACCAGGATGCAGAAGAACCAGAAGTGGAGGAAACCCAGAGCAAAGAGCAAGTGGCCACCACACTGAGGCCTGGTCTGGGGCCCAGCCGGCCCTGTTGAGGCCCGACACCACCACTGCGGAGCTGTGCAAGTGTGAGCAATGCACTTAGCTTCTCTGAGCCTCAGGTTCCCCGTGTGTATGATGGGAACAAAACAGCCCCTGTCTCGTGGGGCTGGAGGGAGAATTCAGCGAGATGGTCTGCGCACAGCACCTGCTCAGAGCCGGGGCTCCCGATGCAGACGGAGGTTTGCTGAGCGTCTGCCGGCTACCAAGCGCTGGGCACCGGAGAGGTCAGGCCAGGCAGTGCTCTGTGGGGCTCACAGGATACAACAGCAAACAAGTAAATGCACACAACAGGATAGGTTCAGGGCTTGCAGGAGTGGTAACGCAGGGCAGTTAGAGGAGGGTCTGCTTGAGGCGGGACAGCAGGGGAAGGCTTCTCTGAGAAGAGAGCATTGAGATGAATTATGAAACTGTTGGTGCAAATGGGGAAGAGAGGCCACTCCCGTCAGCAGGGTGGCCCCGCTCCTGCACCCTGGGAGGGGCAGCCAGGGCCAGAATGAGAAAGGTCCCACTCACAGGTCCCCAGGCCTTTGAAAGCAGCCTCAGTCCCATGTCCCAGCTGTCACACTGATAGGGAAAAGGAAGTCTTCAGAGTCAACAGGGGGCTCTACTCGGGTTTTCGTTTCCAACGCCAACTAGAGTCTGACACAAGTACTGACTTTGGGCTCTTTCTACCCTGAGTTTGTCAGACATGGAGTGAGAATCTCAGCTGAGCACTTACTCAGTGCCAGGCTCTTGGCCAAACCCAAGACACAGATATGAAGGAAACCCACCTCACAGGCCCTCCACGGGCTCCCTCGGAGTTCTGGTGGCTGCTGCTTCAAACCAGAGCCACCCCTCCGCCCAGGGAAGGCTGTGAATCAGTTTCCAGAGTTCAGATTAGAGCATATAACTGCTGATCTCGTTGCTTATCCTGTGGCCTCCAGGATACAGACCAAAGTTCCTGATGTGCATGACATTTGAGGCTTGTCGCAACCTAGTCCTGCTGCAGAAGTCACTCCAGCCTGTCTCCTC
Organism: Miniopterus natalensis; assembly: GCF_054644295.1. Lineage (NCBI taxonomy): Eukaryota > Metazoa > Chordata > Mammalia > Chiroptera > Miniopteridae > Miniopterus > Miniopterus natalensis. The sequence goes on from NC_142083.1 coordinate 96,068,263, forward strand.
ACTGCTGTTCCCTGTCCTTCAGTGTCCAGCTAGAGCCATTAGCTGCTGCGGACAGAACAGGCCCCAGGCATCCATTCTCCTCGAATTTACACATGCTGATCCCCCCCACCCCTTAATAATGCTTTTCCCTACCTTGACCACTCAGCCTGCAAGATGCATCAATATAGTACAACTCAGTGACCCCTGCCTGATAACCTGATCCTGACACCACGCACAGTCAGGTCCTGCTCTGAGAGCCACATAGCAACTGCACCATAATCTAAAACACCTCTATCCCACGACCCAGGGAATCAACTGCACCCCCTCAGGACCCCGCCTGACCTTCACCCAGCCTGCCCGGAACACTAAGGACTTCGCGTGCCCATGCCAACCACAACCCAGGCAAGGGAAGAGGGGGTGCTGATATTCACAGATGCTGGTGATCTCGCCCACTTTGCAAATAAGGGAGCTGAGGCTCAGAGTGGGCAAGGTCACCCAGCTCTCAAATCAGAACCAGGATTTGAAGCCTGATCTTGGCTTCCTCTGACAGAGTCATCCTCTTTCTACTAAACCAAACAATGGTTCACTCCCCATGCCCTGGCCACAGTAGCCCTGCCAACCTCTTCTGAATGGAACTGACCACAGTCCTGGGGCTATTCTGTGTGATCCCACCCCCTGCCTCAGCTCATGGGAGCTGAGTTGTTCCCCACTCCAAGCTGGATCCATCAGCTTCTCTCTCCTTGGGTGTTTGAAAATGGGATCTAGAGACTCAGTTAACTGATGGAAGGTAGGTAGACTACTACGGGGCTATGGAAGACCCCAGGGGGTCAGTCTCCTGCTGGCATTCTGAGTTCAGTCTTCTAACACTTCTCTGGGCCTGTGAGGTTGTCCTCACACAGCCCCCTTGTTAGTCAAGCTGGTCTGAGCGGGCTCTGGCCCTGGCAGGCACTTTTTCTACTTCTCTAAAACCCCCGCCAGTCCCCAGTCCAACGTGGAGCCAAAGACTTAGGAAGCGCTCTCCAGTCACCACCCAGCCGGCCTCGCTAGGAAAACGCTCCAGAGCCGAGTGACTGCCCCTCTGCAGACCCCTACCAGCAAGGGAGATGGGCTCGAAAGGGCGGAGGGTCACACAGGGCGACCGCTTACTTCCCAAGAGTCCAAGATTCTATGCTCCCCGAGGCTGCCGTGGAGGCGAGTGGGCCTCAGCACAGGGCTGGAGCCCGGCGGGGACGGGAGCAGATGCCCGACTGCAGGAGGAGGTGCGTGGGAGGGAAGCTGCCAGGCTGGACACGGGGTGGGTGTCAGGGGGTGTCAGAGCCTGTGGGGCTCAAGCCCCGCCACCAGGGGCCCAGCCCATGGGAACCGCTGGCGAGAGCTATAAAGGGCTCTGGGTTCCCTGCAGAACACAAACAACAAGGCAGGGACGGGAGGGCCACTCAGAGCGAAAGGTACAATGTCATAGCATGACCGCAAGTGAGCAGAGCTCCCCAAATTCTGCTTCGTTTCGGTTTCTCTGGCAAGAGCAAGGATCACAAAGTGAACCGGGCGGAGGGCGCACTGGCAAGGTGGACCCACGTCCAACCCGAGGCTCCGCTGTCTCGGCCTCGGGCGCCAGCAGACAGTCTGGGACCCTCGCCGGGGCCTGGCGGGCCCTTGGTGTGCAGTGGGGACCAGCGAGGGATCAAGCACCTGAGAGCAGCAATGCTGCTCCAGTTTCAAAAATAACAAGAAAGGGGAATCGGCAAGCTAAAGGGTGACAGACACCAGCCAGAGTCTGGAATTCACTGTAGGGGGACAGCATTTTGAGACATTAGTTGAGCCTTCTGAACCCCTTGCCCTACCTCCCCCCATGTGCGCTGCTGGAGAGGAGGGGGTGCAGTGGAAAGCAGGGCGGCTCTCAGGCCACACGTGCAAGGCTCTTGAATTGCAGAAGTCTGGACTTTAAATTCAAAAGCCAGTTTTTACTGTAAATACTGTATTTAGAAGAGAGGACATTCTGGGCTACCTCCCTCTCCTGCCTCCTCTCCTCACATCCACGCTGAATAAAGCTCCCTGGCACAGGAGACAGAGGAAGGGAAGTCAGAGGTGTGACAGAGACTTCCATGTGTCACCAAAGCCCATTTCCTGTTCTTCGTGGGCACACAGTTAAACCACATTTCCCCATGCAGCCGTATGACTGAGCTCTGGCCAAAGGAACGTGGGTGGAGATGGAGGAGCCTAGCCTGTGGGGACCTCCCACGTTCTCTCCTCTCTCTCTTCCTCCACCGCTGGCTGAGCAGGCAAGAGCCTGAAGCCCCACAAGGGAAGGAGCCCCATCTTCCACTGAACGTGAGGAAGGGAGGAAGGGTGCCTGACCCGGAGCTCCTGCGCTGGGCTTCGTGAGGGCAGAAAATCAGCTTTATCCTGGAAAGCCACCGAGATGTGGGGGCTTCTTTTGTTACAGCAGCGAGTGCTAGTGACACAAGGGGAAACAAAGAAAGCACAGATGCTGGAGTAGATCCCTGACGGGGGCCCCTGCACCCTCCCCCAACACACCCGCTGCCCTGCAAGGGAGAGAGTAAGAGACTAGGAAATCTTAAAACAGAGAAAATCACCCACATCCCCAAGGAGAGTAACCTGACTCAAGCTATCCTGCACCCAGCACAGTGTAGGAGCACGTGAATGTTTGCAAGGGGTTTCCAGACAAATTGGCCCGCTGTGGAAATAAATGACGGGTCCAGGATTGTTACAGACTGGACATGTGTGCCCTCCCCCCAGTTCTAGCTCCCCGAGGGGTGGCATTTGGAGGTGGAGCATCGGGGAAGCAGTGAGGTCATGGAGGTGAAGCCCTCATGAATGGGATTAATGACCTTATGAAAGAGACCCTCTGGAGCTCCCTCAGGCCTCTGCCCTGTGAGGACACAGCAGTGAGAAGACAAGAGCCAGTCCATGAGCCAGACACCAGATCTGCCAGCACCTTGATCTCCGACGGCCAGCTCCCACGGCTGTGAGAAATAGATTTCTGTTGTTTATAGGTCCCAGTCTGTGGTGTTCTGTTATAGCAGCCCAGACTAAAACAGTGATCAACATAATGTTGAACAAAGAAGCCAGACACAAAAAAGGTACACAGTATGATTGCATTTATATAGAAAGTTCAAAAGCAAGTAAAAGTATCGTGTTTAGGTTTGCATGCTTGCTGGTAAACCATGAAGCAGGGTCAGCCTGCCTTTTCTGTAAAAAGCCAGAAGAAATATCTTACGTTTGGTGGGCCATAGGGTCTCTGTTCCAACCGCTCAACTGCCTTTTCAGCATGAAAGCAGCCTCAGGCACACTTAGGGAATATGCAGAGCTGTGTTCCAGTAAAACTTTATTTACAAAAGGAGAAGCGTGCTTTTCTGGTCCCTACTGTACATGTCAGCAAGGCAGTGATTACTCTCCTCTGGCAATGGGCGCTGGCGGTGCTCAGGAAGGGGCACACGGAGGCCAGCGATGTCCTTCTTGACCTCAATGGTGGTAAAGTGTTGGGTTTTACAATCATTTGTTATGCTACATATTTATATTTTATATATGTTTTCGAATTGTTCTGTGTTTCCTAATTTTTTAAAGGTTAAATAAATAGTAGGTAAACAAAATGTGGTATATCACACAATGAAATATTGCTTAGAGATAAAAAGAAAGGAAATACTGATAGATGCTGCAATGTGGATGAACCATGAAAACATTACACTAAGTGAAAAAAACCAGTCATAAGTCCTTATATGTGTCCAGAATTGGCAAACCTACAGAGACAGAAAGAAGGTTGGTGGCTGGGTGGGGCTCTGTGGGGCCTGGGGGATTGAGGGATGGTCTCTAAAGGAAACAGGGTTTCTCTTCTGGGCCAGGAAAGCGTTCTGTGATTGATAGTGGTTATGGCTGCATTACTCTGAATGTTCTAAAGACCACTGAACTGTGCACTTTATGTGGACAAATCGTATGCTAAGTGAATTAAATCTTTTCTTTTTAATATATCTTCATTGATTTCAGAGAGAGGGAGGGAGAGGGAGAGAGAGATAAAAACATCAATGATGAGAGAGAGTCATTGATCGGCTGCCTCCTGCATGCCCCCGACTGGGAATCGAGCCTGCGACTGGGGCATGTGCCCTGACCAGGAATCGAACTGCAATCTCCTGGATCCTAGGTCAATGCTCAACCTCTGAGCCACGCCCAGCCAGGCGTGAATTATTTCTTAATCAAGCTGTTACCAAAAACATTTTTTAAATTAAAAGTAATGGATAAATTTGGTGTCTCTGCCCTCGCCACCAGCGGTGTGCCAGGGAAGGGGATGCGCGGTGAAACTAAGCAGACGGGCACCGGCTTTGGAGAAACCACTGGGCCTTTTCCCATCTCCAGAAACACAACTCCACCCTTCACATCTGGCCTTTTGGCAAAACACATGCTGAAAATCAGAAGCCCAGAAGCCCAAGAGGCTAGAGATTCTGACAGCAGTCAGGGCCAGGGCATCCTTGCCAGGAGACGCAGGACTTTTTAACTCAAAATGAAATTTCAGGTGAAAGCCTAAGCCCAGCCAAGCCTGTGGGAGTCCGGCTGGCTCTGGGAACCAGCCCCAGGCCTGCAGGAGCCAATTCCTGGGCAGCAAATTGGGGTGCGGGCTTCGGCCCCCTAGGAACGTGTTTTTGAAAGGGTCTCAAGTTTGTAGTTCCTGGTGGCTTCCAGGAGTGCGTAAGGTATCAGGCTCAGTTAGGGGCTTGAGCCCCTCCACTCATGTAGGCTGAAGGCGGTGTGTTTGGGGGGTTCTGTGCTACATCCAGACTTTAGCGCCTCCGGGGAGCCCAGCAGATGGCTGCAAATGATGAGGCTGCAGGAGCTGGCAGATGGGAGGCATGAGGAGCAGAGGGTGCCGGGAGCAGGAGCAGCCACGGGAAACCTCAGCCGCTGCATCCCTCTGCTCTCGCAGCCCCTGGCAGCTGTGAGCTGCCCAGCTGGGTCCGAGCACACAGCAAAGCCAACAAACGAATCTCCTGGGCCCGAGAAGCAAAAGAGGGGCCAGCAGGCACCAGGCATGGTGGGAAGACCCGTGAGGGATGACAGAAATTGCACGGGACTTTGCTGTGTGATCACAGGCAAGTAGCTCAACTTCTCTGAGCCTGTTTCCTTGGGTGTATAGCAGAGATAACAGCACCTTCTCCAAAGAGCCGTCGAAAGAATTAAGTGAAACAGGGGCGTGGAGGTATCTAGCAGGGAATGGAATTCTGTGCATTATTCAATAAAGGTTAGTTGAGTGTCGGTCAAGTAGAAATAAACACAATTGAGTTCCTTTCCAAGACAGCTTTCTAGCTGGCTGGGTCAAAGCGAGGAGACGGGAAAGAAAGTGCAATACTCACGCTGGCGCGGACGGAGCCAAACCCTGGGCGCAACCTCACATGGATCATTTCATTTGATTTGGAAGAATCCGCCAAGTGGATGCTATTCCTCCCGTTTGCAGATGAGGAAGGCGAGCCTTGGCTGGGCGGAGAGCAGGCCAGGGGACCACGGCTGGCCAGGCAGAGCTGCGCTGCGCGAGAACGGAGGGCGGCAGCTGGGCCCAGCTCCCAGCTCCGCCCGCACCTGGCCCTGGAGGATGGCGCCTCGCCTGCCTGAGGCTCAGCTTCCTGACCCAAGAACAGGGAAAGTCACACCCCCGAGTTCGCGGGCTGTTGAGGGGCTAAGTGGGGTAATGTGCCCGGGAGGGGCTAGAATGAAGCCCGTGCTCAGCGAGTACAGGGCCGGTCCAGGGGAGGCCGCCCCACAGTGGGGCCTCAGCTCCTAGGGACTGGTATGCAGTAGGCATACTCAGTGCTCCGTGGCAGCCACGAAGAGGTTTTTCTTGGGGCCTCCCTTTCTTTATCTGCAAAATGGAGCAGATGAGACCAGCTCTCTGAGCCCTTCCAACTGACAGGCTGTCAGGAGGGTGAGACTCCAATCTGGGAGCCAGACGTGTGCCGGGAAGGAAGCGGAGGGAGGCGGCGAGGCTCACAGTGCCATCCCAGGCGCAGGACAGCCTTCCTCCCTCCCAGCCCCACAGGCCAGCTCTCACTCCTCCCTTCCCATCCCTAGGCCTCAGTCTGCCCCAGTCACAGCTCACTTAGGGATTCTTTCCTGTTTTAACAGCTCACTCGAGGCAGTAAGTGGGCGGGTGAAGCACAGGGACTCTGCAGCCCACCTGCCCAGGTCCAACCCAGCTCTACCACTCACACCCATCTGGTCTCAGGCAAGGGGACTTAACCTCCCTGGGTGCCGGTTTCCCCATCTGTAGCATGGTGTTAACACCAGCACAAACCTCATCGACGGGGCTTCAGCCGGGTCTGGCATGTCGGCAAAACAGAAATAAGTTTGGGGTATTATTATTATTATTTACTTTAAAGCATTTTGAAAAAAATAACCTGGCTGCTAAAACCATGAGCTAACAGATACCATTGCTCAAGATGAAGCTAAAATAATTGGACTTTCTAAGTGAATCAATGTAAGGAGAAATGGTAAGTGAGTAATAATATGGGGATGGTGTGTGTGTGCGCGCAATACACAGCCCAAACTGAGGAGGTAGAGCACATGAAAACGCAGGGCCCCTTGTTTAAAAAAAGTATTAAGAATTTCACCCTGGCTGGTGGGCTCAGTGGTTAGAGCATCGGCCGGCAAACTGAAGGGTTAAACAGGTTTGATTCCCGGTCAAGGGCAGTACCTGGGTGCTGTTCAACCCCTGGCCCCAGTTGGGGCACCTGCAGGAGGCAACCAATCGATGTGTCTCTCTCGCATTGAAGCCCCCCCGCCCCCCCCCCCGCCCCCCCCCCCCCCCCCCCCCCGCTCTTCCTCTCTCCTTTCCACTCTATAAAAATCAATGGAAAAAATATCCTCTGGTGAAGATTAACAAACAAACAAACTTCAAGGCCCTGGCCGGGTGGCTCGGGTGGCTGGAGCACCGTCTCATGCACCAGAAGCTTCTGGGTTTGCTTCCCAGTCAGGTCACATACCTAGGTTGTGGGTTTGACTCCCTGTCAAGGTGCGTATGGGAGACAACCGGTCGATGTTTCTCACATCGGTGTTTCTTTCTCTCTCTCCCATCCTCTCTCTCTAAAATCCATAAGAACATATCCTCAGGTCAGGATTAAAAAAATTAAAAAAGAATTTCAAGACGGTGACAAAGAGCATTAAACCTCTATGCAAGGGACGCAGGGTGACTGCACAGGTCACATGCCCACAAAGCTGGCCCTGGTTCGACTTACGTGGAGGCATGCATTTCCTGAAACTCATTGAACTGCACATTTAAAACCTGTGCTTTCACTGTTTGTCGATTATACCAATAAAATTATACCAATTAAAACAAGGAAGCATGACAAACAGGGTCGCAAATTCCCAGCTCATCCCGGGCAGTGTGGCTCAGCAGCGATGTACAGTGTGGATTTATATGCTGAGCGTTGTCTTCTTTAACCTGTCTGTGTATCCCTGGCCCCCACATACAGTCGTCCAGGGTGTGCACTGCGCAACCCTATGCCACTCACACAGACCACAGCATGAACCATGAGCCCCAGAGTCGCGCAGCTAGTGACCTGCACACTGTACGCGGTGGCCCTGGTTTGCAGCTGTGTGTCTCATTTCATTGAAAGAATCACCATGCGTCTAAAGTGAAGGCTGTTGGCGAACGCAAGGCCTGGGCCAAATGGAATGGTCTTGTTGCAAATCCCATTCTAGGGAGAAATCCAGGAGGAACCAGCCCACGGAAAGACTTTCCTGGGATGTGGGAAGGAGCCATCCTTCAAAATCCTCAGACCCGGCCCAGCTCATCAGGGGCTATTCCCCTGAACACTGCTGAGCCCCCCACTCCGCCGACAGGGCTGGACGCGGGGCTGGATCTGAGTGCCCGAGCGACTTCTCACCGAGGCGTGATAAGACCAGAGTCATTTGGAAAGTTACATCACCGCTCTTTACGCTTAGCGGTCTTCTCACCTCAGAGGAACTGTTTCCAATTATGAAACATGAGAGCTGGTCACCATTTGGGGTTGATATGAAGCTCTCTGAGAGTGCGCAGGTGAGACTGCCCAGACACCTAATTGCTTGGAAAGATAATCTTGAATAATTGGCATTAGAGCAACTAGAGCAATTATTAGCTGTTGTGATCTCCAGGGCAGTCCTCCGCCAGGCAGAGGGGTTACAATCACCTTTCATTAGAGCACATAGTAAGAGGGACCCAGAGTTTCAGAGCGCAAAGTGGCAGAATCAGCTCTTCACAATGAGGGAGGAGGGAAGACCATGTGTGATGCTGAGAAATGAGGCTGGAGGTAAGGTGGGAAGGACAAGTGGGGTGAGAAAGGGTGTGTGGGGTTGGCAGGGTGGGTGCATGCTGCTTAAAAGACTTCAGGAGCCTGGAGCCTGACTCTAACCTAAACTTGCTGTGTGACCTTGAGTGAGGCACTTAACCTCTCTGGGCTCTACTTTCCTTCCACTCCTTAGTCATTCAGCAAATGTCCATTGCATATCCGCCTGGTGCCTGGCACTGAGGGCACTGGGTCTTACACTTTTGCAAGTGCCATTCAGTCTCCAGGAATGACCTCCCCTGGGGCCCCTCGCCCACAAGAAGGAATGCCACTCCTCCTTCCGGACCATCCCCACATGGCACCCCTCCAGCCAGCCTTGTCAGACTGTCATTCCTTCCACACACCCCTGTTCACCCCGCAGGGGCACGATTCACAGAGGTGACTCTCTTCCTCCCTGTCGGTCCCCCCGAAGGGGGCTCCTCAAGAGCAGAAGCTGTAGGTGACTCTCCTGACTGTCCTGGCTCCTGGTACACAACCTGGCACGAGGGGCTGACCGCTGGCCTGAGGTAAGGTGGCTGGAGGTCACCGCAGCCCAAGCCTGAAAGCAAGGTGGCCCCCAAGAATTAAATGGCGCCAGCAGATGCAGCCTGTGTTACGAGTTTATTGGGAATGGCCAGGAAATGACCTCCTTCTGTAGGAGGGTCCCAGAGCTCTGCTGCCTCCACAGAGGAGGCAGGACCAGTGCGTGGCCTGTGAAAGTTGACAGAGAGTTCCCCAGAGAGCCAGGGGTGGAAAGATCGCCAGGATTAACGCACAGGCCCAAGGCTGCCCCGGCCCCCTGGCGTGTTCGGGCTGCAGCCAGCGGGCTGACCCATTTGTAGCTCCCATGTTGGAGTCTGGGCAGCTCTGGGAGCTGGTTCCCGTCTCCTTTCCCTGTTCAGCATGTTCTGATCTATGCACGCTTCAGTTCTATGACATAAATCAATAAAATGCACTAAATAAATTAAGTGAGCAGCAGGACTGTAAATAGATTTCAGACAGAGAATAGAGAGATTGAGGGAACCAACAAGAGACTATTATAGAAACTGAAGTGAGAAATGACTCAGGCAAGGCTCAGGGTTGTGGCCAAGGAGCCACCACATTGTTACACAGCACAGAAATATCAAACAAATGAAACCTACAAGCTTTGGAGATTGTTCCACAAAAATTGCCAGCTAGTGGCTGCCAGAAATCCCAGCTCACTGGGAAACGGGCAGGGAGCAGAGACGGCTTAAAACACAGCTCAGCCCAGATGGGTCAGAGGAGACCATGGTTTCTGGAGTCAGGATCCAGGTTTTTGAACCTAAATGAGCTACCCAGTGTCTGTAACATGGCCCCTGTTCCTCCTTCATTCATTCATTCAACAAACCTTTACTAAATTCTTGCTGTGTGCCAACCCATCTGGGGCACAGGAGACACAGGAAGGACAAGATCCAGTGCCTGTCCTCAGGGAGTGTCCTGTCTCCCGAAGGAGATGACCTCAATGCAGTGTGATGGGTGCTAATACGACCAGTCACAGTGGGTACCTCTGGGGTGGCGCTTCAGAAGAGGTCATGTCTAAGTTGAGTTTTCAAGGATGAATAGAAGTTTGCAAGAGGGAACAGCATGGGCAAAGGCACAGAGGCATGAGGGATGATGGGGAGCTTAGGGGAATTGCATACAAATGGGGGGGCAGGGTTGGTGCACAAGGTCCACGTCACGGATTGCAGGAAGTGGAGCAGAAAAGGCCACAAGCCCTAGATCACGGAGGGCCTGACGGAGGTGTTAAAATGTCCTGTGTGAGTCTGGAAGCCACAAAAGGGCTCTCAGCAGGAGTCTGATGTTGTTGGATTTTCATTTCAGAAAGATAATCAAGAACTCAGTGTGGGAAAGTTTTGTTTTACCTTTTATTGACGTATCCCACCTGTACAGAGAAGCGCACGTACGGCAGTGTGCGGCCTGGGGAGCACCGCCGCGTAACGAGCACCCCCTTAAGGAGCCACTGTCACTCGCCGCCAGAGCCTCCCGCTCGCCAAGGGCAGCCACTGTCCCGACTCTGACAGCGGAGGTTCCTTTTGCCTGTTCCCCAGTGTTATGGAAACAGGATCACACAGGATGTGTCCTTTGACCCTGGCTCCTGCTCAGCACCCACGCGGCCGGGAGCAGCTGTGCGGCTCACTCTCGGTGCTGCGGGGGCCCCGCCGCGGCCGGCGGGCACGCAGGGATTGCAACGAGGTCACGGCAGCCTTGCCGCAAACCCGAATCACGCGCGCTCCGTTCCTTCATTCCGTCGGTCAGTCTTCATTCCCTCCCAGTGACAGCCCATCTACCCATGAGGATGAGCTCCCGCCCGGGGCTTGGGGACTGGGAACTCCACACCTTGACAAATGACGCGGGGCGAACTTCACTGGGGACTGGGGTCACTGCAACACTGGGAGGAAAGCCAACCGCCTTCATGGACGGGGCTGAGGCGCAGCCTGTCCGGCAAAGGGGCGTCTTTATTCACGGTGGCAGCCCTCCCACCGTGGGGGACCCCGCTTATTTCCCCGTCTCCCGCCCCTGCTTCATTCAGCCTTGCTCCCCGGCCCGGCCCTGAGCCTGCCGCGTAGCTGGTGCTCAAGGGTGCAGAGGGTGCCCAACTGGGGTGCAGCGGGGGAATGGAGGTTTGATACTTCATCCAAGTACTTTGGTCACTTTTGGAGAAATCAATAGGTCACTTTGGGTGACAATGGCCAGGGGAGACCCTGACTAGCAGTTCAGGCAGAGGAAACAGCACATGCCCTTAGCGAGTCTCAAACACATGCACCCCAAAGCCTAGCCGGGCCAGTCCCAGCACAACCAGCCGCCAACCATCCTTGAGGCCTGTGGTCAGGCCCAGGAGTGGTAGATACGCTCTGTGCCTCAGTTTCCTCATCTGTAAAATGGGATTTAAATGAGCCAGTGTGTGTAGAATTCTCAGAATGGTATTGGCACATGGTGAGCACGGCATGGAGCCAGTTAGTGTTCACGTCATGATCAGTATGACATTTTGCAGACCTGGAGGGACATCACAGAGCAAACAGGTGCAGGGGTGAGAGTCTGGGAGAATGTTCTTTGCGGGAGAGCTCGCCTGAGCTCAAACACTGGCCCCAGACTCCCTGTGTGGCCCGGACAAGCCGCTCATCTCTGCAGCTCAGGTCCCTCATTTGTGAAACGGGCAGTGTGGTGAGGACACCGTGAGGGCCTCACTCCCACAGGTGCCTCTGGAAGGACCAGGCCAGGAGGTCTGAGAGGCCACCAGCGCTGACTCGAGCAAACCCCACCGACCCACACAGAGGGCTACCATGCTTGAGAGGCAGCGAGTACATGAAAATCATCCTGCAACTTGGCAGCAAAACCAGCCCACTCAGCCTCCTTGTAAACATTTTACAGACACAGCCAGAAGGTCCTCGGCGTGGCCACCAAGCCCTGAAAGTAAAATCACGAGGCCAGTAAAACACGAAGATACAACCTCTCTGGACCTTTGATCCTCATAACAGAAGCAGGAATAAAGGTCTGGTGTTTCCAGAAGGAGGCAGAGCGAGCCATCTGTCACTGCACATGGACACACACGAATGTGTACACACATCTACACACTCACATGTGCACACACACATCGATGCATGCTCACACTTGGACACACATCTACCTTCATGCTCACATGGGCACACACACACTCCCACATCCACACATGTACACACCTCCATGTGCACATATACTCACCCACCAACATGAACCTGTGCACACACAGACACATGCAAATTCCCACAGGAGCACGTGCTCATGAGTGCACACACTCACCCTCAACGGGACACACAGGCCCTGCTTCCTGAGGGCCAGACTTGGAGCAGAGTTGACCCTGGAGCGCCAGACCTTAGGGGTTGTGGGATGAGCATCCTAGGGGGCTGCCTGCAGGTACTGGTTCTAAGGCGCAGCACACAGGGGTACAGAGCCTGGGCTCTGCCCCTTATGAGATGTGAGACTTAAGTTGCTTAATGTTTCTAAGCCTCAGTTTCCTCATCTGTCAAGTGGGGTGAGAACATCAGCCCCTTCCTCACAGGCTGTAGAGAGGTCTCACAGTTACAACATGTAAGTGCCTGGCACATAGTAACTGTTCAGTGAATACCAGTCGTTTATTAGTCATATTTGTCGTGTTTCCCAAAGACCTCAGTTTGGAAGCCGGGGCCTGAGATGCTCAGCCTAAGACTTCAGGGATGGCTGCGTGGAGCAACTGGAGGAGACACAGCCATGGGGAAGCTGAGGAAAAGAGGAGGCCGTCCCCACTTGCTCAGCAGGGGGCCTGAGGGCCCTGGGGATTCCTTGTCATGTGTCTGTCCCTCAGTCTCACCAACTGCCGCTTGGCTAGAGCTCTCCAAGGAGACAGTTCCACAAGACAGGAACATCACCAGCCTCTGTGACAACTGGATGGGGTCGGAGATGCACCCCTCCAGGGCCCCTGAACCGCCTCCTGACACCACAGGGAAGATACAAGCTCAGCCCTGCCAGCAGGGTGTGTGGGCAGCCACACATCCTGGACTCAAGAACTTCCCCTGAGCCAAGCACGCCAAGGTCCCCCATGTTGAGACAGTTTATATGACTGCACTTTTGCCTCAGTTTCCCCACCCTAACTCCCAGCACCAGCGCCCTCTCTTCATCTTCAGGCTGTTTGAAGACACCTGTAGGCTTGTTCTCGCCTGGCAGCGTTCTCCTCGGTGGCAGAGGGGAGGTAGCCACACCCTGTGGTCCTGGACCATCCAGAATCCTTACCCCCTTTCTTCCATAATGATAAACCCCCGGACTTAGCTGAGTACAGAGTCACCCAAGATAAAGACTCACTTCCCAGCCTCCCTTGCAGCTAAGTGTGGTCACATCATCAAGTTCGGGCCCAAGAGACATGAGCAGAGTGGACATGCAGGCTTTCCCTTCCTCCTTGGCCCTTCAGCCATCCCGCTGCCTAGAACACAGATGTGACAGCTGATGTTCTCTCCACATCTTAGGTCATGAAGACAAAGGCCACAGGCATGACAGAGAGGGCACAGGGCCTGCATCCTGACTCCATGGAGCAGGACCTGCCTGCATTGCCAACTGTCAAGCTTTTGTAAGAGAGGGAACTACCTTTCTCCACTGAAGCCAGCTGTCTGGGATCGCTATTACTTGCAGCTACACCTGACCCCACCCGCTGCGCCCCCTCCACACTCAGGCTGCTTTAGCCATCCTCTGAGCATCCTGCAGGCTCAGGAGCCCTGCTGTTGGGCCCCGCGCTCCAGCGAGACCTCTCTGCACAGCAGTGTCCAGCCCAGCTGGCCCTCCCGCACCCGTAAGATGACTAGGGGGGACCTGGGGCCTCCCTGCCCCCGAGGTCTTGCCTGAGCCCGGCTCCCTCTCACATCCTCCCTCTCCCACTTCAGCGACTGCTGGAGAAGCTCGGAGCCCTGCAATGGCCCGGCTCCCGGGCGCCGGGGGCAGGGTTGCTGGGGGGGGGCCCTCGCAGGGCTCGGGCAGCCACCCAGGCAGGGAAGCGTCTGGAGGGGAGGGGAGGCCACTTGAGCAGGGCCACACTTACCTTTCTCCGATGCTGGGGCCAGGTCGATGAAGCTGCGGCATTTTTCACCTTTGAAAAGAAAAGAAGGGTTTTCAGAACATGAGAGGAAATGAGCACCGTGGGCTCTCGCCTCTCCCCTCCCACGAGCCCTGTGGCCGAGGAGGCCTGAGCGTCCCTAAGCCGGGTGGCATCTTTCTCTTACCCTTTTTCCCAGAAAGACAATGTCCCTGCGAATGTGATGCCACTTCCCCTCTCCCCTCCCAACCAGTCCAGTCCTGTCACTCGCATCCCCTCAAAGCCCTTGTCCCTTTCCACGGCCTCCACGCCGTCCAGGCCCAGCAGGGGGAGGGCCACCGCCCCTCACTGGGCTCCCCTGGCCTCTGTCCAACCCATTCTCCACACTGAAGCCGGAGGAATGTTTTCAAAACACACAGCTCTGGTCACATCAAGCACACACGCACGCACACAGACACACACGGTATGCACACTCTTCAAAACCTCCGCTCCTTTCCCAAAGGATACAGCCCAAGTAGCTCACGTGGCCCCAGGACGGGCCTCCAGTGGCCTCTCCACCCACACCCCCTCCACCCACACCCCCTCCCTCCCTCCTCTCAGCTCCTGTGTCCTTGAGTTCCCTCCCACCCCGAGGGCCTCACACACTCTTCCCGCTGCCAGAACACGCTTCCCCGGCTGTAAGCTCTCACGGCACCCCGCCCTTCTCCCACAGGCACCCAGTCACCTTCTAACTCTTCCTGTGCGTGTGATTCTGGGCGGCTGGCCCCATGCTGTAAGCTCCGGGGACAGTTGCCACGTGCCCGGTGCATCCCCAGCTCAGTAAATGGCAACTCCACCTCTCGGGTGCTCAGGCCAAAGCCTCCATCTCTCTCACGCCTCCGCACCTGATCTCTGGCTCCCGCTCCCAGTACATCTAGAGTCCAACCACTCTCACCTCCTCCGCTCTAGCCACCGTCGTCTCCCACCTGGATTGTGCAGTAGCCCCTGCACGGTCTCCCTGTTTCTGCCTTATCTGCACAGTGGCCAGAGGGTCCTGTTATAGCCTATTGTTTCTCTGTTCAGAACCCTCCTAGACTCCCAGTTCGCTCAGAGTCAGAACCCACCTCCTCACTGTGGCCTACCTGCCACGGCGCTCTGACCCCCATGGCCTTCCTGACCTCATCTCCTCATATCTTCCCCTGGCTCTCCCTACTCCAGCCACATCGGTCCCCTTGCTAATCCTGAAGTGTGCCAGGCACATCCCTGCCTCAGGACCTTTGCACGTGCTGCTACTTCTGCCTAGAGCGTTCTTTCCCGACTAACTGAATCATTTACCCTTCCTGTCCTTTATCACTTTCCTCAAATGCTACCTTCTCAGGAGGCCTTTCCTAACTAACCCACTTACTACCCAGCGCCCTACCCTGACACTCCCCACCCTCTTCCCGCCGGGCCCCTCACCTAGAGCAGTGCCTGCTAAGCAGTGAGTGCTCAATAAGTATTTGTTCAAGGAGCATATGAGTTAATTAAACAAATAGGAAATGAGTGAATGAATGCCTTCTACCCAAACATTGTGCCTATAAGAAAGCCTTTCCTCTAAGGCAGGGTGGGGAACGTACGGCCCGTGGGCTGTGTGCGGCTTGTGAAATTATTTGGTCTGGCCCTGCCAAGGCAACCATGGGACACACTTGAAATTCAATAAATCTAGGAGCTTTTTTCATAGTTAATTTTTAAATTAATAATTTTGTATGGCCCTCAAGTGATGTTATAAATATCAGAATGGCCCTTGAAAGAAAAAAGATTCCCCACCCTTGCTCTAAGGCCTCCTTGGTGCTGAGCACTGTGTTGGCCACCGGGGACACAGTGATTAGTTAGACATGGTCCAGGCTCCAGGCCCTTTCTTGTGAAGGGAGCACACACTGGATGCCCCCTCCTCCAACAAACACAGTTTGTTTGACCCACACAGAAGCCTAAAAATAAGAAAACTATTGCCTACAAATCCAGACTTCTGCTCTTCTGAACCAGAAGAGCAGGCCATGCTGGGCCCACAACCCCCCACAGCAACAGTCAGAAGGGGAGGGGCAGGTGCTGCTACTTCAGCTGGGACACCTCTCTCTAGTTTGCCACAGTCCCCACCACTCCCTGCTGCTCTCCCCCTCGCTTCCCTAAACCACCCAGCTGGCCTCTGAGACCTAGACTGGATGACCTGTAGAGTGAGCTTGCAATCCCTGGTTTAAAGATTTTACCGCTGATCCCAGCAAGGAGATAGATTCTGGGTCAAAATGGAACCAATGTTAGTTGGGGGATGAAAAAGGTCTGGAAACTTCCAGCATTGTCAACTCTTGTGTCTGCTAGAGCTTCCTAAATTGTTCTCTAAGAAGGTTCCTTGAAGCCCCTTCAGGCTCCTGAACGTCCAGCCCCATAGACATGCAAAGGCAGATGCTGGGGAGTAGTGGGAGATGCTGAGAAGGAAGGCGAGGCCAGATCACAAAGGGTCTTGAGTGCTAAGCCAAGGAGTAGCCTCCTCTCTTATATGATCCCTTCCAGAGTCATGGGCCCCAGGTGGATGGATGCCGCTCCTGTGGGTCCATCCTGCTTGCTTCCTCTCTGGGCTCTACACCGAGGTGCAGGGCAGATGAAAAAGGTAAGGCTCGGGCCGTGAGTGGCCGGCCTGAGCCACGCAGCAAGTCCTTGGAACCCAGGTCATTACCTGCTGAAAGAGATGTTTGCTGACAGCTGAGAACTAGGAGGGAAGATTTAAAAATGAAAATAGATGGTGAGCTAAAATGCATGGGTTTTGTTCTTCTTTTGCCTAATCGTTCTGGCTAAAACCTGCAGTAAAATGTTGAATAGAAATGTCAAGAGCAGACGCCCTTGTCCTGTTCCCGATCTTGGGAAAGCATTCGTTCTTGAACCATTAAATATGCTGTTAACCTTAGGCTTTTCATAGATGCTCGTCATCAGGTTGGGGACGTTCCTTTCTTCCTAGTTTATTGAGTGGTTTTATTGTAAAAGTGTGTTTGCCCTCTCTCCAACCCCATACCGGCAATGTAGCTCTGAGAACCCCCATTGTAGAGACAAGCAAACTGAGGCTCTGAGTTTCAGTGATTTGCCCAAGACCACACAGCTAGTAAGTGATGACGCAGAACTCAACTCAGGTCCATAGACTCCAAACTCCAGGCCCTAAGGTTTTTCCAGCCAGCTGTTTCCATTTGCTGTGACAGAATTTCCAGCTGCAGCTAGCCATTCCCACGATGCAGAGCTGCCGGGTCCTGACAGGAGTCCCCTAAGAATACACCTCCCTGCAGACAGGGAAAATCCACCAGCATCGACTTAAACGGCTCTCATACTTCTATTCCTGCTACACAGACAAGGCTCTGAACCGAAGATGCTTGAGCAGAGATGGTCGAGCTTGGCCTACACTGCCCTGCAGGGCAATGCTGAGGTTTAAGGAAAAATCATAGTGATGGCGTAAGGAAGACCAGGTATTTCAATGGTCAACAAGTCTAATAACTGAAATCCAAAACACAGAAGGGATTTTTGTCCTCAGACCCTCACTGTCCATGATAAAGGTTAGCTACCCATTTGTGGAAAAGATCAAACTATACCATATCGGCTTATTGCTTTCAGAAGCAGCCCTTAACACATTACCATCTTTGTCAGTTATTATTCAATGTGTATGTTTAACTAGGGGGTTTTGTTTGGATATAAAGCTGAAGACAAGTGTAGTTATCTCTTCAGAGTGAGGCTCGTCAGTCAGATCGTGGAGCCAAGCACATTTCCTTCCCTGAACCATGGAGCCTGAAGGCTGGGAAGAAGCCTAAAGATCGTCCAAGTTAAGTGGTTCTCAGCCTTGGGAAGCCTCGGCCCCACCCACGCAGGCCCCGATTTAATTGGTGACTGTCAGGCCAAACATCAGCGGGGTTTTAAAAGCTCCCCAGGTGACTCCAGCATGCAGCTAAGGTGAGAGCCACACTCCAATCTGACTTGTAAAAATATCTGTTTTCAACGTTAGAAAACCAATAAGAAGTCCAAGCACCAGCGTGGCCTGTGGGGCAGGACAGCAGAGTGACCAAGGGCCCGGGCTCTGGAATCCATCAGGTTCAAATCTTGACCCTGTCACTTCCTGCCACAAGTCCCCAGTCTCCTGGGCCTTGATTTCTTTAACTGTAACGTGGGCACAGCACCTGTAGGAATGTTGTAAAGACTCAACATGGGCAAAGAGCTTGGGTGCTCAGGAGATGGTGGCCCTCATCGTCATCATCTCCACACATGGGTCAGAGGGGACACAGGACACGGTCCCCTGCAGGCTGATGGAGGAGAGACGAGACTGGTGCTTAGGCCACTATCACGGGGTCGGTGCGTCGTGAGGGGTTCAGAGCTGGGGCCTGAAGCAGACCTGTATGGGTTCAGCTGTCTACATCACTTCTTAGCTGTGTGACATCGACATTAACTTTTTGGTGCCTCAGTTTCCCTGCCTATAAGAAGTGAAAATCACCAATGCTGGTGTTTCTATAGGGTGATCAGTAGCAGCTGGTGTCAGCCACCAGGTGGTGCAGCTAGGACAGCTCAGCAGATGGGGGTCTAGACCTCCAAGTGGCAACTCCAGGGATGTATGGGCTTCCCTGTGGGCCTGTGCCTGGGGGTGACCCTGGACCTTCCATCGTCTGCTCCAAACCCATGGACATCTGATGCCCTTTGACTCAGGGTGAGCTACTAAGACCAAAAAGGTAGCTGAGAGTCAGCATCTGCTCCCAGGAAGGAGGGTTCCCTAAGGCCCACTGTGTCCCCAGAGGCCCATGGGAAGGGGATGCTGCCCCACTACAAGGAGGGGACAGAGGAAGAAATGTACACGGAGGGACAGGGGGGAGAGCTAGCAGAGCCCAGTCATAGGCTCTGCAAAAATCCTGCACCCAAATGAGAGTCCCACAGCCCCCATGGGACTAGGAAACCATCAGCAGTGGGGAGAAGAGGGACAGGAGAAGACCAAGGGCTGTCCCAAAGTTCTGAAAACACCACATGACCCAGGGGCTGGGAGGGAACCTCAGCCGAGAGGTGAATTCTCACCGCCCTGGACAGTGGAAGCTCAGTCCCATTAGACCAGAGAAATAAGGCAACAGGACAGTCCGTGCCTGTAAAATGAAAGGGCACATTTAGACCCACCACAGCCTTGAAGGGAAGTGTCTGTCCGGGGTCCTCCCTTGCACCTTGCCCTGAGGCTGGTGGCCAGCAGATGAGACTTGGAACCCAGCCCAGCGCAAGGGTGAGCTACTCAAGAGCTCTCAATGGCCGGCGAAGACTGAGTCAAGCCTCTGGGACTGGGCGGCCTGGAGAGGGTGAGCCCCGTCTGAAGGAAGAGGGGTTGACATCCAGCCATCTGCACAGTCGGGGTCCCGGCAGGAAATAGATGGCACCTGGAAGGGGCTCCCTGAAGGCTGCTGAGTGAAGGGACTATTCACAGACCTGTGGACAGGAGGAGCCAGCACCTCCCCCATCCGGAAGGGACAAGGGAGGGAAGGGACAAGGGAGGGAAAGGCGCCCTGGGAGGTGGGACCATGAAGGAGGAGCTTTGCCCCACTGAAGCAGCACCAGAACCAGCACTTCTGGGATGGGGCCCAAGAATCTGCATTTCTAACAGGTTCCCGGGGCCTGCTTATGACACTGACCACACTTTAGAGAGATGCAGTTCATCAGTAGGGAGAGAACAAGGCAGGGGAGGGGAGAAACACCCCAACCTTTCTCTCATTCCACCCTCTGGTTTCTTGCTGGTGCGTTCCACCAGCCAGACCAAGGAGAAAGCGGGGGCGCAGGAGTCCCGGCCATTCACCTGCGCAGGGCAGTGTCCACGGCACAGAGGGGCAGAGGTGAATGGAGACAAGCAGCCCCCGCCCCACCCAGCGTGACCCTCACCCCTCCTCACCCACCTCTCTCATCCCCCCACCCCGCTTTCTTGTCTCTTTCATAGAGTTTTGGTACTAATGCAATCGCACTGAACCAGTGTTTATGGAGCACCTACTGTATGCCAGGCTCCCTCTAGGTCCTGGGTACAGCAGTGAACCAGGCAAGTCCCCGCCCTGTGGAGCTTCCGTCCTAATACTCAAGCGTATGTATCAGCGGCCCAGAACCCTAGCCGCAAAGAAGGGTGTTCCCTGGCTCTTCTAAATGGCACCCAGACAGCGTCCCCGCAGCTGGAAGGCCATGTATTTGCTCCAGCAAACAGAAGCTCTGTGACCGGCTGCCTCATTCCCTGCTGTGTCCTCAAAGCCAGGGACAGTAGCAGGTGCCCTGGACACGACTACGGAGTGAAAAAACATGAACAGTGCCTTCATTAAGAATTACTCCAAAGGGGGGACTCGCAGATTCCTAAAGGCATGGCCCCCGCACCTGTAGGCAAAGGTGAGAGTGGAAGGTAGCACTGGGGTGGCTCAGGGCCCAGCTAAGGGAAGAGGCAAGCGAAGTGGGTGTCTTCAGTGCCCAGGGTGAGGAGGTGGCCCCAAGGCAGCTGCTGGGCAGCCACCCCCAGCCTCACACCTGCCACGAGGCACAGCCCTCGGAGACCTGGCGATTGCACTGACATGACACCTGAATACCATCCTTCACCCCCCGCCCTCCTTTTCTGTGGCTTCATGCGGGCTAGTTCAGATGGACATCCCTGGCTTTTCCCACCTCTCAATCTCAACATCTCTCCTTTCATCTCTGTCTGAACCATCCCCAGCCTTCAAGACTCAGCTCAAATGCCCATCCCACTCCCCACCATGAAGCCTGCTCTGCTCACCAACCACCTGCCCTATGCCAGAGAAATGTCCCCTTGCTCTGAATTTCCAGTGGTTTTTTGTGGGGTTTGGGGGTTTTTTTTGTCAATATATCTCCTTATATTGTCACATCTACCTTGGGCACAGCTTGGCCCCTCTGGCTCAGCCTCCTCGGGGCTATACATGACAGACCTCTCCACCAGCAAGGGGAAGCTAGAGCTTGTCACATTGCCTAGGGCCCAGGATCCTGTGACCCAGAGAGAGTCCAGGGCGAGCGCCACGCTGAGGACTTGGCCCACAGCACACTGTACTCATCCCCATTGTCCAGACGAAAATGAGACTCGAACACGCAAAGCAGCACACTCAAGGTTCCACGGCCCAGAAGTGGCAGGATCAGGACTGGACCCAGGCTGTGTTTCTCCAAAGCTCTTTCCATCTTTCAGGGCCTGCCCTGCCTGTAGTGGGGCAGAGACCTGGGACATTCTGTGGCCGGACCAGCTTGTTTGGACTTGGGCAAGTACAGTGTCTCTGAAAAAATCTTTTTAACACCTTTTATTATGAAAATTTTCCATTTTTTGAAAAAGCAGAGAGACTAGTGTGACGAGCCCCGTGTCCCCACTCAGCCTCAATAACTGTCACCCCACAGCCAGCCTTGTCTCTTCTACACTTCCTCCCCCACTATTATGGGGGTTTTTGGAAACAAATCCCAGAAGTCGTATCTAAATGTGTTTCTGAAGGCTTTGCTCCCTGCACAGAAGAGACAAATGCAAGGTCTATTCCTAGGCCCCGTGGCATCGCCTCTGGGGCCGCTGCTGGCTTTTTGCACAGCCCAAGAGGCCCCGGCCCGCCCTTGCTGCAGACCCCTCTGCCCACTCACTGCCCGTGGGGCCGGCCAAGCCAAGGTGGGGTGGGGGTGGCTCTGAAATTGCTCTGGTGGCGGCAGCCCGAGCCAAGCACCCTCCCCCAGGTCCGGCGGCTTGAGAAAGAAGCGGGTCGTGGAGGCGGCGAGGGCAGCGGGCAGCGGGCACCGGGCGGCGGGGGCCACGCAGGGTGGGCTCCCCGGGGAAGGCCGCGCCCCTGCATCGCTGGCCGTGGGCTGTGTGTAAACAACCGTCTGTGTTTGGCCGGGGTTCTTGCCAGAAAAAGATGCTCACTCCAGCCTCGTGGGGCTGCTTGAGAGCTAAACGAGGTGATGGGTATGAAGCAAGATGTCTTCAGTCAGGATTTAAATCAGGCGACATCTGTGCGGGATCAGCCTGATGTGCCGCCACCCACATGCCACGTCACTCATCACAGCTCTCAGTCGCCCTCCTTGACAGGTGCTCTTACGGGCCTCTCTGGGCTCCAAAGCCATGAGACCTGAGTTCAAATCCCTCCTCCGCCTCCTGCTAGCCCCTCAGAGAGTGGTGTCACCTCCCTGGGCCCCTTCCCCACTTGCCAAACGGAAGGCATTGGGTAGCTGGCCTTCCAGGCTTGCAAAAAGAACGAGACGGGAGAAAGCGCGTGAGAAGGCCTGCCTGTGCTTGGCTCCAGAAAGAAGAGCTGTTTTTGACCCTCGCCTGGATCCTGGGTTAGAGACACACTGCACTCCTCCCAGGGAAAGCCTGCCGTCTCCCCAGGCCAGAAGCAGGTGGAGGGAACCTGGCAGGACCACAGGCAGGATCAGGGAGGTGGGCCGAGGAGATGCCCAAGGCTGGCAGAAGGGGTGTGGAGCGCTGAGGGTAGGCCAAGTTGCCCTTGGCATAAACACGCAGGATCCCAGGCCTGGAGACAGGAAGACGGGCAGCAAGAAGGAGGAGCCTGGGGAGCCCAGCATCCTTGGCTGGGTCCCCAGATCCTGGGACTGAGGATAGTGACTTAGTTCCACACCGCACCAGATGGTGTTGTTGAGGTTTCTGTGGAGGGAGTTTGGGGTGAGGAGAGGGGGTCAGGAGACCCAGAGTGAGGGACTGGGGAACAGAGGGACCACAAAGAGAGGCAATAGCACTGGTCTCACAGAGCCGGCCAGTGAGTAATGTCTGCTAACATGCTATGTCCACACGTACCCGTGCCAGGCCCAAAGTGCTTTACAAACTACCATTCCCATTTTACAGATAAAGAAACTGAGGCATGGGAAACTGAGTAACTTGTCTAAGGTCACACAGCCAGTGGTAGAGACAGGATTCAAACCAAGACAGCCCAACACAGAGCCTTTGCATTTGGCTACTGCTCTGTCCCGCCTCTAAGCAGAGTAAGCAGGTTCTAGAAAAACCCATGCTTACTAAAGCAAGTCTCAGGGGCCCTCCAAAGAGGACTCCACCTGTCGCAAGAGAAATCGGCCATGAGAAAGTGGCTGCATTTCCAAGAGAAAGTGGCTGCATTTCCACAAGAAAGTGGCTGCATTTCCATGAGAAAGTGGCTGCATTTCCACAAGAAAGTGGCTGCATTTCCATCAGAAAGTAAGTGCATTTCCATCAGAAAGCGGCTGCATTTCCACGAGAAAGTGGCTGCATTTCCATCAGAAAGTGGCTGCATTTCCATCAGAAAGTGGCTGCATTTCCAGACGCCCAGCCAGCAGGACCCACATGGCTGGTTCTGAGTTTGACCCCTGTTCTGAGACTCAGATTCCACAGCATCCAGCCTCTTGGCGGGCACGTGGCTGGTTTTCTCTGTAGTCGATGTTTTCAACTTACTGGGAGGAGAGCGGAGAACTGGTCCTGACCCCGAACAAATGCGGCCGGCGAGGAACTGTTTTAACTGCGTGGCAAGGGCAAAAGTTCACCCACCTTTGCTGTCTGGATTCAAGGAATTCAGCCCAGGAGCGGGGAGCCAAGAAAAATGCCAGCAGACCCTGCGTGAAGCCTCTCCTGTCGCTGTTGAGGCTGGTGGCAGAGCCTGGGCAAGTGCTGCCGAGGAACCCTCCGGAGGCCCCTGCCAGTTCAACTGACAGGGCAGCAGATGGCACACACTTATCTGCTGATGATATTTTGATTTATTTGTCTCTTACAGATGGTCCCATGCCTTGGTTTCTGGCAGCAGTCCAGGATGTGGGTTGACTTTCTGGGGATAATCGTTTGTCCAAGTGGATGAAATAGCGAAGACTAAGGTCCCGCCTGGCATGGTGACGGTGGCCGGGGCCCCCGGGCGTACCTTGCGTGAGCATTTGGGGCACTGTGGGTAAACCGAAGGGAAGAACTTGTCCAGCAGAATTTTACGGCTGGGAGGATCTAAATGCCTATTTAAAATAAACACTGTAGTGGTTAAATGTAAGAGCTTTGAACTCATAAAGTCTTGCGTTCACGTCCTAGCTTTGCCCCTTACAGGTTCTCTGACCCCTCACAGACCAGACTCTCTAGGCCTTAGTTTCCTCATCTGTAAAGTGGGTATAACTGTCATCTCCACCACATAAGATGTGACAGAAACAGCTAGCTCTCCACCAAAAAAATGTGCTACTCATGTGCTTCTTGGAAGTAGCTGCCCAGCAAGGCACAGTATTTCCCAGCATCTTCTGCATCCCGGCGGGGTCATGCGACTGGCTCCTGCCTCTGAAATGTGAGCGTGGGAGACGCGTGCCACTTCCTGGGAAGGGCTTTTACGCAGCAACTGCGCCACCCAGATGCAGGGGACTCCATGGGGCGCTAGGAAACGGTGGAGGCACAGTATGGAAGTTGCCTGGTCCCCGAGTCACTGCGCAGAGGAGAGCTGTCACCCCCAGGGTCACCTGAGCTCACATTACATGAGCAAGAAATAAATGGCTACGGGGTCGATCCACTGATATCTCAGGGTTCATTTGTTACGGCAGCTGGTGTTACCTTATACACAGTGGGGGGGTCAGATGAAATCATGCATGTGAGACAGCTGGTGCGTGACAAGGTCTCAGTAAGTGTTCGCAATTATTATCATCATCAACTTTCAAGGGAGCTTGATAAATAAAGGACACAGTGAAGGTTTTAATGCCGTCCCATCTGTTGGGTTGTTAAAGCAAGGCAAACCTGGTTTTCCCAATACCTCGGCCTCGCTCCTGCCCTTTTCGGATATTGTCACGCATCCTTCATGCGTTGTCCTTGCTCACTCCCTAAAAGTATCTTTTGAAGGAGAAACCAAGGGGAGTGGGAGCTACGGGTGGTTTTTCTATGACACACTGTGGCTGCCGTGGGGAGACCTGTGTCCTGGTTTCTTTCTCTTCCCCTTCAGCACAGAATGATCGACCAGAGATGGGAGGAGGGACTTAGGGACCACAGAGCTCACCATCCTCAGTTTCCAGACATGAAACCAAGACCTGGGGGGCGGTGCTCATGAGTTGCTTAAGGTCTCGTCACAAGTCAGATATTGAGCTGCAGCTGGAACCCAAGTCCTCTGCCTTCTAATCCAGAAGAAGATTGGGAGGACAAGGGCCCCACAGTCCCTGGCTACAGAAAGTAACAACAGCTGAGCACCTACTATGTGCCAGGCACTGTTATAAATCTCCACGTGCACTAACTTAATTCTCATAACAACCATATGAAAGAGGCACTCTTTCAGTCCCACTTATCAGATGAATAAACTGAGGCCCAGTTAAGTGAAGTACCTTACCCAACAGCACAGAGGTAGTAAGTGGTGGAACAGGATTCTACCCAGGGCGCTCTAACTCCAGAGCCCCGACTTTTAGTCATGTTTGGAGGAATAGGACTTACAGGAAGGGTCTGATTCATTCTGCTTGACTGCAAGGCACAGAAGTGAACCCGGTGGGCCCCAGGAGCAGGACTCTGCTACAACCAAAGGAGAGTCCAGCCACAGAAAGGCCCCTCCAAGGTGGCAATAAACTTCCCAGCGGTGACAGAGTGTAAGAAAGGCTTGCCTAGCACATGGAAGTGTTTCCAAGAGATTCCAGCAGCCAGTGGGTATCAGACTGGGCCAGTGTTTCCTCACATGTCCCCCAGGGGGTTCACGACGGGGGCTGTGGCGCTAAAGGACACCACATCACGTCATGGGGAACGACTCCCCTTCCCAATTCCCTCCCAAGCCTCAGCTTACTTCCAGGAGAAAATTTCAGTTTTGTGATAGCCTGTTAACACTTGCGAATCTTCTATTTAAAAAAAAAAAAAAAAAAAAAGAGGAAAGGCACAAGTATCCAGCTAGAGCTGGATGACATTGTTTTATTTACACACACACTCGTAGACACAAAGGCAGGCGCGTGTATGTACATTTCTTCTATTTCTGGCAGGCTGTGCTGCTTTTCTACTTCCAATTGTAATATAAAGCTTAACTTTAAATTCCTTTATGTAAGGAAAATATGAGCCAATATAGAGGGGAAAAAGTCTTAATAGAACAGGGTATGTGGCGAAGAACAAATTCATAAAGGTAATATGAGGATGACCGAAGGCTGAGACACATGGGATAAAAGACTCCTCCGCTCCGAGGCCCACTCCAGGCCAAGAGCCAGCAGGGCCGCCGGGCGCACAGCGCCGGGAGCACCGCTCACACCGTGTTCACTTGAACGACATTCGCTGGAGTCATGCAGCGCGGCTTGTGTGGCTGAGCACAGCAGCCATGGATATTTTTAGAGGAGCAGATATCCCACACATAGGAGGGAGAGGAAGAGTCTTGTGTTCAGCTGCCCTGAAATTGGCAGCCAAAGTTTCTCACTCTAAATCATGGCCCTCTCTGATCCTCCACAATGTCCCCATCCTCAGGGGCCACCAGGCTGCCCAAGCAGCGCTGGCACCCAGCCCAGCCTCAGGACGAAGCACGGAAGAAATGCGGGTGCAGCATGCTTCTTGGGGGAGGCTGCAGGGAAACCAAGTGGCAAGCGAGCTGCGCACTCAGCTCCGAAGGCAGCAGGCAGACGCCCTCAGACATGAAAGCTCTCAGAGAACATAGTGTCATCCACGAGCCATTCTTGAAAAAGCTAGTTGACATTGAAATCCAGCTCACCCAGAGAAGAATCAAAATAAACTCAAGAATGGAGAAGTCATCGTAAAAGCACCAAGTATCTTTCAGCGTCTAAATACTCAAAGTGTTGGAGAGAGCGTGGTCGCAACACCTGACTTTGTAAAAAAATCAAAGAAACATCAAAGACCGGGAGGTGAGAGGCAGGACAAACACTAGTCCCATCTTTCTCAGAAGGCAGCTGGGATACTTTGTTTGAAGGCTGCAGTGACACATTTCTCTTCCCCTCCCCCTCAAATCCCAAAGGTCAAAGGACCAGGCAGAAGACAAGGGAGATTAGAATTCAGGCCTGACCTGGGAACACATGGGGCTCATTCGTCCTCAGGGAGCCCAGCCCCAACATGCCTCAGAGAAAGAGCCCCTCAGGTCTTAGGAATTTACCAAGCTGATTAAAAAAGAAAAAAAGAAAATCAGCTTACACTCGCCCTGCCAGGCCAGTCCTGAACATCTCTCTACCCTCCCCCACCACACACACACACACACACACACACACACACACACAGCCTCTCCCCTGGCCTCCCTGCCTCCCCCCACCGTCAGGCACGGGGGTGTTTATGGAGCCCAGATCTGAGTTCTGTTCAGGAATTTCTACTTAATTTCGGTTTTCACAGAATCATCATGCCTTTAGACATTTATTTAAAAAGCAGGCTCCTAAAGATCTATATTCTCTGTGACCCAACAATTTCATTTCTTGGGATTCATCTTTCAGAGACACTCATACGTGTACAAAGTAACACAAGATCAAGGCAATTCACTGCCGTGTTATTTTAGTAGCAAAGGACTACGAGTAACCTAAATTTTCATTAATTAAATAAGAAATATACATTTAATTATGGAAAACCATACCCATTGAAACAAGGCAGCTCTCTCGGAATATTAACACAGAATATTAACACTGATTAATATTAATACGGAATGCGGAATATCAATATTCTGTGAAAAAGTAGGTACCCCGCTGAAGCTTGAGACCCACTGCTCACAGAGAACAAATCTATACGACTCCACCTTCCTCGGGCCAGTGCGGCCTCTTGACATTCTCCATCAAACACTGTATTAGTTTCCAATTGCTGCTGTAACAAATCACCACAAGCTCAATGGCTTATGCAATACAACATGTTTTCTTATAATTCTCCAGGTCAAGATTCCAACTGGGCTAAAATCAAGGTGCTGGCAGGGCTGCGCTCCTTCATGGGGGCTCTGGAGGAGGACCTGTCTCCTCGCCTTCTCCAGCTTCCTGTGGCCACCCGCACTCCTGGACCTGTGGTCCCTGCCCCCACCTGCAAAGTCAACCCTGTTGAATCTTTTTTGTTGACACAGCTCCCTTTCTGACCTGGGTAAGGGTCTCCACGTTGAAGGACTTCTGTGATTAGGTTGGGCCCACCAGGAAAATCAAATGACCTCCCCAGCTCAAAAATCCTTAATGTAGTTACATCTGAAAAAGTCCCTTTCCCCACATAAGGGAGCATGTTCACAGGGTTACGGGGGTTATGGTGTGGACACATGGGGAGGGTGCGCTGCTCTGCCCACTACGGAAACTCTGGACTCCAGCCACCAAGCACTCACCACAGCTCATCAAACACACGACCTTATGATGATGTGCCCATCCCTCTGCCCGAAATGTTCTTTCTCACCTGCCCAGTTGCCACTCAAAACCTTCAAAGTTGACCTCAAAAGCTCTCTCTTCCGTGAAGCCCGCCCTGATTTCCCCCAAGCAGAATTAGTGACAAATGAGACTTGTCACTTAGCATTTGAATTATTTGCCTATGTGTGCATCTCTAGTGGCCTGCAAGCAACTTAAGGGGGAAACTGACTTACTGGACAACACATCCCCACTGTCCAGCATGATGTCTGGCCCACAGCAGTTAGCAAACACGGAAGGAATGAAATACTGAATCCTTTTTATTTTACTGTGGAGTGCACTATACAACTTTTGAAATCAAAATATGATTTTATGCATTTGCTGCTGTTGTTGTTGTTTTAATTCACATGCCTGGCACATATAGGAGCTTAATAAATATTTGCTGAGTGAATAAATTAATATACACACCTAATATTTATTGATGATCTCTTATATGCCAGGCACTTTGCTCAGCTCTTTATAAGCTCTGTCTCCCTCACTTAATTTTTCACAATAAGTTTCAAAGGGGGACTACTGTATCTTTGGGGTAGTTAATATTAGCTCCTGTTACAAACACTTCAAATCTTAAAGGCTTATTTCTCCCGCATGACATCCATCCATGTGGTGACTCAAGGGCCCAGGCTCCTTCCATAGCGTAGCTGCACCACAGATGAGGGGGAGAAAGCATGGAGAGGGCATGCTGTGTACTCAGCCCAGGAGAGACATACGTCACTTCCACTCACACCCCAGGAGCTCCCTGCATTTCCCAGCCTCCTTTGCAGTCGGATTGGCTGTGAGGCAGGGAAATGCAGGGGGTTCGTGGGGAATGACAGGCATAGCAGTCACTGCCACAGTCATTAGCTTCTTCATCTTACAGGTGAAGAGCCAGAGGTTCAGAGAGCGGAGACACTGCCACAGATCTGGCAGCTAGTGTGCACAGGAGGCCAATTCAATCCAGGGCCTGTCTGCCGGCACAGGCCACACACACCATTGCTGCTCACGCGTGCACATCCCATGTGCTCAAAAGTTAGGCCACTCTAAAGGATGAAGACCTGGGACCTTGCTGAGCGGCAGGAAGGACCCCAGTCTGAAATGCGGGGTTTCCTCAGGACAGTCCCACAGCGGATCACCCACAGAGATCATCGGAGCTGGCTGGTCACATTCCACCATCCATTGCTTACCCCCGTCAGTGCTGGTTTCTGCAGAAGTGTCTAAGGATGACGCGGGGCAGATGTTATGTGCTTGATTTTCCCTCCAGGCTGTTGCAAGAGGGGGAACAAAATCTACTTTCTGAACATCAGATGAAGCTTGAACACAACCAGTATCTCTCTCAGGGCGAGCAGCTCTCTAGGCTTCCCTGCTGCTCTCCGAGTGTCATTTCTGGGGGCTATTTGGCAGCTGTTTACTGTCTGAAAAGAAATATTGCTCCTTCCTGGCTACGTGTCTTCTCTCCTCCTCCCTGCAACCTTCCCCCGTGGTGCTGGCCCTCTGCCCTTGTAGTTTAAAGTTGTAATAAAAAATGTCCCCTAGCCCCCAAGTTGCTCGGGCCGCCATCAGTCTCAGATCCTGGGCCCTCTCTCCAGAACCTGTCGTGCAGTCTTCCAGCGTCAGCGTCACTAGGCTGAGCCGACTGCAATTACAAGTCAATTAATTCTCAAGCATTCGGGGCTGATTATGCAGGGAGTGGGTTAGTCAGGCTCCCTGCTCCCCCCTCTCTGTGGGTTGCACGCATTAGCACCTCCGCCAGCAGGCAAGAAAGGAAAAGAAAGTTTGCTGAGCTCCCGCCCATCAGGCCAGTTGCTGGTCGGCCCCTTCTGTTTGGCAGGGAGGCAGCCGGGGCCCTGGACTCCTCGGCTGTGCTGCTCTTCCCCCTTCGCACAGATAACGCGGGGTTTACAGTCACTTTCCAGAAAGAAGAGGGTCGCTCCAGCCAGCACCAGCCTGCATCTTCCATCCCAGGGCTGCTCCCACCAGCCCGTGACGTCTGCGCCTGACAGCAGTGAGTGTGCGTGTGGGAGCCGCGAGAGCGTGTGCGTGAGACCCGATGCTGTCAGCCACGCGGGCAGCCTGATGGCGGGGCTGTCTCTTTAGAGCGTGAAATATGTCGAGGGATATTGTGTAATGGCACAGCTAATAAATACAATGAATTTTTAAAACCAAAGCAGAAAGAGACGGACTGAAACAGCTCCTCCCAGGAAATGGTCTCCTCCGCCAGCTTACCCAAGACGGGGCTTATTTTCCCACACGAGGTCAGAAGCCCCCATCCTGGGGAATCTAAACCATGGTCCCTTCCTGAAGGACTACAGGGAAATAAGAGACCCTCTTGGGGATCATCCCCAGGCCCAAGGAGAAAGAAGAGACTCTGGCCCTGCGGGCAGAGCGCGTGTCAGCTCAGAGGGGATCCAAGGTCAGTCCGGGAGGAACTGAGCCGCCTCTGCTGCGTTCGCCACCTCCACGCAGCCTGGTCTGCGCCCACACTTGGGAACCTTTAGAACTGTCATCTACTGGGTCACAGCAGCTGACGGGCAAGAGGAGGGTCCTGCGTGGGGAGAATGAGATGGGGCCTCCGGGTGATCTAACTCTCGGCACTTGCACCATTTTTTGCATTCACTCAACAAATCTTCATTAAGCACCTACTATGTGCCAAGCATTGTTCAAAGCACGGAGGAGTCAGTGGTGAACAAGACTCGAAGTTCCAGCAGAAGAGACAGACTGTAAGCAAGTAAACCACAGGCAGTGACATGCGCTCAAGCGCAAAGGCCCTGGGGCAGGAATGCGTTTGCAGTGCTGGAGGTGCAGGAAGAGGCTGGAGGCCGGGGTTGAGTGGGTCCTGGGGAACGGCAGGAGGGGGAGCTGGAGGAGTGGGCAGGGCTGGGTCATGCAGGCCTCAGGCTGGGGCAGGTATGAGGATCTATGCTGGGCCTCTGGGAAGTCACTGGAGGCTGTGTGGCTGCAAAAGGTAGAAGCCACTCACAAGTTAGGCATGGAAGCTTGTTAACATGGGAAGGTGTGAGTGCCTTGCTGAACCCACACACAGGACTGCAGGGAGAGGGGAGCCGTCAGAGCCGGGGCCTCTCTCCAGCTGCCTCAGGTCTCAGGTCTCTCTTCTCAGACCCTCTCTGCTCCTCTGAACCTCGGCCTAACTCAAGGACTCCCGCCCCTGCCCTGTATCCAGCCGGACAGAGGAGTCCCCCAAATTCCTAAGAGAAAGAAGTTGATTGGCCCTAGTGGGGCCAACACGGCCAGGGAAGGACAACACCCTCAGAAAAATAGGGCTGCTGGCTGGTGGTGGCCACAGCTGTAGGTGGGAGGCTCCCGGAGAAGGAAGACTGGGCTGGGAGACACCCCCAAAGTGCCGGCTGCTCGCCATTCTCCAGAGGCCCCTCTCAGAGCCTTCTGTGGCATCCTCCCTCCCTGTCTCCATCTCAGTCCCCACCCCCAACTCTACAGGAGACCATGGGCCGCCCAGACCACCAGAGTTCCTGGAGCTCAGGAAGTGGGGAGATCCTACTCAGAGCAGCAGGGAACCCCAGGATCAAGGACAACAGAAGAGACAAGTCAAATCCTAAAGACTGAGGCTGGGCCTGGCAAGCAGGAAGGCTGCTCTGAAGACCCTAAAGCCAGGAACCAGGAGCAGGCAAGCGAGAGTCTATGCGGCGAGGTCATGGTGATCGCCAGAATCGCTGCTGGTGCCCATGGTTGGGGCCCGAGCCAGCCAGGCCCATGGGGGGGGGGGCACCCTGGCTGATGGCAGGGTCTGAGCGGGGGACACAGTGGGGGTGCAGGCTCAGCTTGGCTCCTCCTGCAACTCGGGGCCTCCTCTCTCAGACAGGGAAGCCTCTGCACCTACCTTCTCAGTGCGCAGTTGCCAACCCAGCACCCCTGGGCCGAGGCCCCAAGAGGACCCAGGGCTGGCAACTGGGACTCGGGCAGGTCTGGGCCTCACCATCAGCGGAGCAATTCCAGAGGGTGGTCTGGGAGAAAGGTGGCTGGAGGGTGCAGGGAGCTAGCAGGTGGAGTGCGGGAGGGTCCCCGCCTCCCAGGCTGGGGGGTTGGGGGGCTGGGGGGCTGGGAGGAGGCGAGGAGGGAAAGGGGACAGAGAGAGATGGGTTAGGGAGAGAGAACAGTGATGGGGGACAGTAAGAAAAAGATAGAAAAAGAGGGAAAGATCAGGAGGAAGTGAGACAGAGGCAAGGAAACCAAAAAGAGAGATGTGGGGACAGAAGCAACAGGAAAAATGTGACGGTCAGAGAGCCCATGGAGGACACTGTCTGGGTTTGAATCCAGGCACCACAGCTAACGACAAGTTACCTGTGTCAGTTTACTAGTATAAGTGGGTGGCTAAAACAACAGAAATGTATTGTCACATAGTCCTGGAGGCTAGAAGTCCAAGAGCAAGGAGCTGGCAGGGGAGGTCCCTTCTGCTCCCAGCCTCTCTTCTTTGCTCGTAGACGGCCATCTTCACGCTCCCACGGCATTTCCCCTATATGCACGTGTATCTCCAAGTTCCCCACTTTATAAGGACACTAATCCTATTGAGTTAGGACCCACCTGATGACCTCATTTTAACTGGATTTCTGCTGTAAGGTTCTATCTCCAATTAAAGTCCCATTCCGAGGTACTGGGGGTTAGGACTTGAACATACGCATTCTGGGGAACACAATTCAACACATAACATTACTTACCTTCTCTGTGCCTCAGTTTCCTCATCTACAAAGTGGGCATCATAACAGAACCCTCCTCAGAGGGTCATTCTGAGAATTCAGGGAGTTACTAAGCATAAAGTCTGGCTCTCAGTAAATGCTTAGTAAGTGTGGGATACGTTACAATCTTTACCATCAGCTGCTGTAGCAGGCAGAAGAATGCTCCCCAAAGGTGTCCACACCTTAATCCTCAGAACCGGTAAATACGCTACTTTCCACAACAAAAGGGACTTTGCAGATGTGATAAAGTCGCAGATCTAGAGATGGGGAGATTATCCGGGATTATCCAAGTAGATCCAAAGTAATCATGAGTCCTTCAAGGCAGAGAACCTTTCCAGCTGTGGTCACAGAGAGATGCAACCGCAGAAGGAGGGTCAGAGGTGCGCTGCTGCTGGTTTTGAAAATGGAGCAAGGGAATCATGTGACAAGAAACACGGTGACCTCAGGAAGCTAAGGACAGCCATCAGTTAACAGCCAGCAAGAAAACGGGGATCTCACTCCTACAACCCCCAGGAACTTAATTCTGCCAACGATCAGAATAAGCAAAGGCAGATTCTCCCCTAGAGCCTCCAGAAAGGAGCCTGGCCTGCCAACGCCTAGATTTTAGGTGGCTGAGACTATACGGCACTTCTGACCTCCAGAACCGTAAAATAATAAATCGGTGTTGTTAAGCCCCTAAATTTGTAGTGATTTGTTGCAGCAGCAGTAAGAAACTAATACATTCTGAAAACACCAGTCAAATAGGAGTGGGTGATCTGGTCGACACAGCCCTCCAACTGGAGAGCAGGATGACACCAGCGCCCCTAGGGCAGTGAGCAACTCCAGCAACCACAGAGTACCCCTCTGCCCACCGGGATGGCCCCTCAAGGAGCAGGGGTGGCACCGACACACTGGCTTTTAGAGCTGGCATAGCAGCTGAAGGTAGAGCACAAAAGCCAAGGAGTATCTATGCCCAGGCAGGGAGACACCTGAGGGCCCCAAGGAGTAAGAGAGCCCCCGGGCACCATACCACAGACCCTCCACCCCTCTGGAGAGCACCCTAACTATGGTGCTGAATAATGACCCCAAAGATGCCCATGTCCTAATCCCCAGACTCTGAGAACTTGTTACCCTACATGGCAACACGGACTCTGCACACGTAATTAGGATCCTGGACTGGGAAGATTATCTTGGACTATCCAGGTGGGTCCAGTGTAGTCACAAGGGTCCTTAAAGGAGACGAGAAAGTCAGGGTCAGGGGGGAAAAAGATGTAACAACAGAACGAGAGGGAGTGATGTGCTCTGAAGATGAAGGAAGTTGCCAGGAGCCTCTAGAAACTGGAAAAGGCGAAGTAGGGGTTCTCCCCTGAAACAATGCAGCCCTGCGGATGCCTTGAATTTAGGCTCCTGACCTCCAGAACTGTAAGAGGAGAAATTTATGTTGTCTTAAGCCTAGAAGTTTGGGGTCATTTGAGGATCCCAGCCAAGACTGATCTCATTACCAGCCATCACTGCCCCTCCCCTGCACCCCGCAGCAGCCTCCCCGCGGCCTCCCTGCCTTCTCTCGATCCCTTCCATCTCTTCCAACCCAGCCACTGGGAGATCTAGAAAAGTAAATCAGATTGCATCACCTCTGTCTGCCTTGTCACACTTAGAATAAAACTCGCACCCTCGCAGTGGCCTGCAAGGCCCCAGACCTGTGGGGAGGTGGCCCAGGGATCAGCACTTTTAACTCCCCAAGTGGTTCCCATGAGTGGCCAGGCCCAAGCACAGGGGCCCCCTAGGATGTGTCCCCACCCTGCCCTGCCCTGCCCTGCCCTGTCTCTGCCCTCGCTCACTGTATTCTAGATTCCACGCTATGCCCCATGCCCCCAAGCTCTGTCCGGGATCAGACTTTTGCACCTGCTTGCCTTCTTCCATGGGCTTGCACCCCCAAAGAGGTCTCCCTGACCCCCACTAGAAGATAGCTCCCCACCCTGCACCCCTGCCCCTTGGCCTTCCCATTGGCCCCAGCAGCACACACCGACTGTGGGAACAGACATGTGGGTGCGTGTGCTCGCGATGTGTCCCCGCTAGACTCAGCTCCGTGAGGGCAGGCATCTCTGCCTTAGTCACACTGGCTGCCCTGCACAGGGCCTGCCCAGAGCGCGGCTCGTTCTATAGTCACTGAAAGAGAAGACAAACGCTTTGCTGTCACCCAAGATCTCGGGACACACCAGGCAGGCTCACGGTGGGAGCAAACTCACACCATGCTCGGCAGAGGCTTTGAAAAGGCAGAGGCCCCACAGGCCTAGGACTGAATCCCAGGGCACACCTCACCCAGCTGGGCGACCCCGAGCCAGCCAGGGCACCCCTGAGTCTCAGCTTCCACATCTGGGGGGGGGGGTGATGACGTACCTCAGCCCACCCCACAGCTGGGAGCAGCATGACCAGGTGAAAAATCACCTTACCCTCGCTGCTGGCACCAACATCCCCCCGGGGACAGAAATGACTGCTGAGAAAAATGTTTGACAAGTGCTGAGTCCCTGTCACCTGCACACGCAGGGCTGCATGTTGGCTCCCACAGGACAGGCCTCGGGACAGCGGGCAGGGGCTCCAGATGACCGGGGGGAGGCAGCGGGCAGTTCTTGGGAGCCCAGGTGGAAGCAGGGGCCCAGCCAACTGCCAGAAGGTCCACACTGCTGGGGTAGCCCCCACAGGTCCTCAGGGAAGCCAGCCAAATCCCCAACGCTTGGAGATGGCTTTGTCACCATGGAAACCAAAGAAGGGACAACGTCTCATCTTGGAGCTAACACCGTTCGGGACGGGAGTCGGCTGTGGGAAACCCCAACCCCAAATGCACAGGGGCCTCTGAGGAACCTGGGGCCCCAGAGGCCATGCCCTACATGCTGAGCTGTGTCAGACGTACCTGGCTGTCAAGGGCTCGAGGTGCGGGCTGAGAGCTGGAGCTTGGGAGAGCCCTACCTGTCCTGCCCAGAGCGTGTCCACACCGCCTAATGCTGCCTGACCCTGAGGGGCTGCCCTCGGGAGCCCGGTTCCTGCCACGGGCCTCAGTCTCCAGGAGCCCACCCCCTCGGGGAGCCAGCTTCCCTCTCCAGCGCAGTGAGCTTGTCAGCATTTGCCCTTGAGAGCAGGGCCCCCTGCAGCCCTCCTGCCCGGCAGAGCCTCAGCCATGGGGGCCTGGCGTCCAAATGTGGACAAGGGGGGCCCTGTCCATTCCCACACAGGAAACCAGCCCTTGGCAACCCGTCCCCAGCAGGACTGGGGAGAAGGTAATCTAGCACTTCCCCAAGGCCGGGCTGCAGGATCCACAGGCCTCCCAGGTCACACAGCCCCTGGCCGGCCAGCCTCGGCCCTTTCTGGGGGAACAGAGCAGATCCAAGCCTCTGCGGGCAGGGCTGAGGAGGGGGCTCTGCCAGGCTGGGGACAGGGGCTCCCAGGGCAATGAATGGCAGCCCTGCACACAGACCAAAAGGGCCACTTGAAAAAGAAACACACCTCCGCCCTCCATTTCCAAAAGGTTTCCTGGAGGGTCTAAGGATTTTGAAGGCAGAGGGACTGGTTGGAAGGGTGCTGACCAGGAGGGAGGGAGGAAGGAGCTTTTCTCAGCATAAATTATGGGCGAGTCTGCAAAGCTCCAGCACGGTCTCCTGCAGCCATGGTCCTGGAACTGGCCGCCTGGCTCAGGGGCCTGCAGGGCGTCCCCGCCCCAGGCAGGTGCCTCAGGGGCCAGGTGGATGTTGCAGATGAGTGGAGGGGCTGGTGTGAGACGACGGTGCCAATGGTGTCAGGGATGCAAGAGGGAGTGGTGGAACTGGGGAGAACTGGGGGGCACGGGCCCATCCAAAAGGGAGGCTGCTGCTCAAGCCAGGTCTGCTGTGGCCATGTGTGATCCGGTGCTGCCGAATTCCTCCTGCTGTCCCAGAACCTGAGCCCTGACTCATGTGAAACCCCCAACCTTCCCAGTGAGGCATGAAGAGACTCCTGCTTGGCTCTGATACCTACCCCCTCCTCCTCTGGCAGCTGGAATCTGGCCATGGCCGTGGTCTATTTTGGACCAAGTAGACAAGGGTGTGTCTTGGGGATGGCAGAGCAACCATCTAGAAGAATCCTAGGTCCCCAATGTGGAGCTGAGATATCTGCTTGGTTCAGACTTTCATGTGAGAGAAGAAAAATTTTCTATCACATTTAAGCCACTGTTATTTTGGGGTGTTTGGCTCAGTGGTCGGACTTAAAATCCTAACTCACACAGTTGGCCGCAAGTTCTGCTGTGGGATCCTAGGTGAGCCCAGCCAACTCCACCAGCCAGTGATGCCAGCTTGCAGCCCCGACCTAAGTGATGCTCCAAAGGGAACCTGCTGGGTCATGTCACTCCCCTGCTTAGCTGAGAGTTTCCATCAGCTCAACTAAGTCCAGACTCCCTGACACCCAAAAGCAGGGCCTTCACAACCGGCCCCATTTGGTTCCATCTTTCACACTCCCACGCAGTCGCTATAGCTACTCCAAACTGCCCACAGTTTCTAAGTCTTCAAGGTCACCGCCTCCTCCAGACAGCCATCCCTCCCCAGGCTGAGTCAGTCACGCCCTCCTCTGCCCTCCCACAACCCCTTACACATACCCTATTAATACCCTATTATGGCACATACCATGTGACATTCTAATTGCATCAGGCTGTGGAAGCAAGGGCTCTAGATTTCAGACTGAAATCTCAGTGCCCAAACTCGCTCACTGTGTGATCTTAGGCTAGTTACTCAACCTCTCTGAGCCTCAATTTCCGCATCTGTGAACTGGCAGTGATACTGATGAAACATTTAACAATCGTAGACAGAGTGCCTATTATACCAGGTGCTCTGCTAGGGGCGAAGCATACAAAAATGCACCTGTCATCGTGAAGCTTGCACAGGGAATGGCTTGAAATAGAATCTTATACAAAAAAACTAATTCAATGCAATTGTGATAAAACTTACAGAGAAAAAATACGATGTGTGAATGATGGGGAGACCCAATTTAGTCTGGGAGAAGGGTCAGAGAGAGTTTCCTTGAGCAGGTGATATTTGTGAAGAGACAGAGTAGGGGCAGGCTAGACAGCAAGGAGGAAAGCTGCAAGGAGGAGGTTTCCAGGAAGAAAGAGCAGCATATACAAAGGCCCTGAGGCAGGAAAAGTGCGTCCTTTCCAGGAACCGAAAAGAATAATGATAATAATGTTTGAGGGCAGAGCTGCTGTGTCTTTGGGGTTCCAGGGCCCAGATCAGTGCTTGGCACACAATAAACTACACAGACAGGTGCCAATGAGTGAGTGATTCTGTTCAGAGCCCACCAACTCCAACTCGGTGACTAACTACATTACCACACTGGCTCACCATTTGCCAAGCACTGACCACATGCCAGGTGCTGTGTGGGACTGAAGGAAGGTGCAAAGATGGACCAGCCCTGGGTCCTGCCCTCTCAGTCTTTCCACTCCAAAGCCAGGAAGCATGATCACATGGACCCCAAGCATGAGGTTAAGGCATCAAGGCTTGTGGCAAAGACTAGCTGCTGTCCACCAAAACCTGGTACTGGAGGCACCCAGGCCTCTTGGGCAGTCGGCACGGCCATGCAAAGATCTTGCTAATGGCTTGTGAGTGGATACCAGAGGTCAGGACTAAAGACATCAGGCAGGCCTCCTCCACACTCTCTCCCAGCCTCCTGGGTGGCCCAGGTTCAACCATGTAGACAACACGGTTCCCTAGGTGATGGCAAAGCAATGGCTTAGAAGGAACTAAGGCCCTGAAATAACTGCCAGGGGCACAGCTGCCCCACCAACCAGAACTATTACCTAAGAGAAATCGTTTCTCTGTTCTCTAAGCCTCTGTGTTGCAGGGTCTCTTTGTTACAGCAGCACAGCTTTACCCTGACTAATACAGCACCTGAGAAAGGGACAAGGACCTAAGAGTTTGGAGCAGAAAGTGGCCATTTTGTGCTGGAGCAATCAAGGAAGACTTCCTGGAGGAAGAGGGCATTTGCACTAGGCTTTGAGAAAGTCTATACTCTGAATTAACAGAGTGTATCCATAAGGGGATTACTAAACAGCCATCGAAGAGAATGAAGCAGATCCACATAGAGTGAGACGGGGAATGCCTGAGTTCCAGTGTCGGGAGAGGAAAGCAGGGCGCAGAATCACCCATCCACGCTTCCACTGCTCCACCTAAGAATGCAGCGTGTACAGACAGAAAACAGCGGAAAAATACAGACTACACTGAGCTGCGGGGGTAAAGCTCAGGGAAGGGGAGGAATTTCTTCATTTTCACTTTGTGCTATTAGGCTATTTTCCCTTTTCACAGTGAATACCTGTTACATTATAATAAAACTTGCCTGTGTTTCTAAAGCAAACTAGACATGTGCTTGTCCTGCCCTCTCAGGACAGGGGCCACTCCTGGTACTGACCAGACACTGCCCGGCTGTCCCGACGTGAGCTCTGGGAGGAGGCTTCGGCGTCACTGCTTGTCCTCAGAGTTCGAGGTTCAGGTGCTGCCGAGACAGAGACAGCTCAGAAAGGGGTGTGGGGGGAGGTTGAGGAATCACTTTCCAGTTAATCTGGCCTAAGCCCAGCGGTTTCCCAGAGATAAAAGTCTCAGAGGCCAGGCGGCTGCCTTCTCTGCCCAGGGCCGAGGCAGGGAGATGTGATCTCACAGGCCAGGGCATGGCTGACCGAAAACTTCTGTCAAGAGATAGTCAATATTTTTGGCTTTGTTGGCCATAAGGTCCCTGTCACACTTACCCAACTCTGACATTTTGCCACAAAAGCAGCCATAGACAGCATGTAAGCAAGTGGGCACAGCCCTGTGCCAACTAAACTTTAGGAAAACAGACAGTGGGCACAATGTGACTCTACTGAGCCCCACTGAACTGTACACTCAAAAATGGTTGAGATGGTAAATTTTATATGATGTTTTTACCACAATTAAAAATTATAATTTTAACTTATAATTTCACTTTTTTTTAAATGGGCAGCGGGCCGGATTCGGCCCAGGTGGTAGTTTGCCGATCTCCGTTCTAGAACCTCAGAGCTCAAAAGCCCCTCCGAGGGCAACTGTGTTCTGCTGTAATAAGGCAGGTTCCTCAGACACAGGTTCCCTCACCATGGTCGGTGAGTCGGGGAAGGATGTTGAAATAATGGAAATTGAGCTCGTGTGTGATTTCCAGCATGCTAATATTTTTAAATACAGATGCTCCTTGACTTACATGAGGCTGCGTCCTGATAAACCCATCAAAAGTGGAAAAGCATTTCCCACACCTAAGCGACTGAACATCAGCGCTTAGCCTGCCTGCTGCACCCGTGCTCAGAACACTTACATTGGTCTGTGGTCGGGCAAAACCAACTAACACAAAGGCCATTTGCTAATAAAGCGTTGACTGTCGCATGTAATATTATGCTTTTCACTTTCTCCTCATCATAAAGTCGAAAAATGCTCAATCGAACCACAGTCAGTTGGGGATCATGTGTAATCAGGAACAAGTGCAATTAAAGAAATAACCTTAGAAGGATTTGAAGGATTTAAGAGAAAACTGGACGCCTTCCCTTATTTCAAGTGGGAGCTGGGTTCCTGGCTTCACGGGCCTGGGCGCTGCGGCGGGGTCAAGCATCTGGGCGAATTGAGATGAGGCAGCTTTCCGGCCTCTCCTGAAACGATGGGTTAACGGTGCAGGCTCCACTTCCAACTGCAGTGTTAGTGCTGATGAGAATGGTCCCCACTAGAAGCCAGAGGGACCGGAGGGACCCGAACGTCCATGTTTAAGGCTCAACCTTAAGGCGCGGCTATCGGTGTGGCTGGGAGTCAACGCCCCGAAAGGCTGCGTGTGCTCAAGTGGTTGTCAGAATTATTATTGATTTTGTTGGGGCTCAGGTTGCAAGCGTCCCTAGGTTTTGAGCCATTGACCCCAACTCCATTT
Source organism: Miniopterus natalensis (assembly GCF_054644295.1). NCBI lineage: Eukaryota > Metazoa > Chordata > Mammalia > Chiroptera > Miniopteridae > Miniopterus > Miniopterus natalensis. The sequence continues at coordinate 96,108,963 of NC_142083.1, forward strand.
TTCTGTTCTTGTTAATGCACATTGCACGGATGGTGAGTTTCATAGGGGTGCACTTACGGCGTGAAAGCAGCGACACCTGGAACCGCCTGGAAGCCCAGCACACCACCCTGCAGGTGAGAACTTCTACCAACCGTGGCTGCTCACATTGCGCCGAATGACTTATACACCTCCTCTCCCCATAATAACCCTGTATATCACCCCCATTTTCATAGAAGGGGACATCGAGGCTCAGGGGGAATAGGGGGCCTGTTCAGGTCAGTAATTAGAGCCCAGAGAGGCCCTCTCAGCTCCTTTCAAATCTTCTCACCTGCCCCATGTCACCCCCAATGTCTTCAGCTCCTCACGGTGTGCGCACCTGAGAATCCTGGAATTTGCCTCCACCTTTGGAGTTGATCCTAATCGGTAACTCGGGTGGTGAGTATATGGGAATTTTATTATTATTCTTTAGACTATACATGTGTTTTAAACATACTTTTGCATAGATGATGTATTTCACAATTTAACTTTTTAGATTTAGAGATAAAAAATGAAACGGCCCTTTCGGCCAGCGTGGCTCAGCGGTTGAGCATTGACCTAGGATCCAGGAGATCCTAAGAAGTCCCCTAAAGATACTATAGAGAAATTTCAAGCCCTTATGGAAACTTAAAGGGTACCCAGTTCTCCATACCCTCAGATAACATGCTCAAACACTCCCTGTAACATTAGGAATGCAGCTATTGGCTGAAACAAAAAACTCAACTAGCAGTAGCTCAAATAATAAAGGCATTCAATTATCTTTCACAAGAAGGCTAAAAGTAGGTGGTTAAATGTAGACCAAGCTCTGGTCGGGTAGCTCAGTTGATTGGAGCGTAGTCCCGTGCACCAAAAGGTTGAAAGTCTGATTCCCGGTCAGGGCACATACCTAGGTTTCAGGTGCATGTGGGAGGCAACCAATCAGTGTTTCTCTCACTTCAATGTTTCTCTCTCTCTCCCCTCTTCTTCCTCTCTCTCTAAAAAATTGTTGATCAAGTGGCTCAGTGATGCAATTCTCTGAAATTCTCCTAGAGGCACAAAATAGCTGCTATAGCTCCAGACATCACATCTTCACCCGATCACTTCCAAATGTAGGAAGTAGGGAAGCATCCAGGATAACAAGACTTCACTCATATGCCCACATCTTTTCATCAAGGGAAAAATATTTCCCAAAAATGCCCCCGGCAGAGTCCCACTTACATCTAACTGGCCAGAACTGGGTCGTTTAACCACTGCTAGCCAAAAGGGAGGTTAGAGAAACATCTGCCCTTTTCAGCCTCCTTGTCAAATGGACAGGAAGGACCGGGAATGCCCATTAGGCAGGAAACCACAATGCCTATCCCAACCCACCCGCACCTCTAGGCAAGTTAAGTACCTCTGTCCCGCCAGAGATGCCCTCAGGTCTGCCAGATAACCCAGGTCCCACCTCATATGGAAGCTGGAGCCCATACCACACAGCCCCAAAGTAAACTGTTGGGATGTATCTGGTCCCTCCAGGAGATGCTTGAGGGGTGCCCTGAATCACCCCTGATCCCAGGGCCCAGCTCACAATCTGGCAGAGGGATAAGGCTCCCTCCGTTGATCCATGGGCACTATCAGATGAAGGCAGTCAGCTCTGACGTATGATGGGACCCCAATGCTAGAGGCCTCTAGAAAAGGGAGAAACTGGGCATGGGAGCCACCAGCCACTTTACATACTGGTCACAAATCAACTGCAAAACTCTGAGCACTGAGGGGCCAGAGGTTCCATAGGGTGGTGGCCGTGGCAGCAAAGCACTGAGAGGGGGAGCCGAAGTCTAGGCTGCACTGGCCTGCAGTCCTCTAGACAATGACTGTCTGGCACTTCAAAGCAATGACCTTGGAGACAGAGCGTCTGTTGTCCTGTTTGCCACAGTCCCCACCACTCCATAGTGTTTCTCCAACACTGAGGTCAAGGGCGGACTGCTCTTTGTCATCACCTTCACATGGTTCTTCTACCCTGGCTGACCCTGTAGGCACTTGAGTTTTGGATCCTTAGACTGAAGCACTGAAGGCGGCCCAGTCTCCTGTTCTGTGGTGAAAGTAACAAGTCTACTCATACATCAAAGCCTCCATTCACTATGGGGCACTGATGTGGGAGTGATTGAAGTCAAAGGCTCAGTGCCTGTTCTCAAAGAGATTCAAATCAGCCCTGCCGTCCTGCCGGGCATTGGCAGCCAGTCCACGTGGCGAGGGCGACAGGCAAAGTGGCCACGTGGGTGCCATCTCTGTACAGCGGGTCAAATGCTGCTCAGGCCATTACTCCAAAGTGCGGCTGTTCGTGACTATTGTCACATGGTGAGTCCTTCCAGGAGCCCTGAGAACTGACTTACAATTACAAAATTGGGAAGGGACACGAAACCCGGAGAAACACATGAAGGTGATGCATTTGCAGCATTTCTGAAACAACAATAACTGGTGCTCATCTGAAGCTGCCGTGTGCCAGGCCTTGTTCTAAGTCCTTCTACACAGATTAATTCACTTAATCCCCACAAAACCCTAGGAGGAGGGTACTCTTAGCCCTATTTTGATGGGATGCGGTAGCCAGCGCCTGTGTGGCTCCCGGGAGCCTCACCTCCTCTCCTCATGCCCTTGTGCAGGCCCCCTCCCCACTGAATGACCCGTGTGACCAAGAGAATACTGCAGAAGTGACCGTGTGTGACTTCCAAGGCCAGGTCACAACAGGCGTGGCAGCTTCTGGCTCAGCCTTTGAACCACCTGCTCTGGGGGAAGCCAGGCGCCATGCTGTGAGGACACTCAAGCAGCCCCGTGGAGGGGCGCAGTGGAGAGGAGCCACTGGCCACCCCACGCAGCAGCCGAGGGAGCTCGGCCCCTGGAGGCTGACACTCCAGCCCCAGCCTCAACCCACCTCTACTGCAGCCTCAGGAGAAACCCCAACCCAGAGCTGCCCACCAAACTTCTCCCAAACTCCTGGCCCATAGAAACCATAAGGGGAATCAATGATTACTGTTGCTTCACGCCACTGCCTTCTGAGGTAACTTGTTAGGCAGCGACAGATAACTACTCCAGGTGGGGAAACTCGGGGAGGGCGCAGAAGTTAAATAATGTGCCCAGAGTGGTACAACTAACAAGTAACGGAGCCAGGACTGGAACCCAGGCCACGTGTGCGTCCAAAAGCTCCGCTCTCCCGCCCCTCGGGCCGCCTCCCGGAGAGCCAGTTTCTTACCCATGTCCCTCCCGCGTCACGGAGGGCCTCCTCTCTGCTCCAGACTTGCCCCGCAAGGACCCATTCCACTCTCCCAACAACTCCAGCAAACGGGTATTTCATTCTCTCTATTAAACGGGTATTTCATTCTCTCTATTAAACGGGTATTTCATTCTCCCCATTTCTTTCTCTCTATTAAAATGTAATTAACCAAGTGATGCATCAATACGTTTCTCCTCTAGAAAAATTCCAACAGTAGGTAAGGCCCCTGAATCTCCTCCAAACACTCCACTGCTACGGCCAGGCCCCTCTCCAAAACTGACGTCACACTGCAGTGGGGACCTTCCCAGACCCTTTTTTCCTAGTCATTTACATCCATGTCTATGTCCCCAAAAAAGTATTTGGCAACTGCAGGATTAAGTCTCACAAAATAATGTTAAGAAAACACCAGTCGCAACATGCAAATACAAAACGCAGGCAGGATGGTGCCGTGGAGTGGAGGGTTGGAGGCCTCGGTGGCAGAGTGGGTCCTGCTCAGGGTGAAAGGGGTCACCACAGAGGCCTGCGGGCGAGTCTGGGTGCTGACGAGGTTCTGTTTCACTTCAGAGGCGGTCACATGACCCCCGCTCCGTGACGAGTCATTAAGCAGGCACCGCCGTTTTGTGCGCCTTTCTGTAAGTATAATTCACAATTGCAAAAGGCTTTGTTTAAGAAAACATAAGTGTTCTCTGTTTTTTGTTATATCAAATGTATCGTCCTATTTTTCTAAATACAGCTTTTGTTCACTCTCCAATAAGTCCCTCCACTTGTCATCTGGAGACATACGTCGTTCTTTTCAGCAGCTGCAGTGGGCTCCACTCCAAGCTGTCGCACCATCTCTCCCACTCTCCCCCCACTGAGGGCCATTCCTGTGTGTAATTTGCCCAAGAGTGCAGTGACACCTCTGTGTGCTCATGCGCCTCTCTGCTGTGTCCCCAGAAGCCGGAGCTGCTGTGGCAAAGGGCACGAACATTTTGAGTTTTAATAAATGGTGCCGAATGCTGTCCATGTGGTTGTACCACCAGCAATATGTGAAGATCCCCATGTTCCCCCGTCCTTCCCCACTTCTCGATAGCATCAAGGTGTCCCTGTTTTGCTTTTGCATCCTTACTGTCCCATTATCGCCACAGATGAAGAAATAGGGGCTGGAAGATCTTACGCAGTCTGCCTGAGACCACAGAGCACAGAAGTAGCAGCAAGAAGACTTGGATTCGGATATTTTGCCTCCAAACCTCAGCTCTTGCCAAGATATGGGGTTTGCTCCTTAGAGAACAGGTGCTCCTGAGATGCGCCATAGACACCCCCACGGAGGGGCCGAGGGCAACTGAGCCACATGCGGGGCCCGGCCCGGGCCGCAGGTAGCCGGCAGCTGCCTGGAGATCATCAGGGAGGAAATGAGTCCAAATGGAATCGCCGAGGTGCCGCCGCCGACTCATGTAAATTAGATAAACTTGCATCTGACACGACGCATTTAGAGCAAGGGCACGCAGCGCTCTCAGCTGCTCCCGAGCAACGAGCCACTGGGAGTAAAAAATAAAACAATCTATGAAGCTACAAAATGCAGTAATGAATGATAACAGGCCCCACAGCCACAGGGGAGAATTATTGGAAAATCAGCTAAGAGCCCATCAGAAGGGAGGCCTGAGTGGCTGGTGGCAGGAGATGGTGAAGTGTCACAAAAAGGGGGCACGACACGCGGTCAGTGAAGCCTGGGTGTGAAGGGCCTTAAGTTCAGGAAGCTCTCAGAGACTCAGTTTTCTGGGCTGTGAAATAGGAGTGCAAAGAGAACATCCTACCCCATAGCCCTATGAGGATTAAATGAGATACAGAGCCCAGGGCTGCCAAGCACAGCCGCTCAGGTTGTGCGTGAACAAGGCCTGAGGCTGTGAGCTGCTGCGGCCGAGCCCACCCTCCCTGTTCAGAGCACGAGGCTTTCTCAGGTGTGCCCAGGCCCCCGTGTGCTACGTGCAGCAGCCCTGGAAGTGCCAGGCACGGGCGGGTGCTCGATCAATGGGAGTGTCGCGATCATGCAGCCTGACGTCCCACTTGGAGAAGGGGGTGTGCTCAGGCCATTCTGACCATGACTGTGACCAGCGCTCTTTTCCAGAACCGAGAGAAAGCCCCACACGAGGGTCTCAAAAGCAAACCTTGCAGGGCTGAACAGAATGAGCCGCAGCCCCGCACCGGCCTGCGTGGGAAAGCCTCTGGCTCTGGTGAGAAAAGATGAAACAGGAGTCACCACGTTCCGTGCCTGCCACGGAGCTGCCTTGGACCCATGGCACAGCAAGCCACAGCGCAGGAAAGGCGGTGAGGGGGTGGCACTCACCAGGTGAAGCGGCAGCTTGACCCTCCCCCTGGAGCAGGGCAGGAGCCCCACCTCCAAAGGGCCGTCCCTATGCCCAACCCATGCTGCTTTCTGCCCCATTTTGCCAGCCTCACCCATCCTCCCATGCCCAGCTCCAGTGCCGCCTTCTCCAAAAACCCTTCCCTAGTTTCCCAGTCCCCCCAACACACACCCCCAGCTCCCAGCCCGGGCCAGAAGGGTTGACTGTATCTTAATCACCCCTGTAACCACCCCCCTGCCCCCGAACACAACTGGCTTCCTGTCTGTCTGATAAATTAATGAATAAATGAGTGAGAGCGAGCCAGGCCCTTGCCTGGGACCCTTTTAAAGAGCGAGAGCCCACATCCTGGTCTGTCCTTTTATAATTAGGACCAGCAACGTCTGAAGTCAGAGAACAGCGGGTTAGGACAAGAGAGGGCTGACAGTGCCTGTCACTCTGATGGCCCCAGGGACTGCAACAGGGGTAAGATGTGACCCAGAGCCAAGGCAGAGAAATGCCACGGCAGGCGCTGGATGGAGGCTAATGAGCTCAGGGAAGAATGCTAGCCTGCCACAGGAGAATCTCCAGGGCCCTTCAGTCTTGCCGGGCAACCTGCGCTGTGGCCACACTTCTATGCCAGGGTCGTTTTTAAAGAAACGAGTCAGACAAACACGGTGCCAGGGGTCTGAGGCTGGCCCGCTGTTCGGCCAAGCAGTGTCCCCAGTCGTTCTGGGCTGGCTCTGCCCGGGCACTGGTCCTGCTGCACCGAAACTACCTGCTCACCCATCTATGTCCCCTCCAGCCGTGAGCACCTCGAGGGCAGGGACTGGCTCTCATAAGGTCCTGCAGTTCTGGCAGATCGTGGAAGGAACCAGAAGAGCAACCCCTGCGACGCTGGCCCATGCTTTTCCTCGGAGCCTGACTCTGCCTTGACCCACCACGTGCTATTGTGTGGCCTTGGCAGAGAGCAGGAAGCGGGATGGGCCTGGGGGGAGGGGACCGGGGTACGTATGAGGCAACTCTTGCCGCACCGACAGTGAGCCCTGGCACCTCGGCTCCCAACACCACACATCTGTTTCCCGTTCTTGTTACACAGGGCAGCGGGGTGGCTGCAGCTCACCCGCGCAGCTGGTCTCAGCCGTGCAGGGATCGCGTGTCCGCTCCCTCGGGGCCCAGGCAGAAGGAACATGCACTCTCTGGGGCGCTGTGTTCTCATGACAGAGGGCAGAGCTAGAGGAGGGCGGAGGCTGGCCGTGCCCTGCTATGGCACGTCACCCCTGCTCACATTCCAGCGGGCAACTCAAGTCACACGGCCGAATCCAGTCCATGGGGGTAGGGAATATACAGCCTCCTGGGACACATGGCGATGGTGGGAGGAAATGAGTAACTGTGAACAAGTAGTACCATCTATCACGGCATATTATTTTTTGCTTTCCAGCCTGTACTCTCCTCTATTCCAGAAACATATTCCATGTGGTTGAGCGGGCCTGACATCCCCAGCACTGGGGAGACACATGATTTAGACTAGCCAATCGGAGTGCCCCACTCACACCCCGCAGCCATGGTGATTGGCTCGGGAATGGACGTGCGATATGAGCGAACCAATGAGAGCCTTCCCTGAGACCTTTCTACCAGAGCTCTCAGGAAGGTGCTCTCTTCTCTCTAGGGCTTCGTGGCGGGCAGGGTGTGAGTGCAGGGCTTGCGAGCGGCACACTGCTCTCCACAGGGCTTGAAAGCAGCCCGGTCTGCACAGCAGCAACAATAGAAATGTCTGCGCTGCCCAATAACATGAGAACTGAAGTCTGATTTTTATTTGGGATATAATTTAAATTTTCTTTTCATTCATTTACATTTCAATCTATAGTCCTATGTGCTGGTGACTAACGTATGGATATAATCAATATAGAGGGAGTCTATGTAAGATATGAAAGAGCTTTTGGTGACATTTTTGGGCCCTTGTGTCCAGTTGAACCTGATGCCACCTAGACGTTGTCATTTACAAGAGTAAATAATTTTCTCTGTTTTGCTTAAACTAGTAGGATTTCCATCATGACAAGCGGGAAGAGGTTCAACTAACACCGGCAGCAGCAGTGCTCACCTCTATTTATTTTGTCCTACTGTGCGCCAGACATTCAGCTGATGTGCACATGTCATCTCACTGATCTTTCCAAATTAGCCTTGAGGAGCTCGGGAACCAGACAGCCTGGGCTCCAATCCCACCTTCCCCAATGGCTGGCTGTGGCGCTATGGGTAAGGTGCTCACTCTGGCTATCTCAGTTTTCCTATCTGTGCAATGGGATGACGGCAGCTGCTACCTCACAGGCTGTGAAGGCCAAGTGAGTTATTACTTGTGGACTGCCTGCAGCAATGCCAGGCATGTAGCAAATGCTCCCTAGTGTGGACTAGTTTTTATTATTTTCTTCCTAATCCTGAAGGTGAGTAAACTGAGGCTCACAGAGCGTACGTCACTTACAAAGTGGCAAATGTAACAGGCGACAAAGCTGGGACTGGAATGGATGGCGTGATTCCAGAGTATAAACCCTTTACCGGCTCCTTACTCTGTCTGTGGCTTTTAAACTCTGTCCACAGTCCTGATAAGAGTAATATTAATAAGAGTTTGTGCTCATTGCATGCCCAAGAATTTAAATTCTGGGCAGTTTTGCTTCAGAGCCCAAGCTTTTAACTCTCAGAGAAAGAAAATTATTCTCTTTTTAATGCTTCCCCTGTCCTTCTATTAATACCAAGGAGGAAGTCTCAGCTCGGTGCTGATACGTCTTTAATGCCTCTCTAGCACTTGCACACAGAGAGCCAGCCTCGGGCTCAGAGCAAACCACACTTTCCAGAGGGGATCTAATAGGCCATATGCTTAATTTCTATGCTGCCTGTTCCAGACAGATGCAGGAATTCCCTCTCTCTAGAGGTGCTATGGCTCCCTGCAGCCAGAAAGACAGTGGTTAGAGAAGGAAGGCCTTGGCTTCAGGGAGCTCGGAGCCTGCAGAGGTGACCAACAGTCAGCCATGCTCTTATTCCTGCCCAGGTGAGTTTCAGGGGATGGTGGGTGGCAGGGCAATGGGGGACCAGCCGCCCTCTGTGACACCACCAGGGGTCACACAGCCTGAATCAGCTGATGGACAGATTCTCAACCCAAGGTGACTGCAGCTGCAGGAAGCTCCTTGCCTCACAGTGTGTGATCAGGAGCCAAAGGCCTGATCTGAGTTCCTCCTCCATCATGCCCAAGGCGAGGGTCCTTGGGCAGTTCCCTGCCCTCTCGGGGCCTCAGTTTCCTCATCTGAGAAATAGAGATAACAATACCTACCCCCCAATGAATGGTCCTAAGAAACAAATGAGCCTTGGCCAGTGTGGCCCAGTTGGTTGGGCGTCATCCTGTGCACCAAAAGGTTGTTGGTTCAATTCCCGGTCAGGGCACATGCCCAGGTTTCGCGCTCGATCCCCAGTAGGGGGCAAGCAGGAGGCAGCCAATCAATGTTTCACACTCACATCGATGTTTCTCTCTCTCTCCCTCTCCCTGCCTCTCTCTCTCTAAAAATCAATTTAAAAAAATTTTTTTAAATGAGACCATGCACGAGAAAGCACTGTGTGAAGGACTGAACAAATGACAATGGTGGCTGTTTACATTACTTGAGTAAAACTGTATTGTACATAAGTGGGAGTCACCAGCATAGAGTAAATGGCTGACACGAGGGTGGACGGGGCCACCTGTCCCTCTCTGAGTTAGCTTTGTTTTTCTCTCTCTCTCACTGTATCTTGCTCTGCCAGGGTGGGGATCTTCCACCTACCTGGAAAGCCTGGCACAGCAGAGGCATCAACACATATTTGTTATAGGGATGGATTATGGACGATGGATAGTTGGAGAGTGGGTGGATGGATGGATGGATGGATGGATGGATGGGTGGATGAGGAATGGACGGACTGTGGATGGGTGAATGGATGGGTGGTGGATCGGTGGATGACGGATGAAGGATTGATGGGTGATGGATGCACAGTGGGTGGATGAAAGATAAATGGATAAATGGAAGCATGATGGATGAGGGGTGATGGGTTGATGGGATGGATATGCAATGAGTGAATGGATGGGGGATGACGGGTGATGAATCCAAATGCAGTTTAAGATGCAGTTCCTGGCTGGGTCAGAATCTTACTCTGGTACCAGATCCACTCAAAATTCTCAGCCCACCAGGATGGTGTGGCATGTGCGTGCGTGTGTGCGTGTGTGTGTAATTGGTTGTGCTGTCCTGAGGAAGAATTTGGCAGGGAATGTGGGCTGTGGGGGAAAGTCTCAAGTAAAAATGTTCTTTTAAAACAACTTCTCATCGACAGCAATACCGTCACAGGAGGAACTTTAACTCCCCGCTGACTTCCCTGGATAGGTCTTCCAGACCAAAAAATCAACAAGGAAACAGTGACTCTAAATCACACACTAGATGAGATGGATTTAACTGACATTTACAGAACATCTCACCCCAAAGCTGCAGAATAGGCATTCTCCTTGAAGGCACAGGGGACAGTCTCAAAGATAGACCACATGTTAGGACGCAAAACAAGTCTCTACAAGTTCAAGAAGATTGAAATCATATCAAGCATCTTCTCAGACTTTTACACCATGGGATATTGTGCAGCTGTAAAAAAGGATCCCTTACCCTTTGGGACAGCATGGAGGGACCTGGAGAGTATTATGCTAAGTGAAATAAGCCAGTCAGAGAAAGACAAGTGTCACATGATCTTACTCATGTGGAATCTAGTGAACAAAATAAACTGATGGAACAAAATAGATCCAGAGACAGAGAAGCTGGAACAGACTGAGGGATCTCAGGAAGGCAGGGATGTGAGGGGGGGAGAGATTAACCTAAGAACTTATATGCATATATGCATAACCCATGGACACAGACAATAGTGCGGTGAAGGCCTGGGGGGAGGGATGCGGGGGGAGGGGATCACTGTGGGGGGAAAGGAGACATTTATAATACTTCCAACAATAAAGATAAATAAAAAATAAAAATAAAATAAAATAACTTCCCTCTGAGTGTCTGCACCCTTCCCAACCCCCTACATCAGTTAAACTCCCAGACCCAGTCTGGGTCAAGGTGAGGGGAAAGGTCCCAGGAAGCATCCCTGGTGCCCCCAGCACAGCACAGCCCCCAGGGGCACTGGGTGAGCGCAGATGGGTATTCACAGGTGGTGGGGAATGAGAGAGCTCCAGCTAACTCCGTCACAGGAATTTTCAGTTACCTGAGTGGCCCCTTCTCCAGGCAGCCTACTTATGATGGGTTGATCTCAGAGTTTACCTGCCTCACTCTCAGTCTCTTGGGGCTTCAGAGGTGGGGGCCAGGCAGTATTTTCTCCATCAATAGGTAGTAGCCTCATGCAGGCCAGTTTGCAGTCCCTCTAACCTCACTAATGGGAGCACGAGAGCGGGGTGACTCATCCTGGCTACAAGGGGTCAGGGAGCTTTATGAAGGGGGCTTTGGCAGTGTTGGCTTTGGGTTAAGGCTAGAAGGACCTGTGGGAAGCGCTGGACGTCTCAGAGCAGCTTGCCCAGCACACAATCCAACACCGTGCATACTGTGTTCTCTGGTAAACAGGCAATTATGACAAAGCGGGGGCACAGAGATGACTTCACCCTTCTCTGTGAGCTGTGGAGACGAGAACAGGGGTGGCAGGCATGCGGGGTCACCGCTGGAGGTGGCCTTGCACAACCTTGAAGAAAGAAGAGGGAAGACTTTCCCAGGAGGACCAGGTGGGGGGCATCTCAGAAGAAAACTCCTTGTAAAAGACACAGGTAGGACAAAGCTCTGAAAAAAGGTGGAGCGAGGGGTTCACGGTGGCTCTGCCTGTCTAGCACCATGCTCCCCTCCCCTGTAGCAGCATCTTGAAGCTCCTTTGGGAACCACCACCCTCAGTCCATAAGGCTCTGTTGAGACTGACCCCACCCCCAGAGGTGAGACTGACATTCACTCCAAGGGTGAGCGAATGACCCAGGCCTGGCCTGTTGGAGCCATATGCATCACAGTGGCAGGCTTAAGGATGGCAAGTGACCCAAATCCAGCCAGTGAGCAGCCCCCCCGCAGGGAGCTTCCACATGAAGAGGGCTGCCATCGAGTGAAACAACAAAGGAAGCAGGGCTCTGAGAGATACAGAGGGAAAAATATGACCAGAAACAGAACGCAAGACAAGAGAGGTGGAGAGAAAGAGAGAGACACTGAATCCTGTAGACATCATATGAGCGCCTGGATCTAGCTAAGCCTGAAGCCACACTACCTTTACACTCATGTGAGCCAATAAAAAATCATCTCTTTGCTTAAGCCACTTTGAGTTGTCCCTTGCAATCAAGTAAGTTGCTTTACTCATTTTTGTATCCCAATGCCCACACCAGGAACTCAGGACATGAACAAGAAATGATGGGATGATGGATGGGATGGGATGGGATGGGATGGGATGGGATGGGATGGGATGGGATGGGATGGGATGGGATGGGATGGGATGGGATGGGATGGGATGGATGGGATGGGATTGGGGGGGATGGGATGGGATGGGATGGGATGGGATGGGATGGGATGGGATGGGATGGGATGGGATGGGATGGGATGGGATGGGATGGGATGGGATGGGATGGGATGGGGGTGGTGGGATGGATGGGATGGGATGGGATTCGGCCTGGCCCTTTGTGGTAACTGCACCCTTGGCAGGCTGAGACTATGAACATTACTTGAGCTCATCCATTAACTTTCCCAAAGCAGGTTGTCCAAGAGCTTGAGGCCCCTCTAGGTTATAAAGAGACATGTCCACCTGCCTATCTATGAGAAGCTTGACCTTAAGTTCCTGCCCACTTTAAGATCCCAATTCTCTGTGGCCAGCTGGTAGGGCCTGAGCAATGAGCTCAGTTCTGACCCCAGCTCTTGGTTGGCGCTCCATAAATAGCTGCCCAGTGAAGTAACTAGTGCTGCCTTACGGAAATGTTAACATCAACACAGATTCCCTTGCTGGGTGTGCAGAGTGCATTCCCGACAGAAGGCAACCGTGGGCCAGTTTCCAGGGAGCAGCGGCTCCGAGGAGGGCGCGCACCCCCGATCCCGTGCCTGACGTCAGGGGGAGGTGTATGGGGCTTCTCGAGCTTTGGCAGGAATTACAGCCCCACTGTAAAGGAAAATAATCTGAAAATAGGGAATATTGGGACTTATAATGAACACGTAACTCAGAGCCATTATAGGGAGGCCAGGGGGTGCCAAGTCTCTTGGGTATCAGGAGAGAGGAAGAGAAGAGACAGCTCGCTGTTCGCCAGCAGTTCCTCTCCAGTGAGCACCCCTGGCTTCCAGGGCAGAAGTGGCTGGAGATACAGGGATGTGACGGGAAAACCAGAAAGGCTCTTCTTAGCTTGGGTCTCTGCCAGACTCAGATTCTCGCCCCGGATTAGGTAAAGCAACTAAAGCAAGAAAGTTCCTAGAACCCAAATACAAGCAGCCACACAATGTCTTCAAATTCACTATAGGTCATATTGGCTTTAGAAAATTAGAAAATCACAAAATAAATAACAAAAGTAAAAGCTAACACAGAGTTGGTATAGTTGGGGTGAAACTAATAGATTCCCACACTGACCCTGTACCGGCGGCTCTTACTCCATATCTCTGGCCTGAATCATACTTCTGACCCCTGAGCATGTTGGTATCCCTCTCCCCCCACCACCCACTCCCAATTCCTACCCCAGGGCCTTTGCACATGCTGTCTTTGCACATCTCCCTTTTTTTCCCCCACCCTCATCCCATCTACTTAACATTGCTTCTGGGCTGTCCCCCAGACATAAGAAACTTAATCCAGTCAGGTCTGAACTCGAGATCCCTCCCTTCCCACTAAAACAAAAACCCATTTCCACTTCAATCTTCCCCATTTTGGTAATGGATACAATCATTTGTTCAGGACAAAAATCTAGAAGTTGTCCTCAGTGACTCTCTTCCCTGACTCCATATCCAAATTGCCAGCAGATCTTCTTGGCTCTGCCTTCTAACTATATCTTGAGTTCATTCAGTTCTCTCCATTTCCCCCCAAGGCCAAGCCACCAGCATCTCTCACCTGGACCATCACCGTTGACCCTCCTATTTCTGCCTCTAACCCAGATTCTCCACTCATCGGTCCGAATGCTACTTTGTTAAATGTAAATCATATCCTATCATCTCCCTGCTTAAAAGCACTCAAAGGCATCCCAGGGTATTTAGAATAAAGTCCAAGTTCTATACCACAGCCTAAAAGGCTCTGCAGGACTAGGTCCCTCCCAACCAACTGGACCTTTCTCTCTGCAACAGCCCCACTGGCCTCCTTAGAGTTCTTCAAACCTGCCGATCAATTCCTGCCCCAGGGCCTTTGCACATGTTGCTTCTCACTGTTCCATTCTTCCTCCCACTCTTACCATCCTTTAGGCTTCCACTCAACTGTCATCTCCTCAGAGAAGCCTTACCCAAGTGCCTCATCTAAAGGAGATGTGCTCCCACCTGCACCCACAGGCAGAACCGCAGGCAGAGTGTGACACCGCGTATAAACACGGATGCACGTGATATTGGAAAACTGCTGCCAGTGGTTGCCCCTGGGAGAGGAAGTGGGTGGCTGGGAACAGGGAGACTTTTACTGTGCAGTTTTATGCCTTTGAATTTTAAATCACGTGCATACATTATTATTCCAAAATGTTTAAATTAAATGAAATGAAATAACGAAGGAAGGGAGGGAGGGAGGGATGGAGGAGAGAAAGAGAAAGAAAAAAAGGGAGGGGGAGAGAAAGGAAAAGAGAGGCAGAGGAGAGGGAAGAGGGGGGAAAGACAGAGAAAGAAATGCCCTTGGGAAATTGTGCTGAGAAAATAATTCCACAAACAAAAATGTTCTGTTCAAAAAATAATCTTTGTGGTATTAAACCTTAAGGAACCAAAGAAATAAATGCCCAGCAACCCAGAGGGACTCGGGAAGAGTGCTTTGTGAACAGGACGCGGTAGTGTGAAGTCCTTAATTCTGATCATTGCAAAGACCGTAAAAAATGCGGAGAAGTGTTTATGACAATAATTAATGGAAAAGCAGAGACCATAAAAAAGTATATTACAAGAGAAAATAGTGCAGTGGGAAGTGGAAAATTGCTGAAGAGAAAAGGGCCATAGCTTTCATCATTTTCTCAAGGGGGTCCACACGTGAAAACTTTGCTGATCTCTCCCTTTGCTGATCTCTGGGCCCGTCTTAGTTCAGAGACTGAGGCTCAAAGGTGTCCCCACGGGACTGGGTGGCCACAAAGGCAGCTGAGAGCCAGGGTTAGGCCCCCGGAGGTGCTGGCGGGTGATCCCAGGCCAGGCCTTCTCCGCCTTGGCGCTGCTGACACCCGGGCCGGGTCAGTCTTTGCTGCGAGCTGCTCTGTGCGCTGGGACATGTTTAGCAGCATCTCCGGCCCGGCCCGGCCCGACCCGCCAGATGCCACTAGCAGACCACCCCGGTCATGACAAACATAACCATCTCCAGACATTGCCGAGTGTCCGCTGGGGGGCACAATCGCCTCCAGCTGAGAACCCTAAGCTAGGCTTTGCCCAAACTTCCCTGACTGCCAGTCTCCCCGGTAGACAAACTCTCTCCCCTCCCATGTACGCACTAAATACAGCTATATTTTTTAAAGAATATGTATATTAAATAGTTTTTATGGTGCCTTTTAAATTACAATAAAATAGGTGAGGCTCCTTCTCTCGTGGGAACCCCAATTGCTAGCTTTTCCCAGGCACGTCTCTGTGACGGTGATTATTGGCCATCTCGCCCTCACACACGGCTGGCTTTACAGCACACATGAGCTGCCTCACAGGGGGCTTGAATGGGGCCACACGTAATTCATAAAATGTTAGGAAGCACTTGGCCACGCCATGACCCACACAGGGTCTTTGTCGTTTAATGGCAGCTCAAATAACAAATGGCTTTACCGTGTACGCAAGCTTTCCCAGAGACTGAAATGCCAGCTCCACCATTAGAGGTGTCCCTGCCCCGCCCCTCGCTCTGCAGGTGGGAAGCCGAGCTCCCTGCTGCCAGGGGAAGTGGCCTGTCTGCAGTCCCCAGGCTCCCGAGGGGGACGCTGGGGTGAGAGTTGCCCATTCCCGGGCCACCTCCTTGCCACCAGGCCACCCGCCCTGGGAAACCGCCATTACTCAGTGTAGGATCCACCTGGGTCAGCAAACTAAGCGCTTTGGGCCAGCAGCTGAGCCCCTGAGGGGGCCCCCGGGCTTGGAACTAGCCTGCGAGTGAGGCTGGAGTGGGTGGTTCAGAAAAAACAAACAGCTTGAAAACGTCATTCTTCCTCCATGTCCACCACCTCCACTCCCCCCTCACCTATGGGCTAACAAGGTCTGGGGGTGCAGCATCTCTCAAGTGGGGCCCGTGTACAAAAGGCTCTAAGATTCCGTACCGCCTGGGGCAGGCTCTGCCCAGCTCCCCACCAGCAGCCACCCGGGCCCTCCTCACCTAACTAACCCTGTTCAGGGCCTCGCCGCCAGCTCCTGACGGCGCCCGTGTGTCCCTGGCACTCGCCATTCCCACATGCTCTCTCCAGCCCCAGAACATACTCAGCCAGCACCCACAATGGCAGAAGCTGGTGACACCCTCAGTTGACAGCTGATGGCAGCTGGTGGCAAAAGCCCAGTTCCCTCACATCTCAGTGGGATCTATGGTGCCCACAGGCGACCTGCTCAGGAACACACTGCATCGGCCACTCTCCTACCCCGTCTGGGGGCCCCCCTTTACCAGGACTTGCCAGAATCCCCCCCAGATAGACTGCGAGCAGTCAGATCGAGTCCTCACATCAGAGCCAGCTTCTGGGGCCCCAGGACTGGTGTGACCTGAGCTTCCTTCTATTGGGTCTCTCCTCTGAAGGTGACTCGGGTCTCATAGGACAAGTCAGGACCCTCTTGCCCCACAGAAGCCCTTAAAACATCTCAATACAGCTCGCAGATGCCCCAGGCCACTCTCCCCACCCCCCCCATTCTTCTCTTATTTTGGCTTAAAAGGCATCTCCGCACATCTGGAAGCCCCACAGGTAAGTACCTTTCCCACTGTGTGTGACAGTCACGCACCTGGTTTATCCTCCCTGGAAGAGTGTGCGCTCCACGAGGGCAGAACTTCTCTGTGTCTTTCTTAATTCTTAGAGGCACAGCCACTAATGGACAAATAAGACACAGCCTCCATTTCCCGTGGACAGGTCGCCCTCCCTGGCTCCCCTCGGAAGACCCACGCCAGCGCAGAGAAGAAGGGGGCCGTCGCCTCCCTCACGCTCCCTGTAATGTTGCAGCTGATGTAACCGTGGTCACATTTTGGCTTTTGGAAGCCAATTTCCACCTTTGAGGCAAATAACAATAACAACAAAAGCAGCAGAGGCAACAATAACAATAATGAAAGTGCGCATATGTCTTTATCGTGAGCCTGGCTCTGTTCTCACGTCATCCTCGCAGTTAACCGAAGTCTGCTGAGTCTCTCACATGTTGCAGGACTCATGCATCGGGTCTTGTTTGTCTGCTCTTTGGACCCCACGGCCACGTGTTCATTTATGCCTAATATTTCCTCTGACGGGATGCAGCTACCTCCAGCCTCTCCCCATTTCTCTGCACCCCAAGCCCCCCTGCGACTGCCTGACCAGAGTGCCCCCACTCCCTCTTGCAGGTCCTGAGTAAATGCGTCTGAAACGGCACCAAGGACAGCTCCTTGTCCCCACTTCTAGAGCCAGGCCCTCTGGCCTAGACCCCCAGGTCACCCCCACTTCCACCTGATGCCCCTGTCCCCATCCTGCCCAAGCTCTGTAATAAGCTCTCCCCAAACTGGAAATCAAACATCAGGCTCGAGAAAGTTCTTTACATGGTCCTAAAGCCTTGCAGTAATAATCATTTAATCTTCATAACAGCTCTGTATAGGGACTATTACTATCCCACTTTCCAGGCGAGGAGCCGGGGCACAGGGAAGTTAAATAACTTGTGATTACACACCAGTGAGACTGAGCTGAGACGCGCCCAGGCGGCTGCCCAGCCTGGCTCTCAGCTGCCCGAGCCTCGGCCTAGGGCCTGGGCGGTCCAGCTCCCAGGGGCTCTTATTGAAAACAAAGAAAACACAGAGAGGCCACGTGGACCTCCACAGTGAGCACACATCGTGAGCCGGAGGTTTGGTTTGGTTGGTGTGTTTTTTAAACAAGGACTTCAATGCCTGTAATTCTGGGTTCCTGAGGGCCACTCTAACAGGGTAACAAGTGAAGCCACCTTCTGGAGTTCGTGACAGTTCACAGGGCTCTTCCCCGCTGGAGGTGCAGTTTGAGCCCCCATAACCCTGCAGTGGAGAAAGTGTTTTATCTTCATTTTGCAGATTAGGAGACGGAGGCTCCCAGAGTCCAAACAACTCCCCCACGATCACACGCTCAGGGATGGGGCAGACGCAGGACTTACACCCTGGCATCCAGGTTGCAGACGCTGTCCCCTCCAGGGTGTCCTCTGCCCGAGCAGAGGGAGTCAGGGCGGATGGAAGAGGGACATGGGTGCGTGGCATATACATGTGTGGAGGAGTGTGCGATCAGCTGCACAGGAGGAAGGGGGAAGGCTGTCTCCATGGTTACGCCGAACCTGAACAAAACATCACACACAGATCGCTGTAGCCTTGAGCGTCACCACCCGCCCTCCCGGCCGCAGCCTGAGACACCGATCGCCAGGCCTTGCAACCCGCCTGCCCGCTTCGAGAGCCTTCTTTTTTCATTACTCCCATTATTAGACCTGTCGCTTTATAGCAACTAAATATTTTCTAATTATTTGCAGGCTCGCCTTCACAGCACCCCGTGCGATAATGATCCTCTTGTGCATTTCTGGAATATTCTGCCCACCTCCAAAAACTCAGATTGAGTTGCCAGGATCATCTCATCGATCCTACCACTTAAGGCTCTGTCGGTCCACAGAAAGCAGTTAGGATTGCTTTGTCCTGACCGGTGACACTGAGGCGCAGGCGGCGAAGGCTGCTGTCTAGGGTCTCAGTGTAAGTGAGCGTGTGGGCCACGCAAAGCATTCTGGGCCCTTTTTTAACTCCTAGAGGAGGGAGAATAAGTGGGTGTCATCTTGTTGCCAGGCCCAGCCATCGATAATGGCTCCTGGCTGCTACTGAGGAGTCGGAGGCAGCACCTGGGACCTGGACGAAAGCAGCGTGGACAAGGCTGCGGGAGGCGGTGCTGGCGCCTGGGCTGGGCAGGTTCCACTCCTTCCTGCGACGAGAGTCAATGTCCCTGTGAGGATGTCACGTTGGTTCTCAACCAGGAGCAGTTTTGCCCCCCCGGGGACATTTGGGGGTGCCTGAAGACATTTTGATTGTCACTTTGATTGTAACCCATGGGGATGAGGGTTTGCTACTGGCATGTGTTTGGTGGAGGCCACGGAGGCTTCTAAACACCCCGCAATGCACAGGGCGGCCCCGCAACAAAGACTGACCCGGCCCAGATGCCAGCAGTGCCAAGGCTGAGAAACCCTGAGCAGGACACGCCCACACACTCAGTCACACACACGCACACACATTCACACTCACATTCACACACACACATTCACACACACACACACTCACACACATTCACACTCACATTCACACACACACATTCACACACACGTTCACACACACTCACACACACAGTCACACTCACACACATTCACACACACACTCACACATTCACACACACATTCACACTCACATTCACACATACTCACACACATTCACATTCACAGTCACACACATTCACAGATTCACACTCACACACACATTCACACTCACATTCACACACACACATTCACACACACACACATTCACACACACTCACATTCACACACACACATTCACACATACACACATTCATAGTCACACACATTCACACACACACACTCATTCACATTCACACACATTCACAGACACACACACGCACACACCAGTCTGACCTCTGTCCTTGGTCCTCAGCAGATCGGAAGTCAACACCAGTACCTACACCTTCCTATGTCCCAAAACAAAATTCCTGATTTTCTTCCCAAACCTGTTCCTCCCTGAGCGCCTCTCCTTCCCTTGCTGGCCTCATCAAGTCCTGCTGGTCCTTCCTGCCAAACAGCCTGCCACCTTCCCTGGACCTTCCCCATGACCTCCTACCTGACCCCAGCCCTACCCAATACTTCCAGCATCCTGCTCCCACCTCAGAGCCTTTGCACATGCTGTTCCCTCCGCCTGGTACTCTTTCCCCAGATCTTCACTGGGAGGCTCCCTTTTAGCATTCAGCTCTCAAGAAAAACATCACGTCCTCAGAGAGGCCTCCCTCCCCTCCCACCCAAACTACCAGTGCTCTGCAGTTACCCTGCATCCCACCACTCTTTTTTCCTTTCTTTCATTGTAATTCTCACTCTGAACCACCTTGTTTATTTGTTGCCATGCCACTCCTCCCAAGAAATAAATAACAGTTCATGAGAGTAGAGACCTTACCTTTTCCACCACTGTGTCTCATTACAAAAATAAAAATAAAAATAGTGCTGGGTATACAGCACACACTTATAAAATTTTCCAATGAATGAATTAATACAGCTTCAAGGACAGATGCCTTGCCAGCAACCTAACAAGAGACCCTTTCAGTTGGGTGGGACCCAGGAGACAAAGACAGTCTCACAGCCCCAGACCTTGGGAGCCTTCTCTCTGCTGAGCTCCGCCCCTTGGACATGCAGGCAGGTGGAAGACCTGCAGGCAGTGCCTGACCGGCCGCCCACGTGTTTCTTGAAACCAGTTAAGATCTATGCGCATCACTTTTCCCATCCACTTCCCCATCCCAGCCCCGCCCTCAGCATTCCAGGCACCTTATTTGGACTTAAAATACCAAATGTACACAGGTACCCCTGTGCTGAGCACTATAGACAAACCCGCCTGTGTGTTGCATCCTCTCAACCTCATAGCAGCCCTTCAGATGTTTGTATTTTTACCCCCATTTCATTTATGGGTAAAATGAGGCACCATTAGGTTGAGTCATTCACAGGACATTGGAAAAATTTCACACAGAGCAAAACCCAATGCTATCTTTTATCTCCAGTTCCTACTGAACTGATACAATACTAGCATATCCAGAGCTTAATAAATAGTCATGCAATAAATGAGTAAATGAATTTCTAAATGGGCCACAATTCCACGTCATGTCTCCTTAGTGTGAATCCACATTTTCCCTCATCTTTACGAAAACATCCGCTCTACAGAGGGTGCAGGGCTTCAGGGTTAAGACTGGTGGCAGGCAAAGGATGTGCAGTTGGTCCCCTTAATCCATCTTTTCATTAAAATGTCAAGGAGACAGAGAGCAG
Organism: Miniopterus natalensis; assembly: GCF_054644295.1. Classification (NCBI taxonomy): domain Eukaryota; kingdom Metazoa; phylum Chordata; class Mammalia; order Chiroptera; family Miniopteridae; genus Miniopterus; species Miniopterus natalensis. Next base: position 96,129,869 of record NC_142083.1, read on the forward strand.
TGAGGTGTTAAAAGGGGACCAAAAACTAGGCCTATTGTGAATGATCTCTGTCAAACCAAGAAGGAATTTCCACTAATCAAATTGTCTTTGCAGCCAGGAAATCAGAAGGGGTTCCACCACCCTAGGTTGGCCACATCTCTGGGTCTGGTAGAGGGAGCCCCACCCTCTGTAACACGTGAGCCACCTCCTGTGAGGAGCAGGATGGTCCCCTCCTCCCCTCCCCGACCCCTGCCACCATCCACTCAGCATCTGTGACTCCCGGTGAGGGCACATGGCTAAGAGCCTAAGCGGACGGAAAACAGTGCATTGCACCTTGAGTTGAAGTGAACCAGGGCAAAGACGAGAGAAAAAATGTAGAAATGGTGCACCTTGGGAACTGTGGTTTTACATCAACCATTTCTGTTAAGAACGGGACTACAGGGTATTTCCAACAGCACGGAGATCATTCCTCTTTTCCATACTCAAACCAGGGGGTGAGAGAAGGAGGCCCTGCCTCCACTGTTAGCAGAGTCACTAAATGGGGATAAATCCTGAAAAGTCTGCACCACTTAGTGGTAGAGCTGCCAGCCATCGGTGCCATGTAAGATGTGAGGGGGCATCTAACAGCAGCAGGGGACCAGAGAGAATCCACCCATCCTGTTTATGAGGAACCCGCTGGAGGGTCAGATACCAGATTTCTCGAGGAGAGCTGCCGGGAAGGGGAAAGGGGGCACGCGTGGAGAGGAAGGCCAGTGACAAACGCGCGATGCGGGCCGTGGAGAGCTGAGCCCACGGTGCAGGGTGCTGGGACACTTGGATGTGAGTCGGGACATGAGGCACAACGCAAGGGACAGAGAGAGTTTATTTCCCTCGGGAAGGGAAATGCCCAGCGGCAGCCCCCTCTGAGGGGACTGAGAGCACGGGTGAAGGTCACAGCCCAGGGGCACAGGCTCAGGAAGGCTCACAGGGCTGCGGAACACTTGCCCTGCCCCTGCCTCACCTCCCCATTGCATCTCTAAAGGCCCATTTACAGCTCCCCAGATCTAGTTATCAGGGAAAAATCCAGGCAGATGAAGAGGCAAAACACAGCGTCTGCAGGGACAGAGCAGGCATGGAAACCGGGCGCAGCAGCAGGGGCGTTGGCCTTACCAGACCAGGAGCTGAAAACAACTGTGATTAATATGCTAAGGCCTGTGGTGGATGAAGCAGACATCATGCAAGGACAGGTGGACACTGTAAGCAGAGAAATGGAAAGTCTAAGAAAGAGCCAAAAAGAAATGCTAGAGATCAAGCACTGTGACCGACGTGAAGAGCACCTTCGATGGGCCGTAGACTGGACATGGCTGAGGAAAGAACTTCTGAGCGTGAGGATATCTCAATAGAAACCCCCAGAACAGAAAAGCAAAGAGAAAAAAAGATTTTAAAAGAAACAAACCAGAACAGAATAGCCAAGGTCCATGGGACAACTACAGAAGGTGAGCATGCGTGTGATGGGAAGACCAGAGGCGAAGAGAGAAGAAACACTGGAGCAATAACGGCTGAGAATTTCCCAGGTTAATGTCACAGGCCAAACCACGCATCCAGGAAGCTCAGAGAACACCACGTAAGGCAAATTCCAAAAGACTGTGACCCCAGAAAAGCATTTCGATTATGAAAGAGAAAATCATGGACATACAGAACGGAGAGCTAATCTTGGATAAACAAGAGCTAAGATGTAGATGGTGTCGACCCCTCCACACCTGCCAGGCCCTGCTCTCATCTCCGCTCCTCTCGCACTCGGCCCACATCCCTCTCCCCACTCCATGGGGTTCCCTGCACTCCTGCTTTTGCAAAGCCTTTGCACGTGCCGTTTCCTCTGACTGCCCAGGGCCCGCTTCCCCTCACTCTTCCCGTCTCACTTAGATATCCCTCCTCAGAGAAGAATGGGTCTTTTGCCTTGTGTATTGTTCACACAGGCACACACTCACGCGTGCACACACACAGACACAACTAGAAGTTCTGCGAGGGCAGGAACCCACCTTGTGGCCCTCCGTATGACTGCACCCCCAGCCTCCCGCAGGGGACCCTGCATGCAGCTGGCAGCCAGCACACACACCACCATATCTGCAGACAGAGCCAACCAAGATATAAATAAAAACAGGGAACAGCAAAGTAAAGAGACTTGCAATTAGCACCAAAACCAGTTAAGCGAGGGATCAAGTGGCAACTGCTGTTACAAATATGCGTGAAAAACAGGACTCGAGAGCAATTAATCTCATCCTGCTCGGAAAGATGAAGTTTGTGGTACCGCTCTTCAAAATCGTTAGAGAAACAGAAGCCCAAGAACTGAAAACAGAATCATTGCAGTGTGTATACCTTTTAAATCATTAGTAAAGAAAAAAGAAACAAAACCTGATCCATACAGTAAAAGATAAAAGCAAAGAAAATGTTTAAGGAAAAAAGAATAAAGACTTGAAAGCACTTAATAAAAATAGTCATGAAATCACACTTATTTATTATAGAAATAAATTTTATGTGGTTAAGACCCCCAGGTTGTACCAAAAGACAGACTCTAACTAGACTGTTTTTACCAGATATTCATCCAACAGAAAGACATAGAAAAGTTGAAAGAAAATGACTAGAAAGATACATTGAGGAGGCACAAACAAAAAAAAGCAGGGGAAAAAAATATTAAAATATGAAAAGAATCAAATTCAAAGCCAAAAGCATTCACTAGGGGGGAAAACAGTCATTTCATATTGACAAAAATAAAATCCACAATTCCACAATGACAACATAACTGCCACAAATCTTTTTGTGATAAATAACATAAAATGAAGTTTTATAAAAACAAAACTATCAAAAACACAGTAAAAATGGAAAGAATTCTATTGAAGAGAAAGGCTTTGACCTACCTCATTCAGCTTTTGGCAAAGCAAAGAGAAATAAATAACAAGATACTATCTATAAAGCTGCTTTACCTTACATATAGAGAATATACCTGCTTTTTCAAATAAAATAATTATCCAAGAAAATTGTGAAGCAGAAACTTCATAAGCCACCTTCTCTACCATTCTGTAAAACTAGAAACTAATGACAAAGGTTTAAGCATATAAGACAAAGCACTGGGAAATGTTTAAATGCTCTAGTTAATTATTCTTGGATCAATGAAGAAATAAGAGTGAAATCTCAGAACTGTTAAAAACAAAATTGTAATTCCAGAATTTTTAGAAAATAATTTCAAAGAAAGCACTGTGTTTTGAAATTCACAGAATATAGCCAAAGTGGTGCTCAGAGGCAAACTCATAGCATTAAACACATTCCTCTTTTTTAACTATGAAAACAAAGATTTCAACTCAAATATCTGAACATACTAGCAAAACAAACCTCAAAAAAGTAACAAAAGAAAACAAGGATATATTAGAAAACTTAAACAGAATTGATAAATAGAAGAGTACTGGTTCTTTAAAGGGCAGGGAGGGGGGCCGGAGACAATAAAACAGCCAAGCTGGCAAGAGCTAGATTGGGCGGGGGAAAAAGGGGGATGAGAAAGGTGGAACAAATCACCAGGACCGCCAACCTGAAATGTGGCATCTCAGAACAGAACCGATATAACGATTTTGAGCCAGTATGCAGTTTCCAGAGGATCTGAAAAGCAATTTTCACCAGGGTTCATATCGCCCTCAGCCGACTAGAGCAAGAGACATCAAAAGAAAAACAGAAAGAGCACAAATGCACAGGATTAGGAGCACAAAAAGGCAATGAGTCAAAGAGAAACGTTTTCTTTTAATCGTAAGAAGGTACTATGCTAAATTTTACACACACATAAGTTTGAAACGTTTGCATAAATTGTTTTCTGAGAAAACAGACCTCACTAAAAGCCGACTCACGAAGCAGAAATGGGAGTAGCCAGTCACCAAGGATGAACTTATTCTGCCTAGAACGCTGCCCCCTCCTCCAGGGCTCTGCGTGCTTCCTCCTGCCATTCCGGCCTCAGTGCAAGTGTCACCCCTTCAGAAAGGCTCCCCTGACACCCCATCAAAAATCCCACCCTCAGTGCTACCTCCTGACCCTGTTCCATAGCACTTAGGTCTATATGAAGTTATTGACTTACCTACTATTTTTAACTTATTTATTTTCCTCTTTCCAATGGAATATGAGCTCCTAGTGAGCAGGGGCCTTATTCATTAAGTTCACTTAGTGCTCCTAAGTGTCCAGCAGAGTAAGTGCTCCATAAATGTATTAAACTCATGAAGACCAAAGAAGACAAGAGAGCTTGCAGAAAACCCAAATAATTTTCAAAGGCTTTATTTATTTATATATTTATTTATTCATTCATTCATTCATTATTTGTTAATCCTTACCTGAGGATATTTTTTTCCATTGCTTTTTCAGAGAAAGTGGAAGTGAGAGAGGTAGAGGGAGGGAGGGAGAGAGAGAGAGAGACATAGATGTGAGAGAGACGCATTGACTGGTTTCCTCCTGCACACACCCCCACCAGGGGTAGGGAGCAAACCCACAACCCAAGTATGAGCCCTTGTCTGGGAATTAAACCCACGACTGTTTGGCCCACCGGCCGGTACTCTAACCACTGAGCACACCAACTAGGGCTCCAGTAATTTCTTATGACAAAGGAAGATAAATCTTTCAAGATGGAAAAAACTATCCCAGAAAACACTTGAAGGTACAGAACTTTCCAGCAGGTGAGGGTTCACATGAGAGAAAATGACCATCTCAAAAATTCTACTCTGTCACTATTAGAGGGAAAATGAAAAGTCAAAGGTGTGGCCTGGCCGGCGTGGCTCAGCAGTTGAACATTGATCTAGGAGCCAGGAGATTGAGGTTCGATTCCCGGTCAGGGCACGTGCCCGGGTTGTGAGCTCGATCTCCAGTCAGGGCACGCAGGAGGCAGCCGACCAGTGACTCTCATCATTGATGTTTCTCTCTCTCTCCCTCTCCCTTCCTCTCTCTGAAATTAATAAAGATACATTTAAAAAAAGAAAAGAAAAAGAAAAGTCAGAGATGTGACTGGCTTATGCATCTCGAAGCAGGAGTGGCCTGCCAGCCTCACCCCTTCAGGGTGTCCAACTGCTTCCCTCACCCGAGTCCCAGTGTCATTCTGGCCCGAATCTAGCACCATGTGAGCCACGGTGCGTGATAAACCCGCTCTCCTTGTCTGTCCCCTCTAGAATGCCAGCTCATGGAGATAAGGCCTCTGCTTTGTCCACCACTGAATCCACAGTGGCCTCAGTAGGGGCTCAATAAATCTAAGTTAAATGCACAAATGGATTTCTTCATTTGTCTATCTGTCTGTCTGCCAGGCTCTAGAATGTAACCTCCATGAGATTAAAACTTCACCTGTCTTGTTTCCTGCCAGAATCCCTGAACCTGGACAAAACCTGGCACATTGTAGGCGCTCATGAAAATGTGCAAGAGTGGAAAGCTGGGGAAAGAGTGTTCAGGCCAAGGGCACTGCCAGTGCAAAGGCCCTGAGGAGCATGCCGGGGGGGGGTGTCTGTGCAAACGCCCAGAGGACTGTGGGGCTGGAGCAGAGGAAACAAGGAAGAGTGCGCCGTGGGATGAGGCAAGGAGACAACAGGGACAAATCACGTTGGGTCTTGCAGCCACTTTGGAGATGGGAGCCATCCAATGTATAGTAGGGTCCCCTCAGCAGAATGTGGGGCGGTGTGAGGGGACGAGGTGGGGCAGGAAGACCAGTGAAGTGGGTGCTAGAGTCATCCGGGCAAGACGGTGCTGGCCTGAGGGTGGCCGAGAGAGGGTGAGAGGTGGCTGCACTCTGGATATGGTTTTTAAAGGAGCCAATAGGACTTGCTGGTAGAATGTGGATTGAATGGAGAGAGAGAGAGAGAGAGAGAAAGAGAGAGAGAGAGAGAGGACTCCAAGGTTTGGGCCTGAGAAATCAGAAAGGTGGCAATATCTGCTGTCTTTCGTCATTTGCTGAGATGGGGCTGTGACGGGCAGGATGAGGGTGTGGGAGCCACTCATGTTGTCACCAGTCTTCCCAGCTCTCAGTCCCCAGCCCCTGCTGCGGTGAGATGTGACCATGGGAAATGCAAGCCAGGCGGCATGTGTCACCTCCGGGCAGAAACTCATCCCCTTTTCTGCCCGCAGCCATGGAGCCCCACGAAGGAGCCTCTTTTATCGGGGTCCCCGATGAGGGCAGCGCGGCTGTTCGCAGACACGCAGTGTGGGCCAGGCTGGCCCGCCGGTGAGGGCGGTCGCGGGGCTGCCTGCTTGGGGAAGTGTTCGTCTGAGATGTCATTGGACCTCCAAGTGCAGGGCTCAACTCAGTGGAGACACTAATGCTCGTGTCCGCCCACCCAACTGTGTTGTGGGGGGGTCTCCCTCCCTCTGTGCTTCTACAGGACCACCCAGAAGACCTCGCAGTGGGGGGGCTCCAGCAAAGGGGGCAGCATGGGCAAGGCCGGCAGGTGCCAGTGGGAGGGGGAGAGACAGGAGCAGGGAGGGAGCCTCCCTCTCTCCTCGTCCGGAGCCGGCCTTGGCTGGAGAGAGCAGGGTGGAGGGAGGCCCCGAGGTGAGAGGGGTACAACAGAGGGACGGCGGGGAGTGGAGGCTCCACACGTGTCCCAGAGGCAACAGAGGCACCGGTCCAGCTGGCTGAGAAGCTGCCGCCCACACGCTGAGCTCACTTGGGCTCTGAATGATTAATAAATGAACTGGGACAGCTCGGGCGAGGCGCAAGGGAGCTGTGACGCCTGAAGCTCCCCAACACCAAACCCGCCCACTGCCACCTACAGGGGGGTGGAGGAGACTGGGAGGGTCTGCCCCGCCTTCCTCACCTGCCCTTCACCGGGACTGAGGCCCGGAGGGTGGCCTCCTCCTGCCTCGGACTCAGCCTCTCCCAGAAAAGAGCAGGCAGAAGCGCCATCTGTGCTCCGTGCGCCTCCCTGGCTATTTCGGGCACCCCTCACTCGCCTCTCCTCTCCAGCTCCGCAGGCCTGCTCCCCGTGAGTGTGTGCGTGCATATGTGTGCGTGCATGAGTATATGTGTGTGTGTGTTCATGTGTGTACGTGTGCGTGCATGAGTATATGTGTGTGCATGTGTTCATGTGTGTACATGAGTATATGTGTGTACATGTGTTTGCATGTGTGCGCGTGCATGTGTACATGTGTGCGCACGTGTCTGTTTCTCTGTCCCTCCCTCTGCGTGCCTTTGTCTCTCTGTGTACCGTCCCTCTACCTCTCTCCATCCCACTCTCTATGTCTTCCTTTCTCTGTCTCTGCCCCTCTCTCACTACCTCCCTCTCTGGGTCCTCTATGATCTCAGCCTTTCTCTGGATCCCTGTCAGATTCTGGGTGTACCCCTCCCGCATGTCTCTCACCCCTCACAATGTCTCTGTGCCTCCTTCTCTCCCCCGCCCCAGCTACCCTCTCTGACCCAATCCCCAGGAGGCTGAGACACAGGCTGAGGCCCCCACAGCCACTGCCCCAACCCCAGGCTTAGCTCTGCTTCCAGAAGCCAGAGCACAGGCATTCTCCTCTGTCTCCACCTGCAGGGAAGGAGGCAGCCTGGGAGGAGACCCCGCACCCTACAGCCCGGTGATCTAACAGTGACAAGGGAGCAGCCTCAGCTTGGGGACTTGGGCCCAGGCCACCTCTCACACCTCGCTGACCTCGCCAGCCACCTCGAGTGCAGTGAGGGAGCTCGGTGCCACCATGTTCACGTGTGGAGCCCATGGACAGTTTTGGGGTCATTCTGTCCTTCCGGTTCAGAAGATGTAAAGCGACCAGGAACCACGGAGCTGGGAACCACTGCTCCTCCCACTTCCAGATGAGGACACTGAGAACCACACTCCCTCCGCAATCGCAGAAGAAACCCTCCTGCTTGCTCTGGTCTAAGCCAGTCTCCCTTCCAGACCACACCTTCCCTGGGGTCCGCTCACAGTACAGAAGGCTCACCCCCTCGCCTCCAAGCAGGGCCAGGGGAGTCAGGAGCCCTGGACCTGAGCAGGCCTGGGGAGCCTGGGCGCTCCCCACGGGCCAGGAGGACCTCTTCCCTCTGCCTCTGAGCCTGCCCCTCACCTTCTCTCTCCTACTCCTCCCCCCACCTCCCCACACACAGCCTGGCCCCTGGCAGCCCTCAATAGTTAACTTTGCTTTGAGCATTTCCAAGGTAATATGCACATTCTATGGAATGACTGGACATCCCAAGACAGTGATACCCTGGGTGTCAGCTCTCCTACGCAAAGGAAGCCTGCACTTCCTGTGTGCGCTGGCCCTGGGACACCTCAGTGAGGACTGAACAGTCTCTGACCTGCCCCCAGGGGCCCCCTTTAGGATGAGGTACAAATCGTCACCACGCAGGTCATTTCGGTGAGCAGAAAGTGCAGTGAAGAAAAGAGCCTTGGGAGGGGACAGCACCTAGGGCTGGGGAGGGGGTACAGGGTCTACAGGCCACCGTGAGAGGAAGGGAATTCCTGGCAGGGGACCAGCAAGGGCAAGTACCCTGAAGGAGGAAATGAGCTTGGTGTGGCGGGAACTGCAGGGAGGCCTGCAAGGCAGAGCAGAGTGAACCGGGTCCCAGAAGGGGAAAGAGCAGGAGGCAGAGGCCAGAGAGAGGGCTGGCACTGAGCGGGCAATCAGGGGCCCTGGCTGAGGCCCGCTGGGCCCTGTACTCTGCAGAAGGCAGCCCTGCCCCTGCCCCTGCCCCACGCCACAGATGCAGAATGACAGGTTGGATCAGACAACTGGTACCCATGCCTGGCTGTGCTTCAGGAACCCCTGGGGAGCTGGTTAGAAATACAAATTCCTGAGCCTCATCCCAGACCCATCGGCAGAAGGTCCAAGGGCAAGGCCCGGGGAATCTGCATTTGACCACATTCTCTAGGTGACCCTGCGCTTAGGGAAGTTTGGGAAACACCAGATGGATCGGAGATTCTCCACTTGCTGTGGTCTCCGTGCCGGGCCTCGGGAAAGTGTAGGCCACATTGCGTGTTTGGGGGATGCATTTCTCTGGGAGGGAAGCTCAGAGTTTCATCCCGGCATCACAGAGCCACAGAGCCCCAAACAATTAAGAACCTCTGAACTCAAGCTCAGCTGCAGTGTCTTGGCTGAAAGGAACTGGGTGGACGATCGGGGGCATGGCCATAAACTCGTTCAGTTCCCGGATGTGTCTGCGTTGTGTAAGTAGGGGGCATCCTTGTTCTTGCCTGAGCAGCATCTACTGTCCCTTTCCCTAGGACCAGCCCCGATTTTGAGGAACCACCTGTGACACAGTGATTGCTTCAATGGCCCCAATTCTTCACCCTTCCTGCATTCATGCCCTTGGCAGTTTTAACTCTGCAGGGCCCTCCCGCCCCAACACTGGGCTGAGACTTGCTTTGGCCAAGGGGATGTACGCAGAGGCCTGAAAAGTGCCTGCGCAGTTGGGCTTGCCCTGGCTGTCACATCTCTGACACTACGTGGAATGTGCCCGGGCTAGCCTGTCGGAGGGTAAGAGGCACATGGCCCAGAGGCCTCCGTCACTATAGCCAACAGCCAGCAACCATCACGCATGTGAGTGGCCCTGCCCAGAGCAACCTTCCTCGGTGACCCACAGACTCTTGAGCTGAGTAAATATATGCAGCTGTGTGCCACCGAGGGTTTGAGTCGTTGCTGCACAGCATTGCTGTGGCAAGAGCTAACTGGTAGACCCGCCTCCACTCTCAGGACATGTGGCTTAGGTGGAGCTGCCCTCCTCCCCTGTCCCAGCGGCAGGCGGGTGACCAGGCTGGCCAATCAACACAATTCATCCCCACTGGCAACACTGATTGGTTCAAGGTGGGGACATAATCCGAGTCAGTCCAATGAGAACCAGTTCTGGAACTTTTGTCGGAACCTTGGGGAGGAGGGTCCCTCTTTTCTACTGAAGTTACTAGAAGAGCAGGAGGTAATCGCAAAGCTTCCAGGGACAGCCGCGGGCACAGTGCTCTGGGCATGGAGCTGCTCCCGAGGAAGGCAGAGCCGAGTGCTGGGAAGGAACAAACTCCCAACACTGCTCCATGCAGCCGCACCACAACCCCGACCTCTCCTACCAGACTTCCCATTAGGGGGGACCATAAATCCCCTTTTTGCTTAAGCCCACTTCAAGTGAGTTTCTCTTATTTGCATGGGTCCTGGTGTCCTGGCTAACAGGGTCGGACCCTTCTGGGATGTCTGCCCAAGTCCCGATCCATTCCCTTGGCTCAACGAAGTTCTGCTCCCCTCACCACGGGACTGGGTTACACAACCCTCCACCCCCATTCCCAGAACGCAGCAGACCCCCGCCACGGCCATCTGCACGCCGTCCAGATCCTCTCGCAAGACCTCAAACCAACAGGCATGGAAACTGGGGGCTGGGAATTAATCGTGTTACCGGTAGGGCCCTGACCCAGAAGCTGCAAACTGGCCGGATGAGGGTCTGCTTGCCCCTCGGAAGTGTTCACTTTTGGCCTGCAGAGCAGAGCAGGCTTCTTACTTTTAATTGAATTAGTTGACAAATTTTAACCATCAAGAGATTTCATATAAAAACCTGGAGTTTTCACAAAATGAGCTTGGTCCCACCTGGGCCCCCAGGCTGAGAGAACAGCCCCCTCCCCCTCTCCCTTTACGGCACCCTCTTAGGCTCCCCGTCTGGCCCCTGCAGTATTTTAGTTGGTGGCTCTAGACCTGAGGGACGGCCGTCAACCCGGCCTCCAGGAGCCCAAGTGGCCCGGCTCTGGCCTCCGAGGCAGGTGATTCACCTTTGCCTGGACCCTGTGGGCAGCATCCCCCTAACCAACTCCCCTTTATTCTCATTTGGGCTCAAGTCTGCTCTGTCACTTGGGACCAAAGAAGAGTTTAACCACCACCACAGGCAGCAAAGAGGTCACGGCACCCCCGCAAGATGGTTCTGAGTCCGGTACCCCAGAGCTTAAGCAGAGGGATGACCACAGTGCACCCCTTCAGCTCCTCACAGTGTCCCCCTGAACACCCTTCCGGGGGGGTGGAACAGGAGAGCGAGGAGGGGAGAAAGACCCTCTGACGAGTCCACGAGGATGGCGGGCACTGAGCAGATCCACACACAGAAGGCCTGGGAAATTCTTAGAATCCCAGACGCAGTTAACATCTAGTCACTGAACCCTTGCTAAGTGCTGCTCACCGGGTTCCGGATGCGGCATTAAGTGAAATGGACCAAGTCCTGCCCCACGGGCCAGCATCCCGGCCCCCGAGAGAGTAATAAAGGGGCTAAATGAGTGTGATGTGTCGGGGGTGAGACAACAATTAGACTGATGAGGGGAAGAGGTGGGAGGGGAAGTGCTGGGGGCAGAGAGGCGGCTGAGGAGAGGCGGGGAGTGATCTGACTCCCGGCCTGGAGCCTGAGTACCTGGGGGTGGCCAGTCATGTCAACAGTGAGGAGGTGGGACGAGCGAGGGCGGGCTGCTGCTCCCATGGGAACAGACAGATCCGCCAGGCTTTTGAGAAAAACAGTCAATCCGAATGTTTCTGTGAAGTGTGACAATTTTCAAATGTTGGCAACTTATTCAAACACACTGTAAACACTGCAGGGCCAAACAACACAGAGAGTTCCCACCGGACCCGTGGCCACAGGTCTGCAGCCTCTGACACGGGGTCAGATCTCAGGGAGCACCACGTATCCAGCACCTGCCGAGTGGCTGCATCATCTGCTTTAACCCTAATGGCGCCATCATGAGGCAGATGTTATCGTCCCAGGCAGAGAGTGGGGCTCAGAGAGGGCAAGCCCCTACCAGTGCCACACAGCAGGAGAGTGTGGCATGAGCCCTGTGATGCCTGCAATCATGGGTGTTCTGCCACCTCCATCATCCAGTCAGAAAACCACCAAACCCTCATTTTATACACAGGGGAAAAAAGACCAGAGCAAGAGGGAGTCGCTCAGCACGTTGGAGTTGGAGCCTGGACTCGAACCTGGGGCCCATAACTCCTGGTGGAGTGCTCTTCCACGCGGCCTGTTGGGGGAGCGGGGGCCGGAATGAATTGGGTCGGTAGGGTGGGGTGCAGCACAGCAGGCTCAGAGCTCTGGAGCCAGCGCTGCCACTTGGTAGCTGTGTGACCTTGGGCAAGTCCCTCACCTCTCTGTGCCTCGTTTCCTCAGCTGGAAAATGAGCATAACCATGGCACTTTCTCACAGGGCTGTTGGGATGGAAGGAGGTAACGCTTATCAAGGGCTTAGAGCCACACCTTTCAAAGTCAAAATCTTCACCCATCAGACGCACCTAGCAAGCAGCCCATCGAAGCCCACCTGACATTACACCAACACACTCCAAAGCACTACAGTGTCCTGGTTGGGGCCATCATGTGTTCCCATATTTGTGAAAATGTAAATATATGATTTAAGGGAGTGGGCAGAAAAGCTGGGTTTTTCTGAAAAGAAAAGAGGGACAAAAAGGGTGGGGGGGCTCAGCTGGGGGCTGTCTCCTCCTGAGTGGGAATGGCCCCGCTCGACACTCACTTGGGTGCCTCAGTGGATGGGGAGGAGTCTCTGGACAGCCCCCTGACTCACTGTGTCCTAAGAAGACACTTAGAGCCAGGGAAAGAACTGGATACAGTCATAACGCCGAGCAACATTCCTTCAACAAGTGTTGACTGAGCACCTACTGTGTGCCAGTGGGAGCACTGGGGAGCCAGCAGGAACAATGCAGATAAACTCAACCCCACCTTCACGGAGCTGATGGACAATACAAAACTGACAAGGAGCTTGAAGGTAAAGTCCGCCGTGGCAAGTGCTAGAAGAAGAGTCAAGCAGGAAATGCGTGCGGAGATCAATTTTGATTCCGGTGCCTGGAGAGAGCTCAGCACTGACTTAAAGAAGTTTCTGGAAATAGTCTTGTGGCCATCTGAGGGAAGAGTATTCTAAGCAGTGCAAAGGCCCTGAGGCCAGTATGCCTGGTCGGGGCCCCCGATGTGGCAGGAGTCCGTGGCCACAGGGTGGGGGCCGGGGGTAAAGAAGGAGAGGGAGGGAGGGGCTGAGCGCCGCCTTCAGGCAGGGAGGCCATGGCTTTGACGCTAAGAGGAGGCTGTTGGAGGGGCTGCGCAAAGGAAGAACAGGACCTGATGACGGCTCTGATCCCGGGTGGAGAGGAGACTGAGGGAGGCGATGGCCAAAGCTGGGGGGCCGCCTGCCGGGCGCCACAGAAGTGCACAGGAGATGTGAGTGGCCAGACGGGGCAGCAGGAAGGTGGCCAGGCATTCACACACCCAGCAGGGGCTCGGCACTTGCCCTGCACTGTTCCACTGACCCTCACTCCTGGACAAAAGCACACTGCTCTGATCCCCATTCTACAGGAGAGCAAACTGAGGCTCCAAACCACACTGCCAGAAAGAGGCAGAGCCCGGCCTTGCACTCGAGAAAAGCCCATCCTTCACTGGAGAGAACGGGCACTGCTGCCCCATTACAGGGAAGAGTGGCCTGGAGGCAAGTCAGGGCACCCAGCAGCCGCTCCTGCTTCCTCCAGGGCTCTCCCTGGCCACCCAGCCCCGCCTCCCTCCAGCCATCCTCCAAAGTCCTCCTTGAGCGGCCCCCATCCATTCCCCAGTCACCACTTCCTCAGGATCAAGTCCAGCCTCACCTGTGCTCCCAGTTAGCACCCTGCCCTCTGGCCGCCCCATCTCCCACCACCGTCCCCCCCAGGCCCTTCCTCTGCTGCGCACCCGCACCCACACCCGCACCCGCACCCGGGACTGCAAGGCTGCGAGGCTGCCTGCGGCTGCACCCGCTCAGCCCTTCGAGCATCCAAGTCAGAGAAAAATGCAACCTGCGCAAAGGGCTGGAATCCCGTGTGGAGGCCACATTCCCTCTCCTTCTGTTCTGCGGAAGGAGGCTGATGCTCCTTCTTGGAGGAGGGAGAAGAGGCTCCTTTGTGCGGGGCCTGGTGCAATTGTGTCCTTCAGGGCAGGCTGCGGTCTTCTTTGTGAGCGCTGTGGGTTTTAGTGGGGAAAGGGCTCATTAGATTCCCCTGTGGCCGCCCAGAGTGGGGAGAGTTTTCTCTGAGCACAGAAAGAAATAACCGAACAGGCGTTTGAGAGGAAGGAACATTTAGCAGCTGCTTCTCACGGAGAGGCTGGGATTTCGTGGTTAGTGTTTTCATTCTGGTGAAGGTAAAATTCCTTGTAGTTTCATGGGCAGGAGGGAAGGAAGTTGATCCTCAATGTACTCAGGGGCTGGGGGAGAGAAGGGCAGGATTGCAGGGGAGGGGTGCTGGGGCAGTTTTTTCCTCTTTGAAAAAAGATAAATTAAAAACTGGTCACAGAACCCAGAAGAAAGGTTGTCATAGCAACAAAAGTTGGGGGCCAGGTACTTCCTCACACCCCTTCAGGACCACGGCAGTGGAAGGGCAGGATCTGGGCACTGTGGGATGAGCCGGGAAGCCATCCAAGCTGGCTCAGGCCTCCCAAATTTCTCCCCAGCACTGACAGGCTGATAACTATTTTCCAGGCTCTTAGGAAGGAAAATTGTGATTTTCTGGGAGGGGTGATCTCTAGCCAACAGCGATCAAGAGAAAAGAAAACACGCTGAGTTTGTTTTATTTGCCCAACAAACTAACCATCCATGTGTTTACTAACAGAGGCCCAGGAGTGAGGGTCTTACACTGAACCCACCACATCACCTCCTTCTCCGACCCCCAACTGCACCATTCTCTTCCCTCACCACCACACCCAGCCAGCTGTGAGGCCTGGACACAAACCTCTCTGAGCCTCAACTTCCTCATCTGAAAAATGGGCACCACAGATGTGCCCGCCTCACAGGTATTGGCAAGGATTCAACACGATCTGGCAGGCTGAGTAGTTGTCACAGTGCCTGGGGCACATCAGGGGCTCAATTAATAGAAGTTAACACTGTTTTTAAATGTGTTTCAAGCCCTAAGATAAGCTACATGGATGAGCGACAGGGAAATGACTGCAAGAGTTTGAACTGTCACCATCAGGGAGAGGCCAGGAGAGACCTCAAAACAATTATGAGGCTCCGCTGGCCAGCAAGGACCAGGACACTCCATGGAGGCAGGGCAGGACAACTCCGCTGCCAGATACACAGCATCGCATGTAAGGGAAGGAGCAAGGCGTCCCTCTCTCCACAAAGGAGAAGCCGGTGGGTTGTAGAGGAGATGGGTCCGGGACGGGCCTCCGGAACCTTGCAAACATCACCCTGATCTCGGAGAAAGAGGTGCGGGGCCGTGGACCACAAAGATTACAGGCGAGGATGAGGCATTACGTTGTCGGTGGCCACCGAGGGAGAGGTTAGGGTTGGGCTCAGTGGAAAGCAGGGATGCCTTTTGAGGTTAATTTCTTTTATTACACCCCAAAGAAAAAAATTCAAGACGTGAGTGCACACCAGAAGTGAGTCTGTGGGGTGAAACTGGTGAGGGGCAGGACCCTACCTAACCACCTAACGTCTTTGGCAAACAGCCAGCAGGGAGCACCCCCAAGGGCGAGACAGAGCCGGCAGCACCTCAGCAGACCTCGGGTTCATCACCCCAAGGCCCCATCCAACAGTATCCTGCAAACAGGTACTAAGAACTACTATGCCCCAGACACTGCTATGCACAGTGGGGCACCCTGTAGGGACAGGGGACTAGAAGTTAGTGACCAAAGGCAGACCCCCCAAAATGCCAAAGTGTGCCAAGTGTGATGAGGGAGACAGAGGCGGTGATGAGGTACAAAGACGGGGAGCCCCTGTCTCCAAAGGGGGATTGGGAGAGGAGGGGGACCCTGCGTCTGGGGCAGGCCAGGAAGTCCCACTGGAGCTGAGGAGCCACCCAGGGAAGACTAGGGAAGGGGATTCCGGGCAGAGGGGGCAGCCTCCTGGGGTTCACGACACTTTCTCCCCTCTGACCTTTAAACCATTGAGGCCGATGGCTTATGCAGGGCAAACTACTGGACCTGCCCCAGTGCACCCACATCCGAGCGCACGTGTGGCACCGTGTCCGCACCGAAGAGCCGCGCATGCAAGGGGCAGTTTTAACCTTGCGAGGGGAAGGAGGTCAGCTCACTCCAGGGCGTCCCCGCACCTGGACCCCGAGGCGCCGGGCGGGGCGCAGGGCGCGGGCACCTGGCCCCCCGCCGCGCCCCGGGCCCCGCCGCCCGCCCGGGCGCTCGCTCCGGCCCGGCTGCGCTTCCGCCGCACAGCAGCCGGGTGAGGGACGAGAGCCGTTAGATCCGCCTTCTAAAAAGTCCCGCACCCCCCAGCTCTGGTCGGAGCCCCCGCTGTCTCGCTTTCTCACCTGGCCTTCCTTCCCTCCCGCCGCATCCGCTCCCGGCGGGGCCCGCCGGCGGCCCCGCGCCCCGCTCCCCGCTCCCCAGCTTCCCAGGCCCCGCCTGGGAGCTGTTTAGTGCAGGCTGGGGACGGGGTAGGAGGGCGACTCCCTCGGCGGCCCGCTCTGTGATCCGCGGCGGGGAGGCGGCTCCCGCCACAGTCCCCGCACCCCTCCCCCCGCGGGACGGGGGGCGCCGCGCCCGCCGGGGAGAGGGGGCGGGGCGAGCCTGGCGAGGAGTTCTGGCGCGGAAAGGAGCCCGCGCCCCTGCGACCGCAGCTGGGGTGGGCGCCCGGGAGGCGCGCCTCCCTAGGGCGCGGCAATGTCCCCAAAGCCGCCGGGCGCTCGGGAGCCTCAGGAGCTCGGCCCCAAACCCCGGAACCGAGGAGCGTCCCGAACGCCTAACGTGCGACCCCGTGACCGGCCCGACGCGCCTTCCCCGCGGGGACCCGGGGCCCAGCCCGCCGAGCGCCGGCGCCGGCGGTGCGGGTCCGTCGCCCGCGGGCGCGGGGAGCGAGCCGGGGACCCGCGCCTCCGGGGCCGCGCGGCCGGGGCCGGGGCCGGGGCCGGGGGCCGGAGCCGAGCCCGCGGGCGCCGCGCACTCACCGAGCCCGCCGAGCTCCTCCTCGCACGAGTACCAGATGCCGGTGTGGAAATTCCTGAAGAGGAAGCGGTCGTCGCCGGTCTCCCAGCTGTAGAGCTCGCCGCCAGGGGGGCCGTTCCCGGCGGCCGCGGGGGCGGCGGTGCCGTTGGCCGTGGCGTTGGCGCCCGAGTTGGGGCAGTTGGCGCGCCCGCCCTGGCCGCAGCCGGGCTTGGGCACCCGCTGCGTGCCCTGGCACCAGTGCGTGGTGAGGAAGGCGGTGGTGGCGAAGAGCAGCGCCAGCAGGTTCAGGGCCACGGCCACGAGCGCTCGGCCGCGGCGGCTGGTCTTCATGCCGCCCGCGCCGCCCGGGAGCTCCGCGCGCGAAGTTGGCAGCCGGCGCCCCGCGTCAGCGGCCGCTGCCCGCCGCGCCCCGGGGCTCGGGCGCCTGCGATCGGCGGCGGCGGACGCGGCGCGGGCCCATGGCCCCCCGGTGGGGGCGCGGCGCGGGGGGCGCGGGGGGCGCGGGCGGCGGCGGAGCGGCTCCGGCGCGCCCGAAGCCCGGAGCGTGAGTGCACCTCAGCGAGGAGTCGCTGGTGCCTGGCAGCGGCGCGGCGCAGGAACGCGCGCCCCTCCGTGGGGAGACACCTGCAGGCGGCTGGCGACACTGTTCCAGCGCCCGCCCTCGCGGGGAGGGGGAGCGCCCCAAGCCGGGCGCGGGCGGGGGAGCCGGCGAGCGGGGACGCCCCCTCCCCGCCCCCCGAAAGCGACCCGCCCCGGAGCGGAGGGTCTGAGAAGCAAGGAGAGGGCCAGGCCAGGCGCTCTCGGAGAAAGAGGCTTCCCACGGGGCACGCGGGGCAGCAAAACCGGCCGGGAGGGGTCACCCTTCGCAAGACCTAGAAAGGCCCTGCCCACGGGAGACAAGGGCAGAGCCTGCTGGGGCTCCCCGCAAGGGATATGCAGCAGCAGGACCCCCTTCAGGGAGGAGATCCAAAGGGTCTGAGCTGCAGTTTGCGGGGCTTCCCGCAGCCAGAGAGCTGCAGGACCCCCTGGAAGGATGCCTTGTGCTGGTCCTCGAGTTGCAGGACGGGTCAGGAGGGGTGTGCCGCCAGGAAGGCAACGTTGTAGAGTCTGAGAGCTTGCGCTTCCCCTGAGGGGTGCCCAGGAGGGCTCGAGATGTGTAAACCAAGAGGAAGGGCTCCTCTGGCAGGATGGAGCTGCAGCCACCTGGGTTTCCTACCCTGCGTGGAACAGCAGGAAGGATGGCACAGAAGTGCCGCACACAAGATACCAAGGGTAGGGCATGCTGAATGGGGCTTCCCCACACAGGCCAGCCCCACGGGAGATCCTGAGCAGCATGACCTCAGGAGGGCCCATCAGGCACACAGAGTTGTGGTTACCAGGCAGATGTCCCACAGAGGCGCCCAACCCGGTGTTGGAGTGGGGACGAAATGGTCAAGAATACTGACTTTGGGATCAGGCAAATCTGGGGCTTGACCAGCAGTGGGGCTTTGAACAAGTCACTTAACTTCTTTGAGCCTCAACTGACGTATCTATAAAAGGGAGGATCTTGCTGTTGAAATGGGATCTTGCCTGTAAAAAGCATTTGGCACATAGTAGGCGCTCAATAAATGCTAGTTATTAACATATGAACCAGGAGCAGTTGACCAAATTTGCACAAGCCTTTTCAGATCTCTAATGTAAAGCAGGATTGCCTAACTGCGAGTGCCCCATCCACACCTCTGCTCTAACAGGCCATGTTCCCTGAACTGCCTGCACACTGCAGGGCACCTGCTGCCAGGATGCCCAGGGTGTCAGCAATTAATTGCATGTTGATTGCAAGAGCCCATTTGAATTCTGCCCAAGCTGAGAACTGCTCCAAGAAGCCGCAGCTTGTGCAGTGGCAGGCTTGTAGAACTCAAGGTTAAGGGACTGTGAATTGCCTCACTCTGGTGGGTGAGCCTGCGTTCCCTGTCAGCTACACTGCCTGGGGGTAGGTGAGAGTAATTGTGGGCCATGTGCCTGGCAGGAACCATATGAAGGGTGGCCAGGGGTCTCCAGACTTGTTTATTAGGTCCTTTTTCTAGCCCTAGGCAAGGCGTTCCCAACTATTTTGAGAAGGAGGACCTTCATGCATTAACGGTGGCAAGAGTATTGGTTGACAGAGAAAATATATTATGCCCAAACAGCTACAAGGAATTCAGTAACACTTTTATTTTATTTTTTAATATGTCTTTATTGATTTCAGAGAGAGGAAGGGAGAGGGAGAGAGAGAGAGAGAAACTTCAGTGATGAGAGTCACTGATTGGCTGCCTCCTGCCCACCCACTACTGGGGATGGAGCCCACAACCAGGGCATGTGCCCTGACCAGGAATCGAACCCCAATCGGGATCATAGGTCTATGCTCAACTGCTGAGCCACGCCGGCCAGGCTACAGTAACACTTTTAAACAGACATGCAATATTTTTCATAGGAATATAAGTATTTGAAAACCAGTCCCTCAGGTGTGGGCTTGAGATAGTGGTTGGTTTGAACATGGGCAGGACCCACAAGCTGGGAGCCCTGTTCTGTGTGTCCAAAGCCCAAGTGAAATATGTCCCAGGGCCACACTCTCTCAAAAAATACCCAGAGGAAGATAGAGAGAGGATTGAAATTTCCACCTAAGACACTTTTCCATTCATTGATGCACCCACTGGATGCTTGGCACAGCACTGGGGAGAAACAAGAACACAAAAAACATTAATAAGAACATTGTAGAGTATAAAGGTGTTAAGAGCCTGGGAGAAAAATAAAGCAGGGAGGTGGATAGCAGTTTGTGATTTTAAGTCAGATTTCAAGGAGACCTCACAGAGAAGATGACACTGGAGCGAACGAAGACTTGAAGGAGGG
The DNA here is from genome assembly GCF_054644295.1 of Miniopterus natalensis. Classification (NCBI taxonomy): domain Eukaryota; kingdom Metazoa; phylum Chordata; class Mammalia; order Chiroptera; family Miniopteridae; genus Miniopterus; species Miniopterus natalensis. The sequence goes on from NC_142083.1 coordinate 96,149,561, forward strand.
TAGGAGCAAGCCATAGGGATATCCCAGGAAAGGAGCTTCCAGGAAGAGGGAGCAGCCAGTGCAAAGGCCCTGAGGTAGGGGATAATTGAGAGCAGTGGGCAGCGGGAGAGTAGCAGAACATGAGATTGGAGAGGTAGGGGGGCAGATGATGGCCATTACCAAGGAATTCTGGCATTTACTCTTAGTGGGGTGGAAGCCTGGGAGGCTGTGAGCAGAGGGAGACAGGATCTGATATAGGGTATAACCGGACCACTCTAGCTGCTAGGTCAAGAAGGTGGAGACATAGAGACAAGCCAAGGGCTATTGAGTGAATTGGGCAAGTAACGCCAGCTGCTCAGACCAGAGGGATGACGGTGGCAGCGGAGGCTCTGGGTCAATTTTAAAGGCAGATCCAGCAGGATTTGTTCAAGGATCAAACCCAGGGTGTGGAAGACGACCTTGACGTGTTTGGCAGGAGCTCCTGCAAGGACAGAGCTGCCATTTGCTAAGCCAGAAGGCCTTGGAGGAACAGCTCTGGTGGTGCAGGGAGGACCAGACGTTCTGACTGATAATCTCCAGCCCAAGATAAGGACAGGGCTGGAAATTAAGCCACTGGAGGGAGCCACTCTATGTATCCAAACTAATGAATCCAGACTCATTAGCCATATCGTTGGAGGAACCTTGGGTGTAGACAGGTGTTAAAGAAAAATTATTCATGACACTTGTTAAAGACAGGAAGTAGACTTGGGTCAAAGTACCTCTGCATGGAATTTTGCCCTAGGGGAGAGAGGTGGGATCAACTCTGAGGACAGGCGCAAGGGGATTTACAGCCGAGGAGCAGGGTGGGGACAGCGGATGGAAAACCATCAGGAGGAAACATCACAGGTGAGGGGCCTCTGGCTAAACCCACCTGACAGGACTCCTGCTGACAGCAGCCCAGGGGGTCCAACATTGAAAGGTGGGAGATGAGGAATCTGATTGGCTTTCAAGGTCAAGGGACTCTCACTAAACTGACACAGTGTAATTCTTGCTAAAACTGGACCAAGTGGACCAAGGACGTAGCCCAGGGTCGGGGCCTGACTCAGGTTTGGTAGAGAAGAGTCTTTGCTGGGGGTTGGTGGGGGTGGGATTTGTTTAGGAGGCCCGAAAGGTGGGCCCACACACTGGTTTCCTTCTCTTTAGTCAGTGTCATAGGCCAAGGCCTCCCGTCTCCCTCAATTCCCCAGCCTGTCTTCCCCTGCATTCCTCCCCTGCACCTGGGGCCAGAGAGACCAACGCCTCTGTTTACCCTCCTCTGGGCACTCCCCATCGCCTGCCCTCAGGCCAAGTCTAAATGTGACTCCAGGTCCTACTAGACTGGCTCTGCCACACCTGCAGCCCCTTTGCCCACCCCTCCCACTACCACCACCGCCACCCAAACCACACTGCACTCCTGACCGCCCCTTGCTCAGACGGGACCTCCAGGCTTCCACCTGCCCCTCCCTCCGCCTGGAGTGCCTTTGCTCTGCCTAGCTTGTGTGTCCCTCAAAGTGCTATTTAAACACTCTCCACTGGAGAGCTCCCCACCCACCCACCCACCCCTCCTCTCAGCCGTGATGTCTGTGTTCACACCTGTCTCCCTCACAGGCCTGGGGGCCTCTCCAGGTCACCCCTCTGGCAGCCTGTAGCCCTTTTGGCCTATGAGCAGTTTTTCTTTGGCCTGGATGGAGTTGGCCTCCACCATGTTTTAAATTTGTATGAGTTGCCAACGTTCAATAATCATGAGATTTCACATAAAAATCTAGACTTCTAGCTCCTCTCGCAAGATCAGATTAGCTGCCAACACTGGGCCTGCGTTACTGCCTGGCAATCACTGGCAGATGTCCCTGTACTAGGGGCATTAGGGACCACAGTCCCTGGGGGCCTTCCCATCATTACAGATCCATGTCAGGCCCTGGGGGCATTTGAATCTGAGAACCTGGAGTCAAAGCCCAAATAGTTTTTGATAAAACCGATGTATGGTGCTAAAAGTCAGGGTGATGTTACACCGGTGAGGTGGGGTGGTGGTGGAAGGGCCTGCTGGGAACTTCAAGGTCACCTTCAGTTTAGGAAAACTCATTGAGCTGTACCGTTGGGAATCATGCGGTTTTTATAGTCAACAAAATTTACCAGAAAAAGTATTGCTATTAATAATGAAATTCAAACTTTTCAGGAAATATGAATATGCTTTGAAAAAATATGACCCACATGCATTTCACTTTCGACTTGGAACTGGCTGCTACAAAGACATGCGCTGGCTTCTGGGCCTCCAAGTCACTTGCTGTTCCCTAAACCTTCAAAATGGAGCTTGGGAAAGCATCCCTGTCTTGGGCCCTCCCTAACCCTAGCCAGGGATTAGCCAGTCCTATCAGCAGAGTTTTTCAAACATTAACCCCTAACACCCACTTTACTCCCGGGTTTGGATGGAAGCCAGCCTCGAGATGCTGGTGTCTGGAGGCTGCTTGCTGCTCGGGGCCAGTTTCCCGGCGGAGGAAGGGACCCTGGAGCTGCAATCAAAGAAGTGCTGGGTGGCTTTTCCAGAGAAGGGACCCAGCTTCATTACCTCCACATGCTCTTTGAAACTGCCTCAGCTCCTCCAGCTATTCAAGGAGAATCCACGCCCGGCTGTGGCAGGCCCTGGGTGACCCAGACAAACCGAGCCCGCGCCTTCAGGGGCTTCAGCGCTAGAGGAGCTGATAATAAACCAGGAGACAGCCACTCGACTCGGGGAATTGCAGACGGTGGCATATGCAGTGGAGGAAAGGACGCTGGACGGAGAGGGGGCGACCAGGGCCCCCTGCGGAGGGGTGCTTGAGCTGGGAAGAGTTAGATGGCCCAGGTTAAGGGTGGAAGATCTGACATTTAATCCTGGCTCTGCCACAACTGGGCTGAACCTCTCTCTCGGAGCCTCAGTTTTTTCATCTCTCAGCCCTCAGGGGGTTCGCTGCCTCCGTTTTGCCAATGAGGAAAATGGGGAAACTGGAGCTGTTTAGAGAGAGAGGTTCTATCCATGGCCGGCCGGCACCTCAGCTGTTGGAAGTGGAGAGCATGTGGGGGGAGCAGCTCGCAGTGCTGGGGGCTTGGAGAGAGCTCCTATCGCATGGCCTGGAATGCCGGCCCAGGCACTCTGATCTTACTCCCTCAGCGATGGGGAGCCAGTGACGGCTATGGAGCAGGAGCATGACATGGCCAGGGCTGCTTCTAGAAGGTCACCCAGGGGGCCAGCAGCCACCTGGATAGGAGGTGAAGGGTCTTAGAGCTGTGTTAGGAGGGCATGCCGAGGCCCCTGCCACGCTCTGAAACCTGCTGAGTTATGAGAAGGACCCCAAATACCCCACTATGCTCACAGAGAACAAGGCCCCCAGTGTGCAAGCCCCAGGCCATCCACTCAAAAGTGTTCTCGGGAACCGCAGCGACATGGTAACCAGTAAGCCAGCCTTGGTTCTGACGGTCAAGGCAGGAGACAAGAGGGCTCAGGTGGCCAGCTGACCTCACGCTGGTCCCCAACACCAGCTGGACGTCCTCTGGGCGACAGGTAGGTGATGGCACTAAGGCATCAGGATGCAAAGAGTCACTTCTCAAGTCTGTCACTGTTTATTTGGAGCCCTTTTGGAATTCTAACCAGCTCAGCTGGAGACACGGAGTCTCAAGAAGTGAGCAGGGTGGGGGTCAGAGGCAAGGCCCAGGGTCTCTGTCAAGTTCAGGTGAATCAAGGGGAAAGCCCCGCAGCTCCGAATGAGCGGGGAGGTCACTGACTCCCCTCCTTGTTCCCAGCACTTAGTGGGATTTATCTCTGTCCCCAGGGTCTGAAGCTGGTTTGTTTTACTCCAGTCCTGAGGAGGAAGGATGGGAAAGGCTGGGGGAAAACAGACACTTTAAGGGGTCTCCTCCAGCAGCCCTTCTTGGGCTGGTTTTCAAGCTGTTGTTTTGCTTCCCTTTGCTGCCCCCTAGGGGCCAAGGACAGGGCTGCGGGCCTGGCCCCCCTGAACCAGGGAGAGCCCCCTCCCCACCCTCTCCTCCCACCCAACCGCGCCAGGGAGATAAAAATGCCAGAGAAGAAATCTAAGGGAGAGGGGCCTGCGACTCATTTGCGTGATTAAGAGCACAGGTCTCCAGCTAGTTATAAATATTTATAAATTACATAACACACAAATATAAACATAAAGCATATATAAAAACTAGAAATTTTTAAAGGACATGAAATTAAATAAACACTACTTTTAAACGGTTTTATTTTATTTACTAACAGTATAACAGACCTTTTAGCTTTCATTTAATAAAATATATATTTTTTTTACTGCTAGCCATGCAATTGTATATGCTTTTTTAAAAATCCTCACCCAAGAATATTTTTTCTATTGCTTTTCAAAGAAAGTGGGGGGGGGCAGTGGGGAGACATCGATGTGAGAGAGACGCATCGATTGGTTGCCCCCTGCATGCACCCCGACTGGGGCAGGAGCCTGCACCCCAGGTACGTGCCCTGACCGGAATCAAACCCGAACCCCTCAGCCTGCCGGCCGACGCTCTAACCACTGAGCAAACCAGCCAGGGCACATTTTTTTCTTTTAGAAAAGCATGGGTTAACACGCTGTGTGGGGACGATTCAGGAATCTGCTTCTATGTATGCTTATTTGAGCATCTGTTAGGGTAGAAAACAATGCTGAAATTTGGATTTATATAAAGATTTATAAATCCAAACAGAAGAAGTGCCTGATGGGCTGTGCTTTCCAAATATCAATACTCATATTTTAGTGCCATTCACAGAAGAGGGAACTATTTTTGGTGACATTTGAGTAATACAGCTGATCCTTGAATGACATGAGTTTGAACTGTGAGGGCCTACTTATCATGGATTTTTTTCAATAAGTGCCTGTACTGTTTGGATCTGCAGTTGGGAGTCCACAAATGCAGAGAGTCAACTGTATGCATTGATCTGCACCATGTTATATAGGGGGCTTGAGAATCCATGGATTTTGGTATCCGTGGGGCGTCCTGGAAGCAATCCTTAGTGGATCCCAAGGAACAACTGAAATTTGGGGGAGTCAAAAGTTATACATGGCCCTGGCCAGTGTGGCTCAGTTGGTTGGAGTGTTGTCCTGTGCACCAAAGGGTCGCAGGTCCAATTCCCAGCCAGGATACATACCTAGCTTGTGGGTTCAGTCCCTGGTCAGGGCTCACATCAGAGGCAACCGATCGATGATTCTCTCTCACACGGATGTTTCTCTCTCTCTCTCTCCCTTCCTCTCTCTCTAAAATCAATTAAAAAATATATATCCTCCAGTGAAGATTTCTTAAAAAGTTATACGTGGATTCTGACTACGCAGGGGTCCAGCACCCCTAACCTCATGTTGTTCAAGGGTCAACTTTCCGTGTGCATCTTTCCTGATGTCCCTCCATCGGGCCTGCAACCAAGTCGGGGGATTGGTATTTGTGCATTTTTAACAAGTGGATTCAAAACCGCCTCAAAGTTTTCTTTTGGAAGATACAGAAATTGGTTGGAATTTTCTGTTTTCAAGTTCTTAAAGTGTGCAGACTTGAAGAGTTTAAGGAAAACACGCTTTCATTGCTTTTTTGGCAATAAAAGCTCATAACAATGGAAATACTTCCAAACATCTGCTTTCAAAATGCTCTTCCCAAAAGCAATCACCGTCTCACACATTGTTTACAAATCACTTTCCTCTTAAAGGAACAGATTAGGTGCTTTGTTTCAGGGGGACAAATAGCTGACAGCCACACATCACCCCAGAAGAAGTCATGGAATGTGGCACTTACCTTTTTCACAAAAGGCAAACAGGAGACATCATCAGGAACAGCAGCTTTAAGCCACTCTCAGGGTCACTCCCGTCTCATGCGAATATCATTAAAGGGTCTTCTGTGTAAGGCCTTGTCTGTAACAGTAACAATACAGAGAATAAATATGATAATAGAAAATACGGGTCCCATGTCAGGCACTGAGCAAGCAGTTGCACGAGCATTAGCTCACTACATCCCCAGACAACGCTATGAAGCAGGTGTGAGTCTCGTCCTCTGACATATGAGGAAACTGAGGCACAGAAGTGGCAGAACTGCCTTAACTGTGACAGGTGATATTACCAGTGAGGAGGCTATTGCGGGGACAATAGGGGTACCAGTGTGGAAACATGGGGACCCTCAAACTTGGGAACCAGAGCTTTCCCCGCACCCAGGAGACACTAAGCTTCTAGCCGACTTGAGTCTAGGCCTGTGGTTTCGGCACCACACTGATGGCAGGGGAGGGCCCAGGTTCAGTGGGAAGGCGCGAATCTCACCGGTGTCCGACCATCCTCGGGCTTATGATCGAGACACACCTTCTGGAGCCCCTTATCTTTACCACACGGTCTTAACCAGTGTAGATGCTCACACACACACACACACACACACACACACACACACACACACACACCCCTACCTGGTGCTCCTTTTATTGGTTTAGTCTCCCAAGTAAAGCAAAGAGAAAGAATATCTACTAAGTGCCATACAGAGTGCCCAGAGCTCACACACATGGCCAGCCCTATGAGACAGGTGCCCCTATATCCCCATTTTACAGATGAGAAAACAGGCTGAGAGAGAGGCGCCCTGCCCAAGAGCAAAGGCAGAGCGAGGCTTCAGCCCAGGTGTGTGGCTCCAATTCCAGTGGCCCAGGTGCCGTGGCCTGGCAGCCGTCATCTCTGGAAGGGGCCTGTGGTCAAGCCCATTCTGTGTGTTGGGAGTTTTTGACCAGAAAAGAAATCTATTGAATTAAAATAGGGGGAGTGAGCCCTGGCCCACGTGGCCGAGACTGACAGAGACACACCGACAGCAGTTACCTCTCGCTGTGTAACAACCTTGCAAAGCTCCATGGCTTAAAGCAGCAGTGACGGCGTCTCATGATTCCAAGCGCTGGAGTGTGGGCAGCTCTGCTCCTCTCTCCTGGCACCAGTCATGGGCTAAGGGGTCCGTGACGACTCCGCTGGCACCCCTGGCGGTCGGTGCTGTGCCTCAGTTGCCCACGCAAGCCCTCCCTCCCGCCCAAGGGATGGGCTCCTGTGCGGGGTGGCAGCTCGGCCTGAGATGGCGAGGTGGGAGCTGCGGGCCTCCTGAGCTCTGCCCTGGCGCTCACAGGGAGTCGCTAAGCAGGGGGGTTGCACCCCACCCTTGGGTGGGAGGAGCGTATTGCAAAGGGCTGGCAGGCAGGTCTGCGAACCATGCGCCACGGGCTGAGGGCAGGCCCAGGAGAGTGGATGCTGGACAGCCCAAATGACCGGTGACCAACCCGAGAGGGCAGAGGCGGGGGGACAGGGACCTTCCTGGACAGTGGGGGGCTCCTTCTGCCCACAGCAACCCTGGCAATCTCGGTGGACAATGCCCCTAAAGACACCCCTTGGGTCAAACACAAGGATGTTCCTGGGACCAGCACCCAGAGTTATCTTTGAGATCAGGGTAGGAGGGGCTGGGATTACATGTCTCCTTCACTAAATTGAGCCATGAAACTTTTATGAAGGGATATAGTTTATCAACGCCAAGAAAATCAGGCGATTCGGGACAGACTCGTTAAGAGCAAATCCTTCTCACTCGCGCAGTTGCTCATGCTGATGGAATTGCGAAATGAGAGGTGCAGGCAGGAGGGGGTTTGCAGAAGGGGCTGTCTAGCCTGCTAAGCGCATGCAAAGTGCTCCCCAGCCCCTGAGAGCTCAGGCACAGCAGCCATATCCACTTTCCCAAGGTGTCTTTGCAGAAGGGCTCCCTGGGTCACACACGAGTGACAGCTGCTCCAGCAAACACAGTTGTGTGTGCCTAGCCACTCCTCCATCTACCAAGAAGGGGAGTCATGCGTGGCTTTGTCCTTCTAAGTACCTGATCGCCACCTTCCTCCCCTCTCTGCCTGAAGGTGACAAGGACCCAGCCCCTCCCCTGCCCCTGCCCAGTGAATAGGGCCACTTGGAAGAGTGTGAGATCATCCACACCCACATTGGCCGTCTCACAGCTGTGTGCTGTTGGCCAAGCAACTTAGCCCCTCTGAACCATAAGATAGGTGTAGCAATATCCACTTAAGATGTGGGAAACTCTTAGCATGATGTTTTTAAATATTTGAGCCAAGATTTTAAATCAGAAGATTTCATATAAACAATGGGATTCTCCAGCTTCTCAGAAACAATCTGAGTGACCTCACTGGGCCTGCATTCTCACCGGGCAGAATTGGCTGAAGCTGAGTAATTGCTTTAGATAGGAAATGGTCTCCCCACTTTGCCACAGTCCCCACCCCTCCCTATTGTTTTCCATTAGGCCTACTTTGCTCATTTATATACCTGGCCTAATCCTGCAGGCATTGGAGCTTGCTAACCCTGAGTTAGCATTCTGGCTGCCAGGCTCTCAGAGCTCCACCCAGATCTTAATCCCAGGATCCACCCTCACTAACCTACAGCTCAGCATCTCATTCTCTGTAGGAGCAGTTGTAGCCTCCCTGTCTCCTCCATCACGTTAGCCACCATGGCACTGACCAGCATCGAGGACCTGAGAACACGCTCCCCAGCCAGGCACCTGAGTGACCTCTTGGCCCTCTGTCCTCGCTGCTCTCTCTGGCTGAAGACCCTTGTGGGGTATCCGCCTTAAGCAGTTTTCAGGGCCCCAGAATCCAAGTCTATTTTAGTTCTCAGGGAGTTCAGTTTGCAAATGGCTTCATCACGGCCTCTGGGCTACTTGACTGGAGCATCCAGCTGCGGCCTCTAAAGTTCCTTCAGTCCCTCAACAAACTCATGGAGCGTCTGCAAACTGCAGCCCACCGGCCATACCCAGCCCACTTCCTGCTCGTGTTCCACCACAAGCTAAGAATTTTCTTTTAATGGTTGGGGGAAAATCAAAATAAGAATCGTATTTTGTGACACAGGAAAATTATATAAAATTAAATTTTGTGTCCACTCCAAGAGCAGAGCTGGGTAGAGACGTACGACTGCAGTCAAATGTTCGCTGTCTGTTCCTCTCCAGAGAAAGCCTGATGCAGAGGCGTTTTCACCTCCTGGGCTGTTGCACCGAATCACCACCAACTGGGCGGCTCGAAGAAAAAAAACCTATTCTCTCCCAGTTCTGGAGGCCAGCAGTCTGAGATCAAGGTGTCGGTCGGCAGGGCCTGGTCCCTCCAGAGGATCTCACGGGGGCTCCTTTCTTCACTCCTATCTCTGCCTCCCGCCTTCTCCTCTGTGTGTCTTATGAGGACACTGTCGTTGGATTGAGGGCCCATCCGATAATCCAGGATGGCCTCCTCTCAAGATCCTTAATTTAATTATATCTGCAAAGATCCTTTTTCCAAATATGGTCGTAGTCACAGGTTCTGGGTCACGGACATAGATTTTTCTCTCGGGGATTGTTGGGGAGGCACCATTCAACCAACTACAAGTGGTTTCTTGCCTCCTAGAAGCTTCCATTCTTTTTTTTAATTCTCACCCGAGGATATTTTTCCCATTGCTTTTCAGAGAGAATGGAACGGAGAGAGAGAGAGAGAAAGAAAGAGAGAGAGAGAGAGAGGGAGAAATATCAATGTGAGAGAGACACATTAATTGGTTGCCTCCCACATGAGCCCTGACCGGGCCCAGAGATCAAACCTGCAACCGAGTTACGTCCCCTTGGCCAGAATCGAACCCGGGACCCTTCAGTCCGTGGGCCGAAGCTCTAACCACTGACCCAAACCAGCCAGGGGAAGCTTCCATTCTTTTGAAGGGAAACTAATGACAACTCGCTCACCCACCCCTCAGAAGTTTAAAAAAGAAACATGACAGGTCCCATGTTGATAAGATTCGGGAAACTAACGTGGGGCGAGGAGAATGGACAGCGGCCAGGAGGTTGTTCCCGCTCCCTCAGCCGGGATCAGGCGAGGTAGGCAGTGAGCCCCGCAGACACGGGGACAGGGCACAGCCAGCGCAGAGGCCCACGGGGGAGGGGCAGTGGCACGTGTGAGCAGCAGGGGGCGCTGTGCGGCCAGAGCAGAGTGATCCAGAGGAAGGGTCAAGAAGAATTCTCATTTGACCTTGACCGGTGTGGCTCAGCTGGGTGAGCGCTGTCCCAGGCACCAAAAGGCCACCAGTTCAATTCCCAGTCGGGGCACATGCCTGGGTTGTGGGTTTGGTCCCCGGTCGGGGTGCATACAGGAGGCAACCGATCGATGTTCCTCTCTCTCTCCCTCTCCCTTCCTCTCTCTCAAAAAATCAGTTTTAAAGCCCTACCGAGCTGAGCCAGGATCCTAGGTCCTGACCCTGCTCTCACATCTGGCCCTTCGCCACCATGGCCTCAGAATCCAGAGCCCTAAATCAAGGGCTTACACTTGGTTCTGACCAGGGAGGCTGTGGCAATGCCTCCTGGGGAGGTCGTGCATTCTCTACGTCCTCAAACAGTTCCTGCTCTTCCAGAGGGTCCCAGATGGGGTGTGTGCACACTCACACGTGTGTGCATGTGTGTACGTGTGCATGTGTGTCTGTGTGTGTGTCCAAGTCACAGACTGTGTGCCAAGGGTGGCAGCCATAGGACAGGGTGGATCTGGAGGCAGGAGGAGGCCACTGGGAAGCCCAAGAAAGCTGCGCTGTCCACCAGCCCCCTGGGCCTGCCCAGACCATCCCACTCTGCCGAGACGCTGGGCAAATCTCAGGTCCTCTCTGAGCTTTCAGCTGAACCCCCGGTGACCCTTGACTGGCAGAAACTGGGGCTCCAGCACCATGGGCTACACACCCCACGGCCCTAACGAACCCAGTATCAGTAACAGCCCAAAGACCCTAGTTTATTAGCAACCAATGCAGCCCAGGCTTGCAGGTGAACAGGCTACACCCATCATCTCTTGTGGCCCTTCCACAGCCCTGGGAGGAACTCGTACTAATTCCACTCTGTAGATGAGAGCGGGGGGCCAAGGAGCCCCCTGACTTGCCTGAGGTCACACAACTGGGCAAGAGAGAGAGAAGTCAGCCGACATACAAGTGTAGCATCACTTTGAAATAACAAATCTAACTCTATGACTTTGTATTGTTTTCTGTTTGTTGTTGTTTTCCATTTCCCCCCATTTTATTGAGGTATAATTGACTTATACTTTTGTTTTTGTTTTAAATATGTCTTTATTGATTTCAAAGAGAGGAAGGGAGAGGGAGATAGAAACTGCAGTGAGGAGAGTCATTGATTGGCTGCCTCCTGCACGCCCCCGGCTGGGGATCGAGGCCTGGGGATTGAGCCCGCAAGCCCGGCTAGTGCCCTGACCTGTGATCTCCTGGATCATAGGTCAATGCTCAACCGCTGAGCTACGCCGGCCAGGTGACTTAGTATTGTTTTTATTTTGAGTGATTTAGTGGTGATGCAGAGGGCACTGGCACTACACTTTTCCCAGTGTTTAGGGCCTGGCCCTGCAGAGAGTAAGCCGTAGCATGTGAACTTGAACCCAGACTGCCCAAGCCTGACTCTCGGGAGCCAGGCCTCCTCAGCAAGGACAGGATTCCAACTTCCACCAGGCTCCCAGACACCCACCGTCTGGCTGCCTCAGCACCTCCAGAGGGGCTGGGACTGGGAGAGAGAAGGCAGAGGGCAGGTCCCCGAAGGCCCAGGCCAGCCCCCTTGCACTTTCGCCCACAGGAACCTGGCGGAGGTCCTAGGGATCCAGAAATATTCGTGAAGCCATCTAGTGGGCGCAGGGCACACATGCAGCCTCCCACTGTTAGAAATAGCCTTTGCCTCTGGGGGAAATTCTCTCATTATGAGTCCATCTCCCGGCATGGAAGGCAATACTCAGGGAAGCCTCAATCGGGCCTGCAGCTCTTCCACGAGGAGCCGAACTCCAACCACTGGCCAGTCCTACCGTTGCCTCTAACATCTCCATGTCCTCCCCGACCACTGCTCTGCCTCCTACTCCAGGAAGCAACTTACTCTCCCCCAAGTTGGATCCTACGTGGGCACATCTGATGGCCACCGGGAGGCTGGGGATGAGAGCATTGCCTCTCACCCTTCGGTGCTGACCGAAGTCCAAAACAAGGGCCAGATGTCCCTCCCCAACCCCATAAAGACACATCAGCTGCCTCCCCCAAAAGCCATCTTGGAAAGAGAAGGGGTGAGGAGGAGGGGAGACCTCTTGAGACAAGACAGTTCCGATGGGGAGTCTGACAAATCTAGTATGCAGGTTGCACACTGTCCAGGGGCCCTGCTGAGGGAGCAAGTGGAGTTTGGCATGTTGCCCACCCTCCACCCTCCTGGCGCAGAGCTTGGGGGACGAGGCACCTTGAAAAATCCTCACAAAACCTGTCTAAAATTTGAACTGAATATTTCATCCAGAAGAGCCTGTTTTAAATCTGGAGAGAATGATTTCTGGTTAGTGGGCAAATTTTTAAAAACTACATTTTCCTGCCATCAGTTTCCCGGAATAAAAAGAGATCAGTTATAGAAACCGGTTCTTTTTGTGCACACCTGTGTCATATGAGAGCACAGAGCCTGTGCAAGCACATGTGTACATGCTCATGAGTGCAATTTTACTATGTATAGCACGTGGCTCACAGTAGGGCCCTCCCCTCCCTCTCCTGAGGGCAGAGCCCATGAGATATCTATGCTTCATTCCTAGTCCTTGATCTGGCGTCTGTCACAGAGCAGAACCTTGGCAAATGTTTGGCGATGACTGAAAGGCTGGAGAGAGGAGTGATGCATAAGTGTCTTTGAGCTGGGTGGGTCAGATATGCATCGTCATATTAAGGGAAACCTACACGGCTGGCCTTTAACTCCACAATCCCCGTCCACACAGGAACCCCCAAAAGCCTCACACTCAAGGACACCTCCAAGTGCCACCCCACCTGAGTCACCTGCAAAAGAGACTCTGCAAACAGCTGTGAAAGTCCCCAGGAGAAGCAGAGCCTGCTGGGTGTGGAACCCTTTTGTGAGCCAGGAAGCAGGCCTGCTCCCTGCAGGCACTGGCCCAGTCCTTGCTATGCCGGGACAGGGTCCAGAAGGAGAAGGGGATAGGACCTGGCAGACACAGCAGATCTGGGGCCCACAGCTTCCCGCTCCCATAGCCAGCTCACGCTCTGGGTCTCCTCCAGTACCTCCTCCCACAAAGCGCCTCCACTCAGGCCTGTCAACAAGCAGAAAACAGCACAGAGGCCACGGCACCCCCGGTGGGAAGAGAGCAGAACCGCCATCCTACCAACCAGGCTGGGAGTCCTGCTCAGCCACTTTCTAGTTGTGTAACCTTGGGCAGGTCACATAAACCCCTGGGCCTCACTGTCCTTCACGTTCAATGGAATAGTCACAACTGTCCTGTCTCCTTAACATACCAGAATACGAGCTGCGGAATGACTGACAAGCACAGAGGGGCTTCCAGGGCCCTCAGCAGGTAGAAGTCTCCCCGGTGGCTAAAAGGAGGTGGACTCCGCACGCACGTGTCACTGGCACAGCAGGACGAAATGAGGCTGGAGCAACAGACAGACCTGACACTGGGTCCCAGCTTTGCCAGCGACTTGCTGTGTGGCCTTGGGCAAGTCACTTCTCCCTGGGCCTCAGCCTCCTCCTGGGTAAGCCAAGCGTTTGCTCTGAGGAGAGCCCTAAGCAGGTGAGGTGCACCGAGAGCAGGCAGACCAGATGCGTCTGGGAGGCCGTGCTGCCTGCCTGCCTCCTCCTGCAGCTGGGAGGCGGGAGCCAGTTTTGGAAATACCATAATACAGATCAATAAGTAATAAAACCCGGGTTCCTCAGAGCTCTGGCCCTCCCTGCAGGCTGGGCGAAGGGAAGATTGAGATGCCTCGAACATCCTGTGGAGTCGGAATCACTTCCAGAGTCTGAGTGCCCTTCAGCGACCGAGAGGCCAGGAGTTCAGGGTCAGCTCCAGCACGGCACTGGGGCGGGCTGCGTGAGCAGTGGCCTCTAGGCCTCAGGGTCAGCCTCTGCAAAAAGGGGGGTCACGCCTTCCTGGGGCTCCAAGAACCACAATGGCATCTGACTTGGCTTTTCAGGGAGGAGCCACACCTCTGGACACATCTTTAGCCTCAGCCCCACAGGCTAACTCCAGACACCAATGTGGGCCTGAGCGGCGAGGTCCCCACCACTTCCCACGTTGTTCTGAAGGCCGCTGAACCTCACTGGCCCTCACAGCTTAGGCTGGAAGAGCCACAGGCAGCGGAGGTCTCTTGGGCCACAGCCCACCAGAAGGTGTGCGCAGGGCCTTGGGGCTGCAGACCGCTGCCACACAGGTAACAGGGCCTTTTCCGCTGAGAGAGGTGGTCGCAAGGAAAGGTCTGGAAGGCGACCACTGACACGTTATTAAAAGACTTCGGATTTTCTTCTTCTGCTTGTCTTATCTGCAAGGAACATGTATTATTATTTCTATAATAAAGAATAGAGAAAAGCTAAGCTCTTTTATTATTTTTTTCATTTACCTGTTGATAAGATGCCCACCTATGTCAGGCCTGTGGAGCCTCTGGATGTATTACGTAAATAATTAATTTCCCACCAGCCCTACCCCTGGGGCTAGTGCCCAACTCTGACCGTTAAGAGCTTCCTACGCCCTTCAGAGTCCCTGGGGCCCAGAACCACCTTCTAGCCGGCACTATGCAAGGCTCAGGCCAGGTCCAGGAGGCTACATAACCCAAAACCCAAGTGGGCTATGCCCCCCGCCACCCACCACCTCCAAGGTCCTGAGCCAATTTATCAGCATGGTCTTTTAAAGGTGTTTCCAACGATGCAGACTGGAAGAGCGGAAAAGGGAGTCCCTGAGCTAAAGAAATCCTTCACTGAAGAGCGTTCACTTGAGAGCTCTCCCTAAGGAGCCCGCACACTTAGGCCAGGCATTCTGAGCAGACAAAAAGGACGTGGCTTCATTATGTTAAAACTCAGTAAGAAGAGACCTCGGCGTGACTCCAGGCTTCCTCTCTAGAGGAAGAAGCCACTTGGACCAATCTGGTAAATCCTCATGTTCTCAGCATCTCCAGCCCAAGCCCTGCACTGAGCACCAGGGACACACACCAACTCCCTGCCTCCAAGTTTCCATTTTGCTGAGGGCACCACAGGCACCGATGACAAGAGGGGACACAGGTGTATGGGCACAGGGAGTCGTCCCTGTAAGGGGAGTTTGGGGGAACTCCTGAGGAGGAGGGGGAGTTGGAGGAGGGCGGCCGGCTTAGTCTGGGAGTCAGGAAGACTCGGCTTCCCCCAGAGCTGGCCCACAGGTGACCCAAAGTGGTCAGACTGCACTGATCAAAACGCTCGCTGCCAGGATAAAGCACGCCCATCCTCTACTTGTCTGCTGGGGACTGTTCAGAGCTGACTCCTCCTGACCAGACAGGCCACCACACTTGAAGTGGAAGGAATGCTGGCAGGACTTCGTCTTCTCCCATCTTCAGTGACAGGACGAGCCTCACTGAGCCAGGAACTTCCTCTCTCTTCCAGGACAAGGAAGACGAAAGTCCCCGTTTATCCCTGTTGTCCCAGAATTATTGCTGATAATGTTGCTTTTTACTCAACACATCCTGTTTTAGAAAAAAATTAGTCACCCTACCCATTTCCCCATCAAAGCTCCATGGCAATCTTCCAATGTCTCCAGGCAACTCCAGCCTCACCAGCCTTAAGACGCTGTCATACCTGTCTTCACCCTTTCCCCACCCATAGCCACTGTCTCACTACCTGCAATGAAGCCTCCCCTGATCCTACGACCCCCTGGTTGCACCTACAAACCTCCACCCAGTTCCTGAATCCCAACCCCATCACGTTACTTACAACACCATTCTGCAGCAACCTATTTGCCTGTCTGTCTCCCCCCTGGTCTATGAATTCCTTGCAGGCACAGGCTGTGTCTTATTAACCTCTAAGTCCTTCACTTGGAGCCCAGCACGTGGTTTACAGAGGTACTTGATAGAAAATATTTGTTAAATTAATGAACTGCCACCAATCATGGTTCCTGCCAAGGCCCAAGGAGTCAACTAGGACCGTCAGCTCCTTTCCTCTCCCTGGTTCCAGTGCCTGCAGAAATGTCACACTCTAACCAGCCCAGGGCCCTGGGCCTCAGTCTCTAAGATCCACAAAACCAGGGGCTGATTTTGTCAACTGTCTCAACAGAGCCTTGCAGCTCAGACATTTTACACTCCGAAGTCTGGAATTTATATCCGTCTTCAGATTAGAAATTGGGCCTCAGTAATGTCTCCCAGAAGCCTCAAAAACACTTGAGCCCATAATTGCACATTAAGAACTGAACCTATGGAAACAATCAGAAGACTAAGACTTACACACAAGGATATTCAGCGTCTATTATACAGAAAAGCTGTAAACAAAACATGGCATATCACATGATGGAACACACTCTGCCACTAACGGTCAGATTTCACCAGAATATTTCGTGTCATGAGGAAATGGTCACAACATGGTAAGTGAATAAAAAAGAGGCTGCCAAACAACAGGAGCTCAATTTTATTTATACCAGTGCTTTCGTCTGGGCAGTAGGATTGGAGGCCTTTTTAAGTTTTCTGCATTTTTCACATATTCTTCTACATGTTATAGTCAGGAGAAAAAAACAGCTACTGAAAGAAAAGTCAACCCTCCATTGCATGAGACCAACGGGAGGCAGTGGAGGAAATGCTGAGCAGCGTGAAGGTGCAGCGTCAGATCCTTTCCCAAAGCCAGCGCCGCGCCTTCAGCCGATGTAACTGACACAGACCGAGGAAGAGCAGGACGTAGGCAGATGGAGCCAGGGCAGCCTCCCCACACTCAAAGGCAGCGGAAAAGCAGCCCACCTCTTTGAAAACCCCGCCATTATCCTTTCCCTAGCCCTTTCCTCAGAATGCAGATAATTTTTGGATCTGTTGATGAATGGAGAACTCAGCCAATTCCACCCATGCTTCTTAAGGCCTGCCCTTGTGCCAGGCCCTATGTGGGGCACTACTGACTAGAGGAATAGGGCCAGAGATCTGCCTGACCTCCCTCCCAGGGGAGGAGACCCTTTCTGCAGGTCACCTAGCCTCTGCTTGCACACCTCCAAGGACTGGAAGCTCACTAGGCCATACCCATCCATCTTGGATCAAAAATCCTCCAGCCCAGCCCACCCTACTCCCATGGCCTTTCTCTACCATCCCAAGTCCTGTCCAAAGATGGGGCCCACAGGCAACAAAACCCATCCCCTCACGCCCTCTAACTCTAGCCATTCAAAAAGCTTTCTTAATCTCAGGCACAGTCGCACTCCAGGTCGTCCCCAGCACGCAGGTGAGGCGGTACTTACAGCCCAGGAGTAACTGCATGTTAATTCCTTCCTGGAGTTTCCGTTCCCTCCTCCCTGACCTCTGAAGTGGGGCTAGCTGAGGCCCAGAGGGCTCTGACTCACACAAAGGGGCTGCAACTCTCTTTCTCTCAAACCCAGGCCAGGGCTCCACCTCCACCCCACCATCACCAAAGTGATTCTAATAAAGACCTCAGAAGTAGAAGCCATCAGCCCCCAACTCCCTCCTCCCCCGTTCTACAGAGGAGCCAAGGCCACCTTTCCCCTTACTGACGGAGTGAGCAAACCTCTTCTTGCCAGATGTGGTAGAACCTACCCCGCTCCTGGCTATCCAGCCATTATGACACCTGACGTGGAAGAAGCTGCCCATCTGTTGTCCCAGAATCTCCAAGGACAAGTGCTGTTTTCACTCACGCATGGCTGAGCAAGGCCCCAGCCCTCGAACACACCAATAAGCCCTGAGCCCAGCCACTCCCACCCTCATACATCCTCTCTCCCTCCCTCGCCTCCCCTCTCCAACCACTATTTTCAGACAATCCATCAAGAGACGGCCACTGCCCTTCAGTCCACTAAGGGACAGTGCCTGGCTGGGCATCTTGGGAGGAACCCATTCTCTGGGAGGTGGAGGAGTGGCAGCCACACTTGGAAGAGCAGGGGAACTGACACCCCCTTGGACTCCACACCCACGTCCACCTAGGTTAACTGTCAGTAACACCAAGTTCCCCCGGCTCTGTGAGTATGAGAAATGGGAACCCAGTGTCTTCACATGGCTTAAGGGAGAAGTTACCTAGAAGAGGGCGAGGTATGGCCAGGCCCTAGCAAGCTGGTCCCCCTCCTCTGCTCTCCCAGGGTACAAACACGGGCCTCATCCCTCACTACCCCACCCCCACCCAGGGCAGTGCCCCCCACCTGGATGCCGCCCTGAGAGGGCTCTGACTGCAAAGAAGCTCCCTACCCAGCATTTATATAACAACAACATATGCATTTTATTTTTTCATTAGGCTTCTTAGTTTCTTGGTATCACAATGGAATGATGAGAAAACAAGAACAAAGCCCCCCACGAGTCTGCAAGTCTCTATCAGGCTTCAAGGCAATTGGGGGGGGGGGGGAGGGCAAGATTGACAGAAGTGCCAAAAATTCCAACATCATGTCTCTCCTTAGCTGACTGGGCCGGAGAGGGGTAGGGAGGTGGAATGGTGAGAAGGTGGCACTGTCATAAGCGGTCCTTGGCGTTTCTGTCTCACAGCTGATCATGCAGGATCTGCACGGAGCACTCCGCAGGATCTCCTGGTGCCTCCTGGTGCCCAGCCACACGGCCTCCGCCTGCCCAAACACCCAGGCACTCCAACCAGTGCTGACACATCCTGAAGCCAGTTCTGCTGGGACGGCAGCAGGAAACCAGCAAGGAGGAGAGCAGGGGGCAGGCGATGCTGCCCAGGGTGTAAGAGTCCAAGGAGTAACGAGACTCGACCAGGAGTCAGCTGTGGCAAAAGGCGAGGTGGTGCAGGTGGCGGCAGCAGCAATTCGTGTCCCTCGGCGGTAAGCAGGCCACACCTAGAGCTTCACGGTGCCGGGGGGCAGGCTGTCATTGCAGAGTCTGTAGTATCGCAGGTCATTGACCAGCCTGTGCACATTCTGGGTGAACGAGGGCAGGTCCTGGAAGGCAGGGGCACAGCTCCAGCCTGGCCGCACCCAGCACCCCAAGTCACCCACCAACCCACCAGCATTTCCACCCCAGGGTGTGCTCCAGAGCTCCGCAAACACTACACGCGTAGCCACTTCCACCCTTCCTGCACCGTGTGTGAGCAAAGGCACTGTAGGGAAAGAGCAGCAGCGAGGGCGGCTCGTGCGCACCCCCGGCCAGGCTCCGTCCCATACACAGACACCCGCTCCTATCATCCTCTGCACAAGCCCGTGGTTCAGGCTCTGTTAGCAGCACCGCTTTAAGGATGAAGACGGTGAGGCACACAGAGGTTAGGAAACCTGCTGCAGTAACAAGGCAGGAGGGGAAGGGGAACACTGGTCTGGCTGCCCATGTGTCTCTCCTTCACCGTGTCCTATCCAGCCATGTCAGTCCTCAGACTCCTCCTCCCAGGGCTCCAGGCAGGCCCTGCCACTCAAGAGTGACACCCTGGCAGGAGCCCACATGCACCTGCCACCTCACCTGCTGACCACCGCCTACTGGGCCACAGACTGCTAATAGAGAGGGATCCTTGCAGCAAAAACCCCAAATACTACCACGCAGCACTAAGAGATGGCCAAGATTCTTGCCCTCATCTCTAGATCATGATCACTGATGCTGATTATAAGGCAAAATGTGGAGTAACACCAACAGATCCCTGTCACAGAGTGGGCCGGCTGGTGGTGCCAAGGCAACCCCTCCTGAAGCCCCAGGTGACAGGGAGGCTCGGTAAACAGATAAAGGCACTTCCTGCTGCTCCTCTCTGCCAACCTTTCCCTGGCTCAACCTTTCTCCTCTCCTCTTCAAACTGCAACACAAGGCCCACCTCTGCCAAAAAGGCCCTCAGACGCCTCCGATTTCCTAGACCCAGGCAGGTCAGGCCTCCCCTCGAGCTCTCAAGTGCCCTGGCTCACCTGCTGTGGACAGTGCACGCAGGCTCTGCAGCCAGAGCGCCCAGGCCTGACTCCTGCTCCTGGCTCAACCATTTCCAAGTTCTATACCTACCAACTGACTTTTGACCTTTCTGAGCCTGAGTTCACCTGGGAAATGGGGTTAACAACAGCACCTACACATCAGAAAGCCCAGTGTGGCCCACAGCGGGTGCTGTTGCCAGCATTACCAACAAGAACCTTTGAAGGCAGACACTGGTGACCCAACACCAGGCCCAGGGCCTACGAGGCAGCCGGCTTTAGAAAGTGAATGAACGAATGAATGCATGGCTCCTTCACTTCTTCCTCAGGAAAATGTGCCAGAGTGTCTTTTAAATCAGTGGCTCCCAAATACCAAATCTGCATTTCCTGGTGGACACATGACTACACTGCTATATTTTTAATAAGTACCTAGAAGCTTTGATGCATGACTAAATTTGGAAACCACTGCTTTAAATCAAGAAGTTGACTGATAATGATATCAGTAGAAATTGATCATTAAATATTACAATCTGGACCCTAGAAAAGGAAAAAAATATCCAGTGGCTGAAGTGAACTTTAAGAAGCTCAAGAGAGAACAGGATAAGTGCCAGGGGAAGAAAGATCCCAAGATAAAGGAAAATAGGAGTCAACTCTAAGAAAAACTGTCCTGATACATATCGCAGCCAACACAAGCAAGGAGGACGCAGCATTTGCTCCAATAGGAGTGACATGTACATCTAAAGACCGAAAGGAGACTGTGGACAGGTGGCAAGCACAAGAGTCAAATTAGAACACCAAGAGGACTTGGGTGGAAGAGACTCCATTTCATCAAGTGGGAGGTGGTCAAAGACAAAAATGTTATTCCCTAACCAAGTGCCAGGGGGAGCTGATCAGGCAGAGCAGCAGAGACTTAACAGCTAAATCAGGAAGGAGGGCAGGCGATGCCCAGAGAGAAAGCCCCGGGACAGGAAAAGCTGGGTACCAGGTGGGAACAGCCCACCAGAGCGTCCCCAGGCAGGCAGAAAGAGGGTGAATGCTGTGAGGCTCCTCCTGGGACCTGGGAGCAGGTCAGGGCATGCAGAGCCAGGCAGGGGTGGTCTGGGAAGTTCTGGGGTCCCATCTCTAAGCCTGGGGACCCAGAGAAGCAGCTGCAGAACACCGATCTTCTCAGCCTATCTGCAAGTCTGAAAGCTTGGGCTGCAGTGGCTGGTCAGAGGAGTGTCCGATGGTGTATAGTTGAGTACCAAGAAGCCGAGGCAAAGCAGCTGGACTGCTAGGGCCAAACCGGGCCCAAGGGCTGATGGGATGAACACAAGTGCTGCTAAAGCCAACACGGGAAAGCACGGACCCCTCAGTTCAGGCCCAGCACCGAGTCATCCAGTGGCAGAGCTGCCTCAGAGCCACAGGGGTACAAACCACACATGAAGGCAGCCTGGCCCCCTCACTGAACAGGCACCAGGTGTGAGAGCCCACACCTGCCCTCCCTTTAGCCCAGCCTCTCTCTCCTCACCCGATCCATCTTGAAATTCCGCCCCAGCACATTTTTCTGGTTGGCATCCACGCCATCACAGCCGGTCAGGAACTCGGGGAGGAAGGCTGCAAAGAAGCCATCAAAGTCCACAGAGGCCATGTTGTAAATGGCGATGCCTATCTCCTCCTGCAGAAGGTCGTGGGACTTGTGAACCAGGACCTGCAGCAGCACGTTCACAAACTGAAACAGCATGGTGGTCCGGAAGATCTTCTGTGGACAAAGCCCAGAGTGACTGCTGGCATGAGGTAGACTCAGGGTCCCAGGGCCTCTCCAGGTCCCACCACCTTCAAATGAGGAACCTTTCTGAGACGGGCACTTACCTTGTGGTACAGCTTCTGCTTGGTGTTGAGTGTCTCCAAGTAGAAGAGATTTTGTTTAAATAGGTGGATGTCAGGCTGGAGAAAGGACTGTCCAAAAGCCTGTCCAAGATATAAAACCACCATTGTATAAGCAGCATTAAACCCCCTCAGACCAGGCCCTTTTGGGCACTCCCTCCCCCACACCACAGGAACCAACACTCCACAAGTGGCTCCTCACGCCTTCACGGGAAGGGGGATTGAGTATCTCGAGTCTTCCAGCCTGTCTGGTCAGATCTTAGGAATGTTCCCATGAAGCCTTATCTCCTCAGTCCTCCCACTGGGTTTGACTTCTTTTGGTCTCATCCTGCACCTTCTGTAATGAACCTCTTGACTCCTTCAGAGACTTATCTTTGAAGCAAGAAGCTAACAACTAAGCCAACTAGCTCAGCCTCCCCAGCCAACCACTCACACTCCATAAGCTACAAAAGGGGTCTCGTAACCCCTGCTGCAGTGACAGGATCTCCATGATGCCCAATAGTTTTCACTCATTTATTTTTAAAGTCACGTTTACTGAAGTCTAACACAGTAAAATCCACCCTCTGGAGGTTGACCATTATATAATTCTGACGAACACATTCAGTCATCTAACCACCATCGCAATGGAGACAGAACACTTCCAGCTCCTCAAACTTCCCTCCAGCCCCCTAGGCAACCACTGCTCGTTCCCTGTCCCTCTAGGGCTGCCTCTTCCAGACATAATGGAATGCAATCACGTCCTACAGCCTTCTGGATCCAGCTGCTTCACCTACCATAATGTATTTGGGAGTCATCTATGTTGCTGTTTGTATAATAATAATAATAGTGGGGTTTTTAATCCTCACCCGAGGATATGTTTATTGATTTGAGAGAGAGAGGAAAGAGAGGAGAGAGAAAGAGAAAGAGAAAGAGAAAGAGAAAGAGAAAGAGAAAGAGAAAGAGAAAGAGAAAGAGAAAGAGAAAGAGAAAGAGAAAGAGAAAGAGAAAGAGAGAGAGAGAGAGAGAGAGAGAGAGAGAGAGAGAGAGAGAGAAACACTGATGTGGGAGAGAAACATCTATCAGCTGCCTCTCGTATGTGCCCTGACCCACAACCCAGGAATGTGCCCTCACTGGGAATCAAACCTGCAACCTTCTGGTGTACAGGATGATACTCCAACCAACTGAGCCACCTGGCTAGGGCAATATATTCCTTTTTATTGTTGAGCAGCAGGCCCTTATATGCACATACCACTGTTATCCACTGACCAGCTGACACAATACTCAAAATGTTTCCAGCTTTTGGCAATTTTGAAAAAAGCCACTATAAACACCTGTGTACAGGTTGTATAAATACATGTTTTCATTTATCTTAGGTAAAATACTGAGAAGTGGAATCACTAGGTAATGTAGTAAGTATATGTTTAACTTTATAAGACTGTTTTCTAAAGTGGCTTTTACAAGTACTGTCTACCAAAGCAAGGACAGAGTTTAAGAGGAAGGCAGAGGGGACAAACATGTAATACTCCAAATCCAAGCCTGCGTGGGGTGCTGGTGATGGAAGCTGGGCAAAGTGACTGCAAGGAGACTGGGGCAGGGTATGTGATTTTCCAGGGGAATCCACACAGGAGTGTGGGTGCAGGCATGCGTGTGTGCTGGTGGAAGCTGAGGGATAAGGGAAAACAGGCACTGAAAAAACAAAAGGAAAACCTGGCACTTCAACCCAGAGTTAGAAACAAAAAGTACACAACTGAGTGCAGAACAAGGACAGCACCTGAAAGCCACCACAAGCCAGGCCACCATCCTGGCAAGGGGAGGCCACCCTGGTCTTCCACAGCAAGTGCGGTCAGCCCCCCAGGCAGCTCACTCTGCTCTCTAGGAAGTAAGTCACACCTCGTCTGAAAGGGAGCATGCAGTCACAGGACAGTGCTTCTCCCAACGCTGTACCAGCCAGAATTATCTCTACAAATGCACATCAGGCCCCTCCTCCAGACGCCCACTCAGTCAGCTTCCAGTTAAGAAGAGCCCGGGCAGTGCTGACACAGGCAGTCTCCTCACACCTGGGAAGGGAACTGACATTTCTCCAGCACCTGCCTGCACCAGGTACTGTGTGTGCTGTCTCATTTAACCACACAGCAAACCCATGAAATAAGCAGTAGTATCCCCACTTGACACATGAAGATACTGGGGTTCCACAAAGTTAATTAACTTCCTAGGTACTAAGAGGTAGAGCTGAGCTTCAGACCCAGAATACGGGCTTCAGGTACACCACTTGTTGCAGTGCCACGTCAGAGTGGGACTGTCAGAGAAGCAAACCAAGAGACAGCACGCCAGCCAATGGACCCAGGTGGTATCCTGAATGAGGCCTGTCTGTTCTTGGTCACAGGGCAGCCTCGGCAGCTCTTCCACATTACCTGCATGATGGCACTGAACTGAGGCTCATTCTCCATCTGCTCCTCAGCAATCCCCCTTTGGACACTGGCCAGGACAGTGGACTTGAAGAAGTACCTCCAGTTGTGGTGGAGCGTCCGAAAAAGGAGCTCAAACAGCTCAGCCTTCACATCAGGGGAGGGCCGCTGTGGAGACACACAGACCCTCAAACCTTTCCTTCCTGCAGCTCAGGGAGCCATTCACAGCCCAGGCCCAGAGCAACAAAGGGGTCTAAGAGATGCCCGGCAACAGCAAGCAGAGCATCAGCTTCCCACCCATGCTCCTGTCCTATCAAGCCCCCGAGTTAGCAATTAAAACCAGTAGGACTTGGGCAGAGATGGGGCCACCTCTGAAACAGAATGCCTGGGTTGGTGCCATGGGCCCTTTTTCTGATGGAAGCATGCAGCTTTTCAAGCTAGGAAAAGGCTACTAAATGGAAGAACAGTTAAGAACATGGCTTTTCTCTTCAGAAAGTAGCTGCTAATTTGATCTGTCATATCGTCTTGGTTGTGTTGTTCCTTTACCCAGGATAAACAACGCTGTCTAGCTAACCTGCTGCTCTTATGCAACTGCAGAAGCTAAAGACAAATAAGAAGCCTTAAAGCAGATCTGCCCTCTATAGAAAATGGGTTTAAGGGGCACTTAGGAACCACAGAAAGAAGCATCAGAGGACCTACAGGGAAGTGGGAGGGGGACTCAGCGTGGGCCTGTCTCCTCTTTCATTGGCAGCTGGGATTCTGGGATGAGGAGGAGAGGGGGAGGAAGGCTCAGCAATATTTTCTAATTTGACCAAAAATCTCCAAGTCTCTAGAGAGCATGACAGTTCACATTATTCCAAATGTCTCAGTAGAATTCAAAATGATAAGGCTCAGATATATTTCATTCAGCCGATTAAGATGAAATTGAGACAGAAGGCACAGCTTCCAGGGCAAGACTCTTTACAGGGTCCGCGTGTGTTTAATGATGCCAAGCAAGTGGACTCATTTAAGCTTTAATTTGGGCAGTTAAAACGGTTAGCTCTTATTTACATAACTATTACATAAAACTTAGTTCATCAGTACTTGTTCTGGACAGAGAGTTCCTATGACAAGGAACGCTTTGGGTCATTCTGAATACCTGCCTGTATCCCTGAGACCATGAATGCTCTTGATAGGAAAGTCCATTTGTTGTCATGTCTGCTGAAGAAAACTATACATTCACCTAAAGATATAAACTGTTTGCCATGGGAGGCTGATCTTACTTACCAACCAACCTTGCCTATACTAGACGAGTTCTAATTAACTCAACCAATATAAAAGTACTGCACCAAGCTAAAAGGCATTCTTTCTTGGAAAAAAAATTATTTTACCCAAAAAAAAAAAAAAAAAAAGCTAACAAATTAGCCTTAAAACACAATGCATTTTCCTGAGTATTTCATTCCCTCCCCAAATGGATGGGAAGCAGCACAAGGGACAAGCCAGCCTCTCATACCTCGGCGATGATGGGATACACCTGCTCCATGCACAGGGAGATGATGCTGGGAAGGAAGGGCTTGAACACCTGGCCAGGTTCCTGTACCACCACCTGCAGGATCTTCAGGAACTTCTCGACCACCCGGCAGCCAGTGCTGCCTTCATGGAGGATGCTCTCAGCTAACTGTTCTCTACAGACAAAAGAAACCACACAGTAGCCAAGGAATGTTTCTCTGGGACCAGCATGAAAACCAACGCAGTGCAAGTGAAGAAGAGGAGCAAAAGCCCCACACTTTGTGGCCAGGCCCCACTACTTCTCACTTGAAATTTGAAAAGCATGGACAGCAGGTGTGTGGTTACCTGGTAAACATATTGAGGAAAGTCTGTATGATCTGTTCAGTGAAAGGCACACCCATCTGTACTCTAAGGCCTCGAAACAAAGTGAGGAAAAAGCTCAGCATCTCATCAGTCACATCTAAACAAAGGGACAAAGCAAATGATCACAGGCATGCACACAGGGATAAACGGAAGCCCTGGCTTGACAGACTTCCTCGTGCAATCTGCACTATCATTTCTCTCTAAGGCTTCCTGCTAGAAGAAATTTCCCCAACATCATCAGAGCCAGTGATGGAAAGAGGGAAATGATCAAGGACCTGCTGAGAAAACAGCTCTGGTGCGGTGCGCCTCAGCTTGATGGCTCGCGATAGGAAATGAAGCTTCCCTCGCCGCCCAGCCCCAGCCAAGTTCAGAGTTTCACTGCAGATGTAGTGTTTTGCACACACACTGATGGAACTATTCAACTGAGTCAACACCTGAGTGCTTCGGCGATTTCTCTCTTTGACCAATAACCCTGCAGTTGGGATTAAGTACGGGGTTAAGTGGCTAAAAGTGGATAATGAAGCTGTATTCAGGTTGGTCCATCAAATGCATTAATTTCAGAAAATATTGGTTACATTTAATGTGGTTCCAATTCCAGATCTAAACAACCATCTTGTACAGTATGTCTCGGCTCTAACCACACAAACTCTGCTTACAAGAGGCAATCAGTGAATTTTGCTAAGACGTCCCCAATATCTCATAAGACTGACAAGACTACTACTGTAAATGCTCTTACATACCTGCACAGAGCTAGACAGAGCCTCTGTCAATGTCAGTGACAGAGAGGGGTGTGGGGTACCATCTCAAACTCACCTTGCCATATAAGTAAGTAGCATTTGTGGGGAAAAAGTCCTCTTTCCTCTCCTGTATAATGCCCCCATTACTCTCAGCCACTTATGTTCCACACTGGGAGAAGACAAAGCCTTCAAGATAAAAACGAGGCAACCTGGTCCATGTGGCTCAGTGGTTAGAGTGTCAGCCCTTGGACTGAAGGGTCATGGTTTAAGTCCTGGTCAAGGGCACGTACCTGGGTTGCAAGTTCTATCCCCAGCCCCAGATGGAGCAAGTTCGGGAGGCAACCAATCGATGTGTCTCTCTCACATCAATGTTTCTCTCTCTCTCTTTCTCTCTCTCCCCCTCCCTGCCTCCCTTCCATGCTCCCTAAAAATCAATGGAAAAAATACCCTTGGGTGAAGATTAACAG
The DNA here is from genome assembly GCF_054644295.1 of Miniopterus natalensis. Classification (NCBI taxonomy): domain Eukaryota; kingdom Metazoa; phylum Chordata; class Mammalia; order Chiroptera; family Miniopteridae; genus Miniopterus; species Miniopterus natalensis. Next base: position 96,176,655 of record NC_142083.1, read on the forward strand.
AAAGAATAAAAATAAACAAAATAAAAACAAGGCAAGTGACTCGGTGCCACCTTACACAGGTGCAAGGCCCACGTGAAGGGTCCGTGAGGCCTGAGCCCCAGACCCCCCACCTCACCCTCACTGCCCTCTGCCTTCAGTGTCAAGACCTGTACTGCTGCCTTGGTGTGCCCTACAGAGCTAAGCAGTTACTCTGGCCCTTGTGAGGCCTGTGGCCAGCTCCTACCTGACTGATGAATAAAAGCTGGAAAGAGGGCCAAGGAGACCTGAACGGATTCCTGCAGTGAATGGTAGCAGATCTGTCGGGACTTGGTGGATTCCCCGGAGATATTCTCCACGATATCTTCTAAGACACTAAGTGTCTGGTGGATAATCACTTTGGCTGCAAATCAAGATTAAGTTGCATGTTATGACTTGTCTGAGGATAAAGAGTAAGAGGGAACACAAGGGAAGGAGAAATCGGCAAGGGTGTTCAGAGGACAGTGACACAGACATCTTGCTAAAGGATACAGCCTCTCTTGATTGAGTTCTCTCTCCCTCTCCCTCCCCTCTCTCCCTCCCCCCTTCCCTCTCTCCTTTTCTTCCTTTTTTTTTTCCTTTTTACTGAAAGAGCCCCAGTTGCCTGCTCAGTTTTTTCCCCTCTCTCCTGCTTCTATCCACCAGAAACAAGTCCACAGAGAAGATCAAATGTACCCTCAGGTTAGGTGCCTTGGACTTAAGACTCTAAAATGGTCAACAAACTGGTGAGAAAACAGTGTCACAGATAATTATCACAGGCAAGAATGGACACATGCAGATCAAACACTCTCCTTCAACTCCATATATTACCCTCGCCTGGTAATGTCCACAACACCTGCCATGCACATCACGAAAATGAATACAGGAGCCTCACTTGACAATGGTGCTGGGAAGCCCTGAAGGGGGATCTTTCACACATGCACCACTAGTTGCAGCCTACATAATCCGCAGAAGGAAGGTAAGAATGGAGGTCTTTTTTCACTTAGGAATTTCATCTCCTGCTTTTGAGAAAAAGAAGAAAGCTGACTCCCTGGCCTGGCAACAATGCACTAACCACCACTTACACCAAAGGAAAAATGGCCACAACCTTGAACTCTTGTTCTACAATGATCTTCATTTCAAAACAGCCCTCCCTGTTTCCTCCTAAAAGCTAAGAAAACCCGTCCTGCCCTTTGTCTCTTCAGACTTGCCTGTAGCTTGCTACATTTTGCTTGCCCCAAATTGCAATTCTCTGCTATTCCCAAATAAACCCATTCTGCTGGTAAAATAACTGCCTATTTTATTTTTGAGGTGACATTATATAGTGTCAGAAGTGGGATCCAAAGGAGACAAACCCCTGAGGAACTAACAACCCCGGAACTGTGGGAGGCACCCACTTGAGCCTTTTGTGCTCCCCACTTCCATCAATTGTCCTTTTCCTTCTGGTTAGGTCAATCTGTCAGACGTCAAGCTCCCTCTTAGGCTGAGCTCTCTGACTTTATTTCGGACCTATTTAAAGGTTTCATCCTGCCCTGGCCAGTGTTGTTCAGTGGTTAGAGCGTCAGCCTGTGCACAAAGGGTGATGGATCTGATTCTAGGTCAAGGACATGCACCTGGGTTGCAGTTCGATCCCGACCCTGGTTGGGGCACATGCAGATGGCAACCAATCAATGTCTCTCTCTTCAGTGTTTCTCTCTCTCTAACCACCACTTGCACCAAAGGAAAAATGGCCACAACCCTGAACTCTTGTTCTACAATGATCTTCATTTCAAAACAGCCCTCCCTGTTTCCTCCTAAAAGCTAAGAAAACCCGTCCTGCCCTTTGTCTCTTCAGACTTGCCTTCCACTGTTTCTAAAATATATCCTCAGGTGAGGATTAACAACAACAAAAATAATAATAAAGGTTTCATCCTTTCTGTTTTTATCAAGACATAGCTCTTCATGGTGACTACTCTTTCGGTTTGAAATTACAATGGCCATTCGAGGAAACCTTAGTTTTAAATTAGTGCACCTTAAGGGGCACCCTTAAAAGAGAGAATTCCAGACCTCTCAGAGACAATAAAATAAATTCTTTGCATGGTATGCAGAAGCTTCTAAAGGACAATATAACTCCAAAAACAGCTCTAAAAAGGATCCTTATAGTGTGCAAATTTTTTTTTTAAACTTTGGCCATCTGACCAAGTAACCTTAACTTAGTCCCTCTTAGTCCAGAAACACAATTTGGATCCAACTATTCTTTTGAGTTTTATGCCTAAGACATGGCTAATATTTTAAAAAATCTGTTTGTGGTTAAATCAGCCGGGCATGGCTCAGTGGTTGAGCATCAACCTAGGATCTGGGTGATCAAGGTTTGATTCCCGGTCAGGGCACATGCCCGGCTTGCGGGCTCAATCCCCAGTCGGGGGCGTACAAGAGGCAGCTGATCAATGACTCTCATCACTGATGTTTCTCTCTCTCTCCCTCTCCTTTCCTCTCTCTGAAATCAATAAAGATAAATTCTAAAAAATAAAAATAAAAAATCTGTTTGTGTTTAACTGTATTGTCTATATATGTATGTGATATCTTTCTATCTCTAAATAGTATAACCAAAATTTATTTGTAAGGAGATTTAATGGGCTTTAAAAGATTAAGCATTTACATAATTAAGTATACTCTCAGAAATGTAATCAAAACTAACCCAAATGAATTTCAAGGAATATATTTGGCATTAATGTTAGTTCCAGGTTGTTGGTTTAATTAAAATAGGCATGTCTTTAGAATTATTAGCATAATACTTTTATTTTACCTAGGTTTACTGAAAATCAAATAAGTTCATATTATCTCTGTTACAAAATTTGTCAGCAAGGAAAATAACTTAAGATGATGGTTAGCTGTTTAATGTCCAATCCAAGCATAATTGTGAAAAACAAGTAATTTAAATACATGCAAATAAGGACAAAACTAAATAACAGATATTCAATGAATATCTAAATCACTTCCAAGTAATAGAAACATTAAGTGCTAAAAATAAGTTTAACCACTTTTGGCATTTTAATTTTTGCAACAAAAAAGTTTATTATGAGAAAAAAATATACTTCCAAAAATTTTGAAATGTATTTATAACTTTGCTAATCTACTACTGGATGCTAATATATGAAAAACAGTCACAGCTACCTGCTTTCTAGTTTTCACTGGAAAGCAAAGATTCCAAATAGTTTAAAAAGTTGGAAAAGCTAAAATTACAAATGAACCAAAGAGAAAACTTCGACACTTGAGTAATAAGCATAAACTAACTGCACAAATGATGAGCATCGATGCTAAGAGAATGCAGACAAAGCAGCAGGCAGCCTGGAAGATCAGCAGCAATGGAACACCCATGAGAGCTTTTTCCTACTACAGACAGACTTACTGCAACTTCCTGTTTTTCAAACTGTGGTGAGAGACCACTGGTGAGTGACAGTTAACATTTACTTAAGTAGAAAATACACATAGTATATATATTTGTCAATAATGACAAAAGGATAACATATCTTTAATTCTATCTACAATTTATAGATTACAAGTTTATTATCTAATATATAAATAAGAATTTTATAAAATGCAAAATGGAGTGCATGCATGGCATATACTGAAAACAGGAAATACATGTCCATTTATTAAACTTTTGTTACTTATGGGCCATAATATACACTATACTTCTTCTATGAAATGATCCGGCATGTTTGAAAGCCACTGCACTCACACCACAGTGAGCTGAGCAAACAGAAGGGCCTGTGCGGCTGGCTGAAAGGGCCGACACAAGAACAAGCACCGCTTCTGTCCTGGTCACACACAGTGCTAACTCAAGGGCAGGCTATCACCACTCTTTGATAGGCTCATACTCTGTTGCTTGTCTCTTAAGATTTGTAGCCAAGCAGTAATCTTTATTTAAAAGAACTTCCCCATTTCTTATAATTACTTGCAAGGCCAGGAATTCTGCCGGTGGCTTCCCAGATATTTATAGCTCTGCCATAAGTTTAGTTGTTGTCCCATCTTTCAAATCTTTATTCTGCCTACTCAACACAGAGCAATACTCTTCAGCAGTAATGTGGGGTTACTACTGCCCATCTGTTCTAATCATTCCCAGTCTCACAAAGATATGAATGAATCTCATACTATAATTCCTAAAAGCATGTGGCTGATTTTAACTGTATTATGTAGAAGGAGTTTATATTCATTTAATGTAATGCAAGGCAATCATGCTACCCTCTAAGAGTAAATCTGCCATTATTCTGTAACAACTGCCTTGCATTTCTGTTAGATAAGCGTTGTAAGGGTTTAAAATTGAATTCAAATTAAACTAATAGAGTTAAGATTGTCAGAAAAAAAGAGGTTTTTTATAAAACTAGCAAATAATAAGGATGAAAAAAAATGATTGTATATGAAAAGTAGGATGTACATTTTCAATGAAAGAAGGTATAAGGAATGGAGATACAGTTTTTGGTAAGAGAAAAAAAAAGGAAAGTAATTTTGTCCTAAAGTAAAATGAATGTTTCAAAATAAGAAATGAAAAAGATAAGACATAACCTAATTGGATATAAAAAGTTATAGAAGGTTATGGAAAAGAAATCCTGAGAAAGGGACTTCATGTGGTGACCGAAGATTGGAGTTCCAACAAGCAACTACAGTTTGCTTGGCCCCAATTGCTATTCCCAAATAAACCCATATCGCTGGTAAAATAACTGGCTGTTTTATTTTTGAGGGTGACAACATCTACTGCTGATGTGTTCAGGAATAAACTGCTTAACCAATCCTTGGCCCAATGGGCTTGTGACAATAGGTATAATTGTTATTATGCTATATTACAGTTAATGTTTTGACAATATATACTTCTAACAATACCCTAACATATGAGCTCACTGGATGACTCCATACGGCACACGGGGAAAACAGAGCCGGTGGCTGGCAAACGGGCAGGAGTTCAGAAGAAAGAGCAAGGGTCCAGTCCAAAGAAGCCCAGATGTGAACAGCAGACGATTACTAGATGGCTACACACCCAGGGCAGGATCCTAATCCGTACAATGAGGACAGCCAACAGTCTCACCTCTGCAGGGTTGCTGTGAAGATCAGAGGCAAGGCTCACAATAATTCTAGCCAAGTGTCTGGTATATCAGAAGGTCCAGGAGAGGAAAGCTGCCATCAGTCCCCAGCACTGATGGGGTGCTCTTTCCCTAGACACTGCTTCCCCAAGAAGCCCAATGTGGCTCAGCCTGGCACAGCCCCAGAGCTAAGCAAGTGACCGGAGCTGCCCTTCACCTGGCTGTGCTCTCTGGATCACCCTGACCACCGGGCCCACCAGCCTCTGGGGACTGAAGAGGCTTCTAGGGAAGGGTGCGCAGAAAGAGTCCATGCTTTGGAGGTGCATGGAATCAGGTCTGACTCTGGACTCTCCTAGGTTCTGAGTCTGTTTCCTCATCTGAAGATGTACATCGATAACACCACTCCCTCACAGTACTGAGCATGAAAGAAGACAATGGCTCATAACAGGCCTGGCCCACTAAAGGCTGGTCAGGGGGATGCTGGAGAGCAAACAAAAGGCCATAGTACTAGCCAAGGAGCCACTCATTCACAACTGCGATAGCACAGAGACCTTTACCGAGCCAGGAAACTGTGCTTAGGGCAGACATTTCCCCAAGAATACACAAGGCATGGGGAAAGCTATTTAGGAGAAAAGACTAGGAGTCAAGAAACCAAATCTGACCCTCTGATGAGTAAGGAAACTGAAACAAGAACCAAGATTTATTCACAAAAATGTACAAGTAAAAGACTGCACTATTAAATATATAGTAAGAGAACAGGAATGTAAACTGTGGTACTTCCAGAGGTTAAGATATTCTAAAGCGATTAAAAACAATGCTTTCAAGAAGAAAGGGACATCCCTGGCCAGTGCTGTTCAGTGGTTAGAGCATCGGCCCACATACCATACGGTCGTGGGTTCGATTCCCCATCAAGGGCACGTGCCTGATTGCAGGTTCAATCCCCGAATATGGGAGGCAACTGATCAATGTGTCTCTCTCACACTGATGTTTCTCTCTCTCTGTCTGCCCTTCCCTCCTTTCCTTCCACTCTAACAAATAAATGGAAAAGCTATCCTTGGGTGAGGATTAACAAAAAAATAAAAATAAAATAAGAAGAAGAAAGGGACAACGTGGTAAAGAGCAAGAATCTGGAGCCATGCAGGCCCAAGTCTGACTTCTGCCCCCAACTCTTTCTCATGCGGGATGGAGGTGGGGATGGGGGACACCTTTACAATGGAGACTGGCAGACACCGCCTGAAGCGATGCAACAGGAAGTACATAGCATGGTGGCATTCCTGCCAAAAACTGCTGGAAGCAATCAGATAAGATTATACGACATTCTACAAAAAAACCAAAAACAGGCCTGGATGCTTCAAAATTGTCAATGTCATGGAAAACGAACAACACAGGAATACATTACACAGCTTGGTTGTGCTAATGGTGTTTTGGTTATATATGAGAATATCTTGTTCTCAAAGAGTTTAAATATTCAGGAATAAAGTGCCAACATCTGCAACTTGCTTTAAACAACTGTTTAAAAGAAGTAGTATGGCCCGGCGGGGTGTGGCTCAGCGGTTGAGCGTCAACCTAGGATCTAAGGGATCAGGGTTCAATTCCCGGTCAGGGCACATGCCCGGGTTGCGGGCTGCAGCCAATCAATGACTTTCTCATCATTGATGTTTCTATTTCTCTCTCCCTCTCCTTTCCTCTCTCTGAAATCAATAAATTTTTTTTTTTTTTTTTTAAAAGAAGTAGTATGTGTGAGTAGGGAGAACACAATGTGGCAGAATATTAACTGGTGGATCCTGGTGAAAAATAATACAGTTGTTCATTTTCTAATTCTTTCAACTATTCTGTAGGTTAAAAAAATTTTCCAAGTATAAATTTGGGCTAGGAAAACCTTTCCAGGCCTTCATTTTCTCACTTGGAGAGTGAGGATAATAAGCTATACCTCACAGGACTACAGGGAAGACTAAATGAAATGATGTCCATGAAGTCCTCAGCTCAGTGCCCGACACCCTGTACACACTAGACAAATGTTAACTATGTTTTTAATTATGCTCTTTGTGGAAATCATTAATACCATTCAGCAAATATTTCCAGCACATGGTGGCATCACACTTTCCACCCCCTCTGAAGTTAAACCATGGACATATAACCATACGTTCTGGCCAAGGAAATGAGCGGAAGTGTCACTTCTAAGCAAGAGCCTTTCCCAGTGTGAGCACAAGCTGAAATGGACCCCTCATAAGCCTGGGTCCTCGGGTGACTAGAATGAGCAGGACCTCCCCAAACCCTGCCCCACACTGGGCATGCAGTATTAACCAGAAGTAATTTCTTCCTACATTAAGGCACTAAGCTTTGGGGATTATTTCTTATATACAGCATAACCTAGCCTATGCTGACTGTTGTAGGACACGTAAGATAAAGTGAGAAAAGACCATTAAACTTTATAAAACACAGTTCTATGATAGCTGTATGTAACCCCTGGGCAAGTTACTTAACCTTCCCATACCTCAAGTTTCCTCATGGGTAAAATCAGGATAAGTCACAGTAACCTAACTCATAAGGCTGATATGAGAATTAAATGAATTACTGAATGTAAAGCACTCAGGATCAGACACATACCAGATGCCAATGGCTGACACTGGCACAGCCAGAGATTTGGTGATGGAAGATCGCTGGGGCAAGCATGTCCTTCCACAGTGAGCCCTGAGTTAGCCATTCTTACTCAACAAGATATTTAAAATGGCTACTTTGCAAAGCACTAAAAGTGGTCAGATTTAAGAGTTCTCTTTTCTTCTTTATACTATTCTAATATTTTTGAACACTGAGCATATGTTAGTGTTCCTCATTATAAAAGCAACGTTTTTTTAAAATGCTGAGTATTTAGCATCATTTCTAACATTTCACAAAGCATTTCTGTTGCATTATATAAAAAATGTTGGCCAGTAATATCCCATTGTTTTCTTATCAACTAAAAGTGCCATTTGTGAAGATACCAAGCTCTTTCAAAGCCTCTGAAATATTATTTGGAGAAAGGTTAAAATCAGTTTCAAAAGATAATTCCTAAACTCTTCTTTCCCCAATGTGTATAGGTGAACTGGCTGGTTGCTTATGCAAGTACCTAAAGTGGATCAATAATCACTGCAGGACTTTTTTTATCCTCAGGCTTTCAATAAAATTTTTTACATCTTAAACAAGGGAAGGGCCCAGCCAGCGTGGCTCAGCGGTTGAGCAGCGACTATGATCCAGGAGATCGAGGTTTGATTCCTGGTCAGGGCACATGCCCGGGTTGTGGGCTCAATCCCCAGTGGGGGGCCTGCAGGAAGCAGCCGATCAATGACTCTCTCATCACCCATGTTTCGATGTTTCTCTCTCTCTCTTTCTCTCCTCTCTTCCTCTCTCTGAAATCAATAAAGATATATTTTTTTAAAAAGAGAGATAGAAAGGGCAGCTGGTGTGTTCACTGAATTCCACAGGTAAGTGGGTTCTACCCTCCAAGTCTGACTCTTCCACTTAGCAGCTGTGTTACTACAGACAGATCAATTCACCTCGTGAGCCTCAGGTGCAAATCCCATCTGCCACAGGAAGAACAATGCTGGCCCTACCTATTCCCCCGATGTCCCTGCCTAGAGGCCACTTACTATCATCCAGGGGCATCTTCCTCTGTGGGGCCACAGCACTGGATTTCAGGTTGCGATAGTCCCGGGAGAGTGCGGAGATGAGGCTGGCATGGTTCATGGAGCGCATAGGCCACTGCTGCTCATTCTCTGGAAGGTTTGGCCATGGAAGCAGCAGGATGTTAGAGAGGGCTCGGCACACCAACACCTGAGCCTGGGAGAGACCCAAAGGCATTTATCATGAGAAGTTCAAGAGCAACAATCAGCAGACTGGCAGAGCCTCACACAGTCCTTAGCATGCACTGCACACACTGAGCTCAGGCCTCCAGGCTCCTTGCTTATAACCTGGGCCGGGGGATTTGGTCTAGCTCTAGGGGAACCCAGGAGGAAAAGAAATTGAAGCAGTAACACCAACTGTGGTTCTAGCACATCCAGGGCCAGCCAGCCTCAAGAATTGTTGCTGGTACTTGAAGCATCACAGAGGGCAACATCACAGACACTGCAGACACTGAACCTATCCAGTCTCTCTATTACTGGCTCTGGCACCCTCAGAGGGCTACTTAGAACAGGGCTGTTAAGAGGTTGCCAGGTCGGAAGCAATACATTCACACACAGGGGCTCTTAAGGAACTGCTTTGACTCCCCCCTGACTCCAGCCCTGTTTGGTTTGTTTCTAAACTTCTAACCTGAGATTCCTAGGACTTTAAGAAAATATACTTATTTGAAGCATCTCAACCCTTAGAAAACAAATGTAACAACAATAAAAATAGACTGTTTAAACCAAAAGAATGCAATGGCTCTCACACCAGCCAATTCACTAGCTCTCAAAGCAGCACAAGCTTCATCCCAATAAATAACATAAGTTTAAAAAAACAAAAAGCAGCACCAGCTCTGTGCATCCAAGGAGGAACTTTTTATGAATCCACACACTGCCTGCCTGCATCAGGAAGGACATGATAAGAGTGCACTGAAGCTGCATCAGTGCCACATGTAAGAAAGCCACCTATGGTGGCAAGGCCTGTACACTCTGAGAGCAGAAAGAACGGCCAGACTCTTCTTCCCCAGCTTCCCTGAGGCTGAGCCACGCCACTCTGGTGACTCCAGGGTAACCCCAGGCCTCACCTTGTCCACAAGTCGCTGGGCAGAGGCATCAGTGATCCTGTTGAACACTTTCTGCACTGCAGGGATGTTGATCAGAAAGACGGGCCTCACGGTGGTGGCCAGTGAAACTAGTAGGTGGCATGCAGATAGCAGCAGCTTGTCTTGGACCTGAAGAGGTAAGAGGACATGTTAGCTCACTGCATCCCCTGAGACTGGTACCAGAAGAATCTTGATGAGGCAGCCACAAGCTAAAGATGGTTCCTGGCTGCCAAACTGTACCACGTAGGCTCTATCTCAAAGGAGTTTTTCTATGATGACACCCATCAAAAAGACATCTTCTTTGCCATGTCCACTGCTCCTGCCCTCCAGTCAGGATCACAACCTCCATTTATTCCTGTTCCCAGTCATGGCATCTTTGAACTCAGTCACTTTTCAGCTCAAAAATCCACAGTGGTTCCCTATCAGCTCTAAAATCTCCTAGCAAACTCCGTGGCATATCACTCAAACAACTGGGCACTGTTCACCTCTCTCCTCTTGCTCCAACCAAGCCAAGATATCTCTCAGCCCCCACCTCTGGCTCCCATCAATCACACCAGGCTCTCCTACTTCCCTCACTTCAACATGCCAATCAAAAATTTGATTTAAGTACCATTATGGCCTTTTCAAATTAACAAAAGAGAAAACTTTTCATAGACAAGACCTAATGCTGGCAAAACTATGGTTAAAACAGCACACAAAAAAGTCAGGAGCACATAGAATGTTTATGAAAGAAATATAACTATCATTTCCTAGAAGCACAAAATATACCTAACCTTTAACTCTATAATCCCACTTCTAAGGAAATTATCTAAAAGGATAAAGGGCTATTATTTACAAATTACAATTATAAACACAACAGAAATTTATGGAAAATAATACATTATCTTGTTAATAGTGGTAGAATGCTATGTATGACTAAAATCATAAAAAAAAACAAGCATTTATATACTCAAATAATACAAACTGGTCTTCTTGGAGAACAATTTAATAGAACATACCAAAGTTCACATGGATGTAACCTTCAACCCAGCAATTCCACTTCCAGCAATCCATCCTACAAGGATCTAACTTCCATCAATAAGAAAATTATAATATATCCCCACTATGAAATAACATTGGGCAGTTTGGAAGGCTGAGGTGCTCTACACATGTAAAAGTCTCCGAAGCATATTGTTAAACAAAAGCAGCTGTACCTCTAGCTATCTACAAACTTTCACTTATGTATGTAAAAAGAAGTGTGTTTGAAGGATACACAACCAACTGTTGACAATGCTTCCTGGAGAAAGGATAATGTTTTGGAGGAAGGGATTAAAGATTACCATAACTTTCATTCTATAAATTTGAACCATATTTTACTTTTTCACAATAAGCATGAGTTCATGTAGGACTTAGAGAACTAAAAATATAAAGTTATATTTGCATTTATGTGAACTACAACTAAAAAGGAACATGAAATGGCATGCAGTTTGTATTAGTAGTTTGTATTATAGTGGTAAGAATTATGGGTCTAATGTTATGTAATACCTGGATTCCATAATAAATAGGTACATGGACAGGACAGACAGAGGTAGATAAAAGGCATAGCCTTCACTATTTGCAGACCTTGGTGCTGATTAGAGGTGTGATGGCATCCATGGTAGTGGAGATGAGCGTGACAAACTGCTGCGTGTTCTGCCGATGAGCTTCACTGCAATACTGGGCTAACCAGTGAGAGTAAGCCTGCAGAGCAGCCAGGGACTGGGCATGCCTACACAAAGGAGAGAAGATACAATTTTTTGTTGTTGTTGTTTATTTTTGTTTAAAATATTACAGATGTCCCCTTTTCTCCCCAATGGCCCATTCCACCCCGTCCCATCCCCCTCCACACCATTGTCTGTGTCCTTGGGTTGTGCATATATGCATATAAATTCTTTGGTTAATCTCTTCCCCTCCAACCACCCGCCTCCTCCATCCCTCAGAAGATACAATTTTAAAGGTTATGGTCAAGTATATTAGCATTAAATGTTTCCATAGGAGGTAAAAAATCCATCCACTGCATTTACTGTTCCAGGATCAGTCCAATAGCATAGAAATCACTTACTTGCTCATGCTGAAACTAAAAATTAAAACTCATCATAAATAGGCCACTACTGCCTGGAACACAAAAGGCAGTTAGTGAATGTCTATCAGATCGTATTCAATCTTTCTGTAACACACGTGAGCACCCCTGGGAGAATGATAAATAAAAAAACTGAACCACAGAACTTAAGTGATAATGTGCTGACTTTGGAAACTAGTAAGGATGTAACCTCCATAGCTGCATACAACCAATAGGTATTAGAGCTTTATAAGTAAGCATGATATGAGATTCTCCAGTTTAAGTTTCCACCACAGTATACGTTATATCTGACTAGGGACAATTCTGGAGGTGGCAAAGACTGTTTGGTTTCCACCAATTTTGTACTACATTATACAGGCAACAGAATATATGTCGTAAAAGCTCAGAATTCATCAGAGATAAGTCTTAAGCTAACCGAGGTACTGTCTCAGAGCATACAAACACACCTTGTAATAAACCGAAATGTAATTTCTCCCTTTCAGATAGTAAGTAATGTGGGGGTGACACTTTGACACTATGTGAACATACTGCTCCCCAACAAACACCCATGGTTTTGTGGCCCACTGAGGATCCCTTCCTAAATCATTGTTACACTGGTGATGGCAAACATGATTTTCCTAATTCTCTTTCCTTTTCTGTTCATTAGCGGGCATTCTTCTATAACGAAGAGCTTCCCCCCATCTTTTTTTACATTACTATGGATTCTTACATTCAGTGTTACAGCCCATTATCATCCTTATTCCTTCTTGATGATCAAGTTATCAAGTCCGGCTGGGAAAAATCCTTTCAAGCTAGTCCCTGTGTCCCTTTCCTATGCTCCAAACATCCACTGAGCACTTCCCGCCTTACTGACTCAGTAAGACTTTCCAGGATCACCCTGCCCCAAACTGGGAACATTTCTCCAAGGAGCTCTTGGTTCCTTTTAGTGGAGAACGTACCTTAGAAACCAAGAGCCTGGGTACTAGGGGTAGCATTGCTACTGGGGGTCACTGCTACTAGGACCTTTCAGTGGGCAGCACGAGGACAAAGGCAGACACCACTTTAAAATCAAACTTAGCAGCAACAATTACAGGGCAAATCAACCTCAACTGCTTCCAGGCATGCTGCAAGAGGAAGAACACCGCCACCGATGTAGCAGTCTTGCTAAAAACGTTTAGCCTCAATCTAGAACTACAGTGGAAAAAAAACTGGGCAAATCCAGATTTCTAAGATTTAAAAAAAAAAAAAAAAATGTAAGGGCTGGACCTCTGAAAGGTCAATCTCTCTTTCTCTCCCTCCCTCTTTCCCGCAACATGCACAATTGGGAGAAATGTTCTAGATTATAAAAGACAAATTTAATTTGTGATTCATAATTAGTTAGGTTTTAGATCCCCCCCACACAAAAAAGAAAGGACTATCCTGGGACAACTGGGGAAATTTGAATGTGGAATACATATACATACATATGTGTGTGTGTGTGTGCATTCTCTCCTTCTCTCAAAAGCACTAGATAATATTGCTGTATCCATAACAGGTTTTGAGTGCTGATAATGGTATTATGGTTACATAGAGAATGATCTTGTTGTTAGGAGATACATGCTAAAGGACTTATTGGTGAAATGGCATACTGTCTTCAATTTATTTTCAAATAGATCACACACAAAAAATGTATGTGTGTACACAGAGAAAGCACAAGTAACAAGAGCAAATGTGGCAAAACATTTATAATTGATGAGTCTAGCTTAAGAGTATAAGAGTGTTCATTTCATTTTCCCCCTTTGCTAGAGGTCTGAACTTTATCAAAATAAGATGTTGGATAAGAAAAGGTACTAAGTACCTTAAAAGTAAGAAAATACAGGTATTGAGAATTAAAAATTCATAGTGACCAGGCAGTTATTTTGTATTTAGAATCTGTTGACCCCTTTATTTAAGTTCTGAGTACCAAAAGTAAGGAGGAAGGAGATCAGGGTCTGCCTTTAGAGTCTAAGAATTTGAGCCAACCTATCAAATTTACAGAGCTCCTTAAGGCTGAAGGGAGAGGCTCTACAACTTCCTGAAACTGTTTGCAAGGTACTGTGTTTATGAAATTAGCATCTTTCTCAGGAGAAGCTTCACAGCTTTCTTTAAATTCTCAAAAATGAAAGCAATATTTTTAAAATGTAAACCACCATAGTAAAAAAGATTCTCTTTCTATCATTTATCTAATTTGCAGCTCAAGAATGTTCTAGAACAGGGGTCAGCAAACTTTTTCTATAAAATCCAGTAGAAGTATTTTAGGCTTTGCAGGCTGTATACCCTGTTCACAGCTATTCAACTCTGCCATTGTAGTGAAGCAGCAGCCACAGACAACGTAAATAGATGGGTATGGCTGTGTGCCAATAAAACTTTATTTACAAAAGCTGGCAGTAGGCAGGACTTGGCGTGAGCCATCATTTGCCAGCCCCTGCTCTAGTCTACAGCAAGCCTTCCAGGGCAGTGTGATCCTTTGGGATATGGCCCATCTCTTGTCCCCATTCCTCTATCCCAACGATTTTCAACCAGTGTGCCAAGAATTTTTAAAACATGCAATACCTGACTATTTTAGTCAGGGGCACTGACCTCTTTTCTCTTAGACTGTGAAATTAAAAAAATGACAACAGCCAACACAATAGCCATCTGGTGTGAATGAATCAAAAGTATACTTGTTTTCGCTCTGGCCGTGTGGCTCAGTAGTTAAGAGCGTGGGCCCGAGCACCAAAGGATCTCTGGTTCAATTCTCAGTCAAGGGCATGTACCTGGGTTGCAGGTTCAATCCTGGGCCCCAGTTGGGGCTCGGGCAGGAGGTCATCAACCGATGTGTCTCTCTCACATTGATGTTTCTCTTTCTTTCTCTCTCTCTTTCTCTCTCTCTCTCTCTCTCTCTCCTTCCCTCCCCGCCCCTCATTCCCTTCTACTCTCTCTAAAAATCAGTGGGGGTAATAATATCCTCAGGTGAGAATAAAAGAACAAAATAAAAAAGCTATACCTATTTTTTTTGTCAGATTGGCAAAATTTTAGTCATTTTAGTAATTAGTTTATATGTGCCATGAGATGAAAAAAGTTGAAAATTGCTGCTCTATCACTTCTGTATGTCACTTTCCTAATGGCTTTCCACTGTCTGTAAAGTTTCTCAAAGTGTGGTCCCTGGATGTCCTGCTTCAAAATCACCCGAGGTTTGTGTCTAAAGGGCAGACACCCGAGCCTATACCGTCTCCTGTCATCAGTCTCCAAAGGAATGTGTTCCCCAAGGAACCCTTCGGCACACTACAGTCTCAGCCACTGTTCTACAGGATAAGACTCATGGCATTCAAGGGCTTTCCACTTTAGTCCCAACATACCTATCAGCCTCATCTTCTACCACACCAACTGCTCGCCATCTCCCGACTGCATGACTCCCCAACACTGTCTCGCCTTGTGCTGCTCTTTCCTCCTGAAATGCCTACTTCAGATCCCCTACTCCCAGCACATCTGCCTGATGAAGTCCACTTACTCCACCAGCCCCTGCCCCCATGTATACAATTAAACCACCTCTCTCTCTTCCTAGGTTTGGAGGTGGTGAGTTTCACACTTCTTCAAGGCAGCCACTACTATTCCTTTTCTTTCATAAAATGACTTGGGGCTGGAGGACAAGGTCTTTCCTGAGAACACACAAACATATAACTCTGTACTTACACATCAATGAGATCAGGTTTCAATACTGATGGCACAGCAGTTTCAATGTTGTACAGTTTTATCTGAGATCCATACAGAGTGACTTTGACCAACCTGTTGGCAAAGAAGCAGGTAAGAAAAATCATTCAGCTCATGGGCTAAATTACGACAAGACAGACAGGCACCAACAAAGGTCTCAAGAATAGAGACCAGAACTTCACTCTTATCCCAAAGATATAATCTGAGATGTGCACAAAGATTTATATACAAAGATACTAAGTAAACCATTACATATAGTATCAAAAAGTTTTGAAAATAATATAAATATCCAACACAGGAAATATACTATGATATGATATACTACATACAATAAAAATGATTAAGTGGAAATTTTTGTTATGTATATTTTACCACAATAATTTTTTTTTAAAGTAAATGTTTCAAGAGGATAGATATATAATAAAGAAAACGTGGCACTGTAGAATTTAAATGATGGGTATATGGATCTTCCCTGTATAATTTTCAACTTTTCTGAATATTTGAAAATGTTCATGATAAAATTCTAGGGTGGGAGGACAAGAGTTTCTAGAATTAAATTGAGGTATTTTAAATTTCAAGCACAATTATTTCAGGAGCAAACTGCTGAACCCACTGTTGCCCAAGGGCTCACTGTATAAAACAAGCATTAACTACAATAACTAACAGCTAGCTCTACTGGGAAGTAGAAATGTCTGTCATGAGAGACAGACATTCCTTTATGAGTCAAGTGGAAAACTGGAGACCTGGCTGAGTTCCCTCTGTGGCTGCTCTGTCAGACGACTGAGCTGGACGCCAGGGAAGACAGTATGTGCTTTGCTCCCTCAATCCAATGATGCAGAGGTTCTCAAACTGCACTGGGGTGAAAAACCAACTGGGGAACTTGTTACAAATGTAAACTCCCTGACCCCACAGACCAACTATGCAGCTGTGAGGAGGGTCTGGAAACATGCATCTCTGAAAAGCATCCAAGGCTCTGATGCATGTGGACCATAGTCTGAAAAATGCTCCTCTCTGATGCAGAGAAAAAAATAGGACTTTATTAGAAAACCACAAGCTTGAGCCACAAATTATTCAGGGCTGGGGAGCAGGCAGAAAGGGGCATTTCTAGTCAGTCAAGAAAGTGAGGGTAAAAGAGCCAAGGGCTCCCAATCTGAAGTCCTGGGAAGGGGGGCGGAGGTGATCACTAGAAATCAAAACGGTTACTACCAGAAAGCAATACACCAATGTGTACCTGGTACCTAATTCTTTAAATTCATACAGTAAGTGCACAATTCACCGGAATTATATACATTGACACTGTGTAGCCATCACCACTGTCCACCTCCAGAACTGTTTTTTCATCTTCCCAAACTGAAACTCTACCCATTAAGTAACTCTTCCTAACCCCTGCCCCTGGCAACCATCATTCTTTTTTCTGTCTCTATGAATTTTACTACTCTAAATACCTCATATAAGTGGAATCATATAGTATTTTGACTTTACATTCTGTTTTTATATTATAAGGCATTCTTTAATGATGTTCACTAAAAATGGACTTCTAGATGTATCTTAATATTTCTATGTTTGGCAGGGTTTAAAAAATTTTATTGATTTTTAGAGAGAGGAAGGGGGGGGAGAGAGAGAGAGAGAGAGAGAGAGAGAGAGAAACATTGATGTGAGAGAGAAATATCTATCTGTTGCCTCCGGCACACGCCCTGACTGGGGATCAAACCCACCACCTGGGTATGTCCCCTGACCTGGAATTGAACCCACCACCTTTTGGTGTACGGTACAATGCTCCAACCAAGCCACATTGTCCAGGGTTGTTCAGCAGTTTTATTATTAGGTTTGATTTATGTAACCTATAAGTTGAAACACTGCTAATCACACTGGCAATTAAGATCATAACAAAGAGCCTTCTCTCACACTTTACTTTAAACTGAAGACAAAAGAGCTAAGTATCTTTAGTAATGAGTCTACAAACCTAATCAGTATAGAAAACTATATATGTAAGAACCTATAAAATAATGATTCAGGATCTATGACCAATCATCTCACTGTGAAGCTGAGATGACCAATATCATTCACATATATACATATATATGTTTTGTTTTGTTTTTCGCTCAAGTATAAATTTTAAAACTATGTATTTCAGACAGAACGAAAGACATGTTCTATCCATGCTAACCATCACTGGAAATGGGCCTAACGCAAGAAGTAGAAAGAGGATTCTAGAAGCAGAAGCTCTGTGGTTTGGAAAGGACATAGTTTTTGGACTCAGGAAATTGGTTTAAGTCCATATGCTCCCTCTCGTGAACTGTGTGACCTGAAGCAAGACACTCACCATCCCTGGGACACAGTTTACTCACAAATAAAGTGACAATATCGGTCCCTCCAAGTATAGAATGAAATAATATGTGCAAAAACACTTTTGAAAATGTCCTACTACTGCATGCTGCTATATTAATCTGGCTTTTAAAGGTTTATTTAAAATTCTTAGTTATCTCTGCTTTAAGCTAAGAAGAACAGTATTGAAGAAAATCTGGTACACAGGAAACTAGGCTTAGAGCTTGCTTTCCCCTCAGGATGTTACCAATGACAAGGCTACTGGGCTAGTGAATGCCCCAGGTATCTTGACTTTGGGCTGGACCCACAACTACCCAGTTTTTATCTAATCAGCTCACATGTTACCTGAGCCACCTACCACTTAGTTTTAAGGGTATGACTTCGTTTTGTTCTGTTAATCCTCACCCTAGTATATTTTTCCATTGATTTTTTTAGAGAAAATGGGAGGGAGGGAGGGAGGGAGGGAGGGAGGGAGGGAGGGACATCGATGTGAGAGAGACACATCAATTGTGTCTCGCCCCGACCCAGGATAGAACCTGCAACCCAGGTATGTGCCCTTGATGGGAAATTTAACCTTCAACCCTTTGGTGCTCAGGCCAATGCTCTAACCACTGCTCACCGACCAGGACTAAAGGTATGACTTTAAGTGTAGAAGTTGGTGATTGGGGAGGAGGGGGAGGGGAAAAGGGAGGGAGGAAGGGGAAGAGGGGGAAGAGGAGAGGGAGGAGGGGGACTAGGTGGTATAAAATGGTCCTCAACAAATACAGCTATAAACCCTACAAAGGGCCCAAGGGGAAGAAGTAATGGAAGGAGCTTGGTGGTGGAAAGGTTGTGAAGCACCTCTCAAATCAGGCTTGGAGGCCACCCAGGTTTAATTCCTTAGGATCCTAATAGGACTAGAAAAACCAGTCCTACAGCAACAGGACTGAAGTTCTGCCATCTGGCTGCCTACCTGGATAGTGTCCACTGCCTGCCTTTTCTTAATTAACAGGGCTTCCCTAAACCTCTCTATCCTATGAGGAAAGACATGAAGATTGACCTCATCTGGCTTCTTCAGAGGCTAATCCTGTCTTCGTATCTATTACAAGATCTTCAATAAAATAACAGATTATATTTATTGTCTGCCACATACTAGGCCCTGTGCTAAGTGCCTTATCTCATTCAATTCCCCAGTAAACCTAAAGACACTGTCCAGTCCATTTTACAGATGAGGAACTGAAGTTCAGAGAGGTCCAGTAATCGCTCCACGTTCACCTTACATGTGCAGAGCCTCAGTTTAGCCAGGGCCGGAGCAGGCACTGGCTGGCTATGTGCAGCCCCTCACACAAGGTACAACTGAGCTCTGGAGAGGGAATGGCTCCACGATGTAGTGCCGGCCTACCTCTCCACGACTGTGAGGGCATCGCTGAAGCGCGCAGCAAACACGTCTCCAATGAAGTACTCAGCTAACCGGCCCACAGCCTGCAGCAGGGAGCTCAGGTCCCTTAGGGAACAGTGCAATCGCCGGCAGTCGTTCTCTGCTGTGATGTTCAACCTGTGTCCTAGAACAAAACACCCCGCAGTTTTTCAGGAAGAACATGCTTTGGTTACCACGACAGACAACAGCTCACCCAGGCAATCCACATTCAGCAAAACCAATCCTTGAAGCACAGTCACCCACAGGCTGCTTCCCGGGACCGAGCAGGGAAACCGGGCACAGTCTCTACCTAAACCAGAGCCACATGCACTCCAGAGCCAGCGAGAGGGACAGACAGCAGAGGAAGAGGAACAGACACCGGGGAGGGGAGTCAGAGTGCTAACATGAACCACGCAGCTATGTGCCTCATCCTGGCTCCGTGAAGGATTGATGCCACCAATTTTACATACAAGAAAACATCCCCAGGGAGGTCTGGCAACTTGCCCAATATGAGTCATATTTTGGGGGCAGAGCGGGTGTCCTAAGCTCAGTCTAAGCAACTGCAAGCCTGCCCGACTTCGAGAATGGCCCTGTGAGACAGCGCCATCTCCGTGGCTGGGAGGGAGGCCGCATCCCTGCTCAAGGACAGGAGGCACTCAGCACCGCACCCAGGTGGCGGTAGGAACACAACAGGGAATACAGAGCACAGGCAGGGTTCAGAATGCAGATCCCCTGCCACTCGCTGGCTCTGTGCCTCAGTGAGCCCTTCTAAGACTCAGTTTCCTCATCTTTAAAATGGGAAAAAATGCTGCAATCTAACTGACTAAGTAAACTATAAACCATCACTCAATGTCTGTAATAATTATAAAAAACAAAGAGCTAGTGATTTTCCAAGCCCTGAAACTTATTCTTCAACAAAATTTCTTCAAAGTAAGCGAGGAGGACGCAAAGGGGAAGGACAAAAACATCCTCAAATCAGCAACCTCCTTGCCCCTCGGGCTCCTACCCACAAAGGTCCACAGAAGAAAGAACCGTCAGGCCTGAGGTTCAGAGAAGAGCCTGAGAAGAGTGCTCAGAGTCTGAGAAAGTGCCAGGGAGGGGCAGGAACGGTCTGATCACCGCCCACAGGGCATCTGCAATCCCTAGACCCAGCTCAGGCCCGCTCCCTCCGCTGCCACTTCAGGTTTCTACTCAGCTGCGAGGCAAGAGCTTCAAAGTGATTATCACCAGCCCTCCTCCCACGGCACCCCACAAATGTGTTCCCCATCTAGGCACACAGCTCCCCTGAGACAAGGTATCAAACCCTTCTGGGGCGCTCTCCAGCTGAAGGGGGAGGGCCTGAATTCCCAATGTCAACTCCAGGTCTCTCATGACCTCACCTCCCAGACCCACTGATAATCCCCCAGACACCTGGTGTCTCTGCCTGCTCTGCCTCTGCCCTGCCTCCCCCCGCTCGTATAAACTCTCCATACTCTCAAGCATACTCTCTCCTGGGAGGCCTTCCCTGGCCCCTCCACAGAGAGAACAAGCTTCCCTCCTTCCTGCATTCCTCCAGGGCACCTAAGAGCAGATGGAGGTAGCTAATGGTTCACAAGTCTTCTCACTGACTATCCAGTCCTTCAGGATGAGGGCCACGCCCAGTGCCACACCCAAGGTCACACGGTGCCTGACACAGCACAAGTGACCACAAATGTATAAATGAGTTCAATACAACTGAACAGAGAGCACACTAGACAGAGCAGGAGAGGGAGTCTCAGGAGCTTCATTTCTTCACGCTGCCCTTGGGAACAGTCACTGTAGTACTCAAAGGGGACAACGAGTCAGCAGCGCCTGTAGAAAGGAACCAGCAAGGCTGACACCTATGAAGAAAGTGGTGGATGAAGTAGCAAGTGTGACACCCTGAACTCTACCCGGACTTCCAAGTGCCCAGGCTGCGCAGAGCCTTTGACGGCCCCCAGAGGAGGACAGGATCCTGGAAAAGAGGACGCTGTGGACGGGGCACTGTTACAGTGGGTCACACCCAAGGAGCAGAAGAACAAAAGAAAGAAGCAGCTCAAGGAAGGATCTTACAAGGAGAGAGCAGTGATCTTACAAGGAGAGAAGGCTGGCTCTGACTAGCCCCCATCGCCTGCTCCCCCTTCCACTACTCCCCACAGAGCAGAACACAGGATGGTCAGGCCGCAGGCAGCCCTGGGAGGCCATCAGGTGGGCATCCAGAAGAGTGAGCCAGTCAAAGCAAGAGGAGGACCGTCCTACGCCCCCAGCCAGATGAGCCCACAGAACACACAAGGCCCAGAGATCTTTCTGGTCATATGGGGTCATGGAGGAGGGAACATGGACCTTCTCATCTCCCGGTTAGGAGCACAGTGATGCTCCTGAATGTCCAGATTTTCAGGGTTCTGGAGAGGCAACCGACTACCAGGGTAAACTTCTAAATCCTGCTGTTCCTTTGCACACAAACCAAGCCTCAGGGCTTTGTGGGAAATAAGCCCTGATGAAAGGCACACCCCGGAACTGGCCATGGCTTACAGGCCCCAACAGAGAGGCCAGCTCAATGTTCACAAAGCCCCGTGGGCAGGTTCTGAATTAGCACAGCAGCTCTATTCCCCGTGTGCACCCATCCCCATCTTCCACTCCATCTCCCAACTAAGCTCAGCTTGACTGCTAGTTTTCAACTTGTTTGCTATACTTAATGCTTAGAACTAGGTACCCTTAGGTATACCTAAGAACTAGGTTTGTAAATATTTTAAGCATGTAGGAGAACATTCTGTGTTTCTCTTTTAAAAACCAAATCAACCACCACCCTAATTGAAGTTTCCATTTGCGTACAGTCCCTAATAGAGTCATGAGGCAGCTGCAGGCCTTGCCCTCTTCCCCTCTGCCCCTGATGCATGGCCTTCCCCCAGCACTGCCCTTCCCACCCG
Source organism: Miniopterus natalensis (assembly GCF_054644295.1). Taxonomy (NCBI): domain Eukaryota; kingdom Metazoa; phylum Chordata; class Mammalia; order Chiroptera; family Miniopteridae; genus Miniopterus; species Miniopterus natalensis. The sequence continues at coordinate 96,198,877 of NC_142083.1, forward strand.
CCCTTCAGCCTCTTCCTGGACACCTCAATGGAATGCTAAAGAGCCCAATGCCTCTTGAGGGAGACTTCCATCTCGGAACAGCTTGGTAAAAAACACAGGGGAAATCTCCTTATTACTCCTTGCCCATCCGTGGAGGGTAGAACACAAAACAAGCCTAAGCCTGGACTTCCATGGGTAAGTCCACATGACAGTCTTGGAGAAATGTGAAGACAGGGTAACATTCCTGCAAATCTCCTCTGGACTGAAGCAAACCCCTGGGGGTCCCTTCCATTACCCAGGCCACCTTCCTTCTGAGAATCCTTGCGATCCTGGTCATTCCCCTCTAAACTTACCCTAACTTGTCCAAAAAGGAGCAATACCTACAAAGGAAAACCACCTCGGAGAACTGCTGCGTGTGTGTCTTATTAAACTATTGATTTGAACCATGAAATTGCTGGCATTTGACCACTTCTGACCTGACAAAACTGCAGTTACCTATAATTTAACTTAATACATATGTGCCATCTAAGGTGTGTATTAATCAAAATTGCAGCTGGTTCTTTCCTGCTCTGCCTGCAAGGCAGACACACATACCTGGACACTAATCCAAGTCCCCGTGGCCCTCCAGCCTAGGACTCTCATACCACCACCACCACTGCTGCTACCACACGGAGCAAGGCACCATCTCAACTAGAGGAGGCAGGCCAGAGTTCCCACTGTGAAAAGCTGTTTAGATCCACCCACATTTTCTCCTATTTGGCTAAGGTCAGATTTCTCCCCAACAGCACAGATATCTGCAAAGTGGAAATTTTAGAAGAGAATACTGCCACATACAGGTTTTAGAGAGAGAAGATGTCACAGCCACACTGAAGTCCTGTCTTCCACAAACCAAGTCCCCCTGAAGCTGTCCAGATGCACTCTAAGCCACATCCAAAGAACAGCTTCCTGGCAAATCACTGCCCTGGGTAAAAACCTAGTAATGTTATGTGTAATTCAGTCCTCTCTGTTTGAGGGGACTGGGGAGGTAGAGGTGTGAAAATCAGGATTTGCAGTACTCCGCCCCAAGAGAATAAAAAGTCATAAATGAACCCCAGCAGAACAAGGAATGGAAGTCCAGAAATCTTATATATTCTATATGAGGCAATCTCTTAGGCAGGAAAGTCTGCATGGCTAAACAGAAAAGCTAGTGGTTACTTAGAGAAGAAATACTGCCCTGATGAGGGAAGATCTCACTGAGCAGTGGCAGAGCCAAATACATACAAAATGGATATGTGAGGGCCATGTAAGGACACAAATGCAGTACAAGGGGCACAACTCCAAAGAGAGGATTTCTCAAACCACCAATGGCAGGAAAGACGGACAACAAGGGGAGAGCACTGAGGGGTGAGAGAGCACCATGGATTTTACTGAGGAAGTGGAAGCAGGAAGACCAGCGGCAGTAGAGTAAATATGAGACTCGCATCCATACAGGCTCCAGAGAAGACCCTAGAACGAAGAGCTGGCTAGATAAATGCAAATGAAAGAAGTGGGCCATACCCATCCAAGAAAGGATATCATGGCTTCTGTTACAAGGCAATAAAGCTGACTAATACAGCATGGAGGTTATTTGAGAGGTGAATGGCCATGGGAACCAGGGACAGAATGTACTCAAGAGTTGCACTTTTTAATAGCCTTTGCATTGGAAACTTGGCTTTTGAGCCACCTAGGAATGGGGGAATGCTTCACTGTGGATAAAAAGTATTTCTCTGGCCTGAGAGGTTTTGCCATTAGATTACACACTAAGGATCAGGCTAGGAATGAGATTTATAAATGACCTGGAAGAGCCAAGCACACTGTGAAATTGCCAGTAAATGGACTTCAACGAGAGCAAGTATATGGTATTTTACTTAGAGAAAAATAAATCTGATTATCCTCAGATAAGCAGCTCTAAGTTATCAGCTATGTCTCAGAAAATGGATTTAAGAATCACTGCAGATTTTCAACTGAAGACAAACTCAACATAATGTAAAAAAGTCAGTTACAACACTAAAAAGGGAACTTAGGGATCAGTCTTTCTTTTGGCAGGGGAGGGGGGATATATGCTCCATTTTTTTATTTTTAAGATCAAGAATAATGTCTTCAGGATACTAAGTACATTCTAGTAGAGACAACCAGGGCACAGTTTTCCCAAGAATGGATTCTGGAAACATCTGTAGCATTTGTACAGAGTCAAATGATTTTCATTAATATTGACAGCCTATTTTACAGGCATGTTTACTTTGAAAAGTGGTCTTTTTAAAGTTCTGTTTAAGCTGTTCTTATCCTATCTACAAAACCAGGGCCTACACTTGGGACATGCCAAGTCCCATCAACCTCCTGGGGCCCAGTGATTTGGAAACTAATACAGACATGGAAACAAGCTGTCACAGGCCACCAAGAAGGGCAGTCTCAGAAAGAGGCTCCCATGGAGGCTGTGCCATGAATAACAAGCTTGTCCAGAAGCTGGGCTGCACTGTGGGCAGCTCTGTGCCGGGCTCAAACAATAGAGTTACACAACAGAGGGGCTGCAGGCCAGGGCCAGGAACGACTCCTATAAGGAAAACACTGTAAAATGACTAGAGAAGGTGGGGGCGGAGGGCACAGGTGTGTTTGCAAGCACAGTATTAAGTGTCTGCTGTCTTCAGCTGACATAATGAACATCAGATTTTAGTTAATTTGACTTTTTATCATTCCCCATTATACCACCTTGGGATTAGCACTGACAAGCTAGGTGGTTTTGGGTAACTTAACATCTCTGAACATTGATTTCTTCCTTAGTAAAACAGGGATAACTAGTATGAGAGAAGTAAACAAGATAAGCAAATAATAGAGTGCCTGGTATATAATGAGTGTTCTACAAACGGAGATTATTATTATTATGACTAATAAAATAACAAAAAAATGCTAACCCTAACCCTCAAGCATGTAAACCTGTAAATGGCAGGCCAGAGCCTTTCCAACGAGCTACGGCCAGAGCCACCTGCATGCCACTTACAACAGGAAAGCTTAGTATTTGCTCGCTATGGGCATGCTCCACCAGGAGTCTGCCTGCTTGGAGTTGCTCCTAGTCCTACTGGATTCTAAAACCAAAGAACACACCACAGCAAAGTCCAAGGTCATTTTCCCCCAGCATACCTGCTGGTTTTAAAGACATTCTAAATGTGAGGGTTTTCAAAAAGCCCGACCCTTTTGCTCCAAATTCTCTCCTCTCTCTCACTGCGACACCTTTCAGGAAGATACTGTCACACCTCACCCTTTACCTCCCCACGCACCTCCGCACTACGATTTATTTCCGTTTACAAGTGGGGGACACAAAGCTGCGGGGAAGTGGCAATGGAGAAACTGTGTTCTGACAGCAAAGAAGGCAGTAATTCAGTATCAGTCCATTTTTAAATATTGGTTAAATTAGAAAAACAAAACCAGTTTACCTGACCCTGAAGTAACTATAAACTGCTGTAACCCCAGATAAACGTCTAAATTGTCCTGAAGAACTGGGAACTGAAAACAAAGAAACAATGATTAAAAAAAAACCAAAAACATAAATATGACTTTTAATAGCATTTTACCATGAAAACAGGACAGCACCTATGGGGGGGGGGGGGGGATAAAAACTTTTCTCTGGGAACCTTAACGTGCCCCTAAGAAGAGGTGGCTCCCCTCACCCCTAACAATTTCTACAACTGAAATCACCATCAGTTTGATACTTTTTAAAAGCAAAGCAATGGACGCTGGGTATGATTATTATGTTCCTAAAAGAGGACATCAAGCCCCCAAAGGATCTGATCCTTTTAGAGTTCTGAGCCTGGCCTGTCTCCCTTCAAATGCAAAGTAAACCTTACCCTTAAGATAAATATAGATATGCCTTCATTAAAGTGCATGGCAAAGTGAAAAGACAGGCCACATTATTTGGAAGTCACTTTCCTTTACTCATTTAGCAGACAGGACCTTCATAACCAGAGCTGTATCTTTTCTCTCTAAACTGCTAATTCATCATTAAGATAAAGATGAAACTTTAATGTGACAGATCCCTAAGAATGGCAGGTGACAAAATGGCACACTCTATAGGAAAACACAGGGTACAGCGGGGTTGTGCAATGCAAAGCTGACCCTAATAAATTATCTTGCCTTTGAAGAAGTGACAGGCTTAACGAAATTTTCTCAGAAAACAAATACCACTCAGTCCTATGACTAAAGAAATCAGTCCTATGACTAAAGATTCTAGCACATAAATATAGGCAGAGTGCCAGCAATTTCCCAAGAGTAAGCTTTACAATGGTTCACTGTGGAGCAATGTAATTCATACAAATAAACCTTCTACAGTGGTACCTCAGTTTTCGAATGTAATCCGTTCCGAAGACTGAGTTCTGAAACGTTCAAAAACCGAGGGATCCATAGCCAACAACTAGGCCTCAGGATCTTGCCCTCAGCCGAAGCCGTGTGGCATGTTCGACTTCCGAGGTATGTTTGAAAACTGAAGCATTGACTTACAGGTTTGCAGCCTTTGTAAACCGAAATGTTCGTCAATGGAGACGTTTGAAAACCAAGGTACCACTGTATTTGGCCTGGCCACTTTAGAGCCACTGCTGAAAGCATCAGTAAAGTTCATATTATAGACAGGAGTTTAGGAAACAAAAACAGGGCTTCCAAAAGTTGATCTAAAATGTTTTGGGGAAATATTAACATTTGATCAATTTGAGGGTCGGCTCTAGTAACTACTACTACTCTCTGTTGAGAAAACAGTCTATAATACCACTAAGCAAAAAAGCCTGACTGCTCATACTGTGTGTGCAGGGAAATCATCAGGCTCTTTATCCCCTCCAAACGGTGAGTTACCAGCGTCGAGAAGGCGTGTGTGGGAAGGAGCTCCATCACTTTGGCCACCACCTCCAAGCTCTGGCGTAAGTACCGCTGCCACTCTGTCTGCTGCTGCAGGGGAAACAGAAGGGTCAGCTCTCCTGACAGGCAGGGTCTTGTCATTTTCCCTGCTATCTGTCCTTGGCCTCAAGTCCACTCTTAGACATAACATTCTGAAGAAATGGCAAATGATGGAGCCAGGTTATTTGGTACTTTAAAAAGGCCAAGCTAAAATATATTTTTTAACCCAATAAATTAATATCATTAAAAGCTTTTTCCTAAGAGATGATCCACCTAGAATGACCTACTTTTTCCCCTACCGTCATAGGAGTACAGAGATAAAAAAAGCCACTTGTGAAAGAAATGCTCATTCCCCTTTACGCCAGCCCAGCTATAGGACCTGGTCGTCACTCATTCTTTCTGAGACGGTCCGGTACTGTGTTCTGTAAGTATATAGTTATATATACTTACAGTAAGTATATAGTTATATATATACTCAGTGCCACTTGAAGTATGGTCTACAGACAGACGGCATGAGCATCTCCTGGGGGCTTGTTAGATATGCAAATGCTGTGGCCCCCACCCCAAACCGCCTGAATCAAAACCTGTTTAACATCTGTGCCAGTGACTGTTCTTCATGCTAAAACAGAAGAAGCACTGGCCTGAGTCATACAGTCAACAAGAAGTGAAGCAGAAGTTTACCAAGCACCCAGTAAGCACCAGGCATGTAACCAGTCCTTCCTCATGTGTTACCCTCATGCAACTGTCAACACAGATATGGCACCCCCTTTTGGGAGATAAGAAAATTAAGGATCGAAGAAATTCAACGCCTGGACCTCTGTCTCCTTCATGGTCAAGGCTGCAGAGATTCAAATCCAGGCCTTCTGGTTCCAAGTACAGGGCTCTTTCCAACCCAAACATGGCCACCCTCAAGGTCTTGGTTATGCCACAGTCACTGTTATTTTGAATCCATACCAGTGACTTGAAAATTTTGAAGTACATGGTGGTTAAGAAAAAAGAACATTGGAGTTGTGTCCTTAAAAACATTTTCCTTATCAATGTGGGGACACCAACATCAACAAATTCAAAAATGATTTTAAGGAATACCAGTTTACAAAATGTACTCAAAAGAAATTCCCTTTCATTCTAGCCTTATCCTTTAAGCATCTCTTTAACTGTTTCCACCAGCTCCCAGCTAGCTTCCATTTGCTGCCCTGAGTGGGGAGTGGAGGTGTGGGTGCAGAGGGGGAAACAGGGGGGATAGAAAGTTCTTACTAAACCACTTCTCACTGTACACGTGTACTTACACCCTAGTCCATCTAGGTAAAAAATGCCCGTAAACCTTTTTTTACAGTTAATGAGCCCAAAGAGACTGGCAGGGAGTAAATTTCAGATGCACAACTCAAACCCGGAGACCGCTCCGGCTGCAAGGCCCAGCGTCTCCGTGCTCACTGCACCTCGTGACAGCGAGTAACGCCAATCGGGGCATGCTGCTTACATCGTCATCCAGAGTCTCATCGTCCAACTCCTCCAACTGCGCCTGGTTGTATCGGAACTGGATTCGATTCAACACCTCCGTGAGCAAGAGGACGAGGGCATCTTCGTACCTATGTGGCAGGGAGAAAGTCAACAGCAGGTGAAGGCAGGCTTTTAGCCTAGGATTTCAAAAGGGCTTCCTATGCTGTGAAAGGAATAGTGTCTGTGTGTTGTTACCATATACAAAAGGAGCGTCTACACTAGGCTTAGTGGATGGGCTGGAACGTGTGTATGTGAGAGTGGAACAGTAGCAAGGTCTTTACTTAGCTATATTTCAGGTACCTCCTTGATGTCCTTCTTTGTCTCTGGTAGCAATTTCTGCCTTCCAAGTCTATTTTGTCAGATAGTACAGCAAACCCAGACCTCTTTGGTTATTGTTTGCATAAAATACCTTTTCTAGCCTTTTTATTTCAACCTGTGTCTTTGAAACGAAAGTGAGTCTCTTGTAGACAACATATAGTTGGACCATGTTTTTTTAATCCATTCTGCCAATTTCTGCTTTTTAACTAGAAGTTAATCCTTTACATTTAATATAATTACTGATAGGGAAGGACTTATGCCATTTTGCTATTTGTTTTCTCTGTCATATCGTTTGTTTCTCAATTCCTCCATTTTGTGTTAAATAGATATTTTCTAGTGCACCACTTTAATTCCCTTGTTACTAACTTTACCATATATATTTTTAAATTTTATTTTATCTTTTCCATCCCCATTTATTGCCTCTATGTCCTCTTCCACCTCCACCCCCCCTCCACCCCTATAATCACCACACTGATGTCCATGTCCATGAGTTCTCTTTTTCTTTTTTGCTCAATCCCTCCACCACCCTACGCACCCCAAGCTGTCTGTCTGCTCTCTATCTATGAATCTGTCTCTAGTTTGCTTGGTAGTTCAATTTGTTCATTAAATTCTGTATGAGTGAAATCATATGGCACTTGTCTTTCTCTGTGCCATATATTTTCTCAGTGGTTGTCCTGGGGATTATAGGTACAACATATAAATATCAGTTAATTTAATGATTCAATCCTTTTAACAACTGTGAGAGGTAAGTGGTATTAATGGTATTCTTCTGATGAGAAAACTAGTTGACAGAAGTTAAATAAATTGCCTAAGGTCACAAAGCTAGCTGATTTGAACCCAGGGTTCCCTAACTCAGCATCCCGTGTTCTCTCTACACATAAACCACCAATGGGCTTTGAGCCTGCTCCACCCGCTCCCCCAAACCTACTCTTTTTTTTCTCTTTAAATCCTCACCCAAGGATATGTTCTTCATTGATTCTTTTTTTTTAAAAATATCTTTATTGATTTCAGAGAGAGGAAAAGAGAGGGAGAGAGAGAAACAGAAACATCAATGATGAGAGAGTCATCATTAATCAGCTGCCTCCTGCATGCCCCGACCGGGAATCGAGCCTCAATCTCCTAGGATCCTAGGCTGACGCTCAACCCGAGCCACACCCGGTAGGGCCACTGATTTTTTTAGTGGGAGAGAAGAAGGGGGAGAGAGAAAAACATGGATCAGCTGCTCCTGCACGCGCCCTGACTGGAGATTGAACCCACAACCCAGGTATGTGCCCTGACCGAGAATCAAACCCACAACCGTTTTGGTGTATGGGACAGCGCTCCAACCCACTGAGCAACCTGGCCAGGGCTCCCCCAAACCTACTCTTTAGTAAATTTTAAGAACACTTATAACCTAAATGAAGAAATGGAAAGCGCCTGGGGAAACCCTCACACGTTGATCCATGTCTAAGGATAACTTCTCACAGAAAGATTTGGAGCCTGAGGCTTAGATATTACTCATATGTGATAAGAACTTACCTCGGAAGACATCAAGTTATACGCAACAGTTGCTAACACAAGGGCCAGACATCAAGTTATACGCAACAGTTGCTAACACAAGGGCCAGACATCAAGTTATACGCAACAGTTGCTAACACAAGGGCCAACAAACCACTAATTTTCAAGAACAAATCATATTGCCTAAGTGCTTCCCTGTCCTGAAATGTTTCTCAGACGAATCAGGGATCGCTCCCACTAATAAAGCAAACCATCATGCTGGTCATTCAGCTCTCAGTGCCAACCTACTCTCCAGGCTGTGTTATACTGGAGTTGAGACTAGGCAAAGCACACTTCTCAGCCCACTGGGCTGTCTGCCAACAGGGTGCAGGAGGAAGACAAGAAGGCAGAGGAGGGGTGAAGAGACTCCAATCTTCCTATGGGCTTGCTGTACCAGCAGTGTTGCCCCAACAACGGTCACCTGGTAGTAATAATTGTTCCAGTTTCAGCTTCCACACTCCCAGAACCAGCCTCACCATGCACTCTCAGAAGTGCCAGCAGCAGCCATACTATTCCATCTCCTCAAAAGATTGAGTCCCCCCTCCATGGGGCCCTCCTGGAGCTCCTGTGGCAGGGGGCGGTTCTTTGTCCTCAGAGATGTGACCTCTAGCTGCCTGGGCCCATCCATCCCTCTTTTGTTCTAGATTTCATAACCCCAACCTCTTTCCTTTGGTACCCTTCAACCTAGGGGTGGAGCTGCTTCCTATACTTATCATCTGTTATCTCAGGGTTCCCCTTTTGCTTTTCAAGTCCTCTAAAACCAGTTTAATCAATTTCCTACACTGAATTCTTAAAATAATTGTCATTTCTGATTTCCTGACAGGACCCTAATAAACCACCTAGTCTATGCAGGTGAGTGCTAGAACAAGATAGCCAAAGCTGAACGGTATCCAATGCCAAGATCAAATACAGTCCACCTAGTCTAAGAGTTACAACCCATGTGATGAGTCTCTGTAGAGTATGAATCTAAAGATTATTTTTAAATCCTCCTGAACTGTCACATTTCAGTGTTTAGTGGGCACAAGAGTTCGTTTCTTCACTAGAGGCAGAAAGGTTGCCCACTCTTCCCCCCAACAATCAGTCCTTCGGTGTTTGTAAATGACTTCACAACCTCGATTAGACTGGCAACTAAGCATCGCCCAGAAAAGAACACTGGCAGGGAAATCACCAATAAAACAGGCAACATCTGTGGGAAAAATTGTCAAGAGAATCAAAATCCCAGCTACAACAATCAGACAAGAAGGAAAAATCAAAGACATCCAAATTGAAAAGGAGGAAGTAAAACCGTCAAACAAAATCAATGGCATTTTTATACACCAATAATGAACTCTCAGAAAGAGAAACTAAAAAGAAATCTCACTTACCATTGCAACAAAAAATAAAATAGCTGGGAATAAACTTAACCAAGGAGGTAAATGACCTGTACTCAGAAAACTACAGGACACTGAAAAAAGAAATAGCGGAAGATACAAACAAATGGAAGAATATACCATGTTCATAGATTGGAAGAATTAACATCATTAAAATGTCCATACTGCCCTAGCCAGTTTGGCTCTGTGGTTAGAGCTTCCAGCCGTGGGATGAAGGGTCCCGGGTTCGATTCTGACAAAGGGTATGTACCTCGGTTGCAGGTTCAATCCCCAGGCCCGGTCCCTGTCGGGGTGAGTGTGGGAAGCAACCAATCGATGTCTGTCTCTCTCACATCGATGTTTCTCTCTCTCCCTTCCACTCTCTCTGAAAAAGCAATGGAAAAATATCCTCGGGTGAGTATTAAAAAAAAAAAAATGTCCATACTGCCCAAAGCAGCCTATAGTTCAACACAATTCCGTTAAAATACCAACAGCATATTTCACAGATGTAGGACAAATATTCCAAAAATTTGTATGGAACCAAAAGAGACCCCAAATAGCCTCAGCAATCTTGAGAAAGAAGAAAAAAGTTGCATGCACCACAATACCAGATATCAAACTATACTATACTATACAAACTATACTACAAAGCCATTGCAATCAAAACAGCCTGTACTGGCACAAAAACAGGCACATAGATCAACAGAACAGAACAGAAACCCCAGAAATCAACCCACATCATTATGGTAAATTAATATTTGACAGAGGAGGCAAGAGCATACACTAGAGTTATGCTCTAGTGTATTGAAGATAGTCTCTTCAATAAATGGTGTTGAAATTGAACAGATACATGCAAAAAAATGAAATTACACCACCAACTTATGCCACACACAAGAATAAACTCAAAATGGATAGAAGAGTTAAATTTAAATGTTAGTCATGAAACCATAAAAATCCTAGAAGAAAACATAGGCAGCAAAATCTCAGACATCTCACATATCAGAATTTTCACCGATACATCTCCTAAGGCAAGAGAAACAAAGAAAAAAATAAACAAATGGGATTACATCAAACTAAAAAGTTTCTGCACAGCAAAAGAAACCAGCATCAAAATGAAAAGGGAGCCCACTGTATAGAAGAACCTATTTGCCAATGACACATAGAGTAAGGGGTTAATTTCCAAAATTATAAAGAACTCATACAGCTCAACAAAAGGAAGACAAATAACCCAATTAAAAAATGGGCACAGGACCTGAACAGGCACTTCTCCACAGAGGACATAGAGATGGCCAAGACACATATGAAAAAATGCTCAACATCACTAATTATGAGATGCAAATTAAAACTTCAATGAGGTATCACCTCACACCTGCCAGAATGGCTACCATCAATAAATCAACCAAAAACAAGTACTGGCGAGGATGTGGGGAAAAGGGAACCCTAGTACACTGCTGGTGGGAATGCAGATTGATGCAGCCACTGTGGAAAACAGTATGGAATTTACTGAAAAAATTAAAAATGAAACTCCTCAATGATCCCACTTCTAGAAATATATTCTAAGAAGCCCAAAACACCAATCAGAAAGAATATATGTACCCCTATGTTCATAGCAGCATTATTTACAATAGTTAAGATCTGGAAACAGCCTAATGTCCATTCAGGAGATGAGTAGATAAAAAAACTTTGGTATATTTACACCATGGAATACTTTGCAGCTGTAAAAGAAAAGATCTCTTACTCTTTGTGACAGCATGGAGGGACCTGGAGAGTAATATGTTGAGTGAAATAAGCCAGTCAGAGAAAGACAAATATCACATGATTGCACTTATATGTGGAACCTAATGAACAAAATAAACTGATAAACAAAATAGGTTCAGAGGCATGGATGCATGGAACAGAATAACAGATTTGGAGGGGTTGGGGGATGGGAAGAGATTACCAAAGAACTCACATACATATATGCATAACCCATGGACACAGACAATAGTGTGGTGAAGGTCTGGGATGGGACAGGGGCTGGGAGGAGGGGGTACAGGGAGGATGGGGGACACCTGTAATACTGTGGATAATAAAATTTAATTTTTTAAAAAAAAAGGAATCAAAATCCCACTTCAATAGACTTCAGAGAAAGGTAAGATCAAACACTTAAGCCTGGAGCTTATGTCTGCCATTTGCTCAGGACATAAATTCTTAAAGTTATAGAAGTTTCATGCTATAATTTGCTCTGATAAACCAAAACATTTTCACAATTTTGCTAGGAAAGAAAATCCACTTCAGATGAGAGGACAGATAAAACCTCTCATCTGTAAATTGTCTCACTGAACTAAAATGGAATTTAAAGACTTTGAAGATATTTAAAGACTAAAAAAGTAATAAAAGTTTAGTGGAGTCTTAAGGGTAGAGCCTTAATCCAACAGGACTAGTGCCCTTATATGACGAGGAAGTGACAAGAGAGCACATGTATGCTCCCTCTGTGTCCCCATGCAAGCACGGAAGAAAGGCCATGTGAGGACTAAGAGAGAAGGCAGCATCTGCAAGCCAGGAACAGAGTCCTCACCAGAAACTGCATCTGCCAGCATGTTGATCTGTGACTTCTAGTCTCTAGAACTGTGAGAAAATAAATCTCTGCTGTTTAAGCCACCCAGCCGATGGTATTTTGTTATGGCAGACCTAGCTGATTAATACAGAAGGTAAATAATAAGAAACCTCGAACTTCAAGAATGAAGGAAAAGCAAGAGAATTGGCAAATGTGTGGGTAAACATAACAGACTATTTCTCTCCTGTTAAGATCTTTAAAATATGAATGATGAATGAAAGCAAAAAACTGAACATTACCTGATGAGGTTTTCAATGTACATAGATGTTAAACATATGACAACCTCTATACAAAGAAGGGAGAGTAAAAGGTCGCTATGGTGCTAAGGTTTCTACATTACAGTAGAAGTGATAAAATGTTAGTGCAAAGTATATATACCGTAATACCAGAGCAACCACTAAAAAAAAAACCTCATATGAGATATAGTCAAACACTCAATAGATACACTGAAAAGGAAAACTAAATTGGCGTGCAACTAACAGTCTCAAACAAAGCAAAAATTGATGGAACTGGAGAGACAGACAAATCCACAATCACGCCTGGAGAGCTCACCTCTCTCAGTAACTGAAAGAATGAGCAGAATACAATCCGCCGACCTGACCTGACTGACATTTATAAAACATTTCGCCCAATGATGGGAATGCACACTCTTTCCAAGTGCACAATGAACAATCTCCAAGACTAGGTCATAAACAAACCCTAACAAATGGGAATCACACAAAATATGTTTGCAGCTCAATATACACTAGAAAGCAAGACATATGAAAAATCTCCAAATATTTGGAAGTTAAACAGAGGAGTTCTCAAGAGAAATTTGAAAGTACAGTAAACAGCCCTAGCCGGTGTGGTTCAATGGTTGAAGCATCGTGCTGTGTACCAAAGGGTTACAGGTTTAATTCCTGGTTAGGGCACATACCCAGATTGCGGGTTTGATCCCCAGTTGGGGCGTGTGCATGAGGCAACTGGTCAATGTTTCTCACATCAACCTTCCAGCCCCCTCTTCTCTCTCTAGAATCAACAAAAAGCATACCCTCAGGAAGGGATTGAAAAAAATTTTTTTTAATACCCTGATAGGTGACACTCAGTGCTTAGAGCATCAGCCCATGCACCGAAGGGTCACAGATTCCATTCCTGGTCAAGCGCACATACCTGGATTGGAGGTTTGATCCCTGGTCCCCTGGCCCCCTGGCCCCCTGGCCCCAGCTGAGGTGGGTGCAGAGGCAACTGATCGATGTCTCTCTCGCACAGATGTTTCTCTCTCTCTCCCTCCCTCCCTCTCACTGGCTGTCCCTCTTCCCTCCTTCCCCTCCCTCCTACTCTCTCTGAAAAGCAATGGAAAAAAATATCCTCGGTTGAGGATCATATAAAAAAAAAAAAAAATAGATATAAATTTTAAAATACACTAAACAATGAAAAGGAAAACATACTAAGAACTGTTTTAATATATCTATTAATTTCAGAAAGAAGAAGGGAAAGGGAGAGAGAGGTAGAAACATCAATGATGAGAGTCACTGATCAGCCACCTCCTGCACACCCCCCAGTGGAGATCGAGCCCCGCAACCCAGGCATGTGCTCTGACGGGGAATTGAACCATGATCTCCTGGATCCTAGGTTGATGCTCAACCACTGAGCCACGCCCAGCCAGCCCATGCTAAAATTTGATGGATTAAGTTAAAGCACTGATCAGAGGGAAATTTGTAGCATTAAATGTTTCAGTACATAATAGAGATAAACCTACAGACCTGTATGTCTCACGCCACAGGTGATTCCAAAAGCATCCCAACTTCTGAGAGTTAAATAAAATTCTACATGTTAAGGCAGCTCAGTAAGTATATAAAGAATGAAAGAACAAATGAACAAATAAATAAACACGTAGGCAATAAACAGAGAAAACTCCAAGTCGGATAACTACAAAGGACTGAGGCATAATCCTGCATAGCTTTTTCAACTCTATAATGAAATAACTATGACCACAGTCACTTGCTCTCTGGGGAAGTCAAAGGCATGAATTTCTCTTAGCAGGAGCTAGAAAGCTATAGGAGCCTTGATTTAAATCTAGTTATCACCTTTTATTAATTGTATCAAAATGTCCTGTGTCATAATGGCATTTCCTCTTTATTAAGCAGAAACCCACTCAGGAAAAAAAAGGAAGCAATTTTTCTCACACTCGCCCACTTTTGTTTACAGTCCAATCTAGTGTCACCCAGAATCCCTAGCTGGTCTGTGGCCAGCACTTGTCAGTCTCATGACAAAGGGGTTCACAAGTCATGACTCAATAACTTTAAGTTGCTTAACTCACTTCAAGTTTCCTCATCTTCCTGTAAAAATAAGTTTCTACACAGGTGGCTCCCTTCACACTGACAAGCACAAAGAAAAGAGAGAGAAAAGAGAAGGAAACCAATACATATTCACTAAGCACTTACGGTCAGCCAAGGTGCTTTACACACATTGGTTCCTTTAATTTTAACAACTTATAAGGTACAACCATCCACAAAGTACAAATGAGGAAAAGCCGACAGAAATTCAGGTCTTTCCATGCAACCTCAGAATGGCAAATCAGGACAATGAGCCCCACCAGCAATTCTGTTCAGCTGAGTATGTTCAGAACATTTATTACATTAACAATGGGACTCAAGTTCTCTAAAATCCCTACCAGCTCTGTCAAGCAGCTCTGGAGCATTCTCACTGAGCAAGGAACATGCAGAGCTCCCATTTCCAAGCTCCTAAGACCAAAAATAAATCCATGTATATTTGTGCTTCTAAATTTGTAGCCTACAATGCCTACTACATTGTTGTGACGAATGATGCAAAACCTTTAAACCACAAGGGACAGGAACTCAGTGCTGCCTCTGTGACTTAACCACACCTACATTCCCCACTAAGACACTAAGAAAACATTCTGACTACTTCCTGCAAGATCAGTTGCTTCTGAAATTCTGGCTCAACCACAACTGTAATTCCAAAAGCACCCCAAATATGTTCTTTCAGACATACGTTATCAGTTGAAAAACATTTGACTAGATTTATAAACTCTTAGATAAAATGAATGTGGTAATTACCAGTAGCCAGTGCTCTTTATCAGTTGCTTTGGCAAAACAGCGCACTGATATACTACAGTCTTTTATAACCTAGAAGAGTGACTACCAAACTTTCAAAACTTTCACTTAAAAACTTTTGAACAGCCCGGTTGGGCATTTGAGCATCGACCTAGGATCCAGAAGATAGCGGTTCAATTCCCGGTCAGGGCACATGCCCAGTTTGCTGGCTTGATCCCCAGCAGGAGTTGTGCAGGAGGCAGCCGATCAATGACGACTCTCTCATCATTGGTGTTTCTATCTCTCTCTCCTTCTCCCTTCCTCTCTCTGAAATCAATAAAGATATATTTAAAAAACAAAAAACTTTTGAGCACACACATGTATAAATGTATAGTGTAAAAGGTGAAAGATAAAGTATACCAGTTGAAGTTCAACTTTTTTCTTTGTGGACCCCAGTGGACTGCCTTATACACCCTTCTAGGGCAATCTACTATCCTAGACCACTAAGGCGTATCTGACAACAAGCAGGTCTTCAGACGATGGTTACTCTTTACAGCATAAACCACAGACCAGCTCTGAAGGTTTTGGGTTTGGGTATTTTTGTTTTTTAAAGATATGAAAGTGTTATAAGTGTATGCCTTTAAAAAAAAAAAAAAAAAAAAAAAAGTCATAAAAAATTAGCCTCCTTTTTAATCAAATGATCAATGAGAAAAATAACTAGTATTAAAAGTGGTCAGCCAGAAGCATTGACAACTGTGATATCAGGTGATATCAGATGACAGGTTGACCTGTGCAGACCATCCGGGGGCCCTGTCACTTAACTCATGGTCACCACCACAGCCAAATGGCAGGACCATCTATTATTATTACTGATGGGGTCATCACTGTGACCATTTACTGAGTTGTCTAATACATGCTAAGTGCTGTGGTGGTATTTTACATACATGATTTTATATACATCCTAACCATCCTTCAAGACAGGTATTAGTATGTGAATTCTGCAAGAGGAAATGTGGTCAGCAGATAACCTGACCAAAAGTAGCACTGCTAACATGAAGCAGAAAAAGAATTCAAACTCTACACCACTGCTCTTCCCATTGGTACGAGAATGTGCCTAAGTGTATATTTAACAGTAATAATCTGCTAGGATACATTTTCTCAATGAAATCACATTCTCACACCTAAAGCATACTTGTACTGTGCTTTAAAAAGCATTTTCATATTAATCATTTCCCCAGTTTATTCTCCCAATGACCTTGAGAGATATGAAAGAATATCTACCACTAAATACAGCAAATCAGGCACAGACCCAGGACCAAAGGATGCAACTGTTGGGCACCCGAGAAAGACAATTTGGCGGAAGTAACTTTGCTTTGAAGAATCTCATTCAAAAACACAATTACGTACAATTGACAAATTCACCAAAAACAGGATCTACTGCTCTATAATAACGTTATACATGAATGTACTACCCATAACCACAAGTGAGCAGGCACCATAGCAACTTGGAAGCTATTTTGCAATCACAAAAATAATGTTTGGGAACAAAAGTGCAAATGTTTAAACTTGAAATGCAAATATTCTGTTTATAATTTTTAAAGCTCATAAAACCTCAGCAATGGGAAGGGTTTTAGAGGTTCAATCCAACCTCTCCCCAGGTGAGGATTCTCCTCACAACCTCCGTTAGGCACATTTCTGGGGAAGGCATGCTCACAATCTACACCACCAACCACTGATACCATTTACTGAGCATATAATGTGCCAAGCATTATAAATATATTAGCTCATTATTTCATTTCTGAAATTAAATAATGACCACAGTGTACAGGAAACACACTTTCTACCTGCAAGCAAGAAAAATGAGCTTGAGAAACATGGGTGAAAACATTTTCCCATTTTCTATTTTTAAAAAATAAAATTTAAAAAGTACAAAAGTAATTAATTATCTATGGATTATGGAATTATGGATAACTTCTCTTCTTTATATTTTCTATCTTTTCCTGGTTTCTAAAATCCTTTTTCATGGCAAGTATTTATTACTTTAGGTAATTTTTAAACACATACAAAAAGAGTAAGAGTATAATGAACCCTAAGTTCCTATCAACTAAGTTCAACATCAACCAACACATGGCCAACCACTTCCCCTTTTATTCCCAGTGGATTATTTTAAAGCAAATCCCAAGTGTCATATCATTTCATTCAATAAAATGCTTCAGTAATGCCATTAAAAAAAAAACACACAAAGCATTTTCACACTGAAGATTAACAATATTTTTTTAATCAGAAAAATATGTTTTCAGAAAATGAGATATTAAGTGAAAAAAAAAGAAGAAAATATTCAATGGCATCACTACTTTAGGTTATGTGACTCGGTTTCACTGAAGAGGTCAGGATGCATGGTTGACCCTTCAGGCCATAAATAAAACTAGCAAAAATGTCTATTTCTAGTTATCAACATTTCTTGGGTTTACCTGTTGAGAACTGCTTCCTTGTCTCCCAGACGACTTTTAATTTTACTTGTCAGATAGTCCAAAAAGAGCGTCCAGATATCCAAACAAGAGAAGTAACCTTCATGAGTAGGCTATGGTGCAAAAGAAATCCAGACAATGAAATTACTTAATGCAAATACTCCCTAGAAACACACCCACCAATTACTTCCATCAGAATGTTACAACCAATAAGCCTACATTCCCTCAGCTTCCTGGAAAGCACACTGGTGTCTTTTAATCGGTCTTCACAATTAGGCCCCATTGAACATAACAAGACAAGGGTACCATAGAGCACATCATTAGGGAAATACTATGTGGGACAAACTGAGCAACAAAATAAGCCAAGCGAACACCTATCTTAAAAATCTAAGACCGTGGTGAGAAGGATTGTTACAGATCATCCGATTCACATGTTTATAGAGAAAGATATGATTTACTCAAGGTCAGGGGGAGGAGCAGGTCCCTTTACCCCAGCAAATGCTCTTTCTACTACATATCACTACAAAACTGAAAATAAGTTTCAGTGGCTCCAAAGGTGCCAAGTTTACACTGTGAACATTAGGAAAGACTATTTGCAGTCTTCCTATATAACAGATTGAAAATGAGCTTGTTAAATCTGACTCTTGGGCATTATCTCATCTGTAAAAGTAGGGTGTCCAGCAGGCTAGCAGCAACCTCTGACCCAGTGTTGACAGGACAAAGTGAGGAGGGGACAAAGCCTTTGTAGGATCCTAGTGCTGGACCATTTCTCTCGAGCACTGACCAACTCTCTCGAGAGCTTTGAGCTTCTATTTCATAAAAACCCAGGCACTAAACTCTCCATCTAGTCCTTCTCATACATACTCAGTTTCAACTGTGGCCCCCTAACCCCTTATATATCCACTCAAATTCTTGCTACCTACAAGAACTCTTTGGTTTTAGTTGTGATTGCTTGATTGAAACCACATAATTGGTATAGAAAGAAATAATGTAGAAAGAAATAATACCATCATCTTGGATCAATTTTTCTTCCACTTATGTTTACATGGACATGTATGGAATTTGCCCAAGGAATAACCAACGCTGGGGGGTTAACATCCAGGGGGAGTTCTGTGCCCAGTCTGTGGCTGAGACAGAAAACTGTAACTTAAAAAACACAGACTCCAAGCACACAGTTTGCCTGGCAGCCCTGGAACCAGACGGCTGCAGCTCAATCAGGACCACTGACAGGACATCCTCAGAAAACAGAAAGACCACTTCCTGTCTCTACTTCAGACTTCACAAAACCCAAGTTGTCCATGGCATGAAATGAAGCCAATGAACAAGCAGAAAACATTGATAAGACACATGGAAATAAGATGGGCAGCTGGTGGGCAAGCACTTGACTTGCCCAGCCAGGAGATGTGGTCTTGTCCTGGCTTTGGCTTGCTGAGCTTCCCTTAAGTCAGTGGCCCAGCTGTCATTCCTTGGTTTGAAAATACTCACCAGCGCCCTCCAAAGAACATAACTGACCAGATGCATGTGGAAGTGCTTTAGAGAAAAGCCTCCACATAAATCCGGGTTTTATGGCGACATCAAAGTACTTTATAACTACACATATCTTACCATGCCTTTGAACTGAGGATTTGCTATGTGTCCCAAGGTTAGAAAAAAAGGTGGGCAGATAAACCCTCTGTAGGACCTGCAACACTGCCACTCACATCCACACATGTAGGTCCCACTGTGAGACCTTGTGCACCACCCACATCTGGCCTTTGACGAGTGCTGTGGGCACAGATCAGTAAGGTCATAAAGATGATAGGCTGACTGCACGTTTAAAGTCATCCAACTTTTCAGAACCCTCACAGACCCATTTTAAAAATGTACCTGTACACAGATACACTTATCAGATTCCAGGGATAATTAATCACTGAAAATCCTGACAAGTTTCTTTAAGAAACTAATGATACCACTCTTATCTGCAAGTGGTCTGCAGCAGTTAGTCATATGCATTGGTCTACATCAGGGATGGGAAACATCTGGCCCACAGGCCATATACGGTCTGAGAAATCATTTGGTCTAGCCCTGCCAAGGCAACCGCAGGCGGGACTCGAAATTCACTAAATTTAGGAGCTTTTTTCATAGCTAATTTTTAAGTTGATAATTATGTATGGCCCACGAGTGATGTTATAAATATCCAAATGGCCCTTGTCAGAAAAGGTTTCCCACACCTGGTCTATATGATTTTTACAATAGTCCTGAAAACTGGACAGATGTATTTTTCTTCTTTCCATTTTATAGATAAAGGAGCCAAGGCTCAGAAATTACCTGCCCAAGGTGACAAAATAAGGAACAGAAACAGAACTGGAATGGGGATCTTGAGACTCTGGTCCACAGCCCTCCCCACCCCCGTGCCATCCTATCTGAGAGTTTTAGGAAGAAGGGGCAAAATGAAAAATGCAAGACCAAGAAGGAATTGGTGACGATACAGTAAGAGAGAGAGCAGGAAGACAGAAGTCATATGCTTATATACAGACACCCCAGGGCCTTGGCAAGCAAGGAGAATGACAGTGGAGGCAAGCACCTGGTGAGCACTAGGGACTAGAGGGGCTGCAGCAAGACACTTAGGTGAGAGAAACAATGTAGGAAAGAAATAGAAGAGAGGAACTGGTAAGAGAAGATACTAACACCATCTTTATCTTATTACTATTCTTCCAAAATATGTTCACCAGTACTAACCTTTTCATGAATTTTAGAAACAAAAGGCAAAATACTGAGTACACCCATTATAACCCTCCACACAAGAGGAAAGGCACATTTTCCCACTTTCCAGACAACTAAACTATGATGTTCACACTATTAATGAGTAGATGAGAACTTAAAGCTCTCTCTAGAGAGCAGTTAATTTCTTATTCTTAAATCATATTCAAAAAAACTCCCCCACCAGCAGCTCCTTATCGTGGAGTATGCCTGCCATCTCTTCTCTACTCTGCCTCTCTGGCAAAGGGCTGCCCACCCTATAGTAAACTGCATGGAGCACCTTCCAGGTTCCCGCCCCACTGTTCTCAGCATCTGCTTCTGCCCGCACCTAGAGGATACCACAGTCCAAGAGCCTGCACCCAGAAAGAACGGTCCTCACACAGGAGGCCACAAGAGCAGAAGGGAGCTCAGCTGACAGAGACCTGCAAGTAAAGAAGGAAGAAAGAAGCTTGTTGTTTGCTTCCATTACCATATCTATGTCTTTTCCGAGTATATAAATATAATATACATGTATATGTATATAAAAGTACCACTTTCACTACAACAGAGAACTAACACGTAGAATTCTAGTGAAAGAATCATAAAAGATGAACATTGGGAAAGACCCTGAAGATGCCCACTGCAGTCGCTCTCCTTAGGTTAGGAAATGGAAATCGAAGAAAACAAAACAGACTTTTCCAAGGACACAGGGCTGACAGAAACAACCAGAGCTCGACACAGAACATTTGGGTCCAAATCCAAAGAAGCAGTCCTAAGACATGCACACTTTAACACATTTTTTAAGCTTCTTCTACACCATATATACTAAAGATCCCTTTTTACATATGGAGCAAAACTGCAAGACATTTTCATTCCATTTTCCCAAACAGACCCCTTCTTTCTGACTCCAACGCTGGCTCCTTTTCTCTCTTTTATTTCTGCTACACTTATCCTAAGCTATCAAACCCATCTGGTTCCCTTTAAGATTTATCTGGACCCGTCTCAAAACTTTCCCACCTCTGATGCCTCTTTCTATTTCCCATCCTCACCCTCCCACATCTCACCATCTCTTCAATTCCTCCTTAGGCCTGGTGAGCCCAGCATGTTTTCCTTCTTGCTCTACACTCGCTGGACTCTCTGTCTGACCTCTTCACACTTCCTCAGCCTTTGGTCATCTTCCCCCAACTGCGCCTTTCCCGGTACCCAGGAATGGTTCACTCTGCCACTGGGTGCTCTTACTGCCAAGTACCTCTTTGAGAAGGGCTGGCTCGCACACTAAAACGTTACTCCAAGTCTACTGCATACGAACACACCCCCAGCCTAGACCCCTGCCTCTCCTCTAGCCTCATTAAGCTACAACCATAAAAGTCTCCTTATAAAATCAGATGCCCTCACTGACAATGTCATCCCTAGTATATACCAGCAGAAAGAGCTACATCTATACACCAAAAAACGTGTGCAAAAATGTTCACTGCAACATGATTCCTGTTCACCAGAACTGGAAGCAGCCCCAATCAGCAGTGGCATGGATTTTCAGACAACGACTTACTATAAAGCAATGAAGAACTACTGCCACACAGCAGGTGAATTTCACAAACATAATACTAAAGGAAAAAAGCCAGACAGAACAAATACACCTTGTATAAACAGGCCAAACTAACCTGGGATGTTAAAATCACAATTGGGGTTACTTCTGGGGAGAAATGAGTGGGGAATGACTGGGAAGGGACATGAGATTTCTGAGGGGTGCTGGTAATGTTCTATTTCTTAACATAGGTGATGGTTACATGGTCTGTTCATTTTGGAAAAATGCACCAAGCTGTACCTGTGCGATTTATGCACTTTTCTGTATGTATCTGATACTTCAATAAAAAGCTGATTTTAACAACACACACAAAAGGGCACAAGGGACAGGGTATGAATGAAGTTTCTACAGCTGGGCTATGGTGATGATGGCGCCAGTCTAGTTACTGAACACCACTGAACTGCATCATTACGATGGGTGAATTTAGTAGTATATAAATCTTACCTCAATAAAACTGTTCCATTAATACAAATAAAAAATACTGGGTCACTGAAATGTAAATTCAATGGAGGCAAGGACTTTCAAGTTTGTATACGCCCAGATCCTGACAGATAATAGGGGCTCAAAAAATATTTGTTGAAGGGGGTTGAGGGTTTGGAGCATGGACCCACCAAAACTTAATTCTTGAGAGGGTCACTCTTTATAGTCTCCTCGTGGGAAGTCTCAGTGACAGTTATAGAATAGAGCTAATGGCCCTAATTGCACAGTTTTCTATACTTTGCTTCTCCAACATCACAGTGGTTAAGAGAGCACAGACTGTATGGGTTCAATTCCTGGCTCCACCTCTTACTGAGCAAGGCATTCTTTGTGCGTCAGTTTACCTGTAAAATGGAGATGACAATACTACCTATCGCATAGGGTTGTTATGAAGGGTAAATGTGTCAATCTTTACATAGTGAGCACTATAAAATGTTTGGGAAGTGAAGTAGTTCTTTCTCCTGAAAATAACAAAGCAGGCTTTTGGGGGAGGAAGGATAGGCGGTTCTGGGGCATTACCTGATGAAATGTGTACTTAAACAGAAGTGTCAAAAACTCCACCACAGGGAACTGGGAGTAGGACTCGATTCTTCTTAGGTGCACACTCACAAAGAGCCGAAGAAAGTCAGTAAACTTCTCGATGTAGCTAAATAAGACAAGAAGACAAAAGGTGACAATGAGACACACAGCCACCTCCTTAAAAGAAAACTCAAATTTAAT
Organism: Miniopterus natalensis; assembly: GCF_054644295.1. Taxonomy (NCBI): domain Eukaryota; kingdom Metazoa; phylum Chordata; class Mammalia; order Chiroptera; family Miniopteridae; genus Miniopterus; species Miniopterus natalensis. Next base: position 96,222,048 of record NC_142083.1, read on the forward strand.
CCAAATTTCTTTCAGTAAAGAACTATTCAGATTTATATTTTCAGTTAAAAATATAAAGGCCTGCAACAATTACCTACAGGTCAGGCAACCCTTCATTCCATTACCACCTGAAACATAGCAGAAAAGCAACTTTAATCCTCAAACACCATCTATGAAGCATCGTGTAAACTAGTGCTCTCACGTTTCCTAACTCATTAGTGTTATAGCCCAATTACAGTGAAAGGAAATGGTACTAAAAAGTCAATGGGCAGATCACGTGTGTCATTTCAATGTGGCAGGTCTGGAAGGCTCGTTTTCTTTGCTAGGAGGCCAAAATATTAAAATGAATGTGCTAGAAACACAAAAACCAAAACAAGGCTATACAAAAGACATGGCATCCAGGTAAGATACAGTCAAGCCTGCCCTGTGTTTAATTAGCACTAGGAGCTAATTAAACACAGCACATCCCAATCCACTCCAAAGTCATTTCAAAAATAAGGGAAGGTTGTCAGAGCTGGAAAAGCCTCGGGACAATTTAATCCGATGCTTCATTTTACAGAGAGGCCCCGAGAGATAAAGTGATCAACCCAAGGTCACTCAGCCAGCTCATGGCAGAATGGGACTACCATCCACTCCCAACTCAGTGCTCTCTTTTCACATCACAGTGAATCCCCAGTCATCTGTATTCACAAAATCATTTCACAGAAGAGTGTGGGTCACAGCTGCAAGGATAAGAGACTTTTGTTATTAAACACACGGCACATCATCACTCTCACATCTCAGAAACTGTCATTTTAAGCCCCTAAATACCAAAAGGTGATTAGAAAATGAGATGGACATAGCTCCATAAATCACATTTCAGAGACCAATAAAAATAAAAATAAAAAAGACAAAGCTATAACAGGCATTAGCCAAAAATTAAATAATGGCCAAAACCAATTCTGAAACTTGTAACTTCGGAAACCTATTTTTTAAAGGCACAGATACATGAAATAATAAAGGGAGAGAAGAAGACTTCGACTCAGAGGAGCAAAATTAGGCCATAAATAAAATGCCCCATATTGTTCTTGGGACTTATCGTCCTGAGGGTGGCCCAATGGTCTGACCTCCACACATATGTAAACTTCTTTGCAGCTTTAATAACATTAATTTGTTTGATAAGGATCACTGGGCCAAATACTTAAAAAACAGGCACTGAAATCAACTGTTTTTAGAGATAGGAAAGTACAAAGAGACTTCTCTCTGATGCCTTCCATCACTAATCCTCAAGGAGCAGGAACTCCTCTTTCCTCGCTCTGCTTATTACATTATATTTTTTACATGGATTTTCAGTCACCAACCTGTTTCCTGCTCTTTAGAAAGATGCACTCAATTCCCTACCACCCGTAGAAGAATAAAGAGAAGTCACGGGTAAAATATCATGCAATCTCAATTTTATTTTAATCTCCAACCCGATGTTTTAAAGAATACAAACAAGGCTGTTCAGCAGCTAAAACTACAAATTTTATTTCACCTCATTTTCTTTCCCTTGCCCACCTTCTGGTACAGGTGCTAATGAGCAGTAGAAAGTTAGAAAAAAGGCAATAGTGGAGAAGAGAAGCAAAGGACCTGGTTAAGTAGCACCTAAACAACCGAGAATGGATTTAGCTGTTTAGAATTAGTGGTAGGGGACCCGAGAGCCAGGAAGCAAGCACACAGTATTGTTTATGTCACCTTTCTGCTTCCAGGCACCTCTCAGCTTTCACAGGGCAATAGGAAAGCATAGAATTAAAATATAAAACCAAGAGCATAAAAGTTACACGAAACAAAATCAGTATAAAGATAATCCATGACATTTCTATACCACCCAAAGGTAAGCCATAACAAACATTATGCCACAAGTAAAAGTCAAAACAACTGATATCTGATGTTTGATACAAGCAACTAGAGTTTAACATATGAAAATACAGCCTTTCTTAACACAAGCTAGAAAACAATATAAAATTGCGTTTGAATGCTGATGCCTTTGAATTTATATACAAAGTTGTTACCAAATAATAAAAAATAAAACATATTACCATACCATTTTATGAGTTTTCTGTGATTATACAGAGAAAATTTTACACAAAGCTTGCTTACAATGAAGCAAACCAAAATAATATTATGTACCAATTTTTTTAACTTAAAAACTTTATTAAAATTGCTAAATTTAAGCAGCACTAAAACCATCTTAATTTTAGGCACTTTATATTGTTATTTATTCTAAGGAAAGAAAATGGATTAACTCTGCATAGCTTAATAATAAAACACAAGCCAAGGAAAATTGATTAAAAAATTAACTTTGCCTGCCAGGCAATCTATACATATTTACTAATTCAACACAATTTATCTGCTTGGAAGTTTCTGAACAGTCAACATGATGATGCTATTAATATAAGTTTCAATTTTTCCCTGTTGTTTTTACCCCACAGTAGCATCCTATTAATGAAAGTTGTAAGGCAGATAAATGACATCATCTACAAGGGAAATTAATGAAACCCTGCCTCAGAGTACTGTGACAGAATCATCTCGTAGGGCACTTCGGAAAGGCTAGACTCCATTCAAAGGGACAATAACACACAAACACAGGTGTGCGCAACATGAGCCTGTGACAACATGAACATCTCTCCTTTCTGTCGTGAAGCTTGCCATCTGTGTGCAACTTACAATATGACAGCATTCCTATGCACTAGCTGATGTCCACTTGGGCAGAGTCAAATAGTAAAAACTGACAAGCCACACCAAGTGAGAAAGGGTGATTGTAACTCCTGTACCTCCACGGACCTCCTCTCCTGTTCTTGGCTACGCATGAGCAGCAGTCTTGGTTCCTGCACCACTTCAGACCTGCAAGCAAATAGTGAAGAAGAAGGGGGAAGACGGGTGGAAGGGAGGACAGGAGGTGGATGGGAGAAAAGACAACAAACCTACACAATTCACAATCACTTTTCAAACTCACTTCATTTCCCTTAACCACCCCTAGCCCTTCCAGCTAAGCCTACACTTACTGGTGCACACCTACCTTTCTGTTCCTCACCAGGAGCCCCAAATTCTGAAACCAAAGAGGATTACGACACCATGCAGAACACTGTGATAACCAGTCAAGGCCCTTTCTCAGGGCATGCCAACTTCACACCTGTTTTCATTACCTCTCATCGAGTTCTTCTAGCCTGCTCTTCACCGTGTGGGCATTGTGATCCTTGGTGATTTTCTGCAGGAGGTAGAAAGTCTGCTGGAACATACGCAGTAAATACTCCTCAAATTCCATAGGCACACAGTTCTTGGACATGAGTTCATTGATGCAGGACATGGCCAGGACCCCAAGCCGGCCACGCTCCTGACCCAATACACAGTTCTGGCTGCTGCCGTTAACTGATGCCATCTTTCTGGCTCGGATGTCACAGCCAAAGCGCGCAAAATGGAAGATGGTGGTAAGGAGGGACGGGGTGATGCTGGCAGACAGAGGAATCCAACTGAAGAGATGGGCCAGGCACTCCAAGGCCAAGGAACAGATATACTCACTCTCCACATCAAGGATGGGGATTGGCTGGTTCAAGAGTTTGGCTGAGCTAGGACTCTGCAACAGGTTACTCAGTAAGTCACCTGAAAATACAAAAGACTTTTAAGATCTACACTATCAAATCTCTTACAAACCAATTTAATTCTCCTTCAAACAAACAAAAACAAAAAACAAAAACCAAGCACTACTATAATGCAACAGTTATAATGTAACAGTTCTCAAAGTTTGGTCCAGGGACTCCTGAGGGTCCCCAAGATCCTTTAGGGAGTTCTCAAATTCAAACTAGTTTTAAAAGAATCCTATATTGGTAGTTTCTTTTCTCACAAGTGTACACCAGAGCTTTCCAGAGCCACATTACATGTGATATCTGACAGAGAGAAAGCAAAAGCTCTCTTTCATTAAGCCACATGATAAAGAGATTTGCAAAACTGTAAAACAATTCTGTTCTTCTCAGTAAATGTTCTTGTTTGCTCTGGAAAACATAGTTATTTTTCCATTAAAATATATTATGTTTATATATAATGATTTCATCAGTTATTTTTAAATGAATAAATATTTGTAAATTTTGTTTTCATATCAATAGATATAACTCACAAAGCTCTTTGAGGGTCTCAATAATTGTAAGAGTAAAGGAGTCCCGGGTGAGGGTGAGCAAAATGAGTAAAAGGGTCAAATGGTATACACTCCCGGTTACAAGATAAATGAGCCCTGGAGATGTAATGTACAGCACGGTGACGACAGCTAACAATAATACTGTATTTATTTGAAAGTTGCTAAGAAAAATCTTAAAGTTCTCGTCTAAAGAAAAAAAAATAACTAGGGAAGGTGATGGATGTTAACTTATTATGATCATTTCACAATATATACATGTATCAAATCATTATGCTGTGCACCTAAAACTAACAGTCTTTAGATACCAATTATATCTCAATTTAAAAATAAAGAGGCCCAGAGCCCAAAAATTAGAGAATTACTGGGCCAGTCAAAATAGGTCTGTGGACCTGCACCATCAGCATCTCGGGGAGCCTGTCAGAAAGTACGAATTATCAGGCCCCACCCCCCACACACCCACTGAGGAGTAGGGCCCCAGAATCTGAGTTTTTACAAGCTCTCTAGGTGATTCTTATGCTTGCTTAACTTTTGAAAGCACTGGACTAAAGAATATCACGTAAAATTGCCCAGCCGGGCATGGCCCAGCGGTTGAGCGTCGACCTGGGATCCAGGCGATCGGGGTTTGATTTCCGGTCAGGGCACATGCCCGGGTTGCAGGCTCGATCAATGGCTCTCTCATCATTGATGTTTCTATCTCTCTCTCTCCCTCTCCTTTCCTCTCTCTGAAATCAATAAAGATATATTTTGGAAAAAAAAAAAAAAAAGAATATCATGTAAAATAAAATGGGGGGAAGCTACGAAATGATTTTAGAAAAGACAAAAGAAGAAAAATATTCAAAACTTAAGAAGAAGAAAATTTTCCTGAAGATGTGACTATACAAAATGAAAGGACTTATTCTGTCCCTCCCAAAAATGATACAGAGTAATCAATACTAAAAACTTTAGGATTAAGGAAGAAATGTAGGCAGAAGAAGCACATATACAAAGGAGAAAATATCGAATTCAAACTCCTCCACAGTAACATTCAAAGCTAGAAAACAGTGATGCAGTGTCTCCAAGTTCTGTGGCCAAGAATGACTTAACCGGAGTTCTCCTTCGAGTATAAATGAAGGTGACATTTTCTCAAACATGCAAAAACTCAGATAATATATTGCCCACAAATTCTTCTTGAGGAGGATACTGACCAATGAAACCATGCAAATAAAGTGACAAATAAAATTAAAGAATTAAGGAATGGAGAATCTGTGGCGAAGGGACTCATGTGAGGACTGAAATAAATATAGAATCAAGACTAAATAAACACAGGAATTATAAAATAGTGTGCTTTCTCATCTTTCACAAGCAAGAAGCCTCTAAATATATGGTCTAAAATTAAAACATGTAGTAAGAAACTGGTTTTCGTAATCTTTTTTTCAATTCCTCACCCGAGGCTATGTTCTTACTGATTTTTAGAGCGGAAAGGAGAGAAGGGGGGAGGGAGGAAGAGAAAAACATTGATGTGAGAGAGAAACACTAATCAGCTGCCTCCTGTACACGCCCCGACTGGGGATCAAACCCGCAACCTAGGAATGTGTCCTGACCAGGGATGGAACCCAAAACCTTTTGGTGCACGGGACAGCACTCCAGCCAACTGAGCCACCAGGCCAGGTCAATCTTTTTTTCTTAGCCTTAGAAGTATCTTTTACAAACTAATATTCCTTATGGAAAAAGCATCTCAAGGTCAGCAATTTACTAAGAACAAATATATGCTACGATGCCATTTTGTCTTTTTATTTGGTTTATCTCTCTTATCTATATCTATGTAAAAATAATATTGAGGACACCAAAGAGCTTTTGTTTATGCAGGTTATTTATATTGATATTTTTTATACTAGAAATTAAAACTGAAAGTTTTCAAATATTCAATTCATTTAATAATAATAAGCCCATTACATCTTAGCATAAATAACATATTTTCAAATGAAAAAAACCATAATTTGCTCCCAAAAAATTACTAAGAGTAGCACTGTTTTCAAATTTTTGGAAATCTCTTTAATATCTGGCTTCAAAGAAGGCAGCTGATTGTCTCATCTGCTTCTGCATTCAATCTATTGCAATATGTTGCTTTCACAGAAGTATATTAAGAAAACCCAGCTGCACATAGATATATGACTGAAAAAGAAATAGTGGCCTTTCCAGATTACTGTAGCTATTCTTTAATATAATATTAAAATTTGATGAGTAATCTATTTATTTTTAAAATCTTTTTTTTTTTTTTTAATATATTTTTATTGATTTCAGAGAGAGGAAAGGAGAGGGAGAGAGAGAGATAGAAACATCAATGATGAGAGAGTCACTGACTGAGCCCACAACCTGCCCTGACCGGGAATCGAACCCCGATCACCTGGATCCCAGGTTGACATTTAACCGCTGAGCCACGCCCGGCTGGGCTCTATTTATTTTTAAAAGAAGTTTATTGATTTTTAGAGAGAGAGAAAGGGAGAGGGAGAGATAGAAACATCGATGTGAGAGCACATCAAACATTAATCAATCGATTGCCTCCTGTATATCCCCTACCCAGGATCAAGCCCGCAACCCAGGTACAGTATGTGCCCTGACTGAAATCAAACCGGCAACTCTTTGGTGCACGGGATGACACCCAACCGAGCCACACCAGCCAGGACACAAGTAGTAACTTATTAATAAGAGGGTTAGTTTCTATCATTGAAAACAGATTAAAAAGTTGTCCCCTGGCATTTTATCTTAAAGTATGTTTGCTGGTTTCTGTTCTGAAAGAGCTGCATTTAATTCCAGATGAGAGTCATCACGATCTCAGCTACCCAAAAGCTGGTAATCAGAGGACCTGGTTTCAAAGAATAATGCCAGAAGGACGCTCAAGTAGAATCTGCAAACGTTTCAGCTGGTTACTGGGCAGATAATAAAATTTTGATTTTTGGAGCTGCTGTTCAGACTTTCCACTTGAGTCACACAACTCTCTTCCAAAGACAGTAACTGTTTCTGGTATTTTGTCATTCATGGACCAATGGCCATTTATGAAAGATGCCAGAGTCAGAGGAAACTACTAGTATCCAACTAGAATTCTTGGAGCATAGTCTGATTCTTAACCAGGACCAAACTGAGGCTTTAGCAATGGAGGAAGCAACAAACACCACCTCAGTATGATCTTATATTAAATCTGGACTTCTTTGGGCCCTTAGACCCTTCCAAAGTCTCTTGAACATTTCTAAATAGAACTAAATTCTAGCTTTAAAAACAAAAACAAGAGCCCTAGCTGGTTTGGCTAAGTGGTTAGCGCATCAACCCATGGGCTAAAGGGTCCCAGGTTCGATTCCGGCCAAGGGTGCGTGCTTGGGTTGCGGGCTCATCCCCGGCCCCGTCGGGGTTGCATGCAGGAGGCAGCCAATCAATGTGTCTCTCACATCGGTATTTCTCTCTCCCTGAAAAGCAATGGAAAAAATATCCTCGGGTGAGGATTTAAAAAAAAACAAAACAAGAAAAGTTGTCCCCACTCTTTAGCTCAGAAGAATTTTTCTAGAATGGGAATGCTTAGTGAAAACATCGATGACAATAACGATGTTCGGATCAGCTACCATTAGATGTCTATTCTCATTGGCTTGATGCTGCACTAAGCACTTAATGTACCTATTCCAATTCATGCTCGCAGCTCTGAGGCAGGTATTATTATTGTCGGCATTTATAGACTGTTAGAATAATTATGACACAGGCAGGTTAGGCAATTCCCCCATATTCCTCAGCTACTAAGGGGCAGAACTGAAACTGAAACCCCAAAGCCTATGCTCCTTCCCAGAAGGCAGGTCACCCAGAAAGATTATGCAACCAGGAAAATGATCAGTAAGAAAGCTAATATTCAAATATAGAAGATATAGGATCTAAAGCCATACATAAAATAGCATGTGTACACTATTGCCACAACTATAGAAAGATATGAGAACAAAAACTGAACAGGATTAGGCAAAGGTAAAAATTATTTAGGTGGTCAAGGATGACCTGTGGGTTTTTTCTCCTCAAAACAAGAATCTTTTAATGTTATTTCTCAATGAAAGTGATTTTATTCTACTTCAAGATATTTCAGCAGCTTATGGAAGAGTTTTTCAAAAATTCTATTTTAATCAAAGTGGAAGGAATTACCATAGAACAGAGAGACTGCTTCATGCTACAGCATTTCCAGTGAAAACTTGGGAGAGCTTTAACAAGCTACCTGTGTGAGAGGGCACCTGGAGTATTAAACCTATGGGCGGCTTCCTTTTCCCCGAGCTGTGCCAGGCCCTGGCAACAGCATGCAGCCAGGCCCCAAGGGGCGTGTGGATGAATGCGGAGCATTTATACTTGGAAGCAACCCAGACATGGTTGGAATACCCATAACAGGCTTTCATGGAAAGATCCCACTGCTTTTCTATTTTTTTATTATTAAAATTTTATTATTATTAAAATAATAATAAAATTTATTATTAATAAAATAATTTTTTATTATTAAAATTTTCTATTCTGTATGTGTTCTATATTTGTATGTTTTCAGTTCTATATCTACTAACTCAGAGTGTCACAACCTAAGCACTACTGACATTTGGGCTGGGTGATTCTTTGTTGTTCTGTGCACTGTAGGATATTTTAGCAACATCCCTAGCCTCCACTCGTCAGATGCCAGTAGTACTCTTCCATCCAGTTATGGTAACCTAAAATATTTCTCCACATTTACAAATAATTCCCTACAGGGCGAGATCGCCCCAACTGAGAACCACTGACCACATGGCAAGAAACTCTACTCAAGGAGCCCTTAGGACAAGAAAACAAGATCACAGGAGTTGTGTGTGAGCCTCCCAAGTCCCATCTTTCTATAAGTAGTTTATAAGGGAATACATGAAAAGATTTGCAAGTGCACAAAGACGTGCAATTTTGGAAAGAGTTTGGGGAAAAATAGGAAGGTATAAATTGGTTTCAATCAACCCGAGCTAACATATCTGCACCCTGAAACACTTCCCATCACCAGTGCATGTACACATCTACACTGTACTTGAAAATACATACCACGTGGATGAGACATTTTTATTGCAGATCAAAGTTCACTCAGAATTGCAGTATTTACATAATTTCATTTTGTTCACTTTTTTCCAACTGTCCAAGAAAAAAGAAGGCAAGACAAGACTAAAAGGGCTGAGGCTGCACACACACAGAAGGAAGCAACAGTCACAGCCTGCAGGACACACCACACCATCCCTCATTTCATCCGCACAGGACAGCAACAGCCAGAGAAGGCATACAGCGGATGGACGTGGCAGAATTCCAAGGGCCAGGGCTCTAAACCAGGGCAAGGAGGCCAGCAGAAGTGGTGAGAGTGACCAAGAAAGCAAACTTAGGATAAAACCAGTGCACCTGACCTCTAGCAAGTTATTCCCAGGAGCCCCAGCTTTCTTGTTTGTAATGAAACATGAAACCATCATCTACTTCACATCTACTGCTGGTCTAGTGAAAGAAGTTTAGGAGATAAGATGACAGTTTGGGGAACTATTCTGAGAAATAAACCACACACACCCTTTAAGACTTTTTCTATATTGACTGTTACAGTAGTTGCTGCAGGAACTGGTCCCTGGGCTTTGTTCTTTGAAAATGATCAGACAGAAAACAACTTTACAAGACAGTATATAAGGCCCAGGGCTAAGTCTAACAGGGAGCTGCACAGGGTTTCAGGAGGGCAGGGAAAGCCCATCAGAGACTACTGATGGGGTGTGTTTAAAAGTTATTTGGTTACTCACTGGGTCCTAACGTTTCTCAGAATGAATTTCCTACATAAAACTAAGGTAATGGTCAAGAAAGCTAAACAATTTTCTAGAAGTTTTACTGCTTAACTTGGTGTCTTAAGTGCACAAAGGCAGTTAAGCAAAAGCATCAAAACATGTTGATTATATATCAGTGCTGCCCAAATAATAGAGCAAAATCTGATGGCTTCACTTGCAACTGTCACAAAGAGAAGAGTGCAACAAGTGAACATGCAATTCTATTTTTTTAAAAGGAAAGCATACCAGCTTAAAAGCTTACTTAATTCCTTAGCCCAGTCTCAATTTATTTATTCTCTCTCAAATACTAAAATTCAAGACTTCGAAAAAAATGTAATAGTGTCTAAGAGGCCATTGTCAAGAAGTACACACCATATTTTTAGGTTTTGTTTATATGGAAAAGTCAAATTAGTTCATATTTTATTTTTCCTAACTTCATAAACAAAACCTAGGCAACACATGAAAGAGCAAGCATTATTTTTTATTTGTATTATCTGATTTCCCCAACCTGCCCTCCACGAAAGTAAGTCTATCAAAGTATAAATTGAGTTGTTAGTTTGGAATATACCTTAACAAAGCCAAGTAAAACACATAGATTTTGATAGTGGAAAACCACTACAGAAAAACAAGTTTTACTGGAGTATACCTGATGCTGCTAACTTTAACTGGATGCTAAATAAGCTAGGATTCAACTATCTAAAAAACAAATCTAATTCAAAAGAACTAATCTTTGCAAACTATTATTTAAATGAAATGACACATTTTAAGATCAACTAAATTGTAGGAGATTCCAAGGGGTACATTCATAAAATCAAATCTCTGTGTCATTTGCAATTTTTCGTTCAATCATTCAAACATTGCAAAATATAAATCTGCTAAATCGCCTCAAATATCCACCTTGAAAATGAAGGTTTGCCACCAAGTACAAATAAAGTTCAATTTCCTGTGGGCTTTTAATATATTATAGGCCTCTGTAATAGACTTTAATCTAAGAAGTATGACAAATGACTCTAAATGTTTTTTGGGAGTTTTTATGCTTTTATTTTTATTTTTTTAATTGATTTTAGAGAGAGGAAAAGAGGGAGGGAGAGGGGGAGAGGAGAGGGGGAAAAGGAGATTGGAAGGGGAAGGGGGAAGGGGAGGGGGAAATATTGATCAGTTGCCTCCTGCATGAACCCTGACCAGGGATCGAACCGGAAACCTGGGTAACCTGCCACCAACCACACTCCAACCAACTGAGCCACACAGGCCAGGGCAACTCTAAATGTTTTTAATCCAAGTATGATAAATGGAATTTGGAATAAATAGTATACAATGAACAGTCTCCAAAACTTTATGATATATTTTCAATTCCCCAGTAACTGCAAGAATTTCAACTTCACAGATTAAAAGGCTACATGAAACAGCACGGGATTAGAGATTTCTGATTTCAACAGTCCATTTCCTTGGGGTACAAGAGAAAGATGTAGAAATATTTCTCGTTAGCTACACATCAATCTTTACAGTAGAGGAAGAAATATGTGCCAACTCACAGGATGTACGCTACTTGAAAAGCATTTGTGATCATGTAGTGTAAACAGAGCATTTAGAAACTAGAAGTTCCTGCTCAGCCACAATTTCCTCTTTCCATCCATCCTTGAAAGTAGCCACTTTTAGGTGAACTGCACCCTGACTTTTGAAACAGATATTACTATAACTGTGGACAATAACTAACCACTGTAAACTATTTAATGACCACTGCAAATATGCCCATGCTTTATCAAATTATTCTGACCTGAGGTAAAGTCAAAGCTGATTACTGCACAGATCTTCATGAGCCCAGTGGGGAAGAAAGCACTCCCCGTTTCTGCCCCCTCCTTCAGGCTGACCCACCTCCTACAACAGCAATCCCTTTATAACTACAAAGCAGACTGTCAAGCCGACAGGCTCACACCAATCTCAGCATGAGCAACACAGCCATGAAAATTGAGAAAAAGGGAAAAACAAACCAGGAGCATCAGCAGTTATAAGCTGAAGGGGATGGAAGTGAGTGACAGAAGATCAAAGGTGTCATCTTCCTGATGGGCAAGGAGGAAACAAAATATGTTGTTCTAAATATTATAGTAGAAAGTATAAGTACTTATGAGGAACTAAGAAAGCTAGCTACTAAGAAAGCATGGGCAAAAAGGCCAAAAATAGATTAAGGAAGAGTCAGCATCTGCATCTAGCATAAATAAGCAATCGCTATCCTGCTGAGACCCTCCACTGCATTTTAAAAAAGGAACACCATGTGGTGGGCAGACCATACCACTTTCTCCTGAGGTTGGGGATGGTGGTGGGGTGGCGGCAGTAACGCTGTGTTTGTCCCAGACAGTTTCCAAGATACCTGTATCAGGAAAGGAGAAAATGAGTTTAAGAGAGAAATAAACCCCAGCATATGCAAATCAAATTTAGAAAAGCAACTTATTGATATCTTTGATCACACATCAGTGTCTAAACATCCCTCCCTCAACCGTGTATCTAACTGCTTCTTGGACAGCGCCACTTGGATATTCCAAACTCAGTTTACCTTCCCCCTACAAACCTGCCATTAATCCTCTTATCTTCCTCACCCAGTAAACAGCACACCCCACAGAATCTCAGCACCTGGTCTCTCACCATCTCGCCCGACCCTCAACCCCACACACAAGGTTTCATCATGCTGAACTGTTTGCTGTTCCTTCCACATGTGTCCTTCCCTTTCTCAACCTCTAACCTGCTCCCTCTCCCCCAGAATCCCAACTTGACCTTTACACCAGCCTAACTGCTACCTCTCTGGTACTAAGAATTCCACTCAGCTCATCTCCTCCGGGAAGATTCCCTGTCTGTTAGGTTTTGCCTTCACATAAAGCACACCTCTACTGTAACTCTTAACGCAGGTTTTTAACTGCCTTTCTCCCCTACCAGAGGATACATTACTAGAGGGCAGATGTTGTGTTTCATTCCTCTTTGTTTCTCCTTACAGAACCTGCCACCTATGATGATCATAAAAGCTTTTGAAAATATTTTGTTCCTAGAATATTTAATATTATGGGATGGGTAAGCCTTGAAAATATCATGCTAAATAAAAGAAGCCAGACATGAAAGGTCACATATTGTATGATTCCAATTTTATGTAAAGTTCAAATAGAAAAATCCAGAGACAGACAGTGGGTTGGGGGCAGGGGTTCTGTAAATGTTCTGGAATGTGCCATAACACTACTTATAGTGTGATAGCTACACAAGGGGGGATGTAGAGATATCAGACATGCTCCCTAACTCCAGAAATTAACATCTAATTGGGGGTCTCTTAAATAAGTGCTTTGAATGAATGCTCTGAGAGTTGGGTTTCTCCTGGGGAGCTGGGGAATGGCAGGGACAAATGGCATGATTACTTTTGATCAAGCAATCTTATAACCACTCTAAGCGCCCACTACATGCCAAGTACCTCTGTAACACACACGAAAGAAAAAAGTTCCTAGACATCCAAGGAAGCTGGACAGAGGAGCTGAAGACAAAAACACTTCTCTCTCACACTCCCGAGCAAGCCCAGGCTCCTGGCACGTCTCGGCCAGGCTACACCAGCGCCTACCAAGCAGGCACCACAGGCAGCGCAGTGGCCACACGCTCCGGCTTGGGGTGCACCGGCTCGGGGCGCTCCGCTCTCCCGATTACCTTCCGCTTATTCTCACTCTCCGCACACTGTCACGGGGCCCAACAAGACAGACAAGGGGGCAAAGGAAACACTACCTGCAACTGCAGCCTAGCACGCGTGGCGCTGATTACACCCCGCCTGTCACACTTTCCCCACAGAATCTGAAAGTTTCATACCTTCCTATTCCTCCACTTCTCCTGATCTTAAATACAAATTATTTTCAATGAAGCGCTTGCCACCCACCTGACCTAGGATACAGTAATTGGCATTTCAATCACATTCCTATGTGTCCGTCTACATATCATTAATCACATTTTAAGAGTGAGGACCAATTAATGGAAGACTAAGAAAAATAAGTTACAAACATTTTTTGAGACCCTACCGTGTGCTAGACACTGGGCTGGTGCTGGAAAATAGCACCACCTCCTTTCTGTTTTCATGCTCAGGTTCAGTCACAGCTAAAACAACTGCTCAAAAATACTGAGGGCCAGGGCCTGAGCTCTGGGCATTTGCAGGCAGGCCTCTGGTTTTTGGCACTACCTGTGCTCACCTGTCAGTAGGCCAAGCACTGTCTGCACCTGTTCCAGCAGTAGCTTCCGCAATTCCTCTTTCCGAGCCACACTGAGGTCCTCACGGGGACAAGCCAGCTCTTCTGAAGTTGTCTTCAACATGATCAGCCCAAGGGGGGTTGTCACAGGGGACTGGATCAACTGCCAGGAAAAAGTAAGTTCTGAGCAAACGGATTTAGGACTGAGTAACACTAAGCCGACGAAGTACCCCTGTGTGTTTAATCTTATATGAACAGGTTACATAAATCAATGCTTTAGAAAAATGACTTTGAGTATATTTATGTAGTTTTTTTTTAACCACTCAAAATATATTCTCATCTTATTTTAAAGATAAAATGCTAATACCATGAATTTAAAAATGACAACAATGCTCTTTTACACCTAACATGACAACCTTTATACATATTCAGATTCTAAACATAGCCTTTGTTACTTTGCCCAGATTAATTTATTAGTTATTAACACATGTGTAAACCAATTTGTGACAACTTTTCAACATTCAGGTGTTAAATCAACTTTACATTTGTAATTTTTACATGCTTCATGCAAGTTCAAGATTCAGCATGTGGCAGGCAGAAATACTGCATAGACATCATTACACTATGACTACAGCTATGATATCACAAATACTATGTAGCAAATTAAGTTACTTATTCTTGCACCTGCAATATCCACTATACCATAACAGTTTCCTCAAACATGAAACAGAAAAAAGGTACACCTTCAATACCACAACACTACTTATATTTTTCTAATCAATTTCACAAAATTCAGAGCATTGCTATTGCATTTTTTTTAGTTTCCAGAAATGGTAAAAGAAAATGAGTTGCCACTAAAATTCTCTGTTGAGCTATATGCTACAATCTATAATAGAGCAAACAATTTAAGGGACATGTGACCATTTTCTTAAATCATAATTAACTTTAAATGTAGTTCCTTCTCTGATACAAATAAATTCTTTAGTTACTCAATCTATAAAATATAAGCCTTAGAGAAGAGAATGACACCAGGAACTGCACCCAGATAGAACATATATCCCCAACCTCAAGAAATACAGGGCAGACTTCCAGTCAAGATGGCAGCGTAGGTAAACGCGGTACTCGCATCCTCCCACAACCATATCAAAATTACAACTCAACTACAAAACAACCATCATTCAGAACCTCCTGAAATCTAGCTAACCGGAAGTCCTACAACTAAGGACACGAAGAAGAAGCCACATCGAGACTGTCTGAGTAGGAGAGGCAGAGATGCAAAATGGGCCAGTCCCACACCCACATGTGGCAGATAAAAATAGGGAAGAGCCCAGCCGGGCATGGTTCAGCAGCTGAGCGTCTACCTAGGATCCAGGCGATCAGGGTTCGATTCCCGGTCAGGGCACATGCCCCAGTTGTGGGCTTGATCAATGACTCTCTCATCATTGATGTTTCTATCTCTTTCTCTCCCTCTCCTTTCCTCTCTCTGAAATCAATAAAGGTATATTAAAAAAAAAAAAAAATCAGGAAGATATCTCAGCTGTGGAGGTCACCCCTGTGGAGCGAGAGGTCCCAGCTCCATACCAGGCCACCAAACTCAGGAGTCCAGTGCTGGGAAGGGAAGTCCCCCTAACTTCTAGGTGTAAAAGACAGCGGGAATTGAGAATGAGTGAGACAGAGGGCTTCTTAAAGGGCCCAAAGACAGATTTACTGGGACTCACTGTTTCTGAGCTCGAACACTGGGGAAGCAGCTCAAAAGGCACCAGGAACATACGGGGAGGAACTGTCTAGCATCAGGGTGAGAGATAAGGGGACAGCTTTCTCCTAGACAGAAGAACTAGCAGAGGCCATTGTTTCTTTGATGAGCCCTCCCCCAACAGAGACAGCAGACGGGCACCATATCTGAATCTCCATCAACCTGCCTATCACTGTTTGCCCAGCCCTGGTCATTCTCTGAGACCCCCATGCCCATCCAACTTACTGGGCCCAACCAAGCTGTTTATAGCACCTTTTCCATATGAATGGCCTATCTTGGCTCATGCTTCAGACTTTCCTAAAAATCTCTCAAACAAGCATCTGGCTTCACCATGCCCCATCTCTCTCGCAAAGTGGCTCCAGGCCCAGCACTAGCAGCAACTGGACTTGGTTTGCAGCTTGGCCTCACCTGGGCATCTCCAAGTACAGCGCAAGTAGCAGCCATCTGTAGACTGCTTTGTAGCTCATGCCAGGTGGCCCCAGGCAGAACACAGGCAGCAGTTGACCTTGGCTTGCACCTCCCAGGAGGCCCCAGAGACAGCACAGCTGGTAGACAACTTCAGACTGCATCAAAACACCACTCAACCACCTCCACAGCAACACACTCAAGGGGCAGACTCAGCTGGTACCAGACCCCACTGAGGAAAGTCTGGCTCTGTGGAGCAGGCCCCTATACGGCTCATCCTCCAAAGTGGTCAGTCGTTGCAGCCAGTCCTTGCAGCAGAGAGGCCTGGGGGTAAATCCTTCTCATTTATAAGCCAACACCAATCAAGGCTCAACTACAACAGGAGGGTATAAAGAGACCATGTGAGGGTAATGGAGGGGCAATTTGGGTGATCAGGGAGGCTGTGATACTGGACCCTACAGGACACCTACTACATTAGGTCACTCTACCAAGCCCAGGAGACATAACAGCTCTACCTAATACACAGAAACAAACAAAGGGGGGCTGCCAAAATGAGGAGACAAAGGAAAACATCCCAAATGAAAGATCAGAGCAAAACTCCAGAAAAAGAACAAAGCAAAATGAAGACAAGCAATCTACTAGATGCAGAGTTCAGAACACTGGTTATAAGAAAGCTCAATGAACTTAGGGGAAGAGTCTTTGAACACAGAGAGAACATCAACACCATAAAAAAAGAACATGAAAATCATAAAAAAAGACAAGTCAGGAATGATGGATACACTAACTGAAATGAAAAATAAATTACAGGGAATCCACAGTAGAGTAGATGAAGCCAAGAGTGAAATCAGCGATTTGGAATATAAGGAAGCAAAAAATACCCAATCAGAACAGCAAGAAGAAAAAAGAATCCAAAAAACTGAAGATAGTGTAAGGAGCCTCTGGGACAACTTCAAGCATACCAACATTCACATGATGGGAGTCCCAGAAGAAGAAGAGAGTAAGAAATTGAAAACCTATTTGAAATAATAATGACAGAGAACTTCCCTAACCTGGTGAAGAAAAAAGACATACAAGTCCAGGAAGCACAGGGTGTCCCAAACAAGATGAACCCAAAGAGGCCCACACCAAGACACATCATAATTAAAATGCAAAAGGTTAAATACAAAGAGGCCTGGCCGGGCATGGCTCAGCAGTTAAGTATTAACCTGGGATTCAGGAGATCATGGTTCGATTCCCAGTCGAGGCACATGCCCAGGTTGCGGGCTCAATCCCCAGTTGGAGACGTGCAGGAGGCTGCCGTTCAATGACTCTCTCATCATTGATATTTCTCTCTCTCTCTCCCTCTCTCGTCCTCTCTCTGAAATCAATAAAGATATATTTTTTAAAAAGAGAGAATCTTAAATGCAGCAAAAGAAAAGCAATTAGTTACCTACAAGGGAGCTCCCATGAGACTATCAGCTGATTTCTCAACAGAAACTTTGAGGCCAGAAGGGATTAGCAAGAAATATTCAAAGTGGTGAAAAGCAAGGACCTACAAGCCAAGATTACTCTACACAGCTATCATTTAGAACTGAAGGTCAGAGAAAAAGCTTCCCAGACACGGAAAAGTTGAAGGAGTTCACCACCACCAAACCAGTATTATATGAAATGTAAAACGGTCTTCTTTAAGAGGAAGAAAAAAAAAGATTAAAAATATGAAAGATAAAAAGGCAATAAATACATATCTATCAACAAATGAATCTGAAAAAATAAACGAAGAAGCAAAACAGAAACAGACTCATAGATGCAGTGAACATTTTGACAGTTGCCAGACTGGGGGGGATTGGGGATTGGGTAAAAAAGGTGAAGAGATTAAGAAACACAAATTGGTTGTTACAGAATAGTCATGGGGATGAAAAGTACAGCATAGGGAATATAGCCAGTAATATTCTACTAACTATTTATGGTGTCAGATGGGTATGAGATTTATCAGGATGATCACTTAGTAAGTTATATAATGTCTATAATCACTGGAATATACACCTGAAACTAATATACTATTGTATGTCAACTGTAATTGAAAAACAAAAATGATTTAAAGAAAGGAAGAAATACAGGGAACTTTTTCCTTTGCCTTGAAAACAATTCTTGCCACTGCAGACCAAGGAAAAGTTCATCGCCAAGGAGTAGGAAAAGTACTCAATAATGGAAACTCTGATAAATTCAACTGCCCTCAGAAGCAGCATTATGTAAAACCAGTAGCAATTAATGGCATATTAAAAATGCTCTCTAGCCCTGGCCATTGTGGCTCAGTTGGTTAGGCATTGTCCCGTGCACCAAAAGGCTATTGGTTCAATTCCAGGTAGGAGCACATGCCCGGGTTGTGGGTTCCATCCCTACCTAGTAGGGGTCATGTAGAAGGCAGCTGATGGATGTTTTGTTTTCACATCGATGTTTCTCTTGGTCCCCCTTCCTCTCTCTAAAATATTTTTTAAAAACATATATATTGCCAAGAATTTTTTTTAAATGCTATGGGTGACAGACAGAATCTAGACTTTTGGTGATGAGCATGCAATAGAGTATACAGATATCAAGTTATAATGTTGTCAACCTGAAACTTATGTGATTAACCAATGTTACTTCATTTTTTGTAAAAAAAAAAGTTCTCTATTAAATCAGTTCTCTTAAATGCTAAAACCTCAAGTACATCCTCAAAAGTTTTCTCTTCATTTTCTACAAGTTTGAGCTATTTCTAACACCAACTTAAATTCAGATAATGTAGTAGGGGAAAAACAGAAAACACTCATCTAACAATTTTCCTTCCATAATAAAGTGGAACTGGCCCTTCATAAGCACCTTTTTCCATTTGGAGACCTTTGCATTACCCCTCTGTATTTTACAAGATTTCCACTACTTCCCCCTTTCGCTTTTCTCTCATGTCTCTATTTTCCCCCAAGACCTCAACCTTACTCTCTCAACTGGGAATGCCTCATATAACCAAATATTCCATTTGGCAATACACTTTCCTATAGATATGTAATGCTTCTGTGTCCTCCAGAAACAAATTCCTACAATATGGAAAAGGCATCTTAAAGCTCTCCTTTTTTTTCATCATTTGAGAGAAGGGGACACAGGCAAGAAACAGGTTGAAAATGAAAGTTATTCTTTACTTGAAAAAACAGCTTGATTATATATATAATTTTACTTCTCACTATTTTTACTAAAATAGTGTTTTCCTTTACCATGGTCACATATATAACTTCAGCTCATAACATAAGTAATCTCTGCAATTTATTTTATTTATTTATTTTTTAATCCTCACCCAAGGATTTTTTTCACTGCTTTTCAGAGAGTAGAAGGGAAAGAGAGAGAAGCATCAATGTGAGAGAGACACATCAACTGGCTGTCTCCCGCATGCGCCCCAGCCGAGGCGGGATCGAGCCTGCAACCAAGGTACGTACATGCCCTTGGCCGGAATCAAACCCGGGACCCTTCAGTCCGAGGGTCAACACTCTAACCACTGAGCCAAACCAACTAGGGCTTTTGGGTTTTGTTTGTTTTCTACAATTTATTTTAACAGATGATAAGCATCTTTAGGTTGAAGATCAATTAAGGTTCTTAGTGTGAGCATGTGAAAAGGTTCAACCATTTTTGTTACACCACCAATCAAAGAAGAGGCAATTGTAGGGGCATTCCTTAACATCTTGTGTAGATTATTACAATTATTGAAACTTAGTCTAAAGCACAATTGTGCTAAAATTGGTTTTTTGATGTAAGCCAGACCACGAGGAAACAGGCCTCTTCTATAAGCCCATACATTAAGAAAGTTGGACACTTTATTCCAAACAAGTATTGGTTTGTCTGGTATCTTTAGAACCTTATTCTGTTGAAGTGATTCTCAGCCACACATTATGTCTCTTATAACTTTGATAAGTATTTACACTTTTTTTTTAAATATATCTTTATTGATTTCAGAGAGAGGAAGAGAGAAGGAGAGAGAGAGATAGAAACATCAATGATGAGAGAGTCATTGATTGGCTGCCTCCTGCACGCCCCCGACCGGGGATCGAGTCTGCAACTCGGGCATGTGCCCTGACCGGGAATTGAACCCCGATCGCCTGGATCCTAGGTCAATGCTCAACCGCTGAACCACGCCTGGCCAGGCATTATTTACACTTTTGTTATCTATTAGTATCTTTTTGTGTGAGTGTGGTATCAAATCTTGTGACTATTTAAAAATAAAATACCGTTGTTATTGGGAAAAAAAAAAAAAAAGGCAATTCTTTTCTATGCTGCCTGCTCCTTAACTCTCTATCCCAGGCACGGTGTGGCCACAGATCCAGCTCAGCAGATCTCAGGAATCTGAAGAGCAGACTCTAGAAAAGGTGTGGTATGTGTGCCAGTTCATGGCAGGGGGAGGTGGGACGGGGATAAGTTTTGACTTCAACTACTTCCTTCTCCAGTGGCCTAGAAAGGGTGTAACCAATATACAGAACTGCAAGTACCTTCCTGAGGCCTGGAATCAACTCCTCTCTGCCTGGTGGCATAAACTGCATAGATGTCTCAGCCAATGGTCACAGAGTTAAATTTTTTAATGTAAAAACTCTACATCCCAGATGGCAAGCAGACCACGATGGAACTATGCCCAAAAAAACCTTTTAGATGGTCGAATCCAAGGATAGTGTAATGATGAAGTTGATTCCAGACGCGATTTGTTCTTGTTTACCAATACCCGAAGAAAAAGTTCACTTTATTATCATTATCAGAAATGTCAGCAATTGAGCACCAATCATTCTTGACATGGATTTCATGCCACTGACTGGTTCTCACTGATAAATAAGCAGCAGAGAATACAAATGGAAAAGATTTTAAAGATCACCGAGTCCAATCCTCTCATCTTACACAGAAGGAAATGGGGGCTCACGTAAGTCGCAGAAGTTGCTAAAACCAAAAATGATTTCTGACAAAAATGAATTCAGACTCCAAACCTGCCGCCTCCAGTCCAGTACTCTTTCCACTATGGGTGTTCAAAGTCATGACGGTTCATGGGATTAAAGGAGTCATTTCTGAAGGGGTGGATAAAGGAAATGGTGGAAGGCAGAGGAAGACGACTAGCCTTTTTAAATAAATCTCCGAGAGCACTTCACCTACAAATGCTCTTCATGTTCTCACTTATCATCATTAATTATACTTCAAGGGGAAAAAGTCTCTTCTTCATCAAAGGAACTGATTCCAGCCAGTTGAAAACATGGCTCCGCCTCACCTGCTACTGGCAGGACAGTGGCTCTCTGACCCACATGCCACTGCTTCTCACAGGACATGCCACCAGCCATCCTAGGAATAGACTCCAAACTTCTTGGTCTTTTCCATCTCCAGTGGACACCTCAACTCCCTCTCACAGAGCCATGGAGAGTTACCACACTGTCCTCCACTTGGAGTAAAGGCAGTAAGTCAGAGAGCAAAGCTTCTCACCTCATATCCTCATGCCCTCTCTCTGGGCTCCTCCTTACACTCTTTGCATTTGCTATCCCCTCTGGCCAAAACCCTGTACCTGGGTACCCACGTCTCACTCCATCACTGCTACTCAGATTTCCGCTAATGTCTGCTTCTCAGAAAAGCCTTCCATGATCACCCTGTCTAAAAACAACAAGCCCCCACCTGGCCAGGCGTGGCTCAGAGGTTGAGCGTCGGCCTAGGATCCAGGTGATCGGGGTTCGATCCCCGGTCAGGGCACATGTCCGGGTTGCGGGCTCCATCCCATCGGGGGGCCTGCAGGAGGCAGCCGATCAATGACTCTCTCATCATTGATGTTTCTCTCTCCCTCTCCCCTCCTCTCTCTGAAATCAATACAGATATATTTTAAATAGATATATAAAGCATGCCCTGATATTCTCCTTCTCCTTGCCCTGAATTTAACTGTCATCATAATACTTTCCTGAAAGCATTTATTTCCTTATCATCTACGCCTGCCCCTTGAGATTTCAAGCTCCATGAAGACAGGACATTGTATCTGTTCATTACTAATAGCCGTACCACATGCTTCGTCAGCACATGGCTGGGATTTAACAAATAAATATACTGAATAAATGCATGAATCTCCTTTACAATATCAACTCAATAAAATTCTAAATGAACAAACAAATGAAACAAAATTGAATGAAGAATTTGTGTACCATTTTGAGGGGCAATCTGAGAGAAACAATATTGACACTGAGTTTTTTAATTGCTTCATCATGTCAACGGATTATAGGAAAAGCAGGCAGAATGGTAGAAAATGGTATTGTTCTGGAAAATCCTGAATCACTGAGATTATAACCAATTTTTTTTTTTAATTTATTTCTATAAACTGTACTTTAATACCCATTTCCTACATACTCAAGGCTGTCACGATAATATGAAAATGTTTCCAGCTGTGTCACATGATTCAGGTGAACACCATCTCCCCTTGGCTTAGGTGCCTCCTAGTTATTCCCAGATTACTTCCAATCCTGACCTGTACATAGTCAGACCTCTTTTCTGAACCCCAGATCCACATTTCCTAACATCTCACTAGATATATACAGAGGGAACACACAAATTTTGAACGCATTTTCTGCCAAATTAAACTTACCATCTACCAAAATTCATTCCCTCTTCCTTCATCCCTGGCCTGGAAAATCTGCTATCTAAGCCAAAACCTGAAAAATATCCTAGTTCCTCCCTTCCCTGACCCTTACCACCCACTAGCCAAAGCCTCTTGACTCCGTCTCCTTAGTGTCTTGCCTCCATCCATCAAGCAGGCCTGTGCTTGGCTCAGGTCCTTTGTCTCACTCAGACTTCACCAACAGCAGCCTTACTGCCCACCTTCATGGCAGCCCCTCTGCAATCTAGGCTGCACACTATTTCCAAAGTTATCATTCTAACATAAAAATGTGGCATGGCATGTTTTCCCCTTCTCCAAACTTGTCATTGAGCCAGGCCTATCCTGGTCTGGCCCCTGCCCATCAATCTAGCCTCTTACTCTGCATCACTACACCACCTTTCATCTCATCAGCAACAACACAGAAACTACCTCAGCACCTTGAGTCTAAATGCTATGCCGCCACTGAGCTCTGCACATACTTCCACTACAGTAATTGCCATATTGTTGGATAATTATTGTTTGCACAGCTATGTCCCCACTAAATTATGGCTATTGAAAGCCTCATCCTTGCACTCAAACACCTGGCACAGTACCCAACAGGCTTTCAGATATTTGCTGAACAAGATTTCACAAGGTTAACAATGCAATTGGCTTTCCCTCGCCCTTTCTCCACTGCACAAAGGTACAACATGTCTCAAGAATACAAAATTAAGTGAATCTATCCTACACTGACTGACCTCACTACTGCAGCTCCAAAATGCTAATCTTAAAATTCCTCTTCAAGAAAAGGAAATAATCACTCTACACACAAACTACTTACAAGATAAAGTTTCCTCAGGTATGTCCTTACCTGTAAAATGTTAGTAAAAAAGTCATGGTAGAACATGGGCCAATCTTGACGGCCAATATCAACAATAACTTTGCAGAGCTTGTTCCGGATAAAGTAAGGTAAGGTTTTGTGGTGAGCCAAGAGGAGTTTGGGGAGGCAGCTACGGATTTCCATCTTATCCTGAGATGGGACCCCAAGCCACATTTTATTGATCAGATTCTGAAAAACAAATATACATCTTAAAGTTAGCAATCTATACACAGAAATAACTGGTTTTCATCCAATGGTAAACTATACCACCTCAAACAAGAAACCCTGATTGTAAACAAAGGTTTAGAGCAATGTGGCAATATAAGTAATAAAAATATTCAAATCCTATAATACAACAATCCCACTCCTGAAAAGATCTGCTAAATAATTTAACAGAAACAAAGAGCTGTGTGTGTAAAAACCCTCTATGACATTGCTGTCTCTAACGGCCACCACAAAACAATGACAGAAACAACTTTAATGTTCAAAAACAGAAGACTGATTTGGTGAACAATAGTACAGCCACTTACAAGAATATAATATAAAGATAAGGGGGGGAGCAGAATACAAAATGGCATGAGCAATGTGATTATTATAATTAGGTTTTTTAAAAGAGTGCATAGGAAGACAAAAATGGAAAGAGTTGATAAAAATGAAAATGTTTATGGTTAGGATGAGAGTATTCTGGGCATTATCCCTCCTCCCAAACTTTAATTATCTTTTTT
Source organism: Miniopterus natalensis (assembly GCF_054644295.1). Taxonomy (NCBI): domain Eukaryota; kingdom Metazoa; phylum Chordata; class Mammalia; order Chiroptera; family Miniopteridae; genus Miniopterus; species Miniopterus natalensis. The sequence continues at coordinate 96,246,508 of NC_142083.1, forward strand.
TAAAGGATAAGGTGGAAGGAAAAGTTATATGCTCCCACAAACAGCCCACCTACCTAACCCCATCTTACCTTTCTGGGGTCGAAGATGGAAAGGCAGCGTGTGGAGAAGCTCCTGAGCGGAGCTTCACCGTTCCCCAGCCATCTGTACATCAAAGCTCAAGTCTCATGCCAATGATATGGCAATGTGTCTACAAATACTTCTAGAACAGTACGGAATTATGTGAAAACTTACCTCAAAAACCGTCAAACTGTACATCATTACATAGTCATTCCTAGTGCTGGAGAGAAAATACAGGCAGAATCTCCAGGCTCCTACTTGCTGGGCAAAGTTATTAAGGAGCTCCTCTGGAAAAGTTAAACAGCAACAAAAGAAGGCTATGAAAATACATGAAATACAAGGCTGGGCTGTCTGTTTTTTTTAAAACATTCCTCCCCTACATGTTAATGTTGTCTAAACCAAGTACAAAATCCAACTTATTTCCCAACATAGAAAGGACAGACCATACAATATTTTTCCAACTCTGAGGCGACCATGAGCGCTGACAGTGTATTCAGACATTTTGAAGTCAGTAAACTTGCTATGTACACTTTTTTAAGCAGAGAAACTCGTATTGTCAGAGTTCTTACTTAATCTAATGTGTGGACAGACAGAAGAATATCATTTTATCTGATAAATGATGGCTAAGTGCTAACTTATTTCCTCCAGAGTAGAAGCTATACACATACATGTCTCCACACCCCTCACACTGCACACACACACACACACACAATGATGGCTAGAGAAGTAGGAAAAGATTAAAACTAACCTTATATATAAAGAATAGACAAAAATGCAAGTGAATTCAAGATGGCTAATTCTCTTCTTCATTTGGTTTAGTTTTATTTTTAACTACCACCCAAAAAAAGTAAGTAAGAGTAGCAATCATGGGAGATGCCAGGAACAGCCCTGTCCACATCAAATCAGTTAGAAATGGTTTTCTCCTCATAAGGCTGCTGGTAGCATCAGCCAGAAACACAGACAGCAAGCATTAAGAGTCTGTCACCACCCGGCCGGCGAAGTTCAGCAGTTGAGCATCGACCTATGATCCAGGAGATCGCAGTTCTATTTCTGGTAAGGGGACATACCCAGGTTGAGGGCTCAGTCCCCAACAGGGGGTATGCAGGAGGCAGTCGATCAATGACACTCTCATCATTAATGTTCCTATCTCTCTCCCTCTCCCTTCTTCTCTCTAAAATCAATTATATATAGATATATAGATATATAGATATATAGATATATAGATATATAGATATATAGATATATAGATATATAGATATATAGATATATAGATATACAGATATAAGTATATAAGAGTTTGTCACCATGTTTCTGGACATGCTGCCCTCAGTCAGCTTAACCTGCTCTACTGGTCATGAAATAAAACAGAAAAAGGCAACAACCCTAAGATTCTAGGAAGCCCTTGGGAAAGCAGGAAGCACAGCAGCCCACTCTAACCCTAAAGTCACTGCTCTGCCTGACACTACAACTTAGGCAAAATGCACCAAGGCAGTCTCCTTAAAATTCCATAAAAGGAAGCTGATGGCCTATTCTTATAATTAAGTAAAAATTTCTACGAACCCCAGAAGTGAAGTCAAACAGAAGAGAATGAGCTCTGGCTGGAAATGAGGAACTCTGGGCTCTGTTCTAGACCTTGCCACTAATTCACTGAATCTGACCCCAAGCAAATTGCTGCTCCTCTTTGATGCTTCAGGTTGTCTCTTGAGGTTCCCTGCTAACAGCTCTATCTCTAGAGCACTAATAACACATCTTTGGTGGAAAGTAGGTGGGGCCTTTCTCCCACCTAGCTAGGAAAGCCCTTAGTTTATACTAAGACATCAAAAAGGAAACAAGAACTGTTTCCAGCCTATACTGGAATAAAGCTGAACTAAGACACACCCACTATAAAGAATCAAACCCAATTCCTTTAGCCTTCATTTAAATTAGACATTTGTAGCATCTAGTTATTTCAAGATATTTTTTAATCAGATTAGAATACAAACATGTTTATTAGAAGGTTCTACTTTTTTTTTCTTTTTTTAATATATCTTTACTGATTTCAGAGAGAGGAAGGAGAGGGAGAGACAGTTAAAACATCAATGATGAGAGAGTCATCGCTGATCAGCAGCCTCCTGCACGCTCCCAGCTGGGGATCGAGCCCACAACCCAGGCATGTGCCCTGACCAGAAACCAAACCGCAATCTCCTTGATCCTAGGTCGATGCTCAACCACTGAGCCACACCTGGCCGGGCAAAAGGTTCCACTTCTAATTCCTGAACCCTGAAGGTGAGCAATATTTACTTTGCAAACCAAAAATTCAGAGAAAAACCAAAAACAATTCAAGTACAAGTGAAAAACAGAACTTCAAAGAAATTAGTGTTGAACTATAGTAGACTGGTGTAAGGAAAAGATCCTTTACCTTGTTTAGTAACAATCACCAGTGATGTTTTCACTATAAAGTACTTTAGTAGCAAAAACTAATGGGGATCACTCTGGAGGCAGGGGGAGGGTCAGGCTAACTGTGTAATATGAGAGGATCTAGGGAAGCAAGCAGAGTGAATCCTCCAAGCCAAATGCCTGTTCATCTACTGAGCTCAGCTTCTGTCAGTACCCCTTGTTTATAAATGCTCTGGTTCTCTCCAAGGCACTCTCTCAGAAAAGAAAGGTATGCAGGGCAAGCCCAAAAGAGACCACAAAGCTTAAAATTAAGAGATAAGAAGTTATCATCTACCAGGAACTGATGTGATGCTCAAATGATGCAAGGGAAAATGGGCTAGAGTCAAAGGCATACTGGCCACCTGGAAATCCAAACCCCTATCAAGCTTTGGACCAAAGGCAGAAATCAGCCATAACACTTAACTTGTTAATGTGTTAGAGAAGCCAAGTAGGAGGAGAAATGGGCCTCTGCAGAATTCCACATAGAAAAACACCTCCAAGGAGGTAAAAGCAACGAATGTAAGGTCAATATAGACACCCAAGGGAAAAACCTTTAGGTGTGAATAGGAAAAAATTTTTCATTTTCAATTCCAGGGGTTAAGTGAGGACTGGGAGGAAAAAGAATTACTCTAGGACCACAGTGCAACATGTCCTTGAGGCAGAGGTCTGGTATCTGTATACACTTTCTAATTTAAAGTATGCTTTAAAGAATATTGTTCATGTCAATGAATATAAAATTCAAAGGGGTTCTAGAAGGTGCTGAGGTCCCCAGAAGACCTGAAGCGAATATACCTACACCTCTCAGTTGTTTGACATCATTCATCAAAACGTGCAGAACAGGTGAGATAACAAAAACAGGAAACGGAGACGAGGAAAAGGCAGCACGAAGCCCCAGAGGCAGCACCAGTTAAAGGATCTGGGCACTAGATGAGGTTTGGGTTATACATCTACACACCAAAAACATGTCCATTTTGACACTTTTATGAGATTTTTTTAAATTAATAGTCACAGGCTTCTTATAAAGTTCAAGACTACTGAAATCGAGAACAAAGCAGGAGGAGGGGTTTCCCACACTTCACCGAAGGAAAGAACACCCATCACTCTGGATTACGGGGGGCTCCGTGGACTATACATAGCCCTCAGAGTAGATCTGTGGACCTCACCAGCCACCAACCAGCAGAGCCAGAGCCAAAAGAGCAAGAACTCAAGGAGAAACACGCAGGCTTGATTGACCAGCCAAGGCTCTCAACTCCTCCTCCCCACTGGGGCCTTTCCACTTTACAAATGACTACACAACTCAACACTTCACTTACCTATCTCACGTTTTCTCTCATTGGTTGTACAGTCATGAAAAAACTCTGTCATCAGACTTTCCAATGCCCTGAGGGAGGCTTCTTCAGATGCCTAACAAAGGAATTTGAAAAAATAAAATCAATAAACAGTATCTTTATAGTTCCACTGTTCCTCAGTTCCTTCCAGGTCACATTCAACAGCAATAGTAATTTACTTCCTGAAAACATCTTGGTTCAACATTCTTCAAATACATGCTGTAAGCCAGAAAAACTGAAGGGAATTTCCCAACTGGCTCAAAACCAAAAGTTTTAGTATACTCTATAAATTCCTGCTACTGTGCAACTGAATTTCAATTATTTATGCTAAAAAAAAAAAAAAAGCGAGCAAATAATTCAAAATTTAATTCTGGAAACATATTGAAAACAAATTAACAGCCTGGGGCCCTGAATGAATAGGCAGCGTGAAGACATTCAGGAAATGTTAGGGTTCCCTGTAGACTATGCCCCATGTCTGAATAACTTTCATTCAGAGCAACTGCAGTTAAACTGCTGGATGGATTCTTGGGGATTTTTGCAGGTGCTTCGAGGGTCCTACATCCAGTCAGCTCTCAATCTCGCATGAGCAGCCAACAGAGATTAAGGTGCCGCTAAGAGCCAAGCTGAGCAAGAACTCAAAACAAGAGAGCACCTCCGATCACAGGCCCAGAGAGAGCCAGACTCTCAGCAGAATGGCTCAGGTGGAGAACAAAAGAGGGGCCATACACCAAAGCTCGCCCTCCCCCTCTTTCATATGGAGCCCCAAACCCACTTCCTCTTCTTCTCTCACTCAAGTAGGGGACACCAGTTGCAGCAAAGAGTTTGAGTCAACACTCCTTCACACAACCTGTCTACAAAAGTGAGCATTCCCAGACCATTTCTGACTCCTCACTGGCATTAATCTACCCAGAGATAATCAAGAGACAACAGCAATTCTGATTGCTGAATTATTTCTTAATTCCCTTCGTCCCCCCTTCCTTCCCCCTCCTTTTCCCATATCCTCTTCTATTGCCCCTAGAGAGCTGACTTACAAAAACTGTGTTTTAACACAACAAGTCCATATTCAAATGAGTTATGTATCAAACTGTAATATTACTGGAGGCCTCTACTTAGTAAATGACTTTTGAGTAGGCTGAAGAACTTGGGCCATCTCCCTGGATAAACCAGCATATCTTACAACGAGTACTAATTATTGAAGCTACATCAGGTTTGCACCAGCCCATCTACACCAACTAGCATATGTGAGCACATAACACAGCACACGAGGGCCACGTTCAGGCAGTGTCAGGCACGCTGTCCCTCCCCCATTGCGGTCATGGTATGATGGCTATGCAATGACCACTGAACTCTGACATGCTGAGTGATGAAAACAATAGGTCTAACACCTGTGAATGTGAGGAATTTTCTCATCTGAATTTTATGATAAAGATTAGCCCTCTGCACCTTTTTCAAACCAATGTATCACTTCAACTAAAAAAAAAAAAAATCCTTGGATTGCAAGTTATGCTGTTTCATTAAAAACTAAACAATTTTTTCAAATGTAGAAATAACTAGAATGTGGGACTAAAGACTGCAATCGTTTTTAACCCTGGAATGGTTTTTGTGGTGATGAAACCAGCCTCGCTGTTCTCACTCATCACTGACTTTCAAAGTAAGTGCTATAGATTCAAATTTCCAAAATGAATTTATATAGAAAAAGGAATGCTTTGGTCTATTTCATACATTGATTTGGTGTGCCATTTCATTTGAAAAAAGGATTAGCTGTTTAAAAAAAAATTTATGGGAATATTTAAAAGAATCAAAGGAAAATCTCACATGTTAAAGTAACTTACTGACAAAAAATAAAAATAAATGTAACTCAACAGATATTTGTTGAACTAAAATCAGTTATTCAGTTAAAATAAAATAAATCAATAGTTCTTCTAAAGCCAAAATGGATTCCTGAAAACTAAGGACATATGTTCCAGTGACACCTGTTCCACTTGCTAAACAACTTTTTCTCATAGTAGATTATTTTAGAGTAGATCCTGGAAAAAACCAAAGCTCATCACATTCAGGCAATCAACCACCAAAATTTATTTCATACTGGTTCTTAAGGCACAAATTTGTGAACCTGCCAACAACTGGCCCTGCATTAAAAGCTGTTGGCGCAAGTTCCCGACAATCTTCCCAAAGAATCCAACTCTATCTCCACTCCCAGTCCCATCCATCCTACCCTCCCTGCTCCAACCCAAAAAGCTAACATTCCAGCAGAAAGTGGAAAGAAAACTATCCACAAGGGTCACAGGATGGATGCTCTCACCAAATGATGATTCATGGAAAAGGAAACTCTATAACCAAATCTGGTGTTTCTCAACTAAAACAAATAATATGCTGTTTGCATTTCAATCACGTCTATAATTGCAATACTAATAACCTATCTCACACGGTCTCAGGAGGATCAAATGAAATGATTTATAGTTATGGCTGCTATCATTTTTATTTGGTCTTAAATACCAAATGAACACAGACCAAAACAAAAGAAGTGGTCAGAACTACTTTGAAACAAGATTCATGCCCTCAGGCTGAAGGGCTTTTCCAACTGGACTTCAAAATGAAACTATGTAAGGAAAGAAGGCTGTGACTTTGCTAAGCTCAACAATCAGAATAGAGATCTTAAGACAAAAACATGTTCAAGACCTACAGCTGGTTGAAGGATGGTAGGATATTCCTTCCCCCAATCTGGAAAGAAGGCTGTTCCGGCAGGTGCTGAAGCCAGAATCCACACTGCACTGGGTTAAGGAATTAATGGCAACATATGGTCATGTTCCCCAGACTACACTTTCAAGTAATAAAGGAATAAAGAACATAAAACAAGGAACAAGTGCCATGATATGGTAGGAAGAAGAGGCTTCAGTTCCCAAAGCTACTCAAGCACTGCCCTGACTAATTTAAGAAGAACACTGAGGGCTCAGATACACCCGACTGCTTTCCAGAACTTTAAGAACTAAGAACAGATAAGATTCGCTTCAAACCAAGTAAGACATTCATGCAAAAAAAATTCCACTTAGATTATGGATAGAAAATGTGAGAGGTAAAACAACAAAGCTTCTGGAAGAGAATATAGAACATCTTCACAACCCTGGGGTAGAGAAAATTTTCTTGGACAGGACATGTAAAAGCACTAAACATGAAGGAAAAGATTGATAAATCGAAATGTTTGTCAGATGGCACACGAAGAGTGCCACAAAATGGGAGAAGGTATTTTCTTTTTCTTTTTTTTTAATTTTATTATTGGGGAGAAGGTATTTTCAATAGAGACAACACAGTACTCTCATCAGAGTATAGTAGGCCCTGGAATAACACCCTTTGGCTCAACATGGTTTTGTTTTAATACTGACGAGATGGATCTGTAACTCAACTCTAGTTTACATCAATTAGCCTGCGGTAAAATTGGTTTCTTTATAAATTGTTTTGCTAAACTCACAGAACCTATCGATAAGGTCAAGTGAGGACTTCAAATCAATAAGGAAACGACAAACAACTCAGTATTTTTGACAGGCAAATAGTTCTAAAAGGGTATTCAAAAGGCCTATACATAAAATAAGTGCTCAACCTCACTAGTCATCAGGGAAATGCAAACTTAAAACAAGATAGTGCTATTCATCCACCAAAATGGCTAAAATTCAAAAGACAGTCACAAGTGTGAGGAGGATGAGCAACCGGAACGTGCATACTGCTGCTGGCAGGAGAATACGCTCATATAACCACTCTGGAAGACCACTTTGCAGCTGAGCACACGCACACTTTATGACTGCAATACATCCAACAGAAATCCGTATACCACCCCCAACCCCCCGCCAAGAAAGGGGGAAAAGTACACAAATATTCACAGCAAGCACCATTACTCCTAACATCCAAAAAAGTCAAAAGAACCTACATGTCCATCACCAGTGGAATGGATAAACTATGGCTTATTCATCAGAACACTGTAAGACAACAAGAATGAATGAATGGATGCTGCTACATGCAACAACATGGATGAACCTCACAAGCACAATGCTGAGTGAAAAGACGACAAAACACCCTTCATTATTCATTTAATGTTAATTTTCAAAAACAAGCAAAACAAATCTATGGTGGTATAATCAGAATAGTGGTTACCTTTGGAAAGGAGGGATTCTGGGATGCTGGTGATACTCTATTTTCTTGATCTGAGTGTTAGTTACACTTTACGTTATGATTTGTGCGCTCTTCTGGAAGTATACATACACAAATTTTAAAAACTTCACGTTATACCTATTTTTAACATTCAGGTTGGTATTTTCAGACGCTGAACTTAGTTAGAAACAGTGTTTTCCTCTATTAGCACAACTATTAAGAGGAATCTGGGCCTGCAGGTAATGTCTGAGCATGGGACTCCTGGATTCCTAGGATCCAGCACCTATTTGTGTCCAGAGATGCCAGGGTGGCAACACAAAGTACTGCAGTCCCATAAGCCTATGCCTCCCCAATCACACGGCTTACCTCAACAGCAAATTAGCACCCTTGGGCAGGACGATGAATTAAACGCGGCTCAGAATATACTCTTGGAGAGCCATGTATGTATCTAAAATAAACCAAAATGTTCTGTTCCAGAAAGAGTTAAAATCTGCCAAGTGGAGGAGGTTTCAACTGTGCCTGCCTTCATTTTATCTGCTCCTTTAACTGCCCTTCTCATGGCTCAGCAGTTCAGAGACCTATATTACTGACTCAATTGCTATGGAACTGAGTCAACCAAGACCCATAAGCACCTAATAAATTATAAGAAAAACTTGAAAGAAGGGAAGGGTCACATAATTTGAAATATCTGACTCTTCCCAAATCCTCTATGCCTACAACAAATGCCATCAGGTCTGATGCTTGCTTGACACTAGTTCTTAGAGTTGTACCTTTCCCTCACTACTACTTCTACCAGGCCCTACCCACCTCCTGCCTAGATTACTATAATTTCTTTTACCTGGTCACCTTGATGTCAGCTTTCCCAATTCCAATCCAATCTGTACTTCACCACCAGATAAATCCTCTTAAATATAGATTTTCTGCCACAACTACTCTATGCCTAGCTTTAAAGAGCCTTTAAATCTGGACGACTCAGAAACTCAGCTATTCATTCAACAAATAAGCTCAATACTTACTAAATAACTGACACTACATTTAGCCCAAGATACAAAGATAATTAAGACTGTCCTTGACCTCAAAGAACTGAAGTGGCCTGGAGGGAGAAGCATAGAATCTATGAGTGAAAAGCAGAATATAATGGTTTATGTCCTATAGTAGTGACATACACATAAACTGCCTTGGAAGCCCAACGAGAACTAACGCAGAAGGAAATGGGAAAGCTTCAACAGAGGCAGGAATATATTTTGGATTTTGAAGAATGCAGAGTTTACTAGGAGGAAAAAAGGAGGAAAGCATGCCTGACTCACCATTACTCACCACAGGAAGCCATGCCTCAGTATGAACACTCACCGTCTCATAAGCAAGGTCCCATCCTGCATTTGCTCCTGGGTGTGCAATGCATAGCTCAAACTTGATGCAATTTCTTACTAAGGATCCCTTCTCTGATTTCATCTTCTGTCTTTGTCCTGTCCTGTAACCAGTACTAAGGTTTGCCTGCGGCACTGTTCTCTGCTCATTTCAGATGGCACAATTAAAGCACAGGCTCTGGTGTCCGGCTCCTTGGGACCCAATCAGAATGTACCTCACCCTTGGCCCAGTTATTTAATCTGTCACTTTTTTTCCTCTTGTGCACAAAGAGGGACAACAAGGGAACCTAACACATGGGGCTATTCTGAGGATTAAATAAAATAATTGATATAAAGCATGTAGTCAGCATAACGCCAGAAATAAAGTAGTAGCTGAAAGTCCTATCTGCAAATGTTAATACTTCATGGATATGAGAACATAAACTGTCTGGAAAGAGACTGCCTTTATGTCTGTATTTACACCATCCAGTACGGACTGGTGTTCAAATATTTTAGACCAAATTCAAGAGAGAGAAAAACCAAGTAGACTATTTTATTAGTATCACTTTTAGTTTCTCAGGAATACTAGTAATTCCTCTAAATTCAAGATACATATGACCCTGTTTAAATTTACCCCTCCCCCTCCTCTCCCTTCCTAATTTTTTATTTTTTTTTTTAAGTGCACAGCCAGTAAGTGGAAAGCCAGGTCTCTGAATCTCAGTCCCATCCACACCCACGTTATGATTCCCGTCAGCCTGTTGTGACAGAGAGGAAGAGGCAAGGTTAAATGGAGAGGAAACTGGGTACAAATATACAGATGACCCTTGAACAATGTGGGGGTTAGGGGCACTGAGCCCCAATGCTGCTGAAAATCTGCACATAACTTCTAACTCCCCAAAAACATAACTACTAATAGCCTACTGGTGACCAGAAGCCTTACCAATAACAAAGTCAATTAACACATTTTTATGTTAAATGTATTTTTTATATATATATATATATATATATATATATATATATATATAGTAATCTTACAATAAAGCTAGATAAAAGACAATATTAAGAAAATCACGAGAAAATACATATATTTTATGCATTCATGACATACCTTTTTCTTAATTTAAATAATTCTAAGTTACACAGTTCGTCTGTGAGAAAAAAATTTCCAATACATTTATTGAAAAAAATCCACATATAAGTGAACCCACACATTTCAAACCCATGTTGTTCAAGGGTCAACTGTACACTGAGGTAACTAATTCTAACCTTTATGTACACAGTTGCTGGGGGGAGGGAGTGTCTTCTACTAAAAGAAACAGATAACCATACCATGTCCCAGGAAAACAGGGCCAGGGTAGGTACACTTACCACAACTTATGAACATGCCTCTGGAACTAACTACTGAAGTTACACATTTACCTCAGAAGGGCTCCTCGCTGTCTTGCCTACAGCTTCAATCTGAATAGTATGTGCTCTTTGGGAGTAACTACAGATATAACTTTGTACAGTATCATCATGCAGATACTTAATAGTTGATTAAAACATATACTCTGGCCACATCTAAACATAATTCTAGTCATTAAAAGGCACTTTTATGCTTTAGTCTAAAACTACCATAAAGTTGACCGATGGTAAAATGTTCCCCCAGTACTTGTTGAGTTTGCACAAAGTGCCCAGTGAGATTTTCTGTCTCTTCCATGAACAAAGGGATCTGTTTACTGCTGAGGACGGTGAGTTAGAACAGGATGACTGCCAGGTATCTGTGCCAGAAAGCCCAACTGGTCCCACTAGAGTCAAGATGAGGTGGAGGTAGCATATTCTTTCCCTATGAGGACCAATTAGAGTATATATCTTGTACACAGAGGACAGTATTTTTTATGCTAGGAAAACCTACCCAGGTACCACTGAACAATACATAAAAACAAGAGACACCAGTTAGTTTCCAATGAATAGGTGTACTGGTTTCAAATTTTTAAAACAAATCGAAAGACTAAGGAGTTATGACAGGTAAATCTATACCTGATTGTTCACCAGATCCTGTACTGAAAGGGGAAAAAATGCTATAAAGAACATAACTGGGCCAACTGACAAAATTAGAATTGTAGATCAGATAAAAGCATTGAATCTGAATCGTTCAAGTAACTGAAGTTGGTAACTGCACTGTGGTTATATATGGCAATATCCCTAATAGGAAATGCATCATAGAGAAGTATTAGTCCATAACACAATTTAACTTCAAATAGGTCAGAAAAAAAATACTGTATGTATGTATGTATGTACATGCATACACAGTTGACTCTTGAATAACGGGGATTTGAATTACGCAGGTCCAAATATATACAGATTTTTTTTCATGTCCCCAGGTTGCGCATATGTAACTTCAACCAACCATGAGTCAAAACAGTTGGCAGTCAAGGGTTGCAGAGGGCTGACTGTATACATTGTTCTACACTATTTTACATACGGGACTTGAGCATCAGCGGATTTTGGTATCTGAAGGGGAGGTACTGGAATCAATATCCCACTTATACGAAGGGACTGAGTTTTGGGGGAGTCAAGTTAAATGCAGATTTTCAACTATGCAGGGGTGAGGTCAGCGTCCCTAATGCCCTCGTTGTTCAAGGGTCAACTGTATATACATAGAGAAAGTGCAAATAAAGCAAATGGTAAAATGTTAACAATAGGTGAGTTTGAGTAAAGTTGGTATGAGTGTTCTTGGTAATCTTTCCATCAGTTTGAAATTATTTCCAAATAAAAAGTGTTTTAAAATGTCATCTGTTGGACTGGTACCCTCCTCTTTGCCCCTCACTGTTCTAAACTAGCTGGGCAAATAGAAGAGAGAACGTGAGGAAAGGGTAGAACAGGAAGGAGATTACTTTTTACTCTCTCAGGTGCGAGGTTTAACATCGCACGTTGTTTTGGAAAAGTGATATTAAATAGTCTGGACATCAAAAAATTTGCATCTGCTGGTTGGGAAACAACTATATCCCACTAGGAGCTAAAATACATATATAATTTATATACATATTTATATTCCAGTCAGAAGGCTTTAATTATACAGCCCAAAAAAAAGCAAATGAGAAAAATTGTTCTTCTGCAAGAAACTGTCTAAAATAAATGAGTAATATAAGCAAGAATAGGCTCTCTCCTCACAGTCCCATCTGCTGGTCTCCCAGGCTCCAATCCCAGGAGGATGAACCATTTACATCTGCACGCCTAGCCCATTAAACTCAAAAGATACCTACTGAGCACGTTAATGCGAGGCGTGCGACCAAGAATTCCTAAAACAGGATCACAGACTCTTTAGAGAGAAATAAACAAACCCCAGAGAAGAGCAAGTCCAAGCTCACGTTACAGATGAGGAAAATGAAGCTCAGAGGGTATCTTGCTCAAAGTGGACCAGCTTCCACGTGACAACTCCTCTGCCTCTGAGAGCAGCACAGAGGGGGTTTGCTCCAGGGATGTAAGGACAAACACTGAGCTGGCCTTACCTTGCACTGGATGAAACGAAGTAATCAATGAGTGTGACACTGATGGACCACTATAAACACATGCTGGAAATCTAAAATCACAATTAACACTACAGCTCACATGTAAATCATTTCATTTCAGCTGCTGCTACCAACTGCAACTGTTTAAGAGCAAGTCTCTTGTAAAAGCCACATACCACCTTCATCTTGAATTATTCCAGGGCAGAACTGGCACTTTAAATAACAGTTAAAAAAACACTGATTTGATTTTGGCAAGAATCTCGACTATGTTACAGATTGCTGGGATTTGGGGGAGCATAATCACTTCCTTTTTCCCCTCCAGGTTCTATCCAGCTGCCATCCATTCTCCAGAACCCACATGCAGATCTAAATCTAATGTCCTCTTCATAACTGGCAAAGCTTTGCAATGCCTCCTCCTTCCCACCCTGAACTGACCTTACCCACCCAGCCCAGCAACAACAGGAAGGCAGGACAGAGGAAGACAGGCTTCTCCTGCACTAAGCAAGTGACAGAGCACAAGCACAAAGCTAGACAGTATTCTGATGCAGCAACCTTACACCTGGCAGATATGGGCCAATGATGCTAGGCTCTCCCCAGTGTACCCATCAAAAATAAAACAAGAAACAAATCACTTCTGTGGGAAGAAAAAAAATGAGAGGAGGGAGACAAAGCCCAGAAAAATGTGCTCCAATCTGCTCCCACTGGGGTACAGATAATAACCCCCTCAATGTGCACCAAGGCAGGAACCAGGGTACAGAAAAAGGGTGCCCTCTGCACAAGCAATGAGAGAACCAACAAGCTTCATGAGAATCAGTGCCACTACTGAGAGGCACTTGGTCACAGCACAGCAGGCAGAGACAGGTTAGAGCCAGTCCTGGTGCCACTAAGAACAGCTGTGGGCAAATCCTGCAAGGTCGGTCACAGAGCATCCTTGGTATTATACGCAATCAGGTGTGAATACTGTGTGCTGATTATAAAGCACTATGCAAATATTGGCTAATATAGTCATACTTTCTACACTACAAGTTTCTCTTACCCAAACTCCATGTTTGAATTTGCTTTTACAAAGGCAAAGTCCCCTCATCCTAGCCAGTTTGGCTTAGTGGTTAGAGTGTCGGCCTGCGGACTGAAGGGTACCAGATTCAGTTCCAGCCAAGGGCATGCACCTCGTTTGCAGGCTGGGCCCTGAGTCAAGGCCCATGTGGGAGGCAATCAGTCGATTTGTCTCTCTCACATCCACGTTTCTCTCTCTCTCTCTCTCTTCCACTCTCTCTGAAAAGCAACAGAAAAAATATCCCCGGGTGAGGATTTAAAAAATAAATAAAATTAAAATAAAAGCAAAGTCCCCTCAGTTGTCACCATCTTGTCCCTCTCAATATACCCAGCACCACCTTAATACTTTGTCATTTCATCATCAGCCACATTACTCAAAGGTTCTCAAAGTATCATTACCAACTGCCAAAGGGTGCTTACATATCCCATACAACACAAACAATGATGCCTGTAAAAGCAGCTGCTAGGGGACCTTTGATGGTGTTATATTATGCAAAAAGTGGGACACTGCTACATAAGCAGACATCTCTGTTCAGTAGGAAGTGACTCTTCCTGGTTGGAGGGGAGGGTCGTCAAAATGCCCCTCCCATCACCATTGAGGAATACTAGGCCCCAACAGAGAAGACACCACACGCTCTGCAGCCATGGCTTCTCACGTGTTCTGGGTTTGCACAGCACTTCTAATCAATCCAATTTTAAGTTTTACTTTCAATAGTATGCTTGGTAATCAAAATTATGACTTTGTTTAAAAAGCTATGATTTCTACGATACAGAAAACTATATTCTATTCTTGAAACTATACATGATTCCCTTCTGCCACCCCACCAGAGATTCACTGGGTTAGAAAGGCAGAAAGGGGGCAGTTTGTTTGTTTGTTTGTTTGTTTGTAGAAGATGCACAGGAGAAAAGAAATATAGGTACTTAGCTCCTGTCTAATTCCCAATCCTACCAGAAACCTTGGCCTTGCTCACAGCCCTGCATAATGAAGAAGTGACTCCACATGGAGTTTTCCACTGGCCTCCAATCCCCACACAACAAGCTTGGGAGGGGAACATGTGTCACCCTTCCCACAGTTCTCAACCGACACTGCTAGAACAGAGAGGAAAGGAGTGGGAGAGAAATCAAGTGCTGTTTTGATTCACTCCGAAACCAGCTCTGCTCCTTCAGGATGGGCAACAGAGCATAGCCAAGAACTAGAAATTCCACACCATTCCACCTGTGCCCTTTCACTGTACAGATGGATACTCCCTATCCTGGGAATGCCTGAACATGAATTGTTTGTCCAGTGTTACTGTGAAGGGTGTGGGCTCTAGAGTCAGCCCCCATCTGCATCTGATTTCTGACTTCACCACTTAGGGTTTTCATGATCTTGAACAAATTACTTAACATCTCTGAGCCTCAAGGTTTTTCACTTGCAAAATGGACTTACAACAGTACTCCCCCTCACCAGGTAGTTATGAGAAGTAGACATAATCCCTTGGCACCCTTAACCATAAGTGAGCAAAACAATTTTACTATGTATTTCACTGGTGAGTCAGTAAGTTTTAAAAAAAGGAAGAAGCCAAATAAAAATTCCATATAACAGGTCAACTAAATGCCAAGAATACCAACCGTCTTCACTCTCATTTTTACACAGATTACCTCCCAGCACTGCAAACAAAGAATATAAGGATGGTAACACATATCCTCCAGATTTCTACTTGTGTATGGGTCAACACAGGTTTGGGATTAGATCCATGATTCTAGCAGCAAAACAGTTTTGTTTTGTTTTTCCCCAGAAATATCACAGAAGCCCAATATATAAAAGACTCACTCAGGGACACTGTTCACTTGCGGGGGGCACCATGGGGGGGACTCAAAGGCCTATATGCTCCCAAATCCAGCACGTGAGACTCCACCAAGAAACCCTACGGGGCCTACGAGCACAGAATGCCCCACGCTAAAACACCTTTGCACTAAAGCCCTCCAGGAACTTTATGATTCACGTTCTACCAAGCCTAAAATAGAAAGCTGTCTTCAGGTAATAAATGGTTGCTGAAAAACTGGTTTGTAAATTCTCTCAAGTGTCTTTCAACCACGAGGCCCTCACCACCACCCAGGGCGTCTGCCACATGAGCACTGAGTGATCCAATCACTGCATCAGCTGGCTCTAGTCTGCCCATTGAACTTCACTGTCCCTACACTCCCGCATCTAGTCTTCTCACCCATCCTATGCGTCAGCCAGACCCAACGTCTCACTTTTCCTCGATATAACCTTTACTTGTCTTCACACGTCACTTCCTCTATCTAGAATGCTCTTCTCTAACTGGAAAACTTCTACCCATACATTAAAATGTCACTCCTTGAAAATGTCACCACCTCTGTGAAGCCTACCCAGGGCTAGTCACTTTCTGGGCTTCCTAACACTGAACTGCATACAGTGACCTGAATTTACCTTTCACTCTCTTACAGTGCTGGCAAATACATAAGTTAGAGCCACCTCAATGGAAGATGATGTAGCAACATCTCTCAAAAATTTAAATGCAGATAACTTCATCCAGCAAGTGCACTTTTAGTGACTTTTTCCTCCAAAAGTTTACATGTAAAAGGACCTTTCTAAACAAAAGATTGGAAATCACCTAAATTTCCATCAAAGCAAGACTGGTTAGGCCCAGCTGGCACGGCTCAGCAGTTGAGCATCGACCTATGATCCAGGAGACCAATGTTCGATTCTGGTCAGAGCACATACCCAGGGTTGCAGGCTTGACCCCCAGTAGAAAGAGTACAGGAAAAGCCAATCAATGACTCTCTCATCATTAATGTTTCTATCTCTCTTTCTCCCTCTCCCTTCCTCTCTCTGAAATCAATAAAGCCATATTTAAAAAAAAAAAAAAGACTGATTAAAGAAGGTATGTCCATACCATAGAATACTATGAAACTGTGAAAACAGTAGGGAAACCCTACCGGGTGGAGCATCAGCCCATCCGCCAGAAAGGCTGCAGGTTCGATTCCCAGTCAGGGCACTAGACTAGGTTTCAGGGTTCGATCCCTGGTCAGGGCGCATGCAGGAGGCTCTCCATCAATGGTTCTTTCTCTCTCTCTTCCCTCCTTCCTCTCTCCGTAAAATCAAGGAACATTTCCTCAGGTGAGGATTGAAAAGGGGAAAAAAAAGAAAAACAGTAGGGAAGCTCTATACATATGTATATATGAACCTACATCCAATACAAATTAAATGTTTTAAAAAGGCACAGGAAACAGTGTGGCAGTGTGTATAGTACGCTGCCTACTGACTGAGAAAGAGGAAGGAATGTAATACTATGCATGCACACACTGCTTTTTCTAAACTGGTGGGTAGCTTCCTCTAGGGAAGAGAATGGGGTTCAGCAGACGGTGAAAGAAAGAGGCTTATACTCTGTACACTCTCTTGTATCATTTAAATTTTGTACACTACTCATTTGTTTTAAAAAAAAAATAAGAAAGAACTAGAGAAAAAGAGAAATTACCTACTAATGTGCCCTAGTAGCCTGGGAGTGCACAGGCAGAGACTACTTCCTATTCATCTCTACGGTCCCAGGGTCTAGTGCATAGCAGGCACTTAATAAATATTTGCTGCAGAAATTATTTTAACTCTGTCTTTTTAATCTGGTTTTTATTTTTTAATTAAATTTATTGGGGTGACCGGTTAATAGGATCATATAGGCTTCAAGAATACATTTCTATGATAGTTATTCAATGGTGATAACTTAAGCTAACACTGACTTAGCACTTTTAACATCAGGCACTGTCTTAAGTATTTTACATGATTAATTTAATCCTCATAATAATCCCATTGCACAGATGAGGAAACTGAGACCCAGAGAGATTAAGTAACTAGTCACCAGTCACACACCCGGGTAAGTGGCAGAGCCAGGATTCAAACACTGGTCCCAAACCTCTGCTCTTAAACATGAGGTTATACTATTTTTCACATACCTAGGAATGTTCCGAAATCAATGAAGTACACTTCTTAATGAATACTTGCTACAAAAATCTTGTCCTTAACCGCTGAGTCATAAAAACTGTTGAAATATGAGTTATGGCCCAGTCAGCATGGCTCAGTGTGCATTGATCTGTGAACCAGGTCATGGTTCGATTCCTGGTCCGGGCATATGCCCGGGTTGCAGGCTCGATCCCCGGTAGGAGGCATGCAAGAGGCAGCCAATCGATGACTCTCATCACTGATGTTTCTATGGTGTTTCTCTCTCTCTCCCCCTCTCCCTTCCTCTCTCTGAAATGAATAAAAACATATTTTTTTAAAATAAATAAAATTAGTTAGGCCCTAGCCATTTTTGCTCAGTGATTAGAGCACTGACCCTCGGACTGAAGGGTCCCAGGTTCGTTTCCGGCCAAGGGCACATGCCTCGGTTGTGTGCTCAGTCCCCAGCCTGGGTCAGGGAGCATGCAGGAGGCAACCAATCGATGTCTCTCTCTCTCGTCAATGTCCGTCTCTGTCTCTCTCTCTCAGAAGGAAATAAAATGAGTTAGGACACCGCCTACATGGGGATAGAGGAATCCCTAAGCTCTGATCCTGCATTTCTGGTTTATGCGCACCCCACCACACCTGCAAGGGGATCAGGTTCTGGGAAAATGATTAACAGACTAATCGAAATAAGACACTGACCTGCCCACCTGTGAATTTACCATGTATAGCCCCAGCCTCGGAATGTGCTGTCACAACATGGGCCTTCTTTCTCCAAGCACCACCAGATAATTCCTGTCTTGGTCCCTATTTTAGGTTCTGTCCTACTCCAAGGCCTGTAGCTCTCTACCCAATGACAACCATAAACTAGGAATGGAA
The DNA here is from genome assembly GCF_054644295.1 of Miniopterus natalensis. NCBI lineage: Eukaryota > Metazoa > Chordata > Mammalia > Chiroptera > Miniopteridae > Miniopterus > Miniopterus natalensis. Next base: position 96,265,154 of record NC_142083.1, read on the forward strand.
CACCTTAACCAACTAAATATGCAAAATTCAAGAGTGTTGCCATAGCCGGATTGTTAGTTTTCAAACTATAATACACAGATTCAACTCAAACTTTAATCTAATTCATCTTTTCTTTCTGCTTTAAAAGATCTTGAGGCCATATATGATTCCATTTTTATGACATATCCAGAATAAGCATATCCACAGAGACAGAAAACAGCAGATATGTGGTTGCCAGGGCTAGGGGTAGGAGGAATGGGGTTAATGGGTTCGGTTTCCTTTGGAGTCATGAAAAAGCTCTAGAACTAGAGTGGCTAGAGCTTTTTACTGGAATTATACATTTTTAAATGGTAAATTTTATGCTGTATGTATTGTACTACATACTACAATTTTAAAAATAACCAACTTAAGACTGTGGAAAGAAAGTTAAAGCACCATTTCTAATACATTAAAGTATAAAGGATACTTAAATAGTAATAAAGTAAGCATAAAGGGTCCCTCTCCTATTAGCAGACAAAAATAAAATCTAACTTGGCAACTTTTCCTACAAAGAGAAAGATTCTGAGGAACAATGAAAAGCCATGTTTTTCTTAAGACCACCCAAATGCTGATAAGTGTATTTATCTCAGGTTGGTGGAAAGAATAAACTGGCATAACCTTTCTGGAAAATATCTGATGACGTATCTTAAAAGTGTTCATACTATATCTAAACCTATTTTAATATAAAAGGTTCATTTTTTAAAAATCTTCATACCCTTGGGTCCTTCTGGGAATCTAGCCTAAGGCAATTTTCTGAACTACAGAAAAAGCTTTTTGCAAAAACATTAATCAAATATTATTTACCATGGCAAAAAAATAGAATAATCTATGCCTAAGAATCCATGTAATGTAATATTATACAGCTATTGTAAATATTTATGAAGTGTTTAATGATTTGGAAAAACCACTTATACTATAATGATAAGTGGAAAAGGCAGAAGAAAAAAATGTATGTACAGTGTGATCTCAACCATATTTAAAAAGTAAATAAAAGACTAGAGGGAAACAAACCAAAATGTTATTAAAGGTTGAATCAGATGATGGTTAATTGTCTTTTTATACTTATCAAATACTCTAGAGTCCAAAATACTTTTTTTTAAAGATTTTTTATTGATTTTTAGAGAGAGAGGAAGGGAGAGGGAGAGAGAAAACATCCATGTGAGAGTGAAACATCAGCCAACTCCTGCATGTCCCCTACCAGGGATCGAGCCCTGGCATGTGCCCTGACAGGGAATCAAACTGGCAACCTTTCAGTGCACAGGATGACGCCCAACCAACTCAGCGACACCAGAAAGGGCCCAAACATTAGGAAAATGTAACTAAGCAAAGTCAAGAGGTAGCAGAAAAGACTTTCTGATAGCATCAGTGCCTACTTTAATTGCCAAACAGTACTAGAACAAAGAAGGTGCAGAAAATGAGCTAAATTACTGGCCAAATCTTGGAAGGCTTGGCTACTGCAGTGTTGTTGTTACTGTTGTTGTTGTTGGGGGTAGGGAGTTGTTTGTTTTTAAATAAATCCCTATGGGATAAGAGTATAGAGGCACTCCCTGTAGTATTTCTGTAATACTTCGGCAATTGTAAAATTATCTCAAAATAAGACATTTAAATTAAATAAATCCTTGCTAGATCGCTTAATCTGTCTTTCACTAAAAACAGAATGCAGAACATAGATAAACAATTTCCTGGACAATAATAAAGTACCTGGCTCCTTTCCCCATGACTTAAATAAAAGTCTTTCTGCAGCAGTCACCTTCACAGAAATCACCTCTGCTGTCTAGTAGAAGCCTTGCTCTTCAACATTTCAAAGGCATCCCCTTCATGAACTGACCTAAACACACTAAGCTTTTTCACTTTGCCATGTATATCTATGGCTCCATATGCCCCAAATGGCCCTTCTGTTTCCTCACCTCAGGCTCCAACTCTTTTCTAGTGACTTCCCATTTCTGTTTTGAAACACAACTCAGCTGTCACCTCCTTTGGAAAGCCTTCCCTGATACAGCCCTCCCATACCCAATTTGGCCAGGCTTTTTTTTTTTCCAAGTACAGTTGTACCTCTACAAGGTTTTATTTCTGTACTTAACCCCCAACACTGTAATTATGTGCTGACATGCACATCTCATGCAGGGTTAGAAACTTTCAGAAGTTATAAACTTCTATAACTTCTATTCACCCTTTTCCATGCTTGCATTCAACAGGGGTAAAACAAATGAATTCCCTATTATTTTGCAACTATGTTGCAAGTAAGCTCCCCAAATTCACCAACACTTCCTTCCAGCACCTGACTTTCCTTTCAGTAAAGAATTACAAATTACACACATTTTGGTGCATACCCACCAGGACTTAGTATGTTTTCAACTTTCTCTAAATAATGAGCAATGTTTGCAATGGCCCAGCACTCACCCAATATTAGGAATTGCTTTCCTACACCTAGAATAGGTGGATCCAAGACACCAAATTTTAACATTCTACTCTCTAATTTATCCATAACTTCTATTTGCTAACTAAAAGCTTGAACTTCCTCGTATCTTTTCATGAGCATCACCAGTGGCTCAGCAGTTGAGCGTTGACCCAGGATCCAGGCAATCGGGGTTCGATTCCCAGTCAGGGCACATGCCCGGGTTGCAGACTAGATCCCCAGTCGGGGGCATGCAGGAGACAGCTGATCAATGACTCTCTCATCATTGATGCTTCGATCTCTCTATCCCTCTCCTTTCTTCTCTATAAAATCAATAAAGATATATTTTTTAAAAATAAAATAGCAAACAATTTATTAAAGGCTTTGAAGGTTGCTAATAAAACAAGTGTTCAATATCAAGGGTCTACAGAATATGCCAATCAAAGCTGTCTTTCATTTTCCATCTGTTCACTATTGAGGTATAAAGGGGGATTCTTTTCTTATATTTTCTTATAAGAGTTTTCTTATATTCTTTGAGATCTTTTCAAAAGTGTTCAAGTTTTTTCTCATAAGAAGTCTCCTTGACAGATACACCAGGATGTGATTTTCAGTACTTCTCTGTAAACTATGCCTGTCCACAGAGCTCTAGGGATATGGACCAGCCACCTCCACAGTGAAATGAGGCCACATGGTGTTTCCTGAAAGATGGCATATGTGCTTGGATCTTTAACTGGCTTGTGAAGACTGGAGTCGGAAAGAATGGAAGAGGGGAGGAAGGAAAAAAGAATATATATTAAGCCCAGCCTGTGTGGCTCAGCAGTTGAGCATCGACCTATGATCCAGGAGATGGAGGTTCGATTCCCAGTCAGGGCATGTGCCCAGGTTGCAGGCTCCATCCCCAGAAGGGGGTGTGCAGGAAGCAGCTAATCAATGACTCTCTCATTACTGATGTTTCTATCTCTCTCTCCCTCTCCCTTCCTCTCTCTGAAGTCAGTAAAAAAAATAAATATAAAAGAATATATACTGATTTTTAAACAATAAGAGTTTGAAGTACAACCCAAGATTTTCAAGAAATTTCAGGTTTACAGAGAGCCGCTCTGTAGACCCAGGACAGGTGCCTTCCTTTAACCAGGTGTAGGCTCTCTTTGTCACTGGGGGAATTGCAGTGGAAAATTAGAGAAACCCTACTCATGATTGGTAAACTCTCTTATGAAGCTACTTCATATATCCTTTAACATTCGAAATTCATACTCTGGTTCATAATCCAATTAACAATCAGCAACAAATGATTACCAGAGAAATCATTTCACCAAGGTGAGCTCTGCAACTTTCTAGCAATATAATTGCTTTCCTACAGTTAAACCTATTCTTACATTATGTTATGACAAATAAACATGAAGCCAAATGGGAAGAAATATGCATCTTAACTACAAGGATCACCAAACAAAAGGTAAATAAATGTATGATGATTTAGAAAACGATCAGATTATTTAGTTCTATCACCAAGGCAATCATTTTATTCAAGTCCACAATATTAGTACACATGAAATGTTAGTGTTCTTATTTTGACTAAAATCAGCAGCATAAGATTCAAACAAATGTGCAAGATATTCCAAACCTCACTGTATCGACATTCTATTATTCAGCCAAATTACTTTTTTTTTTTAATGTTGGCTGACCCAAAAGAAAAATGTACAAAGATCAGAGAATGGTCAGTTGATGTAGGAAAAATACACATGACAATTAAATATCAACAAATGTTCCACTTCACTCATAACTAAAGGACTGCACATATAATTCCTGAGGTGTCATTTCACCGCTCACATAAAAAGTTTTAATGTTAGCCAGAAGGTAGGTTAATAGGAACTATCCCATTAATGATAGTATAAACTGATAAGATACTTTTGTACGAATAGCACTATCTACCAGAATCTTTTTTTTTTAATATCTGTATTGATTTTTAGAGAGGAAGGGAGAGGGAGAGAAACATCCATGCAAGATCAAAACATCAACCAGTTGCCCCCTGCACACCCCTCACCAGGGATGGAGCCCGTACCCGTAACCTGGTCATGGGCCCTGACCTGGAATTGAACCGGCAACCCTTCAGTACACAGGATGACCCCAACCAACTGAACCACGCCAGCCAGGGCTCTACCAGAATTTTTAAATGCATGTACCATTTGCCCCACAATTCTACTTCCACTAATTTATCAATAACTACGATCTCACAAAATGAGCAAATATATATTCGATGTGTTCGTTGTAGTACTAAATCTGAAATAACCAACATTAAGAAACTAGGTAAATACATTAAAGCAGGCATATCATGTTCCAGGGAAAAATGAAAAAAGAATGATACATGCTAAGAGATATCTTAATTGAGTTACTGAACCTCAGCAAAATAGGTTTCTTTCAGCAACCATGCAAAAAAGCCAAATTATATCTCACTGAAGTAAAGGGAGAGCATTATACAAATTACACTAACCAAATTTTTCCACACATCATTTGATGACAGAAAACAGTGAGAAACAACTACAGACTTCTTAGGAAAATAATGTACACCCATGAGTATTGTAATACCCAGCCCAGCTGCCATGTATGGATAAGGACAACAGACTTTTTCAAACATGAAATAATTCAGGGAATCTAGCAACAATGAACTCTTCCGGAAAAAAAGTATCGGTTAATGAGTGCATTAAAGTGTCAACAAAACATTCAAGCCCAGATGGTGTAACAATGTCTACAAGATCTGAGGGAAAGAGTGCAACCCAATAATTTGATACCTAGCCAAGATGTCCTTCAAGTATAAAGGCAGGCAGGCAGACTTTCTTAATTCACCAAATAAGGCACCCTTTTTAGAAGTTGACAATAAAACCTAGCCAACAGTGAGATGAATCAAAGAATTCAGATATGAAAAGACTACAGTTAAAAGAACCAGTGGGACCCTGGCTAGTGTGGATCAGTTGGCTGGAGTGTCACCCGTATGCCAAAAGGCTGAGGGTTTAATTCCTGGTCAGGACACATAACCAGGATGTGGGTTTGAACCCTGGTTGGGGCACATGCCAGGGGCAGCTGATAGATGTTTCACTCTCCCACGATGTTTCTCTCTCTCTTTCTTTCTCCCGCTCTTCTCTTCCTCTCTCTCTAAAATCAGTAAAAGCATGTCCTTACGTGACGATTTAAAAAAAAGAACCAGACCAGCTGATGTGTCTGTGGTTGAGCATTAACCCATGAACCAGCTCATAGCTCAATTCCCACTTATGCCTGAGCTGTGGGCTCGATCCCCAGTAGGGAGCATGCAGGAGGCAGCTGATCAATGACTCTCTCTCATCATTAATGTTTCTATCTCCCTCCCTCTCCCTTCCTCTCTCTGAAATCAATAAAAACATATTAAAAAAAGAAGAACCAGTAGAGACCACTGAATCCTTTAAAATATAAAACTAAGACTAAATACTGAGAAAACTGGGGATATAGACCAGGCTATATAAGTGCTCTAAAGATACTGACAAAGTAAAATAATCAAGGGTGAAGAGGAGAAAGTGGAAGGAGAACAAATTTTATTTTTCCTATCATGAAGTATACTGATACTGCCTAGAACTGAAACATGGAATACATACATGTATTTATACAAAATGATGCCAGATTCTTAATTTTTTTCATAATCTTTTTCCTTAATCTACAAGGATTTATCAAGAGCTAGTAATTATTGCCCTAGCAATAATTTTTGCTCAGTGGTTAGAGTGTGGGACTGAAGGGTCTTGGGTTCGATTCTGGTCAAGGGAATGTACTTCAGTTGCAGGTTCAATCTCCAGGCCCAATCAGGGCACATATGGAGGTAACCAATAGATGTGTCTCTCTCACATCAATGTTTGTCTCTCCCACTCCCTTCCACTCTAAAAAAATTAATGGAAAAAATATCCTCACATAAGGATTAACAGGAAAAAAAAAAAAGAGCTAATAATTATTAAAGCAAAGATTTATTTAAAATTTGATAATTTCTTTTTCAGTTTCACTTGTTTGTTTCATTTTTCTGCTATTAAATTCAAATGAGATGGATAGACCTCAAGGGCATTATGCTTAGTAAAAAAAAGTCAATCTCAGGTTACACATGACAGATTATATTCATATACCATTCTCAAAGTGACAAAAGTATAAATGGAGAATTGGTGGCTGCTAGGAGAGAGGGAGGGAGACTACAAACACAAAGAGAATTAGGCTAGAGAGAGTTCTTCTGTGATGATGGGGCAGCTCTGTACCTTGATTCCCATGGTGGTTACATGAATTGATCGATATATGGAATGAACTACACAGAACTATACACACATATGAATGTAGGTTAAAAAACGGTGAAAACTGAATAAGGTCTAGTTTAGTTAATAACTGATATGTACCAATGTCAATTTCCTGGATTTGATACTACACAGAGCTGTAAAAGATGTCATGGTTAAGGGAATCTGCGTGAAGGGTACACAGGACTCTTTGTACTTGTCTTGCAACTTCCTGTGTCTATATACAGGGTGTCCCCAAAAAAATGTATACACACTGTAACAACTGAGAGCTCAATTTTGAAAATGAAATGTATTTTAATAAACACTGCCTTTACAATTATTTAAAGTGTGTGTATACATTTTGGGGGATACTCTATATTTCAAAAAGTATAGCTTTTTAAAATGTAAGTGATAGTAAACTGATTTTTCTTTTAAACTAGTATGACCCAAAAAATCAGCAAAATCATTTTAATAAAAGTATTTACTTAGATAAGGTATCCACTCCCCTTATCCATGGATAGATGGATGGATGGATGGATGGAATATTTGGATAACATTAATCATAGTTTAAAGCAGTAGGATTTGGGGTGATTTCTTTTTTGCCATGTTCTTTATAACTTTTGATACAGCTTGATTCTGTAATGAACACGAGTCATTTTTATTAAAACTATCCAGTTGTTACTCAAAAAAAAAATCTTCCCAGGCCTGTTTATTAGCCATTTTAGAAACCAATGATTTTTTTTTTCCCCCAGCTACATTTAGCTCATAAAATACCTTTATAACATTCCAGGGAGCCTGATACCAGAGATCCTGTTCATTACAACCTTCATATAAAACAGTGGCAGGCTGCTCTAATGTAAATGAACTACTGCATATGCTAATTCTAATGGGCTGACCTGAAATGCATAAAGAAATCGAACGTCTGAGCAACCTGGCCAGGGGCTGATATGGACTTTTTTTTTTAATATATCTTTATTGATTTCAGAGAGAGGAAGGGAGAGGGAGAGGGAAAGCTGAAATGTCAACAATGAGAGAGTCCTCATTGATTGGCTGCCTCCTGCATGCTTGGAACTGGGGGTCAAGCCCACAACCAGGGCACGTGCCCTGACCAGGAATTGAACCTCTATCTCCTGGATTCTAAGTCAATGCTCAACCGCTGACCCATACCCAGTCGGCTGATAGGGGCTCTTAAAGAGAGAGCACTAATCCCATTCCCAGGCTTTAAGTAGGAGGGAAGGGAAGGGAGTGAAGGGAAAGGATGGAAGAGTTTAACATTTTGCTCTTCCAACTTCTAAACTGTTTGACACTACAAGAAAGTAGCTTTATAAATCTTATACAATAAAAACAAATAAATCAAAATAATAAAAGGGAAAAAACAGACCCAACTATAATCAAAGATGATAAATGTGAAACCATTGGCTAGAAAGCCTCAAAGAGGTTATGTTTATGGTGACCCAGAAATGGTAGGTAAGGTCTCATCTAAAAAACAAAGAAAAGGCCCAGCCGGGCGTGGCTTAACGGTTGAGCACTGACCTAGAATCCAAGAGATCACGGCTCTATTCCCGGTCAGGGCACATATGCCCGGGTTGCGGGCTCCATTCCCAGTCGGGGGTGTGCAGGACGGGGCCAATCAATGACTCTTTCTCATCATTGATATTTCTATCTCTCTCTCTCCCTCTCCATTCCTCTCTCTGAAATCAATAAAGATTTCAAAAACAAACAAAAAATGAAGAAAAGGACATTCAAGCGGAGGGAACAGAATTGAGCAAAGTATGAAAGTGTACTCAGTGTTCTGAAAAGCGATTTGTTGGGGCTAGAGAACAAGATATAATTTGGGAAGTCTAAAAGATATTCCAAATAAATCACTTTAAACATTTAATATATCATATTCATCCTTATTAAGAAGACTAAAAGTGAAATTGTGGAAATCCAGGGCCATCTGCTTTCCACTTCTGTGCTGTGATATAAACGTGATCTCTGACAGCAATGGGGGCATCAAATGGCATGACCACATCTGAGTTTCATTAGGTAGCTCTGGCAGAAATACAGAAGACAGAGCAGTGGAGGAAGACCTGGAAGCTGTCAAGACAACACAGTGAAAGCAAGAGACAACAGCCTGACCAAAGTGGAGAGAATGGAGGGAAAGGCCAGGGTCAAGAGACAAGTAAGTCAGCAGCCACATCAACAGGTCTACAAGGGGCGAACTAAAGGGGAAGGGGAAGTTAAAGATGACTCAGGTTTATCATCTGAGTGTTTCGTGAATAAGGTCATTAACAGAACTAGGGCATGGAGAGGAGGTTGCTAACCTGAGGGGAAGATGATGGCTTTGGTTAGACATGTTTGATTAGATGTCTACAGGATACTAAGGGGGATATCCAAGGCTGAAGAGAGACGCTGAGTTCTCATTAGTACACAGGTCATGGCTGAAGCTATGAGAAAGAAAATCAAGGGAGACTAAGCCATGAGAGTAATATCACGGAAGCCAAGGGAGCCAAGGAACAAAAGTGTTTCGGGGGTGGGGGAAGGAGACCAGCTGTTGTTAAAGGCCAAGAGGAAAAGTCAGATGGCATAGGACTGAAAAGGGGCTCTTCATGTTGGATTCAGCACAAAGGTTATAGGTGATCTTGAAATATAGTGAAGACAGAAAGTCAGTCTGCAGTGCCTGTGGAATGAACCTTGGTGGAAAAAAGGGAACAGATTTGAAAAAGTAGAGGCTACATGTTCAGGAATTCCCTCCGTCCTTACCCCAGGCCGTGCTGTCACATCTTGACTTGGACAAGTATGTCCACAGTCCAACTATATAAAATCGTCAAGATCCTTGCCATGACCAATGCCAGTTACCTTCATCTCAACAGCAGCAACTGCCCACCTACCTACAGATCCCTTAGTTTATCAGCACATGGCCCATCTCGTGTCATCTTCCTGTCAGTTTCCTTATCTGTCATCTTGTCTATCCCCACCAAATCTAAATCACCAATTAATAAATTTCCCACTATTCCCAATTGCCAGGTTAGAGGCTTCCAAAATCAGCTTGAGCTTTCCCCTTTTCTTCACCCCTTGAATCTGGAATCAGTCAGAGTTTTAAGTGACAACTCTCCTACTCTTCCTCTCCACTCCTAATTCCACATCCAAAGACAGGCCTTTGGGCACATCCATCCAAACATGGTGTCATATCTGGTTTCCCAAACCAATCTAACCTATACATGGCAGATAAATTAGTTTTCCTTTAAGGAAAAACCAGCCAAAAAGCAAAGTCCAATTCCCTAAAGCAGTCCCGGAGGCCCTCCATAATATAGCCATAAACTTCCTTTATAGTCTTCTCTCCAACTTCTTCTTCACAAAAGCCTTCCTTAACATTATACACTGTTACACCTTCTCTTCTGGAATATCCTCTTACTACAAGTTCTATTCATCATAGGGAAACTAGCTTATTCCCTCTCTCTAGCATTTACAATTTAAACACCCTTTAAACACCCAAGACCTCCACAGCATTCCTACCACAGTTTAACTATTATGCCAAGAATTGTTCTAGACTCTTGTTACACATCAGTAAGCAAAGATTTTTAGCATTATGTTGTTAATCATTTAGCAGAAGGAGATTTAAAAAAACAGACTTCACAAATAACATTTAGTATATAAAATGTTTACAAATTGTAAATGCTACAGGAAAGAAGTAAAGCAGCATATGAAGGACTGGGAGTTCTGGAGTGGGATAGTAATTTTAAATAGATTAGTAAAGCTAGGCCTCGTTGGGAAGGTGTCTCTTGAGAAGGCTTGCAGGTCAAACTTGTCCTGCAGCTATCTAAGCAACAGTGTAGTCCAAACAGAGGCAAAAACGGGGCCAAAGTCCTGAGGCAGGAACACACCTAGAATCTAAAGAACAGCAAAGAGGCCAAGGTAGCTGAACCGAGTGAGCCACAGGGAAAGTAGTAGATGGTTTCAGCGTGTAACCATGGGGCAGAATACGGAGGGCACAGCAGGTCATGCAGGAGCATGAGGGCTGCTCCTGGCTTTGCTCTAGTGAGGTGAGGAGCCATGGGAACAGAGCAAAGAAATGAACTGCCTTAGATTTTTCAAAGAATCACTGAGGCTACTATGCTGAAAACAGTCTATAAAGGGGCAAGGTTAGAAGCTAGGAGAACAGATAGGAGACAACTGCCATAATCCAGCCAAGAGATGATGAAGGCCTGAACTAGAGTGGTAGCAGGGGAGGGAGTAAGTGATAAAATCCTGGCAACATTTCAAAGGCAGAAAACGATCGGCTTTCCTGATACAATCAGATGCAGGGTATGAAAGGTCAAGGATGATTCCAAGTTTTTTGCACAAGCAGCTAGAAGGATGGAACTACTTCAGATGACACAGAGAAGGCTGTGGGTGGAGGAGACTTAGAGGGAAAGATAAGGAGTTGAGTTTGAGACATGTTACATTTGAAGTGCCTGACAAACAAGCATGCATGTCAAGTAAGCAGCTGCATACACGAGGACTGCTGCTGAGGAGAGAGGTCTGCACTAGGAAGCTCACTGGGTCTGAGGCCTAGGGCACCCCAGCTGTTCAAAGATCAGTGAGATGAGGAAGGAAAGCCAGTTAGATGGAAGAAAAACAAAAGCACATCTCAGTGTCTTAGAGGCCCAGTGAAGACTTAAGGAAGGGGGAGTGTTCACCTTGTCCAATGCTACTGACAGATCAAGATGAGAACTGAGAACCAACCACTGCATTTACAAATGGTGTAGAGAGGGACCTTGACAAGTGAGCTTAACAGAGAATGGAGGATAACCACTTAAAGACCACACTTTTCTGGAGCATTGTTGCAAAGGGGAACAAAGAAATAGGGCAGCTGCTGGCAAGGAAAATAAGGGTAAAAGTATTTATGATGAGGAAAAAAATTAATGTTTGAGTGGCACATGTATGTACAGATATAAAGCCCTAAAAAGCCCTAAGCACTCAATAAATGTTAGTTCCTTCCTTCACTCTCCCTTTATACCTATCATTTTCTATTGTCTTTACTGATATGTATCTGATCTTTGGAACTATCTGCAAACAACTTTTACTTGGAAGGCCCTTTTTCACCTTATTCAACTGTCAAACTCTTCCTAATCCTTCAAGACTCAAGTATTCCTCCTGGGAAGCCTCCCCAAACCCCTCTCCTCAGTTAATCTCCCTCAGATATGCTACCTTTGTACCAATGCATCCTTCTGTAATACCCTTATCACAGTCTCTTGCAATTATCAGAATATATGTCCCATCTTCCTCACTAAACTGTCTCCTAGAGGGCAGGGGCAATATTACTCCTCTGGAGTGAAAGTTTAACAGTTAAGAGCACGAGCTCCTGAGCCAAATTGCCTGGGCTTGAATCCCAGTTCCATCACATGGTTGCAGAATGACCCTGAAAAGTTGCCTAACCTCTCTGGGCCTTGGATGTTCTCATCAATAAAATGGGAAATAAAAATAGCCTCTATCTCCTGTCATTGTTTGGAAGAGTAAATGAGTTAATATATGCAAAATGCCTGGCATATGCTAAGGCCTATAAACATTAACTATTATGTTATATAGTGTCCACAGTACCTAGGATTTTAAGCTTGATGCAAGAAGTCAGTAAATTATTTCATAAATGACTAAACTAAGGCACTAAAAAGCTCTGGCCTACTACGTAATTTCACCACGGGAACCATGTCATGTCATCTTAACTAAAGTTTTAATAAAAAATATTACAAAGACTCAAACATATGACGACTAATACTCTTAAAAGTTAAACTGTCAGTAGGAAATGAAGAGGAAAAAGTTCCTAGAATAAATAATGAGCTGTGATCCCAGGGAAAAGACTCTCCTCCTGTAATACACAAACCAGGCAGCAGCTTCCTTGCATTTTGGGGGACAAGCCTGCTTTGCCTCTACCCAAGACCCTGGGACACCTCAGATGAACACCTGGTGTGATGTAGAAAGGAAGTAATTAGATGATCCTGCTAACCCTATGTGCTAAAATATAACTCAAAACTTACTTCAGGAAAAAAATGTACGTGTTGGTCATGAGTATAGACCAGACTATAAAGTCAGCTATTACTTTGCTAATTAATTGCTCAGGTGGTCATTTCACAATGCTCTCCTGAGTACACAAGGTTGCTTGGCTAGCTTAGTCAATAACCAATAAAATTTTGCCCAGGGGTCCCAAAGCTCCCTGAGGGGAGGAATGTGTCTATCTTGGTTAATCTGACATTCCCTAGAGCCTGGCATATAGTGGGTACTTAAAATTCACTGAAAGATCTGTACGCCCATGTTCTCAGCAGCATTACTCACAGTAGCCAAAAGGTGGAAGTAATCCAGGTGTCCATAAACAGATGAGTGGATAAACAAAATGCAGCATACATGCACAATGGAGTATCACTCAGCCTTAAAAAGGAAGGAAATTCTGGCACATGCTACAACATGGATGAACCTCAAGGACACTGTGCTAAGTGAAATAAGCCGGTCACAAAAGGACAAATACTGTAGGATTCCACTTATCTGAGGTACCTACAGTAAAGGGAGACAAAGCAGACTAGCGGTCTCCAGAGGCTGGGGAAAGGGAATAAAGGGAATTAGTTAGTGGTTAATGAGTACAGTTTGTTTTGGAAAAAAGTTCTGGGGATGGATGCACAACAATGTGAATGCACTTAAAACTACTAAACTGTATACTTAAAATGGTTCAAATGGTAAAATTTCATATTATGTATTTTTTACAGTTTAAAAATGAAAACAAAATTTCATTGAAAGAATAAATGAAGGACTACTCAGCACTACTTTATCACTCATTAAATGTTCTATCTCATACCTTCAGATTATTCATTAGAGTTTCAATCTCTACATTTTACAGATGAGGAAGGAAAGTGGGGCTCAGAGAGCTTAACTGATCTGCCACTATACTATAGATGGTAGCCACTATATCTGCTCAGTATTAATGGTGTACTGTATCTGACTGGTTGTAGGCCCCATGAAGACAAGGGCTATGCTTTAGGTCTTCTTTCTATGCCCAGATCCTGAACACACTACCAATAGGCTCCTTGAATGTTCTGAAAATCGCACTGGCCTGAACATCTGTAGCACAGAAGATGTCATTGTATCCCTTTCTGAACTAAACCACTAACTTGGCAGGGGTAAATGGCAGCCTTAAGAACACTCCTGTCACTGGAGGTGCTCACACACAGGCTGGGCCATCAACCATTCCCCATGGCCTACTATGTGCCAAGAGCTAGGGCACATAAAGGTTCAGACAATTTCATCTTTAAGGGAGCCGAGTCTTCTGCAGTAGACAGATAAGGCTCAGACACAATTACAATGGCAAAAGATAAATGCTTAACAAATCTATGGGAGTACTGAGAGTGGCTACGGGTCGGGAAAATGTGGAAAGTATCTTCAGAAGCAGCTTCTGCGCTGGATCTGGAAAGATGAATAGTTTTCCAGACACTACAAAGAAAAGGCCAGAGCGTGTGGCAGAAAGAAGAGCAGACTGGGTTTCAAAAGAAAGCACCATTCCTGACTGCTATTATCTAAGTTAACCTCTACAAATCACAAACCCTGTTTCCCCACGTATAAACCTACAAGACCCCTACAAGTTCTGTGTGTTGCATCTAACAGGAGCTCTGAAGTCAGACCACCTGGGTTCAAATTGTGCCACTGTCACTTATGGGTGACCTTGAACTGGTTCTGTGCCTCAGTCTCCCCACTTCAGAAGAGAGTTGGTGTGCTAATTAAATAATACTTATCAACCACTTAGCACAGGGCCTGGCACATAGTATGCCCTCAAAAAAATAATGATAGCTACTGTCATAATGAGCTACACTCTAAGAGAGGTAAACATCAGATGCTACAGTTGTGCCTGCAGCGCTTTCAGGTCCCTCTCCGTCCAAGTGACATCCATGGGGGGATGGGAGCCGGGGCTTGCAAACCCTGCACGCATGTCACTGCCCTGATCCGCACGCGCCTCTCCCCGCCCCAGGGAGAAGCGATGGCTCAGCAGTCCCGGGGCCCGCTCCCACCTCAGGCTGCGCACTCAGGGAGGGAAGGGGCTCGGACCCCACTTACCATGGCTGGCCGGGGGAAGGGGTGGCTCAGGTGAGCTGGCTCTCGGGCTTCGGACACGTCCCGCACGCACAGTTCAGGTCATGATCGCGGCAGACTCGGGAAGTCCCCCGCTCATGCAAAGAGAACCGCTTCCCCACCCGGGCCCCGCGGGGACCCTCTAAAAAGAGCGCAGCCCCCTGGCCCGCCTCATCGGGGACGCCCAGAAAAATTCATCAAGACCCCCCCGCCCCTCCCCAAGTTACTGAAAAAGCAGAAAATAGGGCTCGGAGGCCGGCGAGGAGGGCGGCAGCTCGGGGCCCCCCGCCCGGGCCCGACCCCCGACGGGAGGTTCCGGGCCCAGGCAGGGGCTCCCCGGCCTCCGCGTTCAGGAGCAGAGGCGGGCCCGGCCCTGAGGCTGAAGGGGCGGAAGCTGAAGGGGCCTCGGCGCAGCAGCCCGAGGGGCCGGCTCAGGCGAGAGGCCCGGTGGCCCGCGCTGTCCTCGCCGCCTCAGCCCACACGGCCGCCACCGCCGCCCTCCGGAGCATCCCTGCACGCGTCCACCCGGAGCCCTCCGCTTGCACCGCGCGGCCGCCCTCAACCAACAGCCCCAACGCGCCGGAAGTGGCGAGCGCCCGGCGTGGCCCCACGGCGCGGCCGCCGGGCTGCGGCGCTGGAACCGGACCAATCCGGAATCAGGCGGGGGGCGGAGGGACGCAGGGCGGGGCTGCACCTGACGGCTCCCGCTGGCCCCGCCCTCCAGCTGGCCCCGCCCCGCGCCGGCGCCATGTTGGTGAAGGGCGCCGGGCCCGCCTCCTCGGCGAAGCGGCGCTTTCTCTTTCGCTCCGTTCGCTCATTCATTCCGCAGATCTTTAGGAAGCGCCTTCTACGTGCCAAGCGCCCGGCTGGCAGTCAGCGGCACGCAGCCTCTGCCCCGGTACAGCTCACGCCCGTTCGGTCCACACACATTTTAGCCCTGCTGCGGCCCAGGCTCGGCCGTGGGTGCCAGGACTAGCGCCAGAAGCGAGGCTGCGGTAGCCTCTGCCCTCAGGAGGCAATCGGGAAAGAGCCAATGAATAATTAATTGTAAGAAACGAGGAATGCTGTGAGTAATGTGAACGCAACCCACGGAAGGGAGGGATGGGAAATGTAAACCGGGACCCGAAGGATAAAGCCAGGCGTGGGAAGCGCGGTCAAAGCAGAAGGAGCGCAGCTCAGGGGTCCTGGGCCCTGGGCCGGCAAAGAATGTGGGGGGCTCCTGTTCCTGTGCTCCAACCCACTTTACTCCTGAAAGTGTCGATTTTAAGAAATAGAAGCAGGAAACGATCCCTAGCAGCAGCGGTGCTGCTAAGGTGCCCACTGCCTGGCCTGGGGCAAACCTGAGTGACCCGGCGGCCGGCAGACTCCAGCCGGGATCGGAATCACGCGGCGCGCGGGCCTGCTGTCCTCTGAGCCCGCTCCCAGGGTTTCTAATTCATCAGGTCTGGGGTGGGGCCTAAGAATTTACATTCCTAACAAGTTCCCAGGTGATGCTAATGCCGCAGGTCCGGGGGCCGCACTGGGAGAACCTCCGATACAGCTCGTGGCCACAGAAAGCTCTCACTTATTCTTTCATCAAATATTTATTGTTGCCCGCTAAGTGACAACAACTGTTCTGAGGAGTCAGTGCTGAGCAAAACAGATAGACTGTGCCCTTATGGGGTTATGGAATAGAGAGACAAAATATTTTAATAGTATTATATAACAAGTAATCCGTTGTAATTGTGATAAAGCATGAAAGAAAAATACAGACCACCACCATGAGAGTTAATAGCCAAGGGATCGAAGCTGATCTTGAGGGTTGGGTTGAAGGTGATCAGGAAGTGACATTTATTTAAGCTGTAGCCTAAAAGAAATGTTGTTGTAGTTTGCTAGTCAGAGAGAGGAGACATCGAATATTCTAGGTTCTCTAGAATCTGCAAGTACAAGAGAGGCCATCTCAGAGGTAAGCAGGTACCTCAGGACTGAGGCCAAGTGACTTGCCCTTTCTTGGCTCAGTTTAGTGGGATGAGCAAAGGCTTTTGTTATTTTGTTTGTTATTTTGTTTGTTTGTTTGTTTAATTCTCACCCAAGGATATTTTTTTCCATTGCTTTTCAGAGAGTGTGAAA
The DNA here is from genome assembly GCF_054644295.1 of Miniopterus natalensis. Classification (NCBI taxonomy): domain Eukaryota; kingdom Metazoa; phylum Chordata; class Mammalia; order Chiroptera; family Miniopteridae; genus Miniopterus; species Miniopterus natalensis. The sequence continues at coordinate 96,282,014 of NC_142083.1, forward strand.
GGGAGAGAGAAACATCAATGTGAGAGAGTCATATCAATTGGTTGTCTCCTGCACGCACCTGCAACCGAGGCCGGAATCAAACCCAGGACCCTTCAGTCAGCAGGCTGATGCTCTAACCACTGAGCCAAACCAGCTAGGGTGAGCAAAAGCTTTTGGATGAGATAATTGGTAGTAGGTCCCCAGCCCTTAGCACAAGCTGAGGTCTGTTGAGCACATTACTATCAAAGTCTTGATTTCCTCACTGTGTAATTGTGTTATAGGTGGAAGTGGGGTATCCTGTTCCCCACTGGGTGCTTGGGGTGGGGTCCTTACAATACCTTTAGAAAAAGAATTTCCTGAGACTCACACAGGAGGATGAGGGATTTTTTATTTGTGTAGAATTATACGTCTGGGTTTGCAAAGTCCCACTTCCCTTAATCCAGTCCTGGAAGATGGCAGCTGGGGATTCAGTAGAGCTAGAAGCAAAGCCAGGGTCCAAAGTTTCCTTTCCGTGCTGGAATTGGGTCTTGGTTTAGCATCAGGCCAGTTGCAGTCCATTAGTCTATTGTGTGGGGTCCACGTCGCCATGAGCCATGTGGACAAATGCAGGAGCCAGAGTAGGCGTGGCCACTGCAAGCACAGGAAAATTTGAGATATTTAATCCCTTAAACAAAGACATGTTCTGCCCGGCCGGTCGTGGCTCAGTGGTTGAATGTCGACCTAGGATCCAGGAGATCACAGCTCGATTCCGGGTCAGGGCACATGCCTGGGTTGTGGGCTCTATCCCCAGTTGGGGGTGTGCAGGAGGCGGCCGATCAATGACTCTCTCATCGTTGATGTTTCTCTCTCTCCCCCTCTCTCTTCCTCTCTCTGATATCAATAAAGATATATTTAAAAAAAACAAAACACACACACAAAGAAGTATTCTCTTTGCTTCTTGCTTCTTGTGTCTTTTGGTTGCTCTTGGGACTCTTGTTGCACAGGGCACGCTCTCTTGGCTCCAATGACCTGTCCCCAGGTGTGACAGGCAGGCAAGTACCTTCCCTGTTTCACCCAAACTTCACTGGGTAAGCATCTATTCTCCACCCTGTTCAGTCCCTTTCCCCAGTGTTCTGCAGAGGGGAATAGACCGGTGGCTTCCTAGGGAGTGTTAAACTGCAGTTTCCTGGCAAAGCTGCACAAATGACATGCTTATAATACTTGGCCTTCCCTTTGCTCCTTTCCAGTTATTCATAACTAGGTTCATTACAATGGTATCGATTGGACGAAATAACAGAGACTCAACTCAGACTGAATTAGAGATGTGTGTTTTGCTCATATAACTCCCATAGCTGGGCATCCAGAGATAGGTCAGCTTCCAGCTGGAAATGATGAGAGCCCTGGATCCATTCCTCTAGGATTTTCTTGGCTCTGCTTTTCTCCATGTCCTCAAGATGACTTCCAGGAAAAGCCAGGGTCACAAACTTTCTCATTCACATCCAACAAAAAGGAGCACATTTTCTCACACCCTTTCTCATGGCAGCAAGCTTTATCCTGCTGATCCTAATTGGCCCAGACCTGTGCATCCCTGAACTAGCCACTGTGGAAGAAGATGGAATTGCTGTGATTAGCTTAAAGAATCATCCCCTGGCCCAGCTGATGTGGCTCAGTTGGTTGAGTGTCGTCCCATGCACCAAGAGGTCACCAGTTTGATTCCTGGTCAGGGCACATGCCTGGGTTGTGAGCTCACTCCCCCGATCAATATTTCTCTCTCATTGATGTTTTCTCTCTCTCTCTCTCTACTTTCCCCTCTCTCTAAAATCAATAAAAACATTTTTTTAATCAATAAAAACATATTAAAAAAAAAAACAAAAACATCCCTTGGAGTTGATTTCACTTCCCCAGAATAAAGCAGATTTGGTGGGGTCATCACATGTCCACCATACTTCCATTGCCAGGCTGGAGTGAAGATTAAATTTAATGTACACAAAACACCTGGCACATAAGTCATGTAATAAATCACCACTATTACTAATTTTACTCCAGGGATTTTGTCCAAGTCAACTGAATAACATTTTGTTATTAATATTAATATCAAGACTATCTATTCCAAAAAGAGATTTAAGACTGCTATTACTTTTTGTTGGCACTGCAGGGATGGCCCCCATCCATCTCCCCTGCCCATTCCTACTACTACTGCCTAGTCTCACTCAGTTATTTGTACAACAAACTTTCAATGACTTAGTAACAATTTTGTGCCACGCTTTCTCAAAAACTGAGAGTTCCAAAAGCATAAGATTCAGGCAAGTGCACTGCCTCACCCGAGGATACAATTACAGCACAGTGTAAGAGATGCTGTAATAGAGGTGTGTACAAACCTACGCGCACAAGAAGGGGAAGGGAGCAACTAGCTATGGCAGGGAAAGTAGTTGGAAGGTTGAACAAAAATGGTAACATTTCAACTGGGTCTTGCTGGAAGAATAGAAGTTTGCCTGACTGCTGCAGAGTCCCTTCTCCTCTTCCTACTCCAAACTGTCTTCCACTGTGTTAGAACTATTTCCACTGCAAGTGACAAAGTTGGGACTCCAGAGTTGATACTCTGTCGTAAGGGGAAAAGGGACTATATTGTCTCATGTACGAAAGTCATCCAAAGGGTTGTGTGGACTTTGGACATAGCTGGGTTCAGGCTCTGAAAGGATATCATCAGACTCAGTTTCTCTCCACTTCTTGGTTCTGCTTCCCTGATTGGGGGGGGTCTTTTATCCACATGGTGGGCCCTGGCACATCCAGGCTTTATCTTTGCCCAGTTTGAAGCCTGGTAGAGAGAAGAGATCATGCCTCTCCTTCAAATATTCTAGGAAAATAATCCGTTTGGCTTTGATTGGATCACTCCTAAACCAATCACTGTGACCACGGGGAGTGTGATGCTCTGATTGGCTGGACCTTGCTCACATGCCCCACCCCCAGCTCCAAAAGAGATCTTTCAATGGCCAAGATTTCTCTAAGCCCCACCACAGTTCTGCAAGGCTATCAGAGCTTGGAGAAGTCTCTCATTTTGCAATTGAGGAATCTTGTTGATTTCTCAACAGGCATAAAAATAACAGTATCACTCACAATGGATTTAATAAAAGAAGGAAAAAGGGTGAGTGTCTGGCACCCTCTATAGGTGAAGGAAATATTCTGTTTAACCTGGCATTCAAGGCCTTTTAATATCTTTGCAGCTCTGTTACCAGATTCTTGCCTAACCTCTCTGCACCTGTTCTCTCATCCATAAAGTAGAAACAATACTAGTGCCTACTTGGTCACGTAGATACCTGATCAGGTTCTATCAGGAACTCTAATCAGAATGTAAAGAATTGGCAAGGGGGCTATTCCAAAGGGCAGTGTGTAAGGAAACCTACACAGGATAACAGAGTACCCCACGTCTAATTAGAGGACAATTAGTACCCCTAGACCTGAAGGGCCAAGAGGAGGAACAGTTGCCAGAATCTGGCATGGGAGAATCATGTGAGGGCAGCTGAGGGAAGCAGCCAGCCACGGCAACCCTGCAGGGAGGGAGCCAATGGGATAAATCCTCTGACCTCACTGCCTTCCCTCCCTCTATCTCCTCCTGGGGCTCCCCATTGGACAAATCCAACTGGAAGCCAGAGAACAAGGGAGCCTGGTGATGTCATTCATAGAGGCCAACCTCCTGGGCACAGGGCTGGGTAGAGAAGAGGGAACAGGACTCCCGGGTGCAAAGGGAAGAGACCCAGCAGAGCACCATTACTGTAGTAAAGCACATGACGTGTGTGAAACTGTGCCCAGCACATTAAAAGATTTTCAATAAATTTTAGTTATCAATTATCAATTACTATTTCCATCCTTGTTCCAGCCCGCCTTTCTGTCTCCCCTTCTTCCACAAGTACACTGAGCTAGACGCCTCACGGCTCCCGGAAAACAGCAGGTTCTTTCATGCCTCTGAGCCTGTGCTTGCGCTGTTCCATCTGGAATGTTCTTTTCCACATCCCTTCCCTTCCTTTCAGATTCCTACTCATTCTAAAAGCCCAACTCAAATGTCTCCTACTGAGTGACCCCCTCATATGGAACAAATGGCTGTTTATAAACATCCATTAATATGATCAATGCAGAAATTTTGCCTGAAAACTTATTTAACGGTGACATCCAACAGGAATCATCCATGGGTATAGTATAGTGGGGCAGAGGCCTCCACTGCTCAGCCACTTCTGCTCTGCTGTCTTCCAAGTACAAAGGAGGATTACACTTCCCCACTGCTTGCAGCTGGGCAGGACAGTGCTGACTGGTGGAAGTGACTCATGTCATTTCTGGGCCAGAGCATTTCCTTGCCTGTGCAAATCCCCCTGATTCTGCTCACCCCTGCCACAGTGAACCCTGAGCTGTCATGTTGAGATTGTGACATCATGAGATGGATTGACTACATGGGGCAGAACCCCTCCCTGACTGCCACCAGGCCAGACAAGCAATAAATAAATTTGCATAATTTGAGGCACTGATATTTGAGATGATGTGCATGACCCAGCCTTTTCTGACTGGTACGCATAATCATGTGTGGTAGCTGGTCTGTAAGACGGCCCCCCACTGAATCAGGTCTGTCAGTATTCACAGCCTTGTGTAGCCCCCTGCCCTTGAATCTGGGCTGACCCTGGGAATTCTCTTCTTTTTTTTTTTTTTTTTTTAAATATATCTTTATTGATTTCGGAGAGAGGAAAGGAGAGAGAGAGAGAGATAGAAACATCAATGATGAGAGTCATTGATCCGCTGCCTCCTGCATGCCCCTGACTGGGGATTGAGCCCGCAACCCAGGCATGTGCCCTGACCAGGAATCGAACCCCGATCGCCTGGATCCTAGGTCGACGCTCAGCTGCTGAGCCACGCCCAGCCGTTGTGAATTCTCTTATGACCAATGAGATGGAATGGAATGGAGCATGACTTCCAAAGTTAGATCTTAAAAGGCTTTCCAGTTTTTGCTTGGGTTTTTTAGAATATTCCTTCTGAGGCAAGCCAGCCACCATGTAAGAAGTCTGGTTGCCTGAGAATGCCATGCTGTGAGGAAGTCCTCCCTGGCCACATGGAAAAGCTATGGGGGGAAAAAAGAGTGTTGCCTGTCCAGCTTCTTTCTGCCACAGTTAGCCCAGCTGAGACACCAGCCATGCGAGTGAAGAGGCTTCTTGGATAGCTAAGCCAGTCATGACTTCGGGAGACTCCAGCCCCAGCACCTCGGTTACTGTGTGACTATAACCATGGGAGAGACCCCAAGTGAGAACCACCCAATTCTGCCCAGTCAAGCTGCAGAACTGTAAAAGATAATAATAAGTTGTTTTTTAGTCATTACATTTTGGGGTGATTTTTGATACTGTTGTAATTAGCTAGTTGTTAATAATAGAAAAGAAGCAAAGGGAGAAGCCAGACATTATAAGCATGTCATTCGGGCAGCTTCACCAGGAAGCTGCAATTTCACACTCCCCAGGAAACCACAGGTTTATTCCCTGCAAAACACTGGAGGAAGGGGACTGAACAAAGGGAAGATAGACAAGTGCCCAGTAAAGTTGAGGTGACATAGGGCAGGTACTTGTCTGTCAACCAGACCTGGGAACAGAGATCATTGGCTAGAGTGGGCGTGGCCACTGCAAGGTCTTGAAAATTTGAGAATACATAATCTCCTAAACAAAGGAATTCTCTCTCCTGATGCACTTGACTCTTGGTTTGTGGGGCTCTTTTTCTCCTGCTTCCTTGCATTCACCCCAGGGTCCACAGCCATGAGGACCCCACACACAATGGACTAATGGACTGCAGTGGGGAAACACAAGCTAAGATAGCCTGATGCTGGACTAGACCCAGCTCCACACTGGAACTGATTTTAGCTCTACTGAAGCCCCAACTATACTTCTTCTATGACTGGACTAAGGGAAATGGGACTTTGGAAACCTATGGGTGTAATTCCATGGAAATAAAAATTGTGTAAACCTCCGGAAATGCTTATTCCAGCGGTACCCCAAGAGCCCCACTTCCATGAACAACCAGGGGAGATGAGGCCCTCTCTCCTCCATTAAGAATTTGTCATTCAATGATCCATAATCACGACACTATTAAAGGTCTGCCCTTTAAGGAAACCAATGAAGAGCCATCACTGCTCCTTTCTTGTACGAATGAAAAGCCAGTTGTTCGTAACCCCTGCACAACCTCATGACATGAGACAGGGCCCATGTCTGTTGCCTGTGTCCTTAAAAGACAGGAAGTGCCTGTGGCTCACTTTATGAGACACCCCACCCGCACCCAGCACCCAGGTGTCTCAGCTTCACAAAGCCCCAGCCAACATTCAGATTAGAAACCCTGCAGCTAGAGCCCAACTCCCCACACCTTCGCTGTTAGTTAGTTACTGAGATGGACTTCTGTTGGAATGGCGAACTTTGGAAGAAATTATGAAATGATCATGTGTACTATTAATAGAAAAAATTGTGGAAACCGCAGCACCTCAGTCCTGAACAGTGTGTGAATAGTTATGTTTATCTAAGTTATTTCCCACACAACATCTAAGTTCAGGAAATCCAGTGTGTTATTAAACAGTAGCTATGTTTTTAATGGTAAACAAAAATGGGGGAGATAATAAATGATCACAAATGGATCCCAAAATATGGTGCTAACAAAAAAGATGACCCCTGGTCAGTGGACAAATGAGCACAAATAGAGTGCAAAATACCTCTATTTTATATGCAGATTAGAACTAATAAAATAGAAATGTAAAATGCAGAAAATTTAAATGACAATGTATTATGAAGCAGATGACAAAGAGGAAATAAACCTAGGGCTGTAACAGAGGAAGCTATAAGAAGACTCATTACGTGAAGTAGCTACAATATAATCAAAGTCTTAAGTACAGGTACAACCCAGGTGTCAGCTGTTCCTTTGTCCTCTGGCTCCTGTAGGTTCTGGTTTTTGTCCAATATCAACCCGGATACAAAACTCAGAACATCTTTAAGATTCCCAAAACAATCCACTTACACCAAAGCAACGTTTCCAACGGGAGTGACACTGGCCTTGTGCAAAAGACATCTCACCTGTTGGCCCAATTCTGGCCACCAAGTCAGTAGTTCCCCTCGGTCCTGCCCTACCCCCAAGCAGCCACCGTGGCAAGTAAAACCACTCTACCTTTCCAGTGCAGCTGGGGCAGTGCCACGCTCAACAGAGAAACCCTGCAATTAGGGACCCATCCTTACTGCCGATTTCCTAAGGGTGCCTCACACATTCCATAGCAAACAACCTAGAACCTTCCTTTGCGCTCCCTGCTGTTTTCCAGAAGCCTTCGCCAGCAGGACTGCTACTCCATCTTTCCTCGGCCCCTCACCCCTCCTGATGCCCGACTGTCTAGTTCACTCTCCCCCCTCCAAAATTTCATTCCAACCCTCCGGCTTCTCGCCCCACTGTTATGGAGAGAGGTGGCCCTAGATGCTACCCCACATTTGCAAAGCTGCGCTCATCATGTGTGCTCAGCAAACCAAAGCCTTCATATTAACAGAGCCTGCCTTCTCAGAGGTGCTTTAGTCTCCTTATCTGGTTACCTGACTCGCCTGGAAACCTCACCCCCAGGCTGTGTCACCTGCGTGTGGCCTGGAGCTTTCTGACGCGTGAGGTTGTCTCCATCTGATGCACAGGAAGAGTACTGATATTGCAAGGAACATCTTTTTTCTTTCTTGTCCCAGTTTTGCTCTGAAGGACCACCTTTCCTCCAAAGGCAGTTCTTGAGACTTCGGATCTTCTTGGTCTCAGGGGTAAGCATGTGACCCAAGACAATATGGTTTCTATTCTTTTACTAACAAAACCAACGCTGTAAAAAACAATCTTATGCATATACATCCATAAGTATGCATGTGTCTCTGTAGGATAAATTCACAAAAGTAGAATTGCTGGATCAAAGGGTAGGTGTCTTTGCGTTTTTGATGGATTGTGCACCCTTCAAAGGACTTGTCCATTCTTACCAGCTACACAGAGTATCAGTTTCCACATAGACTGACCAATAAGATATATTGTCAAACTGCTGAATTTTTGCCAATCTGAGAGGTGACAAATAGTATCTCAGTGTCATCATAACTTTCTGTGAACTGTCTGTTCATGTACTTTGCCCTCTTTGATATTAAGTTGTTGGGCTCTTTTGTCTATGTCTCTAGTTCTTTATGTTATCCGAAAATAATTTATGTGATATCGACTTACAAATATTTCCCCAGATCGTTGTTTGTCTTTTAACTTTTCTATAGTTTTACTTTTCCATGAATAAGTTGTTGTTGTTTTTAAAATATATCTTTATTGATTTTAGAGAGAGGAAGGGAGAGAGAGAAAGAGATAGAAACATCAATGATGAGAGTCATTGATCAGCTGCCTCCTGCATGCCCCCAACTGGGGATGGAGCCCGCAACCCAGGCAGGTGCCCTGACTGGGAATCGAACCGCAATCTCCTGGACCCTAGGTCAATGCTCAGCTACTGAGCCATGCCCAGCCTGGCACCATGAGTAAGCTTTTAATTTATTTTTTAGAGCCAAATGGACCAATCTTTTATGGTTTCTGGATTTTGAGGCACACTTAATAAGGATGCTCCTATGCAAATGTTCCAAGGAATTTGCCTATGCTCTCTTCAAGTACATTTATAGCTTTTGTTTTAGACAGGTAAATCTTTTATCTGCTTGGAGTTTATGTTGGTGTACAGTGTGACGTATAAATCCAAGCTACTGTTTGAGATAGGAGGAGCCAAACCCAAACAAGGCACAGACTAAGGTAACTTAGTTCCCAGAAAGAGGCCAGGCCAGTCACAAGGACCTGATGCATGGAACTGGCCAAGTTTACAGGACAGCTGGAAGCAATACCATGTCATAGCAGGGTGATGGCAAGAAGCGGAATCAGAGAGCCCAAGGCTCCAGCGAGCAGAGTGGCAAGGAGGCCAGGAGAAGGGCCTGGGAAGCTGCTTCCAAACTCCAGACAAAGGCCTGAGCTCTGGGAAATCCTGTGACTTGGGCCCTGAACCCTACTAATCTGATACAGGGAGACAGGTGGGAAGGAGTCCTTGTGCTCAACAAGTTCTCATTCTTAAGGGAGAGTCGACAGGATCCACCACAACCCTAGTAAAAGACCAAAAGCAGAATAAAGGTTAAGGAGCACCAGGCAATAAGTTCACACCAGGAGGGCTTCTCGTAGGAGGTGATGGCATTTGGGCAGAACCTTAAAGACTTGGTGAGCTCTTAACAGATGGAGAATTTTTATTGCAATAACATTAATTCTGTAGCCAGCCTTTATGCCGTTGGCTTTTCTTTCGAGAATCAGTCTGCCGTTCCATGAGTTCAGTCTTCTTTTGCGTCATCCAGCAGCATTTTCAATTTTCCTTCATATAGATTTAATGCACTTCTCATTAAGTCTATTCTTAGGTCGTTTACCTTTTGTGTGGCTATTGCAAATGGGGTCGCCGCTCCATTATATCTTCTAAGTGGTTTTTATAGGTATAAATAACAAGGCTATTGATCTCCTTAGTTTAATTTTGGACCCAGACAACTGACTGAATGTTTGTATTTTTTGTCTTTTCAACAGATTCACATGGATTTTCCAGCTATAAAACTGTATCATCTGCAAATCTTGTTAATTTTCCCTCCATTTTTCCATTTCCTAAAGATGACTGAAAATCGAGGCGGGCGTTCCTCCTGGCCTCAGGCCTTGCGTGTTCGGTGTGGAGGAAGAGGCGTGAAATCCGCATCTACCGTAGCTCCTCGTGGCCTTGACATATGTTCTTGCCTTTGCCACCCCCATTCCTTTACACAGTACACTAGTGCCCCCTTATCCCCGGGGGTATGTTCCACGACCCCCCGCGGGCACCCGAGACTGCAGTTTCCGTGTGTGTACTATGAACCCCGTCTACACCATGTGTGTTTTTATACACACGCACCTATGATAAAGTTTAACTTGTAAGTTAGGAAATTTCACAGATAGAAGATTTGTTCTTACTGTAGATCTCAGCAACCTCAGCATACATTTTTCTTTCTTTCCTTATTAAGTCAGGAACTTCCACCTTTTCACTTGAAGGAAGCACTTGACGGCTTCTCTGTCATATCTGAATTGCCAGGGTCCCTACTCTTGCCCTCTGGGGCCATGGTTAAGTAACATAAGGGTGGCGTGAGCCCAAGTGCTGTGATACCGTGACATTGGCTACTCAGTGACTACCCGGTGCGGAGCATCTACAGCGTGGACACACTGGACAAAGGGACGATTCCCGTCCCTGGCAGGGCGGAGCAGGGCAGCGGGAGATTTCATCACATTGCTCACAGCAGCAAGCAATTTAAAACTTGGGAATTATTTCTGAAATTTTTCATTTAATATTTTCAGACCATGGTTAACTGCGAGTAACTGAAAACTTGAAAAGTGAAAAACCATGGGTAAGGGGGGAATACTGTAGATCCCCATCACTCTTCAAGCCTGAAGTCAAATGTCACCTCCTCTGGGAAGCTCTCCTTGACTTCTCTGCCCACATCTGTTCGCTTCTACTTCCCCATCATAGGTCAGTAGGTGCATTTTAGTACATTGTGGGAGGATGGGATTAGCGTGGGCCTCCCCCAAGCTGGAGCTCTACGAGGGAAGGGGCTGTGCTCACTTGGGCAGTACTTGTTTTTGGCCTGCCCAACGTCCATCTCCCCTCAATTCCCTTTTGAGGTTTTCCTCCTTTCATTAAGCCCAAGTCTGCCAAGACTTAAAAGGCCAGCTTAGGACAACAACAGATGAGATGGCACATACTTTGGTGCCAACTGCTCTGTACAGACAAACGTGGAGAGCAGAGAGATGCACTTTGGGCTGAACCCAGTGGTCAGGGAAATCCTGGGAGACATGGCAGAGCCAAACATCGAGGGAAGCTATGTGTGCACCAGTTCTCCCGGGGACGCTCTGGACTCAGGCTCCGGTCAATCAGCGCACTGCGCTGGACCTAACAGCAGGCAGCTTGGGTCTTAGGCCTCAGCTAGTTGCCTGCATGCACACTATTTGTCATGGGCTGGACTTCTCGGGACTCTTTTAGTTAGTGTGACAGAAAAGCAATTTAAATTGGCTTGAACAAACAAGGATATACTCCTAGGTATAGGAGGCCTTCAGGCATAGCCTGATCCAGGGATTCCTCTCTGTCTCTTAGTTTTTGCTTTGCTCTTAGCCAAGCTGTCCTCTTGCGGTGAACCCTGGATGCTCCACACTATCATTCTTTCAGAAATAACTCTGAAGGAAAGAAAAATTTTCTTCCTGAATTACTCTGGGAAGAATTCTAGGATTTATTCTACAAGTGGAAGGGCTTAGGCCATCAGTTTGGAGCTGGATGGAATCTGACTTGAAGCCCTGGATGGGGTCCATGTTGCACACACCGACCATACCTGTACTCTGTCACCCCCTCCATCGCCAGGCCTTGGTGATTTCAGCTGAGGGAAGATGCAGAGGGAGGGACTCCTCACAGAAAAGGAGACCTCAGCCTGGCATCTCCCCCTTGGAGCAGTCAGTAACCTGCCCGATGTATCATGACACATGCTATAGAAGACCTCTCGTAGACAGGTCTGGGTTTCCCTCAAACACACAGTGAATGGAGGCCTCTGCTGCCCAGAAAGGGGGCTGGAAAATGTGGTAGGTCCCAAGGTTGACAATAGTTGGTGGACTGTCTCCATCCCCCAGCCTGCTTGAAGAACTAAGATTTTCTGCTGAGTACCCCTGAGAAACATTACCTTATCCATGTGACTCACTCTGAAAAATAAAGCCTGGAGTAGGGACCACCAGGACAGAACCGGTGGCTGGGCCTGGGCTAAAAGGCTGGAGAGTGGTTAGGAACTATCTTGCATCCACATGGTCCAGAATTCAAGGCAGTCTTTGGGCACAGTTTGTGACAATAAAAGAGAAACTCACTTCTAGTTATTTTAATAAAGTGATAGTATATACATTAGGAATGCTTTCGGTAGCAAGTAACTAAGACAAAAATGAGGATTCATTTTTCTTCTTTAATAGTAATGAAGTGATGCTGTGCAGACTCAGCTGCTCGATGACTCTGTGGCATCTCTATGATTCTCTTAGAATTGCCCTCATGGTGGCAAAATGGCTGCTGGAGCTCCAGGCATTGTGTTCACATTTTAAGTAGAAAGCAGAGGGAAAGAGATGATGCCAACCACATCTTGCTCCTTTTTTGGATAAAGTGAAGCCTTCCTGTAAACCTCGAGCAGCTTTCTGCTCCCATCTTACTGACCAGAACTGAGAAATACAGTTTCCCTAAGCTGCAAGAGAGGATATGAAAGGAAACATTTAGCTTTTCTAGACAGTATAGTGGCAGAAGCAAGAGAGAAGTAGGTAAGGAATGCCAAATAATGTCAACCACAGCAGTTTATAATAAATATAGCGGTATAGTATTGGGGGGATATTAACCTATGTTATTGCAGTTTTCTGATATTTTCTTTTTTATTTTCTATTGTCAAGCCAAAACCTGTACTTGTCACCTCAAGAGAGGAATGTGAGAGGATAGAAAGCAGAAAAAAGCCATGAGTCTGACTTTTGTGCCCCAATAGTTTACATCCTTATTGAAGAAACATAAACACCAAAAATTGGGCTTGTCACCTTCAGATCAGTAATATCCTCCTGAGGTAAGGTGGGGTGCAGAGGAGAGATCATGAAAAAAAGGAGTTTGGGAAGTCTCTGAAGGCAAGGTCCTGAACTCTACTTTTTGTGGGCGATGGGACAGCAGGACTCCAGAGAGAGACTTGAGAAGCCCAAGAGCAGATGAAAGAATGCTTCACAGCCCAGTCTGGCTCCCGGCAGGGGCAGGAGCAACAGAACCACCCTGAGCCTTGAAGATGGTCCAGAAGAGGTGGAAGAGCTGCACAGACAGAAACAAGGTGGCCTGCGAGAGCTGAAGGTCAGGGGCAGGTGGCTGAGTGCTGACATCCAGGGCACACCTGCACGGACACAGGACTTCAGGACCGACACTGCGGGCCACAGCTGGGCACTGCAAAAGCCACCCAGGAATTAGACACAAGCACACAGTAAGGGGATAGTGCCACCCTGGCTTGCAGTAGAAATGATGCTGAGTTATCAAAAATGTAAAGAAAGTTCTCACGCACCCTACGGCTGTGGGCTGAGGTCAGAGCCTGTGGCAGCGACAGCTGGTTGCTCCCCCAGTATCTGCTCTCCCCTGTTCCTTAGGAATAGGCCTCTGCTCTCAGCAGGCACACTGCCCACACTCCCTTGAGCAAGGTGTGATTGTGTGACTAAGGGGTAGCCAATAAGATGTAAGCAAAACTGCTGGGTGGTACTTGCAGGAATTTGACTGAAAAGGAAGGGATCCATTCTTGTCCCTTCTTCTTCATTGCTGCCCGGAATATTACAGCTCCAGCAGCCATGGTGTTCCAAGAGGTAACCTTGAAAATAGAAGGTGGGAGAGAAAGTGGAGCCTGTCTCCATGCCACGGCCGTACCATCTTGGGTTGCCCGACTCCAGACTTAGTTGACATGATGGGAAATGCACTATTAGTCTACTCGGGGTGCCAGAACAACGTGCCACAGATCAGGTGGCTTAAACAAGGAAATGTGTTTTCTTACAATTCTTTTTTTTTTATTTTATTTTAATCCTAACCCAAGGATATTTTTCCCATTGCTTTTTTGGAGAGAGTAGAAGGGGGAGGGGGGGGAGAAACAGCAATGTGAGAGAGACATGTCCACGGGTTGCCTCCTGCACACACCTGGACCGGGGCCAAGGATCGAGCCTGCAACCGAGGTATGTGCCCTTGGCTAGAATTGAACCCAGGACCCTGCAGTCCACAGGCCGATGCTCTAACCACTGAGCAAGACCACCTAGGACTCAATTCTAGAAGCTAGAAATCTGAGGTCAAGGTGTCAGCAGGCCTCTCTCCTTGGCTTATAAATGGTTGTCTTCTCCCTGTTTTCACATGGTCTTCCCTCTGTATGTCTCTGTGCCCTAACCTCCTCTTCTTATAAGGACCCCAGTCACACTGGACTAGGGCTCACCCTAATGACCTCATTGTACCTGAATTACCTCTGTAAAGGCACCATCACTGGTCTAGGAGAGAGAGGGACACCAGGAAGGAGGATATTTGGTGCCACCTGTGAATTCTCTCACCTTCCTTCCCGTGAAGCTGTGACACCAGGAGAGTGAGTTGTACCTTCCCAGGTGCTAGCTCTGGACAGTGGCTCGTTTTAGGCAGAAAGCTCTTCTCTGTGTCATCCTCCCTGCTGGTCACTGTCAGGGTGGCCAGACTAAGGGTGTCTCTGAGGACACTCCCTGGGTATTGTCACCCTTCGTAGTGAGGCTACTTAATTCCCATAGAATTCAGGCTTGCCTTTTCTCTGTTGTTGAGGATAATAAAAGGTCATTATTTATTTTATTTAAAAAGGACATCATCATTATGAGGCACTGGGGTTAAGACGTGAACACATGCATTGGGGGAGGTGACCACCACTCAACAACATACACTTGCTAGCAGGAGCCAGGACTACCTTGCAGTGCATCACTCAATAAACAACCCCTTGCCCTTTCTGAGCCTCAGTTTCCTCTTTGGTGAAGCAAGGGGCTTAACATGCTGGTGGCTACTGTTTGCATTTTTGCTTCTCAAAACTCCCTCTAGGGCTGCTTTTCACCTAAATTGAAAGCCAATCTATCCCCTTTGCAAGCTTGGTGGAGCAGAGAAGGTGAGGGTGGACCCGCAAAGTGATGGCTGGGGGCCTGCAGCCTCCTCTCTGCCGGCTCTGGACTGGCTCAGGCCTCCGCCGGCCACTGACTCTCCCCCAAAGACGCACGTGGATGAGCGTGGACAAAGTGGCAGATAAGGCCTGTTCCCAAGCCAGCATTCTGTCCCGGGCCTCAGAGAAGGGGACAGAGCCACACAGGACAAAAGTCCGTGCCAGGTGTGTTCTTCATGCTCAAGAACCCTCATTTTACTGCTGGAGAAACCGGGGCGAATCACCACACTTATGCCTGGGCCTTGGGTCCCACCCCCTCCCAACTCGCTGAGAATTTCTCTCTTCTATATTTTTTCTCAACTGGAATCCATCCCATTAACTTTTTAAAGAGTAAATAATTCACCAGTTAAAAAAGCAAACACTAAAGCCCTGGCCGGTGCGGTTCAGTTGGTCGGAGCATCGCCCTGTACACCGACAGGGGCACGTTCGGGAGGCAACAGGTCAATGTCTGTCTCACATCTCTCTCCTCTCCTTCCTCTCTCTAAAAATCAATTTAAAAAAACTTAAAACAGGAATAAATTTATATTTGTCATTCTTGTCCTCCATTCTCCTTCTACTCCAACCCCTTTGTGGTAACCACTTTTCACCTTTTCCCCAGGGTTTTTTAATGCAAATACAAATAGATTTTCATATTTCCCACTTCCCCCATGTCTTACAAAAGGAGGCTCATAAATATACAATGCTTCCTCTTGCTTTTTCTTTTTAATTAACAGTACTTCCTAGCAATGTTTCCATTACAGTACATAGAAACGTTCTTCATTTTTTTATAGCAGCAAAATATTCCATTTTATGCATGTACCATAGTTCATTTAATCAGCCGCCTATTGATGGCCTCTCAGGCTATTTTCGGTCTTGTGAGAAAAAGTCAACAGCAACAACAACCATCACACACGCATGCGCACGCACACACGCACGCACACACACACACACACACACACACACTTTCACCCATGCCAAGTAGCTCTGTAGCATAAATTCCCAGAAGTGAGACTGCTGAGTCAAAAAATAAATGCATTTGTACTTTTGGTAGATAATGACGAATTGCTACTCACAGAACTGTACGAATTTGCACAACCCGTCTGAAATGTGCACAAGGGCCTTTGTCTCTTTTGCCTCGCAAGAGTCAAAAGATGACAAACTAGGAAAAAATATTTATAACTCATATCATAAAAGAAGGGCTCTTCCGCCTGATGTATAGAATTCTTAAAATCAATAAGAAAAAGACCAATGAACCAATAGAAAAATGGGTTTAAAAAAACATTAAAAAGATACAGTAGTCTCTAAAGAAAAGTTTCTCCTAGATCTATAAAAAAATGTCAAGTTCACTCATAATAAGAGAAATGCACATCAAAACCATCCTGAGAGGCTATTTTCCCCGATCAAGGAGTGGGAGGAAAACGCGAAAGTCTGACACTTTGTCACTATTTCTACCACCTCGAAGTTCTCCCCTCTTTTTTATTTATTGATTGGAGAGAGAGAAGGGAAAGGAGAGAGAGAAACATCAATTTGTGTTCCACTAATTTATGCATTCATTGATTGATTCTTTTTTTTTAATCTTCACCAGAGGATATTTTTTCCATCGATTTTTAGAGAGAGCGGAAGGGAGGGAGGAGAGGGAGAGAGAGAGAGAGAGGGAGGGAAAGAAGCATCAATGTGAAAGAGACACATCAATTGGTTGCCTCCCACACATCCCCTGACCAGGGCTGGGGATCGAACCTGCAACCATGACCCTTCGGTCCGCAGGCCGGTGAACCAAACTGGCCAGGGCGACTGAACCAAACTGGCCAGGGCCATTCTTGTATGTGCCCTGATCAGGGATCAAACCCATAACCTTGGTGTATCCGGATGATGCTCTAACCAGCTGAGCCAACCAGCCAGGGCAAGTTCTCCCCTCTTAAAAAAAAATAAATAAATAAAGTAACTTCACTTATCCTCTCCAGGTACCACCTTATTTCTCCCCTCCCCTCCCCTCCCCTCCCCTCCCCTCCCCTCCCCTCCCCTCCCCTCCCCTCCCCTCCCCTCCCCTCCCCTCCCCTCCCCTCCCCTCCCCTCCCCTCCCCTCCCCTCTGTAAGCAAACTTTTAGAAACAACTGTCCAAGGTCACTGTGTGCACTTGCACACCTGCGCAAAACACACTGCCAAGGCAGGGGTTCTCAATGGGGTTGGGGGTGATTTTGCACCCCAGGGGACATTATAGTCAATGTCTGGAAACAATTTTGGGTGTCACACTGGGGGATGAGGTGCCACTAGCATCTAGTGAATAAAGGCAGGGACACTGCTAAACATCCTCCAAGGCACAGGACTGACTGCCCACAGCACAGAATTATCCAGCCCAGTGTCCACCGGGCATGAAGGTCACCCTGACATCCAAGCTAAGCCCAGCGACTCTTCCTAAGCCTTCATCCATCTCGGGCCTCCTCAGCGTCCGGCACTGTCCACCCTCCTTCTCTCCCTGAAAAGCTGACTCCTGTGACCGACTTCCCTTCCTCCATTCCCTTCACTGGCTCATCCCCCTGCAGGCGGCAATTAAATGTGTAGGCTCCTCAAGGTGGGACCCTAGATCTTTCCCTCTCACCCCTCACTAACCCTAGTCGATGTCACCCGCACCCCTGACTTGAAGCACCGTCTCCCCAACCTCGCCTTGGAGCTCCAGGTCCGTACACCCCGCTTCTCGCTCCACAGTCCACGCGGGTGGCCCAAGGCCCCTGGGGCCCGGCAGGCCGAGCTTGCCCTCGCGACCCTCCGTACCGGCCCCTGTGGCACTCCCTGTCCCAGTGACTGGCAGACCGGCAGTCTAGATAAGCGAGTCGGAGCCCAGCAGTCATCCTCAATGCCTCCCTGCCCCTCAAGCCCCACCGAGGCCCGAGATTTACCCTCAACACATCTTTCTTCAACTTCTCTCTTGCCCACTGCCACCCACCTGCCCCAGGCCACCGTCACGTTTAGCCTGGGCCACTGCACCACCTCCTGCATTGGCTCCCCACCACCCCTTGCCCCCCAGCAGCCCGAGGGAGCTTTTCAAACCACAAATCCGATCATGTCCTGCTCCTGCACGGCCTGGTCCCTGCTGGGTTTTTCTCGCTGGCAGAGGAGGTCCCTGCCCCAGATGACCTTGCAGGGGTCTTTTCACCTGTGATAGTCTGTAATTCAAGCCCCAGGTCATTTGTAGCCCTAGGACTATAGAGTGACACTTGAGTGACACAGACCTGAAGGAACTGAGTGGCAAGCTATGCCACTACTGGGTGTTCCAGACAAAGGAACAGGAAGTGCGATGACCTTTGGGGACAAAGAGAAGTTGAAAATCTTCCCCCACACACTTATTGGCTGTTTCTATTTCTTCATTTTGGAATTGCGAGTTCACGGTCTCTGCCCTTTGTCCTACAGGGTTTGTGGGCCTTTTCTTTATGATATGTAAGAGCTAACTTTCTATTACGGATATTATCCTTTATCTGTCACTTGTAGTCCACACTTTAAAAATAGTGGACCAGCCCTGGCCAGCGTCGCTCAGTGGTTAGAGCATCGGCCCACATACCAGAGTCCCGGGTTCGAGTCTGGTCAAGGGCATGTACCTGGGTTGTAGGTTCGATTCCCAGCCCCGGTCGGGCTGCATGTGGGAGGGAGCTGAACAGTGTGTCTCTCTCACATCGATGTTTCTCTCTCCCCCTCTCTCCTTCCCTTCCATTGTCTCTAAAAATCAATGGAAAAAATATCTTGGGGTGAGGGTTAACAAAATAAATAAATAAATAAATACAAATAAAAACAGTGGACCTGTAGGTTATTATGCTAAGCGAAATAAGCCAATCAGTAAAAGACAAATATCACATAATCTCACTTATATGTGGAATCTAATGAACAAAATAAATTAACAGAATAGTTTCAGAGACATAGATGCATGGAACGGACTAACTGAGCTCAGAGGGAAGGGGTGTGGAGGGGACAGGAAGAGATTAACCAGAAAACGTATATAAGTATATGCACAGCCCATGGACACAGACAATAGTGTGGTGAAGGCCTGGGGGGGGCAGGACCGGGTGGAGGGGGGCCGAGGGGGGGAAATGGGGAACGTCTGTAATACTGTCAACAATTAAAAAAGTAAAAACAATGATAATAATAATAATAATAAATAGTTGGCCAGCCCTGGCTGGTGGCTCAGTTGGCTGAAGTGTCGTCCAGTTCAGCAAAAGCTTGCGGGTTTGAGTTCCGTTTGGGCTGCACACGGGAGGCAACCCATCGATGTTTCTCTCTCACTCTCACTCTCTCCCTTCCTCTCTCTAAAAATCAATGAAAAAAACATATCCTTCGGTGAGGATTTTAAAAAATAATTGGCCGTTTGTAGGGGGGCTTTGGTTTGTGTTAGTTTTTGCTGTGTAGAAAACTTCTAATTTTGTACAAAATTATGATTTCTGAACTTTGTTTCTAACTTGGGAAACATTTTCCCTTTAAGACTTTTTTTTTTAATTTACTCATATTTTCCTCTGATTCTCTTACAGTTTTTTAAACTTTGAAACCTTTGATACACCTGTTGTTTCCTTGCTTTAACCAGTGAGGTATCCAGTGAGTGACGATCCAGATTTATATTTTTCAAAGGCTATCGAGTTGCCCATCTTTTCTCCACGAATTTGAAATGCCCAGGGGCCGGTGCCAGGTATTAAGCTCATCTTCACAATGCGGTGAGTGGGGCTCTGTAAGCCGCCTTTCTGCTGGGTCAGCGCTGGTGGTAGAGTCCGGCGGTGCCATAGAAGGCGCTAGAGGTAGACTTGGAGGCTGGAGGAGTGAGAGAAACACACATACACCCCCCCCCTCCTGTGACCCTGGGGCAATGGTGATGCTAAGAGGTGGCCTGAGGGGTTTAAGCCCTCCCACCAGTTCATCAGTGCCCCCAGAGTCATCCCAAATAAGCATACCCTTGATCTCCATCGCTGCCTCAAAGTAAACCCCCCTTCCTCTTGCAATCAGATCACTCTCCCAAATACAGAGAAATTCTGGAACTGATCTTACTTGGGTTCAGAAGGAGAAATCATGAGGCCAAAGGGGCTGCTCTCCCAGATCCAACACCGCCTGGCTGACATTTGCACACCACTCACCCACCCAGGAAGCTTCTCGTTGCAAAGCTGTGCGGGCCCAGGTGTCCTGGCCCAAGACAGCATCCCCCCCACCCCTCACGTCCTGGTTCCTCCTCCCCCTTACACCACTAGGAGGAAGGACCTAGGCCTGGAGGCCCAGGCCCCTGGTACCAGGGACTGATCCCACTGGGCTGGGAATCCAGCCCCCTCTCTGAGGTCACCAGGTTTCCTCAGCGGTGGCCATTGCCACCATAGTTCTTTGGGTGGCTCCTCCAACACAGGGTCATGTGGCACTGCAGCTCTCTCACTGAACGGAAGGGCTGCTGCTCACAGGGGAGAGATTCTACTTCTTTTGGGCGAGTCCCCAAGGACAGACTTAGGGTTTGCAGGTGCTGGCACAGGCTCTTCCCACTCCCATTGTCTTGGGAGGCAGTAAGTTCCCCATCCCTGATCCTTTGCCAGGATGGCCTCAAGTATTAATGTATCTCACCACTCATCTCCTTCAGGTCTGTGTCACTGTTTTAGTGAGGCCATCCATGACCACCTTATCTAAAACTGCAAGCCTCTCAGCCCTGGCTGGTTAGCTCAGCTGGTTAGAGCATCACCCACATACGCCAAGGTTGTGGGTTCAATCCCCAGTCAGGGCACATACAAAAAACACCAATGAATGCATAAATAAGGGGAACAACAAATAGATGTTTCTCTCTGTCTCCCTTTCTCTCTCTCTAAAAATCAATCAATAAATAAAAATGCCAAGCTTCTGATTAAAAATAAATAAATAAAATTGCAAACCTCTCACTCCACTTCCTCAGCACTTATCATCACATATTTTATTAATTTATCATGTTCATTATCTGTTTCCCACCAACAGAATTTAAGCTCCACAAGGGCAGGAATTTTTATCAGTTTTGTTCATTCCTGAATTCCTTGTGTCTAAATAATCCCCAGCACATAGTAGGTGCTCAATAAATATCTGTTGAACACATTCCTCTGAACCACCTTCAAAGGTAACTATTAATTTTATCTCCATTTCACAGCTATAGAAACTGAGGCACATAAGATGAAATAACTGGCCTTAGCAGCAGCCCTGGGTTTCTAATCCCAGGATTTCTGTGTCCAGGGTCTGTGTCCTTAACTCTACACGATATTGCAGTTACAAAATGCTATTGCAGCATTGTCTGTAACAGAAGAAGCCTGGAAACAACCGAATTTCCCATCAGTAGGGGAGTGGTTAAATAAATTACAATGCTAGGCAATCCTGTAATGGCACATAAAAGCAGCCTATAAACAAATTAAGCAGATCTATATGTGCTTATTTGGAACAATCTTCAAGATATTGTTGAGTGAAAATAGCAAGATGCAGAACAATGCATTGCTTATGATTGTATCTGTAAGAAGTAAACAGCGATTCATATGCACATCAGCTGAATGTGCAAAGAAATGTTCTGAAGGGATTCTCTAGAAACTGTTGACAAGGTAAAGGAGAGCCTGGGGTCTCTAGTGGGAGGAAGCCTTTGCATTCCATTTTATATTGTTGGGGTTTTAAGTTATCAGCATGATTTACTTTTTTT
Source organism: Miniopterus natalensis (assembly GCF_054644295.1). Classification (NCBI taxonomy): domain Eukaryota; kingdom Metazoa; phylum Chordata; class Mammalia; order Chiroptera; family Miniopteridae; genus Miniopterus; species Miniopterus natalensis. The sequence continues at coordinate 96,303,365 of NC_142083.1, forward strand.
TTTTAGCAACATAAATCTTCCACATAGTTTAAAACTAAAATAAAAAGTTATAGGGCTTATATAAAAAATTAGCAGTTCCACCCAGCTGGTTTGGCTCAGTGATTAGAGCGTTGGCCAAGGACTGAAGGGTCCTGAGTTTGATTCCGGTCAAGGGCATGTACCTAGGTTGCAGGCTTCATTCCTGCTCCGGGTCAGGGCACATACAGGAAGCAACCAATCGATGTGTGTCTCTCTCACACTGATGGTCCTCTCTCTCTCTGTCTGTCTGTCTTCCTTCCACTCTCTCTAAAATGCAATGGAAAAAAATCCTCAGGTGAAGATTAAAAAATAATAATAAATAAATAATAAATAAATAGCAGTCCCCTACCCCACCCCCTCTGTACTCCTGAACTCTTCCAGAAGGAATGAATTGAGCTCCTTTAGCTGTTCCTTCTGTTTCCCACTCTCTACATCAGGGTTCCTCAAACTTTAAGGAGCTATGAATCACCTGGGACCTTGTTAAAATACAGGTTCTGATTCAGCAGGTCTGGGGTGGAGTCCAAGAGTCTTCATTTCTAACAATCTCCCAGGGAATGCTGATGCTGCTGGTCCATGGATCATTCGTTAAATGGCAAGATTCTAAATAATATGCTAATATGGGTATTTTTCATCTTACTTTATCTTACTCTGTAAGATAAAAAATGAAAATTTAAATAAATAGTCATGGGAAAAAAAAAAAAATATATATATATATATATATATATATATATATATATATATACTTTTTAAATATATCTTTATTGATTTCAGAGAGAGGAAAGGAGAGGGAGAGAGAGAGAGATAGAAACATCAATGATGAGAGAGTCATTGATTGAGCCCGCAACCCGGGCATGTGCCCTGACTGGGAATCGAACCCCGATCTTCTGGATCCCAGGTCGACGCTCAACCGCTGAGCCACACCCAGCCGGGCGGAAAAATATATTTTTTAAAAGCCCTGGCCAGGTGGCTCAGTTGATTGGACTGTCCTGTACACAAAAAGGTTGTGGGTTCAATTCCAAGTCAGGACACATATTTAGGTTGCAGGTTTGATCCCTGGTCATGACACATACAGAAGGCAACAGATCCATGTTTCTCTCTCATATGGAAAAAGAAAAAAGAAAAGAAAATTTAGGCCTTGGCTGGTTTGGCTCAGTGGTTGGAGCATCAGCCAGAGGAGTGATGGGTTGTGGGTTCAATTCTTGGTCAAGGGCACATGCCTTGGTTGTAGGGTCTATCCCCAGCCCCGGTCGGGACCCGAGAGGGAGGCAACTAATCAACGTGTCTCTCTCATATTGATGTCTCTCTCTCTCTCTCTCCTCCCTCCTCCCTCCCCTCTACTCTTTCTAAAAAAATCAATGGGAAAAATATCCTAGGGTGAGGATTATAAAAAAGAAAATTTAGTTCTTTTATACCCTTGCCCCACTCTCCCACACACAGGCATTCTGGGTTCATTCTCCCGATGTAGTTACATACCCTTTGTGGTTAAAGCCATTTTTAGTATTTATATTGTTACGCCTTTATATATAATATTCACAGCTCAGCCACATAGTATACTATGATTACATTTTCTTTCCTGTGCAGCTTTTTGTTTTACCTGGAGTTAATAATTGCTTTTTTTTTTTTTAAGTAATGCATTCTCAGACCCTCCGGACAAAAACTGAAAATCTCTTCTTGGTAGATTTGAACAAACCATGTCATCTACATCTTGTAGCCTCTGTCCCTTTGGTCCAATAGAGATTGGTTGTTCCATATATTTCCTCAATTAAAAAGACCAAAACATGGACTGGTAAACAGTTTGTGGCAGGCAGCAGAGAAGAGGGTTCAGAGCCTCAACTAGGAATCAGGCCTCCCTAACTGTTGACTTCGTTCTGTTGTCCCTGCTTCCTTTTAGAGGTACCCCACCGCCACCCCAGTTTTACGCATTTGGTTGTGCAGATAGAGACTGGATTTCCTATCTCCCTTGGTGACAGAATGAGCGGAAGTGAGGAATGCCACTCTGCCGCACTCCATCTGGCCTCCTTCTTGAGGGCTAAAATGTGAACATGGTGCTCATAGGCCACTTCAACCAAGAGGACCACCTACCTCCAGACTGGTACCTGAGAGGAATAAAATCCCACCTTATGATAAAGAAAACTTGGACCAGCCCGGCCGGGCATGGCTCAGCGTCGACCTAGGATCCAGGCGATAGGGGTTCGATTCCCGGTCAGGGCACATGCCTGATGTGTGGGCTCCATCAATGACTCTCTAATCATTGATGTTTCTATCTCTCTCTCTCCCTCTCCTTTCCTCTCTCTGAAATCAATGAAGATATATTTTAAAAATAAATAAATAAGAAAACTTGGACCAAGCCTGGTTTGGGACAAATCCATGTGTTGTAATTCACAAGCTCCTTCTGGTAAGACGCTAGCATTCTTTTTTTTCCCTAATCCTCGCCTGAGGGTATTTTTTCCATTGCTTTCAGAGGTGGAAGGGGGAGAGAAAGAGAGAGAAACATCTATATGAGGGAGACACATCGATTGGTTGCCTCCCACATGTGCCCCGACCAGGGATCAAGCCTGCATCCAAGGTACATGCCCTTGGCCAAAATCGAACCTGGGACCCTTCAGTCCACAGGCAGGCGCTCTAACCACTGAGCCAAACCCGCCAGGGCGACGCCAGTATTCTTGATGGAATGCTGAAGCAACATTCTAATAAACTTTAATTCAAGTAAGACCTCCCATCCACTCAGCTGTCACTCATTCAGGGTGCTAATGATCAGAATCAGACACTCTTTTTCCTAGTGTCTGGCCAAGGAATATCTAACCATTCTCTTTCCTACAAAAGGGAAAGGGCTCTTGGTCACAGCCTCTTTCCTGATGGCAAACCTGAAATAAAACTTTGGCATATGGTCCTAATTAATTTGTCAGAAGACATATTTGAGCCACTGTAATGTAGGGCCTCTTTGTTACAGCAGCTTAGCTGCACCCTAATTAATAGAGTGAGAAGGGCCATCTGCCACCCACCCCCACTGGGCAGAGAATCCCCCACAGGGGGGACCCTTCCCTCTTTGGGCCTGTCTGGGCCCCCACAGGCACTGCTCAGCATGTGGTCTGGGCTGGATGTGCTAAATTTGAATATGAAATGGGAACTAGTTGTGTCTTATCTGCTTCCCCCTCAGACTGTGAACAAGTTAGGTTCCATCCCAGTGATCATTCTGGTCTTTAGTGAGGGACTTTAACAAACACCAGCATGCTCAGCTGTTTTGTCCAAGCATCAAACACCTGGGGGAGAGAATCAGACCAGAGGATGGAACTGGACCCTAACTGACCAGTCCCTGAGTGCCAGGCACTGTACACGCCCTGCTCATGTAATTCTCCCAAAAAGCCCACATGTGGGTATTTGGAGTAAACATCCAAGCTTAGCCCGCCCACGGGGGGGGGGGGGGGGGAATTAGCAAAAACAAGGGCGGGGCCCTGCGTGGATGGAGAATAACTATGTACCTTGAACCGAAAAGAAGGATTACCGCAGCCATCTGTCCTCAGCCCAAAATGGAAAATAAGGGAGCGTGGGGAGAATGGAAATTAAATGTCAGGAGGGGACTCAAGACAGGCCTGCCTACTGTGAAGGGGGCCTCGGAAGCTCCTTGTGTGGCCTGGGATGGCCCTGTGTCCATGGGGGCCTGGGTGAGGGAGGTCAAGAGGCCAGGGCTGGGCCTGGGTAGGCAGTGGGTGAGGCCTGGCAGTCGCTGTTCCCCATGGCCTGGTTCCTGGAAACCACGGCCCTAGGCTGGGAACCCAGCACACAGCCCCTACGGATGGGATGGCCCGACACTTCCAGCCAGCCAGGCGTGGGCCTTGGGCCCATGGGAAAGGCCTGGGTTCTTTGGGAAACAGGCAGAGTCTCTCGAGGTCAAGACGTCTCAGGCCTCTTCCTTTTTTGGAGGCTCATCATGTTCTGGAAGCATTAAGAAATCCCGAAAACAGCTTTCTGAGGACCATGTGTATATTAAATGTTTACACCTAATTAATGCTTTTAACACACACACATGCACAAACAGTGTGGGATACATTGCTCTGTTCACAAGATAATTACAGGATTCATAAGGATGTCAACTCAGGAGAGGGGTCTGGGATGGGATGCGCTCTTAATGCCCCAGGAATGTTCTCAGTTCTCAGTCCTGTCGGAGAAATTGTCTGAATCTATAACTGAATGTATAACTGCACATAGAAATAATATCAGTTTATGTTTAAGTCTCTTCAGGAAAGTAAGGCCTGGGTCAGATTTGCCCCAGGTCTGTGAGCTAGGCCTGAACCCGGAGGATGACCAGCCTGAGGCCCGAGGAGGGGCGGGCAGAGCAAGCCTCCCCCAGGCCGGAAAACACCAGAGCCAAGAGCTGCAGGCCTTATTCCAGCCCCCCAAGTCTGGTAGAGCTGCTTTTGCTGGCCCACTTCTGGCCATAGGTCTGATGCAGGAGCCGGCAGGGGCCACTGTCTCCTTTGGGGGAGAGAGCCGGGGGTAAATGGCTGAGATTTAAGGACGTAGACCCTCCGAGGTGCTTGAGGCAGGGTTTGGAGCTGCCTGCTCGCTTTATCTTCCTTCCCCAGGCTGGAGTCAGAAGGTCGGGGGTGGGAGAGGGAAAGGTAGAGTCTCAGGCTCCCGAGAACTGGGTCTGAGCCTCCAGCCCCCACTCCCAGCCCAAAGCCCGGCCCAGCCACCCAAACAGGAGACAGACAGAGCTTCACGGCCACTGAGAATTAAAACCCATTGATTTTCCCCATTAGCTAGAGAAGGCCATCAGAGTGCATTAAAAGCCGGCAAAGCACCAGCTTCGTGAATAATTAACATTCGCAAATGACAGCCCCTGGGGCCCAGGGGAAAGGGAAGGGGTGACTGGAGGCCTGGGGCAACCTGACCCCTTCTGACTCCCACCCCAGGGAGCCACAGCCTGGCCGGCCCTCTCTCTCCTCCTCCTCCCCTAATGTCCACTCTTCCTCTTGTCCTTGTCGTCTTCGTCAGAGAAACACTCTGAGGCACGTCACCCTGGCTGCCCTGGAGCAGGGAAGACCAAGCACTGAGATGGGAGTCAGGAGGGCTCCCTTTGCTGTGTGTCCCTGTGTGACCTGGGAGGGGTCTGCCCTTTCTGGGCTCATGGGGTTGGATTCACTGGCCTCTAGCTAAGTCTCTAGATCTGTGGTTTCAGAGAGGAACAGTGACTGCCCCAAAGCACACAGTAGGTCTTTAGCAGAGCCCACCAAAGCCCTGAAACCTGGGACCCTGTGTCATTCCCCCAGCCCAGCCTATGGGACCCCTTTATGCAAATCAGGAAAAGTCACCCCCTCTGGATAGACTAATGCAAATAAGGAACCGCCCCTCCCCGTGCTGTCACAGTTCTAAAGGTGCAATGCAAGGCCTGGCAGAGCAGAGGTAGGGTGGGTAACAGCCCCCACTCACCATCTGCCTGGGTTCCCGCGCAAGTTCAGCTTAAACAACTCAGTTGACCCCCACCCACCTCCTCAGGCCTTCAGCTGACCCACGTTCCCACTTCCAACCTCCTCCCACCCACCCTTCCTCCTCAGAGCCCTGGGAGGGCCAGCTCTGGAACAAATACCTCCCACATCCCTGACCCAGTCGCCTCCGTCTTTTCCCTGCCTTGCAGGGCAAAATCCTTCCTTTCAGGCCTCTGGGCCTTTGCATATACTGTTCTCTCTGCTGGTGATGTCCCACCTCTTGAGTCCCCTGGAAAACTCTACTTACCCAGCTTAAACACCTCCTCTGCCCCTCCTTCTCTTCCTCAAACGCGCCAGCTAAGCCTTGCTTCTGGGCCCTTGCTCCTGCTTATCTCCCTCCAGATCTGTCCCTTACTACTCCTGGAGGTCACAGCTCCCATGTTACCTCCTCCAGAGGTCTTCCCTGAACACCCTATCAGCCCACCTCCCCATCAGCAGCCTCTCACCTCCCGTTTATTTTTTCATAGCACTTTTCATAATCTGAATTTATTCTTTCCCTTGTTTGTTGATGCTTCCGGGCCTCGGTGAATGGCTGTGCATGTTGTAAATTGCAAAGGAGGTGAGTGGGACTGAAATCCAGCTTGCAATCCACTCTCCGAGCTGGTTGGGGTGGGGAAGGGGGAGGAGAGGGAGCACCTGTTCCTAATTCACACTAGGGCACCCTGCAGATGGCCGCAGCCCATTGGCCTCCCACTATGAAACCCAAGCCCACTAAGGCAGGAATAGTGTCCGCCCTCTTCATTGCTGGATGCCTTGCACATAGCAGGTACTCAATCAACATTTTCAAGCAAACACATTCTACAGGGATTCCCGCACACCCGCCCTCTTCGCACCCTCCTCAATAGCTTAGATGGCTGTGTGTGGTGCATCGCTGGGTCCCACGGGAGCTGCATGCAGAGCCTCAGGGTAGGTCCTAGGGGAAGCCAGCGACCCAACTGGACCCAGGTCAGGGATGCTGACTGTTAAGGGGACATGGGGCAGGGGGGGGGGAACCCAGGCAGCTGAGGGGCAGATGTGTGAGTGGAGGGGTCTTGGGGATGCTCTCCGGAGCTCAGAGTCCTGCCCATCCCAGAGGTGCTGCCCTGAGCCAGTCTCACCGGCTCCCTGGAGTGTGCCTGGAGGGTTCAGTTGGCCAGGGCACTCTGACCAAGACACAGATGCAGGAGGTGGCATCTGAGGGTCCTTCGGAGGCAGGCCAGGCTCAGCTGAGGGGCGGAACTGAGGCAACGCCCTTCCTTCTGCTCCATGTGGTGTGGCCACCTGCTCTCCCAGCTCGCCACCCCCAGCAGCTCCGGCAGGGAAGGAGTTAACCTCCAGACTTCTCAGCAAGAACGTGGAGCTATTAATACCCGCAGCCTCGCCGGTCTGCCAGAGAGGAGGGAGCAGGGAGCGGAGGGAGCAGGAGCGGAGGGAGCGAGCTCGGCTCTAGTCAGAGCCAGAGAGGGAGCTAGGACTCCAGGGGCCAGAACTTTTCTTGGGGACAGTGTGGGCACTGTGCCAGCCTCCCCTGGTCCTCACTCACCTTGCAGCTCCAGGTCCTGACCCCCTGTCCTGGAGGCCACCCATGCCACCCACTTCAGCAGGAGAGAACAAACTTTCTCAGGGAAACCTCTACGGCCGCGCTGGCTGAACAGGGAGGAGCAGGCGCCTGGACAGAGGGACGAACAGATGGACAGGACACCTGCGAGCCTGTCCTCCCAGTCTCGCCTCTGACTGGCAGCGGCCGAGTGGGCAGCTGAGGGGCAGCAAGGGGCCCTGCTGGACCTTCTTCTGCCAGTGGGCCACCTCTGAGTCCAGGCATCCAGAGCTGCTTCCCAAGGTCCAGCACCGTGGGTGGAAGTCCCGCGGGTCAGGACCGGAGTCCCCATCAGACAGAGCCACAGGCTCTCCCGCCCACCGAGGCGACGGGAAACCTGAGTGAAAAGGCACAGGTGGCAGGTGGGCAGGTGCAGGGCCCGGAGGCCAGCCGGCTGCTGACCCTGGAGCACTCTGGCTCAGGGACCCCTGCCCCGACTGGGGAGGATGCTGCCGAGACGCCCACCAGCCGCCCCTGCCCTGCCCTGGAGCTGCCTCCAGCCTGGCCCCTGGGCTGTGGGTCCGAGGATGTTCCAGCCTTCTGCTTCGTCTGCTTCCACAGGGAGGAGGAGGAGGAGCTGCTGGAAGAGGTCCCACTGCAGAGGTCAGTGCCCATGGTGGGTAGTGGGGGGGCAGGACGAGGTCAGGGCTCAGACTTGGGTCCCCTCGAGGCCTGGCAGGCCTGCTTCTGAGCCTCTTGGTCACTGCTTACCACCCACTGCCACCTCCCGACACCGGACCCTCAGATCTCCCACCTGTCTCTTCTCTGTTTCTCCCATCCTAGCCCCACAGGGACCTTTCTGTCCTCTCCCATGTGGTCATGTCCCTCCTGCTCAGAGCCTTCCGTGGCTCCCAGCTCCCACAGCATGAAATGGACACTCAGTAGGGCATCAAAGCCTGTGTGATGTAACTGACCCCACCCACCTCATCCCACTCTGCTCCCCTATACTCACCCCTCAGTGAAACTCTGCCCAGACTTCCCTTCCCCAGCCCCATCCAGGCCCAGCTACAGTGCTTCCTCCTCCAGGAAGTCCTTCAGGAATCCCCAGCCCCACCCTGAGCTGAGAGTCACCTTTACTCCCTGCACTGAACTGACACCTGATAGTGTTGAGTCTTTGTTGAATCAGTGGGTGGAAATGTTTGTGATTGTGTGTGTGTGTGACAGAGAGAGAGAGAGAGAGAGAGAGAGAGAGAGAGGGAGAATGAGAGGGGCTGGGGTTGAAGGTTTGTGTGACTGGGTATTAGGGGTGAGTGTGATTGTGAGTGTAAGCATATGTTTGTGGGAGCACTCGTGAGTTCTATGTAACTATGTGGGAAGGGGGTTGTACACTGTGCCCCAGTGGGGGTTCATGTCCCTAGGCACCATTATCCCTATTACCATCTCTCCCTACCCCCACCTGCAGGGAAACTCAGGCTCCGGCCAAGTGCATTACCCAGCCTATGACCACAGGCTCCCAAGATGGACAGAAAATCTGCAGGGGGGACAAGGGTCACCTCTGCTCTGATCCAGCCCGCCCACGCCTCCGTCATTGCCTAAATCAGCACTGCCCTGGGTGGGGAGAAGGGCAGGCTCAGGGCCAACCCAGGTGCCCCCTCCAGGCCCTTCGCAGGAGAGCTGGGGGAGGGGGCATGCGGCTCCTGCTGCCTGGGCCACTTCCTCCCTGAGCCTCTCTGTTAGACCCCAGGTCTGTAATTTTCCCTCTGTGGCCCTTTGTTTCCTCATCTCTGAAATGAGGGGATGCTCCTGTCAGGGTCATCAGTGACCCAGCACCCACAGAGTGCCAGGGCTTGCCACGGGAGCTGGAGCCCCTACCCTCCCAGGGTCTGCTGAGAGAGACAGACAAGCCAACAGATCAGCTGGACAGACTACTGGCACCTGGATACTCGTGGGCACATGGCACTTGGGGAGTCAGGGGAAGACTGACCAGCTCTGCCCCAGGAGCCCGCTGGTCTGTCCTGTAGTCCCGACCAAGGTAGGAGGCTCTGAGCTAGATCATAGGCATGGGAGTGCTGCTTGAGCTCCAAAGCAAGGAACTCCTAAAGCATCGCTCTCTCTATTGTAGATCAAAGTGCTTGTTGGATGAGTGAGTGAGTGAGTAATGAACATGACATGGGGAGAGCGGACGTCAGAACCATCTGAATTGATTATCAAAAAATACACACTGTTCTCATGGCGTTGCAGCCCCAGGTACTGGAGGTGACGATTGTAATTTTAACCAGCCCCCGGTGAGCAGCTTGGGCAGGCCAGCATTGGGAAACCCAAGGATGAGCGACAGGCCTCGGGGCCAGGCGGCCAGGAGATCCTGCCCTCTTCCCTCATGCCCCCATCGCCCACCTCCAACTTTGGGGACCCCCCTTTTAGGGGATGCCCCTCTGCCTCCTGCCCTGACAGTATGGTGGCCTATTTTGCAGTCTACTATCCAGCTGGTAGACACTGGCCCTTTAAGTCCTGGGGAGAGGACACCGCCAGGCTGGGCAGAGACAGTGACCACAGGTGCCAGGTGGTGAAGCTAAAAATACTGAGTGATGTGAACACCCGGCTGCAGGAGCCAGGAGTGCTGGCTGGGGCGGGGGAAGGCAGGCTTTGTGGTGCTTCTGTCCCACTGGAGGAGGGGCAGTGGGCAGTGAGGTTTGGTGGGTCACCTTGGGGGCTTAGAGGAGCCTGCCGCCCACCTCGCTCCTCTCAGCATTTGCCCAGTCCCTGGAAGGCGCCAGGATCCCCTCCCAGGGCATGCTGATTCCGCTGCATCTCGCTTCCCTGTGACCCTGGGGAAGTCATTTCTTCTCTTGAGGCCTCTATAAAATTAAAGAGTTGCGCTTTCTTGGGCACTTTTAGAGACAGAGAGACAATGAGGGGTGCAGGTGACCAGTTCACTCATTTGTGGATTCAACAAACTTTCCCCGAGACCTTCTGGGGACTGGGTGCTAAGGCCACAGAGATGAACATGACCAGGCAGGTCCCTGGAGGAGCCTCATGAGGACATGACAGCTCACAGGACAATTCCATGCAGTGCACATGCTGCGATAGAGTGAGCCCCGCCCCGGGCTCCCCCTGTGTGACGCTGTGAGGAAGGGCCCCCAGAGAACGCATCTGCAGCTGATGAAACGCGTCAGCAAAAGCGTCACCCACAGTGTTGCTCAGCAGCCACCTGCCCAGGTGCTTTGATTATTTATTAAGGTAACTACCTGTTGTACCAAAGAAGCCTGGGAGTCACAATGGCTTCACTCCGTGGAGCCCACATCCTGCTCGTGCAAAGTCTATGGGGAGCAGGGGGAGGCTCTACCCCCTCAGTCGTTTGGGGACCCAAGGTCCTCCCACCTTGTGACTGTCACCACCCTCTGCAGCCACTGAAAGATGGATAAGAAAGGGAACAGGGATCACGTGTGGAATTTTTATGAGCCAAAGTTGGAAGTGGCCCGCTTCACGTCTGCCCACACTCATTGGCCAGAACAACTCATTGCCAGCAAAACTGGGAAATGTAGTCCGGTTGTGACCATCTCACAGGGTTCTTATGTAAACAAACAAACAAGCAAAAAACATTTGGTATACGTGAGAGCACCCGGCACATACTAGGTGTCCAGTGTGTTCATTTATCCACTCATTCCACAGATTTCACTGAGCTCTGTCTGTGAGCTAGCACTAGGAACTGGGCAGGGAAAATGCCATCCCTGCTCTCACGGGGCTCATATTAAATGGGGAGCCCAACCAAACGCAAGCGAGCAAATAAATAAAGATGATTGTCCACGTTCAAAACCCAGTGTTAAGAACGTGGAACATAACCAGAGGGACTGTGGGAGAGGCACCTACACCGTCTAAGGTGACCAGAGAAGTTGCCAGTCCCACCTAAAGAGTGGGGAAGCCGGGCAGAATGGAGGTAGGAGCAAGACCAGAGAGTGCGAAGGCCCCGAGGCAGGCTAGAGGTCGGTGAGAGTGAGGAAGGTCAAGGCAGTGTGGCCAGAGCAGAGTGAACCATGGGGAGGGTGACCGGGTGGTGGGAGAGAGGAGGGGCAGACCCCGCAGGCTTTGTGGACCACGGTGAAGGGAACGGGTTTTTCTCTGGATGGGACTGGGAAGCCTTGCGAGGCTCTTAGGTAGGGGGAGTGATATGGCCTGATTGACATTTTAGACGATCAGTCCAGTGGCTCAGGGAGAGTCCACGGCAGCTGGGCCACAGTGGGTCCAAGAAGCCAGTGTGGAGGCGGTGGTGACGGTGGACGGGGCATGCGGTGGCCTGGACCACGGCGGGCCAGGGAGGAGTAGGTGCCATCTAGATACATTCAGGGGACAGAACTTGCTGATGGTTTGGAGGAAGAAGGCGATGAGAACAGACCTGGGGTTTCAGGGTTGGAAAGGCCTATGAGCGACGAAGGGCTCAGGGCAGGGAGGGGGCGCGGGGAGGAACCCAAGAATCCTGCGAGGCGTTTCCCACTCGGGAAGGCGTGGGTCGGCCAAGAGAATGGGCGAGGGAGGGCTTGACGGCAGGAGTCTGGAACCAAAGGGGAGGGGAGGTCTCTTGGCTGGCGGTAGACAATCAGCGACAACACGAAGGCGACACTGAAAGCCATGAGGTCACACTAAAAGGGGGGGGGAGGCCCAGGATGGAGCCCCGAGGAGCTCCACAACTCTGAGGGCACGTGAAGGAGAAGCCAAGGAGGGTGGGAGAGAAGGGCAGCTGGCAAGGCAGGAGGAAAATGGGTGTGGGCGCCACGGAGACCAAGAGACTCGAGCGTCCCAGGGAGGAGAGAGGGAGCGCACGACTGACCGCAGAGATGCTGGACAGTCGGGAAAACAGGATGGATTTAACGACCCAGAAGTCAGGATTCACCTGGATGAGAAGGCTTCCCGGAGGGTATAGACGAAGCAGGGCGAGTGGACGCTTCTGGCTAAAGATGGTGGGGTGAACAGACACGTTTAAGTTCTCTGTGTCCTGAATCCCCATTAAAAGGCAGTGAGTGGATATTTTAAGGGATGTGCAGTAGCCCCCCCTTGTCCACGGTTTCACTTTCTGACTGTTCAGTTACCTGAGGTCAACTGCAGTCCGACAGCATTAAAAAAATTCGCGCCTGGCCGGTTGAGCTCAGTGGTTGAGCATCGACCTAGGATCCAGGAGATCGGGGTTCGATTCCCGGTCAGGACACCGACCTAGGATCCAGGAGATCGGGGTTCGATTCCCGGTCAGGACACATGCTCAGGTTGCGGCTCAATCCCCAGCGGGGGCCTGCAGGAGGCAGCTGATCAATGACTCTCTCATCATTGATGTTTCTCTCTCCCCCTCTCCCTTCCTCTCTCTGAAATCAACAAAGTTTTTTTTTTTTGTTGTTTTTTTTTTAATTCCAGCTCTGGCCAGGTGGCTCAGTCGGTTAGTGTCATCTTATACACCAAAAAGTTCCGGGTTCAATCCCCAGGCAGGCACATACCCAGGTTGCAGTTTGTTTCCCTTGTCAGGGCGCCTGGGAGAGGCAACCAACAGATGCATCCCCCCTTTCCTCTCTCTAAGAACGAATAAATAAATAAATAAATAAATAAATAAATAAATAAATAGAAATTTAAAAAGAAAGAAAGAAAAGAAAAATTCCAGGAAAAAACAGTTCATACGTCTTAAATCACGCACCGTCCTGAGTAGTGTGATGAGATCTGGCACCTTCGCTCTCCGTTGCCCATCGCACTGCTTGTGTTTGTCACCCTTACTTTACTTAATCATGGCCCCAAAGTGAAAACGTGAAAGTTCTTGACTTAATAAGGAAAGAAAAAAAACTGTATGCCCAGGTTGCTGAGTCTACAGTAAGAACGAATCTTCTATTCCTGAAATTGTGAAGAAAGAAAAAGAAATTCACACTGGTTTTGCTGTCACACCTCAAACTGCCAAAGTTACGGCCACAGCGCAAAGTGAGTGCTTAGCTAAGATGGAAAAAACATTACATCTGTGGGTGGAAGACGTGAACAGAAAACGCGCTCCGATTGATGGCGACCTGTTGCACCAGAAAGCTTAAACCTATCCAAGGGCTTCAGCAAGGGCTCCCCTGAAACGAGTGACACCAAACCACTTACTGTAAAGTGAGTAAGGGGTAGTCACACAGATTCAGGAATAGGTTTGGACGGAAAAATATAAAAATCACTGAAAGAGAGACGACATTCACATAACTTTTATTACAGTATATTATAATCGTTCAAATTTTTTTTTTAGAGAGAGAGGGAGGAACGGCGAGAGAGAGAAAGCGAAACATGGATGTGGGAGAGACACATCCCATCGATCGATTGCCTCCTGTACATGCCCCAACTGGGAATGGAACCTGAAGCCTAGGTTAGTGCCCTGGTCGGGAATCGAACCCATGACCCTCTGAGGTGCACAGGACTATGCTCCAACCAATTGAGCCACACCAGCCAGGGCTGCTCTATTTTATGATTAGTTATTGTTGTTAATCTCTTACTGTGCCTAATCTATAAATTAAACATTATCATAGGTATGTACATATGTAAAAACACAGCACATGCAGGGTTCGGCACGATCTGCAGTTTCCGACATCCCGGGGGCCTCGGAACACACCGCCATGGACGGGGGCACAGCTGTGCAGTCGTCTTCTGTGCTGCCGTAGCAAATTATCACCAATTTAGTTACTTAAAGCCAAACAAATGTATCACCTGCCCTCCTGGCTCATGCCTCCCCCCCGGCAAGGCGGCCTCTCTGGCCCCTCTTCCCTCATCACGTCTTTTTCTCCCACCACAGCTGGGACGGGTCCTCTGCTCTCCCTGGGCCGGGTCCTCTGCTCTGGCTTCCTCTAATGACACGGGGCTCGCCTCACCCATCCAAGCTGATCATCCATCTCAAGGTCCTTGACCTTAATCACATCTGCAAAGTTCCTTTTAGCCATACAACCTAAAGTACAGGTTCTGGGATTAGGACGTGGACATTCGGGGGGGGGGGGTGATGACATTGTTCTGCCTACCACAGAAAAACTAAATCAGAAAAACTAAAAGGAAAGGAGACAAGGGCGGGAGAAATTTAAATCTGGAAGGCGGGTGAATGTGGGGAGGGCCTGAAGTGAACCCTAAGCTGGGAGTGAGAAAAGCCAAGGGCACCGGGGTTTGCCCCACAAAACCCCGGGAAGCGCCTGTGTTAATGGACTAAGTGTGCCGGGAAATGGGAGCAGAGCTGGGGCCAAAAACAGGAGGATTGGTCTAAGAAGGGCTTTAGGCCCACAGATCTCCTCCGCTCAGCACCCCAACGAAGACCCAAATTCTCCAGAGAGGGTGAAACAGGGTCCCTGAACCAGGGACACAGCAGGACCACAGCGGGGGGCCCACCAGGAGCTTATCTGACTGCTCCATTCGGGACATGGGAAGCCCTGCCCCCCATCCCGTCCCCTGGAGCCCCCTCCCTCTGGCCCCCGGAACAGTGAGGTCAGGGCTAAACCCCCCAGGGCAGGACACCTCCGAGTTTATTCCCTTCAATCTCTGACTGTACTGACGGCTGATAGGATATTTTGTTACTGCTGTTTCATTTCCCCTTTGTTTGTTTTCGTTTTCTACTCCCTGCATGTTTTCTGCTTCCTCCAGATTGTTTTGTTTTTTCCTGTTTGTATCAGGAAAGAATGCCTAAATAGGCTGGCATCAGGGATTTCCCAATGAACCAGCCCAGACCCTCTCTGTACTGAGCCCCGAGTCAGCCAGCCCTCCCACCCTCAGCCAAGGGCTACTCAGCAACTGGCTTTTAGAAACTGTTTTTTATATTCTTTAATCAAGGCAGAATTATAGGGAAATGCAAAGGTCTTAAGGGGTCAGTATAAAGAGTTTTGACAACTGTATACACCTGTGCAACCCACACCTCACTCAAGATATAAAACATTTCCATTTCCCCAGAAAGTTTCATCATGCCCCAGGCAACACCTCCCCACCACAGAAGCAACCGCGATGCTATTCAAAGAGCTCTGTAAGGTTCTTAAACATGAGCACATAACCAGGGGCCATCAACATTTGAGAAAAACCTATGATGTAAGAGGTAGAACAAAAACAGAATTTGGAGGAAACAGAATGTGCAGGGAAAAGGTAAAAACAAAACTATTATTACTATTAGACTTAGGAAAATATACTGCACATATGAAACAAAAATTAGGGGGGGTTTGAGGGGGTAAGAACATTCCAAGGATGAAAGAAACAAAACAAAATAGTTCTTAGACATAGAGAATGTCGTAGCAGAAATGCAAACTTGTTTAAAAGGGGTCAGCAAACTACAGCCTGCAGGCCAAATCCAGCCTCACCTGCTTTTCTAAGTAGTTTTATTGGAACACAGCTACACCCATTTGCTAATGTACTGTCTCCGGCTGCTTTCACATTGGCAGAGTTGAGTAGTTGTGACAGAGACCACACGGCCTGCAAAGCCTCAAACACAGGGTGTCCCAAAAAAATGTATACATGCTGTAACAGCTGATAGCTCAGTTTTGAAAATGAAGTGTACTTTAATAAACACTGCCTTTATAATTATTCAAAGTGTATGTATACTTTTTTGGGATAGCCTATATTTACTATTGGGCCCTTTATGGAAAAAATTTGCTGACCCTGAGTTAGAAGATAAAGTTGAGGACATTTTCCACAAAGTTGAGCAAAAATTAAAGACGTGTCAGTTGGTATCCTCTAGTAAACTGATGCTGAGATGGTGCTAGTGAAACCACACCACTAATGGGTCCGGGCTGCCTGTCACTACTTGAGCCAATTAAGCAAAGACTAGGTTGAATCGTATATGAGTGTTTATTCCAATAATGCTGATAGTATGGGAGAGTAGTAAAATCCATCCACATAAAATCTGCTCTACCACACCCCATAAACCAGCCGCTTATATTGCATAGAAGGACAAAGATTACATAGGAAAATAGGAATTACAGGTATAGAGGAGTTGTCAGGGTATAACTCTAACAGGTTACAGGCAATTCAGGCTGGGGGGCTGCAAAGGGCAGGCGCCTTGGGGCTCCACTGTTTCAAGAACAAGGCTGTTAATCTTTCTGTGATGACAGGCAGTTCTCGGAAAAGGAGAATTGACTGAATTCCAAGGTTAACTCCCACATCCTGGGGCGTACAACTCTCAGCCAGGTTAGAATGTGTTTCTCTAATCAGAACAGAACAATCACGGTTAACAGAGCACGGTTAATATTTCTTATAACTACAGCTAGTCCCCACTATTCTATTTCTGCCCCTAACACTAGGAGTCATGGGTGTGTGTGTGTGTGTGTGTGTGTGTGTGTGTGTGTGTGTGTGTGTGTGAGATGCCTGTGAAAATAAAGGAGGGGGAAACAGGATTGGCAGGGAGTATCTTCCGACCATCTGACACCTGTGGAATAAACAAAGGAGATAAACAGATCTGGGTAGGGAGAGCCTAACTTTGATGAAGATCAACAATGTCTTGGCCAACCCAGTGGGGTCCCCAGAGCAAAGACTGTCCATTAGAGGAACCCCACATTGGGCAGAAATGGCCAGGCCCTAGAGTCACCACTGTGCTCAGTCATTGGCTGGGGCTGCCCAAGAAGACCTTGGTCTTGGTTGCAAGGCCGTGGTGGATCTAAATGCACTCCTCACATCTGAGTGACAAACTTCTGTCTTGAAAGGAGAACCCAGTGGGGCTTCGTGGCTGCCACTTTGTGGAAAATAGGAAAGAGTAAGAAAATTAGGAGACTAGTACAGAAATTTAACACCTGAACCAAGGAGGTGCAGAAAGAGAACGGAGAACAAAGAGGAGAGGAAGTAGACAGTGGAAAGCTTCAAGCATCTTTCAGAAAGAACCTGAGCTTTCAGGCTGAAAGGGCCCACTGAGTGTCCAACCAAAGGGTAAAAATAGATCCACACCAAGGCCAGGCACCAGTGAACTGCAGAATAAGAAGATCATTCCACAAGGTTCTATAAAGGATCAAGAATCATAATGGCATCAGACTTCTCAACAGTCTTGGAAACCAGGACACAAGGGAGCTGTTTTCAAAAGTATAAAAGAAAATAACTCTCAGCCTAGAATGTTATACCTAGCCAAATCACAAATAAAGCAAGGGTAGGAAAAAGATCTTTTCAGACTTACATGGGACCAAAAATTTTACCTCTTTCTTATGAAAGCTACTGGAGAATGTGTTCCATTAAAAACAAAGGAAAACAAACAAACAAACATGAAAGTGTACCACCTGAGACCCAGGAAACGGGAAAGCCAACACATGAGAGAAGTGAAGGATGTCTCCCTGGTGACAGTGAAGGGGGGATCCCAGAGCAGCATTTCTGGGCAACAGACCTGGAGGGCAGGCAATTCGCTTTGGAATAAGTCAGAAGGTTCCAGAAAAGACTTCTTCAAGGAGATGAAATTGACAGGATATCTAATGTATTTGAACTTTTGAGTGATTAATACAACTTGGAGAGAATGTGGGTTGAATTAGCCATAAACACATCGAAAAACAAGCCCTCCCCTTAAAAATGTTATTGAACCCAAGAAAACGACTTTAAATTTTAAAACTTCTGCTCTACAAAAGATACGCTTAAGAGAATGAGAAGACAAGCCATAGAATGGGAGAAAAATATTTACAAAAGACATCTGATAAAGAACTGTTTATCTGATAAACAGTTCTTTACAAAAAACTGTTTAAACTCAACAATAAGCAAATAAACAACCCAATTAAAAAATGGGCAAGTGGTCTGAACAGACACCTCACCCAAGATGATATGCAAATGTCAAATAAGCATTTTAAAATGCTCAACCTCATATGTCATTAGAGATAGCAAATTAAAACAACGAGATACTGCTACCTATTAGAATGGCTAAAATCCAAAACCTGATGACACTAGATGCTGGTGAGGCTGTGGAGCCACAGGAACTCTCCTGCACAGCTGGTGGGGATGCACAATCGAACAGACAACTTTGGAAGACAGCTTCTTACAAAGCTAAACATAAATCTTACCATACGATCCAGAAATAGCATTCCTTGGTATTTACCCAAATGAGCTGAAAACATGTCCACACAGAAACCCGCACATGAGTGTTTACAGCAGCTTTATTCATAATTGTGAAAAACTTGGAGGCAACCGATATGTCCTTCAGTAGGTGAATGGATAAACAAACTGTGGTGCATTTATATAAAATTAATTTTAAAAATGAGCTATCAAGCCACGAAAAGATATGGCAGAACCTTAAATGAATAATGCTGAGTGAAAGAAGCCAATCTGAAAAGCCTGTATCATTCCAACTACATAACATTCTGGAAAAGCCCAAACTACAGAGACAGTAAAAAAAAAAAAAAAAAAATCAGTGGTGGCCAAGGGCTTATGGAGAGGGAGGGAGGGATGAACAGGGGGTGCACAGGGGAGTTTTAGAGCTTTGAAACTATTCTGTATGATACTGTAAGGCAGGTCCATGGCACTTGGCGTCTGTCGGAACCCATAAAATATACACTCGGAGTGAGCGCTCGTGTAAACTATGGACTTTAGTTAATAACAGCGCATCAGTGTTGGTTTGTTGGTTGTTAATAAGTGTGCCACACTGAGGCAAGATGCTAGTTATCGGGAAGTGGGGCCAGGGCTGTAGGTGCACTTTCTGCTCAACTGTTCTGTAAACCTAAAAATGCTCTAAAAAACAGTCTATTATGAAAAAGAGGGGAAAGGAAAGAAACCATAGCATTTCATATAAAGCTGTAAATAATGTTTCCATAGGTGTAAGCACTACCAACCTTCCCAATCTTATGATGCCGCTGTATCGGGCGGGCGGGAGATAGGAAGTGGGGGGTGGGGGGTGGTAAGGGATTAACCCTCATCTTCCAAAGTGGGATGCTGATGGGTAAAGCCTGCAACTGGAAAGAAGCCCTGTGAACATGCCACGTGAGAAACACGGAGGCAAAAATTCCTAGGAGAGTTTAAACGCTTGTCTTTAAGAAGCGGGAAACGGGAGGGGGGCTGACCATGTTTCTTGATTCTAAGCTATGGGCATGTTTAACTAGAATAAATATTAAAACTATATTTACAAAAGGAAAGTGAGATAACAATAAGAACAGAAGAGAGATGGGAGGTGGCGAAGCAGAGGCCGGAGGCAGCTCTGGGAGGAAGCCTTGCCGTGCAGGGGGCTAGGGCATAGAGGGGGTGCCCGAGCCTGCAGCCTGGCACAGTGCTGTGGGAGTGGTCCTGGGAAAGAACCAGGATGGGGCGGTGGGGAGGGGGAGGGAGGGGAGTCCTGAAGAAACAAGGTCCCTTCAGTGCAGGGGAGGGGCTGGCCTCAGGAGGGACTGGCACTGAAGGACAGGGAACCAGTGAGGAGCCAGCTGGGTCAGCGCTTTGATGGCAGAAGCAATGGGACTGCATCTGATCCATGTTTCCTCAGTGAAGGGGGAGCCACGGTTTGGGGGGAGAGGAGAAGGTGGAAAAAGGGTGACCCAACACCTTGCCACTCAGGGTGGGGTGCACGGACCAGCAGCATAGGCGCCAGCTGGGGGCTGGTTACATGTGCAGAATCTTGGGCCTCCCCAAGATCCCCAGGAGATTGGCAGGCAAATTCAAGTTTGAGGAGCACCGCTCAGAGATGGGAAAAGGCAACTGGCCGGCATCTGGGGTTCTGCGGCCGCAGCGGGTGCCCCAGGGAGATCACGAATCAGGGGGAGCCGCCAGCCTGGTGCGGGGCCTCCAGGCAGTGGTGGCTTGGTGGGCGGTTTGCCGGCAGGTGCTACAGCAGAAGAGGTGGGCACCGGAGGGGCTTGCCCAGGGAGAGGCTGTGGTGATGGAGGGCGGAGCCCAAGCCGCTCGAGGTGGGCGTGGTGGCAGAAAGGGGCAGTAGGAAGCCATGGGGCAGTGGCCTGCTGGCCTCTGTGAGGTCAGAGAGCTGTTGCATGTGGGCACCAGAGAAGTGATGAAGGGGATGAAGGGGGGATGTTGAGGGGGTAACAAAAATAGAGAGCTCAGAGGGGGAGGGGGAGGCAGTTGCCCTCTGGGGGCGAGCCTGGGGGCAGCAGAGGTCAGGGAGCTGGGCGGGGGCTGCCGGAGGGCTCTTCCTCTCCCCCGACGGCTGCAGGCTGAGTACCTAAAGGCAGGGAGATGAGGCCAATCTGTTTGCTCTGAGTGTGGCCCGGGCATCAGGATTTTTTATTCTACATTATAATGTGCAGCAAAATCTGAGAACAGCGGTTGAAGACAGAGGACCAGGCTCCCTGACAGAGATAAAGGGACAAACGGGAGCAACCAGACGGTTCCCGGGGCTGACACGGGCGGGGGGGGGCCTGACCAGAGAACGTGGTCGTGAGTGGAGCAGCGCCTCAAGGGCTGCATGTCCGGGCCGGAGATCAGCAGACGGGGATGCTGTGGTCTTCCCGTGTTGAATCCGGGAGCAAACAGGGTGAGAGAGACAGAAGGACACACAGAGAGGACACACCCCCGCTGTCCGTCCTGCACTGAGGCGGAGCGGCCACCAGAGGGAGCGCTGCGCGCACACATGCGGGGCTGGCTCAGCCCGCAGCCCGTGGTGCGGTTCGGGGCCCCTTCTGACCGCTTCTGTGTTCAAAGTTCAGATTTTGCAGCCACATGCCCTGGGTTTAACGCCAGGTGCCACTAGTTCCAAGCCCCTGTGACCTTGGCCAGGTTACCTGACCGCTCGGCCAGCCAGTTCCATCAGCGGTCACACAGGCCTTGCTGAGGTTGGCGGGAGGGGAAGGAGGCAGAGGCCACGCTGCGGGAAGGCTGGCGACGTGGTGGCGGAGACTTGGCCACCGCCTCTGTCTCTCTCTGTCTCTCTCTGTCTCTCTGTCTCTCTCTGTCTCTCTCTGTCTCTCTGTCTCTCTCTGTCTCTCTGTCTCTCTGTCTCTCTCTGTCTCTATCTCTCTGTCTCTCTCTCTGTCTCTCTCTGTCTCTCTGTCTCTCTGTCTCTCTCTGTCTCTCTCTGTCTCTATCTCTCTGTCTCTCTGTCTCTCTGTCTCTCTCTGTCTCTCTCTGTCTCTCTCTCTGTCTCTCTGTCTCTCTCTGTCTCTGTCTCTCTCTCTGTCTCTCTCTGTCTCTCTCCGTCTCTCTCTGTCTCTCTCTCTCCCTCTCTCTCCTTCTCCTGCAGCCCCTCGGCCCAGCACTGCCCAGGCAAATCCAGAGCAAGAAATGGAGGTGAAGCTTCTTGGTTAAGGGAGAGCAGAGGCTGGGGTGGGGTGGTCTCCAGGCCCCCGCTTCCTGTTCAGTCTTGCTGTTGCTTTTGTCTTGTTGCAAACCTGGCCTGTGGCTCATTCCCGGCCATGGTCTCACCTATCTGACCCCAGGACCGGCACCTGCCCTCGCCTGGCAACCATGTGACCCAGGGAGAACGTCACTGCCTGGTGCCCTCGGGGCTCAGAAGGGGAGCCTCTTCCTAGCTATTCTCCTAGCTGCCCCTCACCCCCCTCCTGCCAGACCAGCAATAGCTGACCCATCAGGCCACACCTGCATGAAGACAGGCCAAACCTGTCTTCATTCCAGGTTTGTAGATGCCCCCCCTCCCCCCGGGAGGTTGTGGGCCTCTGCCCACGGAAGCAGCCCCTCTGTCCTCTCCTTGATGTCACAGAGGGTAGAGCCAGCTCTGACTTTTGAAAAATGATTTGCCAGTATTTTAAAAGTCAGGGTGTTACATCCTCAAATCCAGATTTCCAACTTCTCTTGAAAAACTGAAAGCTCTGAGCACCTGAGTCCACATTCCCACATGGCAACAGTGGGCAACAGGGGAGGGAAAGCCACTATTCAGATAGGCCTGGGCTCTCTGCTCTACACTGTCCCTGCCCAAGCCATGTCCCCCATTCACACCCCCTGGCCCCACGATCTGAGTCGCAACCCATGAAGGGAGAACTGTAAGAATTGTGCTAAGAGGGTTCATGATTAAACATGTCCATGTTGCAGCTGCTGGCCCATAGCAGGTAGAAATGCAAAGATGGAGGGGTTGGGGTACCCCAGAAATGAGAGCAGACCCTCAGGGGCAAGGACTCCTGGGGACTAGAGAGCTGCTCGGGGTCCTTAGCTGTTCTTAAAACTTCCACTCTTGCCCACCCCCACCCCCACCCCAGTCTGTCTTCCCCACAGCAGCCAGAGGAAGCCTATTAAAACCTGACACGCCCCAGTGCTCCTCGGCTGGAACTCTCCAATGACTCCCACTTCGCTCAAGTCAAAGCCAAAGGCTTGTGGTGTCCCTGAACAGACTATCCCATTACCTCCAGTCTCCTCCCAGGCTCCATCAGCTCAAGCCCACTCTGGCCTCAGGGCCTTTGCACTGGCTGTTCCCTCTGGCTTCTTTACTGTGCCTGACCCCACTGCACACCTGCATGGCTCCCTCTGTCACCTCTTTCAAGCTTCTGCTCAAAGGTAACCTTCTCTGTGAGGTCCTCCCTGTATGCTTTGTCCCCTCCTTGCTTTATTTCCTCTCACACAAATCCTGGAAGCATAATCTTTTAAGAGTGTTCCCTGTCTGTTGTTTTCTCCCCTCACTAGAACAGATGAGGGTAGGGAGTCTTCTGTTTTGTTTATTGTAAACAGTGCCTAGCACATAGGAGACACTCGATAAATATTTGGTAATTGAATGAATGAATGAACGAACATGTAAAATGAGGGCAATAACAGTGCCAAGTACACAGTGAAGCAGTGGCTGCGAGGCCTGAGTCAGATCGTGCGTGTCCCACAGGGTGTGACAGTGCAGACTAGGGATTTCGTGCTCTGTGGTTGGCATCTTGCAGTTCCCGATCGTTTCATCTTTGAATTTGTAAGTGAAGTCTGATGGGACAGTGGAGCGCGCACAGGAGCAATCCTACCCTCCCAGGTCCTGGATGGCTCACGCACCCACTCCTTGCCCTCACTCAGTCACCACTGCTGTCCTTTGACTAGCAGGGGCCTGGGTGCGAAGGCGCAGTGTCAGGTGAGCAGTAGGAAGGCCCAGGGCGCCTGCGAGGGTCTGCACTGGCCCCGCATTAATCCCTGTGCCCAAGGGAGCAGGACATTAAATGACTTCCCTGGCTGGTGTGGCTCAGTTGGTTGGGCATCAGCCTGTACACCAACGGGCGGCGGGTTCCATCCCTGGTCAGGGCATGTGCGGAGACAACCGATCATTGTTTCTCTCACATTGATGTTTTTCTCTCTCTTTCTCTCTAAAATAATTTTTTTTTTTAATTAAAGAAACACCATACAGGCTGAGAGGCCTGAGTATTTTCTGCTTTCTGAACAAGAGCCCCCCCATTTTATAGCTGACCCTGATGTCACGTACTCACACTCACAGATGTTAAGTGCTTCATCCCTGGGAACTGTTGTTGTTCTTCAGGACCCCGCAATTAGAGAGAAACAGGGCCCAAGCAAGAGAAAGCCTCAGGCTCCTGAGACAGCTGCTAGTCTCCCCTGCTGGCTGCTTCCAGGTCTGCTCGTGAGCAAGCCTCTTCCTCCTGGGCCTCAGCTGTCTCTTCTGTGAGCCGGGCCCGCGCCCCACAGGTCTCCCTCCTGTCAGTGACAGCGGGTGTGCATGTGCTTTGCCACTAAATCATGGGGAAAAGTGTAGATGGTGGCCATGGTTCCCGACCCGTCACAGGGACTGTCATGGTTTCTCTGAAGGGTCCCTGGATCAATGTCTGCTCCCCAAAATGTTCAAAGAGGATCCAGCTTTAAGCCTTGAGGGCTGGGCAACAGGAGACCAGGCCTCGATGGTGACTCCAGGCCCAGGTGTCAACAGCATACATGGCCCTGAGGAGGGTTTCAGACCCTTATGGTAACATCAGACCAGACTCTGGGGGTAGCTGCTGACCCTGATGGTCGCTGCAGGTCCTGGTGGTGGCCTTAGTGGCCTCAGACCCCAATGGCGTCTGCAGACCTAGGTGACACCCGGAGGTTCCCAGCATCTCGTTCCCCTCCCTCCATCCAGCTTGAGCGCCCCTCTCTCCCCAGCCTAGAATCTGAGCCATTCTCCAGGATCCACTTAATTAGCCAAGCTCGTTAACTCCCACAGGCTTCTCCTCCCCACCTAATTAACTGACTTAATTAGGGCTCAGAGGCCCGGCTCCACCCAGCCCCCTCCTGCTCCTACCCCTGCCCACCTCCTCCAGGCCCCCGGCTCAGCCCAGCCTCCAGCAGGCGGGGAATGGATGGGGCCTTGACCCTGAGTCCCTGCCTTAGTCCCAGGACACCAAGACAGTGCCCCTCCAAGGCAGCCATGGGCAGGAGTGCAAACTGGGACAGGGAGATGGGTGGGGAGAGGGATGAAAAAGGAATAAGATGGAATCAGGAGTGAGGAGGGGGTGAAGCTGGGAGGGAGTGAGGCTGGGAGAAGGTGAGGCTGGGAGGGGGTGAGGCTGGGGAGAGGTGAGGCTGGGGAGAGGTGAGGCTGGGAGTGGGTGAGGCTGAGAGGGGGTGAGGCTGGGAGGGGGTGAGGCTGGGAGGGGGTGAGTCTGTGGGGGAGGTGAGGCTGGGAGGAGGTGAGGCTGGGGGGAGGTGAGTCTGGGAGGAGGTGAATCTGAGAGGAGGTGAGTCTGGGAGGGGGCGAGGCTGGCAGGGAGTGAGGCTGGGGGGAGGTAAGGCTGGCATGGATGGGTGGGCTGAGCAGCAGGTGGTTAGGGGCCTGGATTCTGGAGTCTGCCTGGGTTCGAGTCCCCGCTAGTATGTGAACTTCAGCGAGCGCCTCGTGTCTGTGTCTTAGATACATAATGATCACACCCACCCCTCAGTGTTACTGTGAGGCTTCAGCGAGCTGATGTGTGGAATGCTCAGCGGCCACAGGCACAGAAGTGGTGGGATGAACAGGGGCTCCCGGGGGCGAGGGGCTGGAGGATGGGGGGAGGCCAGACGGTGCTGTTCCTGGGTGTCAGGGCGACCCCCAGGCAGGCTCTGGGATGCCAGGAATGGACTAGGCCTGGGAACTGCACTTGGGCTGCTGACTGGGAGGGACCCTGGCCTGAGAGAGTAGAGAGGGAGACATAGCAAGAAGGGTGCACACCAGGGTGTCCCCTTCCCCCTGCACGGGTGGAGAGGACTGGTCTTGTTAGTTCAGGACCTCTATTCTCTGTGCCTCAGTTTCACCGTCTGCGGGAAGGCCTAGCCCTGTGGAAGTACCCCACATCCCCCAGATGCCTGATAAATGTCTGGAGACTCATCCCGGAGCAGGGAGAGGACATGAAAAGCATTTGGGGGGACGTGCTCAGCTGCACTTCACCTGCCCTGGGACCAAAGCAAAGAAGGTGGGCTGTGCGGCAGCAGGCAGGATGCGAGGTAGACGTAAAGCGGGGCTTCCTGGAGCTGGAGGTGAGGGCAAGCTCTCAAAGCCTGAGCTGCTGGGCAGGCTCCGGGGAGAGAAGGCCAAGCACTACCTGCAGATGAGTGCCAAGAGGGAGTCGCCTCTGAACGCTGGGGCGGCCCTGTACCTCCTTAGCTCAGAGTTTTACACATATGGGTGTGATTAGTGTATTGTCTCCCCGCACTGGAGTGGAAGCTCCTGAAGGCAAGGATTGTCCGCTTAGCCCACCCTTTTATCCTAATGTCCTCATATAGTAGGTGCCCATTAACAAGTGTGAATGAATGAATGAATGAATGAATGAATGAATGAATGAATGAATGCAGGCCTTGGCCAGGACTCCAGAGGTTCCTGAAGCTTAGAAGGAAAGGGGCCCCATATGGCAGCCCAGGCACCCACACTACATGCTCAGCTATGAGCCCCCCAGCTCCTCACATGGACCCAAGAACAACCACCCTTAGGGGGCAGGAGCCAGTTGTCAAGGATTCGAGGCTCCTGGGCAGGCTGATCTCCCCCTGAGATTCCCTTTGCACAAACGGATGCTGAGAGAATAGTGACTCTGGGGGACAGAGGGGAGAACCTTGAATTTACCCTGCAGTTTTAAACCCTTTAGAAACCCACCTTTATACTTGGTATAAAGAGCACGGGGTTCTAATCGACAAAGGCCCAAGTCCAACTGACATAGCACAAAATGGACTCTTGGGTTACATGCCTGAGAAGCCCAGAGGCTTCTGGCATGGCTAGATCCGGGGGCTCGAATGGTGGCAGGAGGATTCTGATCTCTCCACCTCTTGGCTCCGCTGTCTGCTGTGTTGGCTTCACCCTCTGGGGGGTCGGTCTGCCTGGTGGTAGCGACGCCAGGCTTCGCTCCCACCCTCTGTCAGCACAATGATAGGGGAGCTCTGTCCCATAGGCTCAGCTTGGGGCACAGATCCATCTCAGATACACTCACTATGGCCAGGGAGCTGAGTCACAAGCCCACCCCCAGAGCCGAATAGGTAAGTCCCGCCATCAGCACCCCTAATGGGTAGGAAGGGTATATGGAGGAATGTGGGTCCCCAAAGGAAAACTGGGGTCCTGTTGCTAAAAGATGGGGGAAATGATACTGGATAGCAGAGTTCTACTCCACCTGGAATAGGTGGGCATCCAGAAGGACCCAGGGCCCTGTTCTAAGGGCTGGTTAGACACTGTCTCCTGCCCGGAGCTCCCTGGGCCCCCTCCCCACTCCAACTTGGCAACATCTTCATCTCTTTCCCAAGGGCCTTTGCTGCAGCCTGCTCTGCCCACATCCACAGCACTGCCTTCCCCCAGCAGCTCCCACCGAGGGCTGACGGGAGCTGGGGTCCGAGGCATGCTCTGTGCATGTGGATGCATGTTCTACACGGTCTCTCAGAGCTCCCCAGGGGGCTTCACGGCCAGGTGCTTGCAGTGGTAACTTGCCTGATAATGCACCTTTGTCACTGCCTTCCTAGCTCTTCTCCACTCCCTTGCCCGGGATTGCCTGCCAAGTAAACTATTTGCTCTCAAATCTGCTTGTGCAGGGTCTGTTTCTGGGAAATCCAAACTAGGACATCTTTAAAGCCAGCCCCCAGGGATGTGTACCAGACAGCACTTGTTTCCTTCCAAATGCCCACAGTCCTGGGGTGGTTCTGGTGACCCACCCCCAAAGAAGGCACTGGGACTGGCCCGCTCTGAGTAGCCCTGCCTCAGCTCTGAGGACCCCAGAGGATGCTCCCCGCTCCCCGGAAGGTGGAGACCCATCCTGTCCTTACTCCACAGCTTCCCAGAGAAACAGCCACATCCAGCCCTAAGGGGCACCAGCATTCAGTGCCACCAAGAGCAACGGGTATGGATGGCAAGGGACCAGGCGGTCAAACGCACTTCCCGCTCCCATGCTTCTCAGAGCGAGAAATGAGGTCATTTTAGATGGTTCTTGAACCTTTAGAAAACAGAATTACACAGTGAAAGGTTATTTGGGGGTTTTTAAGAATTATTTTGAAAAAAAGTGAAAGAAAATACAGAAAAATGAAAACCTGTTCAGATCCACAGCTAGAATCAATGTAAACATTTTATCATATTTGTGTCAGGTATTTTTATTTAAAAAAGAAATGACAGATAAGGATGAGTTCCCATTATCTGCCCCACCCCAGGCCCATTTCCTGCATTTGTTCCTAAGGGCAGCACTCCCATGATCGCCCGATCCTGGTGATTTTCTCCTCATATCAGTTGGCCAGTTGTTAGTTGCAAGAAACAGAACTCCCTTCAAAGCAGCTCCAAGTCCGACTCAGCAGCTCTGCCCTATCACAGAGAGGGAGGCTGTTCCCTCTGCACACGGCCCTCAGGCTGCACTTGCCAGTGGCGTCCTGCTGGCCGCGGCCACACTTGTATTTTGACATGAGAGGTGGGGAGCTCATCAGAACTCCTGCTGGAACACTGTGTTTCTCACTTCAGAATAAAGTCTCCAAAAGGGCCTGGAGAGACTCAAAGCTCGCCAGCGGCTGTACATCCTGGGCCGCCCGCTGTCTCCTCTCTGATCCTTTGTGGGTTCTGGGGGAACTCCTGGTTTTCCTTCTCAGCGGTGACTTGACCTGAGTCTCCCAGTGGCCCTGGAAGCTCCTGCTCCTGGCGGAGCTCCAATTAGCAGCTTCTTCTGTAACCTTTGCCCAAAATGTCATCATCCTCAGCTTCCTAAACCCGAGTAGTTCTCTGTGCTGCTCAGTCGCCAATGCCATCAGGGTCCCTGATTATCCTGCATGCCCTGGTCACCAACAGCAACGTCCTGGGGATGATGGTGGCCATCGGGGGAGGGGTTTTTTCCTATACAACAAGACCACCGTAAACAAGCCAGGAACACCCTCTCTCTGTCATTACTGGGGACATGAGCAATGAGGGGCAACAGGGAATATAGAACATACTGGAGAAGTCCCCACGGGGCATTGTTTTCCCTGGCATGGAAACTGTCATAAGCCCGAAACAGTGTCTCAACAGAGCACTTTCAGCGCAGCTGGTAGTTACCCAAACTCACACAGCACAAAGCGTTACGATGTGCCAGTTCAGGAGGACAGAGACTCTTGCAATCCGTTCCCCGTTCCCCCAACAGTAGCAGAAACTACATCAGTAAATATAAAATGCAGCCAGCGGGAAGGTGCATACTCAGAAATCCTGGGTTCCTGGCCTCACGAGTGTCCTTGTGCAGGAAGCTGCGCCCCACTGCCGAGAAGCAGGAGGCCACGGCAGTGTGGCTGAGGGTGTGGCTCAGGACACAGGAAATCTACCTGGAGGTCGCTGCTTTCCAATGTTTCTTCTGTGTCGCTATGGAAGTCACAGCCGAGTCTATCTTTGGGTTCTGCTATCTAAATTATACCCAACAAGACCCTCTCTGGGAAGGCAGCATCGCTGTGAACACAAAACTTTGAGCTGGCAGGAGTGGATTATCCCTGGCTGTTAAGGGGAAAAGACTGTAGCATCACGAACAGCTGCTTTAGTTCCTCTCTTCGGATATGTTGTGTTGGTTCAGTCCTCTGAGAAGGGGCCAAGGTGGGGTGAGATTCACCAGCAATTGATTAGGGAAAATGCTTGGGGGCGCGATGGAGACAGGGAAGGAGCCCGAGGAGGCTGGGAGAGCCATCAGCTGCAATAGCTCGTGTTTGGAACAGGTGGGATAGGAGGAGTCTGGGACTGCAGTGCAATATTAAGGAAGTTTTAACGAAGCCAATGAGAGTCCTTGATCCCAAGTTGCCCATCAGCGAGGGCCCTGTGTCTCCAAGGAGACTCTGCTGCACTGTCATTGGCTAGAAGGAAGCAAGAGGAACGTCCTCTGTGAACCCTAGAGAGGCTCCACAGCTGCTGCCCTCGGAAGTCACGGTCTCCGTCTCCGCGGCCAGGGATCGGGGTGGTACATTTTCACGGCCTCCCCATCCCGCCCCTGTGCCACACAGATTCTTCTCTTCCTGGGTGCGTGAGCCTCTCTAAGGGGCAACTTTGAAGAGGGAGGTTTGCAGTACAAACTACAGCTCCCCTCTCCCTTGCTGCACTTGACCTTGGGCCCATGACCGGTAGCCGTTCTTTCCCCTTTCCACAATCCATCCTCAATTATCACCGTGGCTGGTCCCCCGATGGGGCACCTGGTGGGGTGGCGCAACCCTTCTGTCCTGAGGGGTCTAAACTCTTGCTTACCCATATCAGTGGATCGCTGGGCTCCAATTCCAGGATTTCTCCCTGCTCCCACTTTGTAAAAGCATCCCTGCGTCTTCTAGTAAATGATCAGGGTACTTCCAGTAACCTCAGCAACTCAGGGTCAGTTCCTGAGGGCCTAGTAACTTCTGGCAAATGAGGGTCAATTACTACAGCCAGGACAGTGACTCTGAGCTACTTTTCTTGCCTGCTGGTCCCAGAATACATGGAGTCTAAAGTGTCCCGGCAGCAGCCATAGCTTAAATTTTAATGGGACCTTTGTTGTGTCCCCTGGTAAGAGTGTGTCCCCTTTGGGTAGCAGGGCTTCCCACCCTGCAGAGTTTAGGGTGAGTGGACTTGATTACCACATGCATTTTGGCAAATGTTTACTAATCACATTGGTGGTGATCAAATCCCCTGTTGAGGAATCTGGGAAGAAGCCTGCGGAAGGTGGCCTTGAATTATGTTACCTTTGATAACCATGGCTGGGAACAGTTCAAGGCCTGGTTCTCCCTCTGCCCAGCTCTAGGCCTCAGCTTCCCCACCTGTAAAAAGAGGAAATCGCTCTCTAAAGTCTAATATTCTGGGACCAGGTTGTTAGACACAGGAAGGCATTTGCTTCCCTCTTCCGGCCTCTCTAGCCTCCCTCTACTGCTGGCCCAATAACCCATAGTCCTCCATTAGTTTGCTTTGGGCAATAAGGCCTTACTCCAAGAGGATTAGAACAAAGTTAGGGCGAAATTTGAAACTTGGGAACATTGGCTGGGCAGGGAGGGGTGAGAGAGGAAAGGGAGGTGTAGAGACCATTCTTGGAGGATACCTTGTTTGGGGAACAAAGAAGAGGGGAAATATGTTCTAGACAGGAAGCAGAATGTATAAGACACAGAGGTTTGAGAAAGCAGATGTTCTAGGAATACTGGCTGGGGTCAAGGCTGAGTGGAGAAGAGGCATCCTCAATAGGGGATCCCAAAGACTAAGGGGTTGGAAGGCTAGGATAGGAGGTTAGATTTTTACCCTAGAGGTAACTGGGAGTCATTGGCAATTTTAAGCAGAGGAGCAACCCAATCCACTTTGTATTTTACAGAGCTGATAGGTGCATAGGAGTTGGATTCCAGGGGGGAAAAGAGCCTACATAGAGGCAGGAGGGAGACAAGTTAGGGGCTAAGGCAATGTTCTCACTATCAGAGGTTTCATACTGATGGGCTAGATTTGGCCCAAAAGGATGTTTCATTTGGCCCATTCAGTATTTCTGAATTTGGGGATTTTAGAAGATATTTTGTTAGAGTATGGATTTTCCTCTTCTGTTCAAAAGTCACCTGCCCACATAGGGCCCACGACGCTCCAGTTTGCTTCATCTCCACCACTCCCTATCACCTGGCCCCAGTCACTAATGTATGTGACCTACAGGTATCTGAGTTTGCAATCCCTGGCTCTAAAACTTCTAGAAACAGGGTGGTTGGGAAGAGTATGCTGGGTAAAAACAAACAAACAAACAAACAAAAAAAACAGCCTGAACAAAGAGTTGAAAGAAATAGGGAAGGTGCAGGGTGTGTTGGGGACTTTCTCCTTAGGGAAACAGTGTTGCTGGGGCTGCATGGATGACAGAGTAGGACCTGGGAGAACGAGCTGTCCCTGTCTCATCTGCATCTTCATCCACCTTACTCCCTGCCAGGTAACCAGGCAGTGCTCCTTCCCACCTGGGTGATGCCTTTGCACATGGCGCTCCCTCTCCTGGAACCCCCTTTCCTCCCTTCTGTCTGGTGAGCCCTGCACATTCCATGAGTAGTCACTGCTATTTACAACCGGTCCAGAACCTCAGGACCTGGGCTGGCCATGACCTCCGAGGTTCCACTTTAGACCTCTTCTCTAGGTGGGCTGTTAGTTTTCAAGGTCTTGCTCAAAATGGATGGATGGATGGATGGATGGATGGATGGATGGATGGATGGATGGATGGATGGATGGATGGACAGATGGGTGCATGGGTGCACGGATGACTGCCGGACAGATAAATGAATGCGTATTCTATTGCAGAGCTTGGATGTTTCCCTCCTTGAAATAGACACAGGCTCCACCCCACAAGAACAGACTGGGACAGTCTGGGGCAGTCTGGTCCCGCAGGGCCAGGAGGATGGACCAGGTGACCCTCTCAGACTCCCCGGAGTCCTCTCTAACCTCGTTCTCGCCCCCTCGTGGGCTCTGACCTAGAAAGACCGGCGGGGGGGGGCAGGGATGGTACCGGCGCTAGGACCCAGCGAGGCCGGAAAGCGAAGTGGGGGCGCCGCGCGCAGCTCCCTCCGCGCCAGGAGCATCTGCGCCCCGCGGCGCGCGGCGGGCCGGCGCGGCGGGGGGGCGGGGGGGCGGGGGGGGCGGGGGGAGCGCGCTCCGGGCCAGTGCGCGTGCGCAGGGGCGCGCGCCGAGCGGGGCGGACAAAGGGGCGGCGGCGGCGCGCGACCCCGAGGGTGGAGCCGCGAGCCGGGCGGGCAGGTGCGCGCGGGTCGGAGGGCGGAGCCGCGATGCCGCGATGGAGCGCAGCCCGGGCGGGCGCCGGGACCGGGGCCCGAGCACCAGGCGGAGCGCGAGCCGGCGCCGGAGCCGCAGCCAGAGCCCGGACCAGGCCGGGGTCCGGGGCCGCAGGACCGGGTTGCTCGTAGCGGCGGCGACGGAGCCCCCCAGCGGCTGAGGAGCTTCCTCCCAGCCCCCTGCGGGTGGCCGGGACTCAGCAAGCCCCCGCGGCCGGGGAGCGTGGGGATCCCCCCCTTCATCCAGAACCCAGAGAACCCCAGGAAAGCGGGGGGAGGCCTCCAGGTCCAACCCAGAACGACTCCCCAGCCGGGGAAGGCGAAGACTTCCTCCGTATTCAGAAGACAGCGACGTCCCTACGGTACCGCGAAGACTCCCCCTCTTTAATCCGGGCGCCCCCAAGACCGAGAACGCAGTGACCCTCCTGGCCGGGATTGCGGCACCCCCTCAAGATCCCGGTCAATACAACTCCACACCTCAAGACACGGAGACCCAGCTCAGGACGCCCCCAGACCAGGGAGTCCTAGATCCCCCCAATTCCGGTACACAGAAACCCCAAATCTAAGGACCCGAGGACAGCAAGAGCTCTCCCTCACCAGCAAGAGGCCTCGGGGACACCCCTCCCCGACACGCACACACTCAAAGCCCCGGGACCCGGGCGCCTGAGCCCCTCGCGGCGCCCTTCGCCTCCCAGCCCATGGCCGTGGCGCCCTGAGCCCCCGGGCCGGGCGGACGGAAACCGAGACGGCGCCCAGGCCGCCCGCCGCGGCGTCCCCGCGGCCCCAGCCCAGGTAAGCCGGGCGCAGGTGCGGAGCAGCAGGTGAGTGGCCTCCGAGGCCCCAGACCTGCGGGTGGGGATGGAGCTACCCGTGCGCGCTGCCCCCTCCCCAGCGTCGCCATGGAGCCGAGGCTGAAGGACGTCTCTTTGTGTCTCGCTTGGAGGAGCCGCCCCCTCCTCCCTTCCCCCACCTCACACCCTGGCCTTGGGGTTCGGGGCCCAGCTCCCCGTCCCCACGGGGGAGTGGTGGCAGAGCGCCTTGAGCCACAGAGAGGGGAGAAGAAGGTAGAGTCCCCTCCCCAAAAAAACTGCGAGCCTGGAGTGTTGGATCCTCCGCCTTTGGAGAATATGTACCCCTACCCCCCTCCCCGAGGCCAGGCTGAGTTCTCAGGTG
The DNA here is from genome assembly GCF_054644295.1 of Miniopterus natalensis. Taxonomy (NCBI): domain Eukaryota; kingdom Metazoa; phylum Chordata; class Mammalia; order Chiroptera; family Miniopteridae; genus Miniopterus; species Miniopterus natalensis. The sequence goes on from NC_142083.1 coordinate 96,336,512, forward strand.
AAATCCCTCCTGGGAGAAGATTTGGGGGTGTCTGCAGGTGAGGGGACCCGTAGTGTGTGGTCCTAGGGTAATGGCTGGGGCTTTGGGTGTGTGTCTTTGTCTGTGAGAGGGCAGGGAATGGGTGTGCTTGAAAGAATGGGTGGGAATCTCTTATTTTCTCTGACTCCAATGCCCGGCACCCCGAGCACGGTGGGGGTCTTCACCCAGGCCACTTTGTGCTCCCTGCGGGACAGGGAGGGGGCAAGCCCTTTCCAAAGTGAGGCACTGGTTTCTGGGGAGAGGAGGTAGTCCCGATAAAGCCATTTCAGGTCAGGCATTTTTCTGTCCCCTGGTGCCCCAGGGACAGCAAATCCAAGGCCTTCCCTTCTCCTGACCTCCAAAACACCCAGGGCCAAACCTCAGATTGGGTCAGCATGTTCTGGACAACCAAAGGACCATTCTAGGTTATCACTTTAGCTTTCCAGGACGCATACAAGGCAGTACCTCAGCCTGGCCCTCAGTGAGGTGCTGAACTCCAGGCCCCGTGGCTCATGGAAAGATGAGAGGCCCGGGGATGTTGTACCCTGAAATTCTGAATCAGAAGGAGCTGAATGATGCCAAAGAAGCACTCTGGGCTGCTGGGGTTTCCACCAATCTCTTCTCTCTGAGCCCTCTACAGGCAAGCAGCGGTGCCAAAGAAGGCAGGGCTCTGGGTACAGGTAGCCCCACCAGGAGTTTCTTTGTTCATTTATTCATTCAACAGACTTAACTAGTGTCTCTGATGTACAAGGCACTGGCATCAAGGTTCTCTTTCTCTTCATCCTGATCTCCTTTCCTGATCTTTCCTGTACATCAGACTCCTGGGCTGTCCTCAATTTGCCCAGGCCATGCTCAGTTGGAAGTGAGCCTGGTGAGGCCCAGCTGACCAGCTCTGACCCCCCACACCTGAAGCACTTGATCCCCATCCTTCTGCAGACTTGGGGTCCCTGAGCCTCTGTGGCCAATTCCTCCTCTTCCCCTTTTCTAATACCAAGTGCCCCCACCCCACCTGCTGCTGGCATTGACCCATTGTGGGGAATGTGATCGGCAGGAGAAAGGGTGGGAGGTGCTTCTGGCCATATCTCTGACAGCCCCTCCTGCAAATTCAAGGACAGCTGAGGCAACCCCCCTCAGCACAAGCTGTGGGGGAGCCAACTGCCCTGAAGACTGGGTGATCTTGGGTAAGCGTGTGGCATCTCTCAGAGATAATGACAGAAAGTGAATCACTCACTCTGTAGCTGGAGGGGCGGATGTAGATCACAGTTGGGCCTCAAGAAGCATCCAGGTGTGTCCTCTCCAATTCTGAAGGAGTTCATTTTTCCACAGAGGGTTCCCAGGAGCCTAGGGCCTTGTCATGTGACCCACAGGCAAGGGAGTAGAGTGAGAGGCTAAAAAGCAGAGATTTGAGCCAGGACTGCGTGGCTCAGTGGTTGGACGTCAACCCATGAACCAGGAGGTCACGGTTTGATTCCTGGTCAGGGCACATGCCTGGGTTGCAGGCTCGATCCCCAATAGGGGGCACGCAGGAGGCAGCTGATCCTCATCATTGATGTTTCTTTTTTTTTCTTTCTTTTTTTATGTTTTTATTGATTTCAGAGAGAGGAAGGGAGAGGGAGAAAGAGAGAGAAACATCAATGATGAGAGAGAGTCACTGATTGGCTCCCTCCTGCACACCCCCTACTGAGGACTGAGCCGGCAATCCTGGCATGTGCCCTGACTGGGAATCGAACTGTGACCTCCTAGTTCATAGGTCAGTGCTCAACAACTGAGCCATGCCAGCTGGGCCATCATTGATGTTTCTGTCTCTCTCTCCTCCCTCTCTCCGAAATCAATAATAAAAAATAAAAAGCCCGGCCGGGCGTGGCTCAGCAGTTGAGCGTCAACCTAGGATCCAGGTGATCGGGGTTCGATTCCTGATCAGGGCACATTCCTGGGTTGTGGGCTCGATCCCCAGTCGGGGGCATGCAGGAGGCAACTGATCAATGACTCTCATCATTGATGTTTCTGTCTCTCTTTCTCCTCTCCCTTCCTCTCTCTGAAATCAATAAAGATATATTTAAAAAATAAAATAAAAGAAATAAAAAATAGAAAACAGATTTAAAAATAAAAAGCAGAGATTTGAGTCACTGTGACTAGGGAAAACTGTCAAGAGGCCAGAGGGGCACAGGGAGTAAGATCTCCCCTTCTCACTAACTTGCAGTGGCTCGCTATTGAGTCTGGACTAAACCACAGTCAAAACCTTTTGCAGTTTGGCCCTAAACTGCCTTCCAAGTGTCATCTCCCATTGTTCACTCATCACCCTCTATTTCACCTCTGGCTCATCTCCATGTCCCCTAACTCCCTCCCTCCCTCCCTCCACTGTGTGCTGTTCCCCTGACCTGAAAAGCTTCACTATTGGATGGCTCAGGAGCAGCTCTCTGCCTCTACCTCCCCTTTTGATCTACCTGGAGATCACAGAGTGGAGAGCTGCATTGAAATGGTTGAGGGGTTGGTGGCTTGGAGACAGTAGAATGTGTCTACATGTGCTGTGAGAGTTTGTTTCCACATCTAGATGCTGAGCTCCAGGAGATGAGACCAGATCTGTCTCATCCCCACTGCATCGGCTTGTCTGACCCCAGAACCCAGAATAATATATGACACATGTTGTAAAATACAGCTTCTAGATTCATTTTGATATTGACACATCCAAATCTTGTTTTTCTCATTTGCATTTGCTGCCAATGCTAAAAAACACAATTTCACATACAAATATTGATTTTTGGATCCTATTGAAAAAGCAGATGGTGTGGCAAACCCAGGGAAGAGCCAAAGGGTGACAGTGGCAACCTTTAGACAGAGCAGCACCCTCCAGCTTGCCCCAGACCCCACCTGCCTGTTCACTCATTAACATGACCTGCTGGCTCTGCAGGCTTGAGGTGGAGGCCAGAAAGTGTTTGCTCTGTGAATGACCTTCTTTTGTGGATGTCTTGCACACCCATGTATTCCCTGCCTCCCCAGGGCCAAGTTAGAACATGCATAGAGCAGCACCCCTCTGGGGTCTTAAGGCTGTGATAAAGTGAGCCTGAATTCCTCCTTCCAGAGTATCAATAGCCTGGTCCCACTTTCTACTCTTTGCCGCATCTTGTGCCCCCTCCCCTATGCTAGAAGGGTTCAGCCGCCAAAAACCTGTTTTAACTGTCTCACTCACCCAGGAACAAAAGGCCCGGGTCTTGCTGAGGACTGGGGGGAGGACTATTCTCTGGGCCTCAGTTTACTCATGTGTTAGAGAGGAATTGGAAGCTATAAGCTTCCTCTTTGTCCTCATTTTCTAGGACTTGAGACCAAGCTGCTCTAGTTTGGGTCAGGCAGGAGAGATGGGGCCTAGATTCAGAAGTCACTCAAAAATATCAACATTCCCTAAACCATGAAACCAATGGGTGTTGCCAAGTATCTGGGTCAGGGGCCGGAGGCCAGCACTGGGTACCAGGCACTTGGCATGGCCCTGGAAGGGAGTGTGCCATCTTCCTGGATGAAGGTGTACAGCAGCCCGAGGTTGGAGGGATGGCAGAGCACCAGAGTTGAGAGCACAGGCTCTGGACCCTGCCTGGGTTTGAATTCCACTTAGTGCTGTATGACGTTAGTCAAGTCACTTAATCTCTCTGAGCTTTAGTTTACTCATGTGGAAAACAATGATAATACCTACCTCAGGGTCATCAGGGAGGCTGAATTAAAGCATGAAAAGGGCCTAGGACCTGGTCTAGCATAGGAAAGTGCTCAATAACTATTGGCTCTTATTTAAAGGTGCACTGGCAAGTGAGAGACTAAGCCTTGGTAACCGCCTTGGTTTTCCTATAGCCTGTCTGGGGAGGCCATAGGGCTTTTGGTGCTATCCCCATGAAAGGGGAAGTGAGTGTTTGAGAGGCAGTACTGTGTGCTGCTTAAGAGCATGGAGGAGTCCCTGCTCCTGGTGGGTGGGGTGGGGTTCAAGCCTGAGGGTCTGTGAGGGCCCTTCCAGTACCTTGGCCCCTGACTCTGCCTGAGGGGTGGGATCTAGGGTGGCCTGGCCCTAGCTCTGTAGTTGAGGCCCTCTTCCTTCCCAGCTCTGCTGTCTAGGTGTTCCGCCTGTCTGGCTTCTGTCCCCAGGCTTTCTGCCCCAGGCAGATGGGCCTCAGGCCAGAACCTGGACCAGCATCCCAAATAGACTCAGGGTTTTCCCCAAACTATCCTCTCCCTCCCCTACTCTCCTGGTCTCAGGAAACTGTGGCAGTTAGGCCTAGAGGGGCTAATTAAAATTAAAGGCCCCTCTCCTCTCCTATCCACCCACCTTCCCCAGTCCCCACCATAGCCTGGCTGGGAGCCTAGTAATACCAGGGTTGGAAGGAAGCAGGGGAGCATTTTTCAATGTAAAGTACTCCATGCCCAGCACTGGCCATTGCTTTGTCATTTAGTGCTGAGAACAGCATTAACCCAGAGCGGGGATTTGAGCCCAGCTCTGAGCCCCCAGGGGTTTGTGTGAAACTGGCGGCAAACTGCCTAGGTCTGAATCCTACTTCTGCCATTCACTGGCTACGTGACCTTGGACAAGGCGGTTGTCCTCTGTGCCTCAGTTTCTTCTGATGTGGAATGGGAATAACTGCTCCTGTTTCCTAGGGTTGTAAGGAGGATTAAAGAACCCCTTGCAGGTAAAGCATGTGCAGCAGTGCCTGCTTTTTAAATGTTCTTATTCTGCCACACCCTGGCGGGATATGCAAATGAGCTGGGGTACAAGTTGGTCTGGATGAAAGAGGTCACTGACTTCTCACTACACCAGCTCTACTCCTTGTGGCTTTAGCCAGTCATGGGAGAGGCAGAGAATATCCTAAATGCCTCCAAGTGTTGGGACGGCCCTGAGGGACAGGGGTGGAGACTGCACGGGACAGGGTCACCTCCTCCTCCTCCTGGTCAGGACCAAGAGAGGCTGCAGAAATCCCTGCCCCAGGGCAGTTCCACCATAGCAGGGAGATCCTCCTGTGCCTGCCAGCTCTGACCCCATGTGTCTCCAGAAGGAGGAGTGGGGCCCACAGTTGACATGGTTTAGTGATGAAAAGTACAACCTCTAGATCCTGCTGTGTGACCTTGCATGAGGTGCTTAACCTCTCTGAGCCTCAGATCCCTCATCTATAACAAAGGTGGATGGTACTGTACCTGACTTGTAGGGTCACAGTGAGGATTAACTGAATGAATGTGTGTAAAGTGCTCTGCATGGCACTGAGTACCCACTCCAAGCTACTCTTAATATTAGTCCTCAAAAGCCCTGAGCAGAAAGGGGATGTTAGCCCCACTTTTTTTTATATTATTGATTAGAGAGAGAGAGAGACATCAATCAGTTGCCTCCAGTACGCACCCTGACCCGGGAATCGAACCTACAACCTAGGTATGTGCCCTGCCTGGGAATCTAACTTGCCACCTTTTGGTTTACAGGACAACACTCCAACCAACCAAGCCACGCTGACAAGGCAGCCCCACTTTTATAGGTTAAAAAGAAATAGAGTCTCAGATATGAAGATCTTTACTCAAGGTTCCATATCTAGGATTTAGGGAAGATTCTGCCCACTTTTCCCTCATTCCCTCACAGTCTACAGGGCAAGACCAGACAGAAAGACTCAACAAGACCTAACCTGAGCCCGGCTGGGTGTGGCTCAGCGGTTGAGTGTTGACCTAGGATCCAGGCGATAAGGGTTCTATTCCCAGTTCTATTCCCTCTCCTTTCCTCTCTCTGAAATCAATAAAGATATATTAAAAAAAAAAAAAAAAAGACCTAACCTGAGCTTCAGCTGCAGTCCCGGACATATCTGTTAATCAGCTTTCCTGACCCCACACCTCTGCTCATCTGGGGCTGCAGCAGGTGAGAGCTGCAGCATGGAGGAATCTGCACCCTGGGACTAGGAAGCCTCTAAGGCTTCCCTCACCCCTCTTTTCCCAGCCTCACTCCAAGGACAGCTGGAGTGCTATGGCAGGCTGGCCTCTGCGTCTCTGAGTGCAAGCTGCTTGGGGGTCATGCTGTCTCTCCACCCCTCAGGGCCTGGCACACAGATGGCTTCAGGAAGGGCTTGCTCAGGTCCAGAGATTGGCATGAATCTCAGAGAGAAAGGCAGGTCCTCGCTGTGGCGTCCAAGGCCCTGTACACTGCCATCCCCTTTTTACCTCTACCATCACCTCCTGCTCTTACCCCTTACCCACTACTCGGCACCCCTGCTGGCCTCCTCAGGGAGCTCAGCAGACACAGTCCCTCTGTGCCTCTGCTGGGAAGGCTCTTTCACCACAATATCCACATGTGCAGCCTTCTCAGTAGGACCTTTCTTGACCCCTATCTACAATTTCATTCCCTACCCTTGGCATTTCCTCGCTTCTCCCTGCTATTTTCCCCTGAAAACTTCTCACTGTCCAGCTCTGGCCGGTGTTGCTCAGTGGTTAGAGTGTCGTGCACTGGAAGGTCGTGGGCCCTGTTCCTGGTCAGGGCACGTGCAGGAGGCAACTGATTGATGTATCTCTCTCACACTGATGTTTCTTTCACTCTCTCCCTCCCTCCCTAAGATCAATTTAAAAAAAAAAAAAAAAAAGGCTTCTCACTGTCTGGCATATATCTCTTCCTTGTCTTTATTATTGTTGCCTCCAGACTAGAATATAAGCTCCTTGAGAGCAGGGCTGTTTGTTTGGCTCATGAATATATTCCAGATCCCAGAACTGTGCTAAGCACATCACAGATGCTAACAAATCCTTACTGAGTGTTCTGGAGTCAGAAAGTTGTCTCTAAGTCACATCTAGCTGTGTGACACTGGACACATCAACTAATCTTCCCTTCTCTGAGCCTCAGTTTCCTGAGCTGTAAAGTATATACTGTAATGGTAATAAAGTACTTATACTCTGAGTGTTTCACAAATGTTGGCTGTTATTAATATTTTAATCTGTACCATTACTGTTCCTATTCTACTGATAAGAAAATGGAGGCACAGAGAGAGTAAGTGACCTACCTCAAGCTTCATACCCAGGAATGCCTGAACCTGGGTTCTGGGCTCCTAAACTAAGCTACATCCCCCCTTCCGTCCCGCCATAGGGGCTCGGGGAAGGAGGAAGAGGCCAGGGCTGTGGCGAGGGAAGGGCAAGTGGACAGCATCACAGGCTACTAATAACCACCAAGGATGTGCCCCAGGGAAGGAGCAGACTGCTTTGGCTGGGAGGGGAGGCTGAGGCAGAGGCCAGAGCCAGAAGCCAAGCCTGGCAGCAAGGGACCCCCCAGGCTGCCCTGGTAAGAAGGGCAGTGGGAAGAAGTTATTCCTAGTTTCTACTGCTCAGTCGTGGGAAAGTCCCAGCTCCTCTTCTCTGTCTCTTCTCGTGGAAAATTTGAGAGCTGGGTCACATGATCTCCAAAGTCCCTTCTGGCTCAAGCGGGTTCAAGGGCCACTGGAAAGGCATGTATGGATGTACTGCCATTTATTTAACCAAACCCCTACAGATTGACACTTGGGTTGTGGCCATGCTTTCCAGCCCTGGGGGCCTGCCCTCCTCAGGCCTCCCCTGGCCTCTTGCTTGGTGCTGGACCTGCCTGGGTGCTGTCCACATCTGTGGTGCTGAAGATAATGGGACTAGTAGGAGGCCTGGGCCGCAAACCAGAGACCCAGAGGAGAGGAGAGAGAGAGCAGAGGAAGTTCAAGGTTCAATCCCTGCCTCTGCCCCTCACTGGCTGAGTGACCTTGAGCAAGTTGCTTAACCCCTCTGGGCTTCAGCATCCTTATCTGTAAAATGGGTTTGCTATGAAGATTGAATGGCAGCAGCAATGTAAATCATTGGTATGTTGAGAAAATAGGTGACAATTTTACTCTATTTTAGAGACAGTAAAGCATAGTGGTTAAGCTTTTGGACACTGGAGTGATTGTGCCTGGATTTGACCCCTGGCTCTGTTACTGGATAATCTTGATTTTTGTGCCTCAGTTTCCTCATCTACAAATTGGAATGATTAATAGTCCCTGAGTCAGGATATTACAAGGATTAGGTGAGTTAATTTATGTGAAGCAATTGGCAGAAGACAGGGTTTCCCTAAGTGCTAGCTATTATTATCACTTCCTTCTCCATTATTATTAATATTTTTAATATGTTTAATTTTTAATATGTTTAATTTTTTTTTTATCCTTACCCGAAGACATTTTTTCCATTGCTTTTCAGAGAATGGAAGAGGGAGAGAGAAAGAGAGAGAGAAACATCGATGTGAGAGAGACACATCAATTGCCTGCCTCCCGCACGCACCCGGACTTTGCCCAGGGATCAAGACTGCAACCAAGGTACCTGCCCTTGGCTGGAACCAAACCCAGGACCCTTCAGTCCCTGGGCCGGTGCTCTAACCACCAAGGCAAACTGGCTAGGGCCCTCTCCACTATTATTCTCATCATAGCACCTCCAGCCTCTCTGTTCACAGTGACCAGTGTCAGTACAGCCACTCCCATTCTCTGCTTGGGGCTGGAGTTGCTAGAGGGAGGCAGCACCTTGTCCTGCAGACACCCTGGCCGTTAGCCCAGTCCTGCCACTGGCTTTCTATGTGATTTTGAGCAAACACTGTTCTCTTCTGGCCATCAGCCTCCTCATTTGTACAATGGGGCTAATGATACCTCATGCAGGCCCCTAGGAAAATAGCTATGTGCCTGTAGGATCACATACAGAAAAGCCAAGATATAAAAAGTTACAACTTCCCAAACACTTAAAGAATTATTCACCCAGCATTTGTCACGCCCTGACTAAGTGTTAGAAATAGCAAGATGATTAAGGCATGGGGCTTGCTTTCAGGGAGCTCTTGGTTTCTTGCTGAATTGTTAATCCCCTTCAAGGCTCATTCAGGTGTCACCTCCTCCAGGAAGCCACTCTGATCCCCACTGCCAGTGCCCTCCTTGGAAATGTTGGAGCACTGACCGTTGCCTTCCTGCCTCATGGTTATCTGAGTCCTTATTTTATCTGCCTTTCTGATTTGTAAGCTTATACCCTATATCTGATACATCACTCTAACCTACTCACCTTACATCAGCACCTAACATAGTGCCTGGGCTTGAGTAGGTAGGGTTCTCTGCAATCTTTAGGTTACAAGTTACATAAACTCAACTCAAACTGGTTTTTGCGAAAGGGAAATATTTTGATCAATGAAACAAACATTCAGGAGTATAATTGGCTTTAGGCATGCCTGACCCTCATGCTTAGAGCCACAGTGACCTGGAAGATGGGATGGATCCACTGGTTGGCCAGGCCTGGGGCAGGCCTGTCCCTAAAGGCAGGGTGGAGACAACCCTACCTAACCACATGGGCCCAGAAAGGCCATTCCCTGAAGAAAGGGAAATTGGTGCTGAGCAGGGAAAAACCTCACAGGCCCATTCAAGAAACCACTGAAAGGGGCAAAGGGGGGGCAGGAATCAGGGACATCTGTAATACTGTCAACAAGAAAAAAAATTAAGATAAATAAAGAGACTGTTGAAAATGTGAGCTAGGCAAGAATCAGATCCAATCTGCTCTTCAGAAAATTTATCTATGGCATGAATAGGAGAGGGGGGTGGAGGAGCAGAACCTGGAGGCAGGCGAGGGGAGAGTGTGGGGGTGTGGGAGCTGATTCAGACACAGGCTAAGGGAACGAAACTGCAGGCCCTGGCTTTATGGGAAGCATAAGTGAAGCAGGTGAGGGAGGGCAGAGGGGCTCCCTGTTCCCACTCAGTACCTGAAATTCCATCTGGTAGCTGCTTTTTCACATGGACATATTTTAAGAATATTGACCCAAAGAGGTGATCCACCCAAGAACAATTATCCACTCAGTGGCGTCTTTCCAGGTGAGGGCTTTGTTAAGGATACCCTTGGTGTTTGCTGTGCTGAGGGATAGCATGGGGACAGAGAATCTTAGAATCCCAGAGTGAGTAAGAATGGTCTGGCTGGTATCACTTAGTCCCACTTTGCCCTTCACTGGCTCCCAGACAGATGCACACCCTGTGTCTGTCTGCCTGTCCCCCCCACCGCTTCCTCCCTGCTGCGAAGTCAGCACTGCCTCATTTTGAGTTGCTATCTGCCTGGGTCTGCCTTCAGGATCCTCGAAGGACACAGTGCCTGGGATCTGAAGCCTGTTGGCCTGAGTTCAAATCCCAGCTGTGCTGATTATGAGCTCTTGGCAAGTTACGTAGCCCATCTGTGCCTCAGTATCCCTTCTGTAAAATGAGGATAACAATAGTAGCTAGCACCTACCTCCTAGAGTTGTGATAGTTAAATGATTCAATCCACAGTGTTAGCACAGCACCTACCATATGGTAAATGCTCAATAAATATTAGCCAATGTTGTTTTTCTCAGACAGGATAAGTACAGGCCACCTTCCCTTTATAGGCTGCTCACCCTGCACCTACTCCTATACTGGATTCGTATCATTTGGTCGCCAGTGTTATCACCATCTGGATTACCTTCTCTGGCCACACTCTAGGCAATTGGACACACTGAGATTCAAGTTTTACTCTTTTGCTTGCTTGCTACGTAATCCTTGAATTAGGGTAATGCTAGGTTCTATAACAAATAAGCCCCTATATCTCAGCAGCCTAACACAGTAGAAGTTTACTTCTGGCTCAGATAAAATGCAGAGCCCTAGCCAGTTTGGCTCAGCAGTTAGAGCACTGGCCCGCGGACTAAAGAGTCCCTGGTTTGATTCCAGCCAAGGGCACGTACATCGGTTGCAGGCTCAATCCCCGGCCCTGGTCGGGGCTCGTATGGGAGGCAACCAATCGATGTGTCCCTCTCACACCAATGTTTCTCTCTCTCTCTCTCCCCCTCCCACTCTCTGAAAAGCAATGGGAGAAAAATATCCTCAGGTGAGAATTAAATTTTTTAAAAAAGCAGAGCAGGTAATCTTCCCACACCCAGGGACCCAGCCTCCTCCTATCTTGTAGATCCACCATTTTTTAGGGTCTGGGAGTCCTCTGCATCAAGTCAGCACATAGAAGAGAGAATAGAGGGCCTTGGCCAGTGTGGCTCAGTGGGCTGGACTTTATCCTGTGCACCAGGAGGTTGCTGGTTCAAGTCCGTCAAGGGCAAATGCCCAGGTTGCGGGGCTGGATCCCAGCAGGGGGCGTGCAGGAGGCAGCTGATCAATGTTTCTCTCCCTCTCCCTTCCTCTCTTGTGAAAAAGCAGTTAAACTATTCTTTTTAAAAAAAGAAGAGAGCAAAACTACCCATTCTTAAAAGCCTCAGTGTAGCTGTGACACACACGTCATTTCTGTTCCCATTCCATTGGGGAAGTCCAGTCACATAGCCCGGACACAAGGGAGGCAAGAGGTGCAGGGCCCACAGCTGCCTCCAGACAGCTCTGTATTACAGGAGATGACAAAGTTCTGGTGGGCAGTTGGCTATCTTTGTAAATAGTAAATCACCAACCTCTCCGGCTTTGTTCTTCCTCCATAAAATAGAAAGCATCGCTCAGCTGGCCACGGCTGCACAGCTCTATACATTTACTAAAATCATGGAATTGTGCGCTTACTTTGGGAAAATTTTGTGGTATGTAAATTATACTCACGCGGTTTGTAAGAAATAAGGAAGAATGTTGCCCTCCTTCTCAGGATACTTGTGAGGACTCGGTGAAGTTTTGCGAAGCTCGCACTGTGTGTATACTTGGGGGCAGAGGGTCCAAAGTAGGCCTGAGTGGGGGTACACATCAGGTGTAGTTTTCATGGGGCACCTGGCTGGAGCCACTTGCCAACAGGAAGTGATAGGTGGTTCAATCGTGCTTCTGGCCTGGGAAACCCTACCCCCACCCCTGTGGCCCTCCCAGCAGGTGGAGGAAGACCCAGCCCACAGGGCCAGAGCTTTTGTAGTCACAGCCGCGGCTGCTGCCATAAGAGTGAGTGACACCCTCCTGCTTTCAGCAGCACAGATGGGAAGCCCAGGGCTTCCCTTGGGGCCAGTGAGGAGATACATTTGAGGTGCAAGTCATGTGGGCCCCAGGGCAGCATAGTCAGCTTGCGAGTGGGCAGGTGCAGTGCCAGCTTCACTGGGCCGGCCAGGAGCCTCACTGCCTGTGCCGGGCAGTTCACAGCAGCTCCTGAGAGCAGAGGCGGTGGCGACGGTGGAGGTAAAACACTGTTAGGTCAAGTTCGCCACTGATGCCAAGCAAATACCTTCAGCTGCACCGTGAGGCAGATGTGTTTACTCCCCTTTGGTGTCAGTCCTCCCTGAAGAGAGGAGCTGGTCCCTTCTGCCTGGGCTGCTGTGAGGGTAGAGGGATGTGATATATGTGAGCACCTGGACCAGTGGTACCCAGTCACCTGTCCACAGGAGCTGAATGACTGTAGGCACATCGTTGGCCGAGGCTCTGCCCTCTTCCAGGCCCGTTGGCTCACCTGGATACTGAGGGATCTGGAGGTGTTCCATCTTCCGGACTTGGGAGCCATCCTAGCACTAGCTGGATGACCTTGGTCAGGTTAGTCTCTGTGCCTCGCTCCCCTCACCCCGAAAGTGGGGGTAATAATACCTACCTCCTGGAGCTGTGAGGCTGAGATGAGGTTATCCTCAGAGCAGGGCTGTATGCATAGTAAGTGCGAAGTGTTAGCTGCTGCTGTTGTTATTGTCATTATTTTCTTCACCATACGGGTGTGGAAGCTGAGGCCCAGAGAAGTGATGTGACCTGCTCAAGGTCACCCAGCTAAAAAGTGGTGCACGTTAGGATCAAGGCCAAGCTTGCCGCGCCCCAAGGCCAGTGCAGTTTCCGTCCTTCCCCATTGCGCCTCTTAAGTCACGTGTGCAGTAACTGGGTCAGAGGCAGTGCGTACCTGGGGGGACGCAGCAGCAGGGACCGCGTGTGGATTAATTCCTTGTCTCCCACTGACACCATGCAGGGGGCAGGCCTGAAGGAAGAGAGGTGGGGAAGGAGATAGGGGGTGATAGGGACAACCCCAAAGCTGGACTCTAGGAACCAAAGCAATGAATAGAAAGTTGAATCTGACGTAGCCCCAGGCCTGGGTGCTCGTGGCCTGCTGATGGGGTCAGGCAGGGAACACCTGAGACCATTCTAAGAGATTCAGCAGAGGCCCTGAGAGAGACGAACCCTGTCTGAATCCTGGGTCAGGAGGGAAGGCTTCGTGGAGGAGTGGGACCTGAGGATGCTGAGACCGAGGAGCTGGGGTGGGGGAGGGGGTGAAGGCAGGCAACCGAAATGGTGGAAGAGGCTGTAGAGGGGCATTGAAGCTGGAGAGAAGCCATGCAGGGCAGTGGTCAGAGCATGAGCTGAACCTGGTGTGAGGGGGCAAATGTTAGGGGCAAAATCCACTCTGTGGCTGTGCCCAAGACCCAGGCTGGTGCCTACCCAGGGCAACTCTGAGGCCAGAGCAGCAGGGAGGAGCCAGGCACCAATAGTCCCTGCAGGAGGGAGGAAGGGGGCTTCCAGTGGCTTGCAGCTGCCAGTCAAGCTCCCCAGGGATGTGGACACAGTCTGAAGCGACCTGGCAGAACGAAGCCCAAGTGGGAGCACTGCACACGTGTGTACACGTGCCTGCACACACGTGGTCCACCCACCTCAGTGCCCTGGGGAGTCCACACACTTCAGGAGAAGTAGGTCAGCAGAGCAGCCAGCGTCTCTCCCTGGTGGGCAGGGCAAAGAGGGCGTGTGCTCATCAGCACCCCCAGGGAGAGCCCCACACTCCGCAGAAGGCTCAAGGACGCTGGCAGAGACACAGCCTTACTGTCCCCTGCTGCACCAGAGCCATGGACCCTGCTCTCACTGGAGATCTTCCACCCAGGCAGGGGTAGATATTTGACAGGGGTTGGAAGAGCGGAACCCTCCCATCCCTGAAACTAGGGAAGACCCTGGTGGGGAAATAACCCCCAGTCTAGCCCAGCTGGTGGCTGTCGCAGAAGGAACCAGTGCTATCCAGCCTGGAGCTGGGACTGCAGAGTTGGTGCCAGTGCCATGGCAGGGTTGGGTTCAACACACTGAGGGGGATAGAGGGAGGGGACACAGGACTGGGTCTCTGGGGGCCTGCCACCACCCCTCCCTGTGGGGTTCTGTGAAATGTGCTAGAGACGCTCTGAGGGCATTCATGTGGCATTTCAGAGGGACTCCTGGCATATGTTCGGGCTGAGGAAGTAGGAGAGGAAAAGCAGTAGGCAGGGGAAGCTTCTCTGAGGACAGGCTTATTCATGAATGGAGGGGAGGGGGCTGAGTGGGGGAGCAGGATCCTGAGAAGCCAAAGGGGTGGGAGCCAAAGCTAAGGACGGGAGTGGGCTGCCTGCTCCCCAGCCAGCTGGGAGGACGTGCAGATGGAGCTCCTGTTTGGGGCTGGGTGGGAGGCCAGCGAGCTCCTTCCTCAGGCCCCTCCTCTCCCTGTGAAGTGGGAGGCTGGGTCGTGCGAGAGGGAAGGGGGGGCAGTGGGGGTGAGGAGGGTTTGGGTCTAGGAGGGGAGCCGCTGGGCCAGGGTGAGGGTGCCAGGCTCATGGAGAACTCACCCCTGCTCCCAGCCTCTGGGGGAGCTCGGCCGAGAGAATGGAGATCATAGTCAGGAGAACACGCTCCCCTGACAGAGCACTCACTTTGGGCCAGACACCAAGCACTTCACATCGGTTAACCCATGGAGTCCTCAGCAGCCCAGAGGGAGAAGGGACTCATATCCTCTTCACAGATGGGAAACTGAGGCCGGAGAGATGAAGTAATGTGCCCAAGGCCAACCAGCTAGACAGAGCTGAGATTCAAACCCAAGGGTCTGGCTCCAAGCCTCTGCTTTCTCTCAGCCATTGGGTGGTCTTGCAGGGTGGCTGTGAAGGTGTTGAGGTACACCTGGGACCAGAAGTGGAGGGGAGCAGAGAAGGCAGGCTCCGGGGTCAGCTCACAGAGCACTGCGTGCCAGCCTCTCCTGCTGGTGCACATACAGCTCCTAGTCTGCCCCTCCCCGCCCCCGTTAGACAAGAAATGCAGGCCCCAGAAAGGGCGTTCAGTGTTACCGAGGCCCAGACTCCCCCCACTGCAGCTCTCTGCCCCCCAATACCATCTGGAGACAAACTCAGTACCTCTGGGGGTGGGTGCATCCAGCTTTTGTGGGCGCTGAAGGGGTCAGCCAGGCCTTGATTGGGGGGGCAGGTAGTCCTTGTGTAGGGGGCCCAGGCTACAGCTGTGGCTCTGTGTCCCTCAGCGGGCTGTGTTGTCGTCCGTGGTGGGGAGGGTTTATAAGGCTGCTGTGGGTGTGTGCCCAACTGCACCATCCTGCCAGCGTTTTCTGAGACTCTGTGACCTCTGTCCTCAAACCTCGCCCTCCCCACCCCCTACCTTATTTCCGTCTACAGCCCATATCATCTTTTCTCATAATATATACGTCATCTGCTCACTGTGTTTATCATTCATGTCCTCCCAGAAGGTAAGTCCCAGGAGGCAGGATTCTTACCCGTCTGTCCAGTGCTGTGTGCCCAGGGCTCTGAACACCACCTGGCCAGCAGCAGGTGCTCATCAATACTGTGACGGGACCACTCCTGCGAACTCGGTCTATGGCATGTCTTTTTTTTTTTTTTTAACTTTTATTAGTATTTATTTGACGCTGAATTTACTCCCGGGCCATGAATCTTTGCTTCTTCAGTTTCCTCCGGGACACCCTTTCCTTCTGTGCAGCCCCCTGTCCGGGTTCAGGAGCAGCCTGCCCTCTCGGTAGGGTCGGCTCCGTGCGGCAAGGGAGCCGTGTGTGGGTCCAGCGCCCGTGGGCTCTGGAAGTTCTCCACCGCACCTGGGAGCTTTGCTCACCTGGATGCGCTCAATGACCTGGTTGCGCTTTTAGAATCTACATCCAAACCCTTAAGCTCAGCATTATTCTCTGCAGTTTTAAACATATGCAGCAAAAACTCAACTCTCTTTTAGGGCCTCCGGCCCTGCGTCCAGCCCGTTTGGCCTGAGCTCACCTACCAACTCCATCATTGTAACGACGGAACGGCACACATTGCTTCTGTAAAGTGACATCCTTCAGATACTTGGTGGCTTTTCGAATATGCATACCCTTGATGGCCTGGGCAGTTTCACGAGTGTCCTTAAAGTGAACACAAAGATTTGAACCTCTTGATTTGCATGATTTTGTGGGGTTTTCTAGGTCAAGTGGATAACAAGCCATTTTCGGAGGTCACCTCTAGCTGCTTTCGGGAAGAGCTATGGCATGTCTCTGTGTCAGTACCATCCCTGACACAGTCTGGATGACAGCATGAGACAACTAGGTTGGCGGTACCCGGGGGGGGGCAGGTGGCAGCGACTGTCTCTGGGGGATGTGGCTCAGCCTGGTCCTGAAATTTAGGGAAAGGTAATGCAGCAAAGGTGTTTGTTGCCCCATCGTGGTCATCTTGGGCCTGGCATCTGACCTCATCCCCAGGGATCCTGGGTGCTAAGAAGGAAAAAGGTAGGCGGAGGAGGGGCCCTGACTTGATGTCACACTCCACACCCCAACCCCCTCAACAGGGAGAAGATGAGCGTGGGCTGCCCAGAGCCCGAGCCACCCCGTTCCCTGCCCTGCTGTGGGCCAGGGACTGCCCCTGGGCTGGGTGCAGGCGTGCCCCTTCTCACTGAAGACATGCAGGCACTGACCCTCCGCACACTGGCTGCTAGCGATGTCACCAAGCACTACGAACTGGTCCGGGAGCTGGGAAAAGGCACCTATGGGAAGGTTGACCTGGTGGCCTACAAGGGCACAGGTGAGTATCTGCAAGGTGGCTGGTTTTAAGGCTTGGGTGGGGATTTAGCTGGGGCTCTAGGGTGCTCTCTGCAGGAGCCTGGGGGCCAGCAGGGAGGCAGAGGCAGTGGTCCAGGTGAAAAGATGCAGCCTGAGTGGCCCAGGGAGGAGGAAACCCGGCAGATGGGACAAAGGAGGAAACTGGGGGCAGAGTGCCCAGACTTGGATGCTTTGAGAGCATCCAAGGTGACTTTGGGACAGACAAGGGGATGGACCCAAGGACATCTGGAGCTCAGGGGGAGGTCAAGGTCACGGCTGGTGGTGGTATTTGGAGAATCACCAGCATATCAGTGATAGCTGACCCCAGGGAAATGGACAGAGCTGTAGGTCCTCTGGAACAGGGCACCAGCTTAAAGGAGGGTGGGAGATGACTCCGTGAGGACTGTGTGGCAATCTCCATGTCTCAAGTGAGGACACTGAGACCCAGAGAGATTCAGTCACTCCGTCAAGGTCAAGTAGAGGGTTTGAGCTAGGATGAGATCCCAGTCATCAGCTCCAGAACCTTCTCACAACCGCTGAGCTTGCTGCCTTCCCCACACTAGGCTCACAGCATTGCCCATTCAGTCAGCCAGAGATGGGGTCTGCATGAGCTCCCACATCTGCACAAATCTGGGGCAGGGGGCTCTGTGCCAACTGAAGGCAACAGGAAGATCCCTGGACATGAGGTCACCTGAACTTTGCCACTTGCTTGCTGTATGACCTTAGACAAGTGACTTAAGCTGTCTGTTCCTAGGTTTCCTCCTCTGTAATATAGGGTAGCATTAATGCCCAGCTCATAGAGTCATTATGAGGTGTGAGTCGTGAATGTGAACTGCTGAAGGCAAGGCCTGTGATGTGTCAGCGCTCTGTGGACACATGGGTGCCTGCCGAAGCACAGATCAGGGATATGCGCCTTGCAGGCCCTCACCTCTCTGTGCCTAATTCCTTCTTATTCATTCATCCATTTAACAAACATTTGCTGAGCACCTACTATGCACCAGACTCCTTAGGCACTGAAGATATAACAGTGAACAAAACAAAGGTCCCTGCACTCAGGAAGCTGCATTCCAGTTGTGTTCCGGACAGATGGGATAATAAGTACAGTACCTCAGGAAGAAAATGGAGGGGGGGGGGCTGCAGGCTGGGTGCAGAAGACCCGGTCCAGCCCTGACTTGCTGCATTGTTTTTGGCAAGTGCTCTCCCTTTGCTGGGTCATGGCCTCTGGGACCCCATTGTGCCTTGTGCCTGGGACAGGCTGTGCAGACAAGCATGGGTATGTGTCAGGTGCAGGAGGGCAAGAGAGGGGGCCTTCAACTACTGTTGCCCTGCCAGGCACAAAAATGGCGCTGAAATTCGTGAACAAGAGCAAAACCAAGCTGAAGAACTTCCTGCGGGAGGTGAGCATCACCAACAGCCTCTCCTCCAGCCCCTTCATTATCAAGGTCTTTGACGTTGTGTTTGAGACCGAGGACTGCTACGTCTTTGCCCAGGAGTATGCGCCTGCTGGGGACCTGTTCGACATCATTCCTCCTCAGGTATTTGGGGTGGTGGCTGAGGGCGAGGAGATGGTCTTCCAGGGGCCCCCGAGTGTGAGCTGGGGAGGAGTCAGGCCACTCAGTTCATCCATGAGTATTTATTGAGTCACTGTTTGGAGGTCAGGGGATTCACAGTGAACAAGACAAAGGTCCTGCTCAGATCCTAGTGGGGAGACACAAACACTTGCCAGGAGGCCAGGTGACAGACTGAGACGCGCACTGGCATGAAACAGCCAGAGTGCTGAAGTCCAACAGCACCGTCCTCTGCAGCTGCAAAGGACCAGGTGGGGGCGAAGGACCAGGGAGGCAGCAGGGCCACCAGCGGCTTCCCAGAGAAGGTGCCCTGGAGTGGGGAAAGCAGGAGGATTCCAGGCACCGGCTTTGCAGTTGGCCGGTGCCAGGTTTGAGTGTGCTCTGCCGCGTACTGGATAAGTGACAAGGCCTCTCCGAGCCTCATTTCTACAGGAGAAATGGGCATAATAGGAGCCCCTGTAGAGTTGGTGAGAAGGTACAGGATCGGGCGCTTGACACGGCACCTGGCCCTTGGTAGGTGCTCAGGACGGTCAGTCCCTGCAGTTACTGGGGAAAAGGAGACGACCAGGTCGGGTGGGGGGAGGCGGCCGTTGCTGGTGGGGGTGGGGGGCCCAGGGGAGGCCGGGCCCCAGCAAGGGGTGGTCTGGAGCGGCAGCCGCAGCGCCGCGGCGGGGAGCGGGTATGGGTGGGAGGCGGGAGGAGAGGGAGCCCGCTGGGGGAGGGGGCGGCCCTGAGCGCGCCCTCCCCCCCCCAGGTGGGGCTCCCGGAGGACACGGTGAAGCGCTGCGTGCAGCAGCTGGGCCTGGCGCTGGACTTCATGCACGGGCGGCAGCTGGTGCACCGCGACATCAAGCCCGAGAACGTGCTGCTGTTCGACCGCGAGTGCCGCCGCGTGAAGCTGGCCGACTTCGGCATGACGCGCCGCGTGGGCTGCCGCGTGAAGCGCGTCAGCGGCACCATCCCGTACACGGCGCCCGAGGTGTGCCAGGCGGGCCGCGCCGACGGCCTGGCCGTGGACACCGGCGTGGACGTGTGGGCCTTCGGCGTGCTCATCTTCTGCGTGCTCACCGGCAACTTCCCGTGGGAGGCGGCCTCGGGCGCCGACGCCTTCTTCGAGGAGTTCGTGCGCTGGCAGCGCGGCCGCCTGCCCGGGCTGCCGTCGCAGTGGCGCCGCTTCACCGAGCCGGCGCTGCGCATGTTCCAGCGGCTGCTGGCGCTCGAGCCCGAGCGGCGCGGGCCGGCCAAGGAGGTGTTCCGCTTCCTCAAGCACGAGCTCACGTCCGAGCTGCGGCGCCGGCCCTCGCACCGCGCGCGCAAGGCCGCCGGGGACCGCGCGCCGCCCGCCGGGCCGCTGCGCCTCGAGGCGCCCGGGCCGCTCAAGCGCACGGTGCTGACCGAGAGCGGCAGCGGCTCCCGGCCCTCGCCCCCCGCCGTCGGGCCCGTCCCGGTGCCCGTGCCCGTGCCCGTGCCCGTGCCCGTGCCCGAGGCTGGCCTGGCCCCCCCAGGGCCCCCCGGCAGGACCGACGGCCGCTCGGACAAGAGCAAAGGGCAGGTGGTGCTGGCCACGGCCATCGAGATCTGCGTCTGAGCCGCCCTCGGGCCAGGTGCCGGGTGCCGGTTCCTGTGCACGCAGCTGGCTGGGCGCTGGAGCCGCCCTGGACCCGCGCCGCGCCCGTGCGCCCCGCTGGTGGCGGCCCCGCCGGCCCTGCAGCGGCCGGGGAGTAGTAGTAGACTAGGCAGGACGGTGGCCCGGGCTGCGGGAGCGGGTAGTCGTAGTAGAGTAGGCAGGACGGCGGTTTAGTCGCCTGGCCGTTGGAGGACCTGGGGAGATAGACACCAAAGGCCTCTGGCCTGGCCTGGCCTGTGGGGCAGAGGTTTTGCCCACGGGAGCCGAGCCCACACAGACCCGAGGATTCAGAGCCCCCCCCCCCCCTGACACCAGGAACAAGAGAGTTTGCGGGTGGACTCCCCAACACCTCCCTGAACCCTGGAACCTCAACTAGTTGCTCCTGGCCCTTTGCACCTCCTGGGAGATCATCCCGCAGTCCCACTCCAGGTCCTGCCCTCCTGCCCCCGCTACTGACCCTGGGCACAAAAAGGGACTGAAGTGTTGGGGCAGAGAAGAGGCTTAGGATCCCTGGGCACTAGCTGCAAGGAGGACAATAGCTGAGAGCAGGGTGTTGCTCAGCTGCGTTCTGCCGGTTTCATGGGAGGCTTGAGCAGAGAAGCCAAGCCCCCTGCAAAATGTAGCAAATGTCTGGATGTTGCAAAAGTGTGTGTGTGCAGGCACAGGCCCTAGGAATCTAGTGACTCCCCCAACCCATTGCCCTGATGAGGACGCTGATTACAGGAGGAGGGCTGCTTGCCTTAGGCCACACAGCCCTGAGAGATGGAGCTCTGGTAGCCCTCGCCCTCCTCCCCAGGGGATGGATGGGGACAGAAGGGCTCCCAGGGCAGAGGCCTCAGGTGCCCTGGCACCCCTAGGGTAGGGGAGTGAGTGCAGAGCCCAGGGCAGGACCCAGCTCCGCTGCCGGCTGCACCTTCCCCAGGCCAAGGGAACCTCTCAGATCCCCTCAGCCCTTGCTGCCCAGCCCAGACAGTGCCCTGGAGTTTGGCAGGCAGTGAGGTGATCTGTGCCAGAAATTTCCCCTGGGTTTCTGCTGGGATCAAATATATCAGCCTCTGGCTGACTGGGTCCCCACATCTCACACATTTCTGGTCTTGGAGTGTGACGCTATGGGTATGAGAACGGGGGATGCCGAGAAAACGGGAGGGCGGTGACTGTGTGACGGGTGTGTGCATGTGCGTGTGTAGCCTGTGTTGAGTGACTGCATCCAGATGCCTCAGCAACTCCTCCCTGCCCCAGGATTCTCACCAGGCAGCTGCCAGAGGGCATCCAAGCCTGCTTTCACCACACCCCTCAGGGAATCCGGCCAGGAGGCACCTGCAGGTTGGATCAGGCCCCTAGGCAGCAAAACAAACGAGAGGAACCCAGCCTCACCCAGGGCTCCCTCGTGCGCCCTGCCCTCTCTGTGGAGGCCCAGGACCCCGCAATAACCTCAACATGGGTGAGGCTGTTCCCTCTGCCTGGCAGCGCACCATCCACCATCCTGGGCCCCATCTGCCAGGGTCGCTCCTGGGGTTCTAGGCCATTTGAGGGGGCTCCTTGGTGGACCAGGCTGACCAGAGGAGCCCCAACCACCCTCTGGCCTGAAACCCCCACTTCCATTCACCCCCCCCTCCCACCGCGCAAAAGGGCTATAGGTCCCCCTGTCTTGCCTGGGTCCAGTTTACAAACAGGTTGCCCCAGGGCCTGCCCGCCCTCTTCGTGTGCCCCCCTCTCAAGACCCACCTCTTCAGCGGGCATTGGGGCCTCCACATGCCAGGTAAGTAGCAAACCCCTCCTTTCACCAAGGGCCAAGGCCCGTCACTGCCCCGCCCAGGCCCCTGGAGCCCGCCCTGGCGCCCCTCCTTTTGCCTTAGGCCTTTGACATCCTGTCTCCTGCAATAACTAGGAAGCGAGATTCCAAGCAGATGTCCCTCGGCGTCCTCACCCCCTCTGTTCAGATCCTCGTCTTTGTAGCTAGGATGTTAGAGTTGGGAAGGGACTGTAGTTACGTAGCCCAGCCGCCTTCAGAGGCGCAGGAGGGGCAGTGACGGCCCGGCTCGGAAGCGGGTCTGGAACCAGGGCTGCCCCCTCGGGGCCCTGCTGCCACTGCCACCGCCGCCGCCGGTGGGCTGGGACCCTTTGCCCCTTAGGAGAGGTGTTGGTCACAGATGTTTACCTCAGTTTATGTCACTGTTGAAGAAACAAAAAATAAATAGCAAAAAGTTAATAACACCGTAGACATGAAGACTTAGAAAACAAAAAACTTACACAAAAAACCCTCCCCTTGCTATTCCGTGAGGTGTGTGTGCGTGTGTGCGCCCGCGCGCCCTCGTCTCTGTCCCACCCTGGGCAGGCCCCTGTCCTTTGGTGCTTCCCAGAGGCCCCTCTGAGCTGGCCTGTAGGGTGTGGGGAGCCCCCTGGGCAGGAGGCAGGGCCACAAGTTAGCTAGAGGATCTCCCATCAGGTCCCTGAGCAGAGCCTCAAGGCCACCGATGCTCCCTGAGCCCCATGCTGTGGCTGATGGGACAGTTGTGGCATCAGTGTGGTGGCCTGGCTCAGGGCCTGGGTGGGATCCCAGCCCCAGAGCCTCATATACTGATAACCACCCCCCATGTGTTTGTAAATACTCTGGCATCCTTTGGCCCTGAGGTTGTTTTTAAATGTGTTACTTACTTCTCTAATCATGACAATTGCTATAAAATAAACAAAAATTTAGAAAAATTACCACTGGGTGGCTGTCTTGTCTCTGATACGGGGTAGTGCAGTACACAGAATTACTCTGGAAACTGAAAACTTGACAGGTGTTAAGGTGGGGTCTGCAGTCAGGACAGACTGTCCTGTGACCTCTCAGACCTGCAGGAAGCCCAGGCCAGGGCCTGAGCATGAAGCACACAAGGACCCTGGTTCTGGGGAGGGCTGGGGCCTGGTCCCTGGGCTGGAGCCGCTCAGCTGCAGACAGTCCCTCACCTTCCTGTGGCGGTAGCTTCTCCCCCTGCTCCCTCTCCTGAGCGTCTTCAGGCCGTTTTCAGCGGCCGCAGTGAGTCTTCGAAGATAAGACCAGTTACTCTGTTTGAAACCCTACGGTACTGCAAGGTCCCAGCCTCATCCCCCCGCTCCCCCCCACTGTGCTGCCTCCCAGCCACATCACTCACCCGGGGCCTATAGCCTTGTCTGGGACACTCCCAGGCCCCCCCAAACCCCTCCCTCCTGTCCTTCAGGTCCCTGCTCAAATGTCAGCTTCCTGAGTAAGCTGCAGGGGGCAGAAGCTTCATCATCACCATGCACAATACCACGTCCGTCTCTCCCCGACAGAATGGAAGTTCCCTAAGAACAGTCAGTGTTGCCCTGGCCGCTGTGGCTGGTTGGGCATGGGCCCGCGCACCCAGAGGTCAGGGCACATGCCGGGGCTGTGGGCTCCACCCCCAGTAGGGTGCAGGAGGCAGCCAACTGATGTTCCTCTCTGTCCCTCTCCCTTCCTCTCTTTCTAAAACTCAATAAGAACATATTTTTTTAAAAAGAGCAGTCAGTAGTTGGCAAATTGCTACTCCCCTTCGCACCCCCATGCCTAGCAGGGGCCTGGCACATAACAGGCCCTCCGTAACAATTTGTCAAATGAATGAGCGAATGCCCAATGCTGTTAGGGGCCCAGGGTACATCAGTAAGACAAGTGATCTATCCCCTGAACCTTATTTTCTAAAGAGGAAAACAGACATTAAATAGGTTACACAGTTATCTATGAAATAGGAGCTGGGGGTAAAAAAAATGAGGTGGGGGAACTATGAGAAAAAAAATCCACCAAGACAAGATCAGAAGGTCAAGATCTCCCACCCAAGAATTTGATCTAAATCCTGAACATCTGCCAATTGTCTGCAATGATAAGGGTGGATATCTGGAGGCAATAATCCCTTTATTTAACAGAATACTTGGGCCCTGGCTTACTAGCTCAGTTAATTAGAGCATCATCCTGATACGCCAAGGTTGTGGGTTCAATCCCTGGCCAAGGCACATGCAAGAATCAACCAATCACCCTGGCTGGTGTGGCTCAGTGGTTAGAGTGTCAGCCCAGGCATGGATGGTCGCAGGCTTGATTCCCAGTCAAAGGCACGTACCTGGGTTTCAGGTCAATCCCCGGCCCAGGCGGGGCGCCTGCTGGAGGCAAGCAATCGATGTGTCTCTCTCTTTCTCCCTCCCTCCCTTCCACTCTCTAAAAATCTATGGAAAAAAATAGCCTCTGGTGAGGATTCCCAAAAAAAGATTCAGCAATGAATGCATAATAAGTGGAACAACACATAGATGTTTCTCTCTCTCTAATACGAATCAATCAATAAAAATGTTTTTAGAAAACAGAATACTTGGCCCTAGCCGGTTTGGCTCAGTGGTTAGAGTGTCAGCTTGTGGACTGAAGAGTCCTGGGTTCTGTTCTGGTCAAGGGCATGCACCTCGGTTGCAGGCTCCATGCCCGGCCCTGATCCGGGTGTGTGCGGGAGGCAACCAATGGTGTGTCTCTCTAGAATTGATGTTTTTCTCTTTCCCCTCCCCCTTCCACTATCTCTGAAAAAGCAATGGAAAAAATATCCTTGGGTGAGGATTGAAAAAAAGGAAACAGAATACTTGGATTGTTAAGGGGTAGAAGGGAAATCTGCAAATGCAAACAGTAGCACTGCTTCCCTGGCTTAGTTTACAAATAGCAGCTCTTTATTTGTTAACTCCCAATGTGTCAGAGAAGGCCAGCAGTCGTCTTTGCTGTTGCATCGGCTTGCCACTCAGCACCACTGCCGACCTCAGGCATCCTCTAGGGCAGCGATTTTCAACCGTGTTCGTCTCACGGCGCACATAAACTAATTACTAACATTTTGCCAATCTGACAAAAATAGGTATAATTTTGATTCACCCACACCGGCCGGCTGTTGTCGTTGTTTTATTTGACAGTCTAAGGGAAACAAGGTCAGTGCCCCTGACTAAATAGTCAGGTATTGCATGTTTTAAAAATTCTTGCGCCACACAGGCTGAAGATTGCTGCTCTAGGGCGATGAAGCCATCATCCTGCCAGGCCAGAGGAGCTTGATCTGAAGTGTTCCCGGCCTCACCGACACACTGTCAGAGCCAGGCCAACGCCTGTAACTCCTCAGGTCCTTCCATGTTGCCTGGGTCACCTCCCCTTGGTCATGGAGGGTTCCTCCTTGAGGGTACTTAGTGTCCTTTCCTGCCCGTAGTCTTCAGTCTAGACTAACTCGGTCCATCAAAAAGGCACCCATAACATTGAACTTCAGAAGGAAAGGGATTGTATTCGTGATTACTTTTTCCCCCAAGAAGCATCTTGAGCTCTATGCAAAACTTCCCAGCTCCTGACCAGTGACAGCCAAGCCTAGAAGTCCCATGGCACCCTCCACACGGGGCAGTACATGCCCACTCAACTGACACCCCCGAGGGAGAGAGCCCCCGAACAGCATCTCCCTCACAAACATGCAAAGCCCACCCACCCATCTAGCCTGGCTCAGGGTGGCATGTGGGCGTAAGGCAAGTAATTCAGAGGTATTTCCTGGCAGCGCCCGGGCTTGGGCGCTGAGCTGTGGGGCAATGGAGGAATTCAGGGGGTTTTTTGGAGACAAAGAAGGGGAGCATACAGGGAGTTAGGCTGCGTAATTCACACACTGTCGTGTACACTCAAAACTTGCTGAGAGTCTATCTTAAGTGTTCTCACCACAAAAAAGTCTATGTGAGGTGATGGATATATTAATTAGCTGGATTGTGGTGGTCATTTGACAATATACATATATCAAAACATCAAGGTATCTACCTTAAGTGTGTAAGTCTTTAGTCGCCCCCTTCACCTCAGTAACTCTGAGAAGAAGCAGCAGCAGGCTGGGCACGGGCTGGCTCGGGGGACCGTGGGCGCAGCGTGGGGGCCCTCGGGGTCAGGAGGGCCTGGCTGTCCTTACGATGTGGTAAGCGGTCCCTCCGGTCATTCATTAAAGGAAACTGGAGGGTGACTGCAGAAGGTAGGGGATTTGGGCTTCTATTTAATTACAGTTGTGATAAGGACCATGGGGCGACAAGAATAGCATCAGATGGAGGGGACATCTGCTCTTTTTGCCTGTTCAGCACCAATTCAACTCCCTTTGGGTGGCAGCACCCCAAGTTTCCCTCCCATGTCTTTGATCTGTGTGGTTCAGGTGGGGCTGGCTCTACCTCTTGGCTGACAGGCAGAGGGACCTACTACCATGTTCACACCTCAGCTGATCACTTTAGGTGTGGCCCTGGGCTGTCCCAAGTTGGACTAATTAGAACCCCCCTCCTAGAGATTGAGAAGCCAGTGCATATCTGCTTAAATTAAAAATACAATAACTTAGGCCTGGCCCGTGTGGCTCAGTTGGTTGGAGCGTGGCCCTGTGCACAGAAGGGTTGCAGGTTTGATCCTCAGTTGGGGGGCGTAAGAGAGGCAACCGATCTGTTTCTCTCTCACATCGACGTGTGTGTGTCTCTCTTCCTCTCCCTCTCCCTTCCTCTCTCTCTAAAATCA
Source organism: Miniopterus natalensis (assembly GCF_054644295.1). Classification (NCBI taxonomy): domain Eukaryota; kingdom Metazoa; phylum Chordata; class Mammalia; order Chiroptera; family Miniopteridae; genus Miniopterus; species Miniopterus natalensis. The sequence goes on from NC_142083.1 coordinate 96,362,913, forward strand.
ATAAAAGCATATCCTTGGGTGAGGATATTTTTAATGTCAAATTTATATATATGAACTTTGTGGGACAGGTATGTTCAGTGATGAGCCTAGAGAAGCAGAGACTATAGTGTTAGTTAAGCTGATGTTGGCTGCTGTAACAGATAATCTGTGGCCTAACATCACAGAAGTTATTACTATCTCGCATAAGTATCTGAAGCTGGTCTGGACCCCTCTCTGTGGCTCTGCTCCCCCTGGGGCCTCAGCTGGTGGATGGCAGAAAATAGAGAGAGAAGATACATCCACTTTCTCAAACATCTTAGTCCCAGGAGTGGGACACACCCTCCACTCACATTCCTTTGGCAAGAACTAGTCATGTGACCACACCTAATGGCCAGGGACTGTGTGCCTGAGAAAAAAGGAGCCGCATTTCTTTGGCACCGTAGGACTGCCAGGGAAAGCAGAGAGGAAAGGCAAGAGACAATCATGAAGATAACTGGTGAGCATTTACCAATTTTCTGGATCGAAATTCCTACCCACATGAGACCGGGCTTCCTATATTTGGATCTCATGATATATTCTAGGCCCTCATAATATACCTACCTTTGGCTTTAAACTAATTTGGAGTGATTTTTCTGTCACTACCAAAAGGAACCTAAGACCCTTGTTTACCATTCTGTATCTTGCTTTTTCCCCCTTCACTTAATGTTGTCTCATAAATATTTTCTGAGTGGCTATGGAGCTGCCTCATAATCAATCATCATTTCAACGGCCTGACAGTGTCCTCCTGAGTGCATGTCCCCCAACTTACTTCACCATCTTTTTCTTTTTTTTTTAATTCTACCCGAGGATATTTTTTCCATTACTTTTCAGAGAGATTAGAAAGAGGAAGGGGGAAGGGGAGGGGAGGGAGGAGGGGGAGAGGGGAGGAGGAGGGAAGGGAGAGGGAGAGGGAGAGGGAGAGGAACATCAATGTGAGAGAGACACGCATTGATTGGCTGCCTCCCGCAGGTGCCTCGACCGGGGATCAGGTCTGCGGCCTAGGTATGTGCCCCAACTGGGAAGTGAACCCGAGACCTTTTGGTGTACGGGATGACATTCCGACCAACCGAGCCACACGGGCCAGGGTTGGAGGAGCTCTTTAGGATAAATTCCCAGAAGTACAATTTTCAGGTAGGTCAGCTGGTATGAACATTTTTCTGGTTCTTGAAAAATGTTGCCAAATTGTTTTCCACAGAGTTGCACCTACCTCTTTGGAGGCCAATCTGGCTATTGTATTTTTATTTTTTTATTTTTCTATTGTATTTTAAAATACATAACTCTTGCAAAATCCCTGGATCGTACGGAATACCAGAGAAGTCAGGGAAGGTTTAGGTCCCTGGAATATGAGGGTCAGGCGTCTGTATCTTGGTCCTGCTGTCTGTCCTGGAAAGATTCAGGCCTGACGTCCCACAGCCATTCTCTTTCTGGGGTCCCCAAGTCCATCATTCCTTTCAGTCTCAAAATATGCCCCAAGTTTCTCTGCTTCCCCTTCCACCCCTGGGACAAACAACCTGAAGTGACTTCCCTTCGGTGACCTTGGAGGCGCAGTGCTGGTTCCCTTGCAATGGGGAAAGAGGACTTTCTTTCTTAACAGCTCACCAGTGTCTGTTATGGTCCTGCCCCCAGGCCCCCGCGTGGAGCTCCACGAGGATCCTGGGACTCAAGGTCTCAGAGCTCTGCGGGCCAAGGCCAGCTCTTAACCTGGCTGCTCATTAACAGCACCCACGTGGAGGGCTTTTTAAATATTTAAGGATAGAGACACAAGGTAAGTGACACCATGAGGAAAGAATCTGGCCAATCCAGAATGTGGGGTATCTACAGGACAGCTGCTCTCTTCAAAAAGTAAACATCGTGGGAGAAAGAAATGGTGGGGACTGTTCAGTGCTTCTCAACAGCATAAATAAGAATCACCTGGCTGAGCCCTGGCCGGTGTGGCTCAGCAGTTAGAGCACTGGACTGCACACCCAAGGGTGTCAGGTTCGATTCCCCGTCAAGGGCATGTACCTGGGTTGCGGGTTCGCTCCCCACCCCCAGTCGGGAAGCGTGCGGGAGGCAACCAGTTTATGTGTCTCTCTCACATCCATGTTTCTCTCTCTCCCTTCCACTCTCTCTGAAAAGCAATGGAAAAAATATCCTCAGGTGAAGATTAACAAAAAAGAATCATCTGGCTGGTTAAAATAGACTCCTGGGCCCAGCCCCGGAGTTCTGAGTCAGGAGGTCCAGCGTGGGGCCAGGAGGTGCACTGCTGACAGGTTCCACTGTGAGCCACTTTCTACACTGCTAGGGACTGCAAAGGAGTCATAGCCAACTGCTGTTACACACCCTCCTGGGTCCTGATTTGGAAAATAAACATCTATAAAATGCACTTTGGGAATGGCTGGGTTCGTTTGAATGTGGACTCACTATTTAGGAGGTATTAGAGAATTAGTCCATTTGCTTGGGTATGTTGATGGCATGTGGCTATGGGAGAAGTCCTTATGTTTAGCAGGTTCATGCTGAAGTATTTAGGGGTTAACTGTCATGATATCTACAACTAACATTAAAATATTTTGACAGCCCGGCCAGCATGGCTCAGAGGTCGAGCATCGACCTAGGATCCAGGAGATCGAGGTTTGATTCCCAGTCAGGGCACATGCCCGGGTTGGGGGCTCCATCCCCAGTAGGGGGCGTGCAGGAGGCGGCCAATAAATGACTGTCTCATCATTGATGCTTCTATCTCTCTCTCCCTCTCCCTTCCTCTCTGAAATCAATAAAAACATTAAAAAATCAATAAATGTTTTGGCAGCCCTAGCTGGTTTTGCTCAGTGGTTAGAGCGTTGGCCTGTTGACCGAAGGGTCCCGGGTTTGATTCTGGCCAAGGGCACGCACCTCAGTTGCAGGCTCGATCCCTGGTTCCGGTCGGGGCATGTGCGGGAGGCAGCCAATCCATGTCTCTTTCACATTAATGTCCCTCTCTCTCTTTCCCTTCTACTCTCTCTGAAAAGCAGTGGAAAAAATATCCTCTGGTGAGGATTTAAAAAAAAAAAAAAGTTTCAGCAAAATACACACATATAGATAAAGCAATTTGGCAAAATGGTAAATATCAAATCAGGTGATGATGGCTATCTGAGTGACTGTTAAGCCATTCTCTCGGCTTCTATGTTTGAACATTTAAAAAATGAAAAGCTGGGGGTGGGCAGATAGCAGACAGAGTGATAGGTCGAGGCTGTCCCGCTCCTGTCAGCCCCCCTGGGTCTTTTAAGGGTCTTGGATTCTGTCCTGAGGACAGGATGAAGCCCTTTTAAGCAGGGTGTGACATAATCTGATTTTTTTTAAACATATAGCTTTTTTTTTGAATCCCCACCTGAGAATATTTTTTCCATTGCTTTTTCAGAGAGAGTGGAAGGGAGAGAGAGACATCGATGGGAGAGAGGCACATCACACGCTCCCAGACCTCCAGGGCAGGGGATCGAGCCTGCAACCCGGGTACATGCCCCCTTGGGCAGAATCGAACCCAGAACCCTTCAGTCCGCGGGCCAACACTCTGTCCACTGAGCCAAACCAGCTAGGGCAAAATTTACAGCTTTAAAAAAGGTGTTTCCAGTGCCCTCCCTCTCGGGAGCACAGCCCGCCTTTCCCGCCTCGCCTTCCCCAGGCATTACCTTCCCTGCCCCTCTCTAAGCTTCCAGGCCCTTCTTTTGCTTCTGTAACTTGTTTCCTGAGCCTACGCAGCCCAGCTGGCTCACTTCTACCTCTGTAACTTCCTAAATAAACTTTCTCTTATAAAAAAAATAAAAAAGATGTTTTCCTTTAGAAGCTTGGCAAAATGGATGGCATAGAAAATGCTTCCAAGCACCGGGAAGCCAGTGTCTGCATCAGGGGAGCGTAACCGTCAGGCTGCAAACCGGAAGCCTCCTCGCGCCACGATTGTTCTGAATGAACCTGGATTCCAAGGTTCTCACCAGCTGCGCGAAGCGGAAACCTCATAATCATTCACAGATAACGATAACACAGCTGCCGAGGCTCCACCCAGGCAAATTGAATCCGAGGCCTGGAACCAGGATCTGTTGAAAAGCTTCAGCTGATTGCCCGGCGGGTGGGGCTCAGCAGCTGAGCATGGACCTAGGGTGCAGGAGGTCGCGGTTCGATTCCCGGTCAGGGCACATGCCCGGGTTGGGGGCTCGATCCCCAGTCGGGGGCATGCAGGAGGCAGCTGATCACTGATGTTTCTCATTCCCTCTCTCTCCCTAAAAAAAAAAAAAAAAAAAAGACCTCAGCTGATTGTCCTTGCAGCCCTGCTGAGCCTGCTGGGTGGCGCGGGTGACGGAGCTCCCACAGCTCCTGAGACCCGGGCAGGCCCTGCGTGAATGTGAAGCACTAAGCTCTGCGGGAGCATGCCGGCGCCCTCGGGATCCTTCCCGAGGACAGACAGGCCCTGGCTCTGGATGACCAGGGTCAAGGAAACCTGCCCCGCAAGGAGTTCATGTTTTCTTTCCTTTTTCACTCAATTGACTTCTCTGATGATATCAATGATCCATATGTGTTATAAAGACTTAAGATAACTTACAAAATTATAAGAAAGTATAGTCGCCCTGGATCCCACGACCACTGTGCTTGGTGACTGCCCTTCAGGTATTCCGTCCTGAGGCAGCCACGCGCGCAGACCCACAGGCCGCCCGTCGGCGGGCCCGCACCACACCGCACCGTTCGTAATGGCCAGCCTTTGCCCTTCTTTGGGCCTGCCTCCCACCCTGTCCCTCCGCCACTCCATCCCTGCCGGGGGACAAAGCTACCGGTGCAAGTGCTGCCTCTCGTGCCTCCTCTGTGTCATTCGATCGTAGCCATGCACACATATGCGTAGGAAGGGGATTGCCTTTTGTTTTACAAACCTGGAATCCTGTGATGGACACTTCTCTGCGTTTTACTTTCTTCACTTAAGAACACTTGGTGGAGCCCGGCCGGCGTGGCTCGGCGGTTGAGCATCGACCTAGGGTCCAGGAGGTCGCGGTTCGATTCCCGGTCAGGGCACATGCCCGGGTTGCGGGCTCCATCCCCAGTCGGGGGCATGCAGGAGGCAACCGATCAATGACTCTCTCATCACTGATGTTTCTATCTCTCTCTCTCCTTCTCCGTTCCTCTCTCTGAAATCAATGAAGATATATATTAAAAAACAAACACTTGATAGAGTCTGCCAAGGCCACTGGGATAGCTACATCTAATTTATTCTGTCTCCTGGCCACATTCTCCTATGGTGTGGTTGTTTCACAGTTCATTCAACCATTTCCTCTTGTTGTGTTTTGTTTTAATTTATTTCAGAAAAAGTAAGGGAGAGAGAAACATCAAAGTGAGAGAGAAACACCAACTGGCCATCCTCTGCACGCACCCCAGACCCGGGATCGAATCCGCAGCCTGGGCATGTGCCCTGACCAGGAATTGAACCCACCACCTCCTGGTACATGGGATGACGCGCCAACCAACCAAGTCACACACTGGCCAGGGCTGTTTCTAGTTTTTGCTCCTGCAAACCCTGCTACAATAATCATGCTTTAGCCTGGCGGGCGTGGCTCGGTGGTTGAGTGTTGACCTGTGAGCCAGGAGGTCAGGGTTCAATTCCCAGTCAAGGCACCTGGGTGGGTTGCAGGCTCGATCCCCAGTCGGGGGCGTGCAGGAGGCAGCCGATCAATGACTCTCTCATCATTGATGTTTCTCTCTCTCTCTCTCTCCCTCTCCTTTCCTCTCTCTGAAATCAATAAGATATATTTGAAAAAAAAAATCATGCTTTAAAACGTTCGGGGGCAGAATAAAATTGGAAAGATAATGGCTGAAATTTCCTAAATTTGATGAAAAACATTAATCGGTCCATCCAAGAATCTTAGCGAACATTATTATAACATGCAAACTGTGCTCAGAGTTGAGCCATATTGTAAATTATGGTTTCCTTTCCTTTCTGCAAAGCATTTTCTTTTCCTGATGTTAGTCTCTTTTTTTCATTGTTTAGAAAAATCAATGTACTTATTATTAATTCACCCCAGACAACACCAGCTGTTTAAATTGTTTCTCACGCTGTTCAGTTGGATTAAGTGGTTTACAAATTTAATCTTGAAAGGAATCTCTGCCGGTGCTCCTGCCCTGCTCCAGCACGGCCTGGCTGATCTCTGGCCTGTCGCAATGTCATCCTGTGGTCTTTCCTGTCTCATCATTTCCCCCAAGAGTTCCTCCCCGCCCTTTTTTCTTTTAATCTTCAACCGAGGATGTTTTTTCCATTGCTTTTCAGATATTTTTTCCATTGCTTTTCAGACAGAGTAGAAGGGGTGGGGGGAGAAGGAGAGAGAGAAACATCAATGAGAAACAGCATTGATTGGCTGCCTCCCGCACGCCCCCCACTGGGGATCGAGTCCAAAACCTAGGCGTGTGCCCTGGCCGGGAATTGAACCGGGGACCTCTTGGTGCATGGTTGACGCTCAACCACTGAGCATAACAGCTGGGTGAACCTCTATCATAAGTAGTTTATTCCTTTCTTTTTTTTTTACATTATTTAGGGGTGGTTTATCTTGTTTTGGTTTTTTGTTGTGGTTTGTTTTGTTTTTTTTTGGTTTTTTGTTTTAGAAAAAGCTATTGCATTTGTTCAGCTGACTCTTCCATGTGAATTGATATGATCACATTGTACTGCCCCTTAGTGGAAGGTAAAGAATTACGTTGATCAATTACTTGATATTGAACCTGTCTTGCACTCCTGAAGTAAGCTCTGTTTGCTCAAAGTTTGCTATTCTTTTGATATACAATCGTATTTCATTGGTTAGCATTGTATTCTTTTTTTTTTAATTGATTTGAGAGAAAGAGAGAGAGATTTATTGTTCCACTTATTTATGTACTCATTGGTTGCTTCTTGTATGTACCCTGACCAGATATTGAACCCAAAACCTTGGAGCACTGGGGACGGCACTCTAACCAACTGAGCTACCTGGCTGGGGCTGGTTAGCATTTTAGTTGAAACGTTTGCATCCAACTCACGGAGAGATTGATCTATGACTTATTGGCTTGTGTTTTGGTTTTTGCTCTTGTTGTATTTGTTTGTTGGGCTTACTTTGTTTATTAGGTTTTTCTATTAAAGTGATGCTGCTTTCATAAAATAAATTGAAGAGTTTCCACTTTTTTCTATGACCTAGAATAGTTTAAGTAACATTGGAATTGCCTTTATTTTTATCAGTTTAAACTATCTGAAGATTAGCTAAGTTTACCTTTGAAATCGCTTTACACATACAAAAAAGATATGTAACATAGATGTAAGTTAGGAAACAGAGTGAGGACCCAAGAGCTAAGTTAAGGTACGTTTATAACACTCCTCTGTGTCACCAAGGTCAGCTCACCTGAGGGGACAACACACACGGCCTTTTCTCCTCAGGTTCTAGAGTGGGCCAGGCTGTTAGGTGTGTTACTGGGGAGGAAGCGAGACCCTGCCGTGGGATTTGTGGTTTTCTCTCCTTCCCGTTCCTGTTTTTCTTTGTAATTACAATGTTCCTGTATTTAAATTCCTGCCGTTTTAATGATGGGATAAAGCTACACAAGCAAGGGAGAGGGACGGATGGGACTGAAACCCAGCTCTGCCCTGGACAATTTGGGCACCTTTTCGAGATTGGTTTCTCAGCTGTACCGTAGATTTGTGTGAGGTTTAATAAGATAAAGGCTGCCCAGTGTCTGCAGATCATCCACAAATACATCCCGGTCTTGTCCCCCAATTCCTCACCACTAACCGAAGAAGGTTGCGCCCTGGCCGGGTAGCTCATATGCCAATGGATCGATGTTTCTCTCTCTCTCTCTTCCTCTCTCTCCTCCTCTCTCTCTCTCGAAAATCAATAAATAAAAATGTAAATTAAAAAAAGAAAGAAAAGGAGGTTGAGCCCTGGCCAGTGTGGCTCAGTTGGCTGAGCTTTGTCCCATGCACTGAAAGGTTGCAGGTTCAGTTCCAGGTCAGGGCACATGCCTGGGTTCGGGCTTGATCCCTGGTGAAGGGGCTTGCAGGAAGCAGCCTCACTTTGATGTTTCTCTCTCTCTCTCCCCCTTCCTCTCTCTCTAAAAATCAATAAAAAATCTTTAAAAAAGAAAAGAAGGTTGCACTTTGCTGTGTGGGCAAGAAGGAGCCACAGCTGGTCTTTGAAGTGGGGAGTCACTAAGATGCACTACATCCAATAAGCACGAAAGGCAGGGTTTAGTGCTGGGAGGTGAATTTAAATAGCCTGATGTTATAGGTAAGGAAACTGAGGCACAGAGAGAGAAAGTTCCTTGCCCAAGGTCACACAGCTACAGAGCAGCAGTGCTGGAATCCAAACCCAGGCCTTTCTGACTCCAGGCGTCAGTCACAGCGTCTGTCCCCCCACACACAGTCCCGGAGTCTGAGAGACGCCTCCAACCCTCCATAACCCACTGTGCCACCAACTTCTTAGAAGGGACATGCACCACCCCTTGTACACCAGCACCTTTCATACCTGCCCCCGCATGAGTCACTCACCGGAGCCACAGTGAAAGAACCCACCCCAGCAGGAGTTCTCTATGTGAGTGCATTTTGGGTTCCTGTCTTAGTCACCATTTCTCTTGGTTCCCACCCTTCCCCCAGCTGCCAGGAACCTCCAAATCCCTGGCCTGGCCAGCTGGCTATGCCTCTCCCCGCCCCATGGGCTCAGGCCCCAGTGCAGTGGGGCATGGAGCTGGGGGGCACCAGGCCCTATAACCACCATTGGCTTCCCTCCACCCAAGTGAAAGCAGTGGACTTGGGGCGAACACAGACAGCTGACCCTTCCGTGCTCCCCTCAGCCAGGCCCTGCTCTAAGCCTGCGCACCTATTCAGACATTTAATCCTCATAAAAGCCTATTAGGTACTCTTGTCCCTATTTTATAGATGAGGCAGATTAGGCAGAGAAAGGGGGAGTGACATGTCCAAGTTCACAGAGCCCCAAACGACAGAGCAGAGTCCCGCTCAGGCAGCCTGTGGGTCCTGCACGTTCCCTGAAGGAGCCGGGCCAGGAGCCGGCTGCCTCGGGAGCCAGCGGCCTGCAGTCCTGGACTTAGAGCAGGAAAAGCTTCACAGCACACGTTCGGGTGATTCTGAGAGTACATTTATTAAAGCTGGGGACAGTGAAACAAGGAAGGGCTCAGGGTGACAGCGACAGGAGAGGCCTAGGCGGGGCCGCTTTGTCTCTCTAGAGCGTTAAGGGAAAGGAGTGAGTCAAGGCGGGGCTGCTGGCGGCTCACTGGAGAGTCAGGGAAAAGGGGGCCTTGGGGACAGGGTCAGGGGGTTAGCCTGGACAAGCTGCCCCTGCCCATTGCTCCTCTGGTAGGGACCCTTAGAAGGGAAAGGCAGGTTGTGCTCTGGGGAGGGAGAGCACGTGGTCCTTTCGCTTCAGGGTTTTTAAAGGCTAGGAGTGTAAGGGAGATCTTAGGGAAGGATCTCGAAAGAACATTCATCAGCTTTATGCTGATGCACCAAAGTGAGATTTATTCCCTTAACTTCATCTGTCCCTGGGTGTGGCTGGCAAAGGGCACGATAGTCATTGGATTTCTGCTCGCTCTCTCTGAGCAGGGTGATTTAAGCTGTTTACCCTCTGGCTGGGGGGAAGTGTAAACCATTTACTCTCGGTGTCCTCAGCTTGGGAAGACAGGACTTTGCGGTTTTCTAGGTGGCTGTAAACGGCTTGGCCGTTTAACTATCTGTCTCAGTTTCCTTACTCCACGTGCCCTGCTTTCTAGTCTCTCACACAGACTCACCCCGTGATCCTGCCTCTGTCCTGCTGGCTCCCCCAGTCCTGATCAGTCCTCTCGGCAGGGCAGAGCGGGGTCCCCGCCCTGGGCCTCCTCCAGCCCCTTGAGTCCAGCCCAGCCGAAGTCCCTGAGAATGGTGAGCAGGGGCCACCCTCTGGGGAAGTCACCAGCTCTGCTCAGTAGCTTTCCTTTGCTTGGAACACCATCCCCCTTCTCTCCACTGGACCAGTCACTACTCCTGTACAACTCAAGGGCAGCAACACCTCCTCTGGGAAGCCCTCTGGGATGTGGCCCCGTAGAACCCTACACTTCCCCCAATGAATCCCAACTTGCCACCACCACTTGCTTGCTGTGACCTTAGGCAAATTACTGACTCTCTCTAAGCCTCAGTTTACTCATCTACAAAATAGGGCCAATGATACCTCAAGAGGTTGTTGTTTTTACCTGAAAGTACACATTTTATTTATTTATTTATTTATTTATTTATTTATTTATTTATATTGAATTTATTGGGGTGGCATTGGTTGATAAAATTATATGGGTTTCAGGTGTACAATTCTATAATACATCATCTGTATATTGTATTGTGTGTTCACCACCCCATCAAGGGGTTGTTTTGAGTATGAAGAGATAAACTGGGCAATGTGCTTATACAGGGCTGGACTCCCAGTAAATGCTCAGTAATGGGCTCCTCTGAGAGCATCAGTGTGCGTGCGCGGGGTTATAATTGTTCACAAGTGTCTCTCCCAGTGGACTAAGTGCTCTACAAGAGCAGAAACGGAGTCTGTTTCCATCTGGTCCCAGAACCCAGTATGGGCCTGCTCTGTTTATTGCCTGAATGACCGAGGGCCCCGTGCCCTCAGCTGAATGGAGGCTGAGGGCTGAGATCCGGGGCTCACTGAACGGTCAGGCAGGTGTGGGGGGTCCAGCACAAGTCACCCCAAGATGTGCCTCTATGGCATTCAGATTGTTTTGAGCTGAAGGCAATTTAGCTTCAGGCTCACGAGAACCTTCTGCCCCTCCCTTCACTAACTAGAAGAACTTGAATCAGGGGCCTTGCCCAGAATAAGAGACTATCAGAGATAACGTCTTTTGACTCATCTACGGGGCAGGGCAAACTATGAGCTGCTGAGCGCCTGCTCGTCTCACCCTGGGGACCCTTTGGAGCCCCCGAGGCGTCTCACCTCGTCCTAGCTCGGAAGGCCATGTAAGCCCATTTTCCATTCTGTGTCTGAACCTCTCCTGCATGCGGGGTTCCCATGCACGCGTACGTATCAAATGTGGTCGTTTTCTCTCGTTCATCTGTCTATTTGATGACTAGACCGGCTGTAAGAACCTCGCGGGTAGAGGAAAGATCCCTCCTCTCCCACTCCGGGCTCAGCCTCGCCGGGCTGGGGCTTCCTGGATGTGTGACTTGGGCACGTCATGTAAACTCTGCAAGGCAGTGCGCTCTTGGCCCAGCGGGGAAACGATAGCACCCCTTCCATGCACTGACATGAGGATGAACTGAATTGCTCTCTGCAAAGCACTAGCGACAGGGCTGGCCAGTCACCGCTGCCTGGGTGTGGCGGAAATAAAAACAGGCAGCTGTGCCCCCTTCAAGTGTCAGCCTTTCTGTCAACACCTGACCAGCTCTCACCTCCTGGCCCAGCCACCTCAGGGTCTGCGTCGCTCGGAACCCTTCTCCATGCCACGCCCTGGCTGTGCTGACCACCCCAGTCGAGGTCCTGCTCGCAGCTGCAGGGCCCGGGCCTCTGGCACCACGCCAGGTGCCCCGTGCCTGGAGCAAGCGGGACGGTCAGTCCGTGGAATCCGGGCGTGGAAGGAAACAGCATAATTTTATTTTTCAACCCAATGTAATTTTCTCTACTGTCCCCCACCCCACCCCCCACTGCCTCTGACAGTATATCAGAGACATGTTCAGGGAAATTCAGTCCAAGCTGGTGATTTTTCACTCACGCTGCCCACTAAAGTAAATCAAGTTATACTGATTCCGTGGCTCTGAGTCCCAGCCAGTGTACCCCGGGGGTCACGGTGCTCCTCCCCCATCGCTTGCCCCTGGGCAGGCCTGAAGGGTCAGCGAGGGGTGGGTAGGGACCAGCTAAGGTGACTGGGTGACGGGGGCAGGGAGAGCAGGTTGGGGCTGAGCCAGGCTGGCTGATGCCTTGGTCCCAGCCCTGCCACCCGCCCCAGCAGGAAGGCTCGGGGTGAGCAGGAGCTGTGGCTTCCCCTCAGCTGCAAGGCTTTCTTGTGTTTGCTGTTGCTGAGGTTTCTCGGGTCTCCTGCTCCACGCCTGGCTGGGCACCAGCCTCCAGCTACAAGGCCTAGTGGCCCCTGAGAAGAGTGAGCCTCCCTGTCACCCTAGCTATGCCTCCCAGCTACCTTCTGTGTCCCCGCGGGAGCCTGCAGGAACTTCTGGAAGGCTCTTCACTGTGCAAAGGCCTCGGGATACCTCCTCCAGCTTCCCCCAGAAATGTCCTCCCACCCCTTTCTGCCCTGTCCCCTTCATGCCTGTGGGTAAGCTTGTCCAACGAAAACAGGACCCCAGTTCAGTTTGAATTTCAGATAACCAACAAATAAGGTTTGGGTATAAGTATGTCCCACAAATTGCTTCCTGAATTTTTACCTGCAGCATAACTCATGGGGTTGGATTTGTGTGTGAGGACCTGGTTGAGCAAATCAGGCTGGGGAGGAGGTTGTTGGCCCCCCTCTCCCTCAAAACCTCCGCACTCCTTGGGGACCTTTTTTCTGCATTTCCTTTCCTTCCCTCTACCCTCCCACCACCCCATCCTCAGCCCCCAGACTGGCCCCACAGAGAGGGGGGAGGAAACGCTCCACCGCTCCCCAGCATCTCGAACTCGCCCTCGCCGTCCCCTTTCCAGCACTCTTACCTCTTTCTCTCTTGCTGGTGAGAGAAGCCCTGTCCTCCCACTTGGCCTCCCCTCCCGGGTCTCTTCTGCCTCACACCTGGCACAGTCCTCTGAACTGCCAGTTTGGGCCTCACTGCACTTCCAGCTGTTCTTAGTGGGGGAGCGGGGAGGGTAGAAAGCAGAGCACATCGTTTGATGGCTCAGTAAATAGGCTGCCAGGAACCAGCCCTCCTCGGCGTCCTGCTGTGCACACACAGCCTCCCCTCTGAGTCCTGCTACAACCTGCCCATTTGACAGATGAGCACACTGAGGCTCAGAGGTCAGGGCTTTACCCCAGGTCACACAGCTGATGAGTGGTGGATTGGGGGGTCTCTTTTGAGGGCCTTGGGGCTGCCCAGAGCAGGTCCCTCCCCTCACTGGAGACCCGGGTTTCCTTTAGCACCTCAAGACCCTGTCAGGAGGGATTGAGCTGCTGAAGCTCCAGGTCCCTCGGCGTGAGAGGCCTTTTCGCACGGGAGCTGCTGCTGCAGCACCTGGTAAAGCCTCATCCCACACCCCACACGCTGGGGCCCGTGACATTTCCTCTCTGAGGATCAGCCACAGCCCGGGTGAGAGGAGGACCCTCCCGGCCCGGGGAGCTGCGAGGCCTCTGCACAGAGGACCTGCCACCACTCACCAAGGTCCTGGGCCCGTCATTTCGTGGCTCCAAGTCTCAGTTTCCTCATCGACAGATAGGGTCGACAGTACTTTCCACACAACAGCGAGAAAGGAAGGATTAAAGCTTAAATAGCCAAAATAAATGGTGAACACTTAGTGTGTGTTACATGCCCAACACTGTTCTAGGCACTTTACATAATATGTTAAATTATTTCTTCCTCCCAACAGCCCTGTGAAGTAGGTACTATTATCATTTCCACTTTATAAATGAAGAAACTGAGGCAGAGTGAAGGAGTGACTTGCTCAAGGTCACTGGATCAGCACTCTGAGGGCTCAAGGGCACGAGCTGTCTGTTACTCCCACGGCCCCTGTTCAAATACAGCGCGGACGCTCCACCGGGGCCCAGCCGTCCAGCCCAGGCCCAGCAGTGCAGGCTAGGATATGGCACCATTTCAGATGAAATCAGATTATTCAGTCCACGGCGTTGGGGCCAGGTTTAACCACCCGGGAAAATGATAGGGCTGCTCCGTACCTCACACCTTACACTAGCACATATTACACTCAAGGCCTAAGGACAAGAGAACAGCAACAATACTGACATAAACCACGGCAGAATTTGTTTCTGATCTCAGGGTGGGAAGGGCCTAACTACGATGCAAAACCTAGATTGATAAATTCAACTATGTAAAAATAAAAAAGTTCTCATGGCAAAAGCCCCCATGAGACAAACAGCATAAAGGACCGGCAACGCTGGGCTTTGTGAAGACTTGTGTCACTCTTCAGAAGGTTTTTGTTTAAAAGAGAGCCAGGCTGAGAAAGCGACAGACTGCGAAATAGATTTGCTCCTCATGTCACAGATGAAGAGTCCCTTTTCCTAAGACATAGCATTCCTAGAAATAAATAAGAAAAAGACAAACTACTTTAAAAAATCACAATGGCCACAAAACAGACCAGTCACAGAAAAGGAAGCACAGGGGCTCTTGAACACATAAAAAGATGCTCAGCCCGGCCGGGGGTGGCTCAGCGGTTGAGCGTCGGCCTAGGATCCAGGCGATCAGGGTTCGATTCCTGGTCAGGGCACATGCAGGGGCTGCGAGCTCGAACCCCAGTGGGGGGGGGGGTGCAGGAAGCAATTGATCAATGACTCTCTCATCATTGATGTTTCTCGCTCTTGCTCCCTCTCCTTTCCTCTCCCTGAAATCAATAAAGATATATTAAAAAAAAAAAAAAGATTTAAAAAATAAATAAATAAAAAGATGCTCATCTTTGCTAATATAAGAGAAGTGCAAGTTAAAACTACAGTGAGGTCCAGCCAGCGTGGCTCAGCCGTTGAGCATCGATCCAGGATCCAGGAGGTCACGGTTCGATTCCGGTCAGGGCACATGCCAGGATTGCGGGCTCGATCCCCAGTATGGGGGTGCAGGAGGGAGCCGATCAATGACCCTCATCCTTGATGTTTCTCTCTCCTTCTCCCTTCCTCTCTCTGAAATCAATAAAGACATTTTTAAAAAAACAAAAAGCAACAACTGCAGTGAGATGCCTATTTGTGCCTGACAGTTTGGCAGACGGTAGCTTTCAATAGCGCTCTGAGTTGGCAAGGATGTGGGGAGCCGGCACCGGCGCTGGGGACACGGCTGTGGGGGTGTCAGGGGCCCCTCCCCCGGAGGGGAATTTGACAATATCTATCAAAATAACACATGCTCCTTCACTTTGACCGAATGACTTCAATTCTAGGGATTCATTAAACAGAAATACTCCCACATACACCAAATGACTTATGAATAAAGATCATTCATGGCAACTTTTTGTTTTGTAAAGTAAATGACCTAAATGCCATCACTAGAGAACTAACTAAGGCGCATCCAAAGGAGACAAACTCTGCGGCTGTAACACGAATGAGCAGTTTGGGGTGTGACTGGGAGCAATCTCCAAGATACAAAGAGCATGTAGAATGACACCGTTTACGTAGGGACGGAGCGTGCAGAATATGCACATGCCCAGATTTGCTTATATTCACATGAAAAGCCTCTGGGTGACAGAGAATGCCACTGCGCCTTGGGACAGGGGCAGTGTGAGGGATGGGCAGGAGGGAGTCTTCCACCGTACGCTCTAAGCACGGGAATGTAAGGCCCATTTTTTAATTTTTTTTAAATCTTCACCAGCAGAGTAAGGATATATTTTCCATTGATTTCTAGAAAGAGTGGAAGGGGGGGGCAGAGAAACATCGATGTGAGAGACACATCCATCAGTCGCCTCCCATAGGAGACCGGGGCAGGATGGCACCCGCAGCCCAGGGACTTGCCCTCGACTGGGAATCGAACCTGCAGCCCTCCAGTGCACAGGCCAATGCTCTAACCACTGAACCACACCGGCCAGGTAGCTCAGTGGTTAGAGCATGGTTCCAACATGTCAAGGTTGCGGGTTCGATCCCCCGGTCAGGGCACGTTCAAGAAGCAACCAATGACTGCATGGGTAAGTGGGACAGCAAGTCAGTGTCTCCCTTCTCTCTCTCTCTCTCTCAAACCAAACCGAAACAAAAAATAATGAAAATTCTTTAAAAAATAAATTTCAATTTGAAAATTTTGAAAATAAAATAAAGCAAGCAGGTTCTGCACAGGTCCGGCCAGCCACTGCCAAGCGGGAATGCAGACCCAGCGTCACCAGACCTCTGGCGTCTTCGGGAGCCGCTGGACCTGGAGCCGCTCAGGGGACTCGCCGTGTCCTCAGGTCAGCAGCGACAGCCTGCAGCTGGCCTCGGCTCCCCAGCTTCTTCCTGAGCCCCGGACCCTGTGCTCCAGGCCACAGCACGCTCAGGCCAAGGGCGCATTTCTTAGCCTCGCCTGCGGGGAGGGGCGGCCAGGGACGTAGAAGCTGCGGTGTCCCTGAGTGGAGGTGCCTAAGATCTGTCTAGCAGGGGCTTGACGTTGGTGACACAGGAGCGCATTTTCTCGCCGGCCCTTCTCCCTCTTCCTCCTGCCAGAGCAGGGACTGAGCTTCAGCAGCCACCTGGTGACTGAGGATGGCAGAAACACAGAGGGGAGCTGGGCCCTTGGTGGCGGCGGGGGCCGGCACGCTGCGCCCACGGGGCACGGCCTGCGAAGGCTCGCCGTTCACACGCGTGCAGATTTACATGCATGTTGTGACCATTTTCTGGAATATAGTAGTGGAAGGTCTTATTCGAACAAAATCAGCATATTATAACAGTTTTCCAATAGCTGGAAAAAGTCTCTTGGAGAACAGGCATCTTTTCCTAATTTGCACAAAGACCCAGCTGTCCCCTTCCAGTCTTTTTTTTTTTTTTTCACACCCAAGAGAAATAGACTTTTTTTTTTTAAATATAACTTTATTGATTTCAGAGAGAGGGAGAGAGAGAGTTGAAACACCAAGGATGAGAGACTTGTTATTGATCAGCTGCCTCCTGGATGCCCCTGACTGGGGATCGAGCCCGCAACCCGGGCATGTGCCCTGACCGGGAATCGAACCCCAATCTCCTGGATCATAGGTCGATGCTCAACCGCTGAGCCATGCCCAGCCGGGCAGAAATAGACTTTTATTTAGCCTGAGTTACTGTAGTGAGGTGTCTGTTGCTTACAGTCAAATTTAATTCTAACTGCTATAGATCCAATTTTTTTTTAGTTAAATAGAAAAAAATCATCCTAATATTCATATGAATCTCAAGGAACCCCAAATAGCCAAAGTAATCTTGAAAAATCATCACAAAGCTATAGTAATCACCTTGGCCAAGTAGCTCCATTGGTTAGAGTGTCGTCCCGATATGCCAAGGTTGCAGGTTCGATCCCCAGTCAGGACACATACAAGAATCAACCAATGATGCATAAATAAGTGGAACAGCAAATCGATGTTTCTCCCCCTCTCTCTCTATCCCTTCCTCTCTCTCTAAAAATCAATTTTAAAAAAGCTACAGTAGTCAAAACTAGCATTAAGAGGGATGTATAGGCCAATGGAATAAAATAGCCTAGAATTAAGCCCTCACATACATGGCCAAATGATCTTTGACAAGGATGCCAAGACCATTCAATGGGGAAAGGACTGTATTTTCTTTTCTTTTTCTTAGAGAATTTTTATAAAAGTCTGAGCCAAACTGACGACATACACCAGGGAGCAGGGTCTCAAATGCTCCCAAGGACAGTCTTTCAACAAACGGTGCTGGGAAAACTGGACATCCACGTGCAAAAGAATGAAGTTGAACCCTTACATAACACCGTATAGAAAATTAAATCAAAATGGCTTAAGGGCCCGTCTGATGTGGCTCAGAGATTGAGCATCAACCTATGATCCAGGAGGTCAGGGCACATGCCGGGGTTGCAGGCTCGATCCCCAGCAGGGGGCGTGCAGGAGGCGGCCGATCAATGGCGCTCTCTCATCATTGATGTTTCTCTCTCTCTCTTTCTCACTTCCCTTCTTCTCTCTGAAATCAATAAAACAAAATTTTTAAATGGCTTAAGGATCAAATGTAAGACCTAAAACTATAAAAACTCCTGGGGCGGGGGGGGGGGGGGACAGGGGAAAAGCTTCATGTCATTGGATTTGGCAACGAGTCCTTTGATATGACATGAAAGGCACAACAACAAACGCAAAATTAGATAAGTGGAACAACATCAAACTTAAAAGCTCTGTGCATCAAAAGACAAATCAGCAGAGCGAAAGGCAACCCACAGAAGGGGAGAAAATATTTGCAAATCATATATCTAATAAAGGGTTAATATCCAGACTACATAAAAAACTCCTACAACTCAACAAAAAAACAACAAATAACTGGGTTTAAAAATGGGCAAGGAATTTGAATGGACATTTCTCCAAAGACAATATACAGTCAACATGCATAAGAAAGGATGCTCAGCATCACCAACCATTAGGAAAATGTGAATTAAAACCACAACAAGATATCGCCTCATACCCATTAAGGTGGCTACTATAAAATAAAAAGAAAAAAGAAGAGAGGTGTTGGTGAGGCTTAGCAAAGTTGGAACCCTCATGCGCTGCTGATGGGAACGTAAAGTGGTGCAGTCAGCAGGGAAAACAGTATGGTAGTTCTTCAAAAAATTAAAAATAGAACAGAACTGCCAGATGACTCAGCAACTTTGGGTATATACCAAAAAGAATTAAAAGCAGCATCTCGAGGAGATATTTGCACACCTATGTGTGTAACAGCACTATTCACAAAAGCTAAGAGGTGGAAGCAACTCAAGTGTCCCTTGAAAGATAAGTGGATAAACAAAATATGGTGTGTACACATATACAATGTATACTTGTCACAAGCGACAACGTGGTGAACCTTGAGGACATTGTGCTAAGTGAAGCAAGCTAATCACAAAGCAACGAACACTGTGTGACTCCACTTATATGAGCTGTCTAAAGCAGTCGAAAGACAGAAACAGAAAGTAGAATGGTGGTGAATTGTTTAATGGGTATAGTTTTAGTTTTGCAAGATAAAAGTGTTCTGGGGATCTGTGGCACAGCGTGAATATACTTAAGACGACTGAATTGTACACTTAAAAGTAGTTAAAATGGGGAGTTTTCTGTTTTCCTTGCCACAATTAAAAAAACTGTAGTTGTTTAATCTAAGGTTCTCTTTTAATTCATTCATTTAACAATATTTCCTGAGCACTGGCTCCATGCCATCTACCCCACCCTGTGTAGGCCCTGGAGTGACAGGGATGAGCAGGGAGTTCACAGTTTAGGGGGTGACAGACGATGAACACCAAATATATAAAAGGACCAGCATGATAATACCAATTCAATGGGGTGATGGGATACAAGGTGATCGGGACGGGGGCCGATTACAGGGAGCAGACAGGAAAGGCCTCTAAGAGGGGAAATTTCATCTGAGACCTGAGCGGCAGAAGGCATGGGCCATGTGAGGACACAGAAGAAGAGCTCCAGGCAGAGGGGAGATGAAGAATGAAGACCCGGAGGCAGAAACGAGCCTGGCCTGTTTGGGGGGCAGGAGCAGAAAAGCCCGTGTGATGTGGAGGGTTGAAATACTGCCAGTGGCCCGTGTACATGAAACAGATAAAAAGCAGTCTTTATCAGCACAAACTTGTTTTGTGAGTTCAAATGTATCATTATCTTTTATGATAAAAAATAAATTATGCCAACCAACTGTTTTGCCCTAGAGAACAACTGAGTCGACAGAGAGCCATGGCAATCTCCTATGTGCATGAGCACGTACAATGTCTGCTGCATCCCTGTGTTCGCTCCTTGGGCTGATTTTACACACTAACCTGCTGGGGCCCATCACCCCACTCAGCAGATGGGTGTACTGAGGCCCAGAGTGGAGGAGGGGCTCCAAGCAAGGCTGGGGCAGAACAGGAGTTAGGCCTATGGTGGGGTTGCCTGGCTCCCCAGTCAGGAGGTGGGCGGCCTGGGAGAAGGAGGGTTCCACAGGCCACGGCCCTCACCGGTGTGGGAGGAACCACAATCATGGGGCTCTGGGGGGCCCCAGCCCCCACTTCCCTTACGGGATGAACCCCCTCTCTGACTCCCCAGGCATCCTGGGAGTGAATGTGGGGCCTGGCTGGGCCAAGGGCACAGTGCAGGTGGCGGAAGAGTGAGGGACAGTTGGAGGTCAAGCCAGTGTCCTGCCAGCAGTGCTGGGGGTGCCCGGGCCCAGCCCTAGCAGCCACCTGCTCAGCAGGACTGTCCCCTCGTTTCTTGCTGGTTTTCCAAGTCTGCTTCAGCCCTGTCCTCGATTCTCTGGGCCTGGCTTCCCCTCCAGTGACTCCCTGAATCACTCAGCCCAGTTGGTTTCCGTTGCTTGCTACCAGGAACTCTGAAGAAGCCACAGGGTCTTCCAGGTCGAGGTGCCGCCTCAATCGTCCCCACATCCCGTGTGATGGCTGCTCGAGTCCCAGCTCTGCTGCTGGGCAGGAATCGATCATGGGCTCTACCAGGCTGGGGGAGGGACATGACAGAGCCAAAGGAAGGCTCTCGGTCACCAGGGGGCTCTGGGTTTCCTAAAGTTCAACTCTGAATCCACATTCAAGACCTTGACCCCATCCACAATTGCCTGTACCCCATTTTCTTTTTCTTTTTTCAATATATCTTTATTGATTTCAGAGAGAGGAAAGGACAGGGAGAGAGAGATAGAAACATCAATGATGAGAGAGTCATTGATGGAGCCCCCAACCCAGGCATGTGCCCCGACCGGGAATCGAACCCCGATCGCCTGGATCCCAGGTCGACGCTCAACCGCTGAGCCACGCCCGGCCGGGCTGTACCCCATTTTCTTACTGGTTTTCTTTAAAATGACTTATTTTCTTAAATAAATTTAAATTTATTTAAAAGGCAGCTGCATGGCATACTTTTAAATGGAAAACAGTGTTGCGTGCCTAAGTAAAAGGAAACCCTAAAACACGAATCCAGCAAAATCAAAACAAGTGATTCCGTTCCATAGAGCTGCCTCCGCGGGGCCGGGCGCAGCGGCCTCCCTCCGGGCGAGAAGGGGGTTGGCACGTGTCTAAGGCTGTTCACAGCAGCATCCAGAACGCCTTCTCCGCAACAGTAGTCGGGTGAGAGGAAAAGAGCTCTCCCCAGGACTTCAGGGGCGCTGGTGCTCCTGTTTGAAACGGCACGCAGACGGTGCACCCAGGCTTTGGCAAGGACAGGCCTGATTCCCTCAGAGGCAGGTCAGTCAAGGGCTCCCAGCTGTATGACCTTGGTCACTCAACTTCTCTGTGCCTCAGTTTTCCCTTCTGTAAAATAGGGTTAATAGCAGTACCCACCTCATAGGCACGTAGTGAGGATTAAAACAGTGAATAGTACACAGGACCTGTCACACAGTAAGTGCTGCCGACTACGGCACAGGGGGGACCACCGAGGTTTGGGGACACAAGGGGACTGGCTCAGAGCACCTGTGAGTCTCCCCTCACCAGCCCAGCCAGCCTCACCCTCAGATGCCCTGGCACATGCCCCTCCTGTCCCTCATTCACCAGGCCTTGCCCAGCCCTGCCTGGTCTGATTCTTGCACCGACCCCGCGCGGGGGTGGGTCATCGGGCCCATGCTCAGAGGAGGGGACTGAGGCCCAAAGTGACACAATTCCTCTGTCTGTCTCTGTGTGCCAGGGCTGGGAGGAAGACGCAGTGGATTCTGGGCTCCCCCCCACCCCCATCCAGCCCCAACCCCCGCCCCAACGCATTATCTCTAGGCAGCAGCAGCTGAGCCTCCTGGTATCTCTCTGATCCCCCAAATTTCCGGTTCCCCAAAGACAACTCAGGATGTGGGGAGGGAGGGGCAGGGAGAGGAGGAGGGAGACAGAAGGAGAGAGATCACAGAGAGACAGAGAGGCAAGAGAGATGAGAGAAGGAGGGAGGGAGGGAGAGGGAGAGAGAGATCCAAGACAGAGACAAAGAGATAAAGAGAGACAGGGCAGAGAGACAGAGGGCAGATAGAGCTCCCAAGGCCGAGAGGCAGACGGAGACAAGAGTGACAGTCAGAAAGGGGACTGGGCGACCCAGAGACACACAGAGAAACAGGGAGACAGGAGGGAGAGACCGAGAGACTGAGACAAAAACAAAAGCAGCAAGTGGGACAGGGGGGAAAGGGGGCCAGAGTCACGGCTTGCGTGTGGGGTGTTGGGGGAGGTCCCGGAAACAGAAAGAAAATTGGTGAGGCTGCGAGCCAGGTGGGAGAGGGTGAGAAACGCTGAGGCCCGCCCAGGTGCACACAGGCAGGCAGAGGGACAGGGGCCCTGAGCGTGCAGGCAGGAGGGGGCCCCACATCCCCCTTTCCTGGAGCTCCAGGGGCCCTCCCGGCCCCCATGGGGCCACAGTGCTCCGAGAGTCCACCCTTCGGATCCGCACAGCCCTCTGCCCTCCAGAAGGGGGACTCAGCCGAAGCCCAGCCAGGGGGCAGCCTGCGGCCCAGGGCCAGCAGCCCCAGTTTGAGGCCAGATGGGGGGGTGGCTCCAGCCCATCCCTCTGGGGTGGACGGAGAGCTGGAGGAGGGACTTGGTGGGCCTGGGAAGAGGCACTTGGGAGCCGATGTTGCTTTGGCGCTCAGGGAGAGCGCCAGCGCCCTGCTTGGTCTGGCCACCTGCCCTCTCTGAGCCTCAGTTTCCTCATTTGTAAACGCGTGATACGAGAAGAACTTACTCAGCGTTACAGTAAGAACCGAATGCATGTGAAGTGTGTGGTACCACGAGTGGCATGTGTAAGTGCCTGAAGGTGGGCCTGGTTGAAGGTCATGTTCCCCAGCATCCTGTCTAGATGAGTCAGGGCCCTTTCATTTGCAAATGCCAGAAGCCCAGCTGGAGGAAGGGTGTTAATTAACTCTTAAAAGTGAACAGTTCTAGGGTGGACCCAGCTTCCTTCCGGGAGAGAAGGATCTAGAACCTTTCCCCCACCCCCACCCCCACCCGGAGTGCCGGTCTCCATTCCACCCTCTCCTTGGGCGCCCGTCACGTGGGGGCCCCGGCAGTTCCAGGCCCCTGTCCTCCCATCCGAGGGGCCTCCGGAGTGAGGGCCCCATTCCCGAGGGTTCTGGCAGAAGGCCCTCTGCACAGCGCAGTTTGCTCTCTGCGGAACTTCTCCTTTGGTTGGCTTCTTTCTTTTCTCCTTTTGCACTGTCAGGGGTTCAGAACGAGTCACCCCAAGATGTGCCTCTATGGCATTCAGATTGTTTTGAGCTGAAGGCAATTAGCTTCAGGCTCACGAGAACCTTCTGCCTCTCCCTTCACTGACTAGAAGAACTTGAATCAGGGGCCTTGCCCAGAATAAGAGACTACCAGAGATAACGTCTTTTGACTCATCTACGGGGCAGGGCAAACTATGAGCTGCTGAGCACCTGCTCGTCTCACCCTGGGGACCCTTTGAAGCCCCCGAGGCGTCTCACCTCGTCCTAGCTCGGAAGGCCATGTAAGCCCATTTTCCATTCTGTGTCTGAACCCCTCCTGCATGCGGTGTCTCTCACTCTGGTGTATGTGGGGCTCCCGTACATATGCATGTATTGAATGTAGTCATTTTCTTTCGTTCATCTGCCTTGTGTCTATTTGGTGACTAAACCAGCTGAAAGAACCGCCGGGTAGAGGAACGTTTCTTCCTCCCTCACAGCACCGACTTGTAACTGGCACATAGCCTGCCCCCCTCAGCCCCAAGGCAGGCTGCACTGCCTTAAGTAACTGTGGAATTTGCTCTGTGGCCTTAAGCAAATCCTTAACTTCTCTGAGCCTGTTTCCTTTTCTACAAAAGAGGTTCCTCATACCTTATAGACAGGGATGTTGTGAGACAGTGAAATAGTGAGTGTGGCACACAATGTGTGGAATAAATTTACCTCAATAGCCATCTTCACTCTCATCAGCAAAAGCCCCAAATTTTCTTTCTTTTTAAAAAAAATATATATTTATTGATTTCAGAGAGAGGAAGAGAGAGAGAAACATCAATGATGAGAGAGAGTCATTGATCAGCTGCCTCCTGCACCCCCCAGACTGGGGATGGAGCCCACAGCCTGGGCACGTGCCCTGACCAGGAATCAAACTTCGGCGACATCCTGGATCCTAGGTCAATGCTCAACCACTGAGCCACGCTGGACCGGGCCCTGAATTTTCTTGAGTGTGTTCCCCATTTCCAGTCCCTTTGAGTTGGGGTGATGCACATGATACAGGCCTAAGTCAGCACATGGCATTCTCCTGGCCAGTGATTAGTTCAGGGTCACATGTCCCTAGCTAGGGCAATTAGAGAAGGTTTAGAGCTTTGCTGGGACATTTTGCCCCAAGGATGGCAATCGGGACATGGTTCCTGGAGCTGCTAGAACCTTCGCCTGACCACACAGGGAAAAACTGAAAGTGGAGTCAACAGAGAGCGGAGAGCTGAAGAGAAACTAGAAGCTGGAGATAATGTTCCACCTCCAGCCACACCTGCACGTTTCCAGCCTTCTCAGCAACAAGGGGTCCTATTCTTCTACTGTCAGGGATGCCTTTTGGGGCTGGAGATCCCAGAATAAGGTTTTCACATTTAAGTCCAACATCCTCAGTCCCCACTGTCCAGAAAGCTAGTGGCAGAGTTGGAACTTGTATTCCAGTGCACGTGCCACCAAAAGCAGTCTTTCTGAGGACTCATCAGGTCCGAGACCGGTGACACCAATAAATAAAGAAAAGTGAGGAAAGCCCAAGAGATTTCCCTGAGGAAGAGGGTGGGAGCCTGGAAGGGCATCAGGGAGCTGGGCGGCCCCGTGTGCCTGGGACGGATGGGCTACCTGCCGAAACATGTTCACTCAGGGGTCTCTGACGAAGTTAGATGAAGGAGAGGGTGAGCGAAAAGGTGAGTCTGGAAGTTCCTGCCTCCCCGTGGCATCACTGGAAGGAGGAGGACCGGGTGCTGGAGAGGCAGAAACGAAAGATGCCCTCCAGAGATGTTAAAAGGTGGTCTGCAAATGCTAATGATAACATTTTTAAAGGTTCTGAAGTCAAATGAATTTGGGAAATACTAGGTTAGGCAAAGAGAAACTAAGATATTTATCATATTAACCAATTAATGCAAATTTTGACTCTCCAGAGGGGTGTTGGAGAATCCGGCTTTTCCCAAGCCCTTTTGACTGCATGATTCTTACTCGAGAAGCATCTCCCAGGACACATGGGCCACCCAGTGCATTTTGGGAAAAGCTTCACTGACGGCACAGGGAGCCCGCACTTGGCCCTGCTCACACCGCAGCGTGCCCACCGGCCCACGCGGCTACCAGCTCCTGCCTTCCCTTGCTCAGGATCGCTCTGGCCACTGGAGCCCACTGTGCCCGTAAGAGTGGCAGGCCTGAAATTCTGAAGAATTAGCCCCTGGACGCAGCCCTCAACCAGTGACTACCGGGAGGGGACGTACAGATACCCAGCTGCCTCCGCGGCAGGGGGCCCCACGCGCACCGCTGCGCTCCCCAGCAGGACAGGACAGGGCCGCGCCCCGCTGTCCTCAGTGGGAACTGGCTCTGCAGTGCACCCTTTGCTGCTGCCTTCTCTTTCCTGTCACCCCCCACTCCTCTGCCAGTGACTTCTGGGACCACCTCCCAAATAAACTACTTGCTCTAAGACCCCATCTAAAGGGCTGCTTCTGAGAGAAACTGTCCCCAGAGCTATTACCTCCTGATGGCTTCTAGAAGCACACAGATGTCTCCCCCAGCAAATCCAGAAAACTCTCTCAGTTAGCACTAAATCTACCTTTCTTCCAACAGACTTCAAGAAAAAAGCTATTTCTGCTCCCCAGCTTCCATCTGCAGGGATTCTCTCTCCAGATCATCCCAATGTGCTAAGAAATCCCAGGCCCAGCTCCTCAGGCCCCACTGCAGTGACTGTCTGTCCCGCCTGGCTCACTGACTGATGGAAGCGAAGCCACATCCCCTGCTGGTCCCAGAAACACAAACAGGAAGCAGCTTAGTGCCTCACAAAACGCCCCATCCCAACCCAATCCCAACCCACCAAAGCAAGGACCAGGGTACCCTCACCCTAGACTTCCCCATGCCTCGCACCCACAGGCAACCTGTCATCACATCCCAAACATCTCATTCCACCACCTCTCCCCGTTGCCCCTGTCACTGTGGCTAGCCCACCACTTTTTCTCACTGTTCCCACCACAGGCCCTTTGCACAGACTACTCCTAAGTCCTGGAGTGCTATCTGCAACTCACCAGCTTGCCACAGAAAGACTCCAGTGACTCAGTCTCCTAAAGTTGTCCTACCCTCCCCCCCCCCAACCATTCGCTCCTTGGACCCTGGTGCAACCATTCGGATATGCAAACACTTAAGAGAATCATATATCGAACACTGTGTACCCAACACTGCTTAAGAATAAGGCAGCACGGCCCTGGCCAGGCAGCTCGGTTGGTTAGAGCATGGCTCCCTATATGCCAAGGTTGTGGGTTCGATCCCTGGTCAGGGCACACAGAAGAATCAACCAATGAAAAGAAAAAAATGAACCAACCAATGAATGCACAAATAAGTGGAACAACAAATCAATGCTTTTTCTCTCTTTAAAAAAATCAATATATAAAAATTTAAAAAGGACATTACACATATCAGTTCCTAACTCCCTCCGTACATCCCTCCCCTTCCTGCCCCACTGTTACCTCTCCTGAATTTGGGACTCCTCACTCCTTTGACTGTCTTGATATCCTTCCATAATGTGTATCCCTGAACAATATATAGCTTTTTCCCTTTTTTAGCTTTATATAAAATAAGGTGTTCTCCTTTTCTCACTCCACATTCTGTTGGTGATATTTACTTGAGGTGATAGGCACTGGTCGTGTTCATTCATTTTTACCCACTGGTGATTCCCGCTGGCGCACGTCCGTTCTCCAGGTGACCACCGTCTGTTGTTTCCAGCCATTCCAGTGCTGTCCTGAGTCTCTGGTACCCGCCCCCTTAGCCCATGTGCCACTGTCAGGCTTCTGCCCAGGACTGTGCTAGGTGGTCGCATCGACATGCCTTGCTGGAAAACTGTTTCTGTTCCTCAGCCCAGCGCAAAGGTGCCCCTGCCCATTTCTATCTCTCCAAATAAAACGATTTAGCTCTACCTGTTGATGTCCAGTGGGTCCAACCCCCTCCGCAGGCCTCCCCCCTCACTTCTCCAGCTGGGCCTGTTATGAGCTTCCCCATTCGGGGGCAGCTGACACCCAGAGCAGGCAGCTGGCAGCGGTGACTCTGAAGTCCACAGAGCTAATCCCAGATTTGCACTTTGGTCGGGTGCCTTTGGGCAAACACTTCTCTTTGAGCCTATGTTTCCTCACCTGTGACACGGGGACACCTACGGTGACCAACAATAGGGGAGTGGCGATGATTAAATGCGGCAAGCCTGAAAACGCAGCAGCTGTTCCTATTATCTTTGGAGCCCACCGAGGCCGCCAACAAGTCCATCACTCAGGACCACTCTGCCTGTCGGCAACAGAAACCCCAGTCAAGCCGGCGGGAGAAAAGTGGGAGTTTATTGGCCCGTGTAACTGGGAAGCCTGAGGGGATGTCTCGCTCCGGTGTGACTGGATCCAGGGGTCCTGCCAGCGAGCCGCCCTGTCCACCTCCGGGCCATTCTCCCCTCCCAGTTGGCGTCAGTCTCAGGCAGGCTCTCCAAGCGGGGGCTCCAGGACTACATCCCTCCAGCTTCACAACTGCCAGGAACAAAAAGAGCTTCTCCCTCCCGATGCTCCCAGCTGAGCCCCAAGCTGGGCCTCGCTGGCCCAGCGAGGACACGCGCCCACTCCGGAGGCAGTTACGAGGCATCCACGAGCCCCTGCTGCTTGGAGTACGGTTCTCGGAACAGCAGCAGGAGAGCCACTTGCTGGGGGCTCCTTGGAAATGCTGAGCCTCAGGACGCACCCAGACCCACTGAATCAGAATCTGCATTTTGGCAAAACCTCTGGGTGAGCCGCCTGCACATCAGGGGCTGAAAAGTGCTGTGCTGCACATTAACTTTTCCAGTAGCATAGACAATTTTTAAGTTGTTTTATTGAGAACTACAAAAAGTAAAACTAAGAAATCCCTTCCAAGTCATCAGTCCTCCCCCTTCTTTTAAAGATGGAGAAACGGGGAGGCCAGCAGGGAAGGGTCTTGCTCTAGGGCCCACCCAGGGAACCCCCACGCCCCACTCTCCCGCCGGCACAGCCTCCACCTTGCGGGCTCTCTCAGGGCGAGTGTATCTGGGCCCCAGAAGCACCAGGCTGGGTAGGACCCGCCTCACCCAGAAGGTGACATGTCTTGGCCATCACCATCCCTCTGCAGTACCCGGCTGGATGCCTAGGACCACGGAGGCCCTGCAGAGGATAGAGACCCACGGACACATGCACAGACACACACACAGACACACGCAAGACACAGACACACGCAGACACGCACACACACGCACAGATGCACGCAGACACACACATGCATATGCACACGCACAGACACACATATGCACATACATGTGAACACAGATACACGCACACACAGACACAGGCCCTCTGGCACAGCTCACCCTCACCCTGACTCTGCCACTGGGTCCCCAAAGCCAAGAGCACTACAGACCACACCAGCCTTTATTCTATTACGGAGCAGGGCTGGGCCAAGGCACTTCATTCTCAGGCTGTGTCAGAAGGTGCAGAGGGTGGGGGCACCCAGACTGGACCCCAAAGTGACAATAAGTTAGGGGGGAAATTCTCAGGCTGTTGGGCTCAAGCCAGGGTGGGGTGCCAAGTGGGCCCCCCAGGGCCACTTCCAGCTGCCCAGCTCAGCCCTCCCAGGAAGGCAGGTTCCAGGACTGGCAGGCCTCACGCTGAAACACAAGGGGCCATGGGGTCAGGAGGCGGGGGCAGGTACAGGAGGGGTCCCCAGAGTCAGGAAGTTAGGGCTGAGGCGGTGGGGCAGGGTCTTCGAGGGAGGGTCAGGAGCCCACAGACCCAGGGCAGGGCTGGGCGGGGCTCTCACCAGGCCTTCAGTGAAGCTCCTGCAGATTCTCATAATCCGGGGCACCCTCTTCCTCCTCTTCCTCTGCCTCCTGGGAACTTGAGGAAGCTGGGGGGGGGGAGGACAGGAAGGGAGGTTGATCTTCAGCTCGCAAACTCTCCCCCCATCCAGGGAGCTCCCCAGTTCCTGCCCTGCCCCCGGCACATACCAGGCTCAGTCCTGGCAGTGGGCTGCAGTTCCTGGGAAACGTTCACATATTCCCGGCTCCCATCTGCAGGGACAGGTCAGAAGGAGGGACAGCCACACCAAAAGGGGGCAGGCCACACTGAGGGTGAGAGGGCAGGACACCCAGACAGAGGGTGACAGAGAGACAGAAGGGTGTGGGCATGGCCTCACTAGAGTGGGGATGGGGTAGCAGGAGAGGGGAAGGAAGGGAAGGTGGACCCTAAGAGGGCACCAGGGGGCACCAGCTACTCACCCAGAGACGCATCTGCACTCTCCTCACTTTCAGGAACGTTCACATAATCTTCCCCCGATTCCACTGCGGAAAACCATTGGAGCCCCAGCACTGTTACCCAGAGCCCCAGGCATGGATCCCCAGAGCCCCTGAGCAGACACCCAGAAGTTCCCAGCCACGGACACCAAAGCCTTTCAACAAAACCAGCCTAAGACTCCTGCACAGTCAGCCGCAGAGGGATGCAGAGAGGGTGCTCTGGACCAGCGCTGCCTGGAGCCTGGAGGGCAAAGACATGGCAACGCAAAGGACAGGGCAATCTGACCAGAGCTGATGAAAGGGGATGCAACTGTGAGAGGAGACAGCAGACACCAGCAGAGCCCCGGCTTGGGGGGCAGAGACGGAGAGCAGCTCAGAGCAGACAGCGGCTCAGAATGTGGGGCTGGTGGCATGTGTGGAGGGGGGATGACACTCAGGGCTGGGCCTGGTCAGAGGGGCCATGGGCCCAGCTAGCCCCTCCTCTTCAGCCGGACCTGCCCTGACTCCCACTTTTGTCCTAGTCCCTTCGACGCACATGCTCTCATTGACGGTGTCTTGTTCTTTTATATGTTGACTTATTTCAATACGAGGACACGGACAAGACAGGCTTTGGAGCCAGACAGCCCAGGTTCAAATACAGCTCAAGCACTAACTAACCATGTAACCTTAGATAAGCTGCCCAACCTGTCTGGGCCTCAGTTTTCTCATCTGTAAAACAGGATGAGTAACTACGCATCTCATGGGAATGCTGTGAGGACTAAAGCAGTGAACATAAAGTGTAAGTATTAAGCAGTAAGTGCTACCAAGTGTCTGTTAAATAAGTATACCCTGCCATCACACAGATGGGACAACTGAGGTACAGGAGGGAAGGGACAGGCTCAACAGCACCTGAGGGCTATAAGGTTTAACAAGCGAATACACATAACACTCTTAGTAGGACATAGTAGATCCTCAGTAACATTAGCTCTTTTATCATGACTCTACCTCATTAGCTGTTATATCAGAGGCACCCAGTAAATATCATAAATGAGTAAGTGAATGAATGAAAAGAAGCACTTGGACAGATGGTCTGGAGCCCAGGAGAGAGGTGACACGTTGAGAGTCTGGATGGCAAATGAAGCCAGTGTGTGGAAGTGATGGCCCAGGGCATGTACGTATAGAGAGGAGAGTAACAGAGCATTGAGATTACCAGATGCTGAGGGAGCACCTAACAGGCAGGAAGTGACCAAAACAAAGGGAGAGAAGCAGCTCAAAGGAAACTGAGACAATGCAGGAAGCAGACGAAAAATTCCAAAAAAACAAAGACAGAAAAAGACAACTTCGAATTAACATTCTTAGAGATTTATAATATGATGTTGCCTCCATGAAACAAGAACAGGGAGCTATGAAAAAGGAACATTCAGAAATCAAGAAAGAGCGTTCAGAGACAAAATAAAAGAGTCAAGGGACAGAGCCAAAGAAGAATAAAGATGAGGAAATCTTACAGACAATAAAAGGAGGAGACGAAGCGACAGGAGAGAGAAGGAAGAAAGTAAGGAAATCAGAAGATGGGAGCAGGAAGCCCACTATCTGAAGGACAAAGATCTGGAAACAGAAAAGAAAGAAAACAGAGGGGAAGCAAGCATCAAAGAAACAAGAGGAGAGAGACGAGCAGAGGGGCTGGAGCGGTCAGAAAGGCAACTCACTGGAGAAGGCACTGTCTCGGAGGCCGGGGTTGCTGGGCACAGCAGCTGCTGGGACAGTGGTGCACGGGGCCGGGACGGTGTCAGGAAGCACCTCCCTGAGGGAAAGTCAAGGGAAGGGTGAGCTCGGACCCTGGCCTCAGCGCCACCCTCCCACGTGGCCACTCACAAGTAGCCCTCGTTGTGATAGTCCTCCTCGTCTTCATCTTCTTCTTCGTCCTCACAGGCTGGTCCTGGGGGAATAACACGGGGGTCAGCATAGCCCAGGCCAGGCCCCAGCCTCCCCCATCCAGGCCACCGGGGTCCCAGGCGCACCCTCATTCTCATAGCTTGCCACACTGTTGTCTACAGAGAGAGAGTGAGAGGGAGACTGAGTCAGGGGAGATGGGGCTTATCCTCTGCCAGCCCCAGCCCCAGCCCCAGCCCCGTGGGCCCTGCTCCAGCTTACTGCCATCTGAGTCCTGCCGAGAAGACGGCATTCGGTGGGAGCCCCCTGGGGGCTGTGGGGATCTCCTGAAAGTCAAAAGTCAGAAGTCATGCCTCGGATGGGGCTCTGGGGCAAGAGGGGTTGCAACAGGGAAAGAAGCCCCCCAATCCAAGGAGGTGAGGGATAGAGAGAGGGACTTGGAGGGGACTTGGAGGGGAAGGGGTTACTTACGGTATGGGGAGCAGGTCTGGCTGGCTCAAGGGTGGATAGGAGGTAACAGGCGGGTAGGGAGCAGCCTGTGGCCAGGGGGCTAGCGTAGCTAAGGACACAGGATCAAGCTGAAGGAATAACTCCAGGCACAATGCCCCTTCCCTCGTCAAGGCTGCGACAAGCGGCCTAACCCCCTGAAACCCCTGCGCCTGGACAGGCCTGAGGGCACTCATATCCTCCCCCATCCCAGCTCAGGTCAAGGCCATGTGGACAGCCACAGGGGGCAACCTGAACAAAGGCACACACTTGCTCACATGCCAGGGAACTCTCCTCCCTACCCCAAGCGAGAGGACCCTCCATGTACTCACGAGGCCGTTTGATCATGATGCTACTTGGCAAACTGGCAGGAGAGACACAGCTTGGTAAGTGACCAGGAGAGGCCCCAGGCCCAGCCTCGCATAGGGCATTAAGGGAGCCACACTGGTCAAGGGGCAGACTCACCTATCGGAGACAGCACTGTCATACGAGTCTGCGGAAGAGGCCAGGAAGGGGAGGCCAGTGAGGCAGGGAAAGGGAGTGACGAGGGGAGAAGTTAACGGAGTCAGGGGCTCTCAGTGGCTCCGCACGCAGGACGGACAGGGACAGTTAGGTGAAGTGAGGGATTGGGGAGTGGTCTAGGATCCCTGTCGTGTGTCCAGGCATCTGGTCATCCCACCCACTCCCACTCACCTGGCAGCTCTCGGCAACGCACACAGAGTGCCATCAGCAACACAGCCAAGAGGGGCAGCAGCAGGACGCCCAGCACCAAGGGGGGAGGGACGGCCACCTCCATCTGCAGGACAGAGCTGGACCAGGCCTCGCTGCTCGCTGTACACCCCCTGCCCCCCCCCAGGACGGAGCTGCAGCAGAGTAAGGACTGGGCGGCAGGGGTGAATAGGGCCCAGTGGCACCAGGCTGGGAGCCTGGTGAGGGGCAGCCGCACCCTCCTCGAGGGCTCCCTGGATCCCTTCCCCTCCTGGGGTTCAGGGGGGGTCAGTGCTGGCTCTGGAAGACCCTTGATCCGGGGGCAGTCAGGCCAGGGCCTGGGCTGGAGTCCGGGGCACCAGCCACCCCTGCATGGACCCCGCACCCAGGCCTACCTGCCTGGCGCCCGCCTTTCCTCAGTGCCTGCCCTCCCGCCTGCGGCAGGAAGCTGTGGTGAGCGCCGGGTGAGGGCAGGAAATCATCAGGCTCCTCAGCCGGCTGCACCCACCCCCTTTCCCACCCCCACCCAGCCAGTGGGGAGGGGAGGAGGCGGCCTGAGGAGCCACCCCCAGGTCCTCAAGAAGGGCCTGCTGGTCTCCAGGACATGGGGTACCTCATACCCGTGGGAAAAGGACAGGACAATTTCAGGCCGGCCAGCAGCCGCGATCTCCACAGCTGTCGCTCAAGGCAGCAAGGAAGGCTGACGCAAGGAATTCAGAGGGGCACAGGGCCCACCCACCTCACCCCAGACGGCCTTCCACAGGAGGCCAGTTCTAGGGGAAGCGGGCGTGACTCACAGTCACATAAGGCCAGCTCACTCCGCCCTCCTTCGCCCAGCCAAGGAGCCCACAGGAGTGACCCAACAGCCACCAGGAGCGCTGAGGCTGGAGCGAGGCATCCCCTACATTCTAGAGGTTGGTGGTCACAAGCACCCAGAGAGACTCCAGCAGGCAGTTGGGGTCTGGCTACAAATTTTATTCAGTACAAATAGCACCGAGCCCCTGGGGCTGCTCCAGTGGAGGGGGATCCCCTCCTGGACCCCCACCGCCTGCCCTTGGCTGCCCATGTAGTGTGGGAGCTGGAACATGGCCCAAGGCTCCTCCTAGAAGCTGGGCCAGGCCAAGGGATTGGGCCCAGGTGCCTGCTGGGGTGCGCCTGAGAGTTATGGTAGGTATGCAGGTAGGCGAGTGACAGCCCTTCAGATGAGCACACTGGACACAGGGACCCTGGTGGAGCGGCCTCGCTGGGGCACCACGATACGGTCATCTTCGGGCCCTGCCTCATGCAGTAGACCTGGTGGGGAGGGGTCAGAGCCAGGGTTGGCTGGGCAGACAGACACAAAGCTTGGGAGGGGACAAACAGGCAGTGGGAAATGGATGGGGCTCCAGAGCTATGGACAGCGGGACATCAGCTTTTTGGCCAGACAGACCCAAAGCCGGATGAAGGGACAGCTGTGGACTGAGAGATGCCAGGTACACAGGGCTAGACACATGGACAAACAGGCAGTATCATGAAGTTGGGCAGTGAGCTGTGCACGAACAGAGGGACGGCCCCACTGACCTTGCACATGCAGCTGGGCCCGCCGGCGGTCACCCTCAATGAAGATGGCGGTACCCAAGAAGGCGGCACCACCCAGGGCCCCGACAAAGGCGCAGAGCATGAGCGAGAACTGCAGGGCCCGGAACTCGGACAAGAAGGAGGGGGGCCAGCTCCGGCGGAGGCGGTCGGAGATCTGTGGGGAGAAGGGAAAGGAAAAGCAGGAGAGAGTCTTGGAGAGGGCACGGGGAAAGGGTGCCCCAAATTCCAGGAAAACAAAGACAAGCCGGGAAAGGAAGGGTGTCTAGACCTCCAGGGAGAGGTCCATGGTCTCATGTGGAAACTTGCAGACAAAATCCTTCCCAGCTAGCTGAGGATCGGAGGTGAGGAGTGCCTGGCACAGATGACATGGACCTAGCTGGGGCCAATTCAGCCAGGCTCCGGCCACTGCCCACCAGCCAGTGTCAGGACAAAGGGTGCCCCGATCCCACCCCAGGCCCAGCAAAAGGGCAGTGCTCACCAGGCCAATGAGGTAGGGGCTCCCAGCATCACCCAGCAGGTGGGCCAGCACAATCTGGAAGGCCTCCGCAGTGGAGCGCCTCGTAGGGATCACCACATACTGGGGGAGGAGGAGCAGGAGAGAGGGCAGAAATGGGGCCAAGGCTGAGGTCAGAGGTGAACCCCAGCTCAGAGGTGTGACTAGGGTAAAGGGTAGGGAAGGCAGGACTATAAGACGATCTGGGGTTGGACGCTGAAGTCACTCGGGCGGGTTTTAAAGAAGGGGTAAAGGCCACAATTCAAGGCAAGTGAGGCTCCCCACACCCTTCCCTGCTCCCAGCAGCCTCTGGACCAACTCTGGAATGGCCCACCGACTCACCAGCAGAATATCAGCCACAATGGCCCAGTTCATGGACAACAGTGTCTCTCCAATAAAGATGAAAACCTGGGGGACCGAGGGGAGGCAGAGCAGGGTTGATCTCATCACAAGAGCAAACACACGGAGGCCCATCTATTAACTCATTTAGTCTT
This sequence comes from Miniopterus natalensis, assembly GCF_054644295.1. NCBI lineage: Eukaryota > Metazoa > Chordata > Mammalia > Chiroptera > Miniopteridae > Miniopterus > Miniopterus natalensis. The sequence continues at coordinate 96,397,684 of NC_142083.1, forward strand.
CACAACACCTCTATGAGACAGGAGCTATTATTATTCCCTTTTTATAGATGGTGAAACAGCACAGAGAGGTTAAGTCACTTGCCCAAAGCCACACAGTTAGGAAGGGCAAGACCTGAGATTCAAACTAGGCATTCCCACTCCAGAGCTGGCTCTGAACCACTACGCTGGTTGACCCCAGTCCTGCCCCAGTACACCATTCCTCCCCCTGGACCCAAAACAGCCCTCCTTGATACCTGCTGGCTACTCACATAAGTGGCCACGATGCTACCACGGGCACAAGCCACAGACAGGAAGAGGAAGGGTGCAGAGCCCAGGAGGCCAGCAGCACAAACCAGCGGGTCAGCCCGGGGGTTGGCGTGGCGGAGGCGGCGGCTGATCTCCACTCCCAGGCCCACACCCAGGACCCCGGTCAGGCAGGTGATGAGCCCAAAAATGAGGCTGGGGGCAAGGGGAGGGGCATAAGGACTAGTCCGTCCTCCTGCAAAGCCCCCTAGCCTCGCCCCTATGGCTTGGAGAGGAAGATGGTCCATCCCAGCCACCCTCACAACCCAAGTCTATCCAGGCACAACACCCCATGGTTTACAAAGTTCCCACCACCTACTTCCCAGACCACGAAACTGAAACTCTGGGAGAGGAAAATAGCTTGTGGAGTTGGGATTCCAACTCTCCTTGTCTGAGTCTGAATCATACTCTTACCCCTCCATCCCCTGCCATCTGCAGGACATCCAACCCAACCCCCATCCAGGTACCTGTCAGAAGAAGAGCAAGAGTCTCCAGGAAGACAGGGTGGGGTCTCTCCCAAGACCACACGGGAGCGCAGCAAGAATGCAGGAGCCCAAAGAGCCAAGGAGCCCGTGACAAAGGCCACAGCAGTGAAGCCAAGGGACGACAGGATGAAACTAGGGCTGCAAAGACAGTTGGAAGGGAGGAAGTCAGACTCCACTGATATGCCAAGGTAGGGGCCTCTGTTCTCCCTTGCTGGCTTATTTATTTATTTATTTATTTACTTATTTAATATGTCTTTATCGATTTCAGAGAGAGAAAGGGAGAGGGAGGGAGGGGGAGGAGAGGGAGAAAGGGAGAGAGGGGGAGAGAGAGAGAGAGAGAGAAACATCAATGATGAGTCACTGAACAGACTCCTGCACGTCCCCTACTAGGGACTGAGCCTGAAACCCCGGCATGTGGCCCGACCAGGAATTGAACTGCGATCTCCTGGATAATAGGTTGATGCTCAACCGCTGAGCCACACCGGCAGCTGGGCCTCCTGGTTTTTTTATAAGGTCAGGGCACTAGGTGTAGAGGCTGTCCTGGCTCTCAGGATCTGGATCTGTAATTCAAGCAGCTGCCACAAGGGGGCAGCAGTGAATGAATTACTGGCCCTGACATTGGCCCAAGAAAATAAACGCAGCCAGGCCAGAGTGCCTTCTCCATCCCGCAGTTACAGGGTTCCATCTCCAGTCAGGGCACATACAAAAAGCACCAATGAATGCAGTAAATAAGTGGAACAACAAATCCATGTTTGTTTCTCTCACTCTCTCTTTCCCCCCCCCTGTCTAAAATCAATAAAAAACTAAAATTAAAATAAAAACACAGAAAACAAAGACCACCCCCATGTAAATTTCAACCCAGTTGTCAGGGCCTCCCTGGAAATCTAAGATGTTGGGTTAGGATGGAATTTAACTCACTTTCTCGCCAAAGCCCTTAGGTCTGCCCACCATGAGGTGGGGTTCAGGGGTGGTGAGCCTGAGTGGCGCTCCACAGCTCCCCTTGGTGGCTCCCGTACTACCAGGAACAGCAGCAGCACAGCCACCACTCCTAGCCCTGGTGTCACCTGGAAAAAGAGTGGGCTTCAGGACAGGCAGAGGCAGAGACACAATCAACCCCTGGGACTGGGAGAAAGGGAAGGTGTGTGAAGGCAACTCAGGCGCCAAGACCTCAAACGCCCCTAAGTGGCTGCTTAAGGAAGCTAAACCTGCAACTGGGGGGAGGGGCAAGTGCCACTAGGGGCCACTCCCATTTCTGCAAGCCTAATTGCTCCCTCTTTGGTAACAGCACTCTAATTTTCTTTATGGGAAACCACTCCCCCCATTTCTCTCAACTCACATGGTTCAAATAGGGCACGGTTTGCAACCCAGACTTGGCCAACAAGAGTAGTGTTAACTTCCCCACCCTTGGTGACTGATTCAATCAGTGGCAGGCATGAGACTGATCCATGTTCACCTAATCGGATACCATCCAGGACTATTGCTCAAGAAACCAGGCTGCCAAAGTTTCTAAGTGGGAAGATAATCGTGTGGAGTTTTCACTTGCTTGAGAATAAAAGTAGCACAGAGGAAAGCAGGGCTTAAGAAAAGGGTGATCAAATTCCTGTGACTGTGGGAGTCCTGGATCCAGCTTTACCTGAAGCTCACCCTGGGGCTTTCATTATGAGAGCCAATACAGTCCCATTAGGGGCTTATACTTTTACAGTGGGCTTCTGTCACCTGCAACCAAGAGTTCTGTCTAGCACATGGCTTTGTGGTGAGGACAGCCAGGATTCCTAAAAGCTTGGCAGAGTAAACGCTGCCTTAAAATGGGGTGTCTGAAGGTAAAAAGGGAGAATCAGTGATAATGCTGCTGACCTTCCCCCAGGCGTGACCAGACTCACCCTCAGAGCCCAGTGCCAGTCCCCAGCCACATCCTTCACTTTGGAGCCTGCAATGTAACCCAGACCACTGGGGAAAAGGGGTGGGAAAGAAGAAGGGACAGCTGGTCAGTCATGCACAATGCCAGGCCCTTCTGTCTCCCCAACAGGCAGGCCCAAGGCCCACTCACCTGCCCACTGGGATGGCAAAGTAGAACACGCTGAGCATCCGACTCCGCTGGTCTGCCACGAAGAGGTCAGCGATGAGGGTGGGTGCGATGGTGGAGTAACTGGCCTCCCCGACCCCCACCAGGCCCCGAGTCAGGAGGAGCAGCCAGAATTGCTGGGGAAGGAGACGGGGGTGGGGGTGGTACCCCACCCTACAGCCAGCCTCCCAGCCTACCTCTCCAGCCAGTTCTGGAGAGGTGGCAGGGATGTTGGGAGAGGCCAGGGTTTTAGAATCAGACAGACCTGAGCTTGAATCCTGGCTCCCCTACTTACTGGCTGTGACTTTGAGAAAGCAACTTAACCTCTCTGACCCTCAGTTTCCTAATCTGAAAAAGGGGGGGCAATAACAACTTTTTCGCATAACTATTGTGAGGATTGGATAATAAAAGTCCATTATCTTGTGCCCAGGAAGTGCAAAATAAATCTTCATTTCTATCTTGCCTACCCCACCCAATGGTGAGTAATGATCTTAGGTGGGGTTTCATTTGTCTACCAAAGACCCTCAAAGCTAGGGACAGGGTGCAATCACCCAAGGAGAGTGTGTACTGAGTGCCTGGAGCTGAGGACAGGGTTCTGGGGCAGAGAGGAGAACAGACAGAGATTTTAAAGGATCAAAGAATCAACAGCCAGGGAAGCAGGAGGGAAACCAAAAGAATGGCATCACAGAGGTGAGAAGAATTTCCAGAAGGAAGAAGTGGGTCACAGAGCCAGAGGCTCCCAGGAGATCAGGAGACAAGGGGCAGGGAGTAGGAGCTACATTTAGCAGCCAGGAGGTCACTGTTGACTTTGGCAGTGGAGTGGGGGGGCCGCTCCCCGGCAGCGCTCAAGGCGCAAGTAGAAGAGGAACTTCAGGCAGAGTGAGCGGCTCTCCTGGCTGCTCCTTCACCGACTGCAGCTCGGTCAAGGGCCTTCAGGAAGTGTGACCAGGAAGGGGAAGGGGGACAGAGGGCAGCCTAGGTGAGGCCTTTTCCGTGGCAGAGAGAGAAACGCGACTGTGTGGGTGTTGAGTGGAAGGAGTCATGGTCGGGGTGGGGAGTGGGGATGGTGGAGAGAAGGTTCTGAAGGAAAATGGGGAAGGACAGGGCGGGCAGATTAACTCAGGCAAGCAGGGGGTAAGATGGCAGGACCAAGGAAGATGCAGAAGTTCCCCAGGCCCAGTCTGCCATGGCTCCAAAGGGCAGAAGCAAAGACTGATGGGGGAGTGGGGGGGCTGGAAGCAGGAGCCATCGTGGGGCCTCACCTCTCTGGGGATGAAGGACGACCCCAGTGTCACCAGGGACCAGAAGGCAATGCCCCCGCACATGAGATACTTCCGATTGTACCTGTCACCCAGGTAGCCAAACACAGGTGCCAACACCATGTAACTGGAGATGAACACTGAGGGGAAGCAGAGAGTCACAGCCCAGCCCCAGTACCCCTACCCCACCCCAGCTCAGGGAGGGCGAGGGGGGGCAGGAATAACTCCCAACCCTGAAATTGTCAGAGGTTCCTGCCAGGGGGAGTCCAACCTCATTTTCAACGTCTTTCAAACCTTCCATTGTAGTCTGGATAGCGCAGCTGACTCATCACTTCCTTCCATCGGAGCCAAGAACAAAATCCAAACTCCATGCCACAGCCCACACTGCGCTGTCTGCTCTAACCCCTCCCTACCTCTCCAACTTCATGCTCATCCTTTCCTTCCTCTGCACCCCAGTGGCCCAACGGCCAAGCTCAATACCATCTTAGGGTTTTGGGCAACTGCTGTCCCATCTGGAACATTCCCTCCTCTCCCCTGAGCTTCACAGAGCTTTAGCAAGTTTGAGTTCCAGCTCAGACACTTTTCCAACCACCACACATGCAGTGTCTACCCCATTTACTGTGCTCTTTTACATGACACTTATCCCCATGGAAAATTATCTCATCAGTTTAGGTTTTTATGGACTGTTACCCCCTCAGGCACAGCAGAATGTCAGCTCCATGAACGCAGTGACTTTGCCTGTATTGGCCATGACTGTTTCCATTAGTTAACACATGGCCTAGCATAAAAGGCGCTCACTAAACATTTGCTGCATGAAAAAGTGAGTGGGGCCACCGAGAAAGACTTGCTTCTTCCCTAATTCACTAATTCTTTAGGGTTTTGCAGACCATGACCTATGATTCCATCCTCACTTCTCTAGACATTGCCTTAAGTACTTCCAGTTCCTTATCGGCCTGGACTGGAGCAAAGGACATTGCAACACCTGGACTCAAACTCCTCTTCTGTCTCTAACTTGTGTGACCCTGGGCAAGTCTTAACTCTTCTCCAAGCCTCAGTTTCTTTATAAAAATGTAGGTAATACTACTTCCTCTATAAAAAAAAAGAATAAATCCTTGGCTGATGGAAGGATGTGAAGACAATGGGCATAACAGGTCTTGGACAAGTTCTGTGGTTGTTATCACCACTTCCTCCAGAGCCTGGCACACAGTAGGTGCTCAGACACACTTAAGAAATGAATGAAGGAGGGAAGGAAGGAAAAGAGGATTTGACCCTGTCTTTCCCTCTCTCACAAGTCCCAAAGTTCTGAACAGGTAAAACTCACCTCTCCCCATTTCGGACCCCTTCTGCCATTATTTACTGGGTGCCTACCATGTTCTCAGCACCGCACCACACACTTCACAAGCCTTATCTCATTCAACCCTCACATCAGCCCTGGGAGGTGACCTGGGGTATTACTAGTTCCATCTCACCCGCAAGGAAAAAGAGGTTGAGGGCCTTGCCTACCACCGCAGGGTGAGTAGATGCGGAGATTTAAACCCAGGTCTGTCTTAACCATTACACTTAACCGGCTCTCTCTTGGACTGAGGTGCTAACTAACCAGAACAACTTCAGAGCAGAATCCCGGCCCCCCTTCCCCTACCTCTGGTCATTGTTCCTCCATCAATGAAGCCCCAGGCCCGCCAGCATGTGCCCCACCCCCCACCCCCCACCCCCAGGGTAAGAAAAGGGAAAATCGCTGCTGTGTTCCCAGGAGGGGCCTTCGCTCACCGGTCTGGATGAGGCCCGAGCTACTGTCTCCGATGTCGAAGAACTGCTCGATGTCTGGAAGGACGCCTGGGAAGAAGACAGCATGGGCTCGGCGAGGCAGCTCCACCTTCGGGACCCCGCTCCCTTCCCCTGTCAACCTCCTCCCAGGAGCCAGTACCAGCCACCGTGAAGCGGTCCATGTAGTTGAGGAGGTTGATGTAGCACAGCACGGCCACTATGAGAGCCGAGTGGCCCGCGGACAAGCCCGTGATGCGCTGCAGCTCCTCCCGGTCCGGGACCTCGGGATCCTCGGACTTCGGGTTCCCCATGGACCCCGGTAATCCCGGGGTGCCGGGCACTGGCCCGTCGGCCGTGTCATCCGCCTGGCTGAGGAAGGGCTCGTGTTCGACCCCGGACATGGTCCCGGGGCCACGCCCGCCCGCGCTCGGGTCCCACAGACGATCCTACCTGCGAGGAGAGGAGGCAGGAGAAAGGGGGCTGGAGGGGACCTGGGCGAGGGAGGCGCGCGCAGAGCCGGGCAGGGGGCAGGAGAAAGGGGGCTGGAGGGGACCCGGGAAAGGGAGGCGCGCGCAGAGCCGGGCAGGGGGCAGGAGAAAGGGGGCTGGAGGGGACCCGGGAAAGGGAGGCGCGCGCAGAGCCGGGCAGGGGGCAGGAGAAAGGGGGCTGGAGGGGACCTGGGCGAGGGAGGCGCGCGCAGAGCCGGGCAGGAGGCAGGAGAAAGGGGGCTGGAGGGGACCCGGGGAAGGGAGGCGCGCGCAGAGCCGGGCAGGGGGCAGGAGAAAGGGGGCTGGAGGGGACCCGGGGAAGGGAGGCGCGCGCAGAGCCGGGCAGGGGGCAGGAGAAAGGGGGCTGGAGGGACCCGGGGAAGGGAGGCGCGCGCAGAGGGCAGGAGAAAGGGGGCTGGAGGGACCCGGGGAAAGGAGGCGCGCGCAGAGCCGGGCAGGGGGCAGGAGAAAGGGGGCTGGAGGGACCCGGGGAAGGGAGGCGCGCGCAGAGGGCAGGAGAAAGGGGGCTGGAGGGACCCGGGGAAAGGAGGCGCGCGCAGAGCCGGGCAGGGGGCAGGAGAAAGGGGGCTGGAGCGACCCGGGCGAGGGAGGCGCGCGCAGAGCCGGGCAGGAGGCAGGAGAAAGGGGGCTCGAGGGACCCGGGCGAGGGAGGCGCGCGCAGAGCCGGGCAGGGGGCAGGAGAAAGGGGGCTGGAGGGACCCGGGGAAGGGAGGCGCGCGCAGAGCCGGGCAGGGGACAGGAGAAAGGGGGCTGGAGGGACCCGGGCGAGGGAGGCGCGCGCAGAGCCGGGCAGGGGGCAGGAGAAAGGGGGCTGGAGGGACCCGGGCGAGGGAGGCGCGCGCAGAGCCGGGCAGGGGGCAGGAGAAAGGGGGCTGGAGGGACCCGGGCGAGGGAGGCGCGCGCAGAGCCGGGCAGGGGGCAGGAGAAAGGGGGCTGGAGGGACCCGGGCGAGGGAGGCGCGCGCAGAGCCGGGCAGGGGGCAGGAGAAAGGGGGCTGGAGGGACCCGGGCGAGGGAGGCGCGCGCAGAGCCGGGCAGGGGGCAGGAGCAAGGGGGCTGGAGGGACCCGGGCGAGGGAGGCGCGCGCTAGTCCCGCAGCACAGAGCGCGGCTGGGATGCGGATGGAACCCGGGCCCCGTCTCGCCCGACCGCGCGCGGAGGGGGCGGGACGAGTGGGACTGGGGTGAGGCGGAGAACCTGGCAGGGCTGAGGCCGGCGTGACCCCCTCCTAGGCGGAGGCCGCCCTCACCCGGGTGGGAGCCCTCTGCGCCCGCCGCAGCTCAGCCCCAGCGCCGCACCAGGGCCACCGCCATGATGCCGAGGCCGGTCATGTGACCGCGGGGCGGGGCGGCGGAAGGCGCCGCCAGCGAGCCGCCCACACGGGCCCCGCCCCCGACGGCCGCGGCTGCGGCGCGGCCCCGCGCTCCGCCCGCTTCCCCGCGGGCTCCTGCAGCACGTGACCGCCGCCCGGTCGCCGCGGTAACCGGGCGCGGTCTCGGGCTCCGCGCGCCGCCGCCGCGCCGCCCTGGCCACGGGCCGGCGGGCAGGGGAGCGGAGGCGCCGCCCGCCCCCGAGCCTCCGCTGCCTTGTCCGCACCGGCCGCCGGCTTCTTCCCGAGGGAGCTGAAGGAATGCCGAGCGCTCCTGGCCCGACCCGGGCTCCGTTGGAGCGTCCCCGCGACTCGCCCAGGTTGTGGGCGCACAGGAATCGCCAGTGATGCATAGATGTGGAGCAACAAACCTCTCCCCCTCCTTCTCAGACTCGATAAATAAAAAAATGTAAAGGTTCTGGAAACAGTATCTCTAAAAGTGCCAGTGAGCAGCTCTCGCTCTGCGTGATTCTCTCCTCCGCGGCGCGTGATGCGGCTTCACGCTCACGAGGTGCCGAGTGTTGAGCAGCCGCGCGTCCCGGCCTCTCCTCGGCCCCCTCCCGTGGGGCGGGCCCGCCGGCCCAGCTGCCTGTCACCTCCGCGCTCTCCCGCGGACACTGGAGAAGCGTCCCCAGGGCCCGGCGCCGCGCCCGGCAGCGGTCCGTCCTCACCCGACTGCGACCCACGCTCTTGCGCCCTCTGGTGGTCGCATTTGGGGCAAGCAGGGGCTTGAAGCCTAAGGAGACTCCTGGCTGCCGGACGGGAAGGGCCGGGGACCAGAGCCCTGCCCCAATCTCCAAGATACAGCTAATAAACATACACTAAATAACATGAGTATGGTTCTATGCAAATGCTGCTTCAAGGCCCCTCTTGCAGCCAGACCTCTACTGAGATCCTGGAGTCTCATGGGGAGAGCACGGGCCCCCCAAGGCACCTTATCAGAACCTATTTTGAGTTTTGAGTCATGGATACCCCCCACTGGCATTGTTCCAGGAGATACTTCATGTTTCAGAGCCTTAAGCCAGATCTCCCTGAGGGTTTAAGGGAAAGAGAGGGAGAGGAACTTCAGATTGTAGTCACTGAATTTCCTCAACAACATATTATCAAGCACTACTATTTGCCTGGCATTGGGTCAGGCAACAGCAGACTTAGTCCCTACCCTCATGGATCTTATCTGGAGGAGACAGATATCCGTACACGTGTAAAACTGCGCCTGTGAAATGCAAAAGCGAGTCACAGATTGGAAGAAAATATTTGCAAGGCATGTATCTGACAAAGGACTTACGTCCATCCAGATGTATAAAGAACTCTTAAAACTCCATAAACCTGCCCTGGCCGGTGTGGCTCAGTTGTTAGAGTGTCAGCCCCTGCACTGAAGGGTCCAGGGTTCGATTCCCAGTCAAGGGCATGCACTGGGTTGCGGGTTCGCTCCCAGCCCCCGGTCCCATTGTGTGCCAGAGGCAACCAGTCCATGTGGCTCTCTCACGTTGATGTGTCTCTCGCTCTCTCTCCCTCCCTCCCTCTCTCCCACTCTCTCTGAAAAGTGATGGAAAAAATATCCTGGGGTGAGGATTAACTCCATAAACCCTGGCTGCTGTGGCTCAGTTGGTTGAGCATCGACCCATGCACCAAAAGGTTGCTGATTTGATAGCTGCTCAGGAGTTGATCAATGTTTCTCTCTCTCCCTCTTCCTTCCTCCCTCTCTACAATCAACAAAAACATATATTTTTAAAAACACAACTCCAGCCCCGCCCGGCGTGGCTCAGCGGTTGAGCGCTGACCTAGGATCCTAGACAATCGGGGTTCGATTTTCAGTCAGGGCACATGCCCAGGTTGCGGGCTCGATCAATGACTCTCTCATCATTGATGTTTCTATCTCTCTCTCTCCCTCTCCCTTCCTCTCTCTGAAATCAATAAAGATATATTTTTTAAAATAAAATAAAAAATAACACAACTCCATAGGACAAAAACATAATTTTTTTAATGGGCAAAAGATTTGAGCAGACATTTCACAAAAGATATGAATGGCCAACAAACATATGACACCGTTGGTCATAATGGAAAACAAATATTAAAACCACAGTAAGATACCACTATATTAGAATAGCTAAAAACAAACAAACCAAAAAACCCTGATAATGTCAAGTATTGGAAATGATATGAAGTAACTAGAAGCCTCATGCAGTGCTTGAAGGAATGCAAATAGTACAGCTACTTTAAAAACTGCTTGGCAGTTTCTTTAAAAATTAAACATCCTGCCCTGGCCGGGGTGGCTCAGTTAGTTGAACGTTGTCCTGTGCACCAAAGGGTCACTGGTTGGATTCTTGGTCAGGGCACATGCCTGGGTTGCGGGCTCGATCCCCAGTGGGGGTTGTCCCAGTTTCTCTGGAGACATAAACGCAGGTGGTCTAATTCCCAATACATAGCTATACCACCGTGAGGGTCGAGAGACCCTTTAATTCAATAAGACCGAGCCAATAATTCAAGTTTCAAGAAGGGAGACAGAGACAAACATGAAGCAAATCACACAGGGTTTGTTTACCAGTTCCCGATGGTTCTTGGCACCAGCGGGCCACCCGGAGGATCCGCTGAAAGACACACACAAGGTCTGGGGGTGCGGCCCGACGGCGTCGGTCACTGCAGCCCTCTGGAAGCCCTCGCAGAGAGGTGCAGGGCAGAGCAAGGCAGGGTCAGCTTTCCCGGAGCTGGGGATGAAGTCTGTGGAGGGCAGACAAGCATCCAAAGATGTGGCCGAAAAGCCCCTGCTTTTAACAGCTGGGTTGAAGGTGTGGTGCGTCTTCAGTGTGTCTTATCAGGGTCCTACAGAGCGCGGGCCTGCTTGGAAGCCAGGGCTACAAAGTGTTAATCTTATCGTGGCACGCAGGCCTCACAATTACACTCGGTCACACAAGATGAAGTTATTTATTTCAAATCTAATACACACATCAAACTTATATTCCTGACTCTAATACACACACAAATCTATTTCTATAACAGGGGTGTGCAGGGGGCAGCTGATCAATCACTCTCTCATCATTGATGTTTCTCTCCCTCTCCCTCTCCCTCCCTCTCTCTGAAATCAATAAAAAATATATTTTAAAAAATTTAAGCATCCATTTCCCATATGACCCAGCAACTCCACTCCTAGGTATCTATTAACAGAAAATGAAAATATGTCCAAACAAAAACCTGGACGTGAGTGTTCATAGAAGCACTACTCATAATAGCCAAGGAAACGAAAAGAAAACCCCCCACGTCCATCAAGAGATGAGTGGTATATCCAAACAATGGACTACTACTCAATGATACACACAACACGGATAAATACCAAAAATATGCTAAGTGAAAGAACCCAGACACAAAAGACTGCATATTGTATCATTCCATTTATATAAAAATCTAAAAAAGTGGAAAATCTAGAAAAGGCAAAACTAAAGTGACAGAAGCAGGTTAGTGGTCGCCTGGTATCAGGGGGAGGAGGTGCCAACAGGCACCAGGAAACTTTTGCAGGACTGCACACACCTATTAAAACTCTTGAACCGTAGGCTTAAAATAAGTGAATGCTTAGGCACCTAAATTAAACTCCGTTTTTTCTCAATCCTCACCCAAGAGCATGCTTAGAGACAGGAAGGGAGAGAGAAACATCGATCATGTTGCTTTCCCTACGTGCCCCAACCAGAGATCAAACCCGAACCCCAGGCGTGTGCTCTGAGAATGGAGCTGGCAACCCTTCGGGGCCCAGGCAGACGCTCCAACCAACTCAGCCGCTCCTGCTGGCCGGGCTAAACTCCAATAAGTTTTTTTTAAAAGCCTGTAGCCCCAACACAAGACCACTGGACATCAATGAAAATAAAACTTTCTGGTTACAAAGGCAAATATTTTGATGCTCTTTGATTTTGCCAAATGGGGAAAATATTCAGCTCTGCTCTGAATACAGGTGCTTTATAAAATTTGATGGATCTCTTGATTTAAATTCCTTTAAGGTCAGATAAATAAACATATCTGTACAGGTCTGTTGGTTTAAATTGGAGCCCAACTTTTGCTCTATTTGCTTTGGAAATTGTGGCTTTTGAGATATAAGCATATGTCAATGTCTTGAAAAAAAATTCACTTATGACAAGTGCCACAAAAAATAAGTCCAGCAAGTGGGTATTATAAGGACCTGATAACAGGCGCATTTCACCTGGTCAGGGAGGTGGAGAGCCTCTCAGGAAGGGGTTCTTGAACCCAGGTGTGGGGGAAGGGGAATTATTGGCTTCCCAGGGAAAGAAGAGAGAGCAGTCCAGGCAGTGGAAAGCATGTGCAAAGGCCCTGCCCTGGAAGGAAGCATAGTGGACACAAGGATCTGAGAAAAGGGCAGAGTGAAGAGCAGGGAGAGAGAGGCCTGTGGGGAGCAATCGGCTCAGGCTGGGTGGGACCCAGGCCATGTGAAGGATCTTCATTCTTTTTTAAAATGTTTTTATTGATTTCAGAGAGAGAGGCAGAGAGAGAGAAACATCAGTGATGAGAGTCATTGATCGGCTGCCTCCACACGACCCCACAGGGATGGAGCCCGCAACCCGGGCATGTGCCCTGATGGGGAATTGACCTGTGACCTCCTGGTTCATAGGTCGACGCTCAATCGCTGAGCCCCGCCGGCGGGGCAGGATCTTCTTTTTTTTTTTAATCCTCACCTGAGGATATTTTTTCCATTGCTTTTCAGGGAGTGGGGGGGAGCGGGGAGAGAAACATGGATGTGAGAGGGACACATCAATCGGTTGCCTCCCGCATGTGCCCTGACTGGGGCTGGGGATCGAGCCTGCAACCAAAGTACATGTCCTTGGCCGGAATTGAACCCAGGACCCTTCAGGCCTCAGGCCGACACTCTAACCACAGAACCAAACAGGCTAGGGCAGGATCTTCATTTTAAGATCAGATTTGCATTCGAGATCCCTCTGGCTGTAGCGGAGATGGGTTGGTTGGAGGGCCAGAGGGGCAGCTGAGCCACGTCAGGTGGCTGGTCGAGGCTGCAAGCAGGGGAGGCTTGCACCAGGATGGGAAGGGGAGAAGTAAACCGCTTTGAGAGCCATCTGGGGCAATTAAGTTGCTTTGGTAATGGAGTGGATATGGGGTGGAAAAGGTGTCGAGAGTGAAACATCGGTTCCTGTTCATGCAGTGAGATGGGTGGTGGTGGGATTCTTTGAGACAGGGAGCTTATTCACTCAACAAACATTTGTGGGTAACTCCTATGCCAGACACTGAGCATGGGTTTTTGAGAAAAACAAGATATAGTACAGTCATGCACTGCTTAATGCAGGGGATACATTCCGAGCAATGGGTCATTAGGTGATTTCATTGAGCAACATGACAGTGCGCTCGCACCAGCGTAGGGGGCACAGCCCACTCCACACCTAGGCCGCAGGGCACCGCCCAGCGCTCCCAGTGCTGCGCTGAGTACTGCAGGCAGTCACAGCTCAAGGCAAGCGTTTGTGATTCTAAACGAATCTAAACACAGAAAAGGTGCAGTAAAAATACTGTATAAAAATAATGGCGCACCTGTATAGGGCACTTACCACGAAGGAGCCTACAGGACTGGAACTCGTTCTGGGCGAGGGTGAAGGCCTGGGCCTTTACTGTACACTACTGTAGTTTTATAAACACTGTAAACTTAGGCTATACCAAATCTATTTAAAAACTTTTTCTTCAATAATACATTAGCTTTAGGTCACTGTAACCTTATAAACTTTTTATTTTTTTGACTTTTTGTATTAACAGCTTAAAACACGTACTGCTGTACAAAAATATTTTTATAGCCTTATTCTAAGTTTTTTCTATTTTTTATTTTTTAAACTTTTTTGTTAAAAACTAAGACAAACACACACATTCGCCTAAGCCTACACAGGGTCAGGATCATCAATGCCGCCGCCTCCCACTCCACATCTTGCCCCACTGGGAGGTCTCTAGGGGCACGGAGCAGTCGCCCCCTGGGAGTGTCTTCTGCAGTACACTGAGGCTCTTCTTGGGGAGGTGTCACTCTTTTCAGAAAGCGCTATGTCTTTGGCTTTATTGCAGCTACAACCGTGTCACAAGATGAGGAATTTCTCAGTTCCATTATAACCCTATGGGACCACTGTCGTATATGTGGTCCATCCTTGACCACGTCATTGGGCAGTGCATGGCTGTATTTGTTTTCAAGGATCTTACAGTCTAGCAGGGGAGGAAGACATAGGCCAGTGGGTTTAAGAGTATGCTGAGCTGACCCGTTCTGGGCTGAGGCGGGACAGGCCCAAGAGAATGTGGCCAGTTCTATGGGGGGCCTGATGGAGGGAAGGTCAGGGATAGGGAGGTGAAAGGCATTAAAGGTGTGAGGCTTTAGAAAAAAACCAAAATAACGTCTTGCTACTCAAAGTGTGGTCAGCAGTGTTGCAAGACCTGGGAGCTTGTTAGAAATGCCGTATCTCAGGCCCCACCCCAGAATTGCTGATCCCACATCTGCATTTTCACAAGCTCCCCAGCTGAATCGTGTGCACAGTGGAAGTGTGAGGAGTGCTGGCCTCATCGAGAATTCTCAGCCACATGTCAGGCCCACCTAGTTTTACATCTGGCTTGGCATTCAGTGGCTGAGTGGTCTGGGGCAGGTCAATTGATCTTTTTATGTTTCTCTTCTGTAAAATCAAAATACAGTAGTCTCTCCTTATCCGGGGGGATATGTTCCAAGACCCTCAATGGATGCCTGAAACCATGGATAGTATTGAACTCCATAGATATATTTTCCTGTACACACATACCTATGAAAAAGTTTAATTTACAAGTTAGGAATCATAAGAGATTAACAATAAAATAGAACAAACAATTACAATACAGTCATGTACCACATGTCTCTTGACGGCATCATTTTCTCTTGTGCCTGATTTAATCTCATTTTATACAGTGACATGCTGTACAGGGTCATATCCTAGGAGCAACAGCTTGTGCCATACAGCCTGGGTGTGTAGGCTATGCCGTCTGCGCGTGATTCAGTGCACTGTGATGTTCACACAAGGAAATCGCCTGACGCATCTCAGAACATTTTCATGTCGTTAGTGGCACATGACTATACGGTAACATACGTGAACAGGATCTCTCTAAATATCTTACTGTACTGTACTTACCCTTCTTGTGATATGAGATGACACAATGCCTTTGTGATGTTGAAGTGAGGTCCTCAGAATAGCACATAATTTAAACTTATGAATAGTTTATTTTTGAAATTTTCTTTTATTTATATTTTAAAAATATGTTTTATTGATTTCTAGAGAGCATGTGCGCTGACTGGGAATTGAACCAGCGACCTTTTAGTGCATAGGACTATGCTCAACCAACTGAGCCACACCAGCCAGGACATGAAATTTTCCATTTAATATATTTAGACCATGGTTGATCGAGGGTAACCAAAACCGCAGAAAGCAAAACTGCAGATAAGGGGGACACCTGTGATAACAAAACCTATCAGGCAGGATTACTCTGAGGAGAAATGAGATTAAAAGTGCCAAGCTTGGTATGTGGCACCGAGTAAGAGCTCACTATGGTTTTTAAGGTTTCTAAGCAGGAGCATTTTAATTTTTTAATTGATTTTTTTAGAGAGAGAGGAGAGAGGAAGAGAAACATCGATGCAAGACTGAAACATCAATTGGCTGCCTCCTGCACACCCCCTACTGGGGATGAAGCCCATGACCCGGGCATGTGCCCTGACCCTGACCAGGAATCGAACCGGCAACCTTTCGGTGCACAGGAGGATGCCCAACCAACTGCACCACATGGGCCAGGGCAGCAGGAGAGTTTTAGAAAGATCATCGGACAAGTGATCAATTCTCTGATTAAAAGGATAAATAATCTCTCTTATCATAGAAGAAATGCAAATTACTTTACAATTCTTTCCCATATCCTCTCTAGATTAAGTGTTGGAGAAGAAACTGGAACCTTCTAGCACTTACTAATAGACTTACAGAGGTACAGCCACTTTGGTCAGAAATCTGGCAGCACTCAAGAAAAACTGGGCAGGTGCCCACTCAATGACCAGTGCTTCCACTCCTGGATATAAACCTGAGATCTCACCTGGGTTCCCAAAGAGGACCACTACATTCTCTGCAAGACAGCATCCTGGGGCTAGTACAGGATTTGGTTACATGGGACAGAAATCTTCAAATAGCAGTGATTCAAACAAGGCAGAAGTTCCACTTTCCCTTGAAAGCCCAGAGGTCGATGGCACAGGGCTGGTAAAATGCTGCATGAAAGCTGAGACTCAAGTTCCTTCTCTCCTTGACCTTCCCTGCGTGGCTTCCATCCAAGGTCACCTCATGTCAGTCGGGTTGCTCACTTCCAGGAAGAAAGTGAAGGAGAGGGGCACACGCTGCCCACTTATGGTCGCATCCTGGAAACTGCAGCCCTTCTCCCCTTGTACCTCATGAGTCCCAAGCGGCCCTTGGGCACACCCAGCTATAGCAAAGGCTGGGAAGTATAGTCTTCATTCTGAAGTCTCTGTGCTTTGCTAAAAACCAGGGGTTCTGTTACCCCAGAAGGAGGAAGAAAGGATGTCAGGGGACAACTAACGGTCTTAGTCGCAGAGACTAGTGGTCCCATGAGGGCTACAAACACAGAAATCCTCAAATACACACAAGTTGAAGGTATTCCCATTTATTCTGCTGAGACTGGATATATAATCTTAACGTGTTCAAAGTCTTTAACAGACATAAAAGATCTGAAAAAATGAGAGCTATACCGTATTATGTATTATTTAAATGTTATTAAGGTTTCTTTGCTACAATAGGTCAAAGGAATGCCACACCAACAAAAAAAATTTTAAGAATGTGATACACTGTTGCCAAAATTATACCACATATAGTGGGAAATTAATGACTTTATTAGTAGACAACACTGAGGAAACTGGCTAATTATATGATGAAAATAAGACTTGGACCTCATATGCAAATGTGAATTTTAAATAGTTTAAAAGTAATGCTCAATATTTAGCAGCTAGTACAGTTTGGCATCAGCCACTGAGAACAAGTGTTTGACCACGCAGAGCAGACGCCAGACGCTGCAAACACCAGCATGTACTAGCTGGACTTCAGCCCTATTTATGGCCTAAGTGTCAAAGGAAAAGCTAATAAGCTAACAAAAGAAAATGTAAAATATCTTAATTACTTTTAAATAAGAAATCAAAAAGCAACAAATGATACGGCAAAATAATTCATTCACCTATATTAAAATTAAAATTTTCTTTTCAGTAAAGGGCACACCTAGATATATAAACCAAGTGCCATTCTGAGTTATCTGCAACTGCCCAGGAATATATAACTCTTGAGAATAAACAAAGGCACAGGAAGCCCACATGAGAAAATAAGCAAAGAGAAATGAACAGCTTACAGAAAGGGAAACCAAAAAGGCTGACAGGTACCTGAAGAAATCCCCCAAGTTCCTGGGGATGAGATGAGTGCACATTAAAACACACCTTACACCCTTGAGACTGGCAAAAAAGAAAAAGTTGGGCAATAAAAGAGCCAGTGAGGGTGAGGAGAAAGGGGAAGCTTCCAGTGGGAGTGTCAGTGACCATCTCAAGAGAAATTTGGTAGAACTATAGAGAAATTAACCTGTCTGGCCTGTAATCCCATCCTGGGTACCTACGCCGGAGAGCTTTCCACACAAGCATGGAAGGGGACACATAATAGGATGTTCATCGTGGCCTTGTCTACATGCCCAGGAGTTGCAGGTACCTAGGGTTGGAGTCGCCTGGGGTCCAGCAGTGAACGTGAAAGTATCACGCAGCTGATGCCCACTGTGCAAGGCCGCAGCTCAGTTCAAAGCAGCAGAGTCGGTGTAAAACAGGCAACACATGTTGAGTGAGAAAAGAAGCCGCACAGATGTGCAGCACACCACCACATGCCTAGGAAGGCTATTCACACGCACAGCACCGCGCTTCACAAGGACACATTCATATTCAAAGATGTGTAACCAACAGCGTAGAGCGGGTGCTTATGGGAGAGGGCGGCACGAAGAAGGGGAGAAGAGCCATAAAACCAGGGCCTTGCATGGACTAGAATCTGCGATCCAAAACGAAAGGCTCCGTGTGCTCAATTATGCCCTAAATAATGTGTGTGCATCAGGCAGGGGCTGTAAAGGGTCCTGAGGTGAGTTAGACACTCAAGGCCCAGAACCTTCAATATCTTTCAAAAGAGTAGCCCACTGTCTGCCTACACTTAGGCTCATGCGTGAGCTTGATCATTTACTTTCCTGCAAGTCAAAGAGCCACACCTGTTATGTGCCTCAAGCAAACCTCACCACCTATCCCCAATTGACACTAAGGCCACTGCTGTCCTAGACATGGCGTAAATCCCAGGCCTGGAATCCCATTCTCAACACTAATTTATTTCAACTCCCTCTTCAAACAGCAGTTTCATAAAATAGACATTTTGGTGAAGGAAAGGGTGATGGTGGAAGTAATGTCCCAGGGGGTTGCAAAACTCAGCACACCATGGAAATGGAGATGTCCCAGGGGGTTGCAAAACTCAGCACACCATGGAAATGGAGCCACAGTCCACCCAGGGCAGCAATGACGACCACACAACTAACCAGGTCACTAACAGTTTGAAACTAGAGTCAACGGGAGAGGGGGTCAAATACCATGCCTTGATTTTGCTTCAGCTTAAAGCTAAGTTCTAACTCAGCTTCAGCCAGCCCTTACAGGGCCAAAAGGGGACAGGTGTTCTCCCCAAGTCCAGATGGGCCTCCAAACAGGGAGTGGGGTTTCAGCCCCAGACCTCAATGAGGTCCCCGGATTCCATGCCCAGATCAGCCGGTAGCTCCTTGCCTGAAAGCTTTGTCCCATCAAAGAAGAAGGAGAGCTTGCAGCCAGAGAGTCCCATGGCCTCCTCGTAGTGGGACATGAGAGTCTTGAGAGGAGAATCCTGGATAGACAAGAAAAAATTGATGTAAATGAAAAGAGGAGCTGGGAAGAACTTGGGACAGAGGACGTGGGACAGAGAAGAGGAGGGGACAAGTAAAGTCAGTGCCTGTGAGGGGAAGGCGAGTGGACAAAGCCAGTATAGTTGGTTCCTCTCTAGGCAACCAGGCTACAGAGCCCAAAGCTTAGGATGGAGGCTCTGGGTCAGGCAGGTTCTCCAAGTCTCAATCTCCTCGCCTGCCAATGGAGGCATATATTGCAATGACAAAGAGAGCCCAGACTCTGGAGTGAGAATGATCTGAGCTAGAGGCCAGGCTCTCCCACCTAACTGGATGTGTGACTTTAGGTAAGTGTTAGAGTTTAAACTGTGTCCCCTGCAAAAAGATACTTTGTGGTCCTAATCCCTGGTAAATGTGACTGTGACCTTACTTGGAAGTAGGGTCTTCACAGATGTAATCAAGTTAAGATGAGATCACACTTGAGGATTAGGGTGGGCAGTAATGCAACATGACTGGTGTCCTTGTAAGAAGAGAAAACAGAGACACAGGGAGAATGCCATGTGATAACAGAGGCCGATTGGAGTGATGCAGCTGCAAGCCAAGGATCGACGGCCACCACCAGGAGCTGGAAGAGGCAAGGGAGAATTCTGCGCAGTCTCAGAGGGAGTGTGATCCTGCTGGCGCCTGAATTTCAGATTTCTAACCTCCAGAACTGTGACAGAATACATTCCTGTTCTAAGCCTCCCAGCTTGTGGTCCTGTGTTATAGCAGCCCAGGACACTAATACAGCAAGTCACTCACCTCTCTAGACCTCAGTTTCCTTATCTGTAAAATAAGGGTAACAGTGCTTCACCATATAAGACTGTTGTGAAATTCAATACCCTCAATGTCACTTACAAGTGTGGCTTTAATTGCTATTTTGATGGATTTTGGTGGTTACTGTCCAAAGGTCCTTTCCATTTTAACTAGAAGAAGGACATAGGAGCATAGAGCAGAGGTTCCCAGCAGAAAGGGAGGGAAGTTGAATGACGGGCTTTTCCCACTACCTGGGGTGGGTGGGAACCCAAGACCAGGGAGGGCAGTGTCCAGAAAATCAGGCCTAGAAGGAATGCACCCTCAGTTAACTGACAAGAGAGGTGGCAGAGGAAAGGGTGAGGGGCATGGAGAGCCAGCTCTTTCACTCACTCGAGACAGCGAGACTTCCAGCATCTGGTGTTTCTCCTTCCCCTGCACCCGCAGCTGGAGCAGATGGGATGTCTCTGTGGCTTCTGGAGAACTTGCTAGCACCACACAGTCTGTGGGAGGCAGGATCAGGATGCCAGGCCTAAGCAGGGGTTGGAAGCAGGGCCCCGTTGGGGCCTTTCCTCTTACCCCTCCCTGGGGCAAAAGCCTCCTCAAGGCTCCACCTCCCTGCCTTCCTCTCACCAATGATGTCAGCCACTCCAAGCTTTAGGGTCCTGGGGGTGGCAGTAGGGGACAGCTCTGTCTCTCCAAAGAGCAAGAGGATCCTGCTTGGGGACACCCCAAGACGGGTGGCCATGTGGTCCACCACACTCTGTAGGGGCTCCGACTAGAGAGAGAGATAAGCAGCAAAGGAGGCCTTCTTGCCTTGAAGTGTCCCATCTCACCCCCTCACCCTAATACAAGTTTATGGCTTTTGCTAGTTGCTGAGCTCCTCAGCTGTGAGTTTCATCATATTTACCTGGGAAGATATACAATAAAATCACGTCAATTGGGGTTCAGACAAGTAACACAAAGAAATGAAGCAACCACGGGTTAGGAGGAAAAAAGGGAATGGTGGGGACTGCAGCAAAGTGGAACTCACATGTCCCATCTAAACAGGCCAGCTGTACCCAGCCGGGGTGTCTCAGTTGGTTGGGCGTTGTCCTGTGCACTGAAATGTTGTGGGTTCAATTCCCTGTCAGGGCACATGCCTGGGTTTTGAGCACAGTGTCCAGTAGGGGGAGTCCAGGAGGCAGCTGATTGATGTTTCACTCTCAAATCAATGTTTCTCTCTCCCTTCCTCTCTCTCTCTCTAAAAATCAATTAAAAAATAAACAGGCCCTGGCTGGTGTGGATCAGTGGTTAGAGCATTAGCCCATGGACTGAAGGAGCACAGGTTCATTTCCCGCAACCTGGGTTGCGGGTTCATTCCCCTGCGGGGCCATGTGCAGAAGGCAACCAATTGAGATGTCTCTCTCACAGTGATGTTTTTCTCTCTCCCTCTCTCCCTCCCTCCCTCCCTCCCTTCAACTGTCTCTAAGGGTCAGTAGAAAGTATATCTTCAGGTGAAGATTAAAAAAATAATAATAATAATAATAAACTGGCAAGCTGTTCTAAAGCTCCAACTGACTAGTACCATGTGGGAATACAGCCAGCATGACTATGTCTTCCTACTTAAAAGAAGCCAGACATCTGCACCTTTATATGAAATCACCCAATGCAAAGGCTGACAACAAACTCCTGTTTTAAATGCACTCTACAGGGCAAAAGAAGATGCTCTGTTGATAAGGCCGTGGGCTGCCAGTTTGCAACCTATGGCTTAGTTGCTTGCCAATGCACGGTTATGGCTCATTTCTGTTACCATTCTTATTTTTGGATGGAGTCATTCCTACAAAAATAGTAGTCTTGCCTGGCCTGCATGGCTCAGTGGTTGATCACTGACCTATGAAGCAGGCCACAGTTCGATTCCCGGTGGGGGCACAAGACTGGGTTGCGGGCTCAACCCCAACCCCCAGTAGGGGGAGTGCAGGAGGCAGCTGATCAATGACTCATCATTGATGATTCTATCTCTCTTCCCCTCTCCTTTCTTCTCTTTCCGAAATCAATAAAAACATTACCAAAAAAAAAATAGTCTTCACTAGGAAGCTGAGAGAGCTCAGAATGACTGAGACATCTGTGTGTCTAATGCAGGACGAGCATTAAGAGAAAAGCACAGGCTCTGAGAGAAGGAAAGGGAAGGGGATGTATCCTGGGGAGGGGACTACCAAGTAAAGCTTCTTAGGACGTTTAGTGGAACTTTGAAAAACGGGTGGAAAATTTGCCAGAAAGAAAGGGAAGAGCAAGGAAAAGATAATCGGACAAAGGGAACAATGAGCACAAAGGCATGGAGGCCTGAGCGACCGTGGGCAGATCTAGAAAGCAGGATGGGCAAAGGAAGACAGTCCCTTCCACCCTGGCACCAGTCTCTCCACAGGCAGCCCCTGGGACCTATCTCCCACAGGCACTTACCATTGTGACAGGCAATCTGATCAGGTCGGCACGGCACCGGATTTTGAGCTGGAAAAGTCGGGGGCTCTTCGGGAGAATGGGCCCCTCCAAAAGGACCACCTCATCGTCTTGGCTCAGGTGGTCCTGGCCCTGGTGCTGCTTGGGACTCAGGCAGGAACGAAGGTCCTGGAGGCGCCTGTTCACCTCTCTGGGGTGGAAAGGGGCTTTGGGTGAGCCGGGGAGGGCCACCTCCATACTGACCCTCTCCACCCCAGCCCAAGCCCCGCCCTGGCACCTTAACTTCTGGAGTGCCTGAGTATGTTTTCTGCTTTTGGTCCTCGGCAGAGGTGGGGGCAAAGGAGAGGTGTCCTGAGCCCTGCAGAGAGAAGAGAACGGCCAAATGGAGGAAGAGGAGAGACCCCAGTCCCATACCTCTCCTCATGGGCTACGGAGCCCTGGAAACAGGGGGAGCTGGAGAACCAAGAGGAAACACCTTCCAGGAGCATCCACCTTATTTTATTTTTTATCCTTACCAGAGGATCTTTTCCCCATTGCTTTTCAGAGTGGAAGGGGGAGAAACATCGATGTGAGAGGGACACATCCATTGGTTGCCTCCCGCACTCGCCCCAACCAGGGCTGGGGATGGAGCCTGCAACTGAAGTATGTGTCCTTGACCAGAATCGAACCCAGGACCCTTCAGTCCGAAGCTCTAACTACTGAGCTAAACCGGCCAGGGCTACATCCATCTTATTGAAGACAAAGACAGGAAAGGACAGGAAGACCTGACTATCATTTCTATTGGGAAGAAAATGCCTCTTTTTTCCCCCCAATCCCCACCCGAGGATATGTTTACTGATTTGAGAGAGGGAGAGAGAAACATTGACATGAGAGAGAAACATCAATCAGTGGCCTCCCACATGCACCCTGACTGGGGACTGAATCTGCAGCCTAGGTATGTGTCCTGACTGGAATGGAACCCGCGATCTTTCGGTATATGGGACGCCACTCCAACCAAGCCACACCAGCCAGGGTGAAAATGCCCAACTCTTAAATTAAGTTACTTCGCAGGTGAATGTCTGCTAACACCAAGCACTTACTATATGCCAAGTGTTAACTCTTAATCTACTCAAATATTCTGACCCAGGTACCACTATTACCCTCATTTTACAGAAAAGCAAAGTGGGGCACAGAGAGGATCGTTAAGAGGCAGCTGGTTGGATGTGAACCACAAGGGCGGTCTCCAGAACCACACCCTTCACCGCTGCATTACCACCATCTCAGACACAGAAGAAACACTCCACTCCCATGGGCGGTCCTGAAGGGTCCACTGTCATCCTCTCGTGTGGGCCACCTCTTCTGCCACGAGCTTCATTCCTCACCTGAGCCTCAAGACCCCTTCCACCCCTTTTCCTTACCCCTTCAGCAGCCACCCAAGGTTCCTGCCTGCCTCAGCCTACCCCTCCAATTCCTATTCTGCTCCTAGGGCCTCAGTGCCCAGCCTCACTCACAGAGACACCGTGTTTTTTTCTTTTTCTTCTTCAGCCTTACTCCTCAGCTTCTTCTTCCAGGGAGAATCTGGAACTGGGAGATCCTCAGCATGGGGACTGCTAGAATCTGCCATATCACACTCTGGGGACAGAGGAGAAAGTGTAAAGGATTAGCCAAGAAAGGGCAGCAAGAGGCCAAGGAGAGGAGATACAAGTCACGGGCTTCAGAAGGTCCTCAGAAAGGAGACGGTGGGGGACCCAGACACCAGGATCACATCACAATGCTGAGCAAGTGCTCAGTATAGTTCTTTTCTATTTGTTTGCCACCAATAAGAGGCCATCATTAACCACTCCAGCTACAGCAGTGTTCTCACTTTTTTGATCATATGTACCCCCAAATAAAAAATACCAAGCATACAACCCAGAAAATACATATTTAATACTACTATTATGCTACTTAATACTACAATTATAATACTATTAGTATCATGTACTACTACACGTGTATATACTGTTATGTGTATTATAAAAGGTACATTAAAACAGATGTTCTCAAAGTATGATTTTTTAAAAATATTTCCATTTTCTTCCTGCACTCAATTTGGTGGGCACAGAGAGACTATGTAAGTCAGGCACTGGGGCAAGGAGGGAATGAAGAAAGAAAAAAGGAGCACAGACCCTCTAAGCACATGTTTCTCAAATTTTATCCACGTGAGGGTCATTACCACATTTTGCCATATCTCTGCATTGTTATTTGTTTAGTATTTTTCTTTAAATCATTAATTCATTATAAAAGGAAACTAGGTATTTTCCCCTTTCTTATTGAGGTATAACTGACATGTAAGATTTTATTAGTTTCGTGTGTATAACATGATTCAGTATTTGTATACATTGGGAAATTATCAGAAACCAGGTATTATTCTAGAATATAGTTCTTTTCTATTTGTTTGCCACCAATAAGAGGCCATCATTAACCACAAAAATAAATACTGTGAAAACAAAACAAAGATAATGAATCCTAGATCTGCGGTTCTCAATAGGAGGCAATTTTGCCTCCCAGGGGACATGTGGCAATATCTGGAGAATATTTTGGTTGTCACAATAAGAGAGGGAGGGGTTTGGGCTGTGACACTGGTATCTAGTGGGTAAGAGGTCAGGATGCTGCTGAACATCCTACAATGCACAGAACAGCCCCACAACAATCATCCAGTCCAAATGTCAGTAGTGCTGACATTAAGAAACCTTGTCCTAGCTACATATGGCAGCTGCCAGTGGCCTGAGATTCTGTATTTCTGACAAGCTCCCAGGGAATGACCAACATTACTGGGCCCGCATTTTGAGTATGGGGCTCATTGCAGGGCTCAAGCAGGGCCCACATTTTGAGTAGCAAGGAAAGAGGTACATTTATATAGCACTTCTACATGCCAGGTAATACCCTAAACTATACATGTAGCCAAGAGAGGGCTCCCTATATGTTCTCTTTAGTTAATTCTCACTAAAATCCTCTGACATAGGTCCACTATTATCCCCATTTTCCGGATGAGGAAATTAAACACTGAGAGATTAACTTGCCCAAGGTCACACAGCTAATAAGGAGTAGAGCTGGGATTCAAACTCAGACCAGCTAGTTCCTAAATCAGCTCTTCACCCTACCATACTCCCTCATGGTGTAGAAGTCTTGGTCCAAGAGCTGGATGTACTCACTGGATCACTTCCTTATTTCACTTGCTTCCTAGTCATTGTCCTTGGATGGGCTGCAAAAACATCACTGGGGGAGGGTAAGGCTGGGCAGCCCTGATAAGACTCAAAAGAACACCCTGCTGGCTCCAGAGTGTTCCCAAGGAACTTGCTGCAGATGTAACAAAGTTACAGATCCTCAACACCGCCCCTCCCTTGTCCCCAGGATTGCAGAATCAGAATCTCCAGGGATGGCGCCTGGAAATCTGTATATTAGCTCACTCTTATACCTAGTAGAGCTGGAAAAAGGGTGATTTGACAGCACTTCCTGTGCCTTCTGATTAACAATTCAGCTCCTTTCAGGACTGGAGCATTTTTCTGACTAGGATGCAGGAGTCACCTGTCCTATTCCTTCCCCTGAGCCTCAGACAACAGATAACTGCAGGGAAGTCTCCTCAGGGAGGCCAGTGCTGGGCATCTCTTCAGGAAGCCCTTTCTTACCTTCCTCAGGCCCTGGGGGACAGAGTTTCAGGAGGGGCAAGTGATCTGGGATGAGTTGGAGGCTGCTCTTCACCTGCAAAGACAAAAGTGGGTCAGCCCCAAGTCCTCCTTCTACTGAAAGGGAAAGCGGGATACTTCCTCCCTCACACACAGGCCTCCAGCTCCCAAGTTCGCCCAACAGATATAGATATCACAGCCGCCTTGTGGGACGCAGGAGCTTTCCCAGGATCCAAAACTGGAGGGCCCTTACTCCCACACCCCCTTTCCTCAAGGCACTCTGAGGATACAGGTTTAGTTCTACTTTTTTACTAGGCTGCTAGCCATCCCACTGTCTTAGAGACCTAGGGAATCCCAGCCCCCTAGTTCACTCTGCAGCCCCCAGTTCTTTCTGAACTTCCATGAGCCCCAGTCCCCAATATTCCAGCTTCCTGGATCCTTAGCAATGGGCTCCAACCTCAAAACCAAACATGCCCCAAATTCCAGCCCCAGCGCCTCACCGAATCCTCAGGGATGCCAGCTCCACAGCCTCTCTATGCCCCCATGGGAATCCCAAACTCCCAACACACTTCAAAGCCCTTCATCTCCCAGTCTGCAGAAACCCCAGGGACCCTGCATCTCTCTGCCTCCAAGACCCTAGCCCCTGCTTGAGTGAGTCTCCCAAGTGCCACCCCCAAACCCTACGCTCAGTACTCCTCACACCCAGCCCCTCCGGCTAGCCCTCCCGGGAACCGCCCCACCTTTCCGGAGTACACCGGCACCACCGGTGCCTCCCCCGGATCCAGCAGTAGCCGCCGCCGCCGCCTGACAAGGCCCTGAGGGGCTCCAGCCGGCCGTGCGTCCGCCCCTTCGCTGTCGCTGTCACTGTCGCTTTCGTCCCGGTCGTCCCGCGGCGCGGCCGGCACGGGGGACTCCGGGAGCAGGAGTTCGACCGGGTCCGCTGACCCGCGCGCGGCTGAAACCTCCACGATTTCCTCATCACTGTCGCTGACCAAGTCCACAAGTACCGAATCCACGGAGCGCCGGGCAGGAGACTGCTGGGCTCCAGGGCGCCGGTTCCGGGCGCCCCGGGCCCCCCGAGTTCCTCGGCCAGCACCGCCGCTTCCTGAGCGCCGGCCCCGCTTCCTCACCGGCTCCGCCATGGCACTCACCGCACGGCCAAAGTCGCCCGCTTCTAGGTTATTCAGCCGGCCCCCTCTCGCGACTCCCGCCCTTCATTGGCAGAACCGCCTGCTAGTCATCACTCCTCCCCGCCCACACCCTCTGGCTCCGCCTCCCTGCCCTTTCAGTGGTCGCTTCACCCGTCCATCATACGTCCGCCACAGAAACCAAGACGCCGAAGATTCCAGTGAGCGTCGAGGCAATTAGCGTAAGTTTCAATTCGCCCGGGACCACCCATTGGCTGGGCTGCCTCTGTTCCAGACCAGCCTTCTCCCAGCCCCGCCCATCAGAGTTCCGTTTTCCTGTTTGGTGGTGGAGCCAGGCATCCTGGGAATTGTAGTTCTCAAGCTCTACGGCTTCAGGGAGGAGGAAGGTGGACTGGAAATTGCTTATAGAAATCGTGAAATTAGAGGAAGGGAGCATTTTAAGTCTTTTTCTAAATTTTAATTTTTATTTATTGATTTCAGAGAGAGGATGGGAGAGGGAGAGAGAGAAACCTCGAGGAGGGAAACATCGGTTGGCTGCCTCCTGGACGCCCCCTACTGGGGGCTGAGCCCGCAACCTGGGCATGTGCCCTGCCAGAAAATCCAACAGGGACCTCTTGGTGCAGGGGAGGAGCTAAACCAACTGAGCCACACCAGCCAGGCCATCGGTTGATTCTTGTATGTGCCCTGACCCGGGATCAAACCTGCAATCTTATCCAGATGAAGATCTAACCAACTGAACTACCCAGCCAGGGCTTAAGGGAGTATTTGAGATCTTGCTCCCTGGACATATGTGGTCAATTTGGCTCAAATAAACTCAAAAAAATTCTCTACTGGTTTCCGGGGGTGGGGGGAGATCACAGAATCAGGCTTCAGACTTCAGGAGATCCCCATCAGGGTTTCTCCCAACCATGTTCTGAACTAATTCCACGCAGTGTCACCCACTCTCACACATGTTCCCTCCTTACATGCAGAATCCACACAATTAACACCCTGGACCAACACTTTAACACCACTCAACTCTCCTAATTGCCTCCAACGTCATACAAACCCTCCCTCACACCAGACATCCTGACAGGCATGTTTTACACACAATGTCAACACAGCATACACCTGTTATCCTTGTAATTAGCTAGTTAATATTAATAAATATTAATATTATTTATTAATTGGCCAGTGTGGCTCAGTTGGTTGGAATGTCATCCAGTACACCAAAAAGTGGCTGGTTCGATTTCTGGTCAAGGCACATACCCAGGACTCATGCAGGAGGTAACCAATCGATGTTTCTCTCTCTCTCTCTCTCTCTCTTGCTTCCTTTCTCTAAAAAAGTCAATTGAAAAATTTTTAAATAATAATAAAATAAAGAAAGCAAAGGGAAGGGTACCGTTATAAGCATGGTTGTCTGTGCAGCTTCACCAGGAAGCTATAGCTTCATGCTCCCCAGGGAACCACCAATCCATTCCCTGCAGATCACTGGGAGGAGAGATGGAACAAAGGGGAAGATGGGCACATGTGCAGTGAAGTCAGGGTGACCTAGGGAAAGTGCTTGCCTGTCAGTCTAGCCTGGGGAACAATGGATTGACTGGGGGGTGGACCCCCTCAGAAGTGTGTGAAATCGTGGAGGGTTAAAATTCCCAGACATGCCCTGGCCAGTGTGGTTCATTTGGTTAAGTATCGTCCTGTGCACTGCAAGTTTGCAGGTTCCATTCCCAGTCACGGCACATGTCCAGGTTGGGGGCTCAATCCTCCATCAGGCAGCCGATAGATGTTTCTCTCTCTCCCTCTCTCTCTCCCTCTTCCTTCCTTTTTCTCTAAAATCAATAAAAACATATTTTAAAAATAAATAAAACAAAATCTCCAAAGAGTTCCCTCTCTCTTGCTTTTGTTCATGCTTTCTCTCTCTGCTCTGCACCCTACACTCACCTGTGTACTCACCTGTTCTCTCTCCATAGGCGTGTGGCCTTAAGCAGCCACATGGCCCATGGCCGTACAGACTCCACATGCAGTGGGCTGCAGCTGGGAACACAAGTTAAGCTAGCTGGTCTGGACTGTGCTTTAATATGGAACAGAAATTCAGGGCCACAGCCTTCATTCTGGCCCTGCTGAAGACAAGAATGGACTTCTTCCATGGTGAGGTGGACAGAGATGGGACCTTGGAGGGGAACCCCCTTAATTTTACTTCATCAATAAATCTATCCCTGGCCGGTGTGGCTCAGTGGTTGAGCATTGACCTATGAACCAGGAGGTCACCATTCAATTCCCAGTCAGGGCACATGTCCAAGTTGGAGGCTTGATCCGCAGTAGGGAGCGTGCAGGAGGCAGCCTGTCAACCACTCTCATCATTGATGTTTCTCTCTCTCTCTCCCTCTCCCTTCCTCGCTCTGAAATCAATAAAACGTATTTGAAAAAATAATAATAAAATAAATTATTAAAAAATAAATAAATAAAGCTTTCCATGAAACCCCATCCTCCCATGGGAGCCTCAGGAAATTCTTTTCCTTGTGGCACCCCAAGAACTCCCCTTCCATCGGTAACACACCCACGCAGTATCCTCCCACAACAACAATGAACTCTCCTTGCTGAAAATAAGTGACTCCTTCCGGCCCCCTTTTCTTTCAGAACTTTTCGAATGTATATACATCTTTATAATGGCTACACAAGCCTCTTGCCAGTCTCGTGACTCAGGAACTCCAGGACTGGGAGTCATCTTTCTGAAATGCTAATATCAAGGGAGGTAGCTCTCGATCCCTGTTTTGGGGGGACAGTAACTGCCTAACTGCAATTGGTCAGGGCCTTGCTGCAATACGCAAAAGTGCCTCCCCGGTGAGAAGTTTGTTTCTTCCCTCCCCCATAGAAGCCAATTACCTTTATAACGTTAGCATGAACTAGGTATGACTGAAGGTGTTTTCAAGTCCTCTTACTTGAGGCAGAGTCATTGCTTATTTGGAAAACAAGACATGGGTTTTGAAAATTTATGTTGGCTCTGGCCGGGTAGCTCAGTTGGTTAGAGCATCGTCCAGATACACCAAGGTTTCTGGTTTGATCCTTGGTTAGGTCACATACAAGAATCAACCATGAATTTATAAATAAGTGGAAGAGCAAATTGATGTTTTTTTCTCTCTCTCTCTCCCTGTCACTTCTCTAAAATCAAGAAATAAAAAATTTAGGAAGGGTTCAATTCCTGGTCAAGGCACATGCCCGGGTTGCGGGCTAGGCAGGCGATCAATGACTCTCTCATCATTGAGGTTTCTATCTCTCTCTCTCCCCCTCCTTTCCTCTCTCTGAAATCAATAAAGATGTATTTTAAAATAATAATAATAAATTTTAAAAAGAAGAAAAAAATTTATCTTGAAAACAGGATAACGGGTTGTACCTATTTGGCTATGTAAAAGGGTGAGATTTCTTTCTGCCTTTGCAATCCCTTAGTGCACTACCTGTGATGTGCATCACATTCCAGTTTAATGCTTATTTAATTTTTTTTAAATAAATCTTTATTGATTTTAGAGAGAGGAAAGGAGAGGGAGAGAGAGATAGAATCATCGAGGAGAGTCGTTGATCAGCTGCCTCCTGCACGCCCCCTGCTGGGGATCGAGCCTGCAATCTGGGCATGAGCCCTGACCGGGAATTGAACCTCTATGTCCCAGATCATAGGTCGATGCTCAACTGCTGAGCCACGCCGGCCAGGCAATGCTTATTTTATTTTTTAAAAAATGTTTTCTGTCTCTACTACATATGCAGAGAGGTTTTCTGGGTTGGGAGATTTTGTTTTCTCATTACATTTCACCGGAACCCACCAACAACACTGGACACCCCAGAGGCTACATGTCCCCCACATATCTACCTTACAGCTCCTGCACAACATGCACCTAAACACAGCAGACACACGCTTTCAACACTCACATCTCCAATATCACCTCCAACTGCATGACCCCTAACCCCTGGCACCACACATCCCACACCACACTTCATAAATGATACCCACACTCAATACTACCTGCCTGTCACGCACATACTGTTCACATAACATGTACTCCACATATCCATCTGGTACAGCAACTAGGCCACCACCCACATCTCATCCCCCCCTCTATTCTGCCACACTGATATCTCCCACGAAGATACCTCCACTCATTCAGCCACACCTCAAATCTTCCATGCAGATTTGCCCAAAGATTAAAGGCGCACATCCCCAGCAGGTAGGGCTCTTTCCCAGAGGAAAAAGGTTCCGGGGCTCTGGCAGAGGGACGCCAAAGACCTCCTACTCCCAGGACACCTTCAGCCATTCTCTACAGCCAGGATGGAAACATAGAGATCGCACCAAAAGCCCTTCTGCCAGCCTTGGGCCCACCTGGGAGGCCACTGCAAACCAGGGAAGCTGAGTGTGGCCCTAAGGGTTTGAAACTTCCCCAAGTCTCCTCCCTAAACCTTGCTCAAGAGCTGTAAGTGGTCCAGCCCCTGCCACAAAACCAGGTCTTACCTAGCGTGGGAAGTTGAGAAGCCCTGGGGTATGGCTCTCTCCTGGGTAAAAACCTGCCTAGAAGGAAGCCCCAATCCAAATAGTCTAAGTGCCCTCTAGCTCCTGGCACACAGTAGGCCCTTAAGGAATGCCAAATAATAAACATGGTTAAGCCCTTGGCTGGGTGGCTCCGTCGGTCCCAATAAGCCAAGGTTGTGGATACAATCCCCGGTCACTGCACGTACGAGAATCAACCGATGAATACATGAGTGAGTGGAACCACAAGCCGAAGTTTCTCTCTCAAGCTCTCTCCCTTCCTCTAAATAAAGCAACAGAATGGTAATGGCTGATGTCTCAGTTGCTTACTTCGCCATTGTCACGTGCTTTACGTCTAAGACGCATTAAGGCAGCTATAATTATTAGCCCTATTTTACGGACCAGGAAACTGCAGCACAGAGCTTGAGTCACACAGCCAGAAAGGCGGCTCGAACTCGAATAGTCAGTCTGGTTCCAGAACACAGGGCCGGAGCGGGCGCACCTCCGTTCCTCCACCGCCCCGAGATTTCCCTGGGTGGGGGAGCCCTCCGGAGTGTCTCCATCCTCTGCACCCCGAATTTAGCACTTTCTGCAGGCCTTCACCCACTCCTCCCTCCCTGCTCATTTCCTGAGCTCCTGATCTTTGCCACCCCCTGGCTGGGTACCCAGGACAAAGAGGAGACAAAGTCTTCTCTTTGGATTCACTCTCAAGGAGGCAGGATGCTTTCACCAGGAGTCACACTCTCGAATGCTTCAGGCAGGAAACCTAAGGGAATGACACAGCCCAGATGAAAGGTAATAGGGAATGGCAGGGATTGTGGCAACATGGAGAGCGTATTTTAGCTGAAGGGTAAGGTAGGGGTGTGACTGCTAAGCTAGATCTAGGATTTTTATTTTTTTTAATTTTTTACTTTTTGCCCTGGGGACTGTGTTCAAGACAGAAGCCCAAAGAAATGCTGGAGGTTGTGTGCCACCGCCTGCACTCCAAACATACACTACACAAAATAAAACAAGGAGCAGTGCTCTCTTTATTAAAGATAGTTGAGCTCGAAAGCAAGAGAGAATCTTCCAATCGCTAAAAATAAAGAAGGAAAGCAAAGCCACAACAGTGAGACGGGGCTGAAGTCAAGCAGCCCACAAGAAAGCTGGGATCCCTAGGACTGGAGTTTTAACACCCACATGGGGACAGAGGTCAAGGTGGGGGCCCTGGGAACAGCAGAGAGCTGAAAGTGAGGGCACTGCCCAGGCCAGGAGCTGAAAAAGGGCTGTCTCTTCCAGGCACAAAAGACAGAGAAAAAAATCCATGCACATGCCTTGGGGTGCAACATGGAAGCAAGCCGCCTAACAGGCAATGGGTGGAAAAAGTCACCGCAGAAAATCAGAATCCCAAGGACCAGAAAGTATGAACCTGGATTCAGACCAAACCTTAGGTGCAAAAACCTGCTCTGAGAAACTCATGAACAGAATGGTCAGACCTGTGTAGCCTGTAAGACTGTGGCAGAAGCCAAAGCAAGCTGGCCCCAGGGGGTGGCAGTGGGGCCCGGGTAACTCATGGGATTCCTGCAGACAAGAGAAACACAGATGTCAAAGAAACCTTCCATGGTGACACCGCCATGGGAGAATTCACCCTATTGTACAGATAACAGTAACCACACCATGCCTCTTCCCTAATGCTATTTTATAATTGGGAAAACTGAGGGTCATTGAGTTTAGGTATGCTCCTAAGGTCAGTTAGCAATTAATTAATTTCTCTGTACCTCAGTCTTCTTAGCAGTACATTGACAATAATTTTAGCATATCTTCCTCACAGGAGGTTATCAAGATGAAATGAGACATTACCTGTAAAGCACTTCTTAGAACAATGCCTTCCACATAATAGTGGTGACGTAAGTTTTAAAGAGTCAGAGATA
The DNA here is from genome assembly GCF_054644295.1 of Miniopterus natalensis. NCBI lineage: Eukaryota > Metazoa > Chordata > Mammalia > Chiroptera > Miniopteridae > Miniopterus > Miniopterus natalensis. The sequence continues at coordinate 96,430,749 of NC_142083.1, forward strand.
AGTTTTAAAGGCTTAGAGATAAAGAAGCCTTCAAAAACAAAAATAGGACGCGAGGAAAAAAAGACTGGTACATTAAGAAAAGAAATTCTGGAAATAAAAATGTAGATACTGAAAAAGCCTAGCCACTCTTGCGAAGACATTAACACTTCCTAAATAGAAGAGGGACTGGGTTTCAGACGCCAGCCCTGGGTTTCAGAAGAGCACTGGAGCTGGGGAGACCAGGCAGGAGACGCCAGGAATATCAGTGACTGATTCCACCCTTGCCTGAGACAAGAATTTGGGTGTGGTGGAGCTTGCTACATAATGGTTTCAGGGCCTGAAAGTCTTCTTCATGTTCATGGTTTATATCAGAAGTAGGCACTCGATCAGGTGGTAGGCACAGTGGCTAGAACGGCAGCCAGATTTCTGGATTCAGACCCAGCTCTGCGAAGTGCTAGTTGTGTGACCTTAGACAAGTTAGTTGGCCCTCTGACACTCAGTTTCCCATCTGAAGAATTGAACCTAGGAAGGGAGAGTGTCAAGATTGAATATAGGCTCTAGAATTAGACTGCCAGAGTTCAAGTCCAGGCCCCAGTACTTACTAACTAGGCAAGCCTCGGACATGTTATTTATTTATTTAATCATCACACGAGAATATTTTTTCCATTGTTTTTCAGAGAGAGAGGGACATCAATTTGAGAGAGACACAGATTGGCCACCTCCTGCACACACCCGGACCGGGGCCAGGGATAGAGCCTGAAACCGGGGTACATGCCCTTGGCCAGAATCGAACCTCGGACCCTTCAGTCCTCAGGCGGATGCTCTAACCACTGAGCCAAACCGGCCAAGGCGGGCATGTTATTTAGCTTCTCTGCCTCGGTCTCCTCATCTGTGAAATAGGGATGTATGTAAAGGTAAAATGAGCTAATATATATAAGCACACATATACGTAATACATACGTAAAACACATAAAAACTTTTATACCATCGTGGCACATAAGTGCTCACAAACTTTGTGAGGTTACTGTAAAGTTTAAGTAAGTTAATTGATGTCAGAACATAGCAGATGTTCAATGACCGTCTGTGATGACCGCCAGTCCCTGGATTGCTTCCTTTCCGCTGCGCACCAGCATGCAACTGCTGAGTGAACAATGGTGGAATAACTGGACGGCGGGAATGGCAGGCACGCAGGGGAGATGGGTGTAGGCCAAGCCACAGGGAGGAAAAGGCCCTGCTGCACCCAGGACGCAGCTCTTCCTCCTCCACTGGGTTGGAGAGAGAATGGAATACACCCATCCTCCCCTCCCCCTCCCCTCCCACACAAGGGCACTACATCACGGGATCGGAACAGCTCGTGGAGTTTATTTGGGCAGTGCAAAGGGGACTGGAAGTTTCACTTGTGTACACAAACACACACAGATACACACATCCTGAGCAATGTCGCCGGAGGTTGACATCGTCCGCTTTGGGTTCTCAGATTTCAGAGTCAGGCGTGGATCTCAGGAGCCTGAGGAGGCCCAGGCTAAGTAGAAGAAACTGTGATGGGGAGGAGTCTAGGAACCCGACCCTTGGCCACCAGGCCTTGGGAACCCTTTCTCCTCTCCTTGCCTGAGTGTCAGAGCCCCACTTCCATCCCTGCTCACCTCCCTCCCTCCTTCTCCCCTTCCTGCAGGGGGCAGTTCCCAGCTCACTTGAAGGGAATTCAGCGGGTGCTCCAGGTCCCCATGTGGGCCTCTCCTCCCCATGCTGGTTCTGGCCCATCAGGGTTATCCATGTTCTCATAAGAATCTGCATCTGGTTGGGACCAGGAAGGAGTGAAACATAGATAGAGCTGGAGAGGCTAGGAGACAGTCAGCCTCAGAGGACAACAGGGGACAGCAGCAGAAGCACCCACCTTCCTCATGATTGGGACCAGGTTGGGCCCGAAGGGAGCGGAGCTGGGGGGCTGCATACAGGATCCCTCTCATATCCTCATAGGACTGGGACCCTGTGTGGGCAGGGGAGGATCGTTGTAGGCTTGGGAGTCATCCTGGGAGTTTGGGGACGGGAAGTGCCACCTAAGATATGGAGGGAGGCTGAGGGGCAGGGGGAGGTGTAAGGCTTGACCCATGTTGTATTAGGAAGGAGGGATGAGGGTCAGTATCAGGTTCGGGGTCCTTGTTAATTTTAGAGTTCAGTCAGGTATGGGTTAGATTATGGTCATGGTCAGAGAAATAGTCAAGAACAGAACCGGAAAGAGTCAGAGTCATGAAGACCTTGTGGAGAGAGCTGGGGTCAAAGCTGAGGTCTGCACTGAGGCTGGGGTGAGGTGGAGGCCAAAGTCCAGGCTGGGGTTGGACTGGAATCAGGACTGATGTCCAAGGTCATGGATGGGGTAAATAAATACTGGAGTCAAAGTCAAGGTCAAGGTTCTGTCTGGAGTTACAGCTGAGGCCAGGTCAACCCAATCTGGGAAAGTTTGGCAGGTTCCAAGCATTTCTCACCAAGGGATGTTGCCTCCCGGCTGGGGTCCCAGGCTGTCCCATGGGGGCTCAGGAAGTCTGGAGAAGGAAGAGGGGAGTCACTATTCCTCCTGGCCTCCAGGTCACACACACCATCACCTCCACCACCACCACCACCACTCACGCTGCTCAGGAATGTGACCATCCTCATCTACACACCTTTTGTCCTGGCCACTGGCTGGGCCAGCTCTTCATCTTCGTTCTCATAGGACTCAGATGCTGCAGAAAAAAAGAGAGCTTCAGAGGCCACTCCTGCCCTGGAGGGGCTCCATGGATCCTCCCAAGTCCCTGAGGACCTCACGTTACCATTGGAGAAGGAGTCGTCATCCTCAGGACCCACGGGCCCGTCCTCAGGGTCCTCATAGCCGCTACCATCTGGGGGAGAGGGAGGGGGTGTCCAGTGAGGGTCCCCAGCCCCCCGCTGAGAAGGTGGGGGAGCCCGGGGGGAGGGCAGTCTCACCCTGGGAGAGCTGGTCCTGCCCAAGGTTGGAGTCATTCTCGTAGCACTGGGAGCCATCCTCGCTGTCCGGCTCCTCATAGGCCTCCCCTTCTTCTGGACCTGGGATTTGAGGACAGGGGTGGGACCGAGTCACGGCCCCCCTCCTCCGGGCCTCAGTTAACTATTCCTGCCACAGACAGACCGCTCCAACACCCCCACATATGAGCAAGGACCCCTGGGCATCACCAGCGCCCGTCGGGCTCCGAGGCCCCGCAGCTCCGGCCTCCGGGACGTCGTGGTAGGGGTTTCCGAAGGACTGGACGGCGGCTCCCCGGCCCGCAGCCCACCGCAGGGAGCGTCCTGCGGGGCGAGCGTCGTAAGGGGGGCGAGCGAGGAGAGATGGGGCGGGCAGAGCCGAGGGAGCCCGCGGCGGGGGGCGGGAGGGGAGGCTCCGGGACCGGCGGGGGGACCCCGAGTCCAGGCGCGGGCGATCTAAGTCTAGGGGCGTGGCCTCAAGGTCTCGGGCGCGGGTTCTGCCCTCGGAACGGGACTCGGGGTCGCGAGTCCAGGGGCCGGGCCTCGGCCCTAGAGGCGGGGCTCCAATCTGGGCGGGACTCCGCGCCCCGGGCGGGCTCTTTTCTGCAGGCGGAGCTCGCAGCTCCCGCAGACCGGAGCTCCCGGGACCGCGGCGACGGGAAGTGGGCGGGGCTCTAGCGCGGGGCCCCGACCCCGCCGCGCTCTTACCCGCGCCGGCGGCGGGCGTGGAGACGGAGAGCACGTTCCCGTACTGGCTCTGCGCCCCGCTCCCCGGGGGCGGCGCCACTTTGAAGAACCTGGGGGGCGAGGGGGAGTTGCGCTGGGAGGCCAGGCCTGCAGGGGCTGGGAGTCGCGCTCGGGGTTCGGGCCTCGGAGATGAAAATGGGGTCCCTTGTCATAATTAGCTCTCCCGTCCTAGGTCGGCCCATAGAGAGGGCTCTGTGATCTCTCCAAGGAGGTCTTCGCAGAAGAGGTAGCTTTGGAGCTGGGCTTTGCAGGTTGGGCAGTATTTCAACCGCAGGGATGGAGACAAGGCACCCTCCGCAGAGGAAACAGCAAGGGCAAAGCATTAAGTGAAAGTGCCCGAGAGGGATACTGGGGGTGGGGGTGGGGGTGCGGGTGGGGGTGGGGGGACAGTGGCATTCTTACCTTCTGGCGGAGTCAGTCATTCGCTTTCTTTTCCTCCTCAGGACCTGGACTGGTGGGAGTTCATGGAAATGATCAGAGGAAGAGAAGAGCTCTTTCGCTGGGTGAAGATTTTGGGGGTGCTGGGGAGGTCACTTGGGTCAATGGAGGAGATGGGAGTTCGAATTCCAAGGGGCTAGGGAAGTTCGGAGGGCGTTTAGGGGAGGAGTGGGGGGCAGGAATCTGAAGTCTGGGGGAGTTATGGGAGGAGAGCGACAGTTGTGAGACTGGCCGGTGTGGGCTCCCCTGGGGGAGATGGTGTAAGGTTTGACAGACCCTTTGAGGACATGGCTCACCTCTTTGAAGATAAAGAAAGCCCGCCACGGAACCCATGCAGAAGATCAGGTAAACTAAAGTCACAACAGGGACTCTCCAGCCACCAGTCTCCAGCAGCCATTGCCGTACTGCTAGGGGGAAGGAGCTATGAGACAAGGACCAGGGCTGGCATCTTATTTCCCAGCCTCAAGACCTCAAAAGGCCATAAATCTGGGGGACAGGGGCAAGACACAGATCCTCGGAGTCCCAAGCTCCAAGGAGGGCTCTCCTCCCTCCCTCCCCCCTCTGAAGACAGGGACTGTGCCTCCAGGAGCCTGGCACAGGGCCTGGAGCAATATCTATTAAGCAAACCATGAAATGTTAGGGTTAAGGTGAGCGTGATGATCAGCTTCCTGCTGCAGGTAAGAACAGCCATGGTCAAAGCGAAGGGCAGAGTCCCAAGGTTGAAGGTGGGATGCAGCGAGGTGCTGAGGTAAGTTTGAGGGCGAAAGTTGAGATTGAGTTTGAGAAGTGTTTAGGGTGGCATGGTAACGTTGCGCTAAGGGGGAGAAAATGGGCAGGACATGGTCACAAATTTGATGGATGGGGTAAGGTGTAGGAAGGTTGCCCAGATTCCTGGCTGTGACACATGGACAGGTGGCAGTGTCCTTCACTTACACAGAGTCACCCAAAAGACTATGCTTGTGGAAGATGTTGAGTTTGATTTTTTTGTACGTAGTGAGCCTGCAGTGCCCATGGGACACCAAATGGCAATTCCAGGAGATGGCTGGGTGTAGGGGTACGGAGCCTAGAATCCAGTCACCAAGGAGCCAAGAGAGAAAAGGAGATCAAATAGGAAGAATGTAGACAAGAATGAGAGCGTGTATACAGGGATAAGAAGAGACCTCAGGACTCAAACGGTGAGGCGTGGGGGAGGCAGGGAGGCTCTTCCAAAGCTGATGGGAAGGAGCAGCCAGCCGTAGGAGGAGACCCAGAATAGCAGTATCTTGGAAGCAAGGAGGAAAGAGGTGGCATCAGTGTTCAGTGTAGAGGTTGGGGTTCAGGCCAGGGCTGGTACTAGCCAAGGGGAGCCAAGGTTGGCTGGCTTCCAGTTCTTCCCAATAGCTCTACACGCAGGCCCCACGATTGGGAGAAACCCTACCTGACTGGGCAGTGACTTTCAGCTGCATCCTAATGGTCGTGTTGCCATGGTAACAATGATAGGCCCCAGCATCTCGAGCTCTGGCCTGACGCAGCCACAGAACAGCCCCTCCTCTGAGGGTGTCCAGGACCCACATCTCTCTGATGGGAGCATCCTCACTCAGGTTTAGGCTCAGCAATGAGATGTTGGGCTTTTTGGGATGCACGTGGATCCAGGAGATGGGTCCTCTGGCCACGGAAGCATAAGGCACCTCACAGTGCAGACAGAGTGTGGAGCCACGGGTCACTGTGAGGTCTGGGGCAAGGAGAGCCAAGGCTAGGAACGTGTAGGCCTTGGAGTCTCCTCTGCCACAAACCCTCCAGTTCCCAATCACCATCCCCCATCCCTGGACCCCTCACTTCCTGGCATTTCCCTAGCACCTTACCTTGGTTGAGGCTGTGGTTTGGACTCCCCTTAGGTGGGTCACATGCAGGGTCTGTCTCCCAAATCTCAGGGTGGTCTTTGGTCCACACATACAGCTGAGAGCTTGTGAGACGACCAGAAGTCCTGGGATGCTCTGAGGACCTGTTCCCCAGGTCACAGTCTGGGTCATCTAGGTTTGAAGCCTTCCACCGGAACAGCTCCCCTGGGAAGAAACCCGGAACCAGATACAGAGACATCCAGGAGAGGCACAGAGACAACAAGACCCAGAAAGACAGAGATAAATAGAAACAAAGACCCAGAGAGAGAGAGACACACAGCGTCTCAATGTTGAAGCCACAAAGTCACAGGAATTTTGAGGAGCCTCCTACAACTGGCTTCCTGCTTGATCTTAAGACCCTCCAGCCCCACCCCTTCAGATCCATTTTAGCCGCCGGACCTCCTCCGTCCATGCTGGGCCTCCCTCATCTCATCCAGCCCTCCCCGCCCCACCCTAGACCTCACCACTGTCCTTCACGCTGACTGTCCAGCCAGGCTGCCAGGCCTGCTCGGAAGGGGGCCCTTGTTGGCACAGGTAGAAGCCCCCCATCTGGTCAGAGATGTTGGAGATGAGCAGCAGGATGCCCAGGCGCCCCACCTGGATGCCCAGGCCTGGCAGCCCTTGGTTCAGCTGTAACGGGGATGCTGCCTGGCACTCCTGATACTGGGCCAGCTGATCGGGGAGGGCATCTGAGGAATCCTTGAGGCACGGCAGCACAGCACTGCCTCCCTCTGTGGAAGGAGAGGGGAGAAGAGAGGAGCCAGTAGCCCCCTTCACTCCTCACCCTGGCTTACAAACCCACTGAACCCACACCCCACCAACTGGGAGCGGGTGAGCCCTCGGAATCCTCCTACCCTCGCCTAAATTTTACAACTAAGAAAATGGAGGCTCCCAGAGGGTAAGTTACTTGGCCAAGGGCATCCAGCCAGAACCCAGGTGTCCAGCCCCGACTCCTTCTGGCTGTGCCCTTCGGACATACCTTTAGCCTCCACCAGCTGTGATTTCTGGGGCCTCACTCCCATGGGGGTGAGGAAGAGGAGGAAGAGAAGGAGAGGAGGTGGCATGGTCGCCAGACTCCCCGAGGCACCCAGCTTCCCCGCGCAGGGGATGCTGGGGCAGGTGGGGAGCTGGTGGGCACTGAAGCATGGGTGTTTGCGGGGGCGGGTGGGCAGTCCCCCCGGGGAGGAAGGGCTGGTTACGCCTCAGGCCCCCTTCTCCATGTACCTCTCCAGACCCACAAAAGTCCCCTCCTCCCTGCTACACTTTTCTTTTCATCCCAGCACTGACGGCCAGTGACATGCTCTTCAGGCCACTTGCTCACTTTCTGTCCCCCCAAGAGTAAGCCCCTTGCAGCAGAGGCTGCCTTGTTCACTGTGTGCATGGCGCCCTGAACAGTGCTCGGCCCGTGGAAGATGCCCACTAAATATTTACTGAATGAGTCTTAGGGGCTCCGTCCTTCTTCCACTCCTCCCTCCTTCAACCTCAGGCTCTAAATCCATTTCCCTTCACACACACACACACACCTCATTTATTCATTCAACCAACACTTCTTGGGCCACCGTCCACTTCTGTACAACCAGCCCGTCACAGATACTTTGGGATCTGGCAGACCTGAGTTTGAATCCTTTATCTCTACTACTTGGCTAAATTCTTTTTTTTAAATATATTTTTATTGATTTCAGAGAGAGGAAGGGGCAGGGAGAGAGAGTTGAAACATCAATGATGAGAGAGTCATTGATCGGCTGCCTCCTGCATGCCCCCCACCAGGGCTCGAGCCCACAACCCAGGCATGTGCCCTGACCGGGAATCACACCTCGATCTCTGCCCGGCTCAGTGGTTGAGCATCCACCTAGGATCCAGGAGATCTGGGTTCAATTCCCGGTAGGGGGCTTGCAGGAGGCAGCCGATCAATGACTCTCTCATCATTGATGTTTCTCTCTCTTTCTCTCTCTCTGAAATCAATAAAGATATATTTAAAAACAAAACCAAAAAAACCTCGATCTCCTGGATCCTAGGTTGATGCTCAACCTCTGAACCACACCCGGCGGGGCACTTGGCTAAATTCTTTGCTCTCTAAGCCTTAGTTTGTTTCTCTGTGAACTGGGGATAATAATAGTACTAATTAAAATATTGTTTGTGAAGATTAAACAGGACAATATATGTATGGCATTTTTAACCCAGCACCCAGCACATAGTAGGCTCTCAGTTAATGAGCGACATCAATGAATGGCTAATACTCAAGCCAGACTGCCACTGCAGCTCCTTTGCAGTGGTCCTGAGAAATGGCAAATGATTACTCCCCCTTTCTCTCCCAGCTCTCCCCCAGGAAGCCTCTGCTTCAGTTGTGGAAGGAACCCCTTTAAAAATGAAGAAATGAGGCCCCCAGAAGGGTAGAGTGTTGCTTGAGATCACACACTGAACAGATGGTAGGTACAATGAGCACTAGAACCCAAGAGTCCTGGCTCTTAAATCCCCCCCCATCTCTCTCTCTCTCCCCCTGCTCTTCTTTTTTTTCTTCTGTGCTTCTCTCTCCCGCTCTCTTTCTCTCTCTATGTGTACGTGTGTATCTGTGTCTTTCACTGCTGCAGTCACTCAGGGAAAGGGGCCAGGGACCCAGGAGACCTGCTTTCTCAGTCGCCGGTTCCCAGGGCTGCCTCACTGGGCTGTGGCTTCCTGTTTGCCTAGGGCAAACCCCAGGGGACCCTCCATCCGGCAGGGCCCCCACTTCCCTTTGGTCACGTTGAGGTAGCTGGCAGGGGAAGAGTGGGGCATTGGGGAATGGAGAGGGTGAGGAAGCAGGACTTTTTTTCTTTTTTTTTTGCCTTTCATGCAACAGGATCTCTCTGATCCTGTCATTAGCTTCCCAGCTGCCTCACGGGCAAAGTCTCCGTGCTAGAGCGCATCAGTCCCCTGCTTAGAACAGCGCAGTGGCTTTGCATCTGCCTAAAGGAAACACTCCGAACCACGGCCTCCAAAGGACTAAGGGAGGCTACACCTTCACTTCCCACCTCCACCCCCCACCGCCCTGTCCTTCAGGGCCCTGTGAACGCCCCTTTTCATCACTGGGGCCTCAGTGCAAGTTGCTTCCTCTGAGAGGCTTTCCCTGACCTGTTGATTTCCTTCGCAGCGTTGGCCCCAATCCCAAAGTGCGCTTGTTAGTCCCCTCATGTGCCTCCTGCCCCTGAATGTCCCCTCTTCCACAGCAGGGATCTTTACTGTCTCGTTCACTGACATCTAGAAGGTGCTCGGTAGGTTTTGTCGTCGAAAGGAAGGAAGTTAAGGAGAGTGAAAAATCACTTTCTTTTCTCTTCCCCTCGTGCACTGTTACCAAGGCTTAGTCATTTTCTAGCCTAGATATTTCTAGAATCAACTTTCTCTTTTTGGACTCTTCCCTTCCCAACCAGAACCGTCTCAACAGCCTTTTTTGGTCGGCTCTCTGTCTTCTGCCTCTTTTGCTTCCCACCTGCACTCCACAGAGAGAGAGAGATAAGAGCTTCCTTGGTATTAAATCATTAGGCTTCAGTGGCTCCAAGGGACTCAGGATAAACCCCAAGCCCGATAGTTGACTGGAGCTTTATTTATAATCATTTCACCCCCTTACCAAGAAACCGTGCCACATACACGTGGAGTCCTGAGGACAAGAAGCTACTGAGGGCAGTAAACTCTCAGGGATTTATAAGCCAGGCATTGACCTGGCCAGATTTTCGCTTTCTATAAACTCCCCCTGGCTCCAGTGTGGAGGGGAATTGGAGGGAGGCCAGAGAGATCAGTAAGGAAAGTGTTCATTCCTTCCTTCCCCAGATGTTTATTTCTCAGGCACTGTGCTAGGTGCTGGGGAAAGAGCAGGAGACAAGAAAGACAAGGTTCCTGATCTCATGGAGCTTTGATTCAAGTTTTGGGGCCACAGAAGGGTAAAGGGGGACAGATAATAAACAAGTTAACCAGTAAATAATTTCAGATGGTGAAAAGTCTCTGATGTAATCGAATGGTGGACAGATGATTGGGGATGGCTACTTTGGACGGGGTAGTCAGGGAAGGCCTCATTGAGGAGGTGACTTCTGAGCTGAGACCTGACGGGGGGGGGGGGGGGGGGGGGCAGGGTTAAAGCTTGGCGTGTTCAAGTAAGGTCATGTTTAATTTTGTTAGAAACTGCCATACTCTTTTTCAGAGTGGCTGTGCCATTTTACATTCCCATCAGGGATATATGAGAAACCCAGTTTCTCTATGTACTTACCAGCACTCGGTATTGTCAGTCTCTTATTTTAGCCATCCGGGTAAGTGTACGGTGATATCACCTTGTGGTTTTAATTTGAATTTCCCTAATGGCTAATGATGTTGAACATCTTTTCATGTGCATATCTGCCATCTGTGGTGTCAGTGAAATGCCAATTCCTGTCCTTTGCCCACTTTTTAAAAAAAAAATATATTTTTTTGATTTCAGAGAGAAGAAAGGAGATGGAGAGAGAGATATAGAAACATCAATGATGAGAGTCATTGATTGGTTGCAGCCCACAACCCGGGCATATGTCCTGACCGGGAATCGAACCCCGATCGCCTGGATCCTAGGTCCATGCTCAACCGCTGAGCCACGCCAGCCGGCTGTCCACTTTCAAGTTGGATTGAACTAGATTTTGAGCAGGGATGAGACATGATCTGTTTCACGAAGATGACTCTAGTTGCTTTGAGAGTAACTCAGGGAGCCAAAAGGCCGCACAGGGGACGGTTAGGCGGCTTTCTGGAAGTTCAGGAAACAGCTCGTTGGGACTGGGGCTGGGTTTTAGCGCTGGGGATGCAGAAAAAAGGACGCATCCTGGAACTCAGTCCTCTGCAGGTCGCGTTTACAGGACTTGCCGGCTCCTGGAGTGCACTTTACCGCGGGAGAAACGGGCTTGAGAGCAGGGGAATCAAAGCTCCGGACCTAAGTTTGAGTCGCTTGTCCAAGGGGACATGTCAGGTCCACTGTTGGAGGGAGAGGTCACAGGGCAGTGGCAGAGGGAGGAGAGGAGGGATTTAAGTGGCACTGCGAGGGGTGGGGTATTAGCAGGAAGAGGTGAATGGCTGAATATCAAAGTGGGGGTGGGGGCGTGTAAGTTCCAGACTAAACCACTGACTACGCGGGGCTCCCGCGCCCAGAAAGTGGAGCCGACCCAGCCCTGCCCCGAGGGACGCTCGGCGAGGGCGGGGTGCGGGGAGGCCGGGCCACACTTCGCTGCACCGTGAGCCAGGCTCCGGCGGAAGAGCCGCCAGGGGCCGAGCACCGGAGAGAGCGCGAGAGCTTCGCCCTCCTTTGGCTGAGGCCGGCGGGCATCCCGGAGGAGGTGTAATCTGAGCACAGCTTCCAAGGTCACGCGGCGACACGAGGAAGCCTTTGACGAAAAGAACTTCCGCGGGGTCTGAAGGACTTGGGATCCTGGAACAGCGCTCCCCAGGAAGGAAGGAGGAGGGGGCGGGGCGCGGGGCCGCGGCCGGGCGTGCACACGGACTTCTTCGGTCGAGGCTCGGCAATTCCTCCTCCAACTCCGGCTGATCCGGAAACAGCCGAGCGGATCCGGAAACAGCCGAGAGGACCCGGAAGCGGTGAGCGCGGTCACCAAGGAGTGCGGGACCCCGCCGTTTGCGCGGAGGCGATGGCGGCAGCTGCGCCGGCGGCCGCGGGTGAGGATGGCCGGCGACGGCCGCCGGGGACTGGTATGTGAGGACGCATCCGTGCACCGAGGGGCAGCAAAGCCGGAGGCGGGGCCGAGCTCAGCAGCCGGCGGATGGGGGGTGGTGAGGGGGGGAGGCGAGACTGGAGAAAGGGGCGGGGCCACGCCGCCAGGAAGGAGGGGCGGGGTCTGGAGCCAGCCGCGGGTGGGCGTGGTCCGGCGATTCACTGGGTAGGGCCCGCTGAGAGGTGCGGTGAGGGGAGGGGGCGGGGCCAGGTGGGCAAGGGGCGGGGGTCGTGTCAGAGGAAGGGATTGGGTGAACGGTGGCCGGGAAGAGGCGGGGCTATAAGCTACACCTGTCCGAATGGGGCGAGGTGGAAGCGGGGGAAGGGGCGAGGCCAGGTGAGCGGGGCGGGGACCGTGGCTGCAGTATTACGAGGTTTCGGGACTTTCGGGTTTGGTAGCTTGGGTTATTGGGGATCCTGGAGTGATGGGAAGAGCAGCTGATCCTTGTCCCCCACAGTGCTTGATCCCCAGCCCCAGGAGGGGGCAAAGGCTGAGGCTGAGTCAGGCGAACTCTGCCGGCTTCGGGCTGAGCTCGCCGGTGCCCTGGCAGAAATGGAGACCATGAAGGCTGTGGCCGAGGTGAGCGAGAGCACGAAGGCCGAGGCCGTGGCTGCAGTGCAGAGGCAATGCCAAGAGGAGGTTGCCTCCCTGCAGGCCATCCTGAAAGGTGAGCCAGGGTCTCTTCCCAGACTCGTCAGCCCCGTAGAGGAGGGTGCATGACCGAAACAGGGTCAAGGGAACAGATGAGCTATGGGGAAGGTTAGCAGGGCTGCCTAGCCCAGGTAGGCCCATGGGCCTTAAACGAAGGGGCACTCTTTTCTTTTTGGGGGGCACTTTTCTAATTTGCACAGAGGCACTGCCTGTGCTCGCAGCAGCTCTGTCAGTTCCAGCTAAGTTTAGCTCTGAGCTTCTACTTGTTCCCTTGCCCCCTGTCATTTCTTGCCCCTCACTGATGACTATTCGGCCCTGAATGACTATTCAGCTCTGAAGATGAGCAACTTCTCAGTTCCCTGAAGCATGCTCATATGAGTCTCTGGGCTTCAGACTCAGCCCTGGGCCATCTCTGTGGAGTCTAATCCTCTGGTTTCCCTCCTCCCCCAAGCACCCCTATATCTGCACCCGCACCCCCCAAAACACACGTGCACTGACTGACTAACCCCCCTTATGCCCTCTGTATGTACTTGGGATGCAGCACCATCCATTGCCCCAGATCCCCTAGCTTCTTTTCCTGTTTCCCCTTCTCCTCCAGTCAGAGGCCCAAGTCTCTGAAATAGCTTTCAGTCCTGTCCCACCCCTCTGTTTCCACAGCCACTGCTGTAGTGAAGCTCTGCACAACTCTCCTGGACTGTTGCCCCAGCCTTCTCCCAGGTCTCCTTCTATAGTCTGGCCTTGACATTGGCCTCCAGAGTAAACCGTCTAAAACTCCCATCCCACCAAGTCATTTCCCTTTCTGACAGCTGCTCCTGCCTCCAGACTTCTGGGGCTGTATTTCCCACATCTCAGGCATCCACATACTGCCTGTGTGGTGTGGTTGTCTCCTCATGACTTACCCTGTTATCTACTTAATATTTATTCTTTAAGTAGGTCCACTTTTTAAAAACATACACACATTGCCCTAGACAGTTTTACTCAGTGGTTAGAGCATCAACCCCTGGACTAAAGGGCCCCCGGTTTGGTTCCAGCCAAGGGCGTGTACCTCGGTTGCTGACTCGATCCCTGGCCCCAGTTGGGGCATGTGCAGGAGGCAACGAATCAGTGTGTCTCTCTCACAAAGATGTTTCTCTGTCTCCCTCCACTCTCTCTGAAAAGCAATGGAAAATATATCCTCAAGTGAGGATTAAGATAAATAAATAAATAATAAATAAATAAATAAATAAAATAAAAAAGTAAAAATACCCCGACTGGGCGTGGCTCAGCAGTTGAGTGTCGACCTAGGATCCAGGAGATCGAGTTTGGATTCCCATTCAGGGCACTTGCCTGGGTTGTAGGCTCGATCCCTGGTAGGGTACTTGGAAGTGGCAGCCGATCAATGACTCTCATCATTGATGTTTCTATCTCTCTCTCTCCCTCTGCCTTCTCTCTGAAATCAATAAAGATATATTTTAAAAAAAGGAAAAATAAAAATGTACACACATTTATTTGAAGGGAAACTTCCTTTCCCTATAAGAGAAACTATCCTAAATCATCATAACAACAGTGATAATAATGGCTGACATTTATTGAGCACATCATAAAAACGACAATAATAATAATGGCTGACATATGTGTGCCAGGCACTAAGCTAAACGATTTATGAGTATTTAACCTTCCTGCCAATCTCTCTGAGATAGGGACTATTATCTGTCTTCATTTATAGAGGAAGCTCTGAGGCCCAGGGAGATTAGATAACTTGCCCAAGGTTATACAGCTAGAAAGCCGCAGATTTGAACCCATGTAGTTTGGCAGAAAAACTTGACTTTTTTTTTTTTTTTAACAGGACATGTTACAAATTTATGTAAGCAATAACTTAGTTCAGACCGTGCAAAAGTATATTAATATAAATAAATAATAAATAATAAATAATAAATAAAAAGTACATTAATGAAGATACACAAGCTTTTGTAGATGCTAGACTGAGGGACGTTCTTTTGTCCCTAAAGAATCCTTAAAACCCATGGCGCTTAAAATTTGTTAGCCTATCTATTGAGAGGTCAGTTATGCACAACAGTGATGAAAAAGATGAACAGACCAGTTGTCTGTTACGGATCATTCCAGCTTTGTTCAACAAGGGCTAAAACTTTTCTCATATTCTCATTTGTTTTCCTGATAAAGTTGTGCTGCCTGACTATTGGCTGAACGGTTTGGATTTCGCAGAACCTTTACTTCTAATGTTAGTACATATTAAAATAAGTAACTATGAAAATAAAAAATACTCATTGCTATTATTAGATATTGGTCATTATTGATATATATTGATATATATGTATATGTCATTATTTGTATATGTGGAGTAGATACCGTATCTTCAGCATTATTGGACTGAAAACCCTCCAGATGTCATCTCCTTTGATCCTGTAACAACCCAGTGGGGTAGTCATTAGTGTCCCCGTTTTGCGGCCAAGGACACTAATGCAGAGAGGCTAACATTGTCCAGGGCGTCTCTCCACAAGGCCCGCTGTCTTAATCGCTGTGGTAAATTGCCTTGCACAGTGCGTCAGTGTGAGAGAGCCCCCTACTCATCCACAGGTGGGGCCCGCACACTGACCCTCCCTCTCCTCTGCCCTCCCCGCCCCCCCAGACTCCATCAGCAGCTATGAGGCCCAGATCGCTTCTCTGAAGCAGGAGCGGCAGCAGCAGCAACAGGACTGCGAGGAGAAGGAGCGGGAGCTGGGCCGCCTGAAGCAGCTGCTGTCTCGGGCTCACCCCCTGGACTCTTTGGAGAAGCAGATGGAAAAGGTTGGGGTCCGGACAGCCTCCCTCTGACCCTCCGGGTGACCGTGGGGCAGAGGGATTGTTGGTGTGCCACTCCCAGATCATTGGGAGCAGGACACCCAGTCATCATTCTAGGTGTAGCACATGCCGGCTCCATACTTAGCAAGGTCCTGGCTTGCCACTTACTAGTGGCTTCACTAGGTTCATTTACCTGCAGAATTACCGACAGTCATGTAGGGGAAAGGGAGCTAACACTTAAGGATACCTCTCATGCTCTAGGCACTCTAACTGCTTGACAGATTCAGGCTCCCCAGTCTTTCCCCTGAAAATGAGGTCCATTAGATCCATTTAACAGATGAGTAAGATGAGGCTTAGAGAAGTTCGATGATTCTCCCCAGGTTTTGCACATAAAAAGATTTGGGACTTAAAAATCTAAGCCATCTGGTTTTAAAGTTTTTGTTCTGAAGATAGTAAATCACCTCCTTTATTATTGTTGTTATTAACAATAGTGGGAAGCACACATTATCAAACTCTTTATCTTTCAAAGCAAGTTCATTGGTTACCACACTTGATCCTCACAGCAGCCCCGTGAGGTAGGTACCTAGCTCGTTTTATGCGTGAGGAAACCTAGGCTCAGGGAGATAGTCGCGTGGTTAGAAAGACTAAGGTCAAAACGGGAGCTCAAGAAAGAAAGATGTCTAACCCACGCCTTCCCCGCAGAGGCTGCTGCTTGCATTCCCAGTGTTCCTCCAGGAGCAGTTACCCAGGGTGGGGAAGGAGAGGGCTTTGCTAACGGGAAGCCACCGGGGACAGCAGGGACAGTGGGGACAGCAGGAGGGGCTGCAGGCCTGGAGGCAGGCGGTTCCAGCCCTGGCCCAGCTCCTGCGTTCAGCCATTGTCCCCATGGCCTGGGTGTCTGCAGAGCACGGATTCCAAGGCTTCAGGTGGAACCCAGAGTGTTTTGTCTGGGCCATCCAGGCTCACCCTACCTTTGCATTGGTTCACATAAGAGATTTGGAGGGTTAGACTGAGCTGGCTTGTTTGTTTTAATACGTGTTTTTAATTTTTTTTTTGCAAATCCTTGTCTGAGGATATTTTTTCCATTAATTTTTAGAGTGAAAGGGAGAGAAACATTGATGTGAGAGACACACATCAATTGGCTGCCTCTTGCACTCACCTTAGCCAGGGCGGGTATGGAACCCAGGTATGTGCCCTTGACCTGGAATTGAACCACTGAGCCACACCGGCCAGGGCTTAATATGTTTATTTATTTATTTTTTTAGAGAAAGACAGAGAGAGACATCCCTGTGACAGAGAAACACTGACCGGTTGCCTTCCGCACACACCCGGCCCAGGAATCAAACTGGTAATCTTTCGGCACAGGGGATGATGCTCACCCAACTGAGCCACACTGGCCAGGGCTAGACTGAGCTTGTTTGACACAGTTTTTTAATGATTCAAGACGTAGACGTGACATGAATTGAAAAAGGAATGGTAACTGGCAGATTTCTGCCTTGGACAACGGGGCAGATAGCAGGGCAATTTTTTTTTTTTAAGTAGGATTACAGTTGTGAGTATGTGAAACAGAGTTTATTCTTGTACTGTTATTTATTACTGTATTATTTTCTGTATGAACAACTATAAACCTACTTTATTATTTTTTTTAATCCTCACTCAAGGATATGTGTTTTTATTGATTTCTTTTCTTTTGAGAGAGGAAGGGAGGGAGGGGGAGAGAGCAAGAGAGAGAGACATTGATGTGAGAGAGAAACATCAGTCGGCTGCCTCCTGCACACGCCCTGAGTGGGGATCGAACCTGAAACCCAGGCACGTGCCCTGACCGGGAATCGAGCCCATGACCCTTTGGTGTAGGGGCTGATGCTCCACCCAACCGAGTCACATCGGCCAGGGCTAGCACGGCCATTCTTGGTGACCTAGCACTTGTGGGAGGAGAAATGCCTCATGACGTGCTTCAGATTTGGCTGTCCTAGGTAGAGGGGCCTGCGTGACATCCAAGTGGAGCTGTCCAGAGGCTGTTGGTTGTGCGCGTTCAGCAGGATCCCAAACTTGAAAAGAGACCGAAAAGAAATAGCCAGTGATATGGTGGTGATGGGAGTGTGGGAGGACATACAGTTAGGATGAGGTTTGGAAAACCCAAGTCAACAGTGGCGTAAATAAGATAGAAGTTTATTTTTCTTAAAGTCCAGAGGTAGACATTTCCGGGACTGAAACGGCAGCTGAACAAGCCATTAGGGAGGCTGCAAAACTTATTCTCAGAGCATCTGAGACCTTGCTCCTCGGCATATGTCATCAGTTTGGCTCAAATAAACTCTTAAAAGAATTTTTTTAAAAAGCCATTAGGAACTCAGGCTCCTTCTGCGCTGCTGTTTGGCCATAGGTAGCTTACTGCCTCATGGTCCAAGAGGACTGCTTCGAGTGCCAGCCCTGGCCACATTCTAGCCATGGGGGGGGGGAGAAAAGCACACCCTCTCCTTTTAAGGAGCTGCCCTGGGAGCTGCACGTGGCACACCCGCTCCATCCCCTTAGCTGTGACGCAGTCAGGTGGCCGTGCTTAGTTACAGGGAAGCTGAGAAATGCAGATGGTATTCTAGAATGTAAGCTGTATGCCCAAATAAAATGTTAGGTTCTATGAGCAAATTAAAAATGGATATTGGGGCAGAAATATGGTGAGCAGGTGGGAATAGTTGTGACTCCGGCCCCTTCACCTACCACGTGACCTGGGGCAGTCTGGAGCTCCAGAGCCTCTGTGATCTCTAAACCGGGGATGGACAGGACCTTCTTGGGAGGGTTAGAAGAGCTGATGTGCTTGAAAAGAAAGCTCTGAACTGACCTGAGGGGTCCTGCAGTTGGAAGGGGGACTGTTGCTGCCCAACAACCCCCCCCCCCACAGGCCCATGAGGACTCAGAGAAGCTGCGAGAGATCGTGCTGCCGATGGAGCAGGAGATAGAGGAGCTGAAGGCAAAACTGCTGAGGGCGGAGGAGCTGATTCAAGAGATCCAGGTGAGGGGAGGCCAGGGGGCGCTGAGGGAAGAAGGGGCGTTGCAGGACCCTGCCCCCCAGCCTCTTCCCTGACCCCCTTCCCTAGAGACGTCCCCGGCATCCCCCTTCCCTGCATGGCTCCACGGAGTTGCTGCATCTGTCCCGGGACCTGTCTCCCCCACTGGAGCCTCTCGAGGAGCTGAGCGGAGATGGGGGTGCAGCGGCCGAGGCCTTCGCCCACAACTGTGACGACAGCGCCTCCATCTCCTCCTTCTCCCTTGGCGGTGGGGCCAGCAGCAGCACCTCCCTGCCCCGCGGCCGCCATGGCCTGAGCCCCGAGCAGGAAGAGACAGCCTCTCTGGTGTCCACGGGCACCCTGGTCCCTGAGGGCATCTACCTGCCCCCTCCTGGTTACCAGCTTGTCCCAGACACCCAGTGGGAGCAGCTGCAAATGGAGGTGAGTGGAGTGGGGTGCCTGTCTGCGTGCATGCATCCATCTCTCCCTGCACCAATACTTACTGAGCACCTACTATGCCCAGGCCGAGCTAGAGCTGGGATTCCACACTGAAGAGAAAACTCCCTCCATCTCGGTGCTTCCTCCTAGTGAGGGAGCCAGAACCACACATGCATGTGGACAGATGAGGAAGGGAGTGTCAGGGTGAGAGGCCCAGGACAAACGAACAGGGTCACGGCAGAGCTGGAGATGAACGAGGATGGTGAAAAGAGGCATTCTTCAAAGATTGGGGGCAGGAGAAACTGCAAGTGCAGAGGTCCTGAGGACGGGCAGGCCACCGAGAGGGAGAAGAGAGATGAGATCAGAAAGGAAGGCAGGGTCCCCAGGAGGTCAGCCTCAGTGCCATGGAGTTTGCATTTCAGACAAAGAGCAGGGGAAGCCTCTAAGACAGGGGTGGGGAACTTCCAGGCCTGGGGTTTGTGTATATATACGGCCGGCGAAATCATTTGTTCAGGCCCTGCCAAGGCAACCGCAGGCAGGACTTGAAATTCAATAAATCTGGGAGCTTTTTTCTTTTTTCTTTTTTTAAATATATTTTTATTGGTTTCAGAAAGGGGAAGGGAGAGAGGGATAGAGATAGAAACATCGATGAGAGTCATTGATTGGCTGCCTCCTGCATGCCCTCTGCTGGAGCCCACGCAACCTGGGCATGTGCCCTGACCAGGAATTGACCCCACATAGGTCGGTGCTCAACTGCTGAGCCACGCCAGCAGGGCAAGGAGCTTTGTTCATAGCTAATTTTTAAGTTGATAATTTTGTATGGCCCCAAAATTATGTTATAAATATCCAAATGGCCCTAGGGCTGCTTTAGGCTTTTAACAGACCACTTGGGCCTCTGTAGGAATGGGGAGAGAGGGTAACGGAACAAGAGAAGCGGGGTGGCTAGTTGATACTTGACATAATTAGAAGAAGGTTGTGACTGGGACCAGGAGATGGCAGCAGAGATGGAAAGAAGTGGATGCGGAATCCACTTTGGAGGCCCACTGGTGGGGGGGAGGGGGACCTGCGGGTGGGTTGGACATGGGGAGTGGAAGAAAGAAGAGTCAGCATCAGTTCCTAGGCTTTGGGCTTGAGCAACAGTGAGGATAATGGCACCGCCAACTGAGATGCAAAGAACAAAAGGCAAGGCCTAAGAGGCATGGTGGGGAGGGAGGCCTTCCCTGGAGGTTGAGACTGAGGGTCTGTGGCAGGGGCGGCAGCTGCAAAAGGACCTGGAGAGCATCAGCCGTGAGCGGGACGAGCTGCAAGAAGGCCTGAGACGAAGCAATGAGGACTGTGCCAAACAGGTGGGTCCAGCCTCTATTCCAAGCCCAGCAGGGCCTCTGGCTGCATGCCTCCTCCTGGGTCCCAGCCTCACCCTTGCCCCCTTCCACCCACAGATGCAGGTGCTCCTGGCCCAGGTCCAGAACTCAGAGCAGCTGCTGCAGACCCTGCAGGGGACCGTGAGCCAGGCTCAGGAGCGGGTTCAGCTGCAGATGGTGAGGGCTTGGGGGCTGGGGCAGGAGGGAGAGGAGTGTGATGGGAATTGGTTGAGGGGGGCACTGGAAGGTTGCAGCACCTGTCCTGTGTTGGCTGCACCTGGAGTTGGTGCCAAGTGGGTAAAAGGGTTTCCAGGGTACCTGGCACTGTGGCCAGAGCAGGGGCTGTGAATTCAGATAGAGCCTATGGATGAAATAAAACAGCTGACGTGACCTCTGAGTCACCTGCTCTGTGATCTTGAGCTGATCCCACAAGCTGGGAGCTTGAGCCCTGCCACTGTGAAGTTGAGATAATGGGACGTAGCTTACAGAGTCATGAAGAGTAAAAGCAAGGATTGTAAGCCGTATACTTCCCAAGGCCAGACGAGAGCTGTAAGTGATTGAATTGGGCCGGGAGCGAGGCAGGAAGGAGCAGCATGGGAAACCGAGAGACAATGCACAGGGGCAGCTGCCCGTAACTCCGCCTCGTGGGAATTCGAGCTCAGTGCTGCCAGGTTTTCTGATTTGTCAAGAGAAGCCAGAAATCTAGGTATTTGTGTGTAGTCTACCAATTTTTAAAGTTAGCAACTAATTTAAGGTTTAAAAAAAAACATGGACCAGAGAAAACAGCTGACGTGGCCTGTGGCTGTCACTGTGACCTCCGAGCCACTGAGAAGGGTGGAGGAGGAGGGTTCAGGGTTTGGCCTCCCACAGGACTGGAGACACCGTGTCCCCCTCATGACGCCACACGAACTCTCCATACCCAGGCAGAGCTGGCCACCTCCCACAAGTGCCTGAGCCATGAGGTAAAGCGGCTGACTGAGGAAAACCAAGGGCTCCGGGCTGAACAGCCACCATCTTCAACCCTCCGGGTTTTGCACCAGGAGGGAGCCCAGGAGGAGTCACTGCCCAGCTCAGTCCCGGTAAGGGGAGTACAGGTACTGGGAGCCTGGGGTTCATCCTGTTGGCACTTCTCTCCATGCACAGAAAAGCATTGGCCTGGGACCAGGGGACTCAGGGACAGATCCAGGCTGCTGTGTTTTCACTGTCACCTTGGCCAATGCACTTGACTTTTCTAAGGCTCACTTTCCTCATCTGAAAATGGGACCAAACCCCCTTGCCAGCATTGGCATGAAGAGAAAATGAGTTAACAGAATGCTTGATGTGAAAGAAGCAGTAATTTGGTTTATTTTTAAGTGGCACGAGATCCACAAAGTTGAATTCATCATAATCTTTGGTCCATAACAAGCTGTCGTCATTGGTCTGTGCATGGTCTTTGGTGTGTGGGTATTATTTTTATTTTGTTAAATCCTCACCCAAGGATATTTTTTCCATTGTTTTTCAGAGAGAGTGGAAGGAAAACAGAGAGAGAGAGAAACATTGATGTGAGAGAGACACATCGATTGGTTGCCTCCCGCACGCACCCAAACTGGGCCGGGGACCCGGGGATTGAGCCTGCAGCCAAGGTACGTGCCCCTGACCGTAGTCGGACCCTCAGCCCTTCAGTCCACAGGCTGATGCTCTAACCACTGAGCCAAACTGGCTAGGGCTCTTTGTTGATATTAAATTAATTTGTTAAAAATATGAAGGTCGCCCTGGCCCGGTGGCTGGAGCGTTCTCTCCTACGCCAGAAAGGTTGCTGGTTTGATTCCCGGTCAGGGCACATACCCAGGTTGCAGGTTCCTTCCCTGGTCAGGGCACGCCTGGGAGGCAACCAATTGATGTTTCTCTCTCACATCAATGTTTCCCTCCCTAAAAATCAGTGGAACATATCCTCAGGTGAAGATTATTAAATAAAAGGGAGGTCACCCCAAACCCTTGCCCACCCTGGAGATACAACTTAGATCTCCTGTGTACCCTTACTACTGGGCTGTTTCTGCCTTCCTGAACTTGACCACCCCCTGCTCTTTTTTGGTACCATTTTTCTTATATATACTTGCCTGCCTAAACAATGGAGTGCTAACTTCAGTTAGTTGTTTCTGAGCTTCATCAAAAAGAGTATCTTGCTCTAGGTAACCTGGAACTTTGCACCATTCCACAGGGCCCCCTCCGGGGTGGGGCTGCTTGCTGCAGAACAGTCACTGCTGGATCAGTGTACTGTCCACTAGCCCCACGACGGGCTATCTCCCCTTTTGACAGATTCCTTCCCCCCTTCCTTTCCCCTCCCCATACTCCCCATGTAGCCGGTGGCCCCTGCTGCCTTTGCCCCTCCTGCCCCATACCTAGCAGGTGACTTGTGTCCCTTCCAGGAGCTGAAGCAGCTGGTGCTCTGCATGGGGCAGGAGGCAAGGGCCCATCAGCAGGCCCGAGAGCACGAGGCGGAACGCCTTCGGATTGAGATCGTGACACTGCGGGAGGCACTGGAGGAAGAGACAGCGGCGAGGGCCAGCCTGGAGGGGCAGCTGAGGGTGCAGCGGGAGGAGGCAGGTGAGAGGAGAGGAGAGGAGATGAGCCACCCCACCCCTGCTCTTAGGGAGGTTGACCTCCCCCCAGGGGACCACCTGGGTGCCAGGAGGGGAGAGAGGAGACAGTGTGAGAACGAGCCTTGACCTGTCTTTCTTTCCTTTCCACACAGAGGTGTTAGAAGGTGAGTATGGGCTGGAGCCCCGCGAGGCCGGGGCGGGTGAAGAGGGAGGGAGGGCGTAGGCCTGACATCTTGCCCCGCCTGACTTCCTAGCCTCCCTGTGCAGCCTCAGGACAGAGATGGAGCGGATCCATCAGGAACAGAGCAAGGTGAGGCAGAAGTCAGGCCAGACCGGGATGACGGGAAGGGGTGGCAGAGTGGAGGAGACCCTAGCCAGCCCCTCCTGCCCTTTGTCTGCCTCAGGTCAGGCAGCAGGAAGCCTTGAGGCAGCCACCAGGCTCAGGCCCTACGGAAGAGGTCAGTCGGGGCTGGTGTAGAGGGGCTACCCCTCCAGTGGGCCACATCATCCATCCGGCCCAGGGTTCCAGCCTGTGCCCTGTCCCGCAGGCTCAGCTTGCAGATCTCCTCTCGGAACAGAGGGCAAAGGTGCTACGGCTGCAGGCCGAGCTGGAGACCAGCGAACAGGTGCAGAGGGATTTTGTACGCCTGTCCCAGGCCCTGCAGGTATGGCGTGTCCCCTCACCACCACACTGCCACGACTCCAGGTGACTTATCCTGGGTCAGGCAAGGACAGCACCCCAATTAGAGGAGTCTTCCTCCTCCTCCTGGGGCTGGCGTGGTTCTTTCCTCTGAGCTACTGCTCAAAAATGTGAAAGCTCTTGTTGTCCATCTTCGTTGGTCATGGAAGTCCCTAGCCCAGGGCCAGGCACGCATCAGCTGCACCTGCCCCTGCCCCTCGCTTCCTCAGGCTGCCTCCCTCTAGGACCCATTTCTTCCCTTGAACCTGGTTTCACCATGGGTTGGGGAGGTGTGGCCCCTGGGTACACCTTGCCCCTTGGGGGAGCTGGCAGGTGGGGCAGGGGCTGCATTTCCCCACAAAGGGCCCTCTGCTTTCCTCACTGGACCCCACAGGTGCGCCTGGAACAGGTCCGCCAGGCAGAGAGTCTGGAGCAGGTGCGCAGCATCATGGACGAGGCACCGCTCAGGGACATCAGGGACATCAAAGACAGCTGAGGGGCCAAACCCACCCGCTTGGGGAGACTGCCTCTCTCCACTGCAGAACCATGAGGCCTAGGCTTTGGGGCTCTCAGTATGGAGCCTTTCTTCTTCTCTAAGCCCACAGTTTAGGGGACAGGGTCACCACTGCCCTGGCCCTCCAGGGCCTCCTCCCAGGAGTGGCTGGGCCTTCTGCTCCCAAGGATGACACTGGGTGAAGGTCCTAGCTCCCTCCTGGAACCAAAGTGCAGGCTCAGCCCTGCGGCTCTCTGGCTGCTATGCTGCCTCCTGGGTCCCAACCCTTGTGCCCCTAGCCCCCAGCCCGGCTACCAGCCCATTCCCTGCCCCTTCCCTAAGGCACAGCCAAGTTGTGGACCATGGCTTGGAGCCTCCCTCCACACGTGCGTCCTGGACAGGCAGCTGCTTTCTGGACTGCATGACACTAAGATGCTTGTCCCAGGGGCCCGACGCGGGCCCCAAGATGTGCACAGAGGCAAAGCCAGACTTTTCTGTCATTTATTTTCAATAAATAAGCAGCTCAGCGCAGTCGGTCGCCTTGTCCCTGCAAGCCCCACGTGGTTGGGGGAGGGGAGGTTTTCCAGGGTAAAAGGGAGGGTGGGTTGCTGGGGTGGGGAGGAAGAGTGAAGGGACATTGTGTTTATAAACAAGAATGTCGATGGGAGGGGGGATGTGGGGTCTGTGCCACAGCTCTGGCTAAAGAGGTGTCACTACAGGATGGGGAAGAAGGGGCAAAAAGACTGTTACTTCCTTCTTTCATCTTCTGGATCTGGAAGGAAAAAAGGAAGGGTTGAAGCAGGTGGTAGGAGAGGAAGAGTCCCTCCCAGGCTACCTGCTCCCACCCCCGCACTCACCTGGAGGGTCACTCGGCACCCCTTGTACCCACCTGTGTCCCAGACCCCGCTCCCAACCACTGCAGCCCCAGCGGCAGACAGCGCAGCGCCCAGCCAGCGCAACGCAGCGCAGCTCAGCAGACGCGGCGGTGCCCAGAGGCCAGGGCAGTGCCAACCCGCAGAGTAAGGGCAGCAGCCTACCCCCTGCTTGGAAGCACGGCAGTGGCAGTGTGCGAGCGCAGTGACCTCGGGTGACACCGAGGGGGAAGGGGACAGGTGGGGGCACAGCAGCTGGAGGTGAGGGCAAGAAGAGGGGCGATACCTGTGACACGGTTCAAAGAGATGGAGGAGGGGGAAACGGGTTATCCTATGGCCAGAGAGGACAGAGAGACAGCCGTTACTGGGTGGGGGGAGGTGGGTGTGGGGGACCAAGAGGGCTGAGGAGGCTGTGGGATACCAAGGAGAAGGTGTCTGCACCAGGCACAGAGGAGTGGGGAGGGGAGAAAAGGGACCTGGGTGCGCCTCCCTGGTGGCAGTGGTCCTGCCAGGACCAAGGACACACCCACCTGAAAAGGAAGAGGGTGGGGGCAGGCGCCTTCGCAGCGCAGAGGGAGGGGCTGTGCTGGGCCAGGGGCTGACAGGGCTCAGAGGAGGGAAGCCTCTTACCCTCCAGGTAGTTCCGAGCAACGAACTTGAGGAGTTCGTCGAGCCCGATGACTGGCAATGAGATCTTGAGAACCATGAGCCACTGAGTCAAGTCCAGGGCCCGAAGCTTGAAGATCATCTGGGAGGGGGAGGGCAGAGGCAGTGAGCAGGACAAGGGCCCCTCTGAGGAGCAGCGGGCAGGGGCAAGAGGACCCAGCACTGCCCCAACCTGAGCCCACCTTCCCTTTGTGAGCCCTTGTAGTTATAGTGGTCACGGACCCTACAGGGGCTCCGTGTGTGGCGGGAAACGGGTGGCCCAGCCAGAGGGAGGCTCACCGGCAGAGGGTCGACGTAGAGAATGAGGAAATGGAGGGACATGGACAGGCAAATGGAGCCCAGCAGCCAGATGTTCACCCAGGGTGGCATCCGCATGAGGGACTGGTTCTCAGAGAGGCTGCAAGTGCACGGCCAGCCGAGGCAAGGGTGGGAGACAAGAAGAAAGAGTGGTGAGGGGAGAGGGGGGGTGGAGGGCCAAGGCAGCAGGGGGAGGTGGGCAGGCCCTACCTGTTGAGAGCATTGCACATCTCAATGGTGACCAGCACAGACAAGGCCATGGTCATGGGCTCAGGAGCCTCAAAGATCTCACACTCCACACCCTCAAAGTCGGGGTTGTCCTCGGTGCACTGCATGAAGTGAGTCTGCAGGGGGGCGGAGAAGGAACTGGAGTCCCACCAAAGCCTCCAGGCCACCCTCCTGCTTCCCATCCCACCTGTCCCACCTCTGCCGTCCTCCCCTACCAGCTGGTTGTAGCTGACGTGAGGCCCATCCTCCGCATACAGGAACCACCAGGCAGCCGCTCCCACAGTGGCTGCACCCACGTAGCCTATGGTAGAGAGATGGGGACTGGCGGTCAGGGCTGGGGAGATGGGAGGCAGCAGGAGAACCTTATGACCATGAACAGCTGGTTGAGGAAAAGAAGCCTCCAGGGAGCTGCCCTGGAGGGGCTGGTGTCCCAGAGAGGGGGTCGGTTTGGAAGGTTGGAAAGGATTGTGGGGTCTCACCCTACTCACCCCCAATTGCCATGTAGCGGAAGAAAAGCCAGCCACTGATGAGGGGCTCCTTGGGGCTCCGGGGGGGCCGGTCCATGATGTCCAGGTCTGGGGGATTGAAGCCCAGGGCTGTGGCTGGGAGCCCATCAGTCACCAAGTTCACCCACAGCAGCTGCACAGGGATCAGGGCCTCAGGCAGCCCCAAGGCGGCTGTCAGGAAGATGCTGCCAGAAGGAGGCGGTCACATGTCTGTTCTGCTTCCAGATCTGTGCTCACCCCCACCCAGGCTTGGTCCCTCCTGGGCGCCCTCCCTGGCTGCTCACCAGACCACCTCGCCCACGTTGGAGGAGATGAGGTAGCGGATGAACTGCTTCATGTTGTTGTAGATGGCCCGGCCCTCCTCCACAGCAGCCACGATGGTGGAGAAGTTGTCGTCAGCCAGCACCATCTCGGAGGCGGTCTTGGCCACGGCAGTGCCAGAGCCCATGGCGATGCCGATCTCAGCCTTCTTCAGAGCAGGGGCATCATTGACACCATCCCCTGTCTGAGGGGAGAGAGAAGGTGGAACCTGGCCCCTCCTACACACCCCTTCTGCATCAGACCAGGGCCCTCACTCAGCAACTCTCTCCTGGGCCCCTAGCTCCTGAAGACAATTGCCTCAGTGGACACCAAGCAGACTGCCCCATGCCAGACTCCTCAGGCCCCAGCCTGGGGAGGCCTGTTGATCTTCTTACCATAGCTGTGATCTCATCGTAAGACTGCAAATACTCCACAATCTTCGACTTATGGGCAGGCTCCACGCGGGCAAAGCAGCAGGCGCGACGGCAGGCCTCCCGCTGCTCACCCAGGGGCAGGTCATCAAACTCCCGGCCAGTGTAGGCTCGGTCGGTCACCTCCTCGTTCTCCCCAAAGATGCCAATTCTCCGGCAGATGGCAATGGCTGTGCCCTTGTTGTCCCCAGTAATCATGATCACTCGGATCCCAGCATCACGGCACAGCTGGATAGAGCCTGTGACCTCCTTTCGGGGAGGGTCCAACATGCCTACCACGCCGACGAATGTCAGGTCCATCTGGGGAGACAGCAGAGAGTGACAGGCTCAGCAACAGTCTCAGAAACAGCCAGGGAGGAAGCTCTTGAGGAGCTGGGGAGAAAGGTCAGTGAGCTGGGGGGAGAGCTGACTCTGGACCTAGTGTTTAAACCTCAGCAGGGCCTCGTACGCTCAGGGGCAGGAAATGTTCCTTGTTTACACATGTACCTGCAGCTTGGCAGTGCCAAGCCCATTGTGAGTAGCAGACTGTCTTTCACAGAAAGAACTTGAGCAGGAAGTTAGGGCGGTGGTTTCTGCTTTCAGAAGGGCTACTCACTTGCTCCACAACTTAGAGTAAATCTGTGTGAACTGCCATGCCACAGTGTCCCCTCTAGAAAATGAAAGGAGTGGACTTTGGTGCTATTCAGAGAGCCAGTCTACTAGAAAAAAAGCAACTTGTGCCAGAATGAGGGTTGATGCACTGCTTCTTGCATCAGGAAAATCACTGTGGAAATGAGCCAGCTGCCCCGAGTGTGTTCAGTGATGACTGATCTGTTCTGGTGTGCTTGAGTGCCTTGCCTTGTCACAGGTGCACGGATCACACGCAAAGCAGCACTAAGTTTCCTTCAAACCTAACATCCTGTGATTCTAGGACCCATGACAAAGTAGGAAATGACAAGGGTGGTGGAGAGGGTGAGGCAGATGACTCTGGGACAATGGGAGGCTTCCATCTGCTCACCTCATACTCCATGAATTTGGCAGAGTCATCCAAGACCATATCTTCTCGCTTCGGGGGGGTGTCCCGGGTGGCCAGAGCCAGGCAGCGCAAGGTGTCCCGGCCAGTGCCCCACTCCTTGATCACGGTCATGATCTTCTCCTTCACCGGCCCTGTCATTGGCACGCGGGTGGTACCAACTCGCACATAGTTACAACGGTCAATGACCCCCTCGGGAGCACCCTAGGAGACCAGACCAGAATTCAGAAATGACTACCTTCTTTCCAGGGCACAGTGAGAGGGCAGGGATAGGAGAGGGGCTCAGGGTCAGAAAGCAAAGGCACTAGGGCACATTCTGATTTCTGACCTTGACAAACATCTTGTTGCCTACAGCAGCCCGGGATTTGGCTGGGGAGCAATAGACAGACATGGACTTTCTGTCTCGGGAGAACTCCAGGGTGAATTCCTTCTTCATTAGCTGGCGGATCACCTGTAGAGAGGAGACAGGAAGGGAGAGACCAGATGTGAAATCTGTGGGAAAAGAGCGATGACGCTATGCTAGAAGGTAAGAATCCCAGACCCCTTCAGACATAATCAGAAGGGTGTGGAGGTCGAGCGGACCCCAGGCTGAGTCAGCTACACGTGGCACCTACAGCACACCAATAGAGAGATTCCAAGACTAGCGCTGCCACTGTCACAGTGCCTGGTCTAAAGCAAAACAGAAACAAGATGTGTAGAGTGGCACTGTCCAACAGAGCAATCAGTGATGATGGAATGTTCTGTTCAGGAACCGTCTGATATGGTACGACTGAACAATGGCTACTGAGTATGGGAAATGAGGCTGGTGCAACTGCAGAACTGAGATTTTACTTATGTTTAATTTTAATTAATTTACATTTAAACAACCACATGTGTGCTTCTAGAGACTTGTGGTTGGAACAGTGCAGACCTAGTGCCTGGCGGGAAATAATAAGTGCTCTATAAAAATGAATGAGGGCCTTTTCACCAAATGCATCATGGAAATTTCTCCATAAAATAAAATAAAACAGCCCAGCAGGCGTGGCTCAGAGGTTGAGCGTTAACCTATGATCCAGGAGACCATGGTTCGATTCCTGGTCAGGGCACATGCCCGGGTTGCAGGCTCAATCCCCAGCAGGGGGCGTGCAGGAGGCAGCCGATCAGTGACTCATCATTGATGTTTCTATCTCTCTCTCCCTTCCTCTCTCTGAAATTACTGGAAATATATTTAAAATAAAATAAAACAACAAAAATAAAGATAACAATAAATTAAACAAAAAATAAGTTGATCTTATATCATTTGTAAATTTTTTTTTTATGTTGAATTTACTCCCGGGCCATAAGCTTTTGTTTCTTCAGTTTCTTCTGGGATATCTTTTTCTTCTGTGCAACCTCCTCTTCTGGTTTAGGAACAATCTGCTCTTTTTCAGTAAGGATCATCTCAATGTGGCAGGGAGAACTCATGTATGGCTTAATCCGCCCATGAGTTCTGTAAGTTCTACGTCGCATCTTGGGAGCTTTGTTCACCTGGATATGCTCAATGACCAGAGAATCTACATCTAAACCCTTAAGTTCAGCATTGCTCTCTGCGTTTTTAAGCGTGTGCAGCAAAAATTCAGCACTCTTTTTGGGCCACCGACCCTGTGCCCAGCCCCACTGTTTCGCCTGGGCACACCTACCAACTCCACCATTGTAACGACGGAATGGCACACATTGCTTCTGTAAAGTGACATCCTTCAGATACTTGGTAGCTTTTCGAATATGCATACCCTTGATGGCCTGGGCAGTTTCACGAGTGTTCTTAAAGTGAACATGAAGATTTGAACCTCTTGACTTGCATGATTTTGTGGGGTTTTCAAGTGAATAGCGAACCATTTTCAGAGGTCACCTCTGGCCGCTTTCAGGAAGAGGAAGAGCGGAGGCTCTCATTTGTAAATTTTAAAAAATTATGTAAATGATTAAAATATATGAGCATCTTGCATATATATATAAGATTGGCTGATGTGGGAAACATAACACCCCAGAGGAATTCAATGTAGACACTGAGTAAATATTAATAGCAAAGACTCCGAGTAAGAGAAATAAGGGGAAGTGAAAGAGTATGCAGTAGTCACATTTCCCAAATCCTAAATCAGGTCTCAAGATATGCTAAAAACAAGTGTGCTTCTAGAGACAGAAGGATAAGAGCTGCCCCAGAGTGGGGTCACTTGTGGTTTCTGTGTCCAGCTCCATTACTTTTCAACTAGGAGGAATGGGAGGAAGTGATCTTAACTCATCAAGGGATGTTGCAGCTGGGCAGTGGCAAGAGCAATACTGGTTCAGGGGCAGCAGGTCCTATTCAAAGTCAGCCTGACCAAGAAAAGCTGTGGAGAGACCATCTGTCTGTACTGGCTGGGGTCCCAGCATGGGGCACAAGGGCCCTACCCAGCCTGACGAGGGACCTCTGCTTCCTGAGGTTCCTTGGGTCCTGCCTGGCGTATGGGGCAATGGGGGTGAAGAAGGGCCCTGTGGGAGGGAGCAGCCAGACTCACCGAGTTGCAGGCATTGGCCCTCTCCACCTTTGAGAGGCTGCGCACGTCAGTGTTGAATACATTCATCTTCTCTACCAGGGTGGTGAGCGCTGTCTCGGTGGCCTCGCCTACCTTCTCATAAACACCCTTGGCCTGAGAGGGCAGAGGAGAAAGAGGAAGTAGGTGCCCTGGGCTCCTGGTCCCTGCTCCCACCAATCATACCCACCTTCCACCTAGAATGAGAAGGGAGCAAGCCCACTCCCTTCCCCTTACACCCAGGAAAGGACTTGGTACAAGGGACCTGCTTCCCATAACCCCTTCCTTGTGACCTGCTGAGGACGCCTGGCCTTTGCGCCAGCTGGAAGGGGAGGAGGGGCTGCTTCAGGAGTGGAGAGGTTACCTCGTTGAAGTCCAAGGAGGAGTCATTGCAGAGGGCACAGATGGTGGCCAGCTCCACCAGCCCATCATACTGCCCTGCCCGGACTGGCTTATCATTCTTCAAGCTGGCAGAGGGTGGGGAGCAGGGAAGGAGAAGAGACAAGCAGAGAAGAATAGGGAATGAGACGGAGAGAGGGCAAGGGGAGAGCAGTGCGACACGGTCGGGGAGGTGGCAACCACCTTGGAGATCAGGTGCCACAGAGAACAGGTCAGGGAAGGAAGGAGAGAGAGGAAGGAAGACAAAACTAGAGGGAGGGCCCCAGGGAGAAAGGTGGGGTGTGTGGAGGGGGCATGAGGAGCTGAGGAGACTTTGAGGGAACTTACACCTCTCCTTCTGGAGCGTAAGTGGAACCAGTGATAGAGAACTCGTTCAGCACGCAGGAGTCCCCGTCCACCCTGTCGATGACAAACATCTGCGGGGAGAAGGAGAAGGGCATGTGCCCAGACGCCTAGCTCTCCCCTCCCCTGAAGGCAGTCTGCACTGAGGGCAGGCCCTGCCTCAGAACGCCCCTCAGCCCGGCCACCTCACCTGTGCAAACGAAGTGAGCTTCCTACCACCCTCCGGCTGGCCTCTCTTTTTCTCCCCAAACCCTCCCCTCTCCCACCACTCCGTTGCAATGTTCTCCATGTTTGGTTAGCGGCCTTAAAACAGAGGTTAAGACCTCCACAGTAAGGTGTGGTGGGAACTGCAGCTACCAGTCCACCTGTGAGCACATGACCCATATCTAGCTCCAGCCACCTGTGGCTAGATCTTCTAGTACTGCAGAAACAGCTAAAAATGCAGGTTATTTGCCTATGAAATCTCTTGACTTTCAATGTGGGCAATGAATTCTTTTTTAAAAAAATATACCTTTATCGATTTCAGAGAGAGGAAGGGAGAAAGAGAGTTGAAACATCAATGATGAGAGAGCCATCATTGATCGCCTGCCTCCTGCACGCCCTCTACTGGGGATCGAGCAACAACCTGGGCATGTGCCCTGACCAGGAATCGAACCACGATCTCCTGGATCATACATAGGTCAATCAATGCTCAACCGCTGAGCCATGCTGGCCGGGCAATGAATTCATTTTTATGAAACATGACAGGAGCTGGCTGCACATGCCCGTGGTCTGGCTTTGAAGGCTGTGCTTTGGAAGGTTGTAGCATATGCAGTGCTCAGAGGGGGGCAGTCCACTGTGAGCCAGAGCAAGTGTGGAAGGGATGGATGGGGCTTAAGACATGTTCCAGGCCAGGCTGGCGTGGCTCAGTGGTTGAGCACTGACCTATGATCCAGGAGATCGCAGTTTGATTTCAGGTTGGGGCACAAGTCCGGGTTTCGGGTTCAATCCCCAGTGGGGGGTATGCAGGAGGTAGCCTATCAATGACTCTCTCATCATTGATGCGTCTATCTCTCTCTCTCCCTTTCCCTTCATCTCTCTCTAAAATCAATAAAAATATATTTAAAAAAAAAAAAAAAAAAGACATGTTCCAAGGCAAAAGAGTCTATAGTAAAGTCAGTTTGGGAAACTCTGGGTTAAACAAAGTGAAATCCACCCTCTTTACAGTCATCCTTCTCAGAGGCTTTCAAATGCCGAGAGGCATGTGGGTCTCCCTGAGGAGCCAAGGATTCAGGTTTTCTCACCCTGGTCTGACCACAGAGGCCTCGAACCCCAGAACAACAATTTATATGTCACAGACATGCCATTTCAAGAACCCTGTTTAGGGCAGGAGTTCTTGGCCTGGGGTCCATGGATGACCTCACCCCAAGGAGTCTGTGGACTTTGATGGCAAAAAAAAAAAAAGAGACATCTTTTATTTTCTCTATGACATTTAGTATTTCCTTCCAATTGTGAATGCAAGCTATGAACCACAGCTTCAACATTACGGTAGTTCCTAGACCCACTGCTAGACTTGCTACTTAAATGCATTAATAAAGAAGCTAAAGTGTTACTAAATCGCAAATTTGTTTCTAAAATATTTTTGTTTAAGTCATTGGTTTCCTCTGTGATCTATATTTTTAAAACAGAATCCTATATGTTTACTTTATACATTTAAAATATACTGAGAAGAGGTCCAGACTGCCGAAGAACATAAGGCACGGGAAAGATTAAGAGCCCTGGTTTAGGAAGTGCTGTTCGAGATTAGTGTGGCCAGCTCACCGGGGCCCTGCTGTGGATGACCATTCTGGAAGGCAGTCTAGTGCACAGGCACGAGTTCTGGGCCAGACAGACTTGGGTTTGAAACTCACTTCTGCTACTTACTAACTGGGCACTGAGTTTCCCAGAGCCTCAGTTTCCTCCTCTGGAAAATAGGGTAAATGAGACCTTTCCCTGTCGGGGCTGTTGTGGAGGATGAGAGATAATAGGGGACAGTGTCTGGCACAGGGATGGTGGCTGTAGGGAGCTATCTGGCTGGGGTCTCTCTGATTCCTTCCCTAGCTTGCAGGATGGCGCTCTATCTGCCCTCTGAGCATTTCTTTCCCAGGTCAAAAAGAAGCCATCAGTGATGAAGGGGCAACCCTATCTTTGGAGGCCTCATTTCACCCAAGGGCAGTCTTCTGAGCGGGAGTTGCCCGCTCTTCTCTGACCTTGCAGACAGACATCTGGTTGGTGGTGAGGGTGCCTGTTTTGTCGGAACAGATGACCGAGGTGCAGCCCAGAGTCTCGACAGAGGGCAAGCTCCTCACAATTGCATTTTTCTTTGCCATCCGGCGGGTGCCCAAGGCCAAGCAGGTGGTGATGACTGCAGGAAGACCTGTGGGGGGAAGAAGATGGGGTGAGGGAACAATACCAGAGATGGGAAGGAATGGCCCCCCCAAAGATATCAGTCCCCTATCCCTGGAACCTGTAAATGTTACCTTATTTGGAAAAAGGGTCTCTGCAGATGAGATTAGCAAACGGGGGGGAGAAAGAGAGACGGCCATACCTTCTGGGATTGCAGCCACAGCCAGGGCCACAGCAATCTTAAAGTAGTAGATGGCACCACGGAACCAGGAGCCCCCATGGACGGGATCGTTGAAGTGGCCGATGTTGATAAGCCACACAGCCACGCAGATGAGAGAGATGACCTTGGAGAGCTGCTCCCCAAACTCATCCAGCTTCTGCTGCAGAGGGGTCTTGTCCTGTTCTGTGGCGGCCATTTGGTCGCGGATCTTCCCAATCTCGGTGCTCACACCAGTAGTGGCTACGATGCCTACGGCCTTGCCAGCTGCAATGTTGGTGCCCTGGGAAGGTGCAGAAGAGGCAAGGAATCAGACAAGCGGAGTCACCGACTGCAGGACTCCTCTGTTCTCGTGCTGCCAGGTCTCTCCCAGACCAGCTGGCCCTGCACGGCTCACCGAGAAAAGCATGTTCTTCTTATCCTGGTTGACAGCTCGGGGGTCAGGAACGGGCTCTGTGTGCTTGATGACAGATACGGACTCGCCTGTGGAGAAGGGGACAAGGGGGCTTTTCAGATGACATCGTGTCTTTCTCCCATACTTCCCGCCCTTAACTCCCTCCCTGCTTGGCAGCACAGGGTCTGGGAAGAACCAAGCAGCAATCCTGGAGGAAGTCTGTGCTCTGGAAGAAGCCACGGGAGGCAAACAGGGAATTCATTGCACTTAGAGTGAAAACTCCTGGACCCACGCCTCGGCTTCACCACTTACAAGCTGCGTGTCTTAGGATCACTTAACCTGTTAGCTCCTCTGTGAAACAACAGGTACACTTCAGAACAAGGTCTTGGTGAAACCAAGGCAGCTGACTTATGTGACAGTGAAAGTCCATTGCAGAGCCCGTCCTGGGAGGGGAGGCGTGCTGCGTGGAACCTTACCTCCCTCCCCAGATGGCAGGGCTCAGACAAGCCTTGCCTCCTTGGACCATGGGGAATGCTCAGCTCCTCACCACCCTCTCCCCATGGAGACCCAGAAGCAGTGGTGTTTTAAGCGCTTCTGAACCTGTGCCTTGTCCTAGAATCTACGGTTCCTTACTCGCAGGCTTCTGAGAAGATAGGATAGTTCTCTGGGTGAATGTGTATGTAGAAGGGACGGATCAATGGCCATCTGGAGAATAGGCACAAACGTCCCGCCCTCTCCCATGACCCTTGTGTTTCAGTTTCACGACAGTAAACAATGCTGAGCAGTGCTGAGGGGGCTGCCACTACGGAGCCCGGAGGGGCCCTACTGCTGGGTGTTCTCTTCTCATCTGGAATTTCACCCGTTTGCCCACCCAGCTCCGACTCATCAAATCCTTGCCCCATGCCCCCTGACGCGCCCTCCCACCCAGGCCAGCAGACCTGTCAGGATGGACTGGTCAACCCGGAGGGTGGTAGATTTGATGGAGAGGATGCGGATATCTGCAGGGACTTTGTCCCCCACTGTGGAGAAAGTGGAGGAGAGTGAAGTCAGTTGGGAAAGTACTTTTACTCAGTAAAATACAATTTTTGTCCAGCTACCTCACCTCACCCTTCAGGTCTTGGAGAGGTCGCCTGGGCCGGGTGCCCACCCTGGGCTTGAGTCAGGCCCTCGGCATGTGCTCCTGTTGCCCCAGCATCTCCCTCTTAACACTCATGCCGCTGTCCCCCTCCTTGAAAGCTTTTCTCCCCACTGGGCTGGGAGCCCTGTGAGGGGACGGCCTGGCATGCTGAATAAATTTATGTTGAAGGACTGAAGGGAAAATTAGGAATATTCCAGTTGTGTAATGAGAAACTAAAACTAAGAATGGAGACAGCAAAACAGAGAGAGAAACAAGTGAGAAAGGTGAGGAGGGAAAGGCAAGAAAAGAAATAAAGAAAACAGGGTGAGCTGGAGAGATGCGCGCCAGAGGAAGGGAGTGGATGGAGCGGCCAGGGAAGGTAGGAAGGAGCAGGAGGAAATATGGGAACTGAGAAAAATCAGTGTCGCCCAAGACAAAAGCTGGAGCAAGAAGCAGGAGAGAGTGAATGGGAGGGAGATCCAGGAGGAGAGAGCAGAGCAGCTGGGGCACAGGAGGCAGGTCTGCATGGAGAAGTCACACAAGACATGTGCTGTCCAGTCTCAGCATGTGAGGGGGGGGGCAGGGACCCAGGAGAGTGCGCTGGGGAGGTGGCAGAAGAGAAGGGGGGGTCTGCTGAGAACAAGGAGTGGGGGGACAGGGGAAATAACACACAGCAGAGAGCTGAGAGGCTGTGGGGAGGCCAGAAGGAATGGGTCTGTACAGGAAGCCACTTTGGGGGGAGGCTGCAAGGCAGATGCCCCACCAGACTAAATGCCTCCCAGGCCCTCTGCCCAACCCTGCCTGGTCCTAAGGATGGTTCTGGGGACAGGGTTTGCCTGTTTCCCTTCCCTTGTTTCGAAGGTTCCTCCTCCTGTGCCAGAGGAAGCTGATGGAGGAGGGAGGAGGTTGGCCATGGAGTTGGGCGGGACACCCTGTCACCCAAGTCGAAGTGATATTTATAGACATTCATGGCACTGAGTCCAAACTGTCACCATAGCAGGACAGTGATGGGACACCAGGGTCTTCAGCCTGCCCTCCCTCCCTCCCTCTCTCCAGGTTTCCCATGGTGGCAACATAGGTGTCTGGTGGAGGTAAGCCCACTGAGAAAGACATTCCCCTCTGCCAGGAGCCTGGAGATGTGGGGAGGCCTGCGCAGGGCAAATATAAAAACCGCTGAAGGGGGCAGAATCCCAGTAATCTTAGCCACCCGGCCCCCACCTCTCCCTGGTCAGGCATTAAGTGTCCCTCACCAGAGAGGCGGGGCCCCTCCTTGAGCTCTCCTCCTCCCAGGTCCCGTGCTCTCTGCTGGGGCCTGAGTTTCCCTTACATGGTCGGGGGCTTGGAGCCTTTGGCCCCCCCTCCTCCCTTCTACCCTCGCTCCTTCCCCTTTGAGAGGCCTCAAGGGCACTGAGAGGTCAAGATTTAAGGCTGACCAAGCTTGGGGGTGGGTGGAAGGAGAGGGAAGCCAGGCCTCAGGAGGGGGTGGAGATGGGACCATTGGCAGGGACTGGGTTCCACCTGTTGCTTGCAAGTACTGGGTGAGAGGCGGGGGAGCAGGGGGTCTGCCTGCAGTTTCAGGGACAGGACTGGCTGTTCCTGCAGAGACTCTGACAGGGAGGGGGTGCTGTGGCCACAGTGCCCTGGGGTGACCTCCTGAGGAGTCTGGGAAGGAGAAGCAAAGGCTCCACCATCCTGGCTACCTCCTGAACACCAGAATCAGGGAATGACCAGCCCCTGCCCCCACATCCACATCTTTTTGGCCTCAAACCCAAGGCCTCCCATTCTGGACCACTCATTCCCATCACTCACCAGCCACCTCCACAATGTCCCCTGGGACAATGTCCCGAGCCTTGATCCTCTGCACTGACTTTCGGTCAGCCCGGTAGACTTTCCCCATCTCGGGTTCATATTCCTTCAGAGCCTCAATGGCGTTCTCTGCATTACGTTCCTTGGGGTACAGGGTGGAGGACAGGAGGATCATCAGAGGGAGGAAGGTTGTGGGAGGGGAGGGGACTGGCTGGGGAGGGCCAGGGGAGGGCGGAGTGTAGAGATGGCGGAGCAGGGGCCAGAGCCCTGGGGGCAATAGGGGCATCACAGAGGAAGAGGGAGGTTATGCAGTCCTGGCTCCTGGCACAGGGAAGCAGACAAACCCCACAGGGGGGTCGGGGGGGTGTGTGTTGAAGAAAATCACTTATGGCTGAAAACAGTTAAGGGGCTTTTAGGGAGAAAAGAGAATAAAAGAAAATCAAAAAGCAAGGAACAGGAAAAGTAGAGGGCGGTAAGGTAAGAGAAAGGAGAAACTCAAACTATTATTTACTGGACTCCTACTATAGGCCAGGCACAGGGTCAGGCACTTTTGCACTTGTCATCTTGTTACATTTCACTACAACTCGAAGGGACAGGGCTATTAGCCCCATTTTATGGATGAGGAAACTGAGGCTCAGAGAGAGATGAAGGAACTTGCCCAGGGTTACACAGCCAGCAAGTGGCAGTAGGAACAACACCTCTCCCATCTTTCCAACATTCTGTCCAGTTTGCAAGTGGAGCAACAGGACCAGAGAAGAGGCAAGCCCAGGGGAAGCGGGGGAGGGAGGGTGGGGGAGGCTGGCCGCCTGTTCAGTGTCAGGAGGTGAAGGGGTGATGCGGGGTCAAAGCTGACCTGCCAAACCCCCACGATGGCATTGGCAATGAGGATCAAGAGGATGACAAAGGGCTCGACAAAGGCAGTGACGGTCTCTTCACCTTCCTCAAACCAGGCCAGCACCTGGGAAGCAGGGAAAGGGAGAATGACAGGAAACAGGTAAAGAAAGCCAGCGAAGGCCAGAGCAGGGCCGGAGCCGGCGGCGGGCGCCCCGGGGGCACCGCCTCGTGCACCCACACACCGCACAGCGGCCCGAGGTCCCACACTCCGAGGCACGCATCACACAGCACTGCCACCGCCGCCACTCAGGGGCACGGGCGGGCACAGACACGCACCATCCCGGGGTTGACTAGGAACGCTTTCAGGCTTCCCTGAGTTGTTGGCTTGTAAATGCAGCTCAGGGGACACCCAGGCCAACTAGCCCCACGGCCACATCCACCCCAGGGGAGCCAAGGGTCCATAGGAAAAACTCCGCGGTCCTCGCGGGCACCTGGCCCACCCCCTCCCCCACAGCCGCGGCAGGGAAGCTCCGATTTCACGAGGGAGCAGGAGAGGGGGATAGAGTTACCCGGCCTCCTGTACACACCCCACCCCAGCTGTTGCCTCTGCCAGGCAAAGGCAACAGCCACAGGCAAATGTCAAGGAGCAAATCTGAGAAGGGAGAAGGGAGGCCCTGCCAGCTAGCGCTCAGGGGCCCACCAGGCCTCCGTTAAGGAGCCCAGGGGACAGGGGGCCTTTTTTGCCTCCAGAGCCTTGTCTTCCTTCAGGACTACGAGGTTGAGGGAGAAATCCCCAAACGCAGGACGGACTGCTGGGAAGGTGCGTGAGGAGGGGAGCTCCGGCGCAGGAGAGGGGCCAGGACCTCGAGGAGGGCGTGGGGTCCGCCCCGGGGCCGCGAGGGCCTGGGGAGGGCAGGGAAGGGGCAGGTCGGGGACACGGGGGCCTCGGGAGCCCCACCCTGGCGGGGGCGCGCGGGCAAGGCCAGGGGCAGGTGAGGAGGGGAGGAGCCCGGGCGCGGCGTTTGGAGTCGCCCTCGCACCGGCAGCTCCCTCCCGCCTCCAGGAGGGAGCCTGCCTCGACCAATCAGCGCCAGGAGGGCGGGGCAGGCGCGCTCGGACGCCCGGGATTGGCGGAGTGGCCCGCGGCCCGCGCGCGGGGAGCAGCGGTGCCCGGGCGGCGGCAGTCTCTGAGCCGGGGAGCCCTGCGCTCCGGGGGTAACCCGAGCCTTCAGAGCCCTTGAAGCTTCGGGGATGGCTTAGCTTCAGTGTTTTGGCTGAGAACACCCCTAAAGCTTAAAATAAAACCTGACTGCGGGGTGTGGGGAAGGACAGACGAGGAGGCAGATCGGCCCCACCCGCTCAGCTCTGGTCGGTAGACTAGGATGCTGAGGGCTCGGATTAGAGCAGCCTGTGATTCGGAGCCAACACCCAGCACATTCTCCAGGTCTCCCGAACCCACACCCCCGCCATCCCCCAGATGCCTCCCACACTTACGAAGGAAATGCAGGCGGCCAGGAGAAGGATCCGCACCAGGAGGTCTTCAAACTGCTCTACTACCAACTCCCACAGGGACTTCCCTGGGGAAAGAGGCGGGGGAGGGGGACCCCCGAGGTTAAAGTCTAGCGGAAGAACCTCTGGGACTCTGGGTGCAAGGTGGGGTCCAGGGACTGAGAGTGCCCTGACTTGCAGCCTGGAGCTGTAAGGCTCTGGGCCGATGGGCAGGCCACTTGGTACTTAGAGACGGGCTGAGGGAGCTTGCCAGGGCTCCAAAAACAGGCTCCTTTCTCAAAGTGCTGGGCAGTTGTTCAAGGGCTGGATGGCTCAAGGGGAAAGTGCCTGGAAACTTCTACCCCCAGCCAGACTCTAACCATTGGGGAGGGATATTTGCCCTAGGAGTCAGTAGGGAGAAGGCAGGGAGAAAGGAATGGGGCACAGAGGGGAGAGGGGTGTCATTTGCGACAGCTCAGGGATTCCAGTAGCTTACCTTCCTCAGCAGGTAGCTCTACCCAGGGAAAAAGAAGAAAAGAACATATTCATTTGGGGTTCAATCTAATGCCCCCCACACCCAGGAGTCTGTGACTAAGACAGGAGAATCAGGCCACCAGCAGGGCATCTGAGGTTCACCAAGGTCATCCCATAAAACCTCCCAAACTCCGGTCAGGGCCCCTGTTCTCTCAGTACCCTCTTCCCCCTGTAGTCATTGGACCATGGCCCAGAGCTTTTCCCTAAGGTACCCTGGCAGGAGAAGCTCCAGTTTGAGTGTGAGTGTGCGTGCGTGTGTGCTGCGGGGTGCAAGAGGGCATTACCAGCCTCACCTCCAGAGGACACTTACCATTGGGGCCGTATTTCTCCAGATGCCGCTTAACTTGGTCCGGGGTGAGGCCTGTAGTCTCGCTCACCCCAAAATAGGCCAGACATTCCTCTGTGCTCTTGGAGTGTGCAGACTCCATTGTGCTCCCTTCCTGGGGGCCAGGGGTCGGTGTTCCTTCTGGGGGGGTTCCACGTGTGGGGGGTCTTCCTCAGTGTGTTC
The DNA here is from genome assembly GCF_054644295.1 of Miniopterus natalensis. NCBI lineage: Eukaryota > Metazoa > Chordata > Mammalia > Chiroptera > Miniopteridae > Miniopterus > Miniopterus natalensis. Next base: position 96,471,295 of record NC_142083.1, read on the forward strand.
ACCTGCCTGTTTGTCTGGGTTTCTTCCTTTTTGTCTCCTGCCCCCCCCAGATTTTTCTTCCCTCCACGAAGCTCTGACCCCCGTCCCACTTGTAGCAGCTGGCCACCCCCCCCAACCCCCAGCTGGTCCTTATGAGGGAGTAGGGGGGGCCAGGCTCCCCCCTCCCCCAGATCTGGGATTGGCTGGCTGAGGCTCCAGCAGGAGGGGTCAGAAGAGGGAGATATTTCTGCTGACAGAGGGGGAACAGTGGGGCTGCAGCCTGAGGTGTCACTCAGAGGGAAGCTAAGGTGGCCCTAGCCACAGGGAAGGGGGGGTAGGGAGAGACTTCACTTTCTGTCTTCTGCTACTGACCCCTCCTCCAGTTGCCTCAACTTCCTCAGTTGCATTGAATTTCCTATTCCCAACTCATCCCTCCAGTTCTTCCCTCAAGCCCACGTCTCCTCTCAGGCCTTCACCTTTCACTTTCTTCACACCCCTTCCCGGCTCATCCCCCTAAACCTGTCTCTCCTGCCAATCTCTGTCCTCACCCAGTTTGTTTAAAGGCCAGCAGAGATACTCCAACCTTAAAGGAAATGAGTTGGGGAGAACATCTTTTGGGGGCTAGAGGAAGTGGCTCTAGAGGAACAAGGGGAAGCAGGGAGGGGAGAGGGTCAAGGGGACAGAGCAGAAGATGGTAACCCTACCCTAGGGAGGGGTTGCTGCAGCCATCAACAAGGGATTTAGTGTCCAGGCCCTGGTGAGCAAAGCCAGGACTGCCTGTCTCTCCCCTAAACTCCCCCCCCACCCCCATCGCTCTAACCCAGCCTCTGGGAACATAGCCTTCAGGCCCCCCCATCCCTAACAGTGAATCCCCCCCCCCAAGAAAATGGGATACCCAGGCATCAAGGTAACCCAAGAGGCTACAGAATGTGCTGATGGCAGAAGGGGAGGGATAAATGTTTTAGGATGAGGGTAGGGGTCACCCCAAGTCATGGAGTAAGGGTTACCTTACCCACACTGCTCTCTTTAACCCAAGGGGTTTACCTGGCAGACCCCAGATAGCGTGTGGTCTGCACTCCACCTGGCCCTGAAGTATCTGTCCTCATAGGGAGGAAGGAAAGCTCTGTGCTCAGGCCCTGAGCATACTCCATCAGAAGAGGCATGAGGGAAGAGGCATCAAGGCACCAAGGGGCCTGGGGAAGCTGCATTGGCTTCAGACCAAAGGCGCGGGGAGGGGCAGGTTGATGGGGACAGGTCTAGGGGAAATAAGGACAGAACAGAGCTGGGGTAGCAGACAGAGCTACCAGGGTCAGAGGGAAGTCTGAGCAGTGGGGAAAAGGGACAGCAGGGAGCTGGCATGTGGCAGCCAGGTGGGTGGGGGCCCAGGGCTGGGTGCAAAGCCACAAGTTGTTGCTGAGCGGCTGGCCTTGGTGTCAGCTTCCTCAGAGAAGCAGCTGCTCTGAGCCCCCCACCCCCACTCTGGGATGGGGGCATCTTTTGGTTATTACCAGGGCAGCTGCTGGAGAAACAGGAGGGTAGCATGGGGTGTGAGTGGGGAAAGAATGGAGAGCAGAGAGAGGTTCAATGAGAGTAATGGTGAAAGGTCAGTGAGAGGAAGCAGCCTCATGACCCTGACCTCAAGCCCTTCCTCGTTTTAGGCCTCAGTTTCCTGAAATGAACAGTGAGGATTATAGGCTGTTGAATGGATTCTCGAGGCTGCTCCCTCTCTGGTGCTCAAGTTCCTAAGCAGACAATGGCATAGGAGGCAGTGAGGCAAAGGAAAGGGAAGCACCACTTTTGGGGAGTAGGTAAGCCAGCAGGAGTGGATGGCACTTAAGGATTAGGTCCCCCACACTCATCCCTTCCTCCTCCTGGATTTAGGGGAGGGCAGTCTCCTGGGTGAGTTGAGGACATGGTGCCCCTTCCCTCCCCCTCTTCATGGTTCCAACAAACCCCTCCTCTAAAGCAGAATCCTGCTGTGACCTGGAAAGGGGGGCTCAGACAATGCGGTATGAGTGCCCATCGACAAGGCACCTCCACCTGGCCCAGCACCCATCCACCTACTTAGGCCAGAATCAGGCTCAGCATCTGCCAAGCCTTTTGCACTGGCTGGCTTCTCCCCGCCACTACCTGGAGGAGTGACAGGAGCACTGTCTTAAAGGAGCAGGAATGCCCAAACATGGAGAAGGGGGAGAAGACTGGACAGATCACAGCTTCAAGGGAGTTGAGAGCATGATGCTGAGGAAAGGAGGCAGGCTTTACAGGATGCTGCTGCCAACAGGGCCCTTTAAGGTTAGTCCCTTCTACCTCCCTCAACTTCCCAGAGGGAGAACTGAAGCCAGAGAGGGAAAGCCGCCAGCCAAGAGCCGCAAAAGGATCATCATCAGGGTGTGAACAGGGATGGGGAAGGCTGCGCAATGAGGCGCTTGCTCTCTTGGATTCCTCCCACTGGGGTCTCCAAGCCCAGGGTTGGAAGGTGTTCTTCGCTTCCTATCTGAAGGGTGAAGCTTAGAACGGGAGAGGTCTCATTTGGAGATAGGGCCTGGCCAGTCCCTGACCAGTTCCGAACTTGAGTTGAACTGCCCATAAAAGTTTAGAGGGAAACAGTCTTAGATTCCTCCAGCCAAGACATGCAAACCTTGGGGTATAGGAGGGGTCCATGAACCCCTCCCCACCCATCTTCAGAAGGCAAGTTCCAGAGGGCTGGCAGGGTTTAGGGCAAGGGGGAGCCTCGCAGTACCAGTTGCTGCTAGATTAGGAGAGGATCAGGCCCTGCCTACACTGGGGTGCCATAGTCTTCCCTCACCAACTCACATTTAGGATACATAGCTCCCAGATCCCTAAACCAGCCCCACCTTTGCAAGGCTGATTCTATCCCCAGTATCCTGAGGCCAAGGTTTGGGGGAGTCCCGGGGATTAGACAAAACTGGGAGAGCCAGCAGGCTTCCCCCAGCTAGCCCCAAGCCTGGGTAGCCTGTGAGCCCAGCTGTCTCCTGTCCATCTCCGAACAGGACACAAGGCCCAGAATAGCAAGGTCATAAGCATGGGTAGGAACTGGAGGTGGGGGCAGAAGCTGAGGGGCGTGAGAGTATAGGCTCAACACTGCCTGGGAGGGAAAGGGAGAATGGTGAGAGGGAGTGCTGGATGGAGATGGGGAAGGGAGAGGGCCAAGCAAAATAGCTGAGTCTACCCTGGACAGTGTTTCTCAATGGTTAGAGGACCGGCCCTCACATCAAAGGCTCATGGGTTTGATTCACCATCAAGGACACATACCTGGGTTGCAGGCTCCAAACCCAGCCCTGGGCGGGGTGCATGTGGGAGGCAGCCAATCGATGTGTCTCTGTCACACTGAAGTTTCTTTCTCTCCCCCTCCCTCCCTCCCTCTCTAAAAATCAATGGGGGTGATTAACACCACCAAAAAAATAGGTAAGAGTCTTCTGAATCTGGCCCCTCCTTGCTGACACCCACCACCCACAGAGGGGGCTGCCCTCCACTGGAGGAGGGCACAGCTGCAGTTCACAGAGCAGAGCCTGGGTTAAGCAGGGATTTGGGGTGGTGGTGATGGGAGACCCGAGAAGGAGGAAAGGGAGGTGTTGCAACTCAAATACCCACAGGGCCAGGCAAGTCTTGTGAGTGAAGTGGTCTGGCGGGGATGGAGAAAATGTGGAAGGTGGACTGCATGAGGCTGGATCGTCTGATTTTCAAGAGAAGCCAATAATCTGAACTTTTATGTGAAATTTCAATGGAAACATTATCCAGGTCAAGCAAATCATGTCAGTAGCTCCAACCTAGATGTAACTTCCTATTTCATAGATGAGGATACTGAGGCCTAGAGGGACTAGGCCACAGCAAATGAGAGGCAAAGCCGCGAGTGGAAGCCAGTGCTCTCTGCCATGTATCCTCCACCTTCCCAGCTTGGCTCTGAGAGGTGGAGAGTCAGCCTGACCTTGGGCCCCTCTGCAGCCAGACTCTGTGGCTGCCACATTAAATCTCTCCTAACACAGGCACCATGTCCCCAGCCCCACCCCCATGACCTCTCTCTGCCTGCTTTCTCCCTAGGGTAGAAAGCCTTAACTGAAGAATTCAGAGCAGGAAGGGTCCTTGGAGATCGTCAATCCTGTTGTTCACTGTCCTGTCCCATTAAAAGAACTTGGCTGGAAACTCCGAAAAGCACTGTTTGGCTCTGCACTTACCACTCAACAGCAGAGTCCAGAGGAGCAATGGACAGAAAGTACAGGACTAGGGAGCAACAGGGACTTCACCTGACCCAGCCCTCCGGCCTCTCAGCTCTGGAGCTCACACCACCAGTGGACTACCTTCCTGACCCGCCTGTCCCAGCCCCCACTGCAAACACTGGCCACAGCCACCAAGATGAACTGAGATAAACCCTTTTATTTATTTATGCTTCTCCATTTTGTTTAAAACAACAACAACAACCACCTTAATATTAACTGACAGCCCTTCCCCCTCACCCCTCCTTGGGCTGGGGGGTAGTTAATGGGGAAATGGCCCCCAGGGGTGGGGCTGACCAAAGAGCCCCTTGGAGAGGTAATGGAGCCCAAATACCCTCCCCAGGGGACAGGGCACCTGTAGTGTATGAACTGGGGAGTTAACAGGGCTATTGAACCTCTTCTTGTACCAACATATATGCCCTTGGCCATCAAGGGTAAGGAAGCATATGGGGAGGGGATTCCTACCGCTCCTCTATGTCCCTGCCCAGCCCCAGTCTCAGGAACTGAGGGCTGGGGAGCAAGAAAGTGGAGAAAGGGTTGGGGTAGGGTGTCTCACACAAAGGAGTACTGGTTATTAATGGCTCTGGGATGACCCCCTTCTTCTCCATCGCCCCCTAGTGGTAACTGCTGGAGCTGCACCATCGGTGTTGCCTCAGGGACCCCACCAGATCCAGGGCCTCCCTGGACCTCCATGCCTGGTGTTATGGCCTCTTCCAATTCAACCACGGGGACCAGCTCAACCATGGGGACCAGCTCTTCCTGGATCCCTCCACTGCCCACTTTCTCTTTCTCTTGCCTCTCTTTGGCTGCTGTGGCTGCTGCTGCCGCCACTTCTGGCGCCCCCGACGCCTCTTCTGCCCCAGGATGTGGGGGATCTGTCCACGAAGGGGGTTCAGGGGGCGGGGGTGGGTCGTGGGAGGTGCTCGGTTCTGGATAGGAATGGTAAGAAGACAGACTGATTGTGGAGGGAGGCAAGTTCTTGCAGCAGCCTCCCCTTCACTTATCCCCACAGGAGCCATGTGCTATCTCCCCCACATCCCATCTCCTGAGCAACCCCCCATCCATGGAAGATGGATCATGGGCGGTGGTGAGAGGAGGACCACACTTACACACAGTCACTCGCTCCGAAGGGCATGAGGGTGGAGGAGGCATCGGGGTAGCATCGATCTCCCTCGCACACCCCTGCATGGCTCCCGGCCTGCTCTCGGCCTGGGGGGAGGGGCAACGTGGGGACAGATGGGACGTTGGGATGGGGAAAAGGGAGAGATCAGACAGGGACATCAAACATTAAGGAAAGAGGGAGGGGATCAAACCGAGCATTCCCAAGAAGGGCAGGCCCAAGGCAAGGCGGTGAGGAAGGGCAAAGACAAGGCTGGGGAGGATGTATTGAGGAGACAGACAAATGATGGAACAGAGGAGTCTGATGGAATGGGAATGCACCAGCCCACTCAGCTTCCTCCCGACTCCAGCCAGGAGCTCTCTGCCTTCCTGCCTCCTCTCAGCGTACTTCTTTCCCTTTGAACCCCCACACAGGCCCCTGCTCTCCCTTCTCTCCCTAACAAAGCCTCTCCTCCTCACCGACCCCACCCCACCTTTCTGGCACACACACCTCCTCACTTCTTGGGTGCACGGGCACCTCCTCCCCTGCAGACCTGCTCTGCTCACCCTGCTGTCGCTGGGAGGACACAACATAGCTGCCAAGGACAACATCACTGGGGCCTCCAGACTCCAGAGGGATGGGGTGCACCCGGAAATGCTTGAGCATATCAAAAATGGACTGGAACCACAGGTGCTGGACCCGGCACTGACCCTCCTCATTCAGCGACAAACGCAGGTGCTGAGGGCAGGATGAGCAAGGTGAAGCAGGAGCCCAAGCCACTGCCAATTACCAAACACACCTCCCCGGATGGCAACGTTCCCCACTCCACCCGCAAGCTCTCTGTGGAGAACAGAGCCTTTTCCTCAGTCACTCACCTTGGCCTTGCCCTGGAAGTTGAAAGTGAGGACGTATTCGCCCCGCCTTGTCTCACTCTGACGTACCAAGAAAACACCATGGGAGTCGGTGCCTCCAGCCAGTACTAACTGGGCAGCCTTGAGTCGAGAGAGCATCCCGTGGAACCAAGGATACCCTGAGAGGGGCTGGTCCCCCTCACCTCCCTCTGACTCCCCCTGGAACAGGAATGACCCTTCAGGAAGGAGAGAGGGAGGGAAAGCTGGGTGTCAAGGAAGCCTCCCCCATCCTAGGAGAAGAAAAGCCTCGCTTTCCCTTCCTGTGTCATTTCCCTCCCCCTGGGTCAGATCCCTCAGAAGTTTCAGGTAGGTGGGCAACCAGGCCTGGACATAGACACACTCAAACCTCTGGTACCTGTGGCTGTTTCTGGAGTGTCCAGGGGTGGGTAGGGGGTCGAGAGAGGATGAACTGTTCCTGCTGTGGGTCCCTCTTCAATGGGGATGCGGGGTGGCAACTCTGGGGGAAGCAGTTCCATTGAGTCAAAATGGGAGGCAGCAATGGAGGCAGAACTAGGTGAGATGGATGCTGAAGGGCGGTCTGAGAGGCCCCCATATGCCCCTGGAAAAAAACAGAGGACAAAGCTGAGAACTGGAGAAGCTACTCTTCGACAGGAGTGGTCTGCCTACGCCACCTCCCCACCAGCCAGTCTGCCCTGTGTGTACTGGCAGGGTCAGTTGCTAGACCCTTCTCTAGGCAGGGACCCCTGATGTTTTTTCAATTTATGTTTCATACACTGCTCAGGTACTACAGTTACTGAAAGGAGGTCCTAGAATCCAAAAGTGCTTCTATCTTTTTTGAATTGATAGCTATTGTTGCAGAAATGGAGGATAAAATCCCTCAAATATTTTTTGTCTTAAAAAGGGGTTCTTTTTTTTGGCCAATAGGACAAAGCCTCCAACTCTCAGAGGCATCAAAGAGCCTCCTTTTAGCCCTAGCCGGTGTGGCTCGGTTGGAGTGTCATCCCGTGCACCAAACAGTGGCAGGTTTGATTCCCAGTCACGGCACATATGGGAGGCAACCGATCAATGTTTCTCTCTCTCCCAAATCAATAAAAAACACATATACATACAAAAAAACACCATATCCTCAGGTGAGGATTAAAAAAAAAGATAAAAAAAGAGCCTCCTTCTAGTAATGCCCCCTGACCCAACCAACTTAATCTTCACGGTATCTTGTATTGATATATTTTCCACTTTAGCCCACTGTTCCATCCAGTTTATCCAAATCCCCCAGGCTCTGCATCTCAGGTCTCTGCTCTCCCCATGTGCCTCTCCAAGCTGTGTTCTTTTCTCTCACCTTCTCTGTATAGTACTCCCTGTCTACTCCACCTTCCCCAGTTCTCTTCCTCCTCTGAGCTCCCAAGGCACTTCCTTCCTGCTTGTGCTGCTCAGGGGACACTAAGCACAGACTCTCCATTTTAAAGTCCTGCCTTTTAGAGTGATGTCTTGTCTGCTCAGCTAGACTGTGAGCCCATGGAGGGCAAAGAGCTCATTTCAGCCATGTCTGCATTCCCCCATCCTGCCCAAGCCTAGCATAGAGCCAGGTAGGTACTAGGGCATTCCCAAATGTCTGCTGAGTGGCAGGCCTGAGCCTACAGGAATGTCGTACATAGTCACTGCTCAGAAGACAGGTATGTGTGCAATGTAGATAGCAGTGGCTCAGGCATCAAGCTGGTATAGCCCATCTTTGTTAGTGACTCTCAGGTGACATCAGAAAAGCCACTTCTCTTCTCTGGTATTAGTTGGCTGAGAACAGAGGGGATTGGAATGAATGGCTTGTAAGGTTCGTTCTAGCTATCAGATTCTATAATTCATTGTACTCACCGAATACAGCTTGTGTGCTAGGCACTGTGAAACTCAAACTCAGAAGGGAGGGCCATGAGGAAAGGGTGTAGTGGAATCTAGGAAGGTGAGCTAAGGTCAGGTAAATTTACAAGTCTCTGTGTTGATGTGTGTGGGTGAAGCTATGCATGTGTTTAGTCAGGCCAAAAAGGACAGTCAAAATAAAATTTGGTACCATCAACACATGCATAGAGACACAGAGCAAGAGCAAAACAAAGATATATACAAAGTGTCCTGGAAGCTTAGAGAAGAGAATTGTATCTCCAGTCAGAGTGGTGGTCTGCACAAGGCTATGGAAAAGGTGACAAGGCTGGGCATAGAAGGTAGGCTAAGAGTTTCTTGGAGCTTGTGTGGGGTGGTGATGCTGATGGTCCTATAACAAACTGTGGCTTGGCACGTTTAGGGACAAAAGGCAAACATTTGGTGGGTGGGAATGGGTAGCTGAGGGGCAGGAATGGGGTTACACAGTAGAGTCTGGAGAGGGCATGGAGCCTGTCAGCAGGGGGGTATTGCAATGGCAGGTTTTGAGGTTCACAGCTCTCTAAGGCTCCACCCTTACCCTGTGACAGGCGGTCGTTGCTCTCGCTGGGACCTAGCAGTAGATCCTGGCTGGGCAGACTCTCTGAGTGATTCAGGCAGGGCAGTTCCAGGTTGTCTGTGTTCTCCCTTGTAAGAAATGAGGTCCCAGGAGCCAAAGGGAGGGTCATGGGTTGGGGACTGGTAGCAGGGCAGGGTCTGCAGAGACAGGGAAAATGGCGCTGGGAGGAAAGTTACCAGGTGAGAGGCACAAGGCTGCTCCCACCCCAGCCCCTGGCTCTCTCAGTGCAGAAATGAGGCTCCTTACCCTGGGCTCAGGCATTCTTGGATGTCAGACACCCAGGCCTTTACATGTAGAGCATCAGCTGTCTCCAGGATATACTCCGAAGAGCCTTCCACCTATGGGGACAAGAGAAGGCCCACAGGCCATTACCATTTCCTGAGGCCTTAAGCCATCCCTAATGAGAACAAGAACATCCTCCCTCTCTCCCCTCCTCCCAGAGTAGCCTCAAGGACATACTCTCAAGGAACCAGACATACATGCACCTCCTTCCACCAATGTCCCTTGCTCATATGTGCTAAGTGCTTTCTCCCCAACATAAGTACTCCAAGGGGGCAGGGGAGCTCCGGGCTCCCACCTTAACCACAAATGTGTTCTCCCGGTCAGGCATCTCCAGGGCCGTTGTTGTCCGCACATCCGTGATGGTAGAGCAGGGAATGCTGAGTCGAGGCCGAGATGCCTAGGATGGAAGTGAACGAGATACAGACTTTTGGGGGGTAAAAACCATCTTTCCCTTCCCTCCAGAGACTCAGCTTTCCTTCTATACCTTAAGGGAGTTAGACAAAAAGGAATAACACTACTTTTTCAGTCCTGCCCACAGCTACTAATTTATCAGGAGCTAGCTTTAAAAACTAAAGCAAGCAAAGCTATGTATGTGGGCTATTACCACTCTGGCAGCTCAATCATTCACTCCCAGTCACCCCCCTCCTCTGGGTCTCACCTTGGGTGGTACAAAGAACTCCAGACGACTTCCTCCTCCTCCTTCTCCTTCACTTCGAAGCAGTAAGCGACACTTCTGCCACTGAGGCTGCCCTCCTCCCCCTGAAGTAGGCCCAGCTGCCCCTCCTCCCCGGCCCACTCCAGCTGGGTCAGGGGCTGCCTCTTCAGCCCCCATGAAACTCAGCAGCTCTTCCCTCTGCACCATCCCTGCTCCATCTTTCAAGGTCCCTCCTCCCCGACTGAGTCTCAGCCTCTCAAAACGGTGAGTCCATCTGTCCCCCGGGGACGTTCCATCACTAACCAGTCCCCTGCCAATGGTCGTAGCCCCACCTGAGGAGTTGGAGTTGCTGTTTCCACCTAACACTGGAGGGCCTGATGAGGTTTCTAGGGGCCCGGCTGGGGAGGGAGGGTCAACGGTCCCCCGCCACTGCAGGATGCCACGGACTGAACCTCGGACAGAGCGACCCACTGAGCGGAGGGAGAAGCGTTTCTTTAGCTTCGGCTTCGAGGAGGTCGTAGAAGAGGAAGAGACCGAGGAAGGGAGGGGGCCAGCCAGGTCCTCAGATGATCGAGAAGGGCCCAGCACAGCCAGGGGCCCACCCACCCTGCAGCTCTCAAGGGACAGGTCATGTGGTGGGATCTCCACACCAGGACTCAGAGGAGCCAGGATGGGTGGTGAGAGGGAGCCAGAGGCCCGAGCCACCTCAGCTTCAAAATGCTGCAGGAAGAGCTCAGCAAAACGGCGGGAGAAGGCAGCCTCAGCCCCGGGCCCGGCATATTGGGGGTGGGAGGCCAGGTAGAGGCGAAAACGTCGGGCAAAATCCAGGGCAGCAGCCCGGGCATGGGACTCACAGAACTCCCGCCAACTAGGGGGAGGGGGTGGTGGCAAGGGGGGAGGAGAGGGGAAGGCCCCATCCTCCAGGGAAGGGGCACCATTCATGATGGTCCCCAGGAGGTGGAGAGGGGGAGCCTATGGGGAGGGGCAGCAAAGAGGGAAGCGGCCAGAAGACACGGGGTGAGCGGCAGCAGCTGCAGAAGGAAGAGAGGCACATACACCGAGTCACTGCTGAGGTGGGACTGGGGGCAGAGCCCCACCTGAGCCAGACTCCCTACTTTGGTCTAGATTCCTCAGAGAGCAATGGGGAAGAACACCAACTGCTTTTCTACCTTTCCAAGACCCTTGCACCCCACAAGCCCCAGTCAACCGGCTCCCCAATGTCCAGTCTGCATTATCCTGCTGCCTTCCCAACCCACTTTCCCAGGCTTTGATTCCAGGAGTGATAAACAGCTGTGGAGCACCTTCCTCTAAAAAGGAGTCTGTTTCACATCACCTCCCTTCTCTAAAACAGATCCTTCAATATTTATCTCATGCTTCTCCTGTGTTCTTACCTTTCCCTGTGAGAGGTTTTAATAACCTCTAAACAGATGAAGAAACTGAGGCTCAGAAAAGTTTCAGACCTCCAGACCTACTGTTTCCCCCACTGCACAGTCCTGGTTCCCAGGGACTCACTGAACCAACCTCAGTCATAGCCCCTCACTGCCCAGCTCTCAGAGGAGCTAGGCCTGTAGAGCTTAGAGATCCTGTCTCATGTATCCTGAGGTCCCGCTCTGAGAAGGGTGGTTGCTCACTGAGGATGGATGGATGGATGGTGAACTGAAACAAGTGCTGTGTAAGGAAGGCTTGGAATGGTCACAGCCCACTTCTCTGGTGCCCCTTCAGTTTGGGGCTCAGAGGCAGCAGCACCAGGTGAGGAAAGGCTATGGGTTGGGTCATGGCAAGTCTTTGCTGGCCAGAAACTAAATAAAACATAAGAGGAAGATGGGGCCCTAGGACTTTTTACCTCCCTCGTCTCTCACTGTAGAGTGTACCCTACAGGCTGGCTAGCCTACTGGTTAAGGCCATGGGTCAGACTTGGGATGAAATCCAGGCTCTGACTCCTACTAGCTGTGTGATCATGAAAAATAATGTCTTCTCTGAGCTTCAGTTTTTGTATCTATAAAACAGAGCTAATGATCCCTAACCCCTAGAATTATCAGGAGAATTAAGTGGAACACATCAGTGCTTGACACACAGCACAAAATAAATGACTGCCATTATTACTATCTTTTCTCTAAAAGAGAAATTAAAGAAGAGATTGCCCGAGGTCTTACAAATAGCAAATGGCAGAGATGGGCATGGAATTTACAACCCATGGCTCTTTTGTTACTGTTCCTTTCCCATATTACACTGGAAGATGACTAGCACCAGGACTAGGGTGAAGGTAGCTCAAGAAACTCTCCCCAAAACCTCAGACTCTTATTCAGATCCACAGTCAGCAACCCCTCCTCTTCCTCCTTGGCTAGGCCCTAAACTCAGATGGCTCCAACCATAGGGACAATTCCGAACCAACGAGAAGCCAGGAGATGCAAGAGTCATGGAGCACAGGGGAACTGAGCCAAAAGGTGCGGACACAGAAGAGAAACCAATCTCCAGGCAGAGGCCACCTCAGCTCACACAGGCCCACCCAACCCTCTACACCACAGGCAGACCCAGCCCCCTTCAGGCTCGCTGACCCTGCGGCTCCTGAGCTGGTGACTCAGTTTCTCTTCTGTCAAAAAGGACTCAGACACATTTGCCCCGTGCACCTGCCTCTTGGCTCAGTTCTGATACTTCCCAAAGGGCGAGTGGTGGAGGGTGCAGGCTCCGCTCCAGGCTCGGACCCTCGGGCCCAGTGCAGTCCACTCTGACCCGACCCTACTCCCTGGACACCCTCTACCCACCCACTCCCCCGGGCCGCAGTCTCCTGGGGACCAGCCCCGTCTCCTGCACTCTCCCGGGCCGAACGCCCCCCTGCCTCTGGGCCCCGACTCCCGCTCCCACCCAGGGCTCCTCGGAGGCGCCGGGGCCGGGTCGCGGAGAGGGAAGAAGGACTTGAAGAGGGGGGTTCCGGTTCCGGTCCCACCTGCATCTCGGTCCCCGCGGTTAGCTCCGGCGGCGGCGGCAGCTCCCGCTCCCTGCCCCCCCCTCCGCGACTACCTCCCAGCCTAGTTCTGCGCAGGCTCGGGGACCCCCTTTTTCCGTCACCGAAGGAAGTGACCATAGAGAAGAGCGGCGAGAGGGAAGGGCACCTTCACACTCGCTTCCGCCATCCCCTCACTCCACGCTACTCTCAAGACCTAAGAGGGTGTGACCCTTGGAGGGCTCGGTGACAGAAGCAGCCGTGGAAGGGGGTTGGGTCCCACCAGAGTGTCCGCCCGGAGGAAATTCGGGATAAAGGAGAGAAGTCAAGCTTAGAGAAGCCACTTCAGGGGGTACAGTCCCGAGGGCCTGTTGAAGGCTAGAGGCCACCTGGTACCCGAAACCAGCAAGATGAGGCTTTTTTGAAGGTCCCGCTGCAGCCTAGAGCGCCTGACCCGGCTGCTGTTGGCTTCGGGGATACCGCCCCCAAGGAGCTGGTCGAGGGAAGACTCGGGTGACCTTGGTGAGGCCCCGCGAGGGGGCGGAGCCTGAACTTGCGACCTTGGCTTCTCTGAGGAAACGGACTGGAAGTTCAAGGAGGCTCCATCTCTGAGATGGGAAATAAAGGCAGGAGTGAGGTGGAGAGCCAGAAATGTCAGTTTTGGACGTGTTCATGGACGTCAGGAGACGGACATACAGTCTGGAGCTCAGGAGAGCCATTAAGGCCAGATAGAGAAACTGAGAATCACGAATTTATAGAGGGTAGTTTAAATCTTGAGCACGAAGAGATCCCTGTCAATTCAGTCTCTGACCAACCCCAACTTGCCTAAGCAATAAGGGAATCTATTCGCTCAAGCAGTTGAAAATTCCAGAGTAGATTAACTTCTTCAGGACTAGCTGAATAAAGGGGCCAAAAGACATCAGGACCTGTGGTCACCTTCTCTAAGCTCTGCTTTCCCCACGCATTTGGCTTCACAGGCAGGTTCTCCTCTCTTAGCGGCAAAAATGGTTTTCCATAGCTCCAAACTTAAGTCCTAATAGCTTAGCAACTCTAGTAGGAGCATGCCTCTTCTCTGAGATTTGCAGTATTTCCAGAACTGACTTTAGCTTATTGGTTTGGATTCAGCACTCATCCTGGAATACAGTGACAAGTCACCCAAGAGTTGGGTAAATGCCTTAACTCAAGAATGTTTGTGCAAGGCTAAGGCTGCCAGATGGAGCTGGAAAAATTCATTGTGGGAGGGCAAGTTCTGGCCTAGCCAGCTTAGTCCCCCCCCAGCTCTACCTGTGCTCTAACCAGACATCAGCTCACAGATGGCCTTTGTTAGTGTCTCTGTCACCATCTTTATCCATCCATCTTCCCAGTTCAGAGAAAGATACTGATGAAAAAGACTAGTCCTGTGGTCATCTTCCTCTTCCCTGGTACCCTGACACACACTTCCTCTGTAGTTGACCCACAGTTGTCTAGGACAGAGGCACAGTGGAGGAATACAGGAAAGCAAAGGGCTGGTGATGAGGTTAAGTTTGGAAATGTGTCTAAGCTGTCCAATAAAACTTTCCGCAATGAGTGAAATGTCCTATACTGGCAGCGTCCAGTGTGGTAGCCACTAGCCACATGTGGCTCTTGAGCCCTTGAAATGTAGCTAGTGTGACTAAGGAACATGTGGCTAGTGACTACTGTATTAGACAGTACAGGAGGTGTCCATGGCCAACCAAATGGAGCTCTCCAGCAGAGATGGGTCTATGGTCTGAGCTGCACAAAGCAGTTTAGTGGTAATCATACATGAGTAGTTGTTGAAACCATGGATATGAATGACGTTGTCCAAGTAATATATGTAGAGAGAAGAGGGCCAGGGCCTAATTCCAGGGAACAAGCAACATTTAATAGGCAAAGAAAGAGGAGTAAAAAGTGCTGAAATGATTTCTTGGGTCAGGTTTCCTAGAAGCAGACCCTGAGATGAGGATTTGTGTGCAAGTGATTTACTTAAAATGTGCTACCAGAAGAAACCAGTAAGAGTGGGAAAAGCAGGAGAGGAAACCAAGCATGTAAGCTCCGGCAGCTTGATCCCACAGGGGAGCTCTGGATGTTAAGTTATGCCTCAGGAAACAAGGGAACTGGGCCTTACATATACCAACATCACTCAGCTGTAGACCAAGGGTTGCCCCTGGAAGATGGCAATTCCAAGGCAAAGCCTCCAAAAGCCTCCAGTAGCCTGAGGGCATTCCTCAAACAAACAAACAAAGAAAAAGGAAAACCTCCTGGAAGTTGTATTAGAAACCACACACCAAGGACCAGGTGTGGGAGTATAGAGTGCATGTCTGGGGGGGGTGGTGGGGTGGTGGTAAGGGGTGGGGAATGGGCAAAAACAAATAATAAACAGAGATCCATGGTGCTGCTATAGTCTTCTATAGAAGACACTGATGACTACCATTGCTGAGTGACCTTGGTGAAAGTAATTTTAGGAAAGTGGTGTAAGCAGAAGCCAAATGGTAGAGGACTGAGGAATGAATGGAAGGTAAGTGGGAGGAGGGAGGAGAGCTGTCCTACACAGTTTGACCAAAAAGGAAAGGAAAGAGAGATGGTGGGTTATAGTCTGAGAGGGAGGAATTATTTGCTTGTTGATATCCTGAGGGAGACCTAATTATGTCAGAAGTCTAAGGAGAAAGGAGCCAGTAGAAAAGATGGTACCTGAAGGAAGTGAGTTTTGGGGAGGTGGGAAGGATGGATCCAGGGCCCAGGTTCAGCCAAGGTACTAAGAAAGTGAGAAACACTTCTTCCTCAAAAACAGGGCATGTAATACTCAGGATGCTTTTGGCTACAATGGAAACTCCAATTTAAAGTTGGTTTAACATAAAGGGGGAGTTTGTTGGTTCACAAAATTGAAAAATCAAAGATAGAATGACTTCAGGCATGGCTAGAGCCAGAAGCTCAAACAATGTCTATTTGAACTTGGTTTCATTCCCTTAGCTCTGCTTTTTTTTCTGGACTATCTTCATTTTCAGGCAGGTTGTACCCTCATAGGTAGCAAGATGGCTGCCTGCAGCTGCAAGATTACCAGGTTAACAACCCTAGAAGAAAAAGATCATAGCTTTCCCAACCACTCCAACAAATGCAATAGGGTTGAATTTCATCAGCTCAGCTTGGGTCACCTAGTGAACATTTATTGTATAATAAAGAATTTGATCTTTGTCCCAAGGATTAAAAATGCTTGGTATTTCCAGAGTGATAGAAGTGTCTGTTATTCATGAGCCCCTTCTGAGTTTTTACTAATGAGGTGACTCATGGCAAGCCCCTAGATTATCTTCAGGATGGGGGCTGGTCTCCAGAAAGACCAATGTTGTGATAAGAAGATTGGGATTTTGAGCCAGCTGAGCATCCGGGGAGGGGAGGAGGCCTGGAGATTGCCCTCAGTCACATGGTGATGATTTAATCAATCATGCCTAAGTAATGAAACCCCAATAAATACTCTGGATAGTGAAGCCCAATGGTGCTTCCTGGCTGGTGAATACATTGATGTTTGAGGGTGAAATGTTGATTCCATGGGGAGAGGGAATGGACGTTCTGCATTTGGAACCCCCAAACCTCACCCTCTAGGTCTCTTCATTTGGCTGTCCCTGACTTGTATCCTTGATTATAAAACTGTAATTGTAGCCCGACTAGTGTGGTTCAGTGGTTGAGCATCAACCTATGAACTAGGAGGGCACATGCCTGGGTTGTGGGCTCGATCCCCAGTAGGGGGCGTGCAAGAGGCAGCCAATCAGTGACTTTCTCATCATTGATGTTTCTCTCTCCCCCCCCATATCAATAAAAATGTATTTAAAAACAAACCCCCGCCTCCCCATAATTGTATAGTGCATTCCTGCATTGTGAGTTGTTCTAGCAAATTATCAAACCTGCGGGGGGGGGGGGGGTGCGGTGCATGGGAAACTACCAGATCTGTGGCTAGGGGACTCTACTTGCAGTTGGCATTTGCAGTGGGGGCAGTTTTGTCAAGGACTGAGCCCTCAACTTGTGGGTCTATGCTAACTTTGGGCAGGTAGCGCCAGGACTGAACTTCAGTACACCGGCTGGGGCTGAAACAATACTAACCCTGAACTTGTGACCAGGAGGGATAGATTATGCTGACTGGTAAACACGGGATCATGGACCCATCTGAGATTGGGATGGGCAGAAGATGGCAGAAGGTGACTCTTTAAAGGAAAACCAGGGTCTGACTGAAGGGAAAATAGCTGCTTGTGGAATTCTTTTAGAGGTCATCCTGACCCTCCCCCACCCCAAGAGAAGGGGACTTCTTGTATTTTGTCTTCTTTTCTGGGATGTCAAAGTCAGCCGTGGTGCTTTGCTCTGGCCCTCCTGGCTCTCCAAATCATACTCTGTTCTATCAGGACAGTTTGGCAGCCTAAAGCACTCCAGCTTTACTTAGGCTCTGCCTCTGAACCTACACACACCATTTCCCTCACTTCTGTCAATCTTCTTTCCTCCGGTTTCAGGCTTCAAAGTGTGTTTTCCTCCAGGAAGCCAGGCATGGCCAAACCACCTAGGCCACCTCTCAAGTGCCTTTTGTGTGACATTCACCAAGTGTTTTCAACTGGAGAGTCTCCAGTCACATCTGAGTGACATGAGTGTGATTAAAGTTCTGTGCTTGGAAGGGCATCCAGGTCCAGTATGGGGCTAGGGGGCTGAAAGGAGACTGTTGCAGTGGTCTGGGGAGGGTTGGTGCTGACCTGGCCAGGGTAGTGCAGTGGGTAAGTACCAAGGAGAATGTCCAGAGAGATTTCTGAGGAAGCACTGCCAGGCTGGCTGGTAGGGAAAAGAGTGAAGGATGTCCCTGAGCTTCCAAAGTCAGTTTAGTGACACTGAGGACAAAGCTCTGAGTCTAAATCATCAATTTGCCATTAAGTTGCTGGCCAGCCCAGTACTCATTTCAATTACACCAGACACCACCCTCTTTTTAGAAGTCAGAGTTACAAGAAATCTTAGAAATCATACAGTTTAACCTTGCCACTCCATCCCCATTTTAGAGATAACAGAGGCCCTCAGAGTTAGTGACTCGCCTTTATTTTTTAAATGAATGTGAATACACAATTTGCTTTCCATAGAAAACATCAGAACTTAACAAGCCCAACGCAAATGCGCAGCTGAAATGGTTCAGTACGTAATTCCTTCAACAAATACTTCTCCACCTGTAGGCACTGATCTTAGAGTAAAAATAAGTTCTTATTGTCATGAGCTGGTGAGACAGAAGAACCACCAAGCTAACTTTGTAATTTTGGATATTTAGGTGCCATGAGGAAAATGAAAGGGGACAACTGATAAAAGGATGACCTGAGGCTACTTTAGGTAGAAGAATTGACATCTGAGGTGGGGCCTGAATGAGGAGAAAGCACCAGCCACGGGGAAAGCTACAGGAAAAACACCCAAGACACTGAAGCAACTGTGGGATGTTTGCAGAACAGAAGGATGGCCAGCGTGGCTGTGAGGGAGAGGAAAACCATACTAGATGGGGTCAAAGAGGTAGCCAGGGGCCAGATAATGGAGGTCTGTGGGCCACAGGAGTTCAGATTTTTTAATAACAGCTTTATTGAGATATAATGTCCTTGCTGTACAATTCACCCATTTCAAGTAAAGAGTTTGGTTTTTATACTAAGTGTCATAAGGAGTCATTGAGGGGGATTAATTTCTCACCCACATTTTAAAGACTTGCGGCTGCTATATGGAGAATGGATTTGACAGGTATTGAGAATAAGAGCAGAAGCTGGGAGGCCCATTGGAGAATCCACAAGGTAACCTAGATGAGAGATGATCCTGGACTGAACCACAGTGTCCACAGTAGAGCTAGGGAGGTGTGGTCACATTCAGGATATATTTTGGAGAGAGAACCAGCAGGACTGGGTACTGGGTTAAGTGTAGAGTAAGGGGAAGAAGGGTGAGTAGTGATGCCGTTTATTAGATGTGTCAGGAGAGTGTGGAAGAGAACTGAGAACCTGTCTCAGATATGTTAACTCTGGGGCACCACATAGTGGCACCCTTCAGTTTGGAAGGCTCATTAATTCAAAGCAAACATTCACAGAGGACTGCAGTGGCCAGGCACAGAGGATATGGAAATAAAGGAAGCCCAGTCCTCGCCTACCCAAGTCACTTAGTCTCAAATAGGTGGAATATGTCTCAGAATACCAAGCACTATAAGAGAGTATCTGTTAGGACACATTTGGCTGCAAGTAACAGACAACTCTGACACAGTCTGGCTTAAACAATAAGCACACTGTCATTACACATCACAAGGAGTCCAGCCTTCTAAGGTCCTCTTCCCTTTGCTCTCTTCTGGATTGTGGCTGCACTATCACCTGGGAGAAAGATGGACACAGGAGTTCTAGGCTCCCCATCCAGACCCAGGAACACTCAGAGTCAGAAGGAGGTCCATTTCTTTGGTGTTTCCTTCTTAATGAGAAACCTTTCTTGGAAGCACCCCCAAGCAGATCTCTTACTAATCACTGGCCCCAAAGAAGTTATACCCAACCTTAAACAAACCTCCTGGCAAGAAGAATAGGACCACCAGAAGTGGACCAGACCTGTCAGGATTTATTCCCAGAATGGGAAAAGGGCCACTCTGAACAATATCAGAGCCCTGCCTACAGGAAGATAGAAAATGGCTGTTAAGCGGAAGCTCAAAGAGTCTGCCACATAGCACAACGAATGGGCTCCTGGAACACCCAGAAGGCCATGTGATTTCAAGAGCATCTTTTTTAAAGAGTTCAAGATTCTATACAAAGAACTTTTCTTTTTTTAACTATAATCACTTAAATGTTTGAGAGAAAAAATCTCTCTTTTTCCAAGCAAATTCACAGCCTCCTAAAGTCGTAATTGTTTTCGACTTCCTCTGTCCCCCACCGCCACTCCCACCTTTTCTACAGCAGCAAGTCTTCCTCTTCATTTAACACTGCTCACAAGCATTTTCACAGGCGGTTGGCAACCCTTGTCTCTGCAAGTCTGAACCCATTCCATCAGTATTTCACCTAGTGGCTGTGCCAAAATTTATGCTACCATATCCATGTACTGGGCATCTGTGTTCCTTCCACTCTTTCATATGATACTGGTCACAGGTCTAGCTGGGCACCTGGGGAAATTCTCTATCAGTCTTGCCCCCCAACATCAAAGTCAGAATACATCTCTAAGCCTGCTCTGATACAAACACACTGACATGTGATGATCTAGGTTTCTCCAATCAGATACATCCATGTGAGATTTTGAATTTGCCAGGCTTTGGGGGTGGGGGGTGGGGAAGAGGTCCCTTTCTTGATGTAGCAGTGGCATCAGTGCCACCAGCAGTAGCTGTTGCTGAGAAGTCTAAATCCCAGCATTTAGTGTTTGGTGGCAGTGGTGGTAGCAGCAGTTTTATCAGATCAGTTCTGGGCTTGGGAGATATTTCTCCAGCCCATCCCACAATTCTGTAAACTGCCTCATACCCTTAAACAAATCCCTCTTCCACTTAAGTCAGCCAATGTAAATTCCATCATCTGTAAATCAAGACTCCTATTACAGAGGATGCTACATCAACAGCTCTATAAAAACTTCTCTCCCTTTGGCCTTTCCTGAGCACTATTTCTCAAATCTCAGTTATTCATGTACCATCTTCCCCCAAATCTGCCATATATTCATATTGCCCATAATATTATCTACCAAATACTGTTTTTAAAATGGATTCATTTTTTTAAAGTATTTACTTATGCCAGTCTTTTTTCAACCTAATACACATTAAAATTAATACAGCATCACTAAAATTGAAAGCTTTAAGTTTCTTTAAGAATAAAGTTTACCATTCCCCCAAAAATCTCACAACTCACTAGTGGCCAATAGTGTGATAGGATAAATTTCCAGGAGTGGGGTGACCGAGGGACAAAAACCAACCTTTTATACTGTACCAGCCCCTTACTAAGCAGAGCTGATGGGCTGGAGAACCAGGAGGACAGAACTCTTGCAACTTCCTCATTTTATCTTAGTAAAATGACACTTATAGTACAGTGTAGTAGTTAAGAGCACACTTTGGAGTTCCGTTGTACTGGGTTCCTTAATCACCCAGATGCTCAGTTTTCTCACCTGTAAAATGGGGGAAATAACAGCTCCTACCACACAGGGCAACACTGGCAGTATTGACTGTGAACCAACATGAAGCATTTGTACAATGCCTGATCCATAATAAGCTCTGAGCTTAAGAAGAGTAAGTGTGTGTGTGTGTGTGTTTAATAAATAAATATGGTTTCCCTGTCTGTGCCCAGAAACCCTACTGAATCATAATTTCTAATGGCGGAGAATCAGGAAATCTTTTTGAAACAAACACAGTCAAGTCAATTGAGTCCTAGAATCTGATGAATTATGACAACATTAACCAGGGTTAAGTAAGCAGCCGCTATTACCATCCCAGGGTGATGAGATGATGGATGTGAAAGTTAAAGGTTGTATACTATTCTTGCACTCATTCAGTCAACAGACATCTATCTACTGAACACCCACTAGGTGCCCCACCCTGGGTTAGGTGCTGGGGACAAGCGGGAACAAGACTCAAGCTGCTCTTAAAGGTACCTGAGGCTGGCCCTCACCCTTTGTGTCATCAGTAAAATTGGGTGAGTGGGTAGAGCAACCAACCATCAAGGTAATTATTCTTTCGACTGCTGAGGGGCGACACGGGTGGACGGCAAAGCTTCGTCTGTACCCGCAGGCTGTGATCGAGGAGCGCAGGTATTCCGGTATTTGAGGGTTAAGGACGACCGATAGGCCCCAGGACCCCACTCCTGCCTCCTCCTCAGCTCATTTACTCTCCGAGCAGGATGTCAGGATCTCTCTATATGGTAGATATTACTACTGTAATCCCATTTTACAGATAAGAAAACAAAGGCTCAGCATTGAGAAGGGTCACACTTGAGCCCCACCCCCAAAAGGCGCCCAGGACCGTCTTCCTCAGCCTGGCTGCGGGGCCTCGTCCTACCTCCCGCTGCGGCACAAGGGCCGCCAGATCTCCCGTCAGACCCGCGCGGTGGGTCGGACTCCAGGGGTTCGGGTCCTGGACGTCCCTGAGCAGTCCGCGCCGAGGCCGCCAATGCTTAGTGGAGGTTGAGAGCCTCTCTCCGGACCCGGCCCAACCCTCCCTTACTCCTCCGCTAACTGCAAACAGCCCGCCGCTCTAGGAACCACCGGAGTCCACGAGTGTTCGGGGCGCTGGTGCATCATGGGACGCTCGCATCGCCCCCCAGCGCCGCCGGAAAGAACTGCGTGCCCCCTCCTCCTCCCGCGAGGCCCGAGTCCGTTACGGAAACCTCCGCCCCGGCGAACCAGCGCTCACCTTCCTTGACGTCTTCCGTCTGCGCCCGGAAGTCGACCGAGATGACCATAAAAATTGGTGGCTAGAGGCGCCCGGACTTGCCCTCCCGGTCCTCACTTCCGCCGGAAGTGACCTCCAGTCACAATTGCCCTCGCTGCAAGCGCGGGCATCTGTACCCGGTACTCGGGGTGTGAGTACGACCACAATGGCCGCCACCACCCTGCTGCGCGCGACGCCCCTCTTCAGCGGTGAGGGGGCGGGGAGGGCGATGGCGGTCCAGGCACACGTGGGGGTCGTCGGGGGAGGCAGAGCTCGCAACCGCGCCCTGACTCCACGCCTCTGCCCCAGCAGGTCTCGGTGCCGGCCCAACCCCACTACTGCAGGGCCTGTTGAGGCCGCTGAAATCCCCGGCACTGCCCCTCTTGTGCCGCGGCCTGGCCGTGGAGGCCAAGAAGACCTATGTGCGCGACAAGCCCCATGTGAACGTGGGTACCATCGGCCATGTGGACCACGGCAAGACCACGCTGACCGCGGCCATCACGAAAAGTAAGCCTGGTTGCAGAGGGGGCATCCAGCAGCGCCCGCTCTGCAGGCGGGACCTGGAACCAGGGAGGCGGCGCCCGCACAGTGGCTGCTGGAGGTGTTTAGTGTAGCCCCAGGAGCCAGAACTTCAGTCCATGGTGGGTTGGAAGATGCAGGAGACAGATGTCCCCTGAACATGAAGAACTTTATGATGCATAAATTGAAGGACCCTGAATGGCCTCCTTCTAGCCATAGGGACTACCCTGTAAGCAGAGGCTTTACCTTAAAAGCTGCTGAACAGGACCTTGAGGCCCTTTAACATTTCTTTCTGACTGGTTACTTCTGCAGGAGGAATTGAGAGAGGGTCCGTCCTCCCAGGCTGTCCGTTTAAGTGGGAGGTACTAGGGGTGTGGCCTGAGCCCTGCCTCTACCTCTGGAACTATATAGCTCAGAGTTGTGTTCAACACCCTCCCCCTTTAGTTTTAGCCGAGGGAGGTGGGGCCAAGTTTAAGAAGTATGAGGAGATTGACAATGCCCCGGAGGAGCGAGCCCGTGGTATCACCATCAACGCAGCTCACGTGGAGTATAGCACTGCTGCCCGCCACTATGCCCACACAGACTGCCCGGGTCACGCAGATTACGTTAAGGTAAGAATTGCTGGGGACAGGGATAGGAGCTGCCTCCTGTCAGGAGGAATGTTAGGCTTGTGGGGAGGAAGTTAAGAGACTCAGGATATATAGGTTTGAGATCATGGATTTGTGGGCATGGCCACTTAAAGTGGGTGGTGAGGAGATGGCAGAGAAAGGTGAACCTCTGTTCCTAACTGCTGTGCTTGGCTAGGTGGATGTGGAGCTGAGGTCACTGAACTAGGCTGTGTTTCCTGTCTTCCCCCTATACAGAATATGATCACAGGCACTGCCCCCCTTGATGGCTGCATCCTGGTGGTGGCAGCCAATGATGGCCCCATGCCCCAAACCCGAGAACACTTATTACTGGCCAAACAGGTATGCAGAGCCTGGGTAGGAGTGGAAAGAGGAAGGGTGGGCAGTTGGGCCACTTAGGACACCATCTCCCTCTTTTCCATCTACAGATTGGAGTAGAGCATGTTGTGGTGTATGTGAACAAGGCAGATGCTGTCCAGGACTCTGAGATGGTGGAGCTAGTCGAGCTGGAGATCCGGGAACTGCTCACTGAGTTTGGCTACAAAGGGGAGGAGACCCCGGTCATCGTAGGCTCTGCCCTCTGTGCCCTTGAGGTGAAGGCAGAGTCAGGCAGGGGCTGCTTTGGCAGAGAATGGGGCTGGATAGGCATCCGGAGCTGTGCTCTGAGTCTGGGGAGTGGTTCTTAGTAAGCAGAATGGAAACTTCAGTCCTGTCATACCCCTCCCCAACCCCTTCCAGCAACGTGACCCTGAGCTAGGACTGAAGTCTGTGCAGAAGCTGCTGGATGCTGTGGACACTCACATCCCGGTGCCCACCCGGGATCTGGAGAAGCCTTTCCTGCTGCCTGTAGAGTCAGTTTACTCTATCCCTGGTGAGGACTGTGGTCATTTGCATTCTTTCCTAGCAAGAGCCTTGCCCATGGTCCCTGATGTCCTTTCTTGTTCCTTCCCAGGCCGGGGCACGGTGGTGACAGGTACTCTAGAACGTGGGATTTTGAAGAAGGGAGATGACTGTGAGTTCCTGGGACATAACAAGAACATTCGCACTGTGGTAACAGGTATAGGAAGAAAGCCTTGAGAACCAGGGGCTGGCTCCAGGATGACATCTTCCCTTCTCTTGTGCCTTCCCTCTGCCCCAGACCATCCTCCCTTGTCTCTTGTTCCTCCTAGGCATTGAGATGTTCCACAAGAGCCTGGATAGGGCAGAGGCAGGTGATAATCTTGGGGCCCTGGTTCGAGGCTTGAAGAGGGAGGACCTGAGACGTGGCTTGGTTATGGCCAAACCAGGTTCCATCCAGCCCCACCAGAAGGTGGAGGCACAGGTGAGGGCTCCAGGTGATGGTGGACAGGGCTGACTGAGACATTGTCCCCTAGAGAGGCAGTGCTTCTAGCCATTTGCTCTCTTTTCCAGGTTTACATCCTCAGCAAAGAGGAAGGTGGTCGCCACAAGCCCTTCGTATCCCACTTCATGCCTGTCATGTTCTCCCTGACTTGGGACATGGCCTGTCGTGTCATCTTGCCTCCAGGGAAGGTATGGTGGACATAGGGATGTGAAGGAGCACTCTTCATATTAGGTCTGCCTCACAAAGATGTGACAATATGGGTGACTTTTCCTTGGGTGAAGAGAGGCTGGCTGATGATGTAGATGAAACTAGTGATGGGTCTGGACCAATGGAGTTTGGAGGAGTGGGTCCTCATCCAGTTATTTCCTAGGCTGAAGTACATTAAAAACTTAGCTATATTAGCATTTACCCAGAAAGACTTCTCAGAAAAGGATATTTCTTCTTGAGTTTCACTATACATAGGGCTTAGAGAAGTCTGTGACTAAGGAACCTGCATAACCCAAAATTTCAAATTTTCCCTCAATATACCTTAGGAACAAACACTGATCAGTGGTCCTTTTATTGCCTTTGCATATCCTGGCAGCTGGGATGCTGTCCCCAGAAAGAATAATCATCCTACTGCATTTTCCATAATCTTTCACCTTGGTAGCCAGCAGACAGTTGGAAGAAAGACATCATCCTGAGGGCCACATATCCGTTTCTGCCCCCTCCAGGAGCTTGCTATGCCTGGGGAGGACGTGAAGCTTACCCTAATCTTGCGGCAACCAATGATCTTAGAAAAAGGCCAGCGTTTTACTCTGCGAGATGGCAACCGGACCATTGGCACTGGCCTCGTGACTGACACACCAGCCATGACTGAAGAGGACAAGAACATCAAGTGGAGTTGAGTCTGGACCTCTGCTCAGACTCTTGTGTTCAGGGCTGTACTGGCCAGTGTTCTCTCCTGCTTCTCATGCCCCCTTCCCAGGGCATAGGCTGCAACTAGACTGATACTTACCCTGGCCAGAGGGGGCCACATGGCCTGCCAGGTGAGGTAGGTCAATAAACTGTTCTGTGAATAGTAAGCTAGCCTGGGTTTTGTGTCCTTTGTGTAAATTGGAAGGATGGGGGAGTATTAAAGGAGCCAGAAGCCCAGGAGGTACCCTGGAGCCATTTTAACTGTAAGTTCTCTCTCTAGCCTCAGTTCATCTCAATGCAAGCTCCTCTTTTTAAAGCTGTCAGCATTGCTGTGGCAACCTGAGAGAAGCCAATGGATTGAAAGCTAGTCTTGTGAGCATTGTATGCTACAATGGAGTATTACTGGGTAATTTTGGGGGGAGGTAGTGGGAAAGGATTTATCATTTGGAGCCAGCATGGGCTCAGCATTTAATGTCTATCTTGTTTAAGCTCTGATACTGGGGACTGTATTTTACCTCTAGAACCAGCACCCGGCACATAAGAGGTGCTTGATTAACACATAATCTGTGCTTAATGGGTTATCACCATCACTAATTCCAAACAGGCTTGAGAAGTTGTAGAATGAAGGTTTCACTTTCAATGTTTGAGATTTAAAAAGAAAAATACTATTTATCACTCGGAATAAAATACTGAGATTTAAAATATATATGAATTTTTTATTGATTTCAGAGAGAGGGAGAGAGAGAGAAACATCAACGATGAGTCATTGATCGGCTGCCTCCTGCACACTCACCACTGGGGATCGAGCCCACAACCCGGGCATGTGCCCTGACTGGGGATTGAACAGCAACCTCCTGGATCATAGGTTGATGCTCAGCCTCTAAGCCATGCCGGCTAGGCTAAAATACTGAGATTTTTAAAAACTTGAAGCCCTGGCTGGGTATAAGTGGGTTAGAGCATCATCCCGATACACCAAGGTGGCAGGTTCAGTCCCTGGTCAGGGTACATAAAAGAATCAACCAATGAATG
Organism: Miniopterus natalensis; assembly: GCF_054644295.1. Lineage (NCBI taxonomy): Eukaryota > Metazoa > Chordata > Mammalia > Chiroptera > Miniopteridae > Miniopterus > Miniopterus natalensis. Next base: position 96,497,599 of record NC_142083.1, read on the forward strand.
CATAACTAAGTGGAACAACAAATCGGTTTCTCAAATCAATACATTTAAAAAGAAAAAAACAAAACAAACTTGAACCGACTAACCAGGATGCTGACTCGAAACAAAAAAAGGTAACATTCAGCAGGGATTAATGAGCACACCTTTTAAACTTGGATCCTGACAGTGAGTTTATTTCAGACATCCTACTGACAAGCAGCTCTGAGGGGAGGCTCTCCAATGCGAGCGCCGTTTTGAGGAACTCAGAACCCGATCTGACTCCAGAGAAGAGGGTCAAGGGAAGGAGAACTTAGAAACTTAGCACAGGTTTACTTGTTTTACCCTTAATGTCCAAGGAGAGGCTGAAAGGTTTCCCAGAGATTCCTGGCTGGGGTATATGCTTCCTTCCAACTTTGAAGATTTCTGCTCTTAGGAGTAAGATAAGTTAAAACCAATCTGCAATTCTTCCTTATAGTATCAAAAGGACTACTAGGGCCCTGGCTGGTGTTGCTCAGTGGTTGAGTGTCCCATGCACCAAAAGGTCAGGTTCAGTTCCTGGTCAGGGCACATTCCCAGGTTGGGGGTTTGGTCCCTGGTTGGGGTGCATATGGGAGGCAACTGATGTTTCCCTCTAAAATCAATAAAAACATTTTAAAAAAAGTATTATTAGGTAACACCTGTAGTTTACATTGCTCACAGTACTAGAGACCTGTCTCTTCATCTGCACTTCCAATATCCTCAGCCCAGTTTCCATCACTGCCCCCCAACCCCAATTGACATATCCTGGAGAGCTCTTTAATTTGGGACCTCAAAACCTTCCCTCCCTCCCCAACCCCATGTCCACCAGGTTTCAGATTCCGTATCTAATCTTCATTCTTCCTGTCCCAGTCTCAACCAATTTTCTCTGGCTGTTCAAAGCTGACATCCCCCTGCCTACAACTGAACACCAGTCCCATCCTTACAATCCCCTAAGGATAAAATCTCCATTTCACAGACAAATCGAAGGCTGTCAAAGGAACAATTCCAACTGCTTGGAAAAAAAACCCCCAAAACCTCTGACGCGATTTCTGTATCCCATGCTTGGCTCTTGTCCTACTGACACACCCTAGTTTAGCTCCAGCTCCCCATAACTTGGCTCCTCAATCCAGCCCTCTTCTTCCACTGCAGACTCATCTTTATTATTAAATTCCATCTTTATTGAAATCCTCACCCGAAAATATTTTTTCCATTGCTTTTCAGAGAGGGGAAGAGGGAGAGAAACATCAATGTGAGCCACAATGATTGGTTGCCTCCTGCATGCTGGGGATCGAGCCTGCAACTGAAATATGTGCCTTTGGCTGGAATTAAACCTGGTGCCCTTCAGTCCACAGGCCGATGCTCTAACTACTGAGCAAAACTGGCTAGGGCAGCCTGATCTTTATAGGTCTCATCCATACCCAAGACCTCTCACCAGTCAGACCCCTTTTCCAGTGGCCACACACACTGAAGTGCTTTTCAGTGTAAAGCGGTAGACGTAATTTATGAGGACCAATTTTGAGGTGAGAAAAATCCCTGGGAGGTTGGGTGACCTGCGCAGCAGTCAGCCAGAAGGTCAGCATCCTCAGGCTGTATTGCTGTGCCACACCTGCCCCATCTTCAGAACCACATCACGTTATAGTAAGACAGCTACAATCTTTCTCTATTCTCCAAAGAGGAAACTATAGGCAGGTTAAGTTAGTTTAAAATTTTATTTTTTTAAAATTTTTTTAATATTTTTATGTAATAAAAAGTAAAAGTCCTTGTCCAACCATCCTCGTGGGGCATGTGTCTCTCACGCAGGTCACTCAAGTTAATTGGGAAGAAAGAACAGGGGGCCCAAGTCTGACATTATAAATAATAGAAAATAAAAGATCTTCCGTCTCCAGAGGGGGTTAAGAGGATGGGAGGGCAAGATGGGGTGGGGATGGGCAGGGGCAGAGCAGGAACCCCCCCCACCCCCACTGGACCCTGGCCCACCCACTTTGAGGCCTCTCCCATTCAAGGTGCTTGGCAGGAATTCCCCAGCTCCCCCGGGGGAAAGGGGGGATTGGAGGGCTGGGACTGGTCCGAGCTGCTGGGGGAAGAGACATAGATCACTCTTCCCTCCACTCATGGAGGTCTCAGGTCGCGGCCAGGACAATCTTCAGTTCCCCGGGGGGTGGAAGGGGAGCTGCTGGGAGGGATGAGATTGAACTGGTTGGAGGGGAAAGAGAAGAGAGCAGGAGCATTAGAACCCAAGCAGCTGTCCCTTCATCCAATGCCGTCCAGTGTGGGGTGTGGGGGGAGTGTTTGGGTAGGAGCGGCCTCCTCAAGGTGTCTCATGGGGCTGTCAGAAGCACAGATCAAACACTGTTTCCCAGTGAGCCAGAGCCCTTACTTGTGTGCCCAGCTCAGCCCCCCACACCCCAGCCTGGCCCTGTCTGCTGCGCTGACCTTACCTCGGCTAAGTCAGGAGACAGTCGGGGTCACTGAGAGCTGGGGAGGCAGTGGGGAGGGGGGCTGCTGGATCACAACTGAGCGAGGACGGAGGGAAGCAAAGGACAGAGCCAGGAGCAAGCCCCTGGCGGCGGCGACTGTGGCTTCTGCCCACCCTACATACTTCACAGACAGGTGCAGGTCGGCGGGCGCCCTGTGGGACAGCCCTGCCTCCAAGACCCCTCACTCCCCACCCAGAACCCGTGCATCCTGCCCCACCTGCAGCCCATCAGCTCTTCCATGCCAAATTCCCCCAGCTAACGAGAACTCACGAATCCTGTCATCGGCTCCTCCTGGAAATCCAGGCGCCTGGCCAGGCTGCTCACCTTGGGGGTGTCCGATGTAGGGGTAGGGTGAGGGTGTGGAAGCTGAGAGTGCAGGCACCCCACTCTGGGGCACCGCGCCTTGGGGGGGCCCCCCATGGCTCTGGGGTGGGTGCAGCAGCATCACCTGGGGCGGGTGGGGAGCCCCAGGGTGAGGGGGCGGGGCTGCTGTGATTCCAGTTTGGACATGGGCCTGCAGAAAACAGAAAGTAGTTGGGAGCACCACAGAAGATTGACACAGGCCCTGAGAATCCTAGTATCCAGAGTACTAAGTAAAGGTGGCACCAGGGACTCAGGAATGGGACAGCCTCAGGGCGCAGGTCCTTCTGGCAAAGCAGACTCAAACAAAGCAGGTCTCTTGAGCTCTTACCTGGGTAACATGGGCCATATTGGTGAAGCCGTGGGGAAGCTGCTGGTGGGCATGGATGGCATACACAGCGGCTGGTTGGGGGAAGCTGCTCTGAGGGGACTGGGCAGAAGGTCCCGGTGGCAGAGAAGGCGGCGTGCCTGTCAGGGCCCCTGGGTGGTACAGATTCTGCTGTGGCTGTCCACTGCCCAGGTGTGGGGCCTGCCCCGCCTGGTGCTGTCAGGGGAGAGGGTAAGGATGAGTGCCAATCACTCCTCTGGTACCCAGCCTTCTACCCACTGACCCCGATCCTCCCTGCTGGGGAAATACCCCAGGCTATACTGCTCTCTTTGCCACCCAACTCCTGCCCCAACCACTCAGATCCCCCATGGCAGGCACCTGGACAGGACTGGGGGCCGCATGCTGGGACTGTGGCTGGCTCCCAGTAGGCGTGGTGGCCGGCTGCGGCTGGTGGGCATGGAGCTGCGTGGCATGGTGTGGATAGGACTGGTGAACAGTGGCTACAGATGGAAGGAGAGAATCAGTGCTGAGCATATTGAAGGGGGCTGAGGAGCACAGCCTGGAGGGAGAGGGTCCAGCAGAACTCACCATAAAGGGCTTGGGGGGTGGGCTGCTCTGCTGAAGGGTATTGAGGGGTAGAGGACGACACAATGGCCTGGGGATGGCTCCCCGATGTCAGCATGCGTGGGTTGCTTTGAAGCATGGGGGCAAACACGGGCTGGAGTGGCAAAGAGAAATGGTCAGCTCAGCACAGGACTTGGAAGGCATAACCTCTGCACAGCACTGTTCCAGCCTTATCACAACTATCTCGTTTAACACTCATAATAACCTAACTACACAGATGCTACTTTATCGACACTTGAATAAAGACTTGGATGGTGATTGTTTTTTTATAATTTTTATTCTATTTGTTTGGGACTTGGGTCTTTAGGTGCCTTGCAACAGGTCCTACCAGAGCCAGGACTGAATCCCAACTCTGACACCACCACCCAGAATACTGCCTGCTTCTCTCACCCAGCTCCTCTATATCTGGAAGATAGAGAAGATGGGCTCTCGAGCAGAGCCTCTGTACCCCCATGTCCTGTGCTTTAGTCACCTGTGAGGGATAGTGGGCCATGGGCTGCATCATGGCGGGCTGGCCTGGGAACTGCTGTGGGTTGTAGGGGATGTAGGAAGAGTAAGGTGTGGCAGCCACCAGAGGTGGGCCAGCAGCAGTGGCGGCCTGCATCATCGGAGGGGCGGAGGCTGGCTGGTGTTGGTCCGAGCGCTGGGGAGGCAGGGAGCCTGGGGGTGGGAGGAAAATAGTGCAAAGCTCAAGCTCCATCTGCCAGGAGGCACTGGGCAGCCCCAACTGCCCCTCCCAACCCTGCTCACCTTTTGCTCCCCGGTACTTGCCCTGCTGTCCAGGCACTGAGTTCGATACAGGATATGGATACATCTGAGGTGCCTAGGGACCGGAACACAGATGAGGCTGAATGATTTGCTTATAAATGCCCAGAATAGGCTTGACCTGGTCCCTCAGTCAGCTCAACCAAACCTCTTAACCTGGGCCCACCCAAGCCTCTTCTCTTACCTGAACAGCTGGTCCCATGTGGATCTGAGGTATGTAGGAAATGTACTGAGGGCTATATAGCCCACTCTGGCCTGCTGTCAGCACCGGGATGGAGGGAGTAGAATGAGTCCGAGGCCCCGGAGAAGTTGGAGTACTGGTGGATTTATTCTTTAAGAGACAAGGGAGGACATGTATAAAATCTCTTACAATTTTTCTATTACCCACAGCAATTCCACCGCCTACACAGCAACAGCATTTGCAGAAGGAGTGTTTGTGCCAAACACATTCTACTGTTTTGATTAAGCCTCCCATTAACCCTAAACATGAACACACTCAAATTATAGGTGACGAAACTGAGACAGAGAGGTAGGTTAAGTGGCTTGTCCAAGATCACAAAGCTTGTAAATAAATACAGGGGTTTAAGCTAAGTCAGTGGGCTGAATTAAGCTCATGCTCATAACTACCACACTCAGATACTCCCTGAGCCAAATGCTAAGTATTAGAGAGAAACCCATAAATACTTGTCAGACACATAATAATCGCTTGCCACCCAGCCATGAAACTTGTCTGTTTTCCCCAAACCAGCCCAACTGCTGCCATCCCCACACTTTCACAATGTGTCCTCTTACTGCCCGGTGTCAAGTGCTCTCCCTCCAGTGTTTTTATCCCATTCCCAAGTCTCCTTTATGGAAGATGTTACCCCATCTCACCACAGACAACAGAGGCTTTGCTGGATTGAACTCCTTGGCATTGGGGTTCAACGTTGACTTCTTCACTTGTCTATGAGAGAAAAACAAAGTAAACCCTCCTGGCTTGTCCCTCATCATCCGACACCCACCCATCTCCCACCGCACTCACTCGGTAACAGGGCCCTCATCCTTGTCATCTCCCTTGATGAGGCCCACTGGGGGGCTGCCAGTTTGGCTTGGGCAGGGTGGTGGAGGCTGATCCAGCCCCTCAGTGCCTCCTGCGGGTGGCAGGGGCGGTTTGTCCTCCTTATCCAATATGGACTCTGCCTTGGAGACTGGGGACGCCATGGGCTCTGAAGTCAGTAGACCATCAACCTCCTTCTCCTTCCCTTTGGCCTCCTCCTTTAAGATCCGGGGAGGAAAAGGGTCCAGACTGGTCTCAGGAGAGCTACTGGGCTGAAGCTGGAAGGAGAATCACACATATGACACTGGTCCAGACCCAAAGCCCTGCTTCCTTCTTTCATCCTTACTCTTCTCTCTTCTATTCCTAGTCCCGTGCCGCTTCCTTAAGCCCGCCAGACCCACTTCACCTCCACCCTGTTAACATCCTAGCTCATTCTCATGCTTCTCACCTTAAACTGGGCCCCAAACTTCCTCAGTTCTTCTAGCTGAAAGCGTTTCTGTTCATTCTGAAGGCCAGGGACTATGAGAAACAATGAAAAAGGAGAAAATATACATTTCTTTTATCAAAAGTGGCGACATAATACCAGTAGCCCACAGTACAAAAACCTAAAAACCAGAAGAGCTCTTGAGACTCCTGTAACAGGAATTAGGATCAAAGGTCTAACAGGCATTGTTTTTGAATTCCAACAACTTTCCTAGCTGAAATGTCCTCCTAATCAAAGGAGCATTAGACTTTGGCAGGAAAAAACAATCCTCACCTTTCCCAGATATCCGGGACAGCTCCTGGGATTCCAGAGTTCTTCCAGGTTCCTTGGTCACAGGTTCTTTTCCTGAGGAAGAGGAGATAGACGCCTGAAGGTCTTTCTGCCCAAAAACACCCATCACATTGTCCACAGTCCTGAACCATCTTGGCTCTTACCATCTGTGGGGGCCAGTGAGACCTTTGGAGAAGCTGGAGAAATGGAGCCTACTCCAGGGTCCACAACTGATGTCACAGGGATGGAAGCTGAGGAGGTCGGTACTGCCGAGCCAATGGGAGGCTCAGGACAGGAAGCTGAGACTGGGGCAGGGGCAGCCGACTTGGGAGAGCGCGGGGGGTACATCCGACCCACTGGAAGAAAAGGGAAAGCTGCACAATGGTTACTACTGGTCATTTAGCAATGGGTACAAAGGACTTACTAAAAACACCAAGAGAAGTTTATCTACTTATACACAGGTTCACAAACCTAAAGGCCTAGAACAGCAAAGCAGGTAACAAACAGGTAAAATGGGTCTCATGGGCACCATGAACGACTTTAAGGGGCAGTCATGACTCAGTTCCAACCAACTGGAGCTATGCAGTAAGACAGGTCAGTGTTGGCAAAACTTCCTAAATTTCAACAGAAATTGCCAACTATGATTTCTTCTGTTTTAAAATGTTGGCAACTAATTTAAACAGTGTTATCTGCTAGCCAGACACAGCCATAAATCACTATGTTGGGGATTCTGCACAGGGTAATTGAAAAATTCTTTACTAAAATGCATAAACCCAAACCTTTCAAAATGCTTTTCACATCTTGAAACTGTCTCCTACCCCAGCATCTCAACAACTGACACTATTCATCTTTCTACAAATTCCTATCCATTTCCTTCATGTAATACTGCTGAAATTTTACCTGCAGGAGGAGATGGAACAGAAGCTTCTCCAGAAGGCCTACTGCTGGGTGAAGACAGAGTCTTGGCACCTCTCACAGGCCGCTGTGCCTTAGGGGACATGCGGGAAGGGCCTATTTTTTTTTAAAGGTGAGAAAAAAAGAGGGAGAGTACCTGCTATTACATGACCACCAATCCATCATCCTTCCAACCCATCTAAACCCTTTCGATTATCCTTCCCTCCTCCTTACCGTTCCCTTCCCTGTCCCCCGCACAAGTCTGCTTTATAACTCACCTCCATTAATACCACGTGTCTCAGAACCTGGGCCAGGGCTGCTATTGTCAAGATGGTGAGGGCCACGGGGTGGCAAAGAGCTAAGGCCAGGTCGGCCACCCCGAGAACTACTGCATCGAACTCCTCCCCGGGGACCTTCCCGAACTCGCTGGGGTAGAGGGATATACTTTCCTTCCCTGGGGGAGGGAGGGGGGGAAGAGTTCAAATGAGATCAAGTAGCCACAAAATCCACACATTCAGGAAAGATGAAGCCCTTCCTCCTAAAGTCCACCTTCCTACACACACATACTCACTCACTCTGCCTTGCTCTAGGCTTTTTGCACTATCCCACTTGAAGATCTGTCCTGGTTAAATGTTCTGTGGCTACAGGCTTATGACCTTATGTTGTGTTGACCCTGACCAACCAGGCTAATACTCAACAATTCTACCACTCCTGACCTATAAGAAAAGTACTATCACATTGTAGGTCAAGGTGCATCTTTTACAAGATACAGATCATCCTGTAGAGTTTGATTCTACTTTCACAAAGGGAGGAATAAGAGATGCATATGGATGAATATGCAGAGAACAAAGACAAACTATCAAAATTCTGAAACAAAAACCTTCTAACTTTAGTCTTGTTACTATGGGGAAATTAGATTTCAATCTCCTAAAATAACAATTGGGAACAACTACTTATTAACCTACATCTCATATGGCTGTAAGGCTTAAACAAGAGTGTACAAAACTCTTGGCCCATACAGTGAATCCCAAACATACCGGGCTGCCCTCAGAAATTACCTAGATGCCAAGCTGGGGCTCTCCCGTCCTGAACCCTGCCGCTGGACGGCACTGTGCTTCTCTTCCTCAGTGCGTCCATCATCGTTCTCCATGGCAATCCGCAGGCGGTACTGGGGGCTTGATTCAATCTCCCGAGCCAGTTGGGCTGCACGCAGCTCTCGCTGACGAAACTCTTCTGAGTTGTCCTTCTCTAAGGGCACCCTGAGAGGACCACCACCATCCCAATGCCAGGGGACAAAAGGGAAAAAAAACACACATTTCTATCAGTCCTATCACGGGCTCAAGTATGTGGGTATTTAACCCCTTCAACAACTTGGCAAATATAATGGGCATCTACTAGGTCCCAGGCAGAGCAGCAAGGTATCTCTGTTTCTGGAGAACACTTAGACACATGTTTAAAGTACATTCTATTCTAAGTTATAGAGAAAAAGTATGGACAAGTGGACAAGCAGTTAATTCTACCCATGAGGTGGCCTGGAATCAAGATTAAAAGAAAACCTTTGAGAGCAGTTCACAAGGCACAACAAGAGTGAAGTGATCTGAACACCCAGAAAAGCATGAACAAAAGCTATGTTCCACCTAGAGACTTGCTCCTCTATTGGTGACCCTACGCCTCAAACTGCACCACATGGGGAGTACACCAAGACACTCACGTGTAAGACGAGAGGCTGCTATCATACGTGGTCTTTACACCATAGTTCTCCTCATTGAACTTGAACATTTCATTGGGGTCCCATCCATTGGACTAGGGAGAGAGGCAAAATGTTTTAAAACCCAGCAAGGAAAGCAACAACGGCCTATCATTCTCCATCAGGCTGAAAAAGTTAAAAATCTGACCATACTATAAGTGGAGAAACTGGAACACTGCTGATGAGAATATCAACTAGAACTACCAATTGCAGCACAAGCTGACAATAACTAGTACAACTGAAGTTTTAAGACCTAAGAAATCCATTTCCAGGTTTATATCCCAGAGAAATTCTGGCACATGTTCACGTTCTAAATCCAGGTTTATACCCCAGAGAAATTCTGGCATATGTGCATGTTCTAAAAATACAATAAGGCAGTAACTGTAATGGCAAAGAAAGCACAAATCAGTAAGGAAAGAGATAAATACAATTTGGTGGGTATACATAGATGAGTACATAAGTAGAACAGTACACAATAGCTAAAAACAATAAACTAGATCTATGGAGCAACATGAAACATTCAAAACCAGACAGAAAAAGTAAGTTGTGCAATTTGAACAGCAAAATAATTCATTCACTCATGAGAAATTTTAAATGATTCAAAGTACAGTAGCTGTTTATCAGAAGGTAAATGAGCCTACAAAGCACTCTTGCCCATACTTTTTCTTACATTGAAAAAAAAAAATGACTTGAAGAAAACATTAAGAATTGTCAATCACAAATGGTGGGAAAACAAGTATTTTTGTTTTGTTATTTTCTATACTTTTCCATTTGGAATCTGTCACAAATAGGCAAGAGTAAATGATTTTCCTGCCTCCCTCCCCAGAAGCAACTTGGTTCCAAGAATGATGTCGGTGTCAATAACCCACACTCTGGCAGCACAGCTGCCCAGCTTTAAGGGTCTCGGGGAATCAGACTGTACCATGTCAGACTCTAGGTCGTAGTCATCACTGTTGCTGTCACCGCCCTCCCAGCGCTGAAGCACCTTCTCTTTGTGTTCCCCATTCACCTTCGAATTCATGGCAATGGCAGAATCAGTGAACTTGTCTGTGGGTGCAGAGTTGAAGATCAGGAATTGAGTGATATTTCAAAGGCTTTTTTCCAAGACCTCTTCCCTGCACACAGTTGTTGACAAGCATAGAAAAGTTTGTGTGTGCCAGGGGTTGGGGGTGGGCAGGCACAGTATAAAGACTCTCATCTTAATAGTTCATAAACAGCAAGGAGTTGGAAACAAAGCAAATAAAATAGGAAAAACAACATATCAAGACACATTCTCAAAAAAATCCAGCCACTGTCCTCAGAAAAAAAAGATGATAAAGTCAGAGGTTATGGGAGCTAACCAAGCATCATGTAACTGCTCTCAGCTGTCTACTCAGAAAGTGGGTTTTACAAAAGAGCATGGCACAATACCTTTAGTGGCATAATTGAAGTCAACATTTCGGAAATGGACAAGCATGACATCACTTGGCTTAAACACCATGGTGTCCACAATGTCTTCCCGACGAGGGCCACCTACTGGCTCAGATGCTTTCCTGTGCACAGCGTCTACTGCCAGTTCAAACTAAAAAAAAGCCCCATTTCCCAACACCCAAGGGTTAGTTAGTATCAAGAAACATGAAGGTAAAAGTATGACTACTTTTCCCTTAACTTTTTAAAACTTTTCCCAACATCGTGTATAACATCTTGTCAATATCAGCCACAGGACTTAGCAAAAGTCCCCAAATTAAAATTTTATGTTTTAAAATTTAAGCATTTTTACATTAAAGTATACAGCACTCAAATTTCAGACCCATGTCTTTCACTGCTTGCAGCACTACTCCAGCCCAAGCCTATGGAAATAAGTAACAGTCACAATGGCGTCCAACACCACTCAATTTACATCTTTAATGAGCCTACGTCATTCTCCTTCCTTCCAGACAACTCCAAAAATGATTTGAGTACACTGACCTTTGAACTCAGTGTCTTGAAGATACCTTCATAGGTGGTACCATTCTTAACCTTTACATCACAAGTGGAGCCCTGGGAGAATGGGAAATAAAAGTGTCTTCGGCAAATAGATGCATGACATCGCTCAAACAACCCAGAGGTTAGGTACCCACTTACCACAACAGCTGTAAGGAAATGCAGCATTCTGGAATTGTTGTAGACACCCTCAAATACCTGTCAGTAACATAGGAGGGAGAAATAGCCAGTCAACATCTCACATACCTTCTAAAAGGTCACATTCCACATACACACACCTTGTAATGTGCTGGGCCCCGGCCCTTCTGAGCCCACCTGACTATTTCTGCATCTAATCTGTCCTATATTCCTACATATGTGTCCTCTAGGTCTCTGTACCTTTGCGGGAGGAGGGGGATAACTCACCGGTGACTGTGGGGGTCCCTTTCCTGTGCTTTGTCCCCTATAAAGGAAACAAAAAACTAGTTATTTAAATCTGTTCAATCCCTCTTACACAATTAATTTCAAAAGACTTGGTATCCTAGAACCACATACCATGGGAAAATGCTGATCTAAGCTACAATTAATCATAAGGTTATCAAACTCTCACCTTACAGGAGAAAAAGGCATAGGCATTGTAAACCACTAAACACATTTCCTCCAAATGCCAGTAAAACAGACTCAATCAACAACCATTGTCTCACTTTCTCCAAGGGGCCAGGACTACATGCTTCCAAGAAACCAATGCTACAGTATTCGATAACTAATAACCCATCTCAGACGTAAAGTGGAAGCTCAGGGAGCACAGGTTCGTAAGTACCTAGCTCAGGCGCGTCACCTCCCAAACAGAAAAGACAATCATTTTCAGAGCCTTAAGCCCCATCCCTGAGAGGAGGGTAGTCACTCTACAACACCCCCCCTCGATCTCTTTACTCATTCAGCCAGTTACCCACTCTGAGAGGGGTCGTCAATCGCCCGATAACCCCGCTCCTGGCTGGCTGATGTAACCGGCGGTTGAGGAGGGTGATGAGGGGGCCGTTGGCGGGGCTGGGGGACAGCGCAGCCGCAAAAGGCATCCACCGGGAGGCCTCGCCCGGTCTGCGCCTGCGCACTAAGACCCACGGGCCTCTTCAAAATACCCCCTCCCGCGATCAGAACCCACTGCGCCTGCGTGTACTGCCACGCTCAGTTCCATTAACCCAAACACAGAAAAAACCAAGCAGAGTGTCTTCTTTTCAACCATGAACCCCTTCACGCACACTCTCAACCACTGCCCTAGGTTACCCGCGGCTCGAACGCCCCGGTCTTAAGACAGAGCATCCACGCGCACGTACGTAAAAGGGCGCGCGCGCTCTGGAGGTTCCCGGGGCCGCAGTCCTCCCAGTGGTCTCTCCTTCCGCCCCCCCGCCCACTCCGCTCCCCTCCTACTGGCCAGACCGGGAAGGGGGAGGTGGCAACCCGCTCCAAGTCCCTCCCTCCCCATTGGCCAGACTGTGGGCTGCGCGCCCCCCTCCATTGGCTACGGCCCGGACCCCTTCCCGTAGCCGACTCCCCATTGGCTGAAGTCGGGAACCGCGAGACCCTTCGCGGTAATGGAGCAGGGGACCCCGGTCACCTCTTCGCCCCCCCAACTCCGCGTTCAAACGGCGCTAGCGGGATGGGCCCCGCCTGCCTTTAAGGCCCAGGCCGCGAGCCGTAACTAAGCTGAGAGCCGAGCATGGCCATTAAGTGTCCCGGTGGCTGCGGGGGGTACCCTTTCCCTCTGACCTGTTAGTACCTGAGTGGGCCCATCCCCAGCCGCATGGGGGAGGGGGTTCCTCCGCCCCCTGGCGCCCCTCAAAGGTGGCCAGGCTAGGAGCCCGCCTTGAGTGGAATCCTGAAATCCCGGCTGCCGGGCCGGAACCGAGCCGCCGCCGCCCCACAGCCTGCGCTCCAGCGCACCGAAACCCAACCCTCCTCACCTGGCGCTGCCGATGGCCGCTGCCCCTGGCCTCTCCTGGTGTTGCTGCTGCTGTGGCTGCGGCGGCGGCGCCGCCAAGATGCCCTCGGCTCCCCGGCGGAGCCCGCTCCCGGCAGCAGATGCAGGCCCCAGGCAGGGGGAAGCGGCAGCGGGAGGCCCTGGGGGAGCCGAGGTGGAGGCCAGGGGGCCCGGGAGGCCACCGTTGGGAGGGCTGGTGCCCCCGGGAGGCCGGCGGGCCACGGCCTGTTGCGTGGGGGGCGGCTGCTGGGGCTGGGACGTCTGTTGTGGCGGCTGAGGCTTCAACATGATGGCAGCGTCCGGAAGGGGAATTAGGGGGAAGGGAGGGAGAGAGGAGGCCGGGGCTAGGCCCCCGCCGGAGAGCGCGGGAAGCGAAGGGGGTTGGGAAGCTGGGGACCCGCCGTTGGCGGGCGGGGGGGAAGGCCCGCGGTGCCGGGGGTGGATAGAGAAGATCGCGGCGCGAGGAAGCGCCGCGAGGCGGAAGGGGAGGGGGGTATCGCGGGCCGGAGGAAAGCGAGAGGGCGCGAGCCGGGCTGGCGCGCGTGCGCGTCGCCCGGGAAAGGGGAGGGGGAGGAGCGCGCGGGCAGGAGCTACGGAGGGGGGAGGGGCGGGGAGCGGCGGCGCGGCGTCCGCGCGCACGGGGCGGTTAGCTCGGGCGGGAGAAGAGAGAATAAAGGTGAACCTCGTTCCCTAGCCTTTGCAGTGGGGAAGGCGCAGAGCGGGCGCTCACGCGCGCCAAGGATTTAGGGTGTCTGGTTCCCTAACAGCCGCAGAGGCTGCCAGCCGCGGTCGCTTCACAATGAGCGTGTGAAGCGCTGGGGGAGGAGCCGAGGAGGCCCACAGGAAGGAAGAACCGGCTGCCCCGCCCACGCCGCCGGCGTAGCGTGGAGATGCCTCCGCTGTATGTGAGGTGTCCGGACGCAGCGTGCAGTTCTTCCGCCATTTGTGGCCCCGTGGGCGGGGTCAAAGGGCAAAGAAATCCAGGGACTAGACGAGCAGCTGTTCTTTGGCGGCTGGTAGTGAGGAGCTACTCTCGACCTTATCAGCTTTATTGAATGAAAGACTGGTGGGCTTTAACATTATCAGTTTGAGCACACCGATCTTTGCAGATAAATCGATGCCTAAGGCTAAATAACAATTTAAAAAAATGATTTTATTGATTTGAGAGGGAGATAGAAACATCAGTGAGGAGAGAGGTCATTGCTGGGCTGCCTCCTGCATGCCCCCGACTGGGGATTGAGCCTGAAACCTGGGAATATGCCCTGACCCGGGATCAGTCTAACTGTGACCTCCTGGTTCACAGGTTGAGGCTCAACCACTGAGCCACGCTGACCAGGCTAAACTTAAGTGATTTTAAACCTCAATGGTTTGTTTCTCCAAACTCTGGAATGAACCCTTAAACTGTAGTAGTAAAGAGACTGAAGGCCAAAATGCCCCACCTAACTCTGCAGTGAAGACAGCCTTCATTCGGTTCAAATTAGTTAGGCTAGATGCTCTATACAACTGTAATTAAACCACTTTCTACCCTTGGGGAGTTCAAACTAGTGGTAGATTCAGACAATCCCACGACATTAGGTGAAGCACAGGGCACTGTGAAAGCAGATAGGAGTAACACCTAATCAAGAGTTGGGTACTGGGTTTCTTTTTTTTTTTAAATCCTCACCTGAGGATATTTTTTCCATTGCTTTTCAGAGAGAATGGAAGGAGGGCAGGGAGACAGAGAGAGAGAGAGAGAACATTGATTGGTACCCAGAGCTGGGCCGGGTCACCCGAGGTACGGCCACAATAGAACCTGGGACCCGACGCTCTAACCACTGAGCAAAACGGGATTTCTAGGTGGGGGGAATAGGATGTGACACCCTAAGAGAATAAAATTAAAGAGGAAGGAAGTTTTTTTTAAAAGCTGGAGAGGTAAGCAACCAGGGACGAGATTTTTAAGAGATGGACATTGCCTGGTGCAGCGTGGCTCAGCAGTTGAGCCTCAGCCTGTGATCCAGGAGGTAGCTGTTCGATTCCCGGTCAGGGCACATGCCCGGTTTGCAGGCTCGATCCCCAGTCGGGGACATGCAGGAAGCAGCCGATCAATGACTCTCTCAGCATTGATGTTTCTATCTCTCCCTCTCCCTTCCTCTCTGAAATCAATATATATTTTAAAAAATAAAATAGAGCCGTAGCTGGTTTGGCTCTGTGGACTGAAGGGTTCTGGGTCCGATTCTGGCTAAGGGCCCATCCTTCTGCAGGCTTGATCCCCAGCCCTGGTTGGGGCGTGTGTGGGAGGCAACCAATCGACGTGTCCTTTTCACATTGATGTTTCTCTCTCCCACTCTGAAAAGCAATGGAAAAAATATCTTCAGGTGAGGATTAAAAAAAAAAAAAAAAAAAATGTCACTATAAGATTGTTGTAAGGATTATATAAAGTAATCCAATAAAATATTTTTTTAAAAAAGGCAGACGTTATCCTCAAAGCAGTGGGGAGCCTTTTACAGAAAATGAAGAGATCAGAATTATATTTTCAAAGGATTAGTCATGGTAATTGATCGATGTTTTCTCTTTCTCTTCCTCTCCCCCCCTCCACTCTCTTAAAAAAAAAAAAATGGGAAAAAAATCCTCAGATGAGAATTAACAACAAAAATCAATAAAAGTAAAATAAAGGGTTACTCATTGCTATGTGGAGAATGGGAAATGGGTCTGTGGTCTTAGTCCCAGGGAAACTTTTAATATCTGTCTCTTCACTCCAGGCATTAGCATGGGAACTCTCCCCAACCCTCTCCCCCAAACTGGCACACACCTGGGTAAAAGTCTGCCTCACTCTTTGGGAAGTATTCCTTCACCCACTGCCGCCTAGCTTCCTGTGTCATTCCCCAGCAAATTTCCCCACTTTACCTAAGAGTTCCTTGAATTCTGTCTTCTTGCTCCCCAAGGGTTGGGATCTTACTCTTTTTTTTTTTTTTTAATATATCTTTATTGATTTCAGAGAGAGGAGAGGGAGAGAGAGATAGAAACATCAATGATGAGAGAGTCATTGATCGAGCCCGCAACCCGGGCATGCGCCCTGACTGGGAATCGAACTCTGATCGCCTGGATCCTAGGTCGATGCTCAACCGCTGAACCACGCCCAGCCGAGCCTGGGATCTTACTCTTAACTGCTCTTTCTTACAGTACCTGGCCAGTGCAGGCAGCCAATTAAATACTTATGAAGTGAATGAATCCCAGTGGTATTTTAAAAACCATGTCTCTCCCAGCCGGTGTGGCTCAGCGGTTGATCATCGACCTAGGATCCAGGAGATCTTGGTTCAATTCCCAGTCAGGGCACATGCCGGGGTTTCAGGCTTGATCCCCAGTAGGGGTCCTGCAGGATGCAGCCGATCAGTGACTCTCATCATTGATGTTTCTCTCTCTGCCCCCTCCCTTCCTCTCTCTGAAATCAATAAAGATATATATATAGGAAAGGAGAGAGAGAGAGAGAAAAAAAAAATCAATGATGAGAGAGTCATTGATTGAGCCCACAACCCGGGCGTGTGCCCTGACCAGGAATCGAACCACGATCGCCTGGATCCTAGGTCGACGCTCAACAGCTGAGCCACGCCCGGCCGGGCAAGATATATATATTTAAAAACCAAAAACGTGTCCTGGATGCCTAACACAGTCCACCTTTTCCTGGGATTACCTGTACCACCTGGCGCCATGGCGCCTCCCCAGCCTCATTGTGGGCACCCGTCTCCCTCACCTACCTCGTGCCTCCACACTCACGTTGTAAGTTTTAGCCACATTAAACTCCCGTTTCCACCACAGGCCTTAGCGTGCTGTTCCTTCACCTGCTTTGTCGCCCTCCAAGCCTGGCGCGGTCCGAGCATCCTGTTAGCCCTCCTCGGGCTCGGGGCTGCCGGTGCTGTTTGGCGGCTGTCCTTTGCACTGGAGGCTAAGGTCATGAGAGGGCTGTGTTTTACTCATTTCCCTGTCCGTGTCCAGCTCAGCGGCTGGCGCACAGTCATTCAACTGGTAAGTGACTGAAACGTCTTCCATATACAATGGTGCCTCGGCGTTAACAGGTTACACGGAATGTGATCCATTCCGGAAGCTCGATCGAGTTCTGAAACGTTCGACAACCGAGGGATCCACAGCCCACAGCTGGGCCGCAGGACCTCGCCCCAGCCGAAGCCCTGTGGCATGTCCGACTCCCGAGGCGAGTTCGAGAACCGAAGCATCTACCTCCGCGTTTACGGCCTTCGTAACCCAAGCTGTTCATCAACGGAGATGTTGAAAAACCGAGGCGCCGCTGTAATTTAGAAATGATATCACTGATTCCATACGGAGTGACCCGCATGGTATGTTGCTAAATGGAGAGAGCAAAGTTCAAGAGTATAAAGCACGCTGCCTGTTACGCAGGGAGGGAGGGGACCGGGGCGCACGCGCCGCCGGCCGCAGAGGCTGGGGCTGGGCGCTGTGTGCCCGAGCTGGCCGGTTTGAGCCCGGTGCGGGCTCGTGCCTGGGTTGCGGGTTCAATCCCCAGTAGGGCACGTGCGGAAGGCAACCGACTGACGTCTCCCTCTCCCTTGCCCTGAGCTTGTCCTCCAGTGAGGATTAAAAATAAAAGCGTCTGCAACGTTTTGCAAAGAAACCTCAAGAAGGATAACCCCCAACTAACAAAGCTGGTCGCCTGCGCAGGGCGGCAAAGGAAGACCCTGGTGGCCGGTTCCGTCCCGGGGAGGCGCGGGGCTCTGGGTGGGAGCGGGCGCCCGTCCTGGGGCTCGCCTTTCGGTCACATTAATGGTCAATATATTAGAAAAAGAGGGAGGGCATGTAAAATCCGAGTATAGACGTACATGAACAGACCCAGCCGTTTTGGATGAATAGAAATACGCGGGAGGGGGAGCTGGCGAGTTCACCTGCCTTTCAAGCGCCTTCCCCGTGGAGGGGGGCGGCCGCCAGCCCTGCACTCCTGCGGGCTCGCTGCGGGGCAGGGCGAGGCTCCGGGCCGGGCGCTGTGGACTGAGCCCTGAGTGGACACGCAGAGGCTGGGAGCCTGGGGGAGCAGGGGGAGCACATGGAATGAAAGAAGTGACAAAAACTTTGCGGGCATTGGAATGGCAAGTATCAGTGTAGAATTTATGGAAAAAATCAGACAGACATGCGGACAGGTTTCCCCGTGCCTGGTTCCCAGATCGCATCTCAGCGTCGGTAGAAAGGACCCAGGACCCCTTGAAGAAATGGCTGGTCACAGCCTGTGCGGGAGCAAGGAAGGTGACAGAAAAGCTTGGGACTTTTTGTTGAGCCAGGAAATAAGTACTCAAAAAAATTATTAGGGCCACAAAGGGACACAGGAGCCAGCTTGAGGAGGCCAAATCCGGCACAATTTGAGCATCAAAATGAGTATAGTAATAGATGACAACTTGCTGACTAAAAGAACCCAGGCATCCGTACTGTTAATAGAAACATATATGCGTGTACATAAAAAGAAACACACAGGAGAAGTAACTAGGCTATTCTTCAAAAATGCCCATGGCATGAAAGACGAAGGCCTTGAGACACCATCCCAGGTCAGAGGCTAACTAGACGAGATACTTGGCCTGGCCTCGCTCCATGGGAAAAATTGCTTTAAAAGACATTCTGGGGAAACTGATGAATTTGGCAGATAGCCTCTAAAGTATGACATCCTTTATAAATGTCCTGAATGTGATGACTGTAGACATGTAAGCACATGTTTATAGCAGATATACACTTAAGTATTATGGGGCAAAATAAGATATACGCCCCTGCTATTAAATAGTTGAAGTTTATATATTACATATAGGCGTCCAAAAAGTGTACACATACACTTTGAATAATTATAAAGGCCATGTTTATTAAAACATTTCATTTTCAAAACTGAGCTATCAGCTGTTACAGTGTATATACATTTTTGGGGACACCCTGTGAATATTCAGCAAAGTTCAAAGTTGCCAAAATGGGAAGCAAAAATGCTACAACTGGGTTATTAAGTATAACAGTGAGAAGAGTAAGATCCATTTGCACCCCTTGAATCTCAGACCCATGTGTTCAGACTATAGGGGGCAGCACCGTGTAATGGTCACTGATTAGAGTATACACTGCGTCCTGTTAACCCATCCTTTCAGGGCGTGGCCTCCCAAGTGCTCCTACAGCTGAGCCTTTAGTAAGCCAACCTGCCACATCAGGGACTGTGTTGATTTGTTGCAGTAAGAACATTGCAGCTACAGTTGGACTCACCAACTGATGAAGTTTACAAGTCCACAGCCATTCTCCCAAGACCCATCTGATGTCTGCACAGGCCAGATTCCCGCCTGTTCAAGTCTTCCAGCATGGCATTAATCTCTGCAGTTGCCCCAGGGACGTGGTATTTCTTCTAATTAACTACCTTGATAGGAAGTGGAAGTTCCAGGGGCTCTCACTTAGCTCTTCCTGCCACAATGTTCTCACTCCATGGACCATCCCCAGTGTGGGGATTCTACCAGTTGCCATCAATATCTGTTCTAATTATACTCTCAGGAACTTGGAAATAACCACAGGGTGGGACCATGAATCAGCTGATCCCTCTGTGAGTTGGGCTTGAGCTAAGGCTCCATCTATTACTTGACTACCTTAAGCCCCCACTTTGATTGTTGGGTCGCAGTGGCATTTGGATCCTCAGAAATTAGTGTCAATTCAGAGGCAGTATCTAGTAATCCTTGAAAGGTGTGGGCATTTTTCTTCCCCCTAATGCACAGTCACACTAGTAAACAGGTCACAATTCCTTCCTCAAGGAGACCGAGCCTCTCCTTCAATTAAGGGGCTTTGGATCTATGCTGACTTAGGTCTAGAAACTGGCACTGTGGTTACTCAAGTCAGGTTTTTGGCTATCAGAGCAAGTTGTTTTTGTTTTTTTAAACATATCTTTATTGATTTCAGAGAGAGGAAAGGAGGGGGAGAGAGAAACATCACCCAATTCTTCAGTAGGCTGTGCGTCCATTTGTTCGTAGGAACACGATGACTAATTAGCCACTGCCAGAGATGACTGTGGGCCAAGGCATTCCGGCCACTGGTGTGTCCCTGCCGCCCTTTCAGCAGATGCACTCATCTCGTCATTGGTGGTAACGTGCTCTCTCATTCCCCCTCAGAGACTTCCACCTTTGAGATCCTTTAGGGGCGATGAGAGAGGATGGTCTGTATTCAGTAACTGCTTCCTGCTGACAGGCTGTGGTCCCTGCCTACGTAGGGTATGGAAGCCTCTCCCTGCCCGATCTAAGGGGGACAAGGGAATGGGACCAGAGACTGGAACAGAGAGGCTGTGAGCTGATTCTTCCAGAACAAGGATATCCTACTTGGGAATCCCCGAAGAGCCATATTTTGAAGGTAGAATTGTTGTATAACAAACAACAATTTGTTCCGGAAACAAAGTTGTTCGATGGCTTCGTAGTTCGTTGACTCAAATATGTAGTCCTGAAAATAAGCAAGTTCAGTTAAGTTGTTGAGTCTCATTTCCGGAGCAGGTGATGCAGATGGGCTCCCAAAGCGAGACCTGGGAAGACTGCCATCAGTAAGTAAAGCACCAGGCCATTTCTCCAAGGGGCTTTTATCTTTTTCTTTAAAGACTTTTAATTTATTTTTAAAGAGAGAGGGAGGGAGAGGGAGAGAGAAACATCTATCGGCTGCCCCTTGCATGCCCCCTACTGGGGATCAAGCCCCCAACCCCGGTATGTGTCCTGATCCCCGATCCAACCAGTGACCTCTCAGTGCATGGGACAATGCCCAGCCAACTGAGCCACGCCGGCTAGGGCAAAATGTGGTTTTAATTTGCAGTTAAACCATCCTTTCATGTGCTTGTTGCCATCAATATGTCTTATTTGGTGAAGTGTCTGTTTAAATCTTTTGGCCATATTTTAATTGTGTCTTTTTATTATTGAGTTTTGAGAGTTCTTCATTCTAAATCAGATATATGCTTTGCAAAAATTTTCTCCCAGTCAATAGCTTATCTTTTCTTTCTCTTAAGAGTGCCTTTTGAAAAGCATACATTTTGTATTTTGATGAAGTCCAATTTATACTTTGTCCTTTTATAAATTGTCATTTTGGTGTTGAACCTAAGAAATCTTTGTCTAATCCAAAGTCACAAAGATTTTCTCCTATGTTTTCTTTTAGAAGTTTTATAGGTTTAGTTTTACATTTAGGTGTGTGATCCTTTCAAGTCACCTTTTATATATGGCCTGAGGTATGGATCAAAGTCTTTTTTTGCGTATGGATATCTAGTTATTCTAGTGCCATTTGTTGAAAAGACTATCCTTTCTCCATTGCATTGCATTAGTGCCTTTGCCAGTCATTTGTCCATTTGTGTGTGTTTATTTCTGGACTTCCTATTGTTTCACTGATTAATATATCTGTCTTTACAACAAGACTATAGTGGTTTGATTACTGTAGCTTTATAATGATACTTGAAATTACTGTAGTGGTAGCCCTCTACTTTGCTCTTTTTTAGAGCTGCCTTGACTATTTTAGGTCCTTTGCATTTTCATATTCATTTTAGAAATAGTGTGTCAATTTCTACAAAAAAAAGGGGGGGGGTCTGCTGGGATTGCATTGATCAACTTGGGAAAAATTGCTTTTTAAAAAAAATAATATATCTTTGTTGATTTCAGAGAGAGAAAGGGAGAGAGAGAGAAACATCAATGATGACAGGGAGTCATTGATTCGCTCCCTCCTGTGTGCCCCCCATTGGGGATTGAGCCCGAAACCCGGGCATGTGCCCTGACCGGGAACTGAACCACGGTCTCCTGGATCCTAGGTTGATGCTCAACCGCTGAGCCACGCCTGGCCGGGCAAGAACTGCTATCTTAACAATGTTGAGTCTTCCAATCCATGAACAAAATATAGCTCTCGATTTATTGAGATTTATCTTTAATTTCCCTCAGACATATTTTATAGTTTTCACTGTACATGTCTTTCACATCTTTTGTTAGATTTACACCTAAATACTTCATATTTTTGATGCTGTTATAAGTGGCATTTTTAAATTTTAATTTTCAATTGCTTGTGGCTAGATGTACAATTGATTTTTGTACATTGATATTGTATTCTACAACCTTGCTAAACTTATTAGTTCTAATAGGATTTTTGCAGATTTTATTGGACTTTATACATGATGATCATGTACTCTGAAAAAAGACTTTACTTCTTGGAAGGGTAAATCTGGTTCCTGTTACTCCATCTTGGCTGGAAACAGAACTCCTCCACGCAGTTTTGCTTTCGATTTTAAGCAAAATCAGCACTGTGGCTATGACAAATAATAGATACATTTAGGGCTGTTATGAAAGCTCTCTGCTTCTGGGATTGTGACATGAGCTGAGAGTTAAAATTCCGGTTTGTCAATTTCTCTCTGTAAGGAATCCAGTGCATTCTGAAGAATCCATCTCGCACCACAGCCCTTATGGTCATCATTACTGATATCCAGTCAAATGTAGCAGTCATTTGGGCTCCCACGGCAGGTACTTTAATTCGTACTTTATTAAAATAAGCCGCAGGTGATAGCTTGATTACTTGTGATGCCACTGCATGCCACGGATTACTAGTATCCCACTTCCCATTGTCCAGGAGCTCAAAACAGTGCTCAGATCAATCCCATAATCCTATCTTTGTGGGTCCATCTCCTAGTGACACTCTAGGAACTAATTCTATGTCAGTCAAGATCCAATCATGAAGCCTGACGGGGCGTGGCTCAGAGGTTGAGCATCAACTTAGGATCCAGGAAGTCTGGGTTCGATTTCCGGTCAGGGCACATGCCTGGGTTGGGGCTTGATCCCCAGCAGGGGGCGTGCAGGAGGCAGCCGATCAATGAGGACTCTATCATTGATGTTTCTCTCTCTTTTTTTCTCCCTCTCTCTGAAATCAATAAAGATATATTAAAAAAAAATTGGCAAAAAAAAGAAAAACGATCCAATCATGAAGCAGAAACCACATAGTAATTTAAACAGAGAAATTTGCCTGCTGGCGTGGCTCAGTGGTTGAGCATCCACCTAGGATCCAGGAGATCTTGGTTTGATTCCCATCAGGGCACATGCCCAGGTTGGGGCTCGATCCCCAGCAGGGGGCGTGCAGGAGGCAGCCGATCAATGACTCTCTCATCATTGATGTTTCTCTCTCTCTCCCTCTCCCTTCCTCTCTCTAAAATCAATAAAGATATATTTAAATAAACATAATGAAATATTTACAAGGATAACTACTAAGTGTGAACAAAAGATAACTAAAATATCGCAAAGGCTGAGAGAGTACCCAGGGAAGGAAGGAAGTTGAAAGGGAGGGCCGGGATTCAGACCTCACTGGAGAGATGCGGCTGCAGCCCAGGGGATGGTGGATAAGTTTGCTGGGCTGCCCCATGCCAGAGCTGGTCCACAGCCATCAGGCTGAGGCTGGCCACCAGGGAATCACAGGCAGGACGGCATCCCATTGGGGTGCTGGGTGCTAAGGCTGTCAGGCAAGGAACCACAGACTGGGCCTTGCAAGCTGAAAGTCCAACGCCACCAGGTGTCCTGTGCGCGGCCGCTTCCCAGGTAGCAGAGAAAAGACACCGAGGAGCCAGAGAATCTCCTTCTCGCACTGTCACTTCAATGCCCTCTACTGGCAAAGAAGAGATGTTTGCCGGTTCCCACTCCAGCAGCAAGCAGAGCAACTCATGGATTTGCAGCTGAGAGGCAATCAGTTGGTAATTGGCACACGGTACTAATGGTCGCCCTCTTCCCCAGCATGCACTTAAAAATCCAGTACCACGTAAGAATGGCCTTGTGGAAGCAGTAAAAGTGATCAGTCTGATTAAATCTCGACCCTTGAATGCATGTCTTTCATATTCTGCACTTCAAACTGCGAAGTACAGATAAAGCACTCACGCTGCACAGTGAGCCTCAGCGGTTCTCTCAGGGAAGTCCCCTGTGAGATGGTATTGTGAGATGAACGAACCACTGTTTTTAATGAAACACCATTTTTACTTTTAAGAATGAAGAACAAATTATTATTATTCAGAGTTGGGTATCCTGCAGACATTTCTTCAAGAATGAACTAAGTAAGCCTGTCACACCAAAGAAAAAACTGGCAGTGTTTCTTGCCAGTGATAAAATTCTACCTTTTAAGTGAAAATTAGAATTTTTTGAAAACTTGTATCCATTATCAAGATCCTAACAGCTTCCCAAAACTTAGAGATTTCTTTCTGATGAGATGGGTGGTAAATATAAACCAATGGCTTTTAATAGAACAGTATGATATATATATTGATATGATTTCACACTCCATATTTGTAACTAACCTTTTAATAAACAACTCTGTCAAATTGTGGTGTAGTATCAAAGAAATATGGTCACAATTGCTGAAAATACTTTCTTTTTCCAACTACATATCTGTATGAGGTTCAATTTTGTTTGTATACTTCAACCAAAACAACATATCAAGCCACAGTGAATGCCGCAGCAGATATGAGAAACCACCTTCTCTTATTAAGCCATACATCAAAGAGATTCACAAAAATGTAAAACAAGCTATTCTCAGTAAATTTTTAAACATATAGTTGTTGCTTTTTTTTAATTTAAAAACATTACTCATGTTAATGTAGTTATGCTGTATTGGTAATTTTATTTACTTATTTTTTAATTTATTGGGGTGACATTGGTTAATAAAATTGGTTTCAGGTGTACAATTCTATAACACATCATCTGCGTATTGTATTGTGTGTTCACTACTGCAAGTCAAGTCTCTTTCCATCAACTTTTATTCCCCCCATACCCTCTTCTACCTCCCCCCACCCCCATTCCCCGAGATAATCATCTTTTTCCCCCTCTTAATCCCTTCACCTTTTTCACCCCTCCCCTCTGACAGCCGTCAGTCTGTTCTCTGTATCTATGAGTCTGTTTCTGTTCTGATCATCAGCATATTTTGTTCATGAGATTCCACCTATAAGTGAGAGCATGTGGCATTTGTCGTTCTCTGGCTGGTTTATTTCACTTAGACAGTGCTCTCCAGGCCCATCTCTGCGAAGGGTAAGACTTCCTTCTTTCTTACTGCCAATTAGTATTCCATGGTGTAAATGTCCTGCTGCTTTTTTTATCCAGTATTCTGCTGATGGGCACTTGGGTTGCTTCCATAGCCTGGCTATTGTAAATTGCGCTGCAATGAACATAGGGGTGCATATATTCTTTCTGATGGGTGTCTCGGGTTTCCTCAGATATATTCCCAGAAGTGGAACTGACACAAGCCAGTAATCCAGGACAAGCAGAATAGGGAGACGGAGACCAGATAGTTAAACAGCAGTTTGTAGTCATCTACTAAACATATCTTCCCTAAACCAGGGACACATAAGACGAAATGGTTTGGCCTGGCCGGGCGTGGCTCAGCGGTTGAGCATGGACCTAGGATGCAGGAGATTGTGGTTCGATTCCCAGGCAGGGCACATGCTTGGGTTTTGGCTCGATCCCCAGTGGGGGGCGTGTAGGAGGCAGCCGATCAATGACTCTCTCATCACTGATGTTTCTACCTCTCTCTCTCCCTCTCCCTGCCTCTCTCTGAAGTCAATAAAAACATATTTTAAAAAGAAAAGAAAAAAAAAAAAAGAGATTAAATGGTTTGCACTTCTCCACAACCAGAGGGTAAATAACTTAAATTATCCTACTCAAGGGAGACAAAGCAGAAATCCAGTTAGTGCCATTTGCCAACCACACCCAAGGACAGATGAAGTTAAGAATATATCTCCTTTAGGTGCATCAGCATAAAGCTGTGAATATTCTATTGAGATTCCCCCTAAGACCTTCTCTAAACACCCAGCCTTTAAAACCTCTCAAACAGAAGGTCCAGGGCACACTCTCCCTCTCAGGAGCATGCCTGTGTCTCCCCCCACCCCTCTTTCCCCACAGACATGCATCTCCTAAATGCTAAGGGGCCCCAAGAGGCTTGCAATCAGGGGAGCAATGGGCAGTGGCAGCTCATTGCAGGCTAATCCCCTGGACTTGTCCCCAAGGCCCCCTTTTCTCTGACTTCCCAGAGAGCTAAGGTAGCCAGCCTAGCCTAGGATTGTTTCCCTAGCCCTTGCTTCAGTCTCCAGCTTTAATAAACATCCTCTAAAATTCACCTGGACTCCTGTGAAATTTTTCCTGCATGAAGCCAAGAACCCACACACTACCGGCTGGCCCTACGCAGACCTGTTCAGGGCCAGGTCCCCTTTCAGGTAACAGAAGCGCCTGGTCATAAGGCAGTTCCTTTTTTGATTTTTTAAGGTAACAACAACACACTGCTTTCCACAGTAGCTGCACCACTCTGTATTGGTATTTGTAAATGATAAATTAACATTTAAGTAATTTCTTAGTTTTAATTTCCAGTGGGGTAAATATCAATAGCTATAACCCACATAACCTAAAGCTTGTAGGGGTCTTCAACAATTATCAAGAGTATAAGGGTGTCCTGCAACCAAAAAAACTTGAGAACCAGTGCTATGGGCCAAGTGTCTGGGGCACAGATGTTCAATAAGTGTGGGTTGAATTTCAGGAGTTTTAAAAACTCTCAATTTTGACATGGCAATTTGGAGAACAGTTCCATAGGCATGAAGACATGGAGCTGATGGCAGTGGAAGGTTGAGAAGAGTGATGGAGCTACACACGTGGAGACATTCTCCGTAAATTTGGCTATAAAGCAAAGGAAGGACAGAAGATAGTAGAGCTAGGGTAAGAGCTGAGAGGATACTTTCTATAGTATAATTTATTTTTTTTCTATTTCAAAGGAAGGGCCTAGGAGCTTGGGAGTGAGGAAGCTAATGCTAACGTGCGGGGTGGGGGGGAGAAGGGAAGGGAAAGGGGAGAGGGAAAGACAGGCGCAGGCTGCTCCCAGGAGGGAGAGCATATAATATAAAAATTTTTTTAAATATATTTTTGCTGGGGGAAAAAAAAAGCAAATAAAAAATATTTTTATTGATTTCAGAGAGAATGAAGGGAGTGGGAGAGAGATAGAAACATCAATGATGAGACTGTCATTGATCGGCTGCCTCCTGCATGCCCCCAACTGGGGATCGAGCCCGCAACCCGGGCTTGTGCCCTGACCAGGAATCAAACCACGATCTCCTGGATTCTAGGTCGATGCTCAACCGCTGAGCCACGCCAGCTGGGCTAGTATAAAATTTCGACTGCTCAAGTTTATAGGCTAGTGAGAAAAGAGAAGTTGAAAATAGAGTTGTGCCCTGGCCGGTGTCGTTGAGTGGTTAGATTGTCGGCCCACGCACTGAAGGGTTGCAGGTTTGATTCCCGGTCAAGGGCACATACCTGGGTTGCAGGTTAGATCCCCAGCCCCGGTTGGGGCTGTGCAGGAGGCAGCCAATTGATGTATCTTTTTCATGTCAATGTTCCTCCCTCCCTCCCTACCTTCCTCCCTCCCTCCCTCCCTCCTTCCCTCCGTCCCTTCCACTCTTAAAAAAAAAAAATCAATGGAAAAAATACCCTCAGCTGATATTTTAAAAAAAGAAAAAGAAAATAGAGTTGTTATCTTGCAAATACCTCATCCAGACTTTCTTTCAATAACCATCTCCTGTCTCCCTCCTTTTCATGCTCTGCACCTTCTGAACTCTTTATCGAACTTTTCCACATCTATTTTACTTCCTCTGCAGTCTCTGTGAACTGCTTTACACTTTCTCTGAACTTCAACCACAGTCACTGCTGCAGGGGATGCCCCAGGGCTGGGTCGACCACAGACAGGCTGTTAGCTCCTTGATCCTAGAGCTGTAGGGTCAGGCTGCAGCTCTCACATAGATGTGAGAGAGACACAGGTACCATCCAGGTGTGTTTGGGGAATTCAGCATTGATGACCTCTGGATGTTCCTTCCCTTCCTGTCCCACAGCCATCAGGCCTGGAGGACCCCTTACTGCATAGAAACCTTTGAAGTGTCAGAAAAGAGTGGTATTCTCTCTGGAAGAAATCTGGATTGGGAACAAGAATATTGTGGGGCAGGGGAGGAGCTAGGGGAGTAAGGAGTGTAAAAAGGGAAAGAGGAAGATAAAGTAATACAAACATTTCCACTGCTTGTCTGGAATAAGCTAGATAAAATGGACAAATTCCTAAAACACACAATCTACCAAAACTGAACCATGAAGAACTAGAAAATTGGAATAGACCTATGTCTAATAAAGTGATTGAATCAGTAATGAAAAACCTCACAACTAAGAAAAGCCCCAGGCCAGATAGCTTCATTGGTGAATTCTACCAAACATTAAGAGAACTAACACCAGTTCTTCTCATACTCACCCAATTCCCCTGGCTAGAAGCTGTAGTTTGAAGAGAAGTGGTAAAAGTGGGCATCATTGTCTTATCCAAGGGTTTTTTGTTAATTCTTTAGGATTTTGTGTATAGACAATCATGTCTTCTGCAACCAAGATAGTTTCTTTCCTCCTTCATAATCTGTATACCTTTTATTTCCTTTTCTTGTCTTATTGCACTAGCTAAGACTCCCCAGTATTATGTTGAACACTAGCGATGAGAAGCAACATCCTTGCCTAATTTCCAGTCTTAGGAGAAAAGCATCTAGTTTCTCACCATTAAGTATAATATTAGCTATAAGCTTTTGTTCCCCTCTATCTGTAGTTTGCTGAGTTTTTTTTAAAATTTATCTTTATTGTTGAAAGTATTACAAATGTCCCCCTTTTCCCCATTGATCTCCTCCACCCTGCACCACCCCCTCCAGGCCTTCACCACAGTATTGTCTGTGCCCACGGGTTATGCATTTATGCATATAAGCTCTTAGGTTAATCTCTCCCCCCACCCCACCCCCAGCCTTCCTTGCTGAGAGTTTTTTTTTTTTTAAATTATGAATAGGTATTGGTTTTTGTCTAATGCTTTTTCTGTATCTATTGATATGATTTTTCTTCTTTATCTTGATGATGTGATGGATTATATTGAGTTTCAAATGTTGAATCAGGCTTGAATCTCCAGAATACATCCTACTTAGTCATGATGTATAATTCTTTTTATTTTATTTTTATCTATCATCTATCTATCATCTCTCTCTCTCTCTCTCTCTCTCTCTCTCTCTCTCTCTATCATCTATCTATCATCTATCTATCTATCTCTATCTATCATCTATCATCTATCTATCATCATCTATCTATCTCTATCTTCTATCATCTATCTATCTATCTATCTATCTATCTATCTATCTATCTATCTATCATCTATCTATCTATCTATCATCATCATCATCATCATCATCATCATCATCATCTATCTGTCATCTTTATTGATTTCAGAGAGAGGAAAGGAGAGGAAGAGAGACAGAAACTTCAATGATGAGAGAGTCATTGATCGGCTGTCTCCTGCATGCCCCCGACTGGGGATCGAGCCCGCAACCCGGGCATGTGCCCTGACTGGGAATTGAACCCTGATCACCTGGATCCTAGGTCGACGCTCAACCGCTGAGCCATGCCTGGCTGGGCTGTATAATTCTTTTTAAACATTGATGGATTCAATTTATTAATATTTATATGAGGATATCTACACCTATGTTCATGAAGATATTGGTCTGTAGTTTTTCTTTCTTGTGTTATAGGTTGGTATTAGGGTTTCCCTAGAGTTTTCAGTATACATTTACAACTAATCTAGGTCCATTTTCAAATATATTGCTTCATAGATAGCATGGGTATCTTATAACAGAATATCTCCAATTCTTCCCTCCTATCCCTTTGTGACATTGTTGTCATTTGTTTCATGTCTCCATAAGCTATCATTACCCAATACATTGTTGCTATTATTTTGAAAAAAATTTATTAGATGAATTAATAATAAGAAATATAAAGGTTTTATTTTACTTTACCTTCACTTACTCCTTTTCTAGCACTCTTCCTTTTTTAAAAAATTAAATATGTTTTTATTGATTTCAGAGAGAAGGGAGAGGGACAGAGATAGAAACATCATTGATGAGTCATTGACTGGCTGCTTCCTGCATGCCCTCCACCGGGAATGTCCCCTGACCGGGAATCAAACCATGACCATCTGGTTCATAGGTTGATGATCAACCACTGAGCCATGCCAGTCAGGCATTTTTTGTTTTTTTAAAGTATGTCTTTACTGATTTCAGAGAGAGGAAGAGGAAGAGAGAGAAACATCAATGATGAGAGAGTCACTGATTGGCTGCCTCCTGCATGCCCTCACCGGGCATGTGCCCTGACTGGGAATTGAACTGTCATCTCCTGGATCATAGGTCAATGCTCAACCTCTGAGCCATGCCGGCTGGTCTATTTCTGGTTTTTGGTTTTTAAATAATAACCATCCTAGTGGGTGTGAAGTGGTATCTCGTGGTTTTGATTTGCATTTCCCCAATGACTAGTGATGTTGAGCATCTTTTCATGTGCTTAGTAGCCATTTGTGTATCTTCTTTGGAGAAATGTCTATTCAAGTCCTTTGCCTATTTTTGAATTGGGTTGTTTTTGTTGTTGAGTTTTAATTATGATGTGTCTTGCTGTGGGCCTCTTTCGGTTCATCTTGTTTGAGACTCTCTGCACTTCCTGGACTTGTATGTCCAATTCCTATACCTGGTTAGAGTAGTTTTCTGTCATCTTTCAAAAAGTTTTAAATTTCTTGCTCTCTCTCATCTCCTTCTGGCACCCCCATGCAAATGTTGGTGGGCTTGAAGTTGTCCCAGGGTTCCTTACACTACCTTCATTTTTTTGGATTCTTTTTTCTTTTTGCTGTTCTGATTGGGTGTTTTTTGTTTCCTTATATTCCAAACTGCTGATTTGATTCTTGCTTCATCTACTGTAAATTCTTCATTTCAGTTACTGTATCCTTCATTTCTGATTTTTTTTTATGGTTTCTATTCCTTTTTCATGTTGTTGCTATTCTAGGTTCCTTGAACATCCTTAAAACCATTGTTTTGAACTCTGTATCTGATAGTTTGCGTGCCTCCATTTCATTTAGTTGTTTTTAAAATAGAACAAGGAAACTTTATTTGTATTTATTTACTTTTAAATTTTCACCTGAGGATATTTTTTCCATTGCTTTTTCAGAGAGAGTGGAAGGTGTGAAGAGAGAGAGAAATATCAAAGTGAGAGAAACACAGAGAC
Source organism: Miniopterus natalensis (assembly GCF_054644295.1). Classification (NCBI taxonomy): domain Eukaryota; kingdom Metazoa; phylum Chordata; class Mammalia; order Chiroptera; family Miniopteridae; genus Miniopterus; species Miniopterus natalensis. The sequence continues at coordinate 96,528,553 of NC_142083.1, forward strand.
ATCGATTGGTTGCCTCCCACACATGGCCAGGGCTGGGGATCAAGCCTGCAACTGAGGTATGTGCCCTTGGCCGGAATCAAATCCAGGATCCTTGTCTGTCTGCTGACACTCTAACCACTGAACCAAACCAGCTAGAGCCATTTAATTCTTTTTCTGGAAATTTCTCCTGTTCTTTTGAGATCTGCTTCTTTGTCTCCACATTTTGGCTGCTTCACTATGTTTGTTTCTATGTATTAGGAAGAGCTTCTGTATCTCCAGACTTGGCAGAGTGGCCTTGTGTAGTAGGTATCCCATAGGGTCCAGTGGCACAGCCTACCGGTTCACCTAAGCTGAGTACTCTAGGTGCAACCCTGTGTGGGCTCTGTGTACTGTCCTGTTGTAGTTGAGCCTTGACTGCTCTTGGCATCATTGTGAGGGATTGACCCCCAGGCTGATCATTCAACTGGGAGGACCTGCTGTGACTACAGTGGAGAGGCTACTGTGCAGGAGCCAACCCTATGGAGCAGGGCTTTGGTGCTCACTAAGTCCGTCCCTTGAATGTGTCACCTGAGGTGGTAAGGTTGTAATCCAGTGTGGTCTGAAGCTATCCATCACGTATACTGACTCTGGGACCTCCCAGGACGTGCCAGGTCAACCCTGCCTAGGGCCACCTGGCACAAGCTATAGAGCAATCTAGATGGCTGCTACTTGTGCTTGGTTTGGAGGTGCTCAGGAGAGGCCAAGCTCTGAACCAACGCCAGCTGCTGCTAGTGCGAGGCCTGAGACCACTCAGCAAGAGGTACCAGGTACTCAGAGGCCAGCTGCTGGTTTGAGATTTTAGGAAAATCCAAGCTTGAGGCGAGAGGCAACTTGTTTGGAAAAGTCACTGGAAACAGCTTTGGTGGGCCCACAAGTTTGGTATGATGGGGTCTCTGGGAATCGCCAGGCAGGGCAAAGAGTTAACCATGCTGATGGAGACTCAGATGTACTGGCTTTGGGGGTGGGGGTAGGGTCTCAGAAAAGAAACAATGGCCTCTGCCAGCACTATTGTCTGGCAGAAATCTGCCCCCTTCAGCTCTCACCCTGATGCTAGATAATTCAGTTCCTCCCCATATGTCCCTGGTTCCTTTCAAGATACTGTCCCAGCACTGGAGCTCAGAGAGGGTGAGTTCGAGTAAGTCATCCTGTAAAGGTTTTTAAGAGGAACCTGGGATTCTAGCAGCCATCTGTCTCACCCAACCAAAATCTCCACTGGTTTTCACAGACAGAAGTTAGGGAGACTTCTCTTCCTGGCACTGGAATCCTGGGCTGGGAGGCCTGGTGTGGGGCTGGGACCCCTTGCTCCCCAGGGGGACCTCCACAGCCCAGATATCCCTCCCAACTTTTATACACCACACATCTCCACCCCTCTTACCAGTCTCAATGTGGCATCTTCTTTAAATCCCTAATTGTAGAACTTCCATTCAGCTAGATTTCAGGAGGTTCTGAATGATGGTTGTTCTGTAGTTTAGTTGTAATTTTGATGTGGTTGTGGGAGGATATGAGTACATTTACCTACATTGCCATTTTGACCAGAAGCATGTATAATCCTTTTAATACACTGTTGGATTCAGTTTGCTTGTGTTTTGTTACCTGCTAAGAACTCTTTCCATTTAAAATGTTTATATTATTTCATGTAGTACTGTTATAATAGCTGCTCTATAGTTTTGATATGGGTTGGCAACTGTCAATGGACTTTTCCTGTGAGAATTGGTCACATGGTAATTCTGGATTGTATCCTGGACATTTTGACTATTATGTTGTGAGACACAAGATTCTGTTAAAATTCCCTCATGAATATTTTCGTTTCAGCAGGATATTTAACCTCTGTTCAGAAAGACAGGTTCTTTAGAAGTTTTAGTTGCCTGTACCACCACTACAGCTATAGCTCTATGGCAGGGCCACCCTTGGGCAAAACAGGAAGAGAAAAATAAAATGATTATCTTTCTTCAGACAGTTTTAATTGGCAGAGACAAACTGTTTCAGTCTTGCAACTTTTGCCTGCCTTCAAAGGTGGGTGGAGAGCCCTGGCCATTGTTGCCCAGTGGTTAGACATCGACCTGCGCACTGATCTCGGGTTTGGTTCCCGGTAAAGGGCACATACCTGAGTTGTGGGTTTGGTGCCAGACCCCATCGAATGTGGGAGGCAACCAATTGATGTGTCTCTCTCACATCGCTGTTTCTCCCCTCCCCCTTCCACTCTTGCTAAAAATCAATGGAAAAAAAATATTCTCTTGTGAGGATCAACAAAAAAGGTTCCAGTGTGTGTGTGTGTGTGTGTGTTAAATAGATTTAATACTATGTTCTCCAGCTCATAGGGTTCGTTTTCCTGGTCGTCTGGCTAGAGCAAAGATGGGTTCTTTTAGGTTTTTTCCAATGACCTCAGAGGTAAAAGCCATGAAAAGGAAAACAAAACAAAACACCGGAAGCACTTCTGTATGGATTCCTAAAGTTTGGACTCCCTTCCCTAATCTGACTTTTACTTTCCAGAGTCCTCAGGTAATTTGATTTCCCCCAAATTTTAGTTATAATCAGTGGGAGAGGCTGCAGTGTGCTTAAATCTTGCCCAGCACAAGAGGTTAGAAAACAACTTGTGAGAACTCATAAATCTGTACTTTCACAAGACCCAACCAATACTGTTGTTTTCTATCTAAATTTGCTCAAACTGATGCTGGGAGGTACATCTGAGAATAATTTGTGAATTTGAGCTTGCTTTCACAAAAACAGCTGTGTCAGCTACATTTGTTCAACTTCACAACAGGAAGTTAGTTTTGAGAATTTATGAATCTGAGCTTAATTTCCACAAAAAATGCTTCATTCTTATTCACCCAGATTTGCTTGAACATATGTTTTGAGATGATCTTTTGGTGTTGCTTTTAACAAAAATTATTTCTAATCTTCTAGATTTGCTGGTTCTGAGAACCCTTGAATCTGATCTTGTTTTCATAGCGGAGTATGGTTTCAGCTAGATTTGTACAATTAACTCACCTTGGGAGTTAATTTTGTGAACTCCAATCTGCATTCATTTGCACAATAACTACTAGGTTTCAGCTAGGTACGTTCAAACTCATGCTGGAAAGTTACTTTCAGTTTTCAAAACACTTTTTTTTTTTTTAAACATATCTTTATTGATTTCAGAGAGAGGAAAGGAGGGGGAGAGAGATAGAAACATCAATGATGAGAGAGTCATTGATTGGCTGCCTAGCCCGCAACCCGGCATGTGCCCTGACCAGGAATCGAACCCCGATCTCCTGGATCTTAGGTCAAAGCTCAACCGCTGAGCCACACCCAGCCGGGCATACTATCTTTATTCATCTAAATTTACTTAAAATTTTTTTTTTTAATCCTTCCCCGAGGATATTTTCTTCACTGATTTTTAGAATAGAATGGAGGAAGGGAAGGAGGGAGAGGGAGGAGAGAGAAACATTGGTGTGAGAGACACATCAACTGACTGCCTCCTCCTACACATGGCCCAGAATCAAACCTGCAACCCAGGTTATGTGCCCTTGACCGGCAATCAAACCCTCAACCATTTGGTACTCGGGCTGATGCTCTAACCACTGAGCCACACCAGCCAGGGCGAAACTTGGTTGGGAAAACACTTCCAAGAATTTGTGCAAATGAGTTTGTTTACAAAATCCGCTACATTTCATCTAAGATGTGCTCAAACTCACACTTCAAAGTTTCCTTTTGAGAATAATTTGTGAATGAGGTTTTTTGTTTTGTAAAGCTACTGTTTCAGTATTTTCTCAGAACCTGAAAATTTTGAGAAAAACCTGTGAATTTGAGTTTTCACAATAACTGAAGGGTATGCACTGGGAGAGATCATCTCTCTCACCTCTCTCCAAAAGGCCAGAGCTGAGGCAAAGCCATGCCCAACATACCTAGGCCTCTATCCATTAAGCCATGTTGTACAATTCCAGGAAGCACCAATTACTTTGTATCCAGGGCAGGGAGTGGGCCGAATCTGGTTTGTGGGTTGCTTTTGTACGGTCAGTTAGCCACGAATGGATTTCACATTTTAAGAGTTGTTAAAAAAAGAACAAGCAGTATTATATGATAGCTCATATGTGGCCCATAAAGCTTAAAAAATATATATGTATACTTTATCCAAACTCGAAGATATTTTTTTAAATTCATTTTTTAGAGAGGAGAGAAACATCAATCGCCTTCCATACACACCCTGACCGGGATTGAACCCGAAACCTAGGTATGTATCCTAACTGCGAATTGAACATGCCGCCTTTTTTTGGTGTATGGGGTGACGACACTCCAACTGAGCCACCCAGCCAGTGCGAAAGCTTAAAATAGTTACCATTTATATCACTGGACAGAAAAAATTTTGATGACCCTGTTTTTTTAAATTTTATTTTTATTTATTTTTTAAATTCTCACCTGAGGATATTTTTTCCATTGCTTTTGAGAGAGTGGAAGGGAGAGGGAGAGAGAGAAACATCAATGTGAGAGAGACCTATCGATTGGTTACCTCCCACAGGCACCCCTACTGGGGATCAAGCCTGCAACTGAGGTATGTGCCCTTGGGTCAGAATTGAACCTGGGACCCTTTAGTCCAAGGGCCGACGCTGTAACCACTGAGCAAACCGGTCAGGGCTTATTTTTATTTTGAGAGTACATTTATTAAAGCTGGGGACAGTGAAACAAGGAAGGGCCTAGAACAGAAGCAACAGGAGAGGCCTAGACGGGGCTGCTTTGTCTGTCTAGAAACATTATGGGTAAGAAGTGAGTCAAGGCAGAGCTGCTGCCAGCTCACTGGAGAGTCAGAGAAAAGGGGGCCTTGGGGACAGGTTCAGGGGTTAACCCAGGATGAGCTGCAGTTGCCCATTTCTCCTCTGGTTTCAAGTCTTATGGTGACCCTTAAAGTTTACTTAAAAAAATTTTTTTATTGATTTTTTTTAGAGAGAGAGGGAGGGAGAGGGACAGAGAGAGAAACACTGATGTGAGAGCAAAACATCAATAGGCTGCCTCCTGCACATCCCCTACTGGGGATCGAGCCTGCAATCTTTTGGTGCACAGGATGACAGCCAACCAACTGAGCCACACCATCCAGGGCCCTTAAAGTTTAGGAAAAAGAAAATTCACCTGAAAAGATGAGTAGGCATGCCCCAAGGAGGATGTGCGGACAACCCTGTTTGTTAGCATTCAGACTGGAAAATGAAAGGTACCCCATGGAATCGGGAAACACAATGGCTCTGCCTCCTGCCAAGGAATGCTAAACGGACCAAATTTAGTACAAGGTAGCCCATCCCAGGATGCATAAGATCTTCAGCCTTCCCATCACCTCTCCTCTCCGGTTCTACTACCTCTCTGGCTTTCCTTTCACCTACCACTCACATGCCGAGAGTTAGCCCTCTCCTCTATGCTGCCCATTCCAGAAAAGAATTAATACTGAGTACAATGGTTAAGAGCTGTGTTGGTGTGCATCTCTCTCTCTCTTTCTAGTTTTGTGATCTCAGGCAACTTAACATCTTTGGGCCTCAAGTTTCTCCATCTATGAAATGGAGATAATAACAGGGCTACTCTACAAAGATTAAATGACGTGAGGCATGTAAAGCACACAACATGTAAGCAGTTAATAACAGTAATGCCAATGTTACCCATCACCATACTTTTGTTGTTGTTAATCCTTACCTGAGAATATTTTCCCACTGATTTTAGACAGAGTAGAAGGGAGGGAGGGAAGGAGGGAGGGAGAGAAGGAGAAAGAGACAGAGAAACATTGATGTGAGACAGACACATTGATTACCTCCTGCACTTGCCCCAACTGGCGCTGGGGATCAAACCTGTGCCCTTTTGGTGTGTGGCCAACACTCCAACCACTGAGCCACATCAGCCAGGGCCCCACTACCATGCTTTAAAAAAATTAAAAAAAAAAAAAAGTTTCTATTGATACATTTTTTGAGAGAGAGAGGAAGGGAAAGGAAGATAGAAACATCGACATCAACATTGGCTGCCTCCTGCACACCCCCTGCTGGGGAGCATGCCCACAACCTAGGCATGTGCCCCAACTGGGACCTCCTGGTGTCTCAACTACTGAGACACACCAGCTGGGCCCCATTACCATACTTTTGATAACCCCTTATAAGCCATTCACTTCAAAACCTTTTGTTTTTTCCCTTCAGCTAAAGACATTTTAGTGTTCCCCACAGGGTGGCAAGCATATAAGACTAAGTTCTAGCCAATTATATCAGTGCAATTTCCAGGCCCTCTGCTTCCTCTTCCCCTTCCTATGGCCTGAACAGAGATGTGGGGCTGGTGGAGCATAAAGTCAGTGGAACTCAGAATCCCTAGATGATCTTATTTAATACAGCTGCTAAATCCCAAGCCTGGACCATTCATCTATCTCTGGACTGTCACATGAGAAGCAAACGACAGTTGACCCTTGAACATAGGAGTTAGGGGTACCAATTCCCCATGCAGTCGAAAATATATGTGTAACTTCTGACTCCCCTCAAATTTAAATTGTCCCTTGATATCTGTGCATAAGTGGACCCACCCACTACAAACCCATGTTGTTCAAGGGTCACCTGTATTTTGTTTGAATCATTATTTTGGAGTCCCTTTGTTGCAGCTTAGCCTATAGCCTAATTAATATGCACCCCAAACTCATCTCCAGCTGCCTTGCTTATGCCCCAAATACCTCAAACTCAACGTATCAGCCCGGCCTGCATCCTGTTGTTCTTGTGTTCCTGAACACAAAGATTACAACTTCTTGATACAGCTCCATTACCTATATATTCCCAGTCAGGAGAATCTGTCATTCTTGAGTCAAGAAACTCCTACTACTCTCAGGTTCAACTGGTCTCAGAAAGCCCAGCTTGTTACATCCGGCCCTCTCCAATCCCTCACCTCTGATCCTAACCACCCTGGCTTTAGATGCTTTTTACTTTCTGACTGGCTCTCTGCCTCTAACTCCAGATTCTACAATGCTGCTCTATTACGTTCTTAAAACAACCCATTTGTGAATTCTGTTTCCAGAAGTCCAAAGCATTTAGTCTTCATGACACAGCCCCGCCGAAGTCTTTGTCCCCTACACACACACCACATACAGTTCACACAAACCAGTCCTTTGCACGTGTTCTTATCTGCCTACATCAATGCTTCTCAAATGTGGTAGATTATTTTTAAAAGGCTTTCAATCTAATGTAGATCAATACTTAGGAAAACAATCACATGCTTAACTGCCCGGCAATGGCAAAGTTTCTCAGTGCCTATGCTTAACTGTGGTGCCTGTTTTGTCATGGACAGGTTAACTCTAGGCCCACACTGGTCTAAGGACCACACTTCACACAGGTTTAGGCCAGCTCTTTTCCCTGCCTGGTGAACCAGCATCCACCCACCTGCAAGGTCCAACCATCACTACTGCCTCCTCCATTATGTTTTCTCTGATATTTATGCCCCACAGTCATACCCTGCTCAATATATCCACCACCTTTCCTTTATACCCATTACAACTTGTTACTACAATTTTTGGCTAGATGCAGAAGAGCAGCAAGCTCTTTGAAGTCAGAGATATGTACAAGTTATCTCTGTGTCCTTGTGTCTGTCATATGGTAGAAGCTAAGAAATGAAATTAGCAAATGAACATGTCAACACACCTTCGTGGTGAAGACAAACAGGAACTGCAACAACTCTAAATAGACCTTTAATGACTGGGGTGTTGTTCGGGTTGTTGAATGGTCTAGGCCATGGGGACAGAAGTGATCAGTAGGCTGTCTGAGACTGCTGCTGGCGGTAGCCACCCCGACGCATGTAGCCTTCGTTTTTGCGGTAGCCATCCTTCTGGTCTGCAGGAGAAAGATGGGAAGGAGGGAGTGAATGCCAGGGGAGAAGCACTAAGGGAGCCAGGACCCTGGGAGAGCAGAGGGAATGGAACCACTTACCTCGGAAGTAGCCACCATAGGTACCCTGTTTGTGGTCAAATACCCGCTCATTATTTTCCACCAGGCTGCCCAGCTTCTCCGCCAGCTGCAGAGCCAGGTTCTGTTGGGCAGTGGGCTCTGTGCGGTGCATCACCACTGTCTGTGTTGGCTGGTCCAAGGAGGCCTGATGGGAGTGGGCCAGAGGAATGGACATGACACAGATCAGATCCCTCCACTCCAAACTCCCTATGACTCCACCTGCCCATTTACCACCCCTGGCTCTTACCATCAACTCCTCATTAATGATCATCTTGCTAATGATGGAGTGCACAGTGGGCAGGTCCAGCTCAAACATGTCAGACAGAGTCTCCATGCTGGGGAGAAAGAAGGCAGGGAGCAGCTAGGACCTGCAACTACAAAGCTGGGGCCCCTCTGCTTACCTCAGGGCTCATCCTACCTGATGGAGTCGTAGACACTGCTATAGGTGAAGAGGTAGGTCCGTAGTGACTCTTCCTGGATCTTCCTATCGGGAGAAAGAAGAAGAGATCTTCAGGGAAGGAGACTTACCAGTCTTTTCTTCCCCACTTGCCAGTCGCCCTCTCGGCTCACCTAACCAGCATGGTTCGGACTTTGTCAGCCTCAGGGAAAAGGTCCCACACTTTGCCATTCATCTTCTCATTGATGATAAAACTGTGGCAGGTCTTCCAGTCGCCCATCTTCATGGCCTTGGAGGCAGCGACCACATGTTCCCTCATTGATTCAGGGGGACCTGAAAGGTTGGGAATGAGGCAGGGCCTAGAAAAACTTGGGACCAGGGTTCTGGCCCCCATAAGCACTGTTCAAGGAGGAACACAGGCCAGGAGAGCAAACAACCAGCCTGAAGACTCTCCCATCTCTCCATTGAACAGTCATGTGATTGTATGTCTCTTAATATCAGAACACATTTATTTAGATTTAATCAGTCCATGACATGCTTTAGGGAACTAGTGAGCCCCTTGAAAATGCTGACAAATTGCTGTGGGTATCCTTATGTACATTTTCCTAGAAAAAGGATCCATAGTTTTCATCAGATTCTTATAAAGATCCTTGAACTAAAAAAATTAACACCTCAACTGGAATTGTAGTGACCCAACTTCCTTCCTGCCTATGCCACCTTCATGTTTTTTTGCCTTATCTATATATCATACTGTTACCAGCTTATTTTTCTTTAAAGTGGCCCACTCTTTTTCCTTAAAAAATTTAGTCTCACTTTAAATTTAAAATCTGACAAATCATGGGTTTGATGTACTGATCATGACCTGGAGTCCCAAATACAACCATGAGAAACAAGCCAGGAAGATAGACATGGCAAACAAGAGTAGCTGGAATTCAGGGTAGACAATAAAGTACAAAAGCTCTAAGGCTGGAAATGGATGGCAGATATAAGGAAACATGAACACAGCAGACCTTAGAACAGGGACAAGCAGCTCAAGCATGTACATGGTTTAGGCTGAAGTAGAAATGTACGGATAGGGCTACGTATAAGGAAAGGCACACAACCCTTTTGTGTCCGCTTCCATTCTATCACTTCAGAAAAAGGCAAGCCAGAGGTTCAAAGAATATTTCTCTACAAACCAAGCAGTAATACAGAGCTGAAACAGAAACTGACTGTTGGCTCCATTGCAGGCAGTGATACAGAATGGTAAGAACTGTGGTGAACCAGAGAGCCCTAAGAGATGCTGGAAACACAGACTTTCACTGGAAATTTCCAATGAAAACAAAGTATCACTAGATAAGCCAAACAAAATCTGCCTAAGGGGCACCTGTACTTCAACAAAACCACACACACAAACCAGTAGAGGACAAATCTGTAAGGGGATGTGGCTGTGAACACTAGGCCTGGCTCACTGGCCAAGTCCCTCCATGCACCAATCCCACAGGAAAGGCACAATTCAAATTCCTTTCCCAGTGAAATCACAACTCAACCCCTGAACTGATCAATGTATCAGAAGTAATGAAAGGGGCCAATGTTAGCTTTTTGAGCGCCAAGGGTCTAGTTGGTTGCTGAAAAATAATGTGCATGAAGGGGAGAAAGAGGAAAAACAGTTAGCAAGGCATATATTAACTGTGTTGAAGTTGGGCAAGTCACTTAAGTTCCATGCCTCAGTAAAAGGGAGTAATAGTACCTACATCACAGGGTTATTACGAATCAAGAAAAAGGGGGTAATAATAGTACCTACATCACAGGGTTATTACTAATAAAGAATAAATTATTATTTTTAAAAGAGTGCCAGGTAGGAAAAAAGTACTATGTGAATTTATATTAAATAAGAAATACCACTGGAATCAGGTCATGAGTTTAACTTAGTGACTAAGGAGACTGAACTTTATTCATTCTGTAGGCAATGAAGAACTTCTGAAGGTGCTGGGGGTGTACGGTATTATAAATTTCGTAGAAAGGCAATACTGACAAGTACAGACTGAAATGGGGAATAATGAAGCGGGCAGCTTAATTTGTAAGCTAGGACAATGTATCCCACGGCAAGAAACTATAGAAACTGCTGAGTAAAGAGGAAGCCTTTAAGTTCTCCATGAAGATGTCATAAAATTAAATGGAATCAACTTGCGGGAAAATTATTTTTTCAGCTTCTCTTAATCCTTTGATTAAAGTAATCAAGGAACAAACAAGCAAAGTTTGTTCCACTACAGAGCCTCACACTCACCCAGCAAGGGCTGTCGCTCGCCCACCCGCAGCTGGTGATGAAACTGCTTGCTGATCATGCGTCGGCGGGCATCACTCTCATGGGCGGCCATGTAGGGGATCTCCAGGAGCATGGCAGACACCAGATAAACACACTCCAGTAGCTCCAGGTTGATGTGCAGGTGGAAGGGCACCTGCCGGCGCCGCTCCACCTTCTCCTGCTCCTGGTTGCGCTCCTGTAGGCTGCGCAGCAGCAGACCCTGGCCCAGGAGCTCCTTGGCCCGGCCACTTGATTGGATGTCCAGCAGGGCATTGTGAGCATCCTTGGTCAGGCCTTGGCGGAAGGCACAGATGCCCAGCTGCACCATGGTACGGTTGTACAGGATCTGGGAGCAAAGGGTGATACACTCAGAGGTGACAGAGATGAGGCAAGTTGTTCCAAGACATTCATTCATTCAACAAATATACAAACACTCAACAAGTAACACACTGATGTGCTGAGCACTAGGCTACAGGCTGGGCCTGAGGACAAAACAGACAAGTCCCTGCTCTTCCATAGAGCTTACATTCTAGGGATGGGATGTGGAAGAGAAAATAACCACAATATACAGGTGGGACTCGTGCTAAGGAAAAGAAAGCAGAGGAGGGAATTAAGGGAGTTTATGTTGTGGTGGTAGTGGTGGGAGCTCACAATTTTATGTAGGCTAACTAGGGAAGACCTAACAGAAAAAGAGGGAGCAAGTCATACAAAGAGCTGGGAGAAGAGTGCCATAGAAAAAAGACAATGCAAATGCAAAGGCCCTGCGCAAGAGCCGCTACGTGCACTTGCGAAACGAGGAATGCGAAATGGCCAGCGCTGGTAAAAGATGTGACCACAGTCCAGAGGACAGGCAAGCACACAGCCATGTAAGCCATGTTAAGAATTTTAGGATGGAAAGTCAGGGGAAGGTTTTGAGCAAATAAGTGATATAATCGGACTTAATTTAACATAGTTACTCTGGCTACTGTATTAAGAACAGCCTGAAGGGCAGAAGCAGAGTGAGACCAAGATGATGGTGGCTTAGACAAGAGGGTGGCACTGATACTGATAGGTAGTCAGATATGGATTCTAAACAGAAATGGCTAGGGAAGCAGATGTAGTGTGAGAGAGAAAAACAAGAATCAAGGATGACTCCAAGGTTTCTGGCCTAGGCAACTGAAAAATGGACTCTCCACTAATTAGGATAGGAAAGATGGTAGGCGATAGATTTTAAGGGGGGAAAAGACTAAGCATTGGTAACAACAAAAATATAGACATCAATATCAGTCATAAACGCAGATGCACAGAACCTTAAAATATATTAGCAAACAGCCCTAGCCAATTTGACTCAGTGGTTCGAGAGTGGGCCTCAGACTGAAGGGTCCTGGGTTCAATTCCAGCCAAGGGCATGTACCTGGGTTGCAGGATCAATCCCCGGCCTGGTTGGTGCATGAGTGGGAGGCAACCAATTCATGTGTCTCTCTCACATCGATATTTCTCTCTCTCTCTCCCTGCCCCCCACCCCTGCCACTCTCTCTGAAAAGTGATGGAAAAAATATCCTCAGGTGAGGATAAAAAAAGAAAGAAAATTAGCAAACAGAATCCAGCAACATATAAAAGAGATACTATATCATGACCAAGTAGGAATGAAAGGCTGATGTAAAAATCTAAAATCATGGTTATTCACCATGTGAACAGAACAAAGGAGAAATTAACTGTACCATTTTAATAGATGAAGAAAAAGCTTTTGACAAAATTCAACATCTATTTTGACAAAATTCTCAGCCAACTAGGATCAGAGGAATCTGGGATCAACTGATTAACTAGGATCAATGTGAAAAAGGGTATTGACCAAAATACTACAGCTAACATACTTAACAGTGAAATGTTGGCTGCTTCCCTGCTAAGAATGGCAACAAGGCAAGATGTTTGCTCTATTTCTATTCAGCACTGCACTGGAGAGTTGAGTCATTTAATATAGTAAGAAAGAAAAATCATAAAGATTGGTATAGTAATAAAACTCTCTCTATATGCAGATGTTTTTGGTCAACAACAGACGACACATATGATGATGACATACAGCACAGAGCCTAGGTGTAGTAGGTTACATCATCTAGGTGTGTATAAGAGTAGCACATGGCTGTACCAGAGCTAAGTGAATTTAGCAAAACGTTAGGATACAAAAATTACTTACACTTTTATACACTGGTAGTTAGCAACTGGAAAATGAAATTTAAAAAAAACTGGCATTTATAATAACATCAAGTATCACATAATACTCAGAAATAATTTTTAAAAAGATGTATAATACTTGCAACACTGCAGAGAGAAACTGAAGAAGTTAAATGAAGAGATAACATGTTAAGACTGAAAGGTTCAATGCTTATTTAAGATGTGAATTCTCCCCAAACTGATTTATAGATTTGATAAAATCCCAGCAGGTGTTTTTGTAGCAACTGACAAGCTGACTCTAAAATCTACGTGGACCCTGAGAGCTTGTTTGGAGGTTCCAGCAGGGGAGCAGTTACTCATATACCCTGGACCAAAGACCGGTCCTCTCCTCTGGGGGGAAGGTTGCGCCCTCTTCTGTCAAGCATGCAGCTTCGGGAAGGAGGCAAATGGGATGCAGATAGTTTGGTTAGGGAGGAGAGGGACACCCATCTAGCTAGCCAGATCAACCAAATCAACCCTGGCGATCAATGGGGTGACACATGTCACAGCCAGAGCACCCTCACATCCTAAAATTTATGTGGAAATGCAAAGGTCACAGAATATCCAAAGCATTCTTAAGAAAATAGGATGGAGGGCTCATAATCCCTGACTTTTGAGACCTTACTCTAAAGGCACAGGAATCAAGACAGTATTAGAATGGCATGACAGACAAAAACATGAATGAATGGAACAGAATAGAGAGCGCAGAAATACACCACACAAAACTGGCAAGTCAGACTACACTAAAAGGAATGGTTAAGAAAATGAGTAAGCAAAGCACAGAATGGAAGAAAATAATTTGGAAACCTTTATCTGACAAAGGACTTGCACCCAGGATATGTAAAGAAATTCTACAACTCAATAATAAAAAGATGACCCTAGCCAGTTCTGCTCAGCAGCTAAAGCGTCGGCCTGTGGACTAAAGGGTCCTGGGTTTGATTCCAGCCAAGGGCTTGGTTACAGGCTTGATCCAAGGCCCCAGTCAGGGCACATGCGTCAGGCAACCAATCGATGTGTCTGTCTCTACCGCCCCACTTCTTTCTCTCTAAAATCAATAAATAAAAATTAAATAATAATAAAAAAAAGATGAACAATCCAATCTTTAAAATAATAGGCAAAAATTGACCAGACATATGAAGGTCAAATCAACAAAAAAGTAATCAATTTCAAGAGTTATCAGGGAACCCGGCTGGCATGGCTCAGTGGTTGAGCATTGACCCATGAACCAGGAGGTAGAGGTTCAATTCCAAGTCAGGGCACATGCCTGGGTTTCGGGCTCGATGCCCAGTAGGGGGGATGTAGAGGCAACTGACCAATGACTTTCTCTCATTATTGATGTTTCTATCTCTCTCTCCCTTCCTCTCTCTGAAATCAATAAAAACATTAAAAAAAATAAAAAGTTATCAGGGAAATACAAACTAACATCATGGGATTCTATTACACAACCACCAATATGGCTAAAATTAAAAAAGACCTACAATACCAAACATTAACAAGAAACACACATTATTGGTAGGAGTATAAAATGGTAAATCAACCACTTCAGTTTCTAATAAAATTAAACATACGCCTACACTATGATGCAGTGATTCCACTCAAGTATTTACCCAAGAGAAAACATATATCCACAAGACTTCTACATAAACATTCACAGAGGCTTCATTTATAATAGCCCCAAACTGGAAATAGACCAGTTATTTATCAAGAGAGAAACAGATTAAGAACTTGTGATAAATTCATACAATGGAAACAAGGTTGGAGGGATCACACTACCTGATATCAAACCATACTACAAGGCCACAGTAATCAAAACAGCATGGTACTGGCATAAAAACAGTCACATAGATCAATGGAACAGAACAGAGAGCCCAGAAATAAACTCATATCTTTGTGGTCAATTAGTATTCAACAAAGGAGGCAAGAACATACAACGGGGTAAAGAGTCTATTCAATAAATGGTGTTGGGAAAATTGGACAGATGTGCAAAAAAAAGGAAACGACACCACCTTCTTACACCATATATAAGAATAAACTCAAAATGGATTAAAGACTTAAATGTAAGACCATAAAACTCCTAGAAGGAAACATTAGCAATAAAATCTTGGACATTTTTCTTAATAGTATGTTTTCTGATACATCTTCTTGGACAAGGGAAACAAAAGAATAAATAAACAAATAGGACTGCATCAGACTAAAAAGTTTTTGTACAGCAAAGAAACCATCAACAAAATTAAAAGACAACCCACTGAATGAGAAAACATATTCACCAGTGATACATCTAATAAGGGATTAATATCCAAGATTTATATGTACTCATATAACTCAACACCAAAAAACCAAGCAATCCAATTTAAAAATGGGCAAAGGATCTGGATAGATACTTCTCCAATGAGGACATGAAGATGGCCAATAGACATAAAAAGATGCTCAACACCACTAATCATCAGAGAAATGCAAATTAAAACCAGGAGATAACACCTCACACCTGTCAGAATGGCTATCATCGATAAATCAGCAAATGAGTGTTGGAGAGGATATGGAAATAGGGAACCCTTGTGTACTGTTGGTGGGAATGCAGACTAGTGCAGCTCCTGCGAAAAACATTATGGAGGTTCCTCAAAAAACTAAAAATGGAACCTCCTTATGACCCAGTGATTCCACTTCTGGGAATATATCTGAAGAAACCCAAAACACTACTTCAAAAGAATATATGCACCCTATGTTCACTGCAGCGTTATTTACAAAAACCAAGCTATGAAAGCAGCCCAAGTGTCTATCAATAGATGAGCAGATTAAAAAAAAAAACTGTAGTACATTTATATAACAGAATATTACTCAGCTACAGAAAAGAACAAAATCTTACTGTTTGCCACGGAATAGATGGACCTAGAAGGTATTATGCTAAATAAAATAAGTCAGTCAAAGAAATACCATGTGATTTCACTTACATATGGAATCTAAAGAACAATATAAATGAACAAACAAAACAGAAAAAGGCTCACAGATACAAAGAAGACTAATGGTTGCCAAGGGGGATATGCGGTTGGGGGGCTTGGTGAAAAAGGTGAAGGGGACCATTAAATACAGATTGGTAGTTACAAAATAGTCAAGGGGATATAAAGTACAGCATAGGACTTATAGTCAGTAATACTGTAGTAACTATGCATGGTGTTAGGTGGGTACCAGAAATATAAGGGGGATCACTCTGTAAAGTATATGGTTGTCTAACCACTATGCTGTACACTGGAAACTAATATAAAATAATACTGAATAAAAATTGTAATTGGGAAAAAAAAAACCAAAGAAAGAGATTCATACAATGGAATAAAAAAGAACAAATGATAGTGCTATTTGAAAACCACCACCAGAAACGTTCACCAAATGTTCTCCACATGAAATTAATTATTTTAAACACACATTTAAAGACACAGCTTTAACATTCCTTCTATACTGAAATGTCCTCACAATACAGCCACACACAAAATCAGCTATTCCACTGTTATGTCCCAACATATCACACTACATTTGGGTCCCCGTCTTCCAATCAGTTTGACAACTTAAGGGTTCTCTTCATCTTTTTAAACAAGATGATCTCCTAATGTCTTGAAGGGGACACACTGTAGGTATAATAAATGTTAGCTGAACCCAGATCTCTATCCCCAAGAACTCTGTGCAATAAAATGTTAACAAGCAGGAAATCAAAGAATGCTGGCACCTGGGAAAGACCAAATGCCTGCTTACATCTGAATTAGCTGGACAACTGACTAATGTGATCAAGCCACTTTGCCCCAACAGTGAGAGGACAGGGACCTGGCCTGGTCTTCCCTTTGCCACTAAAGCCAGAGTGCCTCCTCCCCATCCTACCTGTACTGGAGGGTCCGCGTGCTGAATGTTGTCTTGCAGGTGGCTCATAAGCATGAGGTCACGAGCCTGGTACCAGCGGGAGTGCAGGGCATGATGGTAGATGTGGCAGAGGATGGCGCATGTGCGAATGCGATCTGTGCGGTCTTTGGCATAGATGTACTTGCAAAGTCTCTCCATCAGCAGAGCGGAGTCCTCCCCCTCATTTTCTGCCTGATCTTGATCAGACTGGGAGTGGGGGTGGGGTTTGGGGAGCGGGAGGAGATACAGCAAAGACAGTAGCTCTAAATGGCTTAGGCATTAGCAACCAGAGTGAGTCTCCACCCAGCCTTTTCCTAGCCCCGCCCCCCTTTCCCTCCCTGCCCCACCTCAGCAAGTTCCCAGGGAATGGAAGGTTGGCCATCAACTCCTGACAGACATGGAGGACAGATTGACACATCCCTCTGCCCTACACTTGGCTAAGCATTCACCTTTGAGGAGCCCTCAGGGAGGGTAAGCTGCCGTTGATGGGCCTTGTAATCAAACTTGTAGTAGGTGTGGAGAATGCGCCTCAGGTAAACACGACAGATTTCCTCAGTGGTGCCCTTCTCTTCCAGGTAGTGCTGTACGCGCTCAATGATGGCACACACCTTTGCCTCATCCTTCAGGTGCTCCACGTACTCTGGAGATGGGAACGCCCACCCTCAGCTCAGCCAGGCACCCAGGCTTTCCCAGGATCTGTCCTGGTACACGCCAAGCTCACTTTCTGCCCGTCCTGTTAGGTATTCTCTTCTGCTAATTCCTCCCGATTAACCCCCCACCCCTCTTCATTCTGATCTCACCTCAAATGGCCTCTACCTAAGGGTGCTTTTTCAACCTTATCTAAAGCTGCTACTCCTCCAGTCTCTCCCTATCACAGGCCCCAATTTGAATTTCTAATTCACACTTTACATCACCTACAATTACCTTGTTTATTTATTTGTTGAACTGCCTTTCCCCAGCACCAAATGTAAACTTCCTGAGCATGAAGGCCTCTAGCTGCCTTGTTCACAGCTACATCCTTGATTTGGTGGGCACATGTGGGCATTCACATTCTACTGAGGAAATGTCCTACATTTCCCCCATCCCAGTGTCTAACCCAAGCTAAACAAGCCAAGTAGACAGAGGCCATACCCGATTGATTCCCAAAGTATAGTTCCCAGACCAATAGCATCACCTAGAAACATGTTAGAAATGCAAAATTTGGGGCCCCACTCAGCCCTATCGAATCAGAACCCATGGGAGCGGGACTCAGTATCTCAGGTCCTCGAGAGTGAAATGCTGGGGTAAAGAAAGACTGGCTTTCCAAGTTCTAGTTCAGTATAATCCTTAGTTTTATTCCTTGCACCTTTCCTCTCACTGTTGCCCATGCTTGCTCAGGCTCACCTTGGGAGTGGGGGTCAGTATTTTGCATTATTTTGGTAAATTCTTCATCCATCCGTTCCACCAGAGTTAGGATACAGCCACGGACACGCAGTGGCTGAAAAGGTAGAGTAGTAAATAAATCAGCCCATATCTCAGTCCCAAACTTCAACTGTTCTGTTTCCAACAAGCTTTCCCAAGGCAGACAACATACACCTCTCCAATTAGCCTGCCAATTCCTCTTTACCTGGTCAACATTATGCAGGTTCTCACTCTCTTCCAGAATGTTCTCTCCAACAAAGATGTTGGGGTTTGCAAATAGGATGTCCATCAGCTCATTGATGCAGTCCAGACACTTCTGCCACATCTCAGGCTGCCAAGAGATCAGACAGCAGTCAGGGGTGTGCAGTTAAAATGAGCAGATGCCTCCCAAAAGCCCTTCACCAGGAACGCCCAGGGCCTTCAACTACTAAGACTGTTTCCACAGTCCTTGAGTTTTGAGACATTAGGCACCTTCCCCTGACCCACCTGCTCAGCCCTGGATGTTCTTTATTGCCCTCACCTTCATGTATGTAGCCAGGTTGGGGTTGTAGTCATAGAGAGAGGCGATGATGTTGAACTTGATCTTGATGGCAACACCCTCCCCAAGGTTATTTTCAGAAGCAATCTGAACCAGCAGCTGTAGCAGCTCAATCTGGGTTGCACTGGAGGAGCCCAGAACAGGGTGAGGCATCAAAGACAAGTCAAAAGTCTCATCCTGTAATACAGCGCGCTTCCTTCGGACAAGTAAGGCAGCCTCTTTCCCAATACCCCTATCCTCACCTTACTTACACTTGCTTCTCTTTTACAAATTTCAAACACAAACAGCATTGAGGTTAACAAGCTATCATTCTCTTTAGTCACTGAATGACTAAAGATGAGCATTACCCCCATTTGTTAGATAGAAAAAGTCCTAAAACGTTAAGTGATTGATTGGTTTAAGGTCAAAGGGAGAGCAAACAGCAGAAAACAGACTGGCGCGCTCCACGTATGCCATTCCTTCTACTGGGCCACACACAGATGTCCCCAAACAGCACTATGTGTCCATCAACCTCCACCCTGTGTCTTAGAGAAAAGTGCCTTCACCCTGTGGTCCCACAACCTAGACCCATGACTCTTACCGATCAGTCCCCTTCTTGCCACGTGCCTGCAGGATCTCATTCAGTTTCTTGATGACGACAGCATGGGTGATCTCAGTTCCCTTGGCAAACATTTTTGGTTTCTCCTAGGCAACACATATCCTGTCACATGCAAGCCAACAGGAGCCCATTCTTGCCTTAACTTTTCACCCAACCCAACCAGAGTGCACTCCTAAAAAGCTCACCTTAACGAGGGGCACTCCGCCTCGGACCCTTTCCCACTCCCCGCCTTCATTGTCCTCCTCCTCCTCATCCAGGCGCTTAGATTTCCTGTCGTGCTTCTTCTTGGCTTTGTCCTCTCGTTTCTTCTCAGCAGCCTTCTTGTCCTCCTCTGTGGCGGGGGCCCTGCCGGAAGACACAGGAGATGGAAGACTAGCTCCCCCCACCCCCAGGCTTCCTCCCATGCACTTCCTTTCCTTCGCAGAGCCCTGTATCCAAGTTACACTCTACAAGAATGACCTAAAGTTAACCGTGACCCAAACAAGGACTATTAAGCACAGATTTTGCCTGACTACTTACCAAGGTGTGTCACTATCTCACACCTATGAGAAACTCCTAGGAAGGGAATGCTATGGCCTGGTCTAATAAGGCAGAGGTAACTAGGCCCCTGCACACACAGGAACAGCCTGTCATGTTGCTCCACAGCTTACCTCCAAGGTTTTCCAGAGAATCCATAAGAAACACAGTTGTTCTCTGATACTAATTGCTCTGTCCAGACTCACCTGGGAAGAGCATTCCCACCCCGGCCTTTTTCTTTACCAACTTTAAGCTGATTAGTTGGTGGCTAGTAAAAAGGCTTTCCTGAGTTCTATGAGTTATTCTAGCATATTACTGAGCCCGAGGAAGGGACTGTGGGAACTCTGAATTTATAGAGGTCAGAAGTACAGGGCTGAACCTGGGAGTTGCAACTGGTGTCTGAAGTGGGGGAAGTCTTGTGGACTGAGCCTTAACTTGTGGCATCTGCACTAATTCTGGGTAGTGTCAGAACTGAATTGCTGAACACACCTAGCTGGTCTCTAGAGAGCTGGAGAACTGGTTGGTGTGAGAACCCCCCTCAGTGTCAGAAATGTTCTGAGTAAAAAGAGATCAGACATGCAATGCTTCCCAGACTTGACCACAGTGTTCCCTGGAGCACATGGTGAAAAGCTTCTCAACAAAATGCCTATGTCTAGACCCCTCCAGTGTCAGGGAACTTCCTACTCCCTAAAGTAGCATAACTCCAACTTTTAATTAATTTTGTTAATCCTCACCCAAGGATATTTTTTCCACTGATTTTTAGAGAGAGTGGAGGGAGGAGGAGAGGGAAAGAGAGAGAAACACACAGACACATCAATTGGTTGCCTCCTGCACTCACTCAGACCAGGGCTGGGGACAACCCAGGTAGATGCCCCTGACAGGGAATTGAACCAGAGACCCTTCAGTGCTTGGGCGGACACTCTAACCACTGAGCAACACTGGCCAGGACAAACGTCAACTTTTAAAAGCAGAAAAGCAACTCAAAAAGCAGCAATAGTTCTGCCTATTCAAAGAGCAGTGTTTACCAGAGCTTGATATTTCACTCACATGCAGTACACAGGGGCAGATACCACCTTGACTTCAAAGGAGCAAACTGAGACCTGAGAAGATTAAGTAACTTACCTAAAGTTGTATAGCTACTAAAAGACTAATGGCTGGGTACAGAATCCAAATCAGAATCCCTTTCCATTCTGTGACTGACCCAGGAAAATTCAGGAAGGCCTGCTATACACGAAGAAGTTCTATGCTATACAGTAAGAAGCTTTCTGAAATAATGACAAGGGTAGCAACCATCACTGAGGGTTCCCATGTCAGTCCTGGGCTAAGCCACTTCTCTGTATCACCTCCCTGTATTTTTGCAGCTATCTTTGGAGACAGGCTTAGTACCACCCTATTTTACAGATGAGGAAATTAGAGATGGGAAAGGTTAAATAGCTTGTCCAGTAGTGCACACCTAATTGGTGCCGAAGTGAGATTTACACTCAGTCCACATGCAGTGAATCAAGTCATGGCTAAATATCTGGACTCTGGAGCCTTCAAATCACATCCTCAGGATGCATTAGCTTTGTGAGCTCAGCCAAATAATATACTTGGCTCTGAGGTCCCTTTGTGAGAAAGGAGCAGTTGGCACCTACAACCTGTAAGGATTCCATGAAAGAAGCAACAACCTTCAAGAAGATTAAAGGTGTCCTTCTCTTCCCACTGTAGCAAGGCACGACTTCTTACTTTTTAAGGAATCTTGAGGCCAGCACGGTCTGTTTCCCTTCTTCCTCCTCTGAGTCAGAGTCAGAGGACGTGGAACCCGTGTCCCACTCTTCATCTTCTTCTGAATCTTCCGAGTCCTCATCTTCATCCTTAGAGGAAGAACAAAAGCTCAGCAGGAAGAAGACAAGGAGGCTGACCAGTCTCTCTGCTCCCCTAACACGTTTCAGAGATTTGTGGGAGCAGAACAAGAGCGGTCACTCCTGGAATCAGGATATTAAGAGCTGCCCAGGACCACCTAGGCCTGAGAGGAGTGGTGACTTGCCCCAGAATCTAGCTTTCCGTGTTCTAGGTCACTCAAGTGCTCTAATCCCAGAGGAAGCCTGCTCTCAAACCAGGCTCCGCTAAACGCAACCCCTCCTAACCCCAGGACTCTGTCTTTTCCTCTCCCCAGGGACCCAACAATGGCCCATGGCAGGCAAATCACCCCTCATTGTAACCCTGGCTCTTACCTCCATCTTTTTGAGGAACTTGCGACTCTCCCCAGAAGGGGCTTCTGATTTCTTCTTCAAGAAAGCTGCAGCACTGACTCCGTCTTCATCCGCATCTGAAGAGCCTGGTGGGAAGAGCCAGGCTGAAGGACAACCAAGAAACCAGGCCGAGGGCACCACTAACTTGCAGCTTCCTAACCACCTGCCCTAAGGGTGTCCTCTCACCTTCCGAATCCTCCTCATTCTTCTCAGCGTCTTCATCGGCAGACTGCTCAGGGTTCTGAGAGGGGACAATGATAGAGTAACTGAGGATGCCTGCCAACCACCACGTTTTGTCATGGTTCCGTCTCCAGGCACACCTCCCCCTGCAAACGTTTCATCTCAGTGATGAGGTCACTGCCCCACAGTTCAAGCCTGCCTCTAGCATTCCCACCTGCTTATAATTTGTAATGTGGGATTCAAAATCGCGGTTGTACTTTCGGATCTTCTGGCGCAGAGTGCTCAAGGCCTTGGCGTTGTTCTTGTTCATCTTCTTCTTTCCTTCCTTATCCTCCCAGAGCTAAAGGAAAGAGGAGGAGAGAGGAATACAGGGACCTGAGACTAAATAGTGTTTCCTAAATTTCAGGCTTCACCACCACGTTTGAGTCTTGCTATCTACATACCACCTATACTACTTATTAATTACACCCGTTATTTTTAAAAGATCCTTTATGTATCGCCACTAAAAGTGCAAAACCACAAATAAGAGATAACATAAAAATAAATACAATTAAAATTCTTGGCTAAGAAAGGTCCCTCCCCTTGCTTTACACCCCCATTCCTGTGTTCTGGGAAATACTGTACACAAGGCAAGCCACCAAGAGGAAACATGATCCCCAGAAGTGGGTTAGAAACAGGCCCCAGGCCCACAATCCCCTTCTGGATGCCCCCTGACCCACAGGAGTCACACCTCATTAAGATAGTCCTCCAGGTCAGCCAGGATGCGGATATAGAACCGGGGTACACCTTCCTTGTCCACAATACTTTTAGCCTTCCCATACGCTTTTCCTAGGAGCTCAAACTCTTCCAGGCACTTGGTGACATCCCGAATCTTCATGGCGTTACGGATGGTCCGAATAAGGTTGGTCAGCTCCTCAAACCTGGGTTGGGGACCCAACAGCACAATGGATATGCCCACCACCACCAACCATCAAACCTGCCACTGCTCCAGAAGCTCCCCATGGCCTTACCTCTTGTCTTTGGCACTTCGAACCACTCTCTTGGTATCTTCTTCATCTTCGCTCAGCAACAGTGGCCTGAAGGAACAGAACCCATTAACCTCCCCTTCTAGTTCCAGCCTTTCCAAGTGAGCTCTATGTCTTTTCTTACACGGGGCAGGTAGAACTGAGGAACTCGGGCCACTTGTACCGCACCCCTCCTGTCTGACCCTTCTTCTTCCTGGCCTCATCATATACAACTCGATCTTTTAAGCCTACTTCAAGGAAGGCCTTTTGTCAAATGTAGAGCATGCAAGGACCTCCATTCTCTCAAAAGTAAATAAAAGTGTTTGTTTACTATGTCACTAAACTAATTATGTGAAGACAGTCACTAAGCAGTACTGAAAGGTGAAAAAAGGGTACTTTGGCTAGAAGAATGGGAAATGGTTCAAGAAGGTGGTACCTGAACTAGGTCGTAGGGAACAATGTGTCCCAGAGTGTGAGAGGCCAAGGACAGAGAAAAAGTTTCAGGGGTTTTAACATCTCCACTGCCAGTACTTTTCTTTAATGATAAGAAACCTGACCACAGACAGCATTCAGTCATCAATATCTCTTCTTTTCTATCTAATTAATTTTTTCAATTTCTCTCTCCTTTTTTTTATGTCCTCTTTGTGCAGGGGCCATGCTAATCTTCTCAGAATCATTCCAACTTTAGTGCCGAAATGAGCGCATCAATTATTTTCTATTTTACGGCAAATGACGTTTGGTTTTCCACTTGTGGCAGTGCTATCAAATCATATTTACATGGGTACATATATGTATATGTTTATATTCTTTCATTTATGGACTTGAGAGAGAATGAACCATCCATTTGTTGTTCTATCTATTTATACATTCATTGGTTGATTCTCGTAGGGGCCCTGACCAGGGATCAAACAGGCAACCTTGGCATATCAGGACGATGCTCTAACCAACTGAGCTACGGGGCTAGGGCCTTTGTACATGCTGTAGTTTTAAACAGTAGACAGGCATGTGACAAAACTGATGATGGTGCCATTTGTAAGTCAGAAATTTGAGAAACATTCCACTGTTTCAAAGGGTGAAAAGTATTTTGATTTGCAGAATGAAGAGTGTTTAAGTGGAGGTAAACATCAGGAATAAGACAGATGTTTAACCACCTGCCCAAAGCGACAGGTGGCTCAGCTTCAGAGACACATCAAGGAGCTCCCAGACATCAAGCGAGCATATTGTCAGCAGGATTTTTTGGTGGTAAGAATAATTATGACTTGGCCTCCGATGCCGAGCAGAGGGGAGGCTGGGGTTGTACAAAGGCTGTGGACAAGGAGGCCAGTTAGGAAGCTGATGCAACAGATGTGGCCAGTGGGAAGCCTCTGGGACCCTATTCCTTGTAGCCAGTGGGTGCACGGTTCACAGCACCCTACATGTGAAGACTGTCCCTCCAGCACCGTTCCGGTCCCATAAACTCTACACATCCTCCAAATCCGCTTTCACCGCTCCCCCGAGAACCTCCCTGCTCGCACACTACACGGCCTTCCGGGCCTGCCGCAGCCCGCGCTCCGCGAGTGGGCACCACGACGCCGGCTCTCCAACTCACTGTTTGCCGTAGGTGCCCCCGACGGGTTTGGTGACGAGCTCCTCCCCGGACAGGGAAGACTCGGACTCGCTGTCCGAACCGGTGGTGAAAAACCGCGACATGGCGACGGCGCTGAGGGGCTGCGGCGGGCGCGGCCGGACCTGCGGGAGAGCCGGAGTAACGCGCCGCGAGAACGGGCCCGAGACGCCACCTCCCAACCGCCACCCATCACCGTCTCCGCACCTACCCAGACCTGGGTCTTCCCTCTCGAAACACGCGGCCCAAGAAATACGTACCAGCTGAGGCTGCTAGTCACACGGCTGAACAGCGGAAACGCGGGGAGGAAAGGAGGCGGGATAAACGTCACTTCCGGGGCGGTGGCAAACTGTACCGAGAAACTACAACTCCCAGGCGCCTCCGCGCCACACAGGGGGCGGGGACGGGCCTGCTGTACCCTGGGAAGGAAGGGCCGGGCCTCTAGACTCCGATCGGAGGGCGCGTTGTCACCTTTCGTTACTCACAGATTTCGAGCCTCACTTCTTACCTATGGAATCAGAATCTCAGGGCCAGGGTTTTACTTTTTAAAAGCGTGCACGTGCTGCTGATGAGCTGCTGTGCTTTGGAACTAGAGTAAACTTGGCGTCAGTCAGACTTTGCATTCAAACCCCAGCTTGGTTTCTTGTGAGTGTGTGAACTTAGGCAAATTTCCTAACCTCTCAGTCCACCCAAACTGTAAAGTGACAGTAATAGCACTGACTTCATAGGGTGTTATGGGATTAAAGGACTTGGTATATGTGAAGGTTTAGGACACTGCCTTGTACAACATAAGCATGTGGTAAATAACTGGCTGGTATTCATTCAATATTCCACAAATGCTTGTTTACTGAGCACTTGTTATGAACCAGCAGTGTCTTAGGCGCTGGACACAGCAGGGAACAAAGCAGAAAAGGTCCCTAATTTCACAAGGAATTCATATTATAGTGGACTGGCATCAATTAACAAGTAAATAAATAGATAATTTCAGATTGTACCAAGCACCGCAAAGATGTTAAAGTGACCGGTTAAAGTGATTGGTTAGACGGGAAGATTCTTTTGATCACGAAGGTCAGGGCCTCTCAGAAAGGGTGACATTCCAGCTGAGATCCAAATGACAGCAAGGAGGGAGCCACACAGAAAGCCATTTGGGGAAAGAACATCCCCAACTCCTCTCCTAGGGAAGGGCCCCCGCAGGTGCGAAGACCCTCAGGCAGAAAGGAGCTGGGCCAGGTTCTAGAAATCAAAGTGCTATTAATGATATAGAAGTAGACAATACTAGGTCATACAGGTCCTTGCAGGCCTGTGGATTTAAATCCAGGTGGGTTGGAGAAGCCATCCGCAGGGGTTTCAGCCGCACAGGGACTGCTTCACATTTTTTAAGGCAGTTTCATTCATTCAGCATTTGCTGCATGTCTGGGCCTGTGATTAGCATTGGAGGCGCAATGCTCCCCTGAAGGAAAAGTGGGAATTGGCAGGTCGAGGGGAAAGAAGGGGGCCACTTTAAGTTGAGAAAACAGTATGAACAGAATCCCGGGGGCAGGAAAGCTCAGGACACATTCAGTGGCTGGTATATTGGGGCTGGAATATGGCAGGGCCTTTCCACACATCCTGGCCTGTAAACCCTGCTCTCATTCCTCCCTCTCTCTTTCTCCTCTCCAGCTTTCTTTCTCTCCTTTCCTCCCTCTCTCTCACCCTACAGATCCTCTTGATTCTGAAACAACCTCTTCACCTCCCAAAACAGAAATGGAATACACTGAAATCACCAAGGGAGCCAGAAGTAAAGGGTAAAGCAGGCTGAGTGAGACAAAGATCATCATCACTAAATATAAAGATATGCAAATTCATACTAAAGTAAAGCTACTGATTTTAGAGTGGTTTCCCGTTACTCTCAAGACCCTAATCATTTGCAAAAGGAAAATCATATCAAACTCTTTATTTTTTACTAACCCTTTACTAAGTCATTATGAAAATT
This sequence comes from Miniopterus natalensis, assembly GCF_054644295.1. Classification (NCBI taxonomy): domain Eukaryota; kingdom Metazoa; phylum Chordata; class Mammalia; order Chiroptera; family Miniopteridae; genus Miniopterus; species Miniopterus natalensis. Next base: position 96,555,286 of record NC_142083.1, read on the forward strand.
CTGAATTTAACAGAAAGGGGGCTTTTTTAGTAAACTTTTTATTAAAATGTAACACAGATGAGTGACATATCAGAAGTACACAGCTTGATGAGTTGTAACAAAGCAAGCACACCTATGTAACCAGTGCCAGTCAGGGCACATGCAGGAATCAACCAATGAATGCATAAATAAGTGGAACACCAAAATTGATGTCTCTCTCTCCCTCTCCCTTCTCTCTCTCTCTCTAAAATCAATCAATCAATCAATCAATCAATCAATCAAATAAAATAAAATAAAATGAAATAAAATCTTTACAACAGTCCGGTAAGGCAGGTATGATTGTCCCAACTTTAGAGAAAACGATGTTGATATCCTAGGAGGTCAAGTGATTTGCCCAAGTTGACAATGCTAGCCTGTATTCCAACCCAAACATTATTTTACAGCTCTGTAAATCATTGAGAGCTTTGCTCTTTCAGAGCTATATCCTAACAATTTTTGAACAGCCACTACTTGGTCTTGTGAGTAGGATGGATGGGAATGAGGGCAGCAAAGAACCTGAGAATTTCTTTTTTTATAAGCATACCTAGGCTGCGTAACTGGAGCCAAGCAGAACATGGGTGTTTTTAATGGGTGAATTTAAGGCCTAGATTAGTTAAGGCCTAGATTTTGATGGGGTCCTTAACGGTCCCAGAGCAGGAAGCACACCCTGGAGGAGCTTTGATCAGTCTGGTGTCTCCGGTTCCTGTGGGAGGCACATTTCCCAGAGCAGGTTGCTTCTCTGCAAGTGCCTGTAATAAAGCAACCAACAAGCAGCACGGTGCTAGTCATTACTGGCATTTCAACAGCAATTTCAAATGCATAAAGGCATTTGAAACTCATGACAAACTTTAGGTAGGCAGGAAAAGCAGCTATTACTAACCTCATTTTACAGATGAGGAAACCAAGACTCTTAAAGGGCAGGTGATGGCTGAGCTCGTGACAGAGTGAGGCCCTGAAACTAGGTCCTCTAATTTAGAGGCCACAAAAGATTTTCCTGGATGTATTGTTTTATTTTCTAATGTTGACCGTAGCAGGATGCATCATAATAGTGGGAAGGGAGTGGACTGAGAGAAGGCAGAGAATGATGGAGCACGGGGGAAGAGAGGGGATAGCATTAGGACTCCTCTCTGGGACTAAATCCTAGGTACCATGCTCTCTTACTTATCTCTAGCTACTGAGGTCTCAGTTTTGGACGACCCAATGCCTCATTTTAAAAGCAAATTATCTTGAAACACTTTATGAAAGTCATAGATAATATAACTTCTGACACACACTTTTATTTTGTGCGTCTTTTATTTTCCCAAATTGCTCCACGAAGACAGGGCTATAGTATCTTCCATATATCTTAGTCTCTCCCTCAATGCATTTCACATAGTGCCCTTTCAATAATGTGTTCTCTTATTATTATTGAGAGACAACAATACACACAGCTAAGTACTTAACTGTTTTTTTCTTGAATATGTTTTTATTGATTTTTTTTTTTTTTTGCGAGAGAGAGGAAGGGAGAGAGAGAAACATCAATGCGAGAGAGAAACATTGATGGGCTGCCTCCTGCACAATCCCCACCAGGAGTTGAGCCCGCGACCCGGGCATGTGCCCTGACCGGGAATCAAACCGGCTGCCTTTTCTTGTCCAACCAATGGAGCCACACCAGCCAGGGCTGTTTTACCTGTTCTCGAGCTTCATATAAATAGAATTATAAGGCTCATCTTTTCTTTGTGTCTGGCTTGTTTCAGAAGCTTGGGAGTCATGTGTGTTGTTACATGTACTTGTGGTTGCTTTTTTGATTGCAGAATAGTGTTCAATTGTGTGGCTGTGCCAGTGTATTAACTCTCCTTTTGACTTGGGGCCTTTCTAGTCTGGAGCCTTTATGAATGGGAACATTCCTTTTTACAAGTCTTTTGTGGACAGGGATATTTACCCTCTTGGGTGAGAGAGATGGGCCATAGAGTAAGTATGTATTCAGCTTCAGCAAATACTGCCAAGCTCTAAGTCTTTATAAAGATGAAAAAGGAATTTTTAAAACTGAAAAAGATGTATTTAACTATGTAAACGCTAAGACATGCTTTCCCTAGAAGATACAAAGAAGCCAGAGATTTGCACCTACCTAATGACATGGTTTGGATTTATGAGAAGACAATTATAATATGAAAAAATATTAAAATTTTTTCTTTATAGACAACATTTTGAAATAGGTAAGTATATGCTGGGGGGCAAAAGTAGGTTCACAGTTGTTCATATGGAAAATAATGCAATAATTAATAAATAACAATGCAAGAATAAGCTTTCACATACTCACAGCTGTGAACCTACTCTTGCCCCAGCCTGTACATATACTCAGCATTTTTATATACAATAGTCTCCTCTTCTCCATGGTGTAACTTTCTGTGATTTCAGTTACCTGAGGTCAACCCTGCTCCAAGGATATTAAATATAAAATTCCAGAAATAAACCCTTCCTAAACTTTCAGGTGTGCGCCACGTCTGCGCAGCATGGTGAGACCTCACGCCAGCCCTCCACCCCGCGGGGCCGCCTCGGGCCTTGCGCAGCGTGTCCCGCCTGCTGGCCGCTTGGGAGCTGTCTTGGTTATCAGGTGGGCAGTGGCAGTGTCACAGTACCGCGGTGTCCGTGATCCTTATTTTACTTAATCGTGGCCCCAAGGCGCAAGAGCAGTAACCCTGACAGTCGGATATGACAGAGACCCGCACAGTGCGTCCTGTGAGTGAAAAGGTGGGGATAGTATAGTAAGATTTTTTGAGAGAGACCACATTCACGTAACTGTTATTACACTATATTGTTATAATTACCACATTCACATAACTATTATTACACTATATTGTTACAATTGCTTTATTTCATTATTAATCTCTTCCTGGGCCCAATTTATGCATCAATCACAGGTATGTGTGCAAAGGAAAAGACATCCGATTTTCAGGGTTCAGTGCTACCCACAGTTTCAGGTACCCAGTGGTGGGCCTTGGAAGTCTCCCCTGTGGGTAAGGGGGCAGCAGGTTACTCAGAATCACAGTGAATGAGGCAGTTACGACGCAGCCAGAAAACCACGGGGCTTGCTATGGATGCAGCCCTCAGCGAGGGGATTTTCCACAGATAGTGAACAGCTCTTGGTCAAGATCCCAACGGACCAAACACAGTGCTCCTTCAGCGCACATCACAGTTGAATTCCTGGAAAATGTATATACATAGGGTGTCCCAAAAAATGTATACACACTTTAACAGCTGGTAGCTGTTAAATGAAAATGAAGTGTATTTTAGTAAACACTGCCTTTATAATTATTCCAAGTGTAAGTATTTATTTTTTTGGTATACCCTGTATTAAAACCAAGCAAGATACACTTTGGACTCACACCTAAAATGAAGTTAGGTTCTTGGCCCATATTGTTAGATGTCTGGGGGGAAGACTGAAAAGCCACTCAGTGTAGGAAAGTTAATTTTCATATAGGATAATGCATATGGCAGGACGGCCTGGTCCTCACCCTCCAAGGGCACTGCCACCGTTCACACTGAGATTCGAAACCTCCTTGGATTTCCAAAATGACCATAGTGGGGCAGTGCCACCTCAATGAGAACACTCTTTAAGATTTGTTCTGTCCAATACAGTAAACAATAGCCACCTGTGGTTTATCATATTTAACTTAACTAATATTAAATAAAATTAGAAGTTCCATTTTTCAGTTATTTCAAGTGCTTAAAAACCACATGCAGCAAAACTCCCCACAG